>NC_089911.1:3390580-4590580 GCF_040182565.1 Anser cygnoides
ACCGCAACAAGAAGCTGAACCCGAGTTAGACCCGAAAAAACACGTACGGTGCCACTTTCT
Organism: Anser cygnoides; assembly: GCF_040182565.1. NCBI lineage: Eukaryota > Metazoa > Chordata > Aves > Anseriformes > Anatidae > Anser > Anser cygnoides. The sequence goes on from NC_089911.1 coordinate 3,390,641, forward strand.
GCCATCAAAAAGTGCTCTCAGCGGAAGCCTTTGGGTACACCTGAACTCCCTGGGGGAGCCTTTACGCAACCCCACACTCAACAGGACTCTGCGTCTTCACTCTTTCCTAACAACCCTAAACATAACCCTAACCGCAACAAGAAGCTGAACCCGAGTTAGACCCGAAAAAACACGTACGGTGCCACTTTCTGCCATCAAAAAGTGCTCTCAGCGGAAGCCTTTGGGTACACCTGAACTCCCTGGGGGAGCCTTTACGCAACCCCACACTCAACAGGACTCTGCGTCTTCACTCTTTCCTAACAACCCTAAACATAACCCTAACCGCAACAAGAAGCTGAACCCGAGTTAGACCCGAAAAAACACGTACGGTGCCACTTTCTGCCATCAAAAAGTGCTCTCAGCGGAAGCCTTTGGGTACACCTGAACTCCCTGGGGGAGCCTTTACGCAACCCCACACTCAACAGGACTCTGCGTCTTCACTCTTTCCTAACAACCCTAAACATAACCCTAACCGCAACAAGAAGCTGAACCCGAGTTAGACCCGAAAAAACACGTACGGTGCCACTTTCTGCCATCAAAAAGTGCTCTCAGCGGAAGCCTTTGGGTACACCTGAACTCCCTGGGGGAGCCTTTACGCAACCCCACACTCAACAGGACTCTGCGTCTTCACTCTTTCCTAACAACCCTAAACATAACCCTAACCGCAACAAGAAGCTGAACCCGAGTTAGACCCGAAAAAACACGTACGGTGCCACTTTCTGCCATCAAAAAGTGCTCTCAGCGGAAGCCTTTGGGTACACCTGAACTCCCTGGGGGAGCCTTTACGCAACCCCACACTCAACAGGACTCTGCGTCTTCACTCTTTCCTAACAACCCTAAACATAACCCTAACCGCAACAAGAAGCTGAACCCGAGTTAGACCCGAAAAAACACGTACGGTGCCACTTTCTGCCATCAAAAAGTGCTCTCAGCGGAAGCCTTTGGGTACACCTGAACTCCCTGGGGGAGCCTTTACGCAACCCCACACTCAACAGGACTCTGCGTCTTCACTCTTTCCTAACAACCCTAAACATAACCCTAACCGCAACAAGAAGCTGAACCCGAGTTAGACCCGAAAAAACACGTACGGTGCCACTTTCTGCCATCAAAAAGTGCTCTCAGCGGAAGCCTTTGGGTACACCTGAACTCCCTGGGGGAGCCTTTACGCAACCCCACACTCAACAGGACTCTGCGTCTTCACTCTTTCCTAACAACCCTAAACATAACCCTAACCGCAACAAGAAGCTGAACCCGAGTTAGACCCGAAAAAACACGTACGGTGCCACTTTCTGCCATCAAAAAGTGCTCTCAGCGGAAGCCTTTGGGTACACCTGAACTCCCTGGGGGAGCCTTTACGCAACCCCACACTCAACAGGACTCTGCGTCTTCACTCTTTCCTAACAACCCTAAACATAACCCTAACCGCAACAAGAAGCTGAACCCGAGTTAGACCCGAAAAAACACGTACGGTGCCACTTTCTGCCATCAAAAAGTGCTCTCAGCGGAAGCCTTTGGGTACACCTGAACTCCCTGGGGGAGCCTTTACGCAACCCCACACTCAACAGGACTCTGCGTCTTCACTCTTTCCTAACAACCCTAAACATAACCCTAACCGCAACAAGAAGCTGAACCCGAGTTAGACCCGAAAAAACACGTACGGTGCCACTTTCTGCCATCAAAAAGTGCTCTCAGCGGAAGCCTTTGGGTACACCTGAACTCCCTGGGGGAGCCTTTACGCAACCCCACACTCAACAGGACTCTGCGTCTTCACTCTTTCCTAACAACCCTAAACATAACCCTAACCGCAACAAGAAGCTGAACCCGAGTTAGACCCGAAAAAACACGTACGGTGCCACTTTCTGCCATCAAAAAGTGCTCTCAGCGGAAGCCTTTGGGTACACCTGAACTCCCTGGGGGAGCCTTTACGCAACCCCACACTCAACAGGACTCTGCGTCTTCACTCTTTCCTAACAACCCTAAACATAACCCTAACCGCAACAAGAAGCTGAACCCGAGTTAGACCCGAAAAAACACGTACGGTGCCACTTTCTGCCATCAAAAAGTGCTCTCAGCGGAAGCCTTTGGGTACACCTGAACTCCCTGGGGGAGCCTTTACGCAACCCCACACTCAACAGGACTCTGCGTCTTCACTCTTTCCTAACAACCCTAAACATAACCCTAACCGCAACAAGAAGCTGAACCCGAGTTAGACCCGAAAAAACACGTACGGTGCCACTTTCTGCCATCAAAAAGTGCTCTCAGCGGAAGCCTTTGGGTACACCTGAACTCCCTGGGGGAGCCTTTACGCAACCCCACACTCAACAGGACTCTGCGTCTTCACTCTTTCCTAACAACCCTAAACATAACCCTAACCGCAACAAGAAGCTGAACCCGAGTTAGACCCGAAAAAACACGTACGGTGCCACTTTCTGCCATCAAAAAGTGCTCTCAGCGGAAGCCTTTGGGTACACCTGAACTCCCTGGGGGAGCCTTTACGCAACCCCACACTCAACAGGACTCTGCGTCTTCACTCTTTCCTAACAACCCTAAACATAACCCTAACCGCAACAAGAAGCTGAACCCGAGTTAGACCCGAAAAAACACGTACGGTGCCACTTTCTGCCATCAAAAAGTGCTCTCAGCGGAAGCCTTTGGGTACACCTGAACTCCCTGGGGGAGCCTTTACGCAACCCCACACTCAACAGGACTCTGCGTCTTCACTCTTTCCTAACAACCCTAAACATAACCCTAACCGCAACAAGAAGCTGAACCCGAGTTAGACCCGAAAAAACACGTACGGTGCCACTTTCTGCCATCAAAAAGTGCTCTCAGCGGAAGCCTTTGGGTACACCTGAACTCCCTGGGGGAGCCTTTACGCAACCCCACACTCAACAGGACTCTGCGTCTTCACTCTTTCCTAACAACCCTAAACATAACCCTAACCGCAACAAGAAGCTGAACCCGAGTTAGACCCGAAAAAACACGTACGGTGCCACTTTCTGCCATCAAAAAGTGCTCTCAGCGGAAGCCTTTGGGTACACCTGAACTCCCTGGGGGAGCCTTTACGCAACCCCACACTCAACAGGACTCTGCGTCTTCACTCTTTCCTAACAACCCTAAACATAACCCTAACCGCAACAAGAAGCTGAACCCGAGTTAGACCCGAAAAAACACGTACGGTGCCACTTTCTGCCATCAAAAAGTGCTCTCAGCGGAAGCCTTTGGGTACACCTGAACTCCCTGGGGGAGCCTTTACGCAACCCCACACTCAACAGGACTCTGCGTCTTCACTCTTTCCTAACAACCCTAAACATAACCCTAACCGCAACAAGAAGCTGAACCCGAGTTAGACCCGAAAAAACACGTACGGTGCCACTTTCTGCCATCAAAAAGTGCTCTCAGCGGAAGCCTTTGGGTACACCTGAACTCCCTGGGGGAGCCTTTACGCAACCCCACACTCAACAGGACTCTGCGTCTTCACTCTTTCCTAACAACCCTAAACATAACCCTAACCGCAACAAGAAGCTGAACCCGAGTTAGACCCGAAAAAACACGTACGGTGCCACTTTCTGCCATCAAAAAGTGCTCTCAGCGGAAGCCTTTGGGTACACCTGAACTCCCTGGGGGAGCCTTTACGCAACCCCACACTCAACAGGACTCTGCGTCTTCACTCTTTCCTAACAACCCTAAACATAACCCTAACCGCAACAAGAAGCTGAACCCGAGTTAGACCCGAAAAAACACGTACGGTGCCACTTTCTGCCATCAAAAAGTGCTCTCAGCGGAAGCCTTTGGGTACACCTGAACTCCCTGGGGGAGCCTTTACGCAACCCCACACTCAACAGGACTCTGCGTCTTCACTCTTTCCTAACAACCCTAAACATAACCCTAACCGCAACAAGAAGCTGAACCCGAGTTAGACCCGAAAAAACACGTACGGTGCCACTTTCTGCCATCAAAAAGTGCTCTCAGCGGAAGCCTTTGGGTACACCTGAACTCCCTGGGGGAGCCTTTACGCAACCCCACACTCAACAGGACTCTGCGTCTTCACTCTTTCCTAACAACCCTAAACATAACCCTAACCGCAACAAGAAGCTGAACCCGAGTTAGACCCGAAAAAACACGTACGGTGCCACTTTCTGCCATCAAAAAGTGCTCTCAGCGGAAGCCTTTGGGTACACCTGAACTCCCTGGGGGAGCCTTTACGCAACCCCACACTCAACAGGACTCTGCGTCTTCACTCTTTCCTAACAACCCTAAACATAACCCTAACCGCAACAAGAAGCTGAACCCGAGTTAGACCCGAAAAAACACGTACGGTGCCACTTTCTGCCATCAAAAAGTGCTCTCAGCGGAAGCCTTTGGGTACACCTGAACTCCCTGGGGGAGCCTTTACGCAACCCCACACTCAACAGGACTCTGCGTCTTCACTCTTTCCTAACAACCCTAAACATAACCCTAACCGCAACAAGAAGCTGAACCCGAGTTAGACCCGAAAAAACACGTACGGTGCCACTTTCTGCCATCAAAAAGTGCTCTCAGCGGAAGCCTTTGGGTACACCTGAACTCCCTGGGGGAGCCTTTACGCAACCCCACACTCAACAGGACTCTGCGTCTTCACTCTTTCCTAACAACCCTAAACATAACCCTAACCGCAACAAGAAGCTGAACCCGAGTTAGACCCGAAAAAACACGTACGGTGCCACTTTCTGCCATCAAAAAGTGCTCTCAGCGGAAGCCTTTGGGTACACCTGAACTCCCTGGGGGAGCCTTTACGCAACCCCACACTCAACAGGACTCTGCGTCTTCACTCTTTCCTAACAACCCTAAACATAACCCTAACCGCAACAAGAAGCTGAACCCGAGTTAGACCCGAAAAAACACGTACGGTGCCACTTTCTGCCATCAAAAAGTGCTCTCAGCGGAAGCCTTTGGGTACACCTGAACTCCCTGGGGGAGCCTTTACGCAACCCCACACTCAACAGGACTCTGCGTCTTCACTCTTTCCTAACAACCCTAAACATAACCCTAACCGCAACAAGAAGCTGAACCCGAGTTAGACCCGAAAAAACACGTACGGTGCCACTTTCTGCCATCAAAAAGTGCTCTCAGCGGAAGCCTTTGGGTACACCTGAACTCCCTGGGGGAGCCTTTACGCAACCCCACACTCAACAGGACTCTGCGTCTTCACTCTTTCCTAACAACCCTAAACATAACCCTAACCGCAACAAGAAGCTGAACCCGAGTTAGACCCGAAAAAACACGTACGGTGCCACTTTCTGCCATCAAAAAGTGCTCTCAGCGGAAGCCTTTGGGTACACCTGAACTCCCTGGGGGAGCCTTTACGCAACCCCACACTCAACAGGACTCTGCGTCTTCACTCTTTCCTAACAACCCTAAACATAACCCTAACCGCAACAAGAAGCTGAACCCGAGTTAGACCCGAAAAAACACGTACGGTGCCACTTTCTGCCATCAAAAAGTGCTCTCAGCGGAAGCCTTTGGGTACACCTGAACTCCCTGGGGGAGCCTTTACGCAACCCCACACTCAACAGGACTCTGCGTCTTCACTCTTTCCTAACAACCCTAAACATAACCCTAACCGCAACAAGAAGCTGAACCCGAGTTAGACCCGAAAAAACACGTACGGTGCCACTTTCTGCCATCAAAAAGTGCTCTCAGCGGAAGCCTTTGGGTACACCTGAACTCCCTGGGGGAGCCTTTACGCAACCCCACACTCAACAGGACTCTGCGTCTTCACTCTTTCCTAACAACCCTAAACATAACCCTAACCGCAACAAGAAGCTGAACCCGAGTTAGACCCGAAAAAACACGTACGGTGCCACTTTCTGCCATCAAAAAGTGCTCTCAGCGGAAGCCTTTGGGTACACCTGAACTCCCTGGGGGAGCCTTTACGCAACCCCACACTCAACAGGACTCTGCGTCTTCACTCTTTCCTAACAACCCTAAACATAACCCTAACCGCAACAAGAAGCTGAACCCGAGTTAGACCCGAAAAAACACGTACGGTGCCACTTTCTGCCATCAAAAAGTGCTCTCAGCGGAAGCCTTTGGGTACACCTGAACTCCCTGGGGGAGCCTTTACGCAACCCCACACTCAACAGGACTCTGCGTCTTCACTCTTTCCTAACAACCCTAAACATAACCCTAACCGCAACAAGAAGCTGAACCCGAGTTAGACCCGAAAAAACACGTACGGTGCCACTTTCTGCCATCAAAAAGTGCTCTCAGCGGAAGCCTTTGGGTACACCTGAACTCCCTGGGGGAGCCTTTACGCAACCCCACACTCAACAGGACTCTGCGTCTTCACTCTTTCCTAACAACCCTAAACATAACCCTAACCGCAACAAGAAGCTGAACCCGAGTTAGACCCGAAAAAACACGTACGGTGCCACTTTCTGCCATCAAAAAGTGCTCTCAGCGGAAGCCTTTGGGTACACCTGAACTCCCTGGGGGAGCCTTTACGCAACCCCACACTCAACAGGACTCTGCGTCTTCACTCTTTCCTAACAACCCTAAACATAACCCTAACCGCAACAAGAAGCTGAACCCGAGTTAGACCCGAAAAAACACGTACGGTGCCACTTTCTGCCATCAAAAAGTGCTCTCAGCGGAAGCCTTTGGGTACACCTGAACTCCCTGGGGGAGCCTTTACGCAACCCCACACTCAACAGGACTCTGCGTCTTCACTCTTTCCTAACAACCCTAAACATAACCCTAACCGCAACAAGAAGCTGAACCCGAGTTAGACCCGAAAAAACACGTACGGTGCCACTTTCTGCCATCAAAAAGTGCTCTCAGCGGAAGCCTTTGGGTACACCTGAACTCCCTGGGGGAGCCTTTACGCAACCCCACACTCAACAGGACTCTGCGTCTTCACTCTTTCCTAACAACCCTAAACATAACCCTAACCGCAACAAGAAGCTGAACCCGAGTTAGACCCGAAAAAACACGTACGGTGCCACTTTCTGCCATCAAAAAGTGCTCTCAGCGGAAGCCTTTGGGTACACCTGAACTCCCTGGGGGAGCCTTTACGCAACCCCACACTCAACAGGACTCTGCGTCTTCACTCTTTCCTAACAACCCTAAACATAACCCTAACCGCAACAAGAAGCTGAACCCGAGTTAGACCCGAAAAAACACGTACGGTGCCACTTTCTGCCATCCAAAAGTGCTCTCAGCGGAAGCCTTTGGGTACACCTGAACTCCCTGGGGGAGCCTTTACGCAACCCCACACTCAACAGGACTCTGCGTCTTCACTCTTTCCTAACAACCCTAAACATAACCCTAACCGCAACAAGAAGCTGAACCCGAGTTAGACCCGAAAAAACACGTACGGTGCCACTTTCTGCCATCAAAAAGTGCTCTCAGCGGAAGCCTTTGGGTACACCTGAACTCCCTGGGGGAGCCTTTACGCAACCCCACACTCAACAGGACTCTGCGTCTTCACTCTTTCCTAACAACCCTAAACATAACCCTAACCGCAACAAGAAGCTGAACCCGAGTTAGACCCGAAAAAACACGTACGGTGCCACTTTCTGCCATCAAAAAGTGCTCTCAGCGGAAGCCTTTGGGTACACCTGAACTCCCTGGGGGAGCCTTTACGCAACCCCACACTCAACAGGACTCTGCGTCTTCACTCTTTCCTAACAACCCTAAACATAACCCTAACCGCAACAAGAAGCTGAACCCGAGTTAGACCCGAAAAAACACGTACGGTGCCACTTTCTGCCATCAAAAAGTGCTCTCAGCGGAAGCCTTTGGGTACACCTGAACTCCCTGGGGGAGCCTTTACGCAACCCCACACTCAACAGGACTCTGCGTCTTCACTCTTTCCTAACAACCCTAAACATAACCCTAACCGCAACAAGAAGCTGAACCCGAGTTAGACCCGAAAAAACACGTACGGTGCCACTTTCTGCCATCAAAAAGTGCTCTCAGCGGAAGCCTTTGGGTACACCTGAACTCCCTGGGGGAGCCTTTACGCAACCCCACACTCAACAGGACTCTGCGTCTTCACTCTTTCCTAACAACCCTAAACATAACCCTAACCGCAACAAGAAGCTGAACCCGAGTTAGACCCGAAAAAACACGTACGGTGCCACTTTCTGCCATCAAAAAGTGCTCTCAGCGGAAGCCTTTGGGTACACCTGAACTCCCTGGGGGAGCCTTTACGCAACCCCACACTCAACAGGACTCTGCGTCTTCACTCTTTCCTAACAACCCTAAACATAACCCTAACCGCAACAAGAAGCTGAACCCGAGTTAGACCCGAAAAAACACGTACGGTGCCACTTTCTGCCATCAAAAAGTGCTCTCAGCGGAAGCCTTTGGGTACACCTGAACTCCCTGGGGGAGCCTTTACGCAACCCCACACTCAACAGGACTCTGCGTCTTCACTCTTTCCTAACAACCCTAAACATAACCCTAACCGCAACAAGAAGCTGAACCCGAGTTAGACCCGAAAAAACACGTACGGTGCCACTTTCTGCCATCAAAAAGTGCTCTCAGCGGAAGCCTTTGGGTACACCTGAACTCCCTGGGGGAGCCTTTACGCAACCCCACACTCAACAGGACTCTGCGTCTTCACTCTTTCCTAACAACCCTAAACATAACCCTAACCGCAACAAGAAGCTGAACCCGAGTTAGACCCGAAAAAACACGTACGGTGCCACTTTCTGCCATCAAAAAGTGCTCTCAGCGGAAGCCTTTGGGTACACCTGAACTCCCTGGGGGAGCCTTTACGCAACCCCACACTCAACAGGACTCTGCGTCTTCACTCTTTCCTAACAACCCTAAACATAACCCTAACCGCAACAAGAAGCTGAACCCGAGTTAGACCCGAAAAAACACGTACGGTGCCACTTTCTGCCATCAAAAAGTGCTCTCAGCGGAAGCCTTTGGGTACACCTGAACTCCCTGGGGGAGCCTTTACGCAACCCCACACTCAACAGGACTCTGCGTCTTCACTCTTTCCTAACAACCCTAAACATAACCCTAACCGCAACAAGAAGCTGAACCCGAGTTAGACCCGAAAAAACACGTACGGTGCCACTTTCTGCCATCAAAAAGTGCTCTCAGCGGAAGCCTTTGGGTACACCTGAACTCCCTGGGGGAGCCTTTACGCAACCCCACACTCAACAGGACTCTGCGTCTTCACTCTTTCCTAACAACCCTAAACATAACCCTAACCGCAACAAGAAGCTGAACCCGAGTTAGACCCGAAAAAACACGTACGGTGCCACTTTCTGCCATCAAAAAGTGCTCTCAGCGGAAGCCTTTGGGTACACCTGAACTCCCTGGGGGAGCCTTTACGCAACCCCACACTCAACAGGACTCTGCGTCTTCACTCTTTCCTAACAACCCTAAACATAACCCTAACCGCAACAAGAAGCTGAACCCGAGTTAGACCCGAAAAAACACGTACGGTGCCACTTTCTGCCATCAAAAAGTGCTCTCAGCGGAAGCCTTTGGGTACACCTGAACTCCCTGGGGGAGCCTTTACGCAACCCCACACTCAACAGGACTCTGCGTCTTCACTCTTTCCTAACAACCCTAAACATAACCCTAACCGCAACAAGAAGCTGAACCCGAGTTAGACCCGAAAAAACACGTACGGTGCCACTTTCTGCCATCAAAAAGTGCTCTCAGCGGAAGCCTTTGGGTACACCTGAACTCCCTGGGGGAGCCTTTACGCAACCCCACACTCAACAGGACTCTGCGTCTTCACTCTTTCCTAACAACCCTAAACATAACCCTAACCGCAACAAGAAGCTGAACCCGAGTTAGACCCGAAAAAACACGTACGGTGCCACTTTCTGCCATCAAAAAGTGCTCTCAGCGGAAGCCTTTGGGTACACCTGAACTCCCTGGGGGAGCCTTTACGCAACCCCACACTCAACAGGACTCTGCGTCTTCACTCTTTCCTAACAACCCTAAACATAACCCTAACCGCAACAAGAAGCTGAACCCGAGTTAGACCCGAAAAAACACGTACGGTGCCACTTTCTGCCATCAAAAAGTGCTCTCAGCGGAAGCCTTTGGGTACACCTGAACTCCCTGGGGGAGCCTTTACGCAACCCCACACTCAACAGGACTCTGCGTCTTCACTCTTTCCTAACAACCCTAAACATAACCCTAACCGCAACAAGAAGCTGAACCCGAGTTAGACCCGAAAAAACACGTACGGTGCCACTTTCTGCCATCAAAAAGTGCTCTCAGCGGAAGCCTTTGGGTACACCTGAACTCCCTGGGGGAGCCTTTACGCAACCCCACACTCAACAGGACTCTGCGTCTTCACTCTTTCCTAACAACCCTAAACATAACCCTAACCGCAACAAGAAGCTGAACCCGAGTTAGACCCGAAAAAACACGTACGGTGCCACTTTCTGCCATCAAAAAGTGCTCTCAGCGGAAGCCTTTGGGTACACCTGAACTCCCTGGGGGAGCCTTTACGCAACCCCACACTCAACAGGACTCTGCGTCTTCACTCTTTCCTAACAACCCTAAACATAACCCTAACCGCAACAAGAAGCTGAACCCGAGTTAGACCCGAAAAAACACGTACGGTGCCACTTTCTGCCATCAAAAAGTGCTCTCAGCGGAAGCCTTTGGGTACACCTGAACTCCCTGGGGGAGCCTTTACGCAACCCCACACTCAACAGGACTCTGCGTCTTCACTCTTTCCTAACAACCCTAAACATAACCCTAACCGCAACAAGAAGCTGAACCCGAGTTAGACCCGAAAAAACACGTACGGTGCCACTTTCTGCCATCAAAAAGTGCTCTCAGCGGAAGCCTTTGGGTACACCTGAACTCCCTGGGGGAGCCTTTACGCAACCCCACACTCAACAGGACTCTGCGTCTTCACTCTTTCCTAACAACCCTAAACATAACCCTAACCGCAACAAGAAGCTGAACCCGAGTTAGACCCGAAAAAACACGTACGGTGCCACTTTCTGCCATCAAAAAGTGCTCTCAGCGGAAGCCTTTGGGTACACCTGAACTCCCTGGGGGAGCCTTTACGCAACCCCACACTCAACAGGACTCTGCGTCTTCACTCTTTCCTAACAACCCTAAACATAACCCTAACCGCAACAAGAAGCTGAACCCGAGTTAGACCCGAAAAAACACGTACGGTGCCACTTTCTGCCATCAAAAAGTGCTCTCAGCGGAAGCCTTTGGGTACACCTGAACTCCCTGGGGGAGCCTTTACGCAACCCCACACTCAACAGGACTCTGCGTCTTCACTCTTTCCTAACAACCCTAAACATAACCCTAACCGCAACAAGAAGCTGAACCCGAGTTAGACCCGAAAAAACACGTACGGTGCCACTTTCTGCCATCAAAAAGTGCTCTCAGCGGAAGCCTTTGGGTACACCTGAACTCCCTGGGGGAGCCTTTACGCAACCCCACACTCAACAGGACTCTGCGTCTTCACTCTTTCCTAACAACCCTAAACATAACCCTAACCGCAACAAGAAGCTGAACCCGAGTTAGACCCGAAAAAACACGTACGGTGCCACTTTCTGCCATCAAAAAGTGCTCTCAGCGGAAGCCTTTGGGTACACCTGAACTCCCTGGGGGAGCCTTTACGCAACCCCACACTCAACAGGACTCTGCGTCTTCACTCTTTCCTAACAACCCTAAACATAACCCTAACCGCAACAAGAAGCTGAACCCGAGTTAGACCCGAAAAAACACGTACGGTGCCACTTTCTGCCATCAAAAAGTGCTCTCAGCGGAAGCCTTTGGGTACACCTGAACTCCCTGGGGGAGCCTTTACGCAACCCCACACTCAACAGGACTCTGCGTCTTCACTCTTTCCTAACAACCCTAAACATAACCCTAACCGCAACAAGAAGCTGAACCCGAGTTAGACCCGAAAAAACACGTACGGTGCCACTTTCTGCCATCAAAAAGTGCTCTCAGCGGAAGCCTTTGGGTACACCTGAACTCCCTGGGGGAGCCTTTACGCAACCCCACACTCAACAGGACTCTGCGTCTTCACTCTTTCCTAACAACCCTAAACATAACCCTAACCGCAACAAGAAGCTGAACCCGAGTTAGACCCGAAAAAACACGTACGGTGCCACTTTCTGCCATCAAAAAGTGCTCTCAGCGGAAGCCTTTGGGTACACCTGAACTCCCTGGGGGAGCCTTTACGCAACCCCACACTCAACAGGACTCTGCGTCTTCACTCTTTCCTAACAACCCTAAACATAACCCTAACCGCAACAAGAAGCTGAACCCGAGTTAGACCCGAAAAAACACGTACGGTGCCACTTTCTGCCATCAAAAAGTGCTCTCAGCGGAAGCCTTTGGGTACACCTGAACTCCCTGGGGGAGCCTTTACGCAACCCCACACTCAACAGGACTCTGCGTCTTCACTCTTTCCTAACAACCCTAAACATAACCCTAACCGCAACAAGAAGCTGAACCCGAGTTAGACCCGAAAAAACACGTACGGTGCCACTTTCTGCCATCAAAAAGTGCTCTCAGCGGAAGCCTTTGGGTACACCTGAACTCCCTGGGGGAGCCTTTACGCAACCCCACACTCAACAGGACTCTGCGTCTTCACTCTTTCCTAACAACCCTAAACATAACCCTAACCGCAACAAGAAGCTGAACCCGAGTTAGACCCGAAAAAACACGTACGGTGCCACTTTCTGCCATCAAAAAGTGCTCTCAGCGGAAGCCTTTGGGTACACCTGAACTCCCTGGGGGAGCCTTTACGCAACCCCACACTCAACAGGACTCTGCGTCTTCACTCTTTCCTAACAACCCTAAACATAACCCTAACCGCAACAAGAAGCTGAACCCGAGTTAGACCCGAAAAAACACGTACGGTGCCACTTTCTGCCATCAAAAAGTGCTCTCAGCGGAAGCCTTTGGGTACACCTGAACTCCCTGGGGGAGCCTTTACGCAACCCCACACTCAACAGGACTCTGCGTCTTCACTCTTTCCTAACAACCCTAAACATAACCCTAACCGCAACAAGAAGCTGAACCCGAGTTAGACCCGAAAAAACACGTACGGTGCCACTTTCTGCCATCAAAAAGTGCTCTCAGCGGAAGCCTTTGGGTACACCTGAACTCCCTGGGGGAGCCTTTACGCAACCCCACACTCAACAGGACTCTGCGTCTTCACTCTTTCCTAACAACCCTAAACATAACCCTAACCGCAACAAGAAGCTGAACCCGAGTTAGACCCGAAAAAACACGTACGGTGCCACTTTCTGCCATCAAAAAGTGCTCTCAGCGGAAGCCTTTGGGTACACCTGAACTCCCTGGGGGAGCCTTTACGCAACCCCACACTCAACAGGACTCTGCGTCTTCACTCTTTCCTAACAACCCTAAACATAACCCTAACCGCAACAAGAAGCTGAACCCGAGTTAGACCCGAAAAAACACGTACGGTGCCACTTTCTGCCATCAAAAAGTGCTCTCAGCGGAAGCCTTTGGGTACACCTGAACTCCCTGGGGGAGCCTTTACGCAACCCCACACTCAACAGGACTCTGCGTCTTCACTCTTTCCTAACAACCCTAAACATAACCCTAACCGCAACAAGAAGCTGAACCCGAGTTAGACCCGAAAAAACACGTACGGTGCCACTTTCTGCCATCAAAAAGTGCTCTCAGCGGAAGCCTTTGGGTACACCTGAACTCCCTGGGGGAGCCTTTACGCAACCCCACACTCAACAGGACTCTGCGTCTTCACTCTTTCCTAACAACCCTAAACATAACCCTAACCGCAACAAGAAGCTGAACCCGAGTTAGACCCGAAAAAACACGTACGGTGCCACTTTCTGCCATCAAAAAGTGCTCTCAGCGGAAGCCTTTGGGTACACCTGAACTCCCTGGGGGAGCCTTTACGCAACCCCACACTCAACAGGACTCTGCGTCTTCACTCTTTCCTAACAACCCTAAACATAACCCTAACCGCAACAAGAAGCTGAACCCGAGTTAGACCCGAAAAAACACGTACGGTGCCACTTTCTGCCATCAAAAAGTGCTCTCAGCGGAAGCCTTTGGGTACACCTGAACTCCCTGGGGGAGCCTTTACGCAACCCCACACTCAACAGGACTCTGCGTCTTCACTCTTTCCTAACAACCCTAAACATAACCCTAACCGCAACAAGAAGCTGAACCCGAGTTAGACCCGAAAAAACACGTACGGTGCCACTTTCTGCCATCAAAAAGTGCTCTCAGCGGAAGCCTTTGGGTACACCTGAACTCCCTGGGGGAGCCTTTACGCAACCCCACACTCAACAGGACTCTGCGTCTTCACTCTTTCCTAACAACCCTAAACATAACCCTAACCGCAACAAGAAGCTGAACCCGAGTTAGACCCGAAAAAACACGTACGGTGCCACTTTCTGCCATCAAAAAGTGCTCTCAGCGGAAGCCTTTGGGTACACCTGAACTCCCTGGGGGAGCCTTTACGCAACCCCACACTCAACAGGACTCTGCGTCTTCACTCTTTCCTAACAACCCTAAACATAACCCTAACCGCAACAAGAAGCTGAACCCGAGTTAGACCCGAAAAAACACGTACGGTGCCACTTTCTGCCATCAAAAAGTGCTCTCAGCGGAAGCCTTTGGGTACACCTGAACTCCCTGGGGGAGCCTTTACGCAACCCCACACTCAACAGGACTCTGCGTCTTCACTCTTTCCTAACAACCCTAAACATAACCCTAACCGCAACAAGAAGCTGAACCCGAGTTAGACCCGAAAAAACACGTACGGTGCCACTTTCTGCCATCAAAAAGTGCTCTCAGCGGAAGCCTTTGGGTACACCTGAACTCCCTGGGGGAGCCTTTACGCAACCCCACACTCAACAGGACTCTGCGTCTTCACTCTTTCCTAACAACCCTAAACATAACCCTAACCGCAACAAGAAGCTGAACCCGAGTTAGACCCGAAAAAACACGTACGGTGCCACTTTCTGCCATCAAAAAGTGCTCTCAGCGGAAGCCTTTGGGTACACCTGAACTCCCTGGGGGAGCCTTTACGCAACCCCACACTCAACAGGACTCTGCGTCTTCACTCTTTCCTAACAACCCTAAACATAACCCTAACCGCAACAAGAAGCTGAACCCGAGTTAGACCCGAAAAAACACGTACGGTGCCACTTTCTGCCATCAAAAAGTGCTCTCAGCGGAAGCCTTTGGGTACACCTGAACTCCCTGGGGGAGCCTTTACGCAACCCCACACTCAACAGGACTCTGCGTCTTCACTCTTTCCTAACAACCCTAAACATAACCCTAACCGCAACAAGAAGCTGAACCCGAGTTAGACCCGAAAAAACACGTACGGTGCCACTTTCTGCCATCAAAAAGTGCTCTCAGCGGAAGCCTTTGGGTACACCTGAACTCCCTGGGGGAGCCTTTACGCAACCCCACACTCAACAGGACTCTGCGTCTTCACTCTTTCCTAACAACCCTAAACATAACCCTAACCGCAACAAGAAGCTGAACCCGAGTTAGACCCGAAAAAACACGTACGGTGCCACTTTCTGCCATCAAAAAGTGCTCTCAGCGGAAGCCTTTGGGTACACCTGAACTCCCTGGGGGAGCCTTTACGCAACCCCACACTCAACAGGACTCTGCGTCTTCACTCTTTCCTAACAACCCTAAACATAACCCTAACCGCAACAAGAAGCTGAACCCGAGTTAGACCCGAAAAAACACGTACGGTGCCACTTTCTGCCATCAAAAAGTGCTCTCAGCGGAAGCCTTTGGGTACACCTGAACTCCCTGGGGGAGCCTTTACGCAACCCCACACTCAACAGGACTCTGCGTCTTCACTCTTTCCTAACAACCCTAAACATAACCCTAACCGCAACAAGAAGCTGAACCCGAGTTAGACCCGAAAAAACACGTACGGTGCCACTTTCTGCCATCAAAAAGTGCTCTCAGCGGAAGCCTTTGGGTACACCTGAACTCCCTGGGGGAGCCTTTACGCAACCCCACACTCAACAGGACTCTGCGTCTTCACTCTTTCCTAACAACCCTAAACATAACCCTAACCGCAACAAGAAGCTGAACCCGAGTTAGACCCGAAAAAACACGTACGGTGCCACTTTCTGCCATCAAAAAGTGCTCTCAGCGGAAGCCTTTGGGTACACCTGAACTCCCTGGGGGAGCCTTTACGCAACCCCACACTCAACAGGACTCTGCGTCTTCACTCTTTCCTAACAACCCTAAACATAACCCTAACCGCAACAAGAAGCTGAACCCGAGTTAGACCCGAAAAAACACGTACGGTGCCACTTTCTGCCATCAAAAAGTGCTCTCAGCGGAAGCCTTTGGGTACACCTGAACTCCCTGGGGGAGCCTTTACGCAACCCCACACTCAACAGGACTCTGCGTCTTCACTCTTTCCTAACAACCCTAAACATAACCCTAACCGCAACAAGAAGCTGAACCCGAGTTAGACCCGAAAAAACACGTACGGTGCCACTTTCTGCCATCAAAAAGTGCTCTCAGCGGAAGCCTTTGGGTACACCTGAACTCCCTGGGGGAGCCTTTACGCAACCCCACACTCAACAGGACTCTGCGTCTTCACTCTTTCCTAACAACCCTAAACATAACCCTAACCGCAACAAGAAGCTGAACCCGAGTTAGACCCGAAAAAACACGTACGGTGCCACTTTCTGCCATCAAAAAGTGCTCTCAGCGGAAGCCTTTGGGTACACCTGAACTCCCTGGGGGAGCCTTTACGCAACCCCACACTCAACAGGACTCTGCGTCTTCACTCTTTCCTAACAACCCTAAACATAACCCTAACCGCAACAAGAAGCTGAACCCGAGTTAGACCCGAAAAAACACGTACGGTGCCACTTTCTGCCATCAAAAAGTGCTCTCAGCGGAAGCCTTTGGGTACACCTGAACTCCCTGGGGGAGCCTTTACGCAACCCCACACTCAACAGGACTCTGCGTCTTCACTCTTTCCTAACAACCCTAAACATAACCCTAACCGCAACAAGAAGCTGAACCCGAGTTAGACCCGAAAAAACACGTACGGTGCCACTTTCTGCCATCAAAAAGTGCTCTCAGCGGAAGCCTTTGGGTACACCTGAACTCCCTGGGGGAGCCTTTACGCAACCCCACACTCAACAGGACTCTGCGTCTTCACTCTTTCCTAACAACCCTAAACATAACCCTAACCGCAACAAGAAGCTGAACCCGAGTTAGACCCGAAAAAACACGTACGGTGCCACTTTCTGCCATCAAAAAGTGCTCTCAGCGGAAGCCTTTGGGTACACCTGAACTCCCTGGGGGAGCCTTTACGCAACCCCACACTCAACAGGACTCTGCGTCTTCACTCTTTCCTAACAACCCTAAACATAACCCTAACCGCAACAAGAAGCTGAACCCGAGTTAGACCCGAAAAAACACGTACGGTGCCACTTTCTGCCATCAAAAAGTGCTCTCAGCGGAAGCCTTTGGGTACACCTGAACTCCCTGGGGGAGCCTTTACGCAACCCCACACTCAACAGGACTCTGCGTCTTCACTCTTTCCTAACAACCCTAAACATAACCCTAACCGCAACAAGAAGCTGAACCCGAGTTAGACCCGAAAAAACACGTACGGTGCCACTTTCTGCCATCAAAAAGTGCTCTCAGCGGAAGCCTTTGGGTACACCTGAACTCCCTGGGGGAGCCTTTACGCAACCCCACACTCAACAGGACTCTGCGTCTTCACTCTTTCCTAACAACCCTAAACATAACCCTAACCGCAACAAGAAGCTGAACCCGAGTTAGACCCGAAAAAACACGTACGGTGCCACTTTCTGCCATCAAAAAGTGCTCTCAGCGGAAGCCTTTGGGTACACCTGAACTCCCTGGGGGAGCCTTTACGCAACCCCACACTCAACAGGACTCTGCGTCTTCACTCTTTCCTAACAACCCTAAACATAACCCTAACCGCAACAAGAAGCTGAACCCGAGTTAGACCCGAAAAAACACGTACGGTGCCACTTTCTGCCATCAAAAAGTGCTCTCAGCGGAAGCCTTTGGGTACACCTGAACTCCCTGGGGGAGCCTTTACGCAACCCCACACTCAACAGGACTCTGCGTCTTCACTCTTTCCTAACAACCCTAAACATAACCCTAACCGCAACAAGAAGCTGAACCCGAGTTAGACCCGAAAAAACACGTACGGTGCCACTTTCTGCCATCAAAAAGTGCTCTCAGCGGAAGCCTTTGGGTACACCTGAACTCCCTGGGGGAGCCTTTACGCAACCCCACACTCAACAGGACTCTGCGTCTTCACTCTTTCCTAACAACCCTAAACATAACCCTAACCGCAACAAGAAGCTGAACCCGAGTTAGACCCGAAAAAACACGTACGGTGCCACTTTCTGCCATCAAAAAGTGCTCTCAGCGGAAGCCTTTGGGTACACCTGAACTCCCTGGGGGAGCCTTTACGCAACCCCACACTCAACAGGACTCTGCGTCTTCACTCTTTCCTAACAACCCTAAACATAACCCTAACCGCAACAAGAAGCTGAACCCGAGTTAGACCCGAAAAAACACGTACGGTGCCACTTTCTGCCATCAAAAAGTGCTCTCAGCGGAAGCCTTTGGGTACACCTGAACTCCCTGGGGGAGCCTTTACGCAACCCCACACTCAACAGGACTCTGCGTCTTCACTCTTTCCTAACAACCCTAAACATAACCCTAACCGCAACAAGAAGCTGAACCCGAGTTAGACCCGAAAAAACACGTACGGTGCCACTTTCTGCCATCAAAAAGTGCTCTCAGCGGAAGCCTTTGGGTACACCTGAACTCCCTGGGGGAGCCTTTACGCAACCCCACACTCAACAGGACTCTGCGTCTTCACTCTTTCCTAACAACCCTAAACATAACCCTAACCGCAACAAGAAGCTGAACCCGAGTTAGACCCGAAAAAACACGTACGGTGCCACTTTCTGCCATCAAAAAGTGCTCTCAGCGGAAGCCTTTGGGTACACCTGAACTCCCTGGGGGAGCCTTTACGCAACCCCACACTCAACAGGACTCTGCGTCTTCACTCTTTCCTAACAACCCTAAACATAACCCTAACCGCAACAAGAAGCTGAACCCGAGTTAGACCCGAAAAAACACGTACGGTGCCACTTTCTGCCATCAAAAAGTGCTCTCAGCGGAAGCCTTTGGGTACACCTGAACTCCCTGGGGGAGCCTTTACGCAACCCCACACTCAACAGGACTCTGCGTCTTCACTCTTTCCTAACAACCCTAAACATAACCCTAACCGCAACAAGAAGCTGAACCCGAGTTAGACCCGAAAAAACACGTACGGTGCCACTTTCTGCCATCAAAAAGTGCTCTCAGCGGAAGCCTTTGGGTACACCTGAACTCCCTGGGGGAGCCTTTACGCAACCCCACACTCAACAGGACTCTGCGTCTTCACTCTTTCCTAACAACCCTAAACATAACCCTAACCGCAACAAGAAGCTGAACCCGAGTTAGACCCGAAAAAACACGTACGGTGCCACTTTCTGCCATCAAAAAGTGCTCTCAGCGGAAGCCTTTGGGTACACCTGAACTCCCTGGGGGAGCCTTTACGCAACCCCACACTCAACAGGACTCTGCGTCTTCACTCTTTCCTAACAACCCTAAACATAACCCTAACCGCAACAAGAAGCTGAACCCGAGTTAGACCCGAAAAAACACGTACGGTGCCACTTTCTGCCATCAAAAAGTGCTCTCAGCGGAAGCCTTTGGGTACACCTGAACTCCCTGGGGGAGCCTTTACGCAACCCCACACTCAACAGGACTCTGCGTCTTCACTCTTTCCTAACAACCCTAAACATAACCCTAACCGCAACAAGAAGCTGAACCCGAGTTAGACCCGAAAAAACACGTACGGTGCCACTTTCTGCCATCAAAAAGTGCTCTCAGCGGAAGCCTTTGGGTACACCTGAACTCCCTGGGGGAGCCTTTACGCAACCCCACACTCAACAGGACTCTGCGTCTTCACTCTTTCCTAACAACCCTAAACATAACCCTAACCGCAACAAGAAGCTGAACCCGAGTTAGACCCGAAAAAACACGTACGGTGCCACTTTCTGCCATCAAAAAGTGCTCTCAGCGGAAGCCTTTGGGTACACCTGAACTCCCTGGGGGAGCCTTTACGCAACCCCACACTCAACAGGACTCTGCGTCTTCACTCTTTCCTAACAACCCTAAACATAACCCTAACCGCAACAAGAAGCTGAACCCGAGTTAGACCCGAAAAAACACGTACGGTGCCACTTTCTGCCATCAAAAAGTGCTCTCAGCGGAAGCCTTTGGGTACACCTGAACTCCCTGGGGGAGCCTTTACGCAACCCCACACTCAACAGGACTCTGCGTCTTCACTCTTTCCTAACAACCCTAAACATAACCCTAACCGCAACAAGAAGCTGAACCCGAGTTAGACCCGAAAAAACACGTACGGTGCCACTTTCTGCCATCAAAAAGTGCTCTCAGCGGAAGCCTTTGGGTACACCTGAACTCCCTGGGGGAGCCTTTACGCAACCCCACACTCAACAGGACTCTGCGTCTTCACTCTTTCCTAACAACCCTAAACATAACCCTAACCGCAACAAGAAGCTGAACCCGAGTTAGACCCGAAAAAACACGTACGGTGCCACTTTCTGCCATCAAAAAGTGCTCTCAGCGGAAGCCTTTGGGTACACCTGAACTCCCTGGGGGAGCCTTTACGCAACCCCACACTCAACAGGACTCTGCGTCTTCACTCTTTCCTAACAACCCTAAACATAACCCTAACCGCAACAAGAAGCTGAACCCGAGTTAGACCCGAAAAAACACGTACGGTGCCACTTTCTGCCATCAAAAAGTGCTCTCAGCGGAAGCCTTTGGGTACACCTGAACTCCCTGGGGGAGCCTTTACGCAACCCCACACTCAACAGGACTCTGCGTCTTCACTCTTTCCTAACAACCCTAAACATAACCCTAACCGCAACAAGAAGCTGAACCCGAGTTAGACCCGAAAAAACACGTACGGTGCCACTTTCTGCCATCAAAAAGTGCTCTCAGCGGAAGCCTTTGGGTACACCTGAACTCCCTGGGGGAGCCTTTACGCAACCCCACACTCAACAGGACTCTGCGTCTTCACTCTTTCCTAACAACCCTAAACATAACCCTAACCGCAACAAGAAGCTGAACCCGAGTTAGACCCGAAAAAACACGTACGGTGCCACTTTCTGCCATCAAAAAGTGCTCTCAGCGGAAGCCTTTGGGTACACCTGAACTCCCTGGGGGAGCCTTTACGCAACCCCACACTCAACAGGACTCTGCGTCTTCACTCTTTCCTAACAACCCTAAACATAACCCTAACCGCAACAAGAAGCTGAACCCGAGTTAGACCCGAAAAAACACGTACGGTGCCACTTTCTGCCATCAAAAAGTGCTCTCAGCGGAAGCCTTTGGGTACACCTGAACTCCCTGGGGGAGCCTTTACGCAACCCCACACTCAACAGGACTCTGCGTCTTCACTCTTTCCTAACAACCCTAAACATAACCCTAACCGCAACAAGAAGCTGAACCCGAGTTAGACCCGAAAAAACACGTACGGTGCCACTTTCTGCCATCAAAAAGTGCTCTCAGCGGAAGCCTTTGGGTACACCTGAACTCCCTGGGGGAGCCTTTACGCAACCCCACACTCAACAGGACTCTGCGTCTTCACTCTTTCCTAACAACCCTAAACATAACCCTAACCGCAACAAGAAGCTGAACCCGAGTTAGACCCGAAAAAACACGTACGGTGCCACTTTCTGCCATCAAAAAGTGCTCTCAGCGGAAGCCTTTGGGTACACCTGAACTCCCTGGGGGAGCCTTTACGCAACCCCACACTCAACAGGACTCTGCGTCTTCACTCTTTCCTAACAACCCTAAACATAACCCTAACCGCAACAAGAAGCTGAACCCGAGTTAGACCCGAAAAAACACGTACGGTGCCACTTTCTGCCATCAAAAAGTGCTCTCAGCGGAAGCCTTTGGGTACACCTGAACTCCCTGGGGGAGCCTTTACGCAACCCCACACTCAACAGGACTCTGCGTCTTCACTCTTTCCTAACAACCCTAAACATAACCCTAACCGCAACAAGAAGCTGAACCCGAGTTAGACCCGAAAAAACACGTACGGTGCCACTTTCTGCCATCAAAAAGTGCTCTCAGCGGAAGCCTTTGGGTACACCTGAACTCCCTGGGGGAGCCTTTACGCAACCCCACACTCAACAGGACTCTGCGTCTTCACTCTTTCCTAACAACCCTAAACATAACCCTAACCGCAACAAGAAGCTGAACCCGAGTTAGACCCGAAAAAACACGTACGGTGCCACTTTCTGCCATCAAAAAGTGCTCTCAGCGGAAGCCTTTGGGTACACCTGAACTCCCTGGGGGAGCCTTTACGCAACCCCACACTCAACAGGACTCTGCGTCTTCACTCTTTCCTAACAACCCTAAACATAACCCTAACCGCAACAAGAAGCTGAACCCGAGTTAGACCCGAAAAAACACGTACGGTGCCACTTTCTGCCATCAAAAAGTGCTCTCAGCGGAAGCCTTTGGGTACACCTGAACTCCCTGGGGGAGCCTTTACGCAACCCCACACTCAACAGGACTCTGCGTCTTCACTCTTTCCTAACAACCCTAAACATAACCCTAACCGCAACAAGAAGCTGAACCCGAGTTAGACCCGAAAAAACACGTACGGTGCCACTTTCTGCCATCAAAAAGTGCTCTCAGCGGAAGCCTTTGGGTACACCTGAACTCCCTGGGGGAGCCTTTACGCAACCCCACACTCAACAGGACTCTGCGTCTTCACTCTTTCCTAACAACCCTAAACATAACCCTAACCGCAACAAGAAGCTGAACCCGAGTTAGACCCGAAAAAACACGTACGGTGCCACTTTCTGCCATCAAAAAGTGCTCTCAGCGGAAGCCTTTGGGTACACCTGAACTCCCTGGGGGAGCCTTTACGCAACCCCACACTCAACAGGACTCTGCGTCTTCACTCTTTCCTAACAACCCTAAACATAACCCTAACCGCAACAAGAAGCTGAACCCGAGTTAGACCCGAAAAAACACGTACGGTGCCACTTTCTGCCATCAAAAAGTGCTCTCAGCGGAAGCCTTTGGGTACACCTGAACTCCCTGGGGGAGCCTTTACGCAACCCCACACTCAACAGGACTCTGCGTCTTCACTCTTTCCTAACAACCCTAAACATAACCCTAACCGCAACAAGAAGCTGAACCCGAGTTAGACCCGAAAAAACACGTACGGTGCCACTTTCTGCCATCAAAAAGTGCTCTCAGCGGAAGCCTTTGGGTACACCTGAACTCCCTGGGGGAGCCTTTACGCAACCCCACACTCAACAGGACTCTGCGTCTTCACTCTTTCCTAACAACCCTAAACATAACCCTAACCGCAACAAGAAGCTGAACCCGAGTTAGACCCGAAAAAACACGTACGGTGCCACTTTCTGCCATCAAAAAGTGCTCTCAGCGGAAGCCTTTGGGTACACCTGAACTCCCTGGGGGAGCCTTTACGCAACCCCACACTCAACAGGACTCTGCGTCTTCACTCTTTCCTAACAACCCTAAACATAACCCTAACCGCAACAAGAAGCTGAACCCGAGTTAGACCCGAAAAAACACGTACGGTGCCACTTTCTGCCATCAAAAAGTGCTCTCAGCGGAAGCCTTTGGGTACACCTGAACTCCCTGGGGGAGCCTTTACGCAACCCCACACTCAACAGGACTCTGCGTCTTCACTCTTTCCTAACAACCCTAAACATAACCCTAACCGCAACAAGAAGCTGAACCCGAGTTAGACCCGAAAAAACACGTACGGTGCCACTTTCTGCCATCAAAAAGTGCTCTCAGCGGAAGCCTTTGGGTACACCTGAACTCCCTGGGGGAGCCTTTACGCAACCCCACACTCAACAGGACTCTGCGTCTTCACTCTTTCCTAACAACCCTAAACATAACCCTAACCGCAACAAGAAGCTGAACCCGAGTTAGACCCGAAAAAACACGTACGGTGCCACTTTCTGCCATCAAAAAGTGCTCTCAGCGGAAGCCTTTGGGTACACCTGAACTCCCTGGGGGAGCCTTTACGCAACCCCACACTCAACAGGACTCTGCGTCTTCACTCTTTCCTAACAACCCTAAACATAACCCTAACCGCAACAAGAAGCTGAACCCGAGTTAGACCCGAAAAAACACGTACGGTGCCACTTTCTGCCATCAAAAAGTGCTCTCAGCGGAAGCCTTTGGGTACACCTGAACTCCCTGGGGGAGCCTTTACGCAACCCCACACTCAACAGGACTCTGCGTCTTCACTCTTTCCTAACAACCCTAAACATAACCCTAACCGCAACAAGAAGCTGAACCCGAGTTAGACCCGAAAAAACACGTACGGTGCCACTTTCTGCCATCAAAAAGTGCTCTCAGCGGAAGCCTTTGGGTACACCTGAACTCCCTGGGGGAGCCTTTACGCAACCCCACACTCAACAGGACTCTGCGTCTTCACTCTTTCCTAACAACCCTAAACATAACCCTAACCGCAACAAGAAGCTGAACCCGAGTTAGACCCGAAAAAACACGTACGGTGCCACTTTCTGCCATCAAAAAGTGCTCTCAGCGGAAGCCTTTGGGTACACCTGAACTCCCTGGGGGAGCCTTTACGCAACCCCACACTCAACAGGACTCTGCGTCTTCACTCTTTCCTAACAACCCTAAACATAACCCTAACCGCAACAAGAAGCTGAACCCGAGTTAGACCCGAAAAAACACGTACGGTGCCACTTTCTGCCATCAAAAAGTGCTCTCAGCGGAAGCCTTTGGGTACACCTGAACTCCCTGGGGGAGCCTTTACGCAACCCCACACTCAACAGGACTCTGCGTCTTCACTCTTTCCTAACAACCCTAAACATAACCCTAACCGCAACAAGAAGCTGAACCCGAGTTAGACCCGAAAAAACACGTACGGTGCCACTTTCTGCCATCAAAAAGTGCTCTCAGCGGAAGCCTTTGGGTACACCTGAACTCCCTGGGGGAGCCTTTACGCAACCCCACACTCAACAGGACTCTGCGTCTTCACTCTTTCCTAACAACCCTAAACATAACCCTAACCGCAACAAGAAGCTGAACCCGAGTTAGACCCGAAAAAACACGTACGGTGCCACTTTCTGCCATCAAAAAGTGCTCTCAGCGGAAGCCTTTGGGTACACCTGAACTCCCTGGGGGAGCCTTTACGCAACCCCACACTCAACAGGACTCTGCGTCTTCACTCTTTCCTAACAACCCTAAACATAACCCTAACCGCAACAAGAAGCTGAACCCGAGTTAGACCCGAAAAAACACGTACGGTGCCACTTTCTGCCATCAAAAAGTGCTCTCAGCGGAAGCCTTTGGGTACACCTGAACTCCCTGGGGGAGCCTTTACGCAACCCCACACTCAACAGGACTCTGCGTCTTCACTCTTTCCTAACAACCCTAAACATAACCCTAACCGCAACAAGAAGCTGAACCCGAGTTAGACCCGAAAAAACACGTACGGTGCCACTTTCTGCCATCAAAAAGTGCTCTCAGCGGAAGCCTTTGGGTACACCTGAACTCCCTGGGGGAGCCTTTACGCAACCCCACACTCAACAGGACTCTGCGTCTTCACTCTTTCCTAACAACCCTAAACATAACCCTAACCGCAACAAGAAGCTGAACCCGAGTTAGACCCGAAAAAACACGTACGGTGCCACTTTCTGCCATCAAAAAGTGCTCTCAGCGGAAGCCTTTGGGTACACCTGAACTCCCTGGGGGAGCCTTTACGCAACCCCACACTCAACAGGACTCTGCGTCTTCACTCTTTCCTAACAACCCTAAACATAACCCTAACCGCAACAAGAAGCTGAACCCGAGTTAGACCCGAAAAAACACGTACGGTGCCACTTTCTGCCATCAAAAAGTGCTCTCAGCGGAAGCCTTTGGGTACACCTGAACTCCCTGGGGGAGCCTTTACGCAACCCCACACTCAACAGGACTCTGCGTCTTCACTCTTTCCTAACAACCCTAAACATAACCCTAACCGCAACAAGAAGCTGAACCCGAGTTAGACCCGAAAAAACACGTACGGTGCCACTTTCTGCCATCAAAAAGTGCTCTCAGCGGAAGCCTTTGGGTACACCTGAACTCCCTGGGGGAGCCTTTACGCAACCCCACACTCAACAGGACTCTGCGTCTTCACTCTTTCCTAACAACCCTAAACATAACCCTAACCGCAACAAGAAGCTGAACCCGAGTTAGACCCGAAAAAACACGTACGGTGCCACTTTCTGCCATCAAAAAGTGCTCTCAGCGGAAGCCTTTGGGTACACCTGAACTCCCTGGGGGAGCCTTTACGCAACCCCACACTCAACAGGACTCTGCGTCTTCACTCTTTCCTAACAACCCTAAACATAACCCTAACCGCAACAAGAAGCTGAACCCGAGTTAGACCCGAAAAAACACGTACGGTGCCACTTTCTGCCATCAAAAAGTGCTCTCAGCGGAAGCCTTTGGGTACACCTGAACTCCCTGGGGGAGCCTTTACGCAACCCCACACTCAACAGGACTCTGCGTCTTCACTCTTTCCTAACAACCCTAAACATAACCCTAACCGCAACAAGAAGCTGAACCCGAGTTAGACCCGAAAAAACACGTACGGTGCCACTTTCTGCCATCAAAAAGTGCTCTCAGCGGAAGCCTTTGGGTACACCTGAACTCCCTGGGGGAGCCTTTACGCAACCCCACACTCAACAGGACTCTGCGTCTTCACTCTTTCCTAACAACCCTAAACATAACCCTAACCGCAACAAGAAGCTGAACCCGAGTTAGACCCGAAAAAACACGTACGGTGCCACTTTCTGCCATCAAAAAGTGCTCTCAGCGGAAGCCTTTGGGTACACCTGAACTCCCTGGGGGAGCCTTTACGCAACCCCACACTCAACAGGACTCTGCGTCTTCACTCTTTCCTAACAACCCTAAACATAACCCTAACCGCAACAAGAAGCTGAACCCGAGTTAGACCCGAAAAAACACGTACGGTGCCACTTTCTGCCATCAAAAAGTGCTCTCAGCGGAAGCCTTTGGGTACACCTGAACTCCCTGGGGGAGCCTTTACGCAACCCCACACTCAACAGGACTCTGCGTCTTCACTCTTTCCTAACAACCCTAAACATAACCCTAACCGCAACAAGAAGCTGAACCCGAGTTAGACCCGAAAAAACACGTACGGTGCCACTTTCTGCCATCAAAAAGTGCTCTCAGCGGAAGCCTTTGGGTACACCTGAACTCCCTGGGGGAGCCTTTACGCAACCCCACACTCAACAGGACTCTGCGTCTTCACTCTTTCCTAACAACCCTAAACATAACCCTAACCGCAACAAGAAGCTGAACCCGAGTTAGACCCGAAAAAACACGTACGGTGCCACTTTCTGCCATCAAAAAGTGCTCTCAGCGGAAGCCTTTGGGTACACCTGAACTCCCTGGGGGAGCCTTTACGCAACCCCACACTCAACAGGACTCTGCGTCTTCACTCTTTCCTAACAACCCTAAACATAACCCTAACCGCAACAAGAAGCTGAACCCGAGTTAGACCCGAAAAAACACGTACGGTGCCACTTTCTGCCATCAAAAAGTGCTCTCAGCGGAAGCCTTTGGGTACACCTGAACTCCCTGGGGGAGCCTTTACGCAACCCCACACTCAACAGGACTCTGCGTCTTCACTCTTTCCTAACAACCCTAAACATAACCCTAACCGCAACAAGAAGCTGAACCCGAGTTAGACCCGAAAAAACACGTACGGTGCCACTTTCTGCCATCAAAAAGTGCTCTCAGCGGAAGCCTTTGGGTACACCTGAACTCCCTGGGGGAGCCTTTACGCAACCCCACACTCAACAGGACTCTGCGTCTTCACTCTTTCCTAACAACCCTAAACATAACCCTAACCGCAACAAGAAGCTGAACCCGAGTTAGACCCGAAAAAACACGTACGGTGCCACTTTCTGCCATCAAAAAGTGCTCTCAGCGGAAGCCTTTGGGTACACCTGAACTCCCTGGGGGAGCCTTTACGCAACCCCACACTCAACAGGACTCTGCGTCTTCACTCTTTCCTAACAACCCTAAACATAACCCTAACCGCAACAAGAAGCTGAACCCGAGTTAGACCCGAAAAAACACGTACGGTGCCACTTTCTGCCATCAAAAAGTGCTCTCAGCGGAAGCCTTTGGGTACACCTGAACTCCCTGGGGGAGCCTTTACGCAACCCCACACTCAACAGGACTCTGCGTCTTCACTCTTTCCTAACAACCCTAAACATAACCCTAACCGCAACAAGAAGCTGAACCCGAGTTAGACCCGAAAAAACACGTACGGTGCCACTTTCTGCCATCAAAAAGTGCTCTCAGCGGAAGCCTTTGGGTACACCTGAACTCCCTGGGGGAGCCTTTACGCAACCCCACACTCAACAGGACTCTGCGTCTTCACTCTTTCCTAACAACCCTAAACATAACCCTAACCGCAACAAGAAGCTGAACCCGAGTTAGACCCGAAAAAACACGTACGGTGCCACTTTCTGCCATCAAAAAGTGCTCTCAGCGGAAGCCTTTGGGTACACCTGAACTCCCTGGGGGAGCCTTTACGCAACCCCACACTCAACAGGACTCTGCGTCTTCACTCTTTCCTAACAACCCTAAACATAACCCTAACCGCAACAAGAAGCTGAACCCGAGTTAGACCCGAAAAAACACGTACGGTGCCACTTTCTGCCATCAAAAAGTGCTCTCAGCGGAAGCCTTTGGGTACACCTGAACTCCCTGGGGGAGCCTTTACGCAACCCCACACTCAACAGGACTCTGCGTCTTCACTCTTTCCTAACAACCCTAAACATAACCCTAACCGCAACAAGAAGCTGAACCCGAGTTAGACCCGAAAAAACACGTACGGTGCCACTTTCTGCCATCAAAAAGTGCTCTCAGCGGAAGCCTTTGGGTACACCTGAACTCCCTGGGGGAGCCTTTACGCAACCCCACACTCAACAGGACTCTGCGTCTTCACTCTTTCCTAACAACCCTAAACATAACCCTAACCGCAACAAGAAGCTGAACCCGAGTTAGACCCGAAAAAACACGTACGGTGCCACTTTCTGCCATCAAAAAGTGCTCTCAGCGGAAGCCTTTGGGTACACCTGAACTCCCTGGGGGAGCCTTTACGCAACCCCACACTCAACAGGACTCTGCGTCTTCACTCTTTCCTAACAACCCTAAACATAACCCTAACCGCAACAAGAAGCTGAACCCGAGTTAGACCCGAAAAAACACGTACGGTGCCACTTTCTGCCATCAAAAAGTGCTCTCAGCGGAAGCCTTTGGGTACACCTGAACTCCCTGGGGGAGCCTTTACGCAACCCCACACTCAACAGGACTCTGCGTCTTCACTCTTTCCTAACAACCCTAAACATAACCCTAACCGCAACAAGAAGCTGAACCCGAGTTAGACCCGAAAAAACACGTACGGTGCCACTTTCTGCCATCAAAAAGTGCTCTCAGCGGAAGCCTTTGGGTACACCTGAACTCCCTGGGGGAGCCTTTACGCAACCCCACACTCAACAGGACTCTGCGTCTTCACTCTTTCCTAACAACCCTAAACATAACCCTAACCGCAACAAGAAGCTGAACCCGAGTTAGACCCGAAAAAACACGTACGGTGCCACTTTCTGCCATCAAAAAGTGCTCTCAGCGGAAGCCTTTGGGTACACCTGAACTCCCTGGGGGAGCCTTTACGCAACCCCACACTCAACAGGACTCTGCGTCTTCACTCTTTCCTAACAACCCTAAACATAACCCTAACCGCAACAAGAAGCTGAACCCGAGTTAGACCCGAAAAAACACGTACGGTGCCACTTTCTGCCATCAAAAAGTGCTCTCAGCGGAAGCCTTTGGGTACACCTGAACTCCCTGGGGGAGCCTTTACGCAACCCCACACTCAACAGGACTCTGCGTCTTCACTCTTTCCTAACAACCCTAAACATAACCCTAACCGCAACAAGAAGCTGAACCCGAGTTAGACCCGAAAAAACACGTACGGTGCCACTTTCTGCCATCAAAAAGTGCTCTCAGCGGAAGCCTTTGGGTACACCTGAACTCCCTGGGGGAGCCTTTACGCAACCCCACACTCAACAGGACTCTGCGTCTTCACTCTTTCCTAACAACCCTAAACATAACCCTAACCGCAACAAGAAGCTGAACCCGAGTTAGACCCGAAAAAACACGTACGGTGCCACTTTCTGCCATCAAAAAGTGCTCTCAGCGGAAGCCTTTGGGTACACCTGAACTCCCTGGGGGAGCCTTTACGCAACCCCACACTCAACAGGACTCTGCGTCTTCACTCTTTCCTAACAACCCTAAACATAACCCTAACCGCAACAAGAAGCTGAACCCGAGTTAGACCCGAAAAAACACGTACGGTGCCACTTTCTGCCATCAAAAAGTGCTCTCAGCGGAAGCCTTTGGGTACACCTGAACTCCCTGGGGGAGCCTTTACGCAACCCCACACTCAACAGGACTCTGCGTCTTCACTCTTTCCTAACAACCCTAAACATAACCCTAACCGCAACAAGAAGCTGAACCCGAGTTAGACCCGAAAAAACACGTACGGTGCCACTTTCTGCCATCAAAAAGTGCTCTCAGCGGAAGCCTTTGGGTACACCTGAACTCCCTGGGGGAGCCTTTACGCAACCCCACACTCAACAGGACTCTGCGTCTTCACTCTTTCCTAACAACCCTAAACATAACCCTAACCGCAACAAGAAGCTGAACCCGAGTTAGACCCGAAAAAACACGTACGGTGCCACTTTCTGCCATCAAAAAGTGCTCTCAGCGGAAGCCTTTGGGTACACCTGAACTCCCTGGGGGAGCCTTTACGCAACCCCACACTCAACAGGACTCTGCGTCTTCACTCTTTCCTAACAACCCTAAACATAACCCTAACCGCAACAAGAAGCTGAACCCGAGTTAGACCCGAAAAAACACGTACGGTGCCACTTTCTGCCATCAAAAAGTGCTCTCAGCGGAAGCCTTTGGGTACACCTGAACTCCCTGGGGGAGCCTTTACGCAACCCCACACTCAACAGGACTCTGCGTCTTCACTCTTTCCTAACAACCCTAAACATAACCCTAACCGCAACAAGAAGCTGAACCCGAGTTAGACCCGAAAAAACACGTACGGTGCCACTTTCTGCCATCAAAAAGTGCTCTCAGCGGAAGCCTTTGGGTACACCTGAACTCCCTGGGGGAGCCTTTACGCAACCCCACACTCAACAGGACTCTGCGTCTTCACTCTTTCCTAACAACCCTAAACATAACCCTAACCGCAACAAGAAGCTGAACCCGAGTTAGACCCGAAAAAACACGTACGGTGCCACTTTCTGCCATCAAAAAGTGCTCTCAGCGGAAGCCTTTGGGTACACCTGAACTCCCTGGGGGAGCCTTTACGCAACCCCACACTCAACAGGACTCTGCGTCTTCACTCTTTCCTAACAACCCTAAACATAACCCTAACCGCAACAAGAAGCTGAACCCGAGTTAGACCCGAAAAAACACGTACGGTGCCACTTTCTGCCATCAAAAAGTGCTCTCAGCGGAAGCCTTTGGGTACACCTGAACTCCCTGGGGGAGCCTTTACGCAACCCCACACTCAACAGGACTCTGCGTCTTCACTCTTTCCTAACAACCCTAAACATAACCCTAACCGCAACAAGAAGCTGAACCCGAGTTAGACCCGAAAAAACACGTACGGTGCCACTTTCTGCCATCAAAAAGTGCTCTCAGCGGAAGCCTTTGGGTACACCTGAACTCCCTGGGGGAGCCTTTACGCAACCCCACACTCAACAGGACTCTGCGTCTTCACTCTTTCCTAACAACCCTAAACATAACCCTAACCGCAACAAGAAGCTGAACCCGAGTTAGACCCGAAAAAACACGTACGGTGCCACTTTCTGCCATCAAAAAGTGCTCTCAGCGGAAGCCTTTGGGTACACCTGAACTCCCTGGGGGAGCCTTTACGCAACCCCACACTCAACAGGACTCTGCGTCTTCACTCTTTCCTAACAACCCTAAACATAACCCTAACCGCAACAAGAAGCTGAACCCGAGTTAGACCCGAAAAAACACGTACGGTGCCACTTTCTGCCATCAAAAAGTGCTCTCAGCGGAAGCCTTTGGGTACACCTGAACTCCCTGGGGGAGCCTTTACGCAACCCCACACTCAACAGGACTCTGCGTCTTCACTCTTTCCTAACAACCCTAAACATAACCCTAACCGCAACAAGAAGCTGAACCCGAGTTAGACCCGAAAAAACACGTACGGTGCCACTTTCTGCCATCAAAAAGTGCTCTCAGCGGAAGCCTTTGGGTACACCTGAACTCCCTGGGGGAGCCTTTACGCAACCCCACACTCAACAGGACTCTGCGTCTTCACTCTTTCCTAACAACCCTAAACATAACCCTAACCGCAACAAGAAGCTGAACCCGAGTTAGACCCGAAAAAACACGTACGGTGCCACTTTCTGCCATCAAAAAGTGCTCTCAGCGGAAGCCTTTGGGTACACCTGAACTCCCTGGGGGAGCCTTTACGCAACCCCACACTCAACAGGACTCTGCGTCTTCACTCTTTCCTAACAACCCTAAACATAACCCTAACCGCAACAAGAAGCTGAACCCGAGTTAGACCCGAAAAAACACGTACGGTGCCACTTTCTGCCATCAAAAAGTGCTCTCAGCGGAAGCCTTTGGGTACACCTGAACTCCCTGGGGGAGCCTTTACGCAACCCCACACTCAACAGGACTCTGCGTCTTCACTCTTTCCTAACAACCCTAAACATAACCCTAACCGCAACAAGAAGCTGAACCCGAGTTAGACCCGAAAAAACACGTACGGTGCCACTTTCTGCCATCAAAAAGTGCTCTCAGCGGAAGCCTTTGGGTACACCTGAACTCCCTGGGGGAGCCTTTACGCAACCCCACACTCAACAGGACTCTGCGTCTTCACTCTTTCCTAACAACCCTAAACATAACCCTAACCGCAACAAGAAGCTGAACCCGAGTTAGACCCGAAAAAACACGTACGGTGCCACTTTCTGCCATCAAAAAGTGCTCTCAGCGGAAGCCTTTGGGTACACCTGAACTCCCTGGGGGAGCCTTTACGCAACCCCACACTCAACAGGACTCTGCGTCTTCACTCTTTCCTAACAACCCTAAACATAACCCTAACCGCAACAAGAAGCTGAACCCGAGTTAGACCCGAAAAAACACGTACGGTGCCACTTTCTGCCATCAAAAAGTGCTCTCAGCGGAAGCCTTTGGGTACACCTGAACTCCCTGGGGGAGCCTTTACGCAACCCCACACTCAACAGGACTCTGCGTCTTCACTCTTTCCTAACAACCCTAAACATAACCCTAACCGCAACAAGAAGCTGAACCCGAGTTAGACCCGAAAAAACACGTACGGTGCCACTTTCTGCCATCAAAAAGTGCTCTCAGCGGAAGCCTTTGGGTACACCTGAACTCCCTGGGGGAGCCTTTACGCAACCCCACACTCAACAGGACTCTGCGTCTTCACTCTTTCCTAACAACCCTAAACATAACCCTAACCGCAACAAGAAGCTGAACCCGAGTTAGACCCGAAAAAACACGTACGGTGCCACTTTCTGCCATCAAAAAGTGCTCTCAGCGGAAGCCTTTGGGTACACCTGAACTCCCTGGGGGAGCCTTTACGCAACCCCACACTCAACAGGACTCTGCGTCTTCACTCTTTCCTAACAACCCTAAACATAACCCTAACCGCAACAAGAAGCTGAACCCGAGTTAGACCCGAAAAAACACGTACGGTGCCACTTTCTGCCATCAAAAAGTGCTCTCAGCGGAAGCCTTTGGGTACACCTGAACTCCCTGGGGGAGCCTTTACGCAACCCCACACTCAACAGGACTCTGCGTCTTCACTCTTTCCTAACAACCCTAAACATAACCCTAACCGCAACAAGAAGCTGAACCCGAGTTAGACCCGAAAAAACACGTACGGTGCCACTTTCTGCCATCAAAAAGTGCTCTCAGCGGAAGCCTTTGGGTACACCTGAACTCCCTGGGGGAGCCTTTACGCAACCCCACACTCAACAGGACTCTGCGTCTTCACTCTTTCCTAACAACCCTAAACATAACCCTAACCGCAACAAGAAGCTGAACCCGAGTTAGACCCGAAAAAACACGTACGGTGCCACTTTCTGCCATCAAAAAGTGCTCTCAGCGGAAGCCTTTGGGTACACCTGAACTCCCTGGGGGAGCCTTTACGCAACCCCACACTCAACAGGACTCTGCGTCTTCACTCTTTCCTAACAACCCTAAACATAACCCTAACCGCAACAAGAAGCTGAACCCGAGTTAGACCCGAAAAAACACGTACGGTGCCACTTTCTGCCATCAAAAAGTGCTCTCAGCGGAAGCCTTTGGGTACACCTGAACTCCCTGGGGGAGCCTTTACGCAACCCCACACTCAACAGGACTCTGCGTCTTCACTCTTTCCTAACAACCCTAAACATAACCCTAACCGCAACAAGAAGCTGAACCCGAGTTAGACCCGAAAAAACACGTACGGTGCCACTTTCTGCCATCAAAAAGTGCTCTCAGCGGAAGCCTTTGGGTACACCTGAACTCCCTGGGGGAGCCTTTACGCAACCCCACACTCAACAGGACTCTGCGTCTTCACTCTTTCCTAACAACCCTAAACATAACCCTAACCGCAACAAGAAGC
This sequence comes from Anser cygnoides, assembly GCF_040182565.1. NCBI lineage: Eukaryota > Metazoa > Chordata > Aves > Anseriformes > Anatidae > Anser > Anser cygnoides. The sequence continues at coordinate 3,425,556 of NC_089911.1, forward strand.
TGAACCCGAGTTAGACCCGAAAAAACACGTACGGTGCCACTTTCTGCCATCAAAAAGTGCTCTCAGCGGAAGCCTTTGGGTACACCTGAACTCCCTGGGGGAGCCTTTACGCAACCCCACACTCAACAGGACTCTGCGTCTTCACTCTTTCCTAACAACCCTAAACATAACCCTAACCGCAACAAGAAGCTGAACCCGAGTTAGACCCGAAAAAACACGTACGGTGCCACTTTCTGCCATCAAAAAGTGCTCTCAGCGGAAGCCTTTGGGTACACCTGAACTCCCTGGGGGAGCCTTTACGCAACCCCACACTCAACAGGACTCTGCGTCTTCACTCTTTCCTAACAACCCTAAACATAACCCTAACCGCAACAAGAAGCTGAACCCGAGTTAGACCCGAAAAAACACGTACGGTGCCACTTTCTGCCATCAAAAAGTGCTCTCAGCGGAAGCCTTTGGGTACACCTGAACTCCCTGGGGGAGCCTTTACGCAACCCCACACTCAACAGGACTCTGCGTCTTCACTCTTTCCTAACAACCCTAAACATAACCCTAACCGCAACAAGAAGCTGAACCCGAGTTAGACCCGAAAAAACACGTACGGTGCCACTTTCTGCCATCAAAAAGTGCTCTCAGCGGAAGCCTTTGGGTACACCTGAACTCCCTGGGGGAGCCTTTACGCAACCCCACACTCAACAGGACTCTGCGTCTTCACTCTTTCCTAACAACCCTAAACATAACCCTAACCGCAACAAGAAGCTGAACCCGAGTTAGACCCGAAAAAACACGTACGGTGCCACTTTCTGCCATCAAAAAGTGCTCTCAGCGGAAGCCTTTGGGTACACCTGAACTCCCTGGGGGAGCCTTTACGCAACCCCACACTCAACAGGACTCTGCGTCTTCACTCTTTCCTAACAACCCTAAACATAACCCTAACCGCAACAAGAAGCTGAACCCGAGTTAGACCCGAAAAAACACGTACGGTGCCACTTTCTGCCATCAAAAAGTGCTCTCAGCGGAAGCCTTTGGGTACACCTGAACTCCCTGGGGGAGCCTTTACGCAACCCCACACTCAACAGGACTCTGCGTCTTCACTCTTTCCTAACAACCCTAAACATAACCCTAACCGCAACAAGAAGCTGAACCCGAGTTAGACCCGAAAAAACACGTACGGTGCCACTTTCTGCCATCAAAAAGTGCTCTCAGCGGAAGCCTTTGGGTACACCTGAACTCCCTGGGGGAGCCTTTACGCAACCCCACACTCAACAGGACTCTGCGTCTTCACTCTTTCCTAACAACCCTAAACATAACCCTAACCGCAACAAGAAGCTGAACCCGAGTTAGACCCGAAAAAACACGTACGGTGCCACTTTCTGCCATCAAAAAGTGCTCTCAGCGGAAGCCTTTGGGTACACCTGAACTCCCTGGGGGAGCCTTTACGCAACCCCACACTCAACAGGACTCTGCGTCTTCACTCTTTCCTAACAACCCTAAACATAACCCTAACCGCAACAAGAAGCTGAACCCGAGTTAGACCCGAAAAAACACGTACGGTGCCACTTTCTGCCATCAAAAAGTGCTCTCAGCGGAAGCCTTTGGGTACACCTGAACTCCCTGGGGGAGCCTTTACGCAACCCCACACTCAACAGGACTCTGCGTCTTCACTCTTTCCTAACAACCCTAAACATAACCCTAACCGCAACAAGAAGCTGAACCCGAGTTAGACCCGAAAAAACACGTACGGTGCCACTTTCTGCCATCAAAAAGTGCTCTCAGCGGAAGCCTTTGGGTACACCTGAACTCCCTGGGGGAGCCTTTACGCAACCCCACACTCAACAGGACTCTGCGTCTTCACTCTTTCCTAACAACCCTAAACATAACCCTAACCGCAACAAGAAGCTGAACCCGAGTTAGACCCGAAAAAACACGTACGGTGCCACTTTCTGCCATCAAAAAGTGCTCTCAGCGGAAGCCTTTGGGTACACCTGAACTCCCTGGGGGAGCCTTTACGCAACCCCACACTCAACAGGACTCTGCGTCTTCACTCTTTCCTAACAACCCTAAACATAACCCTAACCGCAACAAGAAGCTGAACCCGAGTTAGACCCGAAAAAACACGTACGGTGCCACTTTCTGCCATCAAAAAGTGCTCTCAGCGGAAGCCTTTGGGTACACCTGAACTCCCTGGGGGAGCCTTTACGCAACCCCACACTCAACAGGACTCTGCGTCTTCACTCTTTCCTAACAACCCTAAACATAACCCTAACCGCAACAAGAAGCTGAACCCGAGTTAGACCCGAAAAAACACGTACGGTGCCACTTTCTGCCATCAAAAAGTGCTCTCAGCGGAAGCCTTTGGGTACACCTGAACTCCCTGGGGGAGCCTTTACGCAACCCCACACTCAACAGGACTCTGCGTCTTCACTCTTTCCTAACAACCCTAAACATAACCCTAACCGCAACAAGAAGCTGAACCCGAGTTAGACCCGAAAAAACACGTACGGTGCCACTTTCTGCCATCAAAAAGTGCTCTCAGCGGAAGCCTTTGGGTACACCTGAACTCCCTGGGGGAGCCTTTACGCAACCCCACACTCAACAGGACTCTGCGTCTTCACTCTTTCCTAACAACCCTAAACATAACCCTAACCGCAACAAGAAGCTGAACCCGAGTTAGACCCGAAAAAACACGTACGGTGCCACTTTCTGCCATCAAAAAGTGCTCTCAGCGGAAGCCTTTGGGTACACCTGAACTCCCTGGGGGAGCCTTTACGCAACCCCACACTCAACAGGACTCTGCGTCTTCACTCTTTCCTAACAACCCTAAACATAACCCTAACCGCAACAAGAAGCTGAACCCGAGTTAGACCCGAAAAAACACGTACGGTGCCACTTTCTGCCATCAAAAAGTGCTCTCAGCGGAAGCCTTTGGGTACACCTGAACTCCCTGGGGGAGCCTTTACGCAACCCCACACTCAACAGGACTCTGCGTCTTCACTCTTTCCTAACAACCCTAAACATAACCCTAACCGCAACAAGAAGCTGAACCCGAGTTAGACCCGAAAAAACACGTACGGTGCCACTTTCTGCCATCAAAAAGTGCTCTCAGCGGAAGCCTTTGGGTACACCTGAACTCCCTGGGGGAGCCTTTACGCAACCCCACACTCAACAGGACTCTGCGTCTTCACTCTTTCCTAACAACCCTAAACATAACCCTAACCGCAACAAGAAGCTGAACCCGAGTTAGACCCGAAAAAACACGTACGGTGCCACTTTCTGCCATCAAAAAGTGCTCTCAGCGGAAGCCTTTGGGTACACCTGAACTCCCTGGGGGAGCCTTTACGCAACCCCACACTCAACAGGACTCTGCGTCTTCACTCTTTCCTAACAACCCTAAACATAACCCTAACCGCAACAAGAAGCTGAACCCGAGTTAGACCCGAAAAAACACGTACGGTGCCACTTTCTGCCATCAAAAAGTGCTCTCAGCGGAAGCCTTTGGGTACACCTGAACTCCCTGGGGGAGCCTTTACGCAACCCCACACTCAACAGGACTCTGCGTCTTCACTCTTTCCTAACAACCCTAAACATAACCCTAACCGCAACAAGAAGCTGAACCCGAGTTAGACCCGAAAAAACACGTACGGTGCCACTTTCTGCCATCAAAAAGTGCTCTCAGCGGAAGCCTTTGGGTACACCTGAACTCCCTGGGGGAGCCTTTACGCAACCCCACACTCAACAGGACTCTGCGTCTTCACTCTTTCCTAACAACCCTAAACATAACCCTAACCGCAACAAGAAGCTGAACCCGAGTTAGACCCGAAAAAACACGTACGGTGCCACTTTCTGCCATCAAAAAGTGCTCTCAGCGGAAGCCTTTGGGTACACCTGAACTCCCTGGGGGAGCCTTTACGCAACCCCACACTCAACAGGACTCTGCGTCTTCACTCTTTCCTAACAACCCTAAACATAACCCTAACCGCAACAAGAAGCTGAACCCGAGTTAGACCCGAAAAAACACGTACGGTGCCACTTTCTGCCATCAAAAAGTGCTCTCAGCGGAAGCCTTTGGGTACACCTGAACTCCCTGGGGGAGCCTTTACGCAACCCCACACTCAACAGGACTCTGCGTCTTCACTCTTTCCTAACAACCCTAAACATAACCCTAACCGCAACAAGAAGCTGAACCCGAGTTAGACCCGAAAAAACACGTACGGTGCCACTTTCTGCCATCAAAAAGTGCTCTCAGCGGAAGCCTTTGGGTACACCTGAACTCCCTGGGGGAGCCTTTACGCAACCCCACACTCAACAGGACTCTGCGTCTTCACTCTTTCCTAACAACCCTAAACATAACCCTAACCGCAACAAGAAGCTGAACCCGAGTTAGACCCGAAAAAACACGTACGGTGCCACTTTCTGCCATCAAAAAGTGCTCTCAGCGGAAGCCTTTGGGTACACCTGAACTCCCTGGGGGAGCCTTTACGCAACCCCACACTCAACAGGACTCTGCGTCTTCACTCTTTCCTAACAACCCTAAACATAACCCTAACCGCAACAAGAAGCTGAACCCGAGTTAGACCCGAAAAAACACGTACGGTGCCACTTTCTGCCATCAAAAAGTGCTCTCAGCGGAAGCCTTTGGGTACACCTGAACTCCCTGGGGGAGCCTTTACGCAACCCCACACTCAACAGGACTCTGCGTCTTCACTCTTTCCTAACAACCCTAAACATAACCCTAACCGCAACAAGAAGCTGAACCCGAGTTAGACCCGAAAAAACACGTACGGTGCCACTTTCTGCCATCAAAAAGTGCTCTCAGCGGAAGCCTTTGGGTACACCTGAACTCCCTGGGGGAGCCTTTACGCAACCCCACACTCAACAGGACTCTGCGTCTTCACTCTTTCCTAACAACCCTAAACATAACCCTAACCGCAACAAGAAGCTGAACCCGAGTTAGACCCGAAAAAACACGTACGGTGCCACTTTCTGCCATCAAAAAGTGCTCTCAGCGGAAGCCTTTGGGTACACCTGAACTCCCTGGGGGAGCCTTTACGCAACCCCACACTCAACAGGACTCTGCGTCTTCACTCTTTCCTAACAACCCTAAACATAACCCTAACCGCAACAAGAAGCTGAACCCGAGTTAGACCCGAAAAAACACGTACGGTGCCACTTTCTGCCATCAAAAAGTGCTCTCAGCGGAAGCCTTTGGGTACACCTGAACTCCCTGGGGGAGCCTTTACGCAACCCCACACTCAACAGGACTCTGCGTCTTCACTCTTTCCTAACAACCCTAAACATAACCCTAACCGCAACAAGAAGCTGAACCCGAGTTAGACCCGAAAAAACACGTACGGTGCCACTTTCTGCCATCAAAAAGTGCTCTCAGCGGAAGCCTTTGGGTACACCTGAACTCCCTGGGGGAGCCTTTACGCAACCCCACACTCAACAGGACTCTGCGTCTTCACTCTTTCCTAACAACCCTAAACATAACCCTAACCGCAACAAGAAGCTGAACCCGAGTTAGACCCGAAAAAACACGTACGGTGCCACTTTCTGCCATCAAAAAGTGCTCTCAGCGGAAGCCTTTGGGTACACCTGAACTCCCTGGGGGAGCCTTTACGCAACCCCACACTCAACAGGACTCTGCGTCTTCACTCTTTCCTAACAACCCTAAACATAACCCTAACCGCAACAAGAAGCTGAACCCGAGTTAGACCCGAAAAAACACGTACGGTGCCACTTTCTGCCATCAAAAAGTGCTCTCAGCGGAAGCCTTTGGGTACACCTGAACTCCCTGGGGGAGCCTTTACGCAACCCCACACTCAACAGGACTCTGCGTCTTCACTCTTTCCTAACAACCCTAAACATAACCCTAACCGCAACAAGAAGCTGAACCCGAGTTAGACCCGAAAAAACACGTACGGTGCCACTTTCTGCCATCAAAAAGTGCTCTCAGCGGAAGCCTTTGGGTACACCTGAACTCCCTGGGGGAGCCTTTACGCAACCCCACACTCAACAGGACTCTGCGTCTTCACTCTTTCCTAACAACCCTAAACATAACCCTAACCGCAACAAGAAGCTGAACCCGAGTTAGACCCGAAAAAACACGTACGGTGCCACTTTCTGCCATCAAAAAGTGCTCTCAGCGGAAGCCTTTGGGTACACCTGAACTCCCTGGGGGAGCCTTTACGCAACCCCACACTCAACAGGACTCTGCGTCTTCACTCTTTCCTAACAACCCTAAACATAACCCTAACCGCAACAAGAAGCTGAACCCGAGTTAGACCCGAAAAAACACGTACGGTGCCACTTTCTGCCATCAAAAAGTGCTCTCAGCGGAAGCCTTTGGGTACACCTGAACTCCCTGGGGGAGCCTTTACGCAACCCCACACTCAACAGGACTCTGCGTCTTCACTCTTTCCTAACAACCCTAAACATAACCCTAACCGCAACAAGAAGCTGAACCCGAGTTAGACCCGAAAAAACACGTACGGTGCCACTTTCTGCCATCAAAAAGTGCTCTCAGCGGAAGCCTTTGGGTACACCTGAACTCCCTGGGGGAGCCTTTACGCAACCCCACACTCAACAGGACTCTGCGTCTTCACTCTTTCCTAACAACCCTAAACATAACCCTAACCGCAACAAGAAGCTGAACCCGAGTTAGACCCGAAAAAACACGTACGGTGCCACTTTCTGCCATCAAAAAGTGCTCTCAGCGGAAGCCTTTGGGTACACCTGAACTCCCTGGGGGAGCCTTTACGCAACCCCACACTCAACAGGACTCTGCGTCTTCACTCTTTCCTAACAACCCTAAACATAACCCTAACCGCAACAAGAAGCTGAACCCGAGTTAGACCCGAAAAAACACGTACGGTGCCACTTTCTGCCATCAAAAAGTGCTCTCAGCGGAAGCCTTTGGGTACACCTGAACTCCCTGGGGGAGCCTTTACGCAACCCCACACTCAACAGGACTCTGCGTCTTCACTCTTTCCTAACAACCCTAAACATAACCCTAACCGCAACAAGAAGCTGAACCCGAGTTAGACCCGAAAAAACACGTACGGTGCCACTTTCTGCCATCAAAAAGTGCTCTCAGCGGAAGCCTTTGGGTACACCTGAACTCCCTGGGGGAGCCTTTACGCAACCCCACACTCAACAGGACTCTGCGTCTTCACTCTTTCCTAACAACCCTAAACATAACCCTAACCGCAACAAGAAGCTGAACCCGAGTTAGACCCGAAAAAACACGTACGGTGCCACTTTCTGCCATCAAAAAGTGCTCTCAGCGGAAGCCTTTGGGTACACCTGAACTCCCTGGGGGAGCCTTTACGCAACCCCACACTCAACAGGACTCTGCGTCTTCACTCTTTCCTAACAACCCTAAACATAACCCTAACCGCAACAAGAAGCTGAACCCGAGTTAGACCCGAAAAAACACGTACGGTGCCACTTTCTGCCATCAAAAAGTGCTCTCAGCGGAAGCCTTTGGGTACACCTGAACTCCCTGGGGGAGCCTTTACGCAACCCCACACTCAACAGGACTCTGCGTCTTCACTCTTTCCTAACAACCCTAAACATAACCCTAACCGCAACAAGAAGCTGAACCCGAGTTAGACCCGAAAAAACACGTACGGTGCCACTTTCTGCCATCAAAAAGTGCTCTCAGCGGAAGCCTTTGGGTACACCTGAACTCCCTGGGGGAGCCTTTACGCAACCCCACACTCAACAGGACTCTGCGTCTTCACTCTTTCCTAACAACCCTAAACATAACCCTAACCGCAACAAGAAGCTGAACCCGAGTTAGACCCGAAAAAACACGTACGGTGCCACTTTCTGCCATCAAAAAGTGCTCTCAGCGGAAGCCTTTGGGTACACCTGAACTCCCTGGGGGAGCCTTTACGCAACCCCACACTCAACAGGACTCTGCGTCTTCACTCTTTCCTAACAACCCTAAACATAACCCTAACCGCAACAAGAAGCTGAACCCGAGTTAGACCCGAAAAAACACGTACGGTGCCACTTTCTGCCATCAAAAAGTGCTCTCAGCGGAAGCCTTTGGGTACACCTGAACTCCCTGGGGGAGCCTTTACGCAACCCCACACTCAACAGGACTCTGCGTCTTCACTCTTTCCTAACAACCCTAAACATAACCCTAACCGCAACAAGAAGCTGAACCCGAGTTAGACCCGAAAAAACACGTACGGTGCCACTTTCTGCCATCAAAAAGTGCTCTCAGCGGAAGCCTTTGGGTACACCTGAACTCCCTGGGGGAGCCTTTACGCAACCCCACACTCAACAGGACTCTGCGTCTTCACTCTTTCCTAACAACCCTAAACATAACCCTAACCGCAACAAGAAGCTGAACCCGAGTTAGACCCGAAAAAACACGTACGGTGCCACTTTCTGCCATCAAAAAGTGCTCTCAGCGGAAGCCTTTGGGTACACCTGAACTCCCTGGGGGAGCCTTTACGCAACCCCACACTCAACAGGACTCTGCGTCTTCACTCTTTCCTAACAACCCTAAACATAACCCTAACCGCAACAAGAAGCTGAACCCGAGTTAGACCCGAAAAAACACGTACGGTGCCACTTTCTGCCATCAAAAAGTGCTCTCAGCGGAAGCCTTTGGGTACACCTGAACTCCCTGGGGGAGCCTTTACGCAACCCCACACTCAACAGGACTCTGCGTCTTCACTCTTTCCTAACAACCCTAAACATAACCCTAACCGCAACAAGAAGCTGAACCCGAGTTAGACCCGAAAAAACACGTACGGTGCCACTTTCTGCCATCAAAAAGTGCTCTCAGCGGAAGCCTTTGGGTACACCTGAACTCCCTGGGGGAGCCTTTACGCAACCCCACACTCAACAGGACTCTGCGTCTTCACTCTTTCCTAACAACCCTAAACATAACCCTAACCGCAACAAGAAGCTGAACCCGAGTTAGACCCGAAAAAACACGTACGGTGCCACTTTCTGCCATCAAAAAGTGCTCTCAGCGGAAGCCTTTGGGTACACCTGAACTCCCTGGGGGAGCCTTTACGCAACCCCACACTCAACAGGACTCTGCGTCTTCACTCTTTCCTAACAACCCTAAACATAACCCTAACCGCAACAAGAAGCTGAACCCGAGTTAGACCCGAAAAAACACGTACGGTGCCACTTTCTGCCATCAAAAAGTGCTCTCAGCGGAAGCCTTTGGGTACACCTGAACTCCCTGGGGGAGCCTTTACGCAACCCCACACTCAACAGGACTCTGCGTCTTCACTCTTTCCTAACAACCCTAAACATAACCCTAACCGCAACAAGAAGCTGAACCCGAGTTAGACCCGAAAAAACACGTACGGTGCCACTTTCTGCCATCAAAAAGTGCTCTCAGCGGAAGCCTTTGGGTACACCTGAACTCCCTGGGGGAGCCTTTACGCAACCCCACACTCAACAGGACTCTGCGTCTTCACTCTTTCCTAACAACCCTAAACATAACCCTAACCGCAACAAGAAGCTGAACCCGAGTTAGACCCGAAAAAACACGTACGGTGCCACTTTCTGCCATCAAAAAGTGCTCTCAGCGGAAGCCTTTGGGTACACCTGAACTCCCTGGGGGAGCCTTTACGCAACCCCACACTCAACAGGACTCTGCGTCTTCACTCTTTCCTAACAACCCTAAACATAACCCTAACCGCAACAAGAAGCTGAACCCGAGTTAGACCCGAAAAAACACGTACGGTGCCACTTTCTGCCATCAAAAAGTGCTCTCAGCGGAAGCCTTTGGGTACACCTGAACTCCCTGGGGGAGCCTTTACGCAACCCCACACTCAACAGGACTCTGCGTCTTCACTCTTTCCTAACAACCCTAAACATAACCCTAACCGCAACAAGAAGCTGAACCCGAGTTAGACCCGAAAAAACACGTACGGTGCCACTTTCTGCCATCAAAAAGTGCTCTCAGCGGAAGCCTTTGGGTACACCTGAACTCCCTGGGGGAGCCTTTACGCAACCCCACACTCAACAGGACTCTGCGTCTTCACTCTTTCCTAACAACCCTAAACATAACCCTAACCGCAACAAGAAGCTGAACCCGAGTTAGACCCGAAAAAACACGTACGGTGCCACTTTCTGCCATCAAAAAGTGCTCTCAGCGGAAGCCTTTGGGTACACCTGAACTCCCTGGGGGAGCCTTTACGCAACCCCACACTCAACAGGACTCTGCGTCTTCACTCTTTCCTAACAACCCTAAACATAACCCTAACCGCAACAAGAAGCTGAACCCGAGTTAGACCCGAAAAAACACGTACGGTGCCACTTTCTGCCATCAAAAAGTGCTCTCAGCGGAAGCCTTTGGGTACACCTGAACTCCCTGGGGGAGCCTTTACGCAACCCCACACTCAACAGGACTCTGCGTCTTCACTCTTTCCTAACAACCCTAAACATAACCCTAACCGCAACAAGAAGCTGAACCCGAGTTAGACCCGAAAAAACACGTACGGTGCCACTTTCTGCCATCAAAAAGTGCTCTCAGCGGAAGCCTTTGGGTACACCTGAACTCCCTGGGGGAGCCTTTACGCAACCCCACACTCAACAGGACTCTGCGTCTTCACTCTTTCCTAACAACCCTAAACATAACCCTAACCGCAACAAGAAGCTGAACCCGAGTTAGACCCGAAAAAACACGTACGGTGCCACTTTCTGCCATCAAAAAGTGCTCTCAGCGGAAGCCTTTGGGTACACCTGAACTCCCTGGGGGAGCCTTTACGCAACCCCACACTCAACAGGACTCTGCGTCTTCACTCTTTCCTAACAACCCTAAACATAACCCTAACCGCAACAAGAAGCTGAACCCGAGTTAGACCCGAAAAAACACGTACGGTGCCACTTTCTGCCATCAAAAAGTGCTCTCAGCGGAAGCCTTTGGGTACACCTGAACTCCCTGGGGGAGCCTTTACGCAACCCCACACTCAACAGGACTCTGCGTCTTCACTCTTTCCTAACAACCCTAAACATAACCCTAACCGCAACAAGAAGCTGAACCCGAGTTAGACCCGAAAAAACACGTACGGTGCCACTTTCTGCCATCAAAAAGTGCTCTCAGCGGAAGCCTTTGGGTACACCTGAACTCCCTGGGGGAGCCTTTACGCAACCCCACACTCAACAGGACTCTGCGTCTTCACTCTTTCCTAACAACCCTAAACATAACCCTAACCGCAACAAGAAGCTGAACCCGAGTTAGACCCGAAAAAACACGTACGGTGCCACTTTCTGCCATCAAAAAGTGCTCTCAGCGGAAGCCTTTGGGTACACCTGAACTCCCTGGGGGAGCCTTTACGCAACCCCACACTCAACAGGACTCTGCGTCTTCACTCTTTCCTAACAACCCTAAACATAACCCTAACCGCAACAAGAAGCTGAACCCGAGTTAGACCCGAAAAAACACGTACGGTGCCACTTTCTGCCATCAAAAAGTGCTCTCAGCGGAAGCCTTTGGGTACACCTGAACTCCCTGGGGGAGCCTTTACGCAACCCCACACTCAACAGGACTCTGCGTCTTCACTCTTTCCTAACAACCCTAAACATAACCCTAACCGCAACAAGAAGCTGAACCCGAGTTAGACCCGAAAAAACACGTACGGTGCCACTTTCTGCCATCAAAAAGTGCTCTCAGCGGAAGCCTTTGGGTACACCTGAACTCCCTGGGGGAGCCTTTACGCAACCCCACACTCAACAGGACTCTGCGTCTTCACTCTTTCCTAACAACCCTAAACATAACCCTAACCGCAACAAGAAGCTGAACCCGAGTTAGACCCGAAAAAACACGTACGGTGCCACTTTCTGCCATCAAAAAGTGCTCTCAGCGGAAGCCTTTGGGTACACCTGAACTCCCTGGGGGAGCCTTTACGCAACCCCACACTCAACAGGACTCTGCGTCTTCACTCTTTCCTAACAACCCTAAACATAACCCTAACCGCAACAAGAAGCTGAACCCGAGTTAGACCCGAAAAAACACGTACGGTGCCACTTTCTGCCATCAAAAAGTGCTCTCAGCGGAAGCCTTTGGGTACACCTGAACTCCCTGGGGGAGCCTTTACGCAACCCCACACTCAACAGGACTCTGCGTCTTCACTCTTTCCTAACAACCCTAAACATAACCCTAACCGCAACAAGAAGCTGAACCCGAGTTAGACCCGAAAAAACACGTACGGTGCCACTTTCTGCCATCAAAAAGTGCTCTCAGCGGAAGCCTTTGGGTACACCTGAACTCCCTGGGGGAGCCTTTACGCAACCCCACACTCAACAGGACTCTGCGTCTTCACTCTTTCCTAACAACCCTAAACATAACCCTAACCGCAACAAGAAGCTGAACCCGAGTTAGACCCGAAAAAACACGTACGGTGCCACTTTCTGCCATCAAAAAGTGCTCTCAGCGGAAGCCTTTGGGTACACCTGAACTCCCTGGGGGAGCCTTTACGCAACCCCACACTCAACAGGACTCTGCGTCTTCACTCTTTCCTAACAACCCTAAACATAACCCTAACCGCAACAAGAAGCTGAACCCGAGTTAGACCCGAAAAAACACGTACGGTGCCACTTTCTGCCATCAAAAAGTGCTCTCAGCGGAAGCCTTTGGGTACACCTGAACTCCCTGGGGGAGCCTTTACGCAACCCCACACTCAACAGGACTCTGCGTCTTCACTCTTTCCTAACAACCCTAAACATAACCCTAACCGCAACAAGAAGCTGAACCCGAGTTAGACCCGAAAAAACACGTACGGTGCCACTTTCTGCCATCAAAAAGTGCTCTCAGCGGAAGCCTTTGGGTACACCTGAACTCCCTGGGGGAGCCTTTACGCAACCCCACACTCAACAGGACTCTGCGTCTTCACTCTTTCCTAACAACCCTAAACATAACCCTAACCGCAACAAGAAGCTGAACCCGAGTTAGACCCGAAAAAACACGTACGGTGCCACTTTCTGCCATCAAAAAGTGCTCTCAGCGGAAGCCTTTGGGTACACCTGAACTCCCTGGGGGAGCCTTTACGCAACCCCACACTCAACAGGACTCTGCGTCTTCACTCTTTCCTAACAACCCTAAACATAACCCTAACCGCAACAAGAAGCTGAACCCGAGTTAGACCCGAAAAAACACGTACGGTGCCACTTTCTGCCATCAAAAAGTGCTCTCAGCGGAAGCCTTTGGGTACACCTGAACTCCCTGGGGGAGCCTTTACGCAACCCCACACTCAACAGGACTCTGCGTCTTCACTCTTTCCTAACAACCCTAAACATAACCCTAACCGCAACAAGAAGCTGAACCCGAGTTAGACCCGAAAAAACACGTACGGTGCCACTTTCTGCCATCAAAAAGTGCTCTCAGCGGAAGCCTTTGGGTACACCTGAACTCCCTGGGGGAGCCTTTACGCAACCCCACACTCAACAGGACTCTGCGTCTTCACTCTTTCCTAACAACCCTAAACATAACCCTAACCGCAACAAGAAGCTGAACCCGAGTTAGACCCGAAAAAACACGTACGGTGCCACTTTCTGCCATCAAAAAGTGCTCTCAGCGGAAGCCTTTGGGTACACCTGAACTCCCTGGGGGAGCCTTTACGCAACCCCACACTCAACAGGACTCTGCGTCTTCACTCTTTCCTAACAACCCTAAACATAACCCTAACCGCAACAAGAAGCTGAACCCGAGTTAGACCCGAAAAAACACGTACGGTGCCACTTTCTGCCATCAAAAAGTGCTCTCAGCGGAAGCCTTTGGGTACACCTGAACTCCCTGGGGGAGCCTTTACGCAACCCCACACTCAACAGGACTCTGCGTCTTCACTCTTTCCTAACAACCCTAAACATAACCCTAACCGCAACAAGAAGCTGAACCCGAGTTAGACCCGAAAAAACACGTACGGTGCCACTTTCTGCCATCAAAAAGTGCTCTCAGCGGAAGCCTTTGGGTACACCTGAACTCCCTGGGGGAGCCTTTACGCAACCCCACACTCAACAGGACTCTGCGTCTTCACTCTTTCCTAACAACCCTAAACATAACCCTAACCGCAACAAGAAGCTGAACCCGAGTTAGACCCGAAAAAACACGTACGGTGCCACTTTCTGCCATCAAAAAGTGCTCTCAGCGGAAGCCTTTGGGTACACCTGAACTCCCTGGGGGAGCCTTTACGCAACCCCACACTCAACAGGACTCTGCGTCTTCACTCTTTCCTAACAACCCTAAACATAACCCTAACCGCAACAAGAAGCTGAACCCGAGTTAGACCCGAAAAAACACGTACGGTGCCACTTTCTGCCATCAAAAAGTGCTCTCAGCGGAAGCCTTTGGGTACACCTGAACTCCCTGGGGGAGCCTTTACGCAACCCCACACTCAACAGGACTCTGCGTCTTCACTCTTTCCTAACAACCCTAAACATAACCCTAACCGCAACAAGAAGCTGAACCCGAGTTAGACCCGAAAAAACACGTACGGTGCCACTTTCTGCCATCAAAAAGTGCTCTCAGCGGAAGCCTTTGGGTACACCTGAACTCCCTGGGGGAGCCTTTACGCAACCCCACACTCAACAGGACTCTGCGTCTTCACTCTTTCCTAACAACCCTAAACATAACCCTAACCGCAACAAGAAGCTGAACCCGAGTTAGACCCGAAAAAACACGTACGGTGCCACTTTCTGCCATCAAAAAGTGCTCTCAGCGGAAGCCTTTGGGTACACCTGAACTCCCTGGGGGAGCCTTTACGCAACCCCACACTCAACAGGACTCTGCGTCTTCACTCTTTCCTAACAACCCTAAACATAACCCTAACCGCAACAAGAAGCTGAACCCGAGTTAGACCCGAAAAAACACGTACGGTGCCACTTTCTGCCATCAAAAAGTGCTCTCAGCGGAAGCCTTTGGGTACACCTGAACTCCCTGGGGGAGCCTTTACGCAACCCCACACTCAACAGGACTCTGCGTCTTCACTCTTTCCTAACAACCCTAAACATAACCCTAACCGCAACAAGAAGCTGAACCCGAGTTAGACCCGAAAAAACACGTACGGTGCCACTTTCTGCCATCAAAAAGTGCTCTCAGCGGAAGCCTTTGGGTACACCTGAACTCCCTGGGGGAGCCTTTACGCAACCCCACACTCAACAGGACTCTGCGTCTTCACTCTTTCCTAACAACCCTAAACATAACCCTAACCGCAACAAGAAGCTGAACCCGAGTTAGACCCGAAAAAACACGTACGGTGCCACTTTCTGCCATCAAAAAGTGCTCTCAGCGGAAGCCTTTGGGTACACCTGAACTCCCTGGGGGAGCCTTTACGCAACCCCACACTCAACAGGACTCTGCGTCTTCACTCTTTCCTAACAACCCTAAACATAACCCTAACCGCAACAAGAAGCTGAACCCGAGTTAGACCCGAAAAAACACGTACGGTGCCACTTTCTGCCATCAAAAAGTGCTCTCAGCGGAAGCCTTTGGGTACACCTGAACTCCCTGGGGGAGCCTTTACGCAACCCCACACTCAACAGGACTCTGCGTCTTCACTCTTTCCTAACAACCCTAAACATAACCCTAACCGCAACAAGAAGCTGAACCCGAGTTAGACCCGAAAAAACACGTACGGTGCCACTTTCTGCCATCAAAAAGTGCTCTCAGCGGAAGCCTTTGGGTACACCTGAACTCCCTGGGGGAGCCTTTACGCAACCCCACACTCAACAGGACTCTGCGTCTTCACTCTTTCCTAACAACCCTAAACATAACCCTAACCGCAACAAGAAGCTGAACCCGAGTTAGACCCGAAAAAACACGTACGGTGCCACTTTCTGCCATCAAAAAGTGCTCTCAGCGGAAGCCTTTGGGTACACCTGAACTCCCTGGGGGAGCCTTTACGCAACCCCACACTCAACAGGACTCTGCGTCTTCACTCTTTCCTAACAACCCTAAACATAACCCTAACCGCAACAAGAAGCTGAACCCGAGTTAGACCCGAAAAAACACGTACGGTGCCACTTTCTGCCATCAAAAAGTGCTCTCAGCGGAAGCCTTTGGGTACACCTGAACTCCCTGGGGGAGCCTTTACGCAACCCCACACTCAACAGGACTCTGCGTCTTCACTCTTTCCTAACAACCCTAAACATAACCCTAACCGCAACAAGAAGCTGAACCCGAGTTAGACCCGAAAAAACACGTACGGTGCCACTTTCTGCCATCAAAAAGTGCTCTCAGCGGAAGCCTTTGGGTACACCTGAACTCCCTGGGGGAGCCTTTACGCAACCCCACACTCAACAGGACTCTGCGTCTTCACTCTTTCCTAACAACCCTAAACATAACCCTAACCGCAACAAGAAGCTGAACCCGAGTTAGACCCGAAAAAACACGTACGGTGCCACTTTCTGCCATCAAAAAGTGCTCTCAGCGGAAGCCTTTGGGTACACCTGAACTCCCTGGGGGAGCCTTTACGCAACCCCACACTCAACAGGACTCTGCGTCTTCACTCTTTCCTAACAACCCTAAACATAACCCTAACCGCAACAAGAAGCTGAACCCGAGTTAGACCCGAAAAAACACGTACGGTGCCACTTTCTGCCATCAAAAAGTGCTCTCAGCGGAAGCCTTTGGGTACACCTGAACTCCCTGGGGGAGCCTTTACGCAACCCCACACTCAACAGGACTCTGCGTCTTCACTCTTTCCTAACAACCCTAAACATAACCCTAACCGCAACAAGAAGCTGAACCCGAGTTAGACCCGAAAAAACACGTACGGTGCCACTTTCTGCCATCAAAAAGTGCTCTCAGCGGAAGCCTTTGGGTACACCTGAACTCCCTGGGGGAGCCTTTACGCAACCCCACACTCAACAGGACTCTGCGTCTTCACTCTTTCCTAACAACCCTAAACATAACCCTAACCGCAACAAGAAGCTGAACCCGAGTTAGACCCGAAAAAACACGTACGGTGCCACTTTCTGCCATCAAAAAGTGCTCTCAGCGGAAGCCTTTGGGTACACCTGAACTCCCTGGGGGAGCCTTTACGCAACCCCACACTCAACAGGACTCTGCGTCTTCACTCTTTCCTAACAACCCTAAACATAACCCTAACCGCAACAAGAAGCTGAACCCGAGTTAGACCCGAAAAAACACGTACGGTGCCACTTTCTGCCATCAAAAAGTGCTCTCAGCGGAAGCCTTTGGGTACACCTGAACTCCCTGGGGGAGCCTTTACGCAACCCCACACTCAACAGGACTCTGCGTCTTCACTCTTTCCTAACAACCCTAAACATAACCCTAACCGCAACAAGAAGCTGAACCCGAGTTAGACCCGAAAAAACACGTACGGTGCCACTTTCTGCCATCAAAAAGTGCTCTCAGCGGAAGCCTTTGGGTACACCTGAACTCCCTGGGGGAGCCTTTACGCAACCCCACACTCAACAGGACTCTGCGTCTTCACTCTTTCCTAACAACCCTAAACATAACCCTAACCGCAACAAGAAGCTGAACCCGAGTTAGACCCGAAAAAACACGTACGGTGCCACTTTCTGCCATCAAAAAGTGCTCTCAGCGGAAGCCTTTGGGTACACCTGAACTCCCTGGGGGAGCCTTTACGCAACCCCACACTCAACAGGACTCTGCGTCTTCACTCTTTCCTAACAACCCTAAACATAACCCTAACCGCAACAAGAAGCTGAACCCGAGTTAGACCCGAAAAAACACGTACGGTGCCACTTTCTGCCATCAAAAAGTGCTCTCAGCGGAAGCCTTTGGGTACACCTGAACTCCCTGGGGGAGCCTTTACGCAACCCCACACTCAACAGGACTCTGCGTCTTCACTCTTTCCTAACAACCCTAAACATAACCCTAACCGCAACAAGAAGCTGAACCCGAGTTAGACCCGAAAAAACACGTACGGTGCCACTTTCTGCCATCAAAAAGTGCTCTCAGCGGAAGCCTTTGGGTACACCTGAACTCCCTGGGGGAGCCTTTACGCAACCCCACACTCAACAGGACTCTGCGTCTTCACTCTTTCCTAACAACCCTAAACATAACCCTAACCGCAACAAGAAGCTGAACCCGAGTTAGACCCGAAAAAACACGTACGGTGCCACTTTCTGCCATCAAAAAGTGCTCTCAGCGGAAGCCTTTGGGTACACCTGAACTCCCTGGGGGAGCCTTTACGCAACCCCACACTCAACAGGACTCTGCGTCTTCACTCTTTCCTAACAACCCTAAACATAACCCTAACCGCAACAAGAAGCTGAACCCGAGTTAGACCCGAAAAAACACGTACGGTGCCACTTTCTGCCATCAAAAAGTGCTCTCAGCGGAAGCCTTTGGGTACACCTGAACTCCCTGGGGGAGCCTTTACGCAACCCCACACTCAACAGGACTCTGCGTCTTCACTCTTTCCTAACAACCCTAAACATAACCCTAACCGCAACAAGAAGCTGAACCCGAGTTAGACCCGAAAAAACACGTACGGTGCCACTTTCTGCCATCAAAAAGTGCTCTCAGCGGAAGCCTTTGGGTACACCTGAACTCCCTGGGGGAGCCTTTACGCAACCCCACACTCAACAGGACTCTGCGTCTTCACTCTTTCCTAACAACCCTAAACATAACCCTAACCGCAACAAGAAGCTGAACCCGAGTTAGACCCGAAAAAACACGTACGGTGCCACTTTCTGCCATCAAAAAGTGCTCTCAGCGGAAGCCTTTGGGTACACCTGAACTCCCTGGGGGAGCCTTTACGCAACCCCACACTCAACAGGACTCTGCGTCTTCACTCTTTCCTAACAACCCTAAACATAACCCTAACCGCAACAAGAAGCTGAACCCGAGTTAGACCCGAAAAAACACGTACGGTGCCACTTTCTGCCATCAAAAAGTGCTCTCAGCGGAAGCCTTTGGGTACACCTGAACTCCCTGGGGGAGCCTTTACGCAACCCCACACTCAACAGGACTCTGCGTCTTCACTCTTTCCTAACAACCCTAAACATAACCCTAACCGCAACAAGAAGCTGAACCCGAGTTAGACCCGAAAAAACACGTACGGTGCCACTTTCTGCCATCAAAAAGTGCTCTCAGCGGAAGCCTTTGGGTACACCTGAACTCCCTGGGGGAGCCTTTACGCAACCCCACACTCAACAGGACTCTGCGTCTTCACTCTTTCCTAACAACCCTAAACATAACCCTAACCGCAACAAGAAGCTGAACCCGAGTTAGACCCGAAAAAACACGTACGGTGCCACTTTCTGCCATCAAAAAGTGCTCTCAGCGGAAGCCTTTGGGTACACCTGAACTCCCTGGGGGAGCCTTTACGCAACCCCACACTCAACAGGACTCTGCGTCTTCACTCTTTCCTAACAACCCTAAACATAACCCTAACCGCAACAAGAAGCTGAACCCGAGTTAGACCCGAAAAAACACGTACGGTGCCACTTTCTGCCATCAAAAAGTGCTCTCAGCGGAAGCCTTTGGGTACACCTGAACTCCCTGGGGGAGCCTTTACGCAACCCCACACTCAACAGGACTCTGCGTCTTCACTCTTTCCTAACAACCCTAAACATAACCCTAACCGCAACAAGAAGCTGAACCCGAGTTAGACCCGAAAAAACACGTACGGTGCCACTTTCTGCCATCAAAAAGTGCTCTCAGCGGAAGCCTTTGGGTACACCTGAACTCCCTGGGGGAGCCTTTACGCAACCCCACACTCAACAGGACTCTGCGTCTTCACTCTTTCCTAACAACCCTAAACATAACCCTAACCGCAACAAGAAGCTGAACCCGAGTTAGACCCGAAAAAACACGTACGGTGCCACTTTCTGCCATCAAAAAGTGCTCTCAGCGGAAGCCTTTGGGTACACCTGAACTCCCTGGGGGAGCCTTTACGCAACCCCACACTCAACAGGACTCTGCGTCTTCACTCTTTCCTAACAACCCTAAACATAACCCTAACCGCAACAAGAAGCTGAACCCGAGTTAGACCCGAAAAAACACGTACGGTGCCACTTTCTGCCATCAAAAAGTGCTCTCAGCGGAAGCCTTTGGGTACACCTGAACTCCCTGGGGGAGCCTTTACGCAACCCCACACTCAACAGGACTCTGCGTCTTCACTCTTTCCTAACAACCCTAAACATAACCCTAACCGCAACAAGAAGCTGAACCCGAGTTAGACCCGAAAAAACACGTACGGTGCCACTTTCTGCCATCAAAAAGTGCTCTCAGCGGAAGCCTTTGGGTACACCTGAACTCCCTGGGGGAGCCTTTACGCAACCCCACACTCAACAGGACTCTGCGTCTTCACTCTTTCCTAACAACCCTAAACATAACCCTAACCGCAACAAGAAGCTGAACCCGAGTTAGACCCGAAAAAACACGTACGGTGCCACTTTCTGCCATCAAAAAGTGCTCTCAGCGGAAGCCTTTGGGTACACCTGAACTCCCTGGGGGAGCCTTTACGCAACCCCACACTCAACAGGACTCTGCGTCTTCACTCTTTCCTAACAACCCTAAACATAACCCTAACCGCAACAAGAAGCTGAACCCGAGTTAGACCCGAAAAAACACGTACGGTGCCACTTTCTGCCATCAAAAAGTGCTCTCAGCGGAAGCCTTTGGGTACACCTGAACTCCCTGGGGGAGCCTTTACGCAACCCCACACTCAACAGGACTCTGCGTCTTCACTCTTTCCTAACAACCCTAAACATAACCCTAACCGCAACAAGAAGCTGAACCCGAGTTAGACCCGAAAAAACACGTACGGTGCCACTTTCTGCCATCAAAAAGTGCTCTCAGCGGAAGCCTTTGGGTACACCTGAACTCCCTGGGGGAGCCTTTACGCAACCCCACACTCAACAGGACTCTGCGTCTTCACTCTTTCCTAACAACCCTAAACATAACCCTAACCGCAACAAGAAGCTGAACCCGAGTTAGACCCGAAAAAACACGTACGGTGCCACTTTCTGCCATCAAAAAGTGCTCTCAGCGGAAGCCTTTGGGTACACCTGAACTCCCTGGGGGAGCCTTTACGCAACCCCACACTCAACAGGACTCTGCGTCTTCACTCTTTCCTAACAACCCTAAACATAACCCTAACCGCAACAAGAAGCTGAACCCGAGTTAGACCCGAAAAAACACGTACGGTGCCACTTTCTGCCATCAAAAAGTGCTCTCAGCGGAAGCCTTTGGGTACACCTGAACTCCCTGGGGGAGCCTTTACGCAACCCCACACTCAACAGGACTCTGCGTCTTCACTCTTTCCTAACAACCCTAAACATAACCCTAACCGCAACAAGAAGCTGAACCCGAGTTAGACCCGAAAAAACACGTACGGTGCCACTTTCTGCCATCAAAAAGTGCTCTCAGCGGAAGCCTTTGGGTACACCTGAACTCCCTGGGGGAGCCTTTACGCAACCCCACACTCAACAGGACTCTGCGTCTTCACTCTTTCCTAACAACCCTAAACATAACCCTAACCGCAACAAGAAGCTGAACCCGAGTTAGACCCGAAAAAACACGTACGGTGCCACTTTCTGCCATCAAAAAGTGCTCTCAGCGGAAGCCTTTGGGTACACCTGAACTCCCTGGGGGAGCCTTTACGCAACCCCACACTCAACAGGACTCTGCGTCTTCACTCTTTCCTAACAACCCTAAACATAACCCTAACCGCAACAAGAAGCTGAACCCGAGTTAGACCCGAAAAAACACGTACGGTGCCACTTTCTGCCATCAAAAAGTGCTCTCAGCGGAAGCCTTTGGGTACACCTGAACTCCCTGGGGGAGCCTTTACGCAACCCCACACTCAACAGGACTCTGCGTCTTCACTCTTTCCTAACAACCCTAAACATAACCCTAACCGCAACAAGAAGCTGAACCCGAGTTAGACCCGAAAAAACACGTACGGTGCCACTTTCTGCCATCAAAAAGTGCTCTCAGCGGAAGCCTTTGGGTACACCTGAACTCCCTGGGGGAGCCTTTACGCAACCCCACACTCAACAGGACTCTGCGTCTTCACTCTTTCCTAACAACCCTAAACATAACCCTAACCGCAACAAGAAGCTGAACCCGAGTTAGACCCGAAAAAACACGTACGGTGCCACTTTCTGCCATCAAAAAGTGCTCTCAGCGGAAGCCTTTGGGTACACCTGAACTCCCTGGGGGAGCCTTTACGCAACCCCACACTCAACAGGACTCTGCGTCTTCACTCTTTCCTAACAACCCTAAACATAACCCTAACCGCAACAAGAAGCTGAACCCGAGTTAGACCCGAAAAAACACGTACGGTGCCACTTTCTGCCATCAAAAAGTGCTCTCAGCGGAAGCCTTTGGGTACACCTGAACTCCCTGGGGGAGCCTTTACGCAACCCCACACTCAACAGGACTCTGCGTCTTCACTCTTTCCTAACAACCCTAAACATAACCCTAACCGCAACAAGAAGCTGAACCCGAGTTAGACCCGAAAAAACACGTACGGTGCCACTTTCTGCCATCAAAAAGTGCTCTCAGCGGAAGCCTTTGGGTACACCTGAACTCCCTGGGGGAGCCTTTACGCAACCCCACACTCAACAGGACTCTGCGTCTTCACTCTTTCCTAACAACCCTAAACATAACCCTAACCGCAACAAGAAGCTGAACCCGAGTTAGACCCGAAAAAACACGTACGGTGCCACTTTCTGCCATCAAAAAGTGCTCTCAGCGGAAGCCTTTGGGTACACCTGAACTCCCTGGGGGAGCCTTTACGCAACCCCACACTCAACAGGACTCTGCGTCTTCACTCTTTCCTAACAACCCTAAACATAACCCTAACCGCAACAAGAAGCTGAACCCGAGTTAGACCCGAAAAAACACGTACGGTGCCACTTTCTGCCATCAAAAAGTGCTCTCAGCGGAAGCCTTTGGGTACACCTGAACTCCCTGGGGGAGCCTTTACGCAACCCCACACTCAACAGGACTCTGCGTCTTCACTCTTTCCTAACAACCCTAAACATAACCCTAACCGCAACAAGAAGCTGAACCCGAGTTAGACCCGAAAAAACACGTACGGTGCCACTTTCTGCCATCAAAAAGTGCTCTCAGCGGAAGCCTTTGGGTACACCTGAACTCCCTGGGGGAGCCTTTACGCAACCCCACACTCAACAGGACTCTGCGTCTTCACTCTTTCCTAACAACCCTAAACATAACCCTAACCGCAACAAGAAGCTGAACCCGAGTTAGACCCGAAAAAACACGTACGGTGCCACTTTCTGCCATCAAAAAGTGCTCTCAGCGGAAGCCTTTGGGTACACCTGAACTCCCTGGGGGAGCCTTTACGCAACCCCACACTCAACAGGACTCTGCGTCTTCACTCTTTCCTAACAACCCTAAACATAACCCTAACCGCAACAAGAAGCTGAACCCGAGTTAGACCCGAAAAAACACGTACGGTGCCACTTTCTGCCATCAAAAAGTGCTCTCAGCGGAAGCCTTTGGGTACACCTGAACTCCCTGGGGGAGCCTTTACGCAACCCCACACTCAACAGGACTCTGCGTCTTCACTCTTTCCTAACAACCCTAAACATAACCCTAACCGCAACAAGAAGCTGAACCCGAGTTAGACCCGAAAAAACACGTACGGTGCCACTTTCTGCCATCAAAAAGTGCTCTCAGCGGAAGCCTTTGGGTACACCTGAACTCCCTGGGGGAGCCTTTACGCAACCCCACACTCAACAGGACTCTGCGTCTTCACTCTTTCCTAACAACCCTAAACATAACCCTAACCGCAACAAGAAGCTGAACCCGAGTTAGACCCGAAAAAACACGTACGGTGCCACTTTCTGCCATCAAAAAGTGCTCTCAGCGGAAGCCTTTGGGTACACCTGAACTCCCTGGGGGAGCCTTTACGCAACCCCACACTCAACAGGACTCTGCGTCTTCACTCTTTCCTAACAACCCTAAACATAACCCTAACCGCAACAAGAAGCTGAACCCGAGTTAGACCCGAAAAAACACGTACGGTGCCACTTTCTGCCATCAAAAAGTGCTCTCAGCGGAAGCCTTTGGGTACACCTGAACTCCCTGGGGGAGCCTTTACGCAACCCCACACTCAACAGGACTCTGCGTCTTCACTCTTTCCTAACAACCCTAAACATAACCCTAACCGCAACAAGAAGCTGAACCCGAGTTAGACCCGAAAAAACACGTACGGTGCCACTTTCTGCCATCAAAAAGTGCTCTCAGCGGAAGCCTTTGGGTACACCTGAACTCCCTGGGGGAGCCTTTACGCAACCCCACACTCAACAGGACTCTGCGTCTTCACTCTTTCCTAACAACCCTAAACATAACCCTAACCGCAACAAGAAGCTGAACCCGAGTTAGACCCGAAAAAACACGTACGGTGCCACTTTCTGCCATCAAAAAGTGCTCTCAGCGGAAGCCTTTGGGTACACCTGAACTCCCTGGGGGAGCCTTTACGCAACCCCACACTCAACAGGACTCTGCGTCTTCACTCTTTCCTAACAACCCTAAACATAACCCTAACCGCAACAAGAAGCTGAACCCGAGTTAGACCCGAAAAAACACGTACGGTGCCACTTTCTGCCATCAAAAAGTGCTCTCAGCGGAAGCCTTTGGGTACACCTGAACTCCCTGGGGGAGCCTTTACGCAACCCCACACTCAACAGGACTCTGCGTCTTCACTCTTTCCTAACAACCCTAAACATAACCCTAACCGCAACAAGAAGCTGAACCCGAGTTAGACCCGAAAAAACACGTACGGTGCCACTTTCTGCCATCAAAAAGTGCTCTCAGCGGAAGCCTTTGGGTACACCTGAACTCCCTGGGGGAGCCTTTACGCAACCCCACACTCAACAGGACTCTGCGTCTTCACTCTTTCCTAACAACCCTAAACATAACCCTAACCGCAACAAGAAGCTGAACCCGAGTTAGACCCGAAAAAACACGTACGGTGCCACTTTCTGCCATCAAAAAGTGCTCTCAGCGGAAGCCTTTGGGTACACCTGAACTCCCTGGGGGAGCCTTTACGCAACCCCACACTCAACAGGACTCTGCGTCTTCACTCTTTCCTAACAACCCTAAACATAACCCTAACCGCAACAAGAAGCTGAACCCGAGTTAGACCCGAAAAAACACGTACGGTGCCACTTTCTGCCATCAAAAAGTGCTCTCAGCGGAAGCCTTTGGGTACACCTGAACTCCCTGGGGGAGCCTTTACGCAACCCCACACTCAACAGGACTCTGCGTCTTCACTCTTTCCTAACAACCCTAAACATAACCCTAACCGCAACAAGAAGCTGAACCCGAGTTAGACCCGAAAAAACACGTACGGTGCCACTTTCTGCCATCAAAAAGTGCTCTCAGCGGAAGCCTTTGGGTACACCTGAACTCCCTGGGGGAGCCTTTACGCAACCCCACACTCAACAGGACTCTGCGTCTTCACTCTTTCCTAACAACCCTAAACATAACCCTAACCGCAACAAGAAGCTGAACCCGAGTTAGACCCGAAAAAACACGTACGGTGCCACTTTCTGCCATCAAAAAGTGCTCTCAGCGGAAGCCTTTGGGTACACCTGAACTCCCTGGGGGAGCCTTTACGCAACCCCACACTCAACAGGACTCTGCGTCTTCACTCTTTCCTAACAACCCTAAACATAACCCTAACCGCAACAAGAAGCTGAACCCGAGTTAGACCCGAAAAAACACGTACGGTGCCACTTTCTGCCATCAAAAAGTGCTCTCAGCGGAAGCCTTTGGGTACACCTGAACTCCCTGGGGGAGCCTTTACGCAACCCCACACTCAACAGGACTCTGCGTCTTCACTCTTTCCTAACAACCCTAAACATAACCCTAACCGCAACAAGAAGCTGAACCCGAGTTAGACCCGAAAAAACACGTACGGTGCCACTTTCTGCCATCAAAAAGTGCTCTCAGCGGAAGCCTTTGGGTACACCTGAACTCCCTGGGGGAGCCTTTACGCAACCCCACACTCAACAGGACTCTGCGTCTTCACTCTTTCCTAACAACCCTAAACATAACCCTAACCGCAACAAGAAGCTGAACCCGAGTTAGACCCGAAAAAACACGTACGGTGCCACTTTCTGCCATCAAAAAGTGCTCTCAGCGGAAGCCTTTGGGTACACCTGAACTCCCTGGGGGAGCCTTTACGCAACCCCACACTCAACAGGACTCTGCGTCTTCACTCTTTCCTAACAACCCTAAACATAACCCTAACCGCAACAAGAAGCTGAACCCGAGTTAGACCCGAAAAAACACGTACGGTGCCACTTTCTGCCATCAAAAAGTGCTCTCAGCGGAAGCCTTTGGGTACACCTGAACTCCCTGGGGGAGCCTTTACGCAACCCCACACTCAACAGGACTCTGCGTCTTCACTCTTTCCTAACAACCCTAAACATAACCCTAACCGCAACAAGAAGCTGAACCCGAGTTAGACCCGAAAAAACACGTACGGTGCCACTTTCTGCCATCAAAAAGTGCTCTCAGCGGAAGCCTTTGGGTACACCTGAACTCCCTGGGGGAGCCTTTACGCAACCCCACACTCAACAGGACTCTGCGTCTTCACTCTTTCCTAACAACCCTAAACATAACCCTAACCGCAACAAGAAGCTGAACCCGAGTTAGACCCGAAAAAACACGTACGGTGCCACTTTCTGCCATCAAAAAGTGCTCTCAGCGGAAGCCTTTGGGTACACCTGAACTCCCTGGGGGAGCCTTTACGCAACCCCACACTCAACAGGACTCTGCGTCTTCACTCTTTCCTAACAACCCTAAACATAACCCTAACCGCAACAAGAAGCTGAACCCGAGTTAGACCCGAAAAAACACGTACGGTGCCACTTTCTGCCATCAAAAAGTGCTCTCAGCGGAAGCCTTTGGGTACACCTGAACTCCCTGGGGGAGCCTTTACGCAACCCCACACTCAACAGGACTCTGCGTCTTCACTCTTTCCTAACAACCCTAAACATAACCCTAACCGCAACAAGAAGCTGAACCCGAGTTAGACCCGAAAAAACACGTACGGTGCCACTTTCTGCCATCAAAAAGTGCTCTCAGCGGAAGCCTTTGGGTACACCTGAACTCCCTGGGGGAGCCTTTACGCAACCCCACACTCAACAGGACTCTGCGTCTTCACTCTTTCCTAACAACCCTAAACATAACCCTAACCGCAACAAGAAGCTGAACCCGAGTTAGACCCGAAAAAACACGTACGGTGCCACTTTCTGCCATCAAAAAGTGCTCTCAGCGGAAGCCTTTGGGTACACCTGAACTCCCTGGGGGAGCCTTTACGCAACCCCACACTCAACAGGACTCTGCGTCTTCACTCTTTCCTAACAACCCTAAACATAACCCTAACCGCAACAAGAAGCTGAACCCGAGTTAGACCCGAAAAAACACGTACGGTGCCACTTTCTGCCATCAAAAAGTGCTCTCAGCGGAAGCCTTTGGGTACACCTGAACTCCCTGGGGGAGCCTTTACGCAACCCCACACTCAACAGGACTCTGCGTCTTCACTCTTTCCTAACAACCCTAAACATAACCCTAACCGCAA
Source organism: Anser cygnoides (assembly GCF_040182565.1). Taxonomy (NCBI): domain Eukaryota; kingdom Metazoa; phylum Chordata; class Aves; order Anseriformes; family Anatidae; genus Anser; species Anser cygnoides. The sequence goes on from NC_089911.1 coordinate 3,453,098, forward strand.
CAAGAAGCTGAACCCGAGTTAGACCCGAAAAAACACGTACGGTGCCACTTTCTGCCATCAAAAAGTGCTCTCAGCGGAAGCCTTTGGGTACACCTGAACTCCCTGGGGGAGCCTTTACGCAACCCCACACTCAACAGGACTCTGCGTCTTCACTCTTTCCTAACAACCCTAAACATAACCCTAACCGCAACAAGAAGCTGAACCCGAGTTAGACCCGAAAAAACACGTACGGTGCCACTTTCTGCCATCAAAAAGTGCTCTCAGCGGAAGCCTTTGGGTACACCTGAACTCCCTGGGGGAGCCTTTACGCAACCCCACACTCAACAGGACTCTGCGTCTTCACTCTTTCCTAACAACCCTAAACATAACCCTAACCGCAACAAGAAGCTGAACCCGAGTTAGACCCGAAAAAACACGTACGGTGCCACTTTCTGCCATCAAAAAGTGCTCTCAGCGGAAGCCTTTGGGTACACCTGAACTCCCTGGGGGAGCCTTTACGCAACCCCACACTCAACAGGACTCTGCGTCTTCACTCTTTCCTAACAACCCTAAACATAACCCTAACCGCAACAAGAAGCTGAACCCGAGTTAGACCCGAAAAAACACGTACGGTGCCACTTTCTGCCATCAAAAAGTGCTCTCAGCGGAAGCCTTTGGGTACACCTGAACTCCCTGGGGGAGCCTTTACGCAACCCCACACTCAACAGGACTCTGCGTCTTCACTCTTTCCTAACAACCCTAAACATAACCCTAACCGCAACAAGAAGCTGAACCCGAGTTAGACCCGAAAAAACACGTACGGTGCCACTTTCTGCCATCAAAAAGTGCTCTCAGCGGAAGCCTTTGGGTACACCTGAACTCCCTGGGGGAGCCTTTACGCAACCCCACACTCAACAGGACTCTGCGTCTTCACTCTTTCCTAACAACCCTAAACATAACCCTAACCGCAACAAGAAGCTGAACCCGAGTTAGACCCGAAAAAACACGTACGGTGCCACTTTCTGCCATCAAAAAGTGCTCTCAGCGGAAGCCTTTGGGTACACCTGAACTCCCTGGGGGAGCCTTTACGCAACCCCACACTCAACAGGACTCTGCGTCTTCACTCTTTCCTAACAACCCTAAACATAACCCTAACCGCAACAAGAAGCTGAACCCGAGTTAGACCCGAAAAAACACGTACGGTGCCACTTTCTGCCATCAAAAAGTGCTCTCAGCGGAAGCCTTTGGGTACACCTGAACTCCCTGGGGGAGCCTTTACGCAACCCCACACTCAACAGGACTCTGCGTCTTCACTCTTTCCTAACAACCCTAAACATAACCCTAACCGCAACAAGAAGCTGAACCCGAGTTAGACCCGAAAAAACACGTACGGTGCCACTTTCTGCCATCAAAAAGTGCTCTCAGCGGAAGCCTTTGGGTACACCTGAACTCCCTGGGGGAGCCTTTACGCAACCCCACACTCAACAGGACTCTGCGTCTTCACTCTTTCCTAACAACCCTAAACATAACCCTAACCGCAACAAGAAGCTGAACCCGAGTTAGACCCGAAAAAACACGTACGGTGCCACTTTCTGCCATCAAAAAGTGCTCTCAGCGGAAGCCTTTGGGTACACCTGAACTCCCTGGGGGAGCCTTTACGCAACCCCACACTCAACAGGACTCTGCGTCTTCACTCTTTCCTAACAACCCTAAACATAACCCTAACCGCAACAAGAAGCTGAACCCGAGTTAGACCCGAAAAAACACGTACGGTGCCACTTTCTGCCATCAAAAAGTGCTCTCAGCGGAAGCCTTTGGGTACACCTGAACTCCCTGGGGGAGCCTTTACGCAACCCCACACTCAACAGGACTCTGCGTCTTCACTCTTTCCTAACAACCCTAAACATAACCCTAACCGCAACAAGAAGCTGAACCCGAGTTAGACCCGAAAAAACACGTACGGTGCCACTTTCTGCCATCAAAAAGTGCTCTCAGCGGAAGCCTTTGGGTACACCTGAACTCCCTGGGGGAGCCTTTACGCAACCCCACACTCAACAGGACTCTGCGTCTTCACTCTTTCCTAACAACCCTAAACATAACCCTAACCGCAACAAGAAGCTGAACCCGAGTTAGACCCGAAAAAACACGTACGGTGCCACTTTCTGCCATCAAAAAGTGCTCTCAGCGGAAGCCTTTGGGTACACCTGAACTCCCTGGGGGAGCCTTTACGCAACCCCACACTCAACAGGACTCTGCGTCTTCACTCTTTCCTAACAACCCTAAACATAACCCTAACCGCAACAAGAAGCTGAACCCGAGTTAGACCCGAAAAAACACGTACGGTGCCACTTTCTGCCATCAAAAAGTGCTCTCAGCGGAAGCCTTTGGGTACACCTGAACTCCCTGGGGGAGCCTTTACGCAACCCCACACTCAACAGGACTCTGCGTCTTCACTCTTTCCTAACAACCCTAAACATAACCCTAACCGCAACAAGAAGCTGAACCCGAGTTAGACCCGAAAAAACACGTACGGTGCCACTTTCTGCCATCAAAAAGTGCTCTCAGCGGAAGCCTTTGGGTACACCTGAACTCCCTGGGGGAGCCTTTACGCAACCCCACACTCAACAGGACTCTGCGTCTTCACTCTTTCCTAACAACCCTAAACATAACCCTAACCGCAACAAGAAGCTGAACCCGAGTTAGACCCGAAAAAACACGTACGGTGCCACTTTCTGCCATCAAAAAGTGCTCTCAGCGGAAGCCTTTGGGTACACCTGAACTCCCTGGGGGAGCCTTTACGCAACCCCACACTCAACAGGACTCTGCGTCTTCACTCTTTCCTAACAACCCTAAACATAACCCTAACCGCAACAAGAAGCTGAACCCGAGTTAGACCCGAAAAAACACGTACGGTGCCACTTTCTGCCATCAAAAAGTGCTCTCAGCGGAAGCCTTTGGGTACACCTGAACTCCCTGGGGGAGCCTTTACGCAACCCCACACTCAACAGGACTCTGCGTCTTCACTCTTTCCTAACAACCCTAAACATAACCCTAACCGCAACAAGAAGCTGAACCCGAGTTAGACCCGAAAAAACACGTACGGTGCCACTTTCTGCCATCAAAAAGTGCTCTCAGCGGAAGCCTTTGGGTACACCTGAACTCCCTGGGGGAGCCTTTACGCAACCCCACACTCAACAGGACTCTGCGTCTTCACTCTTTCCTAACAACCCTAAACATAACCCTAACCGCAACAAGAAGCTGAACCCGAGTTAGACCCGAAAAAACACGTACGGTGCCACTTTCTGCCATCAAAAAGTGCTCTCAGCGGAAGCCTTTGGGTACACCTGAACTCCCTGGGGGAGCCTTTACGCAACCCCACACTCAACAGGACTCTGCGTCTTCACTCTTTCCTAACAACCCTAAACATAACCCTAACCGCAACAAGAAGCTGAACCCGAGTTAGACCCGAAAAAACACGTACGGTGCCACTTTCTGCCATCAAAAAGTGCTCTCAGCGGAAGCCTTTGGGTACACCTGAACTCCCTGGGGGAGCCTTTACGCAACCCCACACTCAACAGGACTCTGCGTCTTCACTCTTTCCTAACAACCCTAAACATAACCCTAACCGCAACAAGAAGCTGAACCCGAGTTAGACCCGAAAAAACACGTACGGTGCCACTTTCTGCCATCAAAAAGTGCTCTCAGCGGAAGCCTTTGGGTACACCTGAACTCCCTGGGGGAGCCTTTACGCAACCCCACACTCAACAGGACTCTGCGTCTTCACTCTTTCCTAACAACCCTAAACATAACCCTAACCGCAACAAGAAGCTGAACCCGAGTTAGACCCGAAAAAACACGTACGGTGCCACTTTCTGCCATCAAAAAGTGCTCTCAGCGGAAGCCTTTGGGTACACCTGAACTCCCTGGGGGAGCCTTTACGCAACCCCACACTCAACAGGACTCTGCGTCTTCACTCTTTCCTAACAACCCTAAACATAACCCTAACCGCAACAAGAAGCTGAACCCGAGTTAGACCCGAAAAAACACGTACGGTGCCACTTTCTGCCATCAAAAAGTGCTCTCAGCGGAAGCCTTTGGGTACACCTGAACTCCCTGGGGGAGCCTTTACGCAACCCCACACTCAACAGGACTCTGCGTCTTCACTCTTTCCTAACAACCCTAAACATAACCCTAACCGCAACAAGAAGCTGAACCCGAGTTAGACCCGAAAAAACACGTACGGTGCCACTTTCTGCCATCAAAAAGTGCTCTCAGCGGAAGCCTTTGGGTACACCTGAACTCCCTGGGGGAGCCTTTACGCAACCCCACACTCAACAGGACTCTGCGTCTTCACTCTTTCCTAACAACCCTAAACATAACCCTAACCGCAACAAGAAGCTGAACCCGAGTTAGACCCGAAAAAACACGTACGGTGCCACTTTCTGCCATCAAAAAGTGCTCTCAGCGGAAGCCTTTGGGTACACCTGAACTCCCTGGGGGAGCCTTTACGCAACCCCACACTCAACAGGACTCTGCGTCTTCACTCTTTCCTAACAACCCTAAACATAACCCTAACCGCAACAAGAAGCTGAACCCGAGTTAGACCCGAAAAAACACGTACGGTGCCACTTTCTGCCATCAAAAAGTGCTCTCAGCGGAAGCCTTTGGGTACACCTGAACTCCCTGGGGGAGCCTTTACGCAACCCCACACTCAACAGGACTCTGCGTCTTCACTCTTTCCTAACAACCCTAAACATAACCCTAACCGCAACAAGAAGCTGAACCCGAGTTAGACCCGAAAAAACACGTACGGTGCCACTTTCTGCCATCAAAAAGTGCTCTCAGCGGAAGCCTTTGGGTACACCTGAACTCCCTGGGGGAGCCTTTACGCAACCCCACACTCAACAGGACTCTGCGTCTTCACTCTTTCCTAACAACCCTAAACATAACCCTAACCGCAACAAGAAGCTGAACCCGAGTTAGACCCGAAAAAACACGTACGGTGCCACTTTCTGCCATCAAAAAGTGCTCTCAGCGGAAGCCTTTGGGTACACCTGAACTCCCTGGGGGAGCCTTTACGCAACCCCACACTCAACAGGACTCTGCGTCTTCACTCTTTCCTAACAACCCTAAACATAACCCTAACCGCAACAAGAAGCTGAACCCGAGTTAGACCCGAAAAAACACGTACGGTGCCACTTTCTGCCATCAAAAAGTGCTCTCAGCGGAAGCCTTTGGGTACACCTGAACTCCCTGGGGGAGCCTTTACGCAACCCCACACTCAACAGGACTCTGCGTCTTCACTCTTTCCTAACAACCCTAAACATAACCCTAACCGCAACAAGAAGCTGAACCCGAGTTAGACCCGAAAAAACACGTACGGTGCCACTTTCTGCCATCAAAAAGTGCTCTCAGCGGAAGCCTTTGGGTACACCTGAACTCCCTGGGGGAGCCTTTACGCAACCCCACACTCAACAGGACTCTGCGTCTTCACTCTTTCCTAACAACCCTAAACATAACCCTAACCGCAACAAGAAGCTGAACCCGAGTTAGACCCGAAAAAACACGTACGGTGCCACTTTCTGCCATCAAAAAGTGCTCTCAGCGGAAGCCTTTGGGTACACCTGAACTCCCTGGGGGAGCCTTTACGCAACCCCACACTCAACAGGACTCTGCGTCTTCACTCTTTCCTAACAACCCTAAACATAACCCTAACCGCAACAAGAAGCTGAACCCGAGTTAGACCCGAAAAAACACGTACGGTGCCACTTTCTGCCATCAAAAAGTGCTCTCAGCGGAAGCCTTTGGGTACACCTGAACTCCCTGGGGGAGCCTTTACGCAACCCCACACTCAACAGGACTCTGCGTCTTCACTCTTTCCTAACAACCCTAAACATAACCCTAACCGCAACAAGAAGCTGAACCCGAGTTAGACCCGAAAAAACACGTACGGTGCCACTTTCTGCCATCAAAAAGTGCTCTCAGCGGAAGCCTTTGGGTACACCTGAACTCCCTGGGGGAGCCTTTACGCAACCCCACACTCAACAGGACTCTGCGTCTTCACTCTTTCCTAACAACCCTAAACATAACCCTAACCGCAACAAGAAGCTGAACCCGAGTTAGACCCGAAAAAACACGTACGGTGCCACTTTCTGCCATCAAAAAGTGCTCTCAGCGGAAGCCTTTGGGTACACCTGAACTCCCTGGGGGAGCCTTTACGCAACCCCACACTCAACAGGACTCTGCGTCTTCACTCTTTCCTAACAACCCTAAACATAACCCTAACCGCAACAAGAAGCTGAACCCGAGTTAGACCCGAAAAAACACGTACGGTGCCACTTTCTGCCATCAAAAAGTGCTCTCAGCGGAAGCCTTTGGGTACACCTGAACTCCCTGGGGGAGCCTTTACGCAACCCCACACTCAACAGGACTCTGCGTCTTCACTCTTTCCTAACAACCCTAAACATAACCCTAACCGCAACAAGAAGCTGAACCCGAGTTAGACCCGAAAAAACACGTACGGTGCCACTTTCTGCCATCAAAAAGTGCTCTCAGCGGAAGCCTTTGGGTACACCTGAACTCCCTGGGGGAGCCTTTACGCAACCCCACACTCAACAGGACTCTGCGTCTTCACTCTTTCCTAACAACCCTAAACATAACCCTAACCGCAACAAGAAGCTGAACCCGAGTTAGACCCGAAAAAACACGTACGGTGCCACTTTCTGCCATCAAAAAGTGCTCTCAGCGGAAGCCTTTGGGTACACCTGAACTCCCTGGGGGAGCCTTTACGCAACCCCACACTCAACAGGACTCTGCGTCTTCACTCTTTCCTAACAACCCTAAACATAACCCTAACCGCAACAAGAAGCTGAACCCGAGTTAGACCCGAAAAAACACGTACGGTGCCACTTTCTGCCATCAAAAAGTGCTCTCAGCGGAAGCCTTTGGGTACACCTGAACTCCCTGGGGGAGCCTTTACGCAACCCCACACTCAACAGGACTCTGCGTCTTCACTCTTTCCTAACAACCCTAAACATAACCCTAACCGCAACAAGAAGCTGAACCCGAGTTAGACCCGAAAAAACACGTACGGTGCCACTTTCTGCCATCAAAAAGTGCTCTCAGCGGAAGCCTTTGGGTACACCTGAACTCCCTGGGGGAGCCTTTACGCAACCCCACACTCAACAGGACTCTGCGTCTTCACTCTTTCCTAACAACCCTAAACATAACCCTAACCGCAACAAGAAGCTGAACCCGAGTTAGACCCGAAAAAACACGTACGGTGCCACTTTCTGCCATCAAAAAGTGCTCTCAGCGGAAGCCTTTGGGTACACCTGAACTCCCTGGGGGAGCCTTTACGCAACCCCACACTCAACAGGACTCTGCGTCTTCACTCTTTCCTAACAACCCTAAACATAACCCTAACCGCAACAAGAAGCTGAACCCGAGTTAGACCCGAAAAAACACGTACGGTGCCACTTTCTGCCATCAAAAAGTGCTCTCAGCGGAAGCCTTTGGGTACACCTGAACTCCCTGGGGGAGCCTTTACGCAACCCCACACTCAACAGGACTCTGCGTCTTCACTCTTTCCTAACAACCCTAAACATAACCCTAACCGCAACAAGAAGCTGAACCCGAGTTAGACCCGAAAAAACACGTACGGTGCCACTTTCTGCCATCAAAAAGTGCTCTCAGCGGAAGCCTTTGGGTACACCTGAACTCCCTGGGGGAGCCTTTACGCAACCCCACACTCAACAGGACTCTGCGTCTTCACTCTTTCCTAACAACCCTAAACATAACCCTAACCGCAACAAGAAGCTGAACCCGAGTTAGACCCGAAAAAACACGTACGGTGCCACTTTCTGCCATCAAAAAGTGCTCTCAGCGGAAGCCTTTGGGTACACCTGAACTCCCTGGGGGAGCCTTTACGCAACCCCACACTCAACAGGACTCTGCGTCTTCACTCTTTCCTAACAACCCTAAACATAACCCTAACCGCAACAAGAAGCTGAACCCGAGTTAGACCCGAAAAAACACGTACGGTGCCACTTTCTGCCATCAAAAAGTGCTCTCAGCGGAAGCCTTTGGGTACACCTGAACTCCCTGGGGGAGCCTTTACGCAACCCCACACTCAACAGGACTCTGCGTCTTCACTCTTTCCTAACAACCCTAAACATAACCCTAACCGCAACAAGAAGCTGAACCCGAGTTAGACCCGAAAAAACACGTACGGTGCCACTTTCTGCCATCAAAAAGTGCTCTCAGCGGAAGCCTTTGGGTACACCTGAACTCCCTGGGGGAGCCTTTACGCAACCCCACACTCAACAGGACTCTGCGTCTTCACTCTTTCCTAACAACCCTAAACATAACCCTAACCGCAACAAGAAGCTGAACCCGAGTTAGACCCGAAAAAACACGTACGGTGCCACTTTCTGCCATCAAAAAGTGCTCTCAGCGGAAGCCTTTGGGTACACCTGAACTCCCTGGGGGAGCCTTTACGCAACCCCACACTCAACAGGACTCTGCGTCTTCACTCTTTCCTAACAACCCTAAACATAACCCTAACCGCAACAAGAAGCTGAACCCGAGTTAGACCCGAAAAAACACGTACGGTGCCACTTTCTGCCATCAAAAAGTGCTCTCAGCGGAAGCCTTTGGGTACACCTGAACTCCCTGGGGGAGCCTTTACGCAACCCCACACTCAACAGGACTCTGCGTCTTCACTCTTTCCTAACAACCCTAAACATAACCCTAACCGCAACAAGAAGCTGAACCCGAGTTAGACCCGAAAAAACACGTACGGTGCCACTTTCTGCCATCAAAAAGTGCTCTCAGCGGAAGCCTTTGGGTACACCTGAACTCCCTGGGGGAGCCTTTACGCAACCCCACACTCAACAGGACTCTGCGTCTTCACTCTTTCCTAACAACCCTAAACATAACCCTAACCGCAACAAGAAGCTGAACCCGAGTTAGACCCGAAAAAACACGTACGGTGCCACTTTCTGCCATCAAAAAGTGCTCTCAGCGGAAGCCTTTGGGTACACCTGAACTCCCTGGGGGAGCCTTTACGCAACCCCACACTCAACAGGACTCTGCGTCTTCACTCTTTCCTAACAACCCTAAACATAACCCTAACCGCAACAAGAAGCTGAACCCGAGTTAGACCCGAAAAAACACGTACGGTGCCACTTTCTGCCATCAAAAAGTGCTCTCAGCGGAAGCCTTTGGGTACACCTGAACTCCCTGGGGGAGCCTTTACGCAACCCCACACTCAACAGGACTCTGCGTCTTCACTCTTTCCTAACAACCCTAAACATAACCCTAACCGCAACAAGAAGCTGAACCCGAGTTAGACCCGAAAAAACACGTACGGTGCCACTTTCTGCCATCAAAAAGTGCTCTCAGCGGAAGCCTTTGGGTACACCTGAACTCCCTGGGGGAGCCTTTACGCAACCCCACACTCAACAGGACTCTGCGTCTTCACTCTTTCCTAACAACCCTAAACATAACCCTAACCGCAACAAGAAGCTGAACCCGAGTTAGACCCGAAAAAACACGTACGGTGCCACTTTCTGCCATCAAAAAGTGCTCTCAGCGGAAGCCTTTGGGTACACCTGAACTCCCTGGGGGAGCCTTTACGCAACCCCACACTCAACAGGACTCTGCGTCTTCACTCTTTCCTAACAACCCTAAACATAACCCTAACCGCAACAAGAAGCTGAACCCGAGTTAGACCCGAAAAAACACGTACGGTGCCACTTTCTGCCATCAAAAAGTGCTCTCAGCGGAAGCCTTTGGGTACACCTGAACTCCCTGGGGGAGCCTTTACGCAACCCCACACTCAACAGGACTCTGCGTCTTCACTCTTTCCTAACAACCCTAAACATAACCCTAACCGCAACAAGAAGCTGAACCCGAGTTAGACCCGAAAAAACACGTACGGTGCCACTTTCTGCCATCAAAAAGTGCTCTCAGCGGAAGCCTTTGGGTACACCTGAACTCCCTGGGGGAGCCTTTACGCAACCCCACACTCAACAGGACTCTGCGTCTTCACTCTTTCCTAACAACCCTAAACATAACCCTAACCGCAACAAGAAGCTGAACCCGAGTTAGACCCGAAAAAACACGTACGGTGCCACTTTCTGCCATCAAAAAGTGCTCTCAGCGGAAGCCTTTGGGTACACCTGAACTCCCTGGGGGAGCCTTTACGCAACCCCACACTCAACAGGACTCTGCGTCTTCACTCTTTCCTAACAACCCTAAACATAACCCTAACCGCAACAAGAAGCTGAACCCGAGTTAGACCCGAAAAAACACGTACGGTGCCACTTTCTGCCATCAAAAAGTGCTCTCAGCGGAAGCCTTTGGGTACACCTGAACTCCCTGGGGGAGCCTTTACGCAACCCCACACTCAACAGGACTCTGCGTCTTCACTCTTTCCTAACAACCCTAAACATAACCCTAACCGCAACAAGAAGCTGAACCCGAGTTAGACCCGAAAAAACACGTACGGTGCCACTTTCTGCCATCAAAAAGTGCTCTCAGCGGAAGCCTTTGGGTACACCTGAACTCCCTGGGGGAGCCTTTACGCAACCCCACACTCAACAGGACTCTGCGTCTTCACTCTTTCCTAACAACCCTAAACATAACCCTAACCGCAACAAGAAGCTGAACCCGAGTTAGACCCGAAAAAACACGTACGGTGCCACTTTCTGCCATCAAAAAGTGCTCTCAGCGGAAGCCTTTGGGTACACCTGAACTCCCTGGGGGAGCCTTTACGCAACCCCACACTCAACAGGACTCTGCGTCTTCACTCTTTCCTAACAACCCTAAACATAACCCTAACCGCAACAAGAAGCTGAACCCGAGTTAGACCCGAAAAAACACGTACGGTGCCACTTTCTGCCATCAAAAAGTGCTCTCAGCGGAAGCCTTTGGGTACACCTGAACTCCCTGGGGGAGCCTTTACGCAACCCCACACTCAACAGGACTCTGCGTCTTCACTCTTTCCTAACAACCCTAAACATAACCCTAACCGCAACAAGAAGCTGAACCCGAGTTAGACCCGAAAAAACACGTACGGTGCCACTTTCTGCCATCAAAAAGTGCTCTCAGCGGAAGCCTTTGGGTACACCTGAACTCCCTGGGGGAGCCTTTACGCAACCCCACACTCAACAGGACTCTGCGTCTTCACTCTTTCCTAACAACCCTAAACATAACCCTAACCGCAACAAGAAGCTGAACCCGAGTTAGACCCGAAAAAACACGTACGGTGCCACTTTCTGCCATCAAAAAGTGCTCTCAGCGGAAGCCTTTGGGTACACCTGAACTCCCTGGGGGAGCCTTTACGCAACCCCACACTCAACAGGACTCTGCGTCTTCACTCTTTCCTAACAACCCTAAACATAACCCTAACCGCAACAAGAAGCTGAACCCGAGTTAGACCCGAAAAAACACGTACGGTGCCACTTTCTGCCATCAAAAAGTGCTCTCAGCGGAAGCCTTTGGGTACACCTGAACTCCCTGGGGGAGCCTTTACGCAACCCCACACTCAACAGGACTCTGCGTCTTCACTCTTTCCTAACAACCCTAAACATAACCCTAACCGCAACAAGAAGCTGAACCCGAGTTAGACCCGAAAAAACACGTACGGTGCCACTTTCTGCCATCAAAAAGTGCTCTCAGCGGAAGCCTTTGGGTACACCTGAACTCCCTGGGGGAGCCTTTACGCAACCCCACACTCAACAGGACTCTGCGTCTTCACTCTTTCCTAACAACCCTAAACATAACCCTAACCGCAACAAGAAGCTGAACCCGAGTTAGACCCGAAAAAACACGTACGGTGCCACTTTCTGCCATCAAAAAGTGCTCTCAGCGGAAGCCTTTGGGTACACCTGAACTCCCTGGGGGAGCCTTTACGCAACCCCACACTCAACAGGACTCTGCGTCTTCACTCTTTCCTAACAACCCTAAACATAACCCTAACCGCAACAAGAAGCTGAACCCGAGTTAGACCCGAAAAAACACGTACGGTGCCACTTTCTGCCATCAAAAAGTGCTCTCAGCGGAAGCCTTTGGGTACACCTGAACTCCCTGGGGGAGCCTTTACGCAACCCCACACTCAACAGGACTCTGCGTCTTCACTCTTTCCTAACAACCCTAAACATAACCCTAACCGCAACAAGAAGCTGAACCCGAGTTAGACCCGAAAAAACACGTACGGTGCCACTTTCTGCCATCAAAAAGTGCTCTCAGCGGAAGCCTTTGGGTACACCTGAACTCCCTGGGGGAGCCTTTACGCAACCCCACACTCAACAGGACTCTGCGTCTTCACTCTTTCCTAACAACCCTAAACATAACCCTAACCGCAACAAGAAGCTGAACCCGAGTTAGACCCGAAAAAACACGTACGGTGCCACTTTCTGCCATCAAAAAGTGCTCTCAGCGGAAGCCTTTGGGTACACCTGAACTCCCTGGGGGAGCCTTTACGCAACCCCACACTCAACAGGACTCTGCGTCTTCACTCTTTCCTAACAACCCTAAACATAACCCTAACCGCAACAAGAAGCTGAACCCGAGTTAGACCCGAAAAAACACGTACGGTGCCACTTTCTGCCATCAAAAAGTGCTCTCAGCGGAAGCCTTTGGGTACACCTGAACTCCCTGGGGGAGCCTTTACGCAACCCCACACTCAACAGGACTCTGCGTCTTCACTCTTTCCTAACAACCCTAAACATAACCCTAACCGCAACAAGAAGCTGAACCCGAGTTAGACCCGAAAAAACACGTACGGTGCCACTTTCTGCCATCAAAAAGTGCTCTCAGCGGAAGCCTTTGGGTACACCTGAACTCCCTGGGGGAGCCTTTACGCAACCCCACACTCAACAGGACTCTGCGTCTTCACTCTTTCCTAACAACCCTAAACATAACCCTAACCGCAACAAGAAGCTGAACCCGAGTTAGACCCGAAAAAACACGTACGGTGCCACTTTCTGCCATCAAAAAGTGCTCTCAGCGGAAGCCTTTGGGTACACCTGAACTCCCTGGGGGAGCCTTTACGCAACCCCACACTCAACAGGACTCTGCGTCTTCACTCTTTCCTAACAACCCTAAACATAACCCTAACCGCAACAAGAAGCTGAACCCGAGTTAGACCCGAAAAAACACGTACGGTGCCACTTTCTGCCATCAAAAAGTGCTCTCAGCGGAAGCCTTTGGGTACACCTGAACTCCCTGGGGGAGCCTTTACGCAACCCCACACTCAACAGGACTCTGCGTCTTCACTCTTTCCTAACAACCCTAAACATAACCCTAACCGCAACAAGAAGCTGAACCCGAGTTAGACCCGAAAAAACACGTACGGTGCCACTTTCTGCCATCAAAAAGTGCTCTCAGCGGAAGCCTTTGGGTACACCTGAACTCCCTGGGGGAGCCTTTACGCAACCCCACACTCAACAGGACTCTGCGTCTTCACTCTTTCCTAACAACCCTAAACATAACCCTAACCGCAACAAGAAGCTGAACCCGAGTTAGACCCGAAAAAACACGTACGGTGCCACTTTCTGCCATCAAAAAGTGCTCTCAGCGGAAGCCTTTGGGTACACCTGAACTCCCTGGGGGAGCCTTTACGCAACCCCACACTCAACAGGACTCTGCGTCTTCACTCTTTCCTAACAACCCTAAACATAACCCTAACCGCAACAAGAAGCTGAACCCGAGTTAGACCCGAAAAAACACGTACGGTGCCACTTTCTGCCATCAAAAAGTGCTCTCAGCGGAAGCCTTTGGGTACACCTGAACTCCCTGGGGGAGCCTTTACGCAACCCCACACTCAACAGGACTCTGCGTCTTCACTCTTTCCTAACAACCCTAAACATAACCCTAACCGCAACAAGAAGCTGAACCCGAGTTAGACCCGAAAAAACACGTACGGTGCCACTTTCTGCCATCAAAAAGTGCTCTCAGCGGAAGCCTTTGGGTACACCTGAACTCCCTGGGGGAGCCTTTACGCAACCCCACACTCAACAGGACTCTGCGTCTTCACTCTTTCCTAACAACCCTAAACATAACCCTAACCGCAACAAGAAGCTGAACCCGAGTTAGACCCGAAAAAACACGTACGGTGCCACTTTCTGCCATCAAAAAGTGCTCTCAGCGGAAGCCTTTGGGTACACCTGAACTCCCTGGGGGAGCCTTTACGCAACCCCACACTCAACAGGACTCTGCGTCTTCACTCTTTCCTAACAACCCTAAACATAACCCTAACCGCAACAAGAAGCTGAACCCGAGTTAGACCCGAAAAAACACGTACGGTGCCACTTTCTGCCATCAAAAAGTGCTCTCAGCGGAAGCCTTTGGGTACACCTGAACTCCCTGGGGGAGCCTTTACGCAACCCCACACTCAACAGGACTCTGCGTCTTCACTCTTTCCTAACAACCCTAAACATAACCCTAACCGCAACAAGAAGCTGAACCCGAGTTAGACCCGAAAAAACACGTACGGTGCCACTTTCTGCCATCAAAAAGTGCTCTCAGCGGAAGCCTTTGGGTACACCTGAACTCCCTGGGGGAGCCTTTACGCAACCCCACACTCAACAGGACTCTGCGTCTTCACTCTTTCCTAACAACCCTAAACATAACCCTAACCGCAACAAGAAGCTGAACCCGAGTTAGACCCGAAAAAACACGTACGGTGCCACTTTCTGCCATCAAAAAGTGCTCTCAGCGGAAGCCTTTGGGTACACCTGAACTCCCTGGGGGAGCCTTTACGCAACCCCACACTCAACAGGACTCTGCGTCTTCACTCTTTCCTAACAACCCTAAACATAACCCTAACCGCAACAAGAAGCTGAACCCGAGTTAGACCCGAAAAAACACGTACGGTGCCACTTTCTGCCATCAAAAAGTGCTCTCAGCGGAAGCCTTTGGGTACACCTGAACTCCCTGGGGGAGCCTTTACGCAACCCCACACTCAACAGGACTCTGCGTCTTCACTCTTTCCTAACAACCCTAAACATAACCCTAACCGCAACAAGAAGCTGAACCCGAGTTAGACCCGAAAAAACACGTACGGTGCCACTTTCTGCCATCAAAAAGTGCTCTCAGCGGAAGCCTTTGGGTACACCTGAACTCCCTGGGGGAGCCTTTACGCAACCCCACACTCAACAGGACTCTGCGTCTTCACTCTTTCCTAACAACCCTAAACATAACCCTAACCGCAACAAGAAGCTGAACCCGAGTTAGACCCGAAAAAACACGTACGGTGCCACTTTCTGCCATCAAAAAGTGCTCTCAGCGGAAGCCTTTGGGTACACCTGAACTCCCTGGGGGAGCCTTTACGCAACCCCACACTCAACAGGACTCTGCGTCTTCACTCTTTCCTAACAACCCTAAACATAACCCTAACCGCAACAAGAAGCTGAACCCGAGTTAGACCCGAAAAAACACGTACGGTGCCACTTTCTGCCATCAAAAAGTGCTCTCAGCGGAAGCCTTTGGGTACACCTGAACTCCCTGGGGGAGCCTTTACGCAACCCCACACTCAACAGGACTCTGCGTCTTCACTCTTTCCTAACAACCCTAAACATAACCCTAACCGCAACAAGAAGCTGAACCCGAGTTAGACCCGAAAAAACACGTACGGTGCCACTTTCTGCCATCAAAAAGTGCTCTCAGCGGAAGCCTTTGGGTACACCTGAACTCCCTGGGGGAGCCTTTACGCAACCCCACACTCAACAGGACTCTGCGTCTTCACTCTTTCCTAACAACCCTAAACATAACCCTAACCGCAACAAGAAGCTGAACCCGAGTTAGACCCGAAAAAACACGTACGGTGCCACTTTCTGCCATCAAAAAGTGCTCTCAGCGGAAGCCTTTGGGTACACCTGAACTCCCTGGGGGAGCCTTTACGCAACCCCACACTCAACAGGACTCTGCGTCTTCACTCTTTCCTAACAACCCTAAACATAACCCTAACCGCAACAAGAAGCTGAACCCGAGTTAGACCCGAAAAAACACGTACGGTGCCACTTTCTGCCATCAAAAAGTGCTCTCAGCGGAAGCCTTTGGGTACACCTGAACTCCCTGGGGGAGCCTTTACGCAACCCCACACTCAACAGGACTCTGCGTCTTCACTCTTTCCTAACAACCCTAAACATAACCCTAACCGCAACAAGAAGCTGAACCCGAGTTAGACCCGAAAAAACACGTACGGTGCCACTTTCTGCCATCAAAAAGTGCTCTCAGCGGAAGCCTTTGGGTACACCTGAACTCCCTGGGGGAGCCTTTACGCAACCCCACACTCAACAGGACTCTGCGTCTTCACTCTTTCCTAACAACCCTAAACATAACCCTAACCGCAACAAGAAGCTGAACCCGAGTTAGACCCGAAAAAACACGTACGGTGCCACTTTCTGCCATCAAAAAGTGCTCTCAGCGGAAGCCTTTGGGTACACCTGAACTCCCTGGGGGAGCCTTTACGCAACCCCACACTCAACAGGACTCTGCGTCTTCACTCTTTCCTAACAACCCTAAACATAACCCTAACCGCAACAAGAAGCTGAACCCGAGTTAGACCCGAAAAAACACGTACGGTGCCACTTTCTGCCATCAAAAAGTGCTCTCAGCGGAAGCCTTTGGGTACACCTGAACTCCCTGGGGGAGCCTTTACGCAACCCCACACTCAACAGGACTCTGCGTCTTCACTCTTTCCTAACAACCCTAAACATAACCCTAACCGCAACAAGAAGCTGAACCCGAGTTAGACCCGAAAAAACACGTACGGTGCCACTTTCTGCCATCAAAAAGTGCTCTCAGCGGAAGCCTTTGGGTACACCTGAACTCCCTGGGGGAGCCTTTACGCAACCCCACACTCAACAGGACTCTGCGTCTTCACTCTTTCCTAACAACCCTAAACATAACCCTAACCGCAACAAGAAGCTGAACCCGAGTTAGACCCGAAAAAACACGTACGGTGCCACTTTCTGCCATCAAAAAGTGCTCTCAGCGGAAGCCTTTGGGTACACCTGAACTCCCTGGGGGAGCCTTTACGCAACCCCACACTCAACAGGACTCTGCGTCTTCACTCTTTCCTAACAACCCTAAACATAACCCTAACCGCAACAAGAAGCTGAACCCGAGTTAGACCCGAAAAAACACGTACGGTGCCACTTTCTGCCATCAAAAAGTGCTCTCAGCGGAAGCCTTTGGGTACACCTGAACTCCCTGGGGGAGCCTTTACGCAACCCCACACTCAACAGGACTCTGCGTCTTCACTCTTTCCTAACAACCCTAAACATAACCCTAACCGCAACAAGAAGCTGAACCCGAGTTAGACCCGAAAAAACACGTACGGTGCCACTTTCTGCCATCAAAAAGTGCTCTCAGCGGAAGCCTTTGGGTACACCTGAACTCCCTGGGGGAGCCTTTACGCAACCCCACACTCAACAGGACTCTGCGTCTTCACTCTTTCCTAACAACCCTAAACATAACCCTAACCGCAACAAGAAGCTGAACCCGAGTTAGACCCGAAAAAACACGTACGGTGCCACTTTCTGCCATCAAAAAGTGCTCTCAGCGGAAGCCTTTGGGTACACCTGAACTCCCTGGGGGAGCCTTTACGCAACCCCACACTCAACAGGACTCTGCGTCTTCACTCTTTCCTAACAACCCTAAACATAACCCTAACCGCAACAAGAAGCTGAACCCGAGTTAGACCCGAAAAAACACGTACGGTGCCACTTTCTGCCATCAAAAAGTGCTCTCAGCGGAAGCC
This sequence comes from Anser cygnoides, assembly GCF_040182565.1. NCBI lineage: Eukaryota > Metazoa > Chordata > Aves > Anseriformes > Anatidae > Anser > Anser cygnoides. The sequence continues at coordinate 3,470,850 of NC_089911.1, forward strand.
TTTGGGTACACCTGAACTCCCTGGGGGAGCCTTTACGCAACCCCACACTCAACAGGACTCTGCGTCTTCACTCTTTCCTAACAACCCTAAACATAACCCTAACCGCAACAAGAAGCTGAACCCGAGTTAGACCCGAAAAAACACGTACGGTGCCACTTTCTGCCATCAAAAAGTGCTCTCAGCGGAAGCCTTTGGGTACACCTGAACTCCCTGGGGGAGCCTTTACGCAACCCCACACTCAACAGGACTCTGCGTCTTCACTCTTTCCTAACAACCCTAAACATAACCCTAACCGCAACAAGAAGCTGAACCCGAGTTAGACCCGAAAAAACACGTACGGTGCCACTTTCTGCCATCAAAAAGTGCTCTCAGCGGAAGCCTTTGGGTACACCTGAACTCCCTGGGGGAGCCTTTACGCAACCCCACACTCAACAGGACTCTGCGTCTTCACTCTTTCCTAACAACCCTAAACATAACCCTAACCGCAACAAGAAGCTGAACCCGAGTTAGACCCGAAAAAACACGTACGGTGCCACTTTCTGCCATCAAAAAGTGCTCTCAGCGGAAGCCTTTGGGTACACCTGAACTCCCTGGGGGAGCCTTTACGCAACCCCACACTCAACAGGACTCTGCGTCTTCACTCTTTCCTAACAACCCTAAACATAACCCTAACCGCAACAAGAAGCTGAACCCGAGTTAGACCCGAAAAAACACGTACGGTGCCACTTTCTGCCATCAAAAAGTGCTCTCAGCGGAAGCCTTTGGGTACACCTGAACTCCCTGGGGGAGCCTTTACGCAACCCCACACTCAACAGGACTCTGCGTCTTCACTCTTTCCTAACAACCCTAAACATAACCCTAACCGCAACAAGAAGCTGAACCCGAGTTAGACCCGAAAAAACACGTACGGTGCCACTTTCTGCCATCAAAAAGTGCTCTCAGCGGAAGCCTTTGGGTACACCTGAACTCCCTGGGGGAGCCTTTACGCAACCCCACACTCAACAGGACTCTGCGTCTTCACTCTTTCCTAACAACCCTAAACATAACCCTAACCGCAACAAGAAGCTGAACCCGAGTTAGACCCGAAAAAACACGTACGGTGCCACTTTCTGCCATCAAAAAGTGCTCTCAGCGGAAGCCTTTGGGTACACCTGAACTCCCTGGGGGAGCCTTTACGCAACCCCACACTCAACAGGACTCTGCGTCTTCACTCTTTCCTAACAACCCTAAACATAACCCTAACCGCAACAAGAAGCTGAACCCGAGTTAGACCCGAAAAAACACGTACGGTGCCACTTTCTGCCATCAAAAAGTGCTCTCAGCGGAAGCCTTTGGGTACACCTGAACTCCCTGGGGGAGCCTTTACGCAACCCCACACTCAACAGGACTCTGCGTCTTCACTCTTTCCTAACAACCCTAAACATAACCCTAACCGCAACAAGAAGCTGAACCCGAGTTAGACCCGAAAAAACACGTACGGTGCCACTTTCTGCCATCAAAAAGTGCTCTCAGCGGAAGCCTTTGGGTACACCTGAACTCCCTGGGGGAGCCTTTACGCAACCCCACACTCAACAGGACTCTGCGTCTTCACTCTTTCCTAACAACCCTAAACATAACCCTAACCGCAACAAGAAGCTGAACCCGAGTTAGACCCGAAAAAACACGTACGGTGCCACTTTCTGCCATCAAAAAGTGCTCTCAGCGGAAGCCTTTGGGTACACCTGAACTCCCTGGGGGAGCCTTTACGCAACCCCACACTCAACAGGACTCTGCGTCTTCACTCTTTCCTAACAACCCTAAACATAACCCTAACCGCAACAAGAAGCTGAACCCGAGTTAGACCCGAAAAAACACGTACGGTGCCACTTTCTGCCATCAAAAAGTGCTCTCAGCGGAAGCCTTTGGGTACACCTGAACTCCCTGGGGGAGCCTTTACGCAACCCCACACTCAACAGGACTCTGCGTCTTCACTCTTTCCTAACAACCCTAAACATAACCCTAACCGCAACAAGAAGCTGAACCCGAGTTAGACCCGAAAAAACACGTACGGTGCCACTTTCTGCCATCAAAAAGTGCTCTCAGCGGAAGCCTTTGGGTACACCTGAACTCCCTGGGGGAGCCTTTACGCAACCCCACACTCAACAGGACTCTGCGTCTTCACTCTTTCCTAACAACCCTAAACATAACCCTAACCGCAACAAGAAGCTGAACCCGAGTTAGACCCGAAAAAACACGTACGGTGCCACTTTCTGCCATCAAAAAGTGCTCTCAGCGGAAGCCTTTGGGTACACCTGAACTCCCTGGGGGAGCCTTTACGCAACCCCACACTCAACAGGACTCTGCGTCTTCACTCTTTCCTAACAACCCTAAACATAACCCTAACCGCAACAAGAAGCTGAACCCGAGTTAGACCCGAAAAAACACGTACGGTGCCACTTTCTGCCATCAAAAAGTGCTCTCAGCGGAAGCCTTTGGGTACACCTGAACTCCCTGGGGGAGCCTTTACGCAACCCCACACTCAACAGGACTCTGCGTCTTCACTCTTTCCTAACAACCCTAAACATAACCCTAACCGCAACAAGAAGCTGAACCCGAGTTAGACCCGAAAAAACACGTACGGTGCCACTTTCTGCCATCAAAAAGTGCTCTCAGCGGAAGCCTTTGGGTACACCTGAACTCCCTGGGGGAGCCTTTACGCAACCCCACACTCAACAGGACTCTGCGTCTTCACTCTTTCCTAACAACCCTAAACATAACCCTAACCGCAACAAGAAGCTGAACCCGAGTTAGACCCGAAAAAACACGTACGGTGCCACTTTCTGCCATCAAAAAGTGCTCTCAGCGGAAGCCTTTGGGTACACCTGAACTCCCTGGGGGAGCCTTTACGCAACCCCACACTCAACAGGACTCTGCGTCTTCACTCTTTCCTAACAACCCTAAACATAACCCTAACCGCAACAAGAAGCTGAACCCGAGTTAGACCCGAAAAAACACGTACGGTGCCACTTTCTGCCATCAAAAAGTGCTCTCAGCGGAAGCCTTTGGGTACACCTGAACTCCCTGGGGGAGCCTTTACGCAACCCCACACTCAACAGGACTCTGCGTCTTCACTCTTTCCTAACAACCCTAAACATAACCCTAACCGCAACAAGAAGCTGAACCCGAGTTAGACCCGAAAAAACACGTACGGTGCCACTTTCTGCCATCAAAAAGTGCTCTCAGCGGAAGCCTTTGGGTACACCTGAACTCCCTGGGGGAGCCTTTACGCAACCCCACACTCAACAGGACTCTGCGTCTTCACTCTTTCCTAACAACCCTAAACATAACCCTAACCGCAACAAGAAGCTGAACCCGAGTTAGACCCGAAAAAACACGTACGGTGCCACTTTCTGCCATCAAAAAGTGCTCTCAGCGGAAGCCTTTGGGTACACCTGAACTCCCTGGGGGAGCCTTTACGCAACCCCACACTCAACAGGACTCTGCGTCTTCACTCTTTCCTAACAACCCTAAACATAACCCTAACCGCAACAAGAAGCTGAACCCGAGTTAGACCCGAAAAAACACGTACGGTGCCACTTTCTGCCATCAAAAAGTGCTCTCAGCGGAAGCCTTTGGGTACACCTGAACTCCCTGGGGGAGCCTTTACGCAACCCCACACTCAACAGGACTCTGCGTCTTCACTCTTTCCTAACAACCCTAAACATAACCCTAACCGCAACAAGAAGCTGAACCCGAGTTAGACCCGAAAAAACACGTACGGTGCCACTTTCTGCCATCAAAAAGTGCTCTCAGCGGAAGCCTTTGGGTACACCTGAACTCCCTGGGGGAGCCTTTACGCAACCCCACACTCAACAGGACTCTGCGTCTTCACTCTTTCCTAACAACCCTAAACATAACCCTAACCGCAACAAGAAGCTGAACCCGAGTTAGACCCGAAAAAACACGTACGGTGCCACTTTCTGCCATCAAAAAGTGCTCTCAGCGGAAGCCTTTGGGTACACCTGAACTCCCTGGGGGAGCCTTTACGCAACCCCACACTCAACAGGACTCTGCGTCTTCACTCTTTCCTAACAACCCTAAACATAACCCTAACCGCAACAAGAAGCTGAACCCGAGTTAGACCCGAAAAAACACGTACGGTGCCACTTTCTGCCATCAAAAAGTGCTCTCAGCGGAAGCCTTTGGGTACACCTGAACTCCCTGGGGGAGCCTTTACGCAACCCCACACTCAACAGGACTCTGCGTCTTCACTCTTTCCTAACAACCCTAAACATAACCCTAACCGCAACAAGAAGCTGAACCCGAGTTAGACCCGAAAAAACACGTACGGTGCCACTTTCTGCCATCAAAAAGTGCTCTCAGCGGAAGCCTTTGGGTACACCTGAACTCCCTGGGGGAGCCTTTACGCAACCCCACACTCAACAGGACTCTGCGTCTTCACTCTTTCCTAACAACCCTAAACATAACCCTAACCGCAACAAGAAGCTGAACCCGAGTTAGACCCGAAAAAACACGTACGGTGCCACTTTCTGCCATCAAAAAGTGCTCTCAGCGGAAGCCTTTGGGTACACCTGAACTCCCTGGGGGAGCCTTTACGCAACCCCACACTCAACAGGACTCTGCGTCTTCACTCTTTCCTAACAACCCTAAACATAACCCTAACCGCAACAAGAAGCTGAACCCGAGTTAGACCCGAAAAAACACGTACGGTGCCACTTTCTGCCATCAAAAAGTGCTCTCAGCGGAAGCCTTTGGGTACACCTGAACTCCCTGGGGGAGCCTTTACGCAACCCCACACTCAACAGGACTCTGCGTCTTCACTCTTTCCTAACAACCCTAAACATAACCCTAACCGCAACAAGAAGCTGAACCCGAGTTAGACCCGAAAAAACACGTACGGTGCCACTTTCTGCCATCAAAAAGTGCTCTCAGCGGAAGCCTTTGGGTACACCTGAACTCCCTGGGGGAGCCTTTACGCAACCCCACACTCAACAGGACTCTGCGTCTTCACTCTTTCCTAACAACCCTAAACATAACCCTAACCGCAACAAGAAGCTGAACCCGAGTTAGACCCGAAAAAACACGTACGGTGCCACTTTCTGCCATCAAAAAGTGCTCTCAGCGGAAGCCTTTGGGTACACCTGAACTCCCTGGGGGAGCCTTTACGCAACCCCACACTCAACAGGACTCTGCGTCTTCACTCTTTCCTAACAACCCTAAACATAACCCTAACCGCAACAAGAAGCTGAACCCGAGTTAGACCCGAAAAAACACGTACGGTGCCACTTTCTGCCATCAAAAAGTGCTCTCAGCGGAAGCCTTTGGGTACACCTGAACTCCCTGGGGGAGCCTTTACGCAACCCCACACTCAACAGGACTCTGCGTCTTCACTCTTTCCTAACAACCCTAAACATAACCCTAACCGCAACAAGAAGCTGAACCCGAGTTAGACCCGAAAAAACACGTACGGTGCCACTTTCTGCCATCAAAAAGTGCTCTCAGCGGAAGCCTTTGGGTACACCTGAACTCCCTGGGGGAGCCTTTACGCAACCCCACACTCAACAGGACTCTGCGTCTTCACTCTTTCCTAACAACCCTAAACATAACCCTAACCGCAACAAGAAGCTGAACCCGAGTTAGACCCGAAAAAACACGTACGGTGCCACTTTCTGCCATCAAAAAGTGCTCTCAGCGGAAGCCTTTGGGTACACCTGAACTCCCTGGGGGAGCCTTTACGCAACCCCACACTCAACAGGACTCTGCGTCTTCACTCTTTCCTAACAACCCTAAACATAACCCTAACCGCAACAAGAAGCTGAACCCGAGTTAGACCCGAAAAAACACGTACGGTGCCACTTTCTGCCATCAAAAAGTGCTCTCAGCGGAAGCCTTTGGGTACACCTGAACTCCCTGGGGGAGCCTTTACGCAACCCCACACTCAACAGGACTCTGCGTCTTCACTCTTTCCTAACAACCCTAAACATAACCCTAACCGCAACAAGAAGCTGAACCCGAGTTAGACCCGAAAAAACACGTACGGTGCCACTTTCTGCCATCAAAAAGTGCTCTCAGCGGAAGCCTTTGGGTACACCTGAACTCCCTGGGGGAGCCTTTACGCAACCCCACACTCAACAGGACTCTGCGTCTTCACTCTTTCCTAACAACCCTAAACATAACCCTAACCGCAACAAGAAGCTGAACCCGAGTTAGACCCGAAAAAACACGTACGGTGCCACTTTCTGCCATCAAAAAGTGCTCTCAGCGGAAGCCTTTGGGTACACCTGAACTCCCTGGGGGAGCCTTTACGCAACCCCACACTCAACAGGACTCTGCGTCTTCACTCTTTCCTAACAACCCTAAACATAACCCTAACCGCAACAAGAAGCTGAACCCGAGTTAGACCCGAAAAAACACGTACGGTGCCACTTTCTGCCATCAAAAAGTGCTCTCAGCGGAAGCCTTTGGGTACACCTGAACTCCCTGGGGGAGCCTTTACGCAACCCCACACTCAACAGGACTCTGCGTCTTCACTCTTTCCTAACAACCCTAAACATAACCCTAACCGCAACAAGAAGCTGAACCCGAGTTAGACCCGAAAAAACACGTACGGTGCCACTTTCTGCCATCAAAAAGTGCTCTCAGCGGAAGCCTTTGGGTACACCTGAACTCCCTGGGGGAGCCTTTACGCAACCCCACACTCAACAGGACTCTGCGTCTTCACTCTTTCCTAACAACCCTAAACATAACCCTAACCGCAACAAGAAGCTGAACCCGAGTTAGACCCGAAAAAACACGTACGGTGCCACTTTCTGCCATCAAAAAGTGCTCTCAGCGGAAGCCTTTGGGTACACCTGAACTCCCTGGGGGAGCCTTTACGCAACCCCACACTCAACAGGACTCTGCGTCTTCACTCTTTCCTAACAACCCTAAACATAACCCTAACCGCAACAAGAAGCTGAACCCGAGTTAGACCCGAAAAAACACGTACGGTGCCACTTTCTGCCATCAAAAAGTGCTCTCAGCGGAAGCCTTTGGGTACACCTGAACTCCCTGGGGGAGCCTTTACGCAACCCCACACTCAACAGGACTCTGCGTCTTCACTCTTTCCTAACAACCCTAAACATAACCCTAACCGCAACAAGAAGCTGAACCCGAGTTAGACCCGAAAAAACACGTACGGTGCCACTTTCTGCCATCAAAAAGTGCTCTCAGCGGAAGCCTTTGGGTACACCTGAACTCCCTGGGGGAGCCTTTACGCAACCCCACACTCAACAGGACTCTGCGTCTTCACTCTTTCCTAACAACCCTAAACATAACCCTAACCGCAACAAGAAGCTGAACCCGAGTTAGACCCGAAAAAACACGTACGGTGCCACTTTCTGCCATCAAAAAGTGCTCTCAGCGGAAGCCTTTGGGTACACCTGAACTCCCTGGGGGAGCCTTTACGCAACCCCACACTCAACAGGACTCTGCGTCTTCACTCTTTCCTAACAACCCTAAACATAACCCTAACCGCAACAAGAAGCTGAACCCGAGTTAGACCCGAAAAAACACGTACGGTGCCACTTTCTGCCATCAAAAAGTGCTCTCAGCGGAAGCCTTTGGGTACACCTGAACTCCCTGGGGGAGCCTTTACGCAACCCCACACTCAACAGGACTCTGCGTCTTCACTCTTTCCTAACAACCCTAAACATAACCCTAACCGCAACAAGAAGCTGAACCCGAGTTAGACCCGAAAAAACACGTACGGTGCCACTTTCTGCCATCAAAAAGTGCTCTCAGCGGAAGCCTTTGGGTACACCTGAACTCCCTGGGGGAGCCTTTACGCAACCCCACACTCAACAGGACTCTGCGTCTTCACTCTTTCCTAACAACCCTAAACATAACCCTAACCGCAACAAGAAGCTGAACCCGAGTTAGACCCGAAAAAACACGTACGGTGCCACTTTCTGCCATCAAAAAGTGCTCTCAGCGGAAGCCTTTGGGTACACCTGAACTCCCTGGGGGAGCCTTTACGCAACCCCACACTCAACAGGACTCTGCGTCTTCACTCTTTCCTAACAACCCTAAACATAACCCTAACCGCAACAAGAAGCTGAACCCGAGTTAGACCCGAAAAAACACGTACGGTGCCACTTTCTGCCATCAAAAAGTGCTCTCAGCGGAAGCCTTTGGGTACACCTGAACTCCCTGGGGGAGCCTTTACGCAACCCCACACTCAACAGGACTCTGCGTCTTCACTCTTTCCTAACAACCCTAAACATAACCCTAACCGCAACAAGAAGCTGAACCCGAGTTAGACCCGAAAAAACACGTACGGTGCCACTTTCTGCCATCAAAAAGTGCTCTCAGCGGAAGCCTTTGGGTACACCTGAACTCCCTGGGGGAGCCTTTACGCAACCCCACACTCAACAGGACTCTGCGTCTTCACTCTTTCCTAACAACCCTAAACATAACCCTAACCGCAACAAGAAGCTGAACCCGAGTTAGACCCGAAAAAACACGTACGGTGCCACTTTCTGCCATCAAAAAGTGCTCTCAGCGGAAGCCTTTGGGTACACCTGAACTCCCTGGGGGAGCCTTTACGCAACCCCACACTCAACAGGACTCTGCGTCTTCACTCTTTCCTAACAACCCTAAACATAACCCTAACCGCAACAAGAAGCTGAACCCGAGTTAGACCCGAAAAAACACGTACGGTGCCACTTTCTGCCATCAAAAAGTGCTCTCAGCGGAAGCCTTTGGGTACACCTGAACTCCCTGGGGGAGCCTTTACGCAACCCCACACTCAACAGGACTCTGCGTCTTCACTCTTTCCTAACAACCCTAAACATAACCCTAACCGCAACAAGAAGCTGAACCCGAGTTAGACCCGAAAAAACACGTACGGTGCCACTTTCTGCCATCAAAAAGTGCTCTCAGCGGAAGCCTTTGGGTACACCTGAACTCCCTGGGGGAGCCTTTACGCAACCCCACACTCAACAGGACTCTGCGTCTTCACTCTTTCCTAACAACCCTAAACATAACCCTAACCGCAACAAGAAGCTGAACCCGAGTTAGACCCGAAAAAACACGTACGGTGCCACTTTCTGCCATCAAAAAGTGCTCTCAGCGGAAGCCTTTGGGTACACCTGAACTCCCTGGGGGAGCCTTTACGCAACCCCACACTCAACAGGACTCTGCGTCTTCACTCTTTCCTAACAACCCTAAACATAACCCTAACCGCAACAAGAAGCTGAACCCGAGTTAGACCCGAAAAAACACGTACGGTGCCACTTTCTGCCATCAAAAAGTGCTCTCAGCGGAAGCCTTTGGGTACACCTGAACTCCCTGGGGGAGCCTTTACGCAACCCCACACTCAACAGGACTCTGCGTCTTCACTCTTTCCTAACAACCCTAAACATAACCCTAACCGCAACAAGAAGCTGAACCCGAGTTAGACCCGAAAAAACACGTACGGTGCCACTTTCTGCCATCAAAAAGTGCTCTCAGCGGAAGCCTTTGGGTACACCTGAACTCCCTGGGGGAGCCTTTACGCAACCCCACACTCAACAGGACTCTGCGTCTTCACTCTTTCCTAACAACCCTAAACATAACCCTAACCGCAACAAGAAGCTGAACCCGAGTTAGACCCGAAAAAACACGTACGGTGCCACTTTCTGCCATCAAAAAGTGCTCTCAGCGGAAGCCTTTGGGTACACCTGAACTCCCTGGGGGAGCCTTTACGCAACCCCACACTCAACAGGACTCTGCGTCTTCACTCTTTCCTAACAACCCTAAACATAACCCTAACCGCAACAAGAAGCTGAACCCGAGTTAGACCCGAAAAAACACGTACGGTGCCACTTTCTGCCATCAAAAAGTGCTCTCAGCGGAAGCCTTTGGGTACACCTGAACTCCCTGGGGGAGCCTTTACGCAACCCCACACTCAACAGGACTCTGCGTCTTCACTCTTTCCTAACAACCCTAAACATAACCCTAACCGCAACAAGAAGCTGAACCCGAGTTAGACCCGAAAAAACACGTACGGTGCCACTTTCTGCCATCAAAAAGTGCTCTCAGCGGAAGCCTTTGGGTACACCTGAACTCCCTGGGGGAGCCTTTACGCAACCCCACACTCAACAGGACTCTGCGTCTTCACTCTTTCCTAACAACCCTAAACATAACCCTAACCGCAACAAGAAGCTGAACCCGAGTTAGACCCGAAAAAACACGTACGGTGCCACTTTCTGCCATCAAAAAGTGCTCTCAGCGGAAGCCTTTGGGTACACCTGAACTCCCTGGGGGAGCCTTTACGCAACCCCACACTCAACAGGACTCTGCGTCTTCACTCTTTCCTAACAACCCTAAACATAACCCTAACCGCAACAAGAAGCTGAACCCGAGTTAGACCCGAAAAAACACGTACGGTGCCACTTTCTGCCATCAAAAAGTGCTCTCAGCGGAAGCCTTTGGGTACACCTGAACTCCCTGGGGGAGCCTTTACGCAACCCCACACTCAACAGGACTCTGCGTCTTCACTCTTTCCTAACAACCCTAAACATAACCCTAACCGCAACAAGAAGCTGAACCCGAGTTAGACCCGAAAAAACACGTACGGTGCCACTTTCTGCCATCAAAAAGTGCTCTCAGCGGAAGCCTTTGGGTACACCTGAACTCCCTGGGGGAGCCTTTACGCAACCCCACACTCAACAGGACTCTGCGTCTTCACTCTTTCCTAACAACCCTAAACATAACCCTAACCGCAACAAGAAGCTGAACCCGAGTTAGACCCGAAAAAACACGTACGGTGCCACTTTCTGCCATCAAAAAGTGCTCTCAGCGGAAGCCTTTGGGTACACCTGAACTCCCTGGGGGAGCCTTTACGCAACCCCACACTCAACAGGACTCTGCGTCTTCACTCTTTCCTAACAACCCTAAACATAACCCTAACCGCAACAAGAAGCTGAACCCGAGTTAGACCCGAAAAAACACGTACGGTGCCACTTTCTGCCATCAAAAAGTGCTCTCAGCGGAAGCCTTTGGGTACACCTGAACTCCCTGGGGGAGCCTTTACGCAACCCCACACTCAACAGGACTCTGCGTCTTCACTCTTTCCTAACAACCCTAAACATAACCCTAACCGCAACAAGAAGCTGAACCCGAGTTAGACCCGAAAAAACACGTACGGTGCCACTTTCTGCCATCAAAAAGTGCTCTCAGCGGAAGCCTTTGGGTACACCTGAACTCCCTGGGGGAGCCTTTACGCAACCCCACACTCAACAGGACTCTGCGTCTTCACTCTTTCCTAACAACCCTAAACATAACCCTAACCGCAACAAGAAGCTGAACCCGAGTTAGACCCGAAAAAACACGTACGGTGCCACTTTCTGCCATCAAAAAGTGCTCTCAGCGGAAGCCTTTGGGTACACCTGAACTCCCTGGGGGAGCCTTTACGCAACCCCACACTCAACAGGACTCTGCGTCTTCACTCTTTCCTAACAACCCTAAACATAACCCTAACCGCAACAAGAAGCTGAACCCGAGTTAGACCCGAAAAAACACGTACGGTGCCACTTTCTGCCATCAAAAAGTGCTCTCAGCGGAAGCCTTTGGGTACACCTGAACTCCCTGGGGGAGCCTTTACGCAACCCCACACTCAACAGGACTCTGCGTCTTCACTCTTTCCTAACAACCCTAAACATAACCCTAACCGCAACAAGAAGCTGAACCCGAGTTAGACCCGAAAAAACACGTACGGTGCCACTTTCTGCCATCAAAAAGTGCTCTCAGCGGAAGCCTTTGGGTACACCTGAACTCCCTGGGGGAGCCTTTACGCAACCCCACACTCAACAGGACTCTGCGTCTTCACTCTTTCCTAACAACCCTAAACATAACCCTAACCGCAACAAGAAGCTGAACCCGAGTTAGACCCGAAAAAACACGTACGGTGCCACTTTCTGCCATCAAAAAGTGCTCTCAGCGGAAGCCTTTGGGTACACCTGAACTCCCTGGGGGAGCCTTTACGCAACCCCACACTCAACAGGACTCTGCGTCTTCACTCTTTCCTAACAACCCTAAACATAACCCTAACCGCAACAAGAAGCTGAACCCGAGTTAGACCCGAAAAAACACGTACGGTGCCACTTTCTGCCATCAAAAAGTGCTCTCAGCGGAAGCCTTTGGGTACACCTGAACTCCCTGGGGGAGCCTTTACGCAACCCCACACTCAACAGGACTCTGCGTCTTCACTCTTTCCTAACAACCCTAAACATAACCCTAACCGCAACAAGAAGCTGAACCCGAGTTAGACCCGAAAAAACACGTACGGTGCCACTTTCTGCCATCAAAAAGTGCTCTCAGCGGAAGCCTTTGGGTACACCTGAACTCCCTGGGGGAGCCTTTACGCAACCCCACACTCAACAGGACTCTGCGTCTTCACTCTTTCCTAACAACCCTAAACATAACCCTAACCGCAACAAGAAGCTGAACCCGAGTTAGACCCGAAAAAACACGTACGGTGCCACTTTCTGCCATCAAAAAGTGCTCTCAGCGGAAGCCTTTGGGTACACCTGAACTCCCTGGGGGAGCCTTTACGCAACCCCACACTCAACAGGACTCTGCGTCTTCACTCTTTCCTAACAACCCTAAACATAACCCTAACCGCAACAAGAAGCTGAACCCGAGTTAGACCCGAAAAAACACGTACGGTGCCACTTTCTGCCATCAAAAAGTGCTCTCAGCGGAAGCCTTTGGGTACACCTGAACTCCCTGGGGGAGCCTTTACGCAACCCCACACTCAACAGGACTCTGCGTCTTCACTCTTTCCTAACAACCCTAAACATAACCCTAACCGCAACAAGAAGCTGAACCCGAGTTAGACCCGAAAAAACACGTACGGTGCCACTTTCTGCCATCAAAAAGTGCTCTCAGCGGAAGCCTTTGGGTACACCTGAACTCCCTGGGGGAGCCTTTACGCAACCCCACACTCAACAGGACTCTGCGTCTTCACTCTTTCCTAACAACCCTAAACATAACCCTACCGCAACAAGAAGCTGAACCCGAGTTAGACCCGAAAAAACACGTACGGTGCCACTTTCTGCCATCAAAAAGTGCTCTCAGCGGAAGCCTTTGGGTACACCTGAACTCCCTGGGGGAGCCTTTACGCAACCCCACACTCAACAGGACTCTGCGTCTTCACTCTTTCCTAACAACCCTAAACATAACCCTAACCGCAACAAGAAGCTGAACCCGAGTTAGACCCGAAAAAACACGTACGGTGCCACTTTCTGCCATCAAAAAGTGCTCTCAGCGGAAGCCTTTGGGTACACCTGAACTCCCTGGGGGAGCCTTTACGCAACCCCACACTCAACAGGACTCTGCGTCTTCACTCTTTCCTAACAACCCTAAACATAACCCTAACCGCAACAAGAAGCTGAACCCGAGTTAGACCCGAAAAAACACGTACGGTGCCACTTTCTGCCATCAAAAAGTGCTCTCAGCGGAAGCCTTTGGGTACACCTGAACTCCCTGGGGGAGCCTTTACGCAACCCCACACTCAACAGGACTCTGCGTCTTCACTCTTTCCTAACAACCCTAAACATAACCCTAACCGCAACAAGAAGCTGAACCCGAGTTAGACCCGAAAAAACACGTACGGTGCCACTTTCTGCCATCAAAAAGTGCTCTCAGCGGAAGCCTTTGGGTACACCTGAACTCCCTGGGGGAGCCTTTACGCAACCCCACACTCAACAGGACTCTGCGTCTTCACTCTTTCCTAACAACCCTAAACATAACCCTAACCGCAACAAGAAGCTGAACCCGAGTTAGACCCGAAAAAACACGTACGGTGCCACTTTCTGCCATCAAAAAGTGCTCTCAGCGGAAGCCTTTGGGTACACCTGAACTCCCTGGGGGAGCCTTTACGCAACCCCACACTCAACAGGACTCTGCGTCTTCACTCTTTCCTAACAACCCTAAACATAACCCTAACCGCAACAAGAAGCTGAACCCGAGTTAGACCCGAAAAAACACGTACGGTGCCACTTTCTGCCATCAAAAAGTGCTCTCAGCGGAAGCCTTTGGGTACACCTGAACTCCCTGGGGGAGCCTTTACGCAACCCCACACTCAACAGGACTCTGCGTCTTCACTCTTTCCTAACAACCCTAAACATAACCCTAACCGCAACAAGAAGCTGAACCCGAGTTAGACCCGAAAAAACACGTACGGTGCCACTTTCTGCCATCAAAAAGTGCTCTCAGCGGAAGCCTTTGGGTACACCTGAACTCCCTGGGGGAGCCTTTACGCAACCCCACACTCAACAGGACTCTGCGTCTTCACTCTTTCCTAACAACCCTAAACATAACCCTAACCGCAACAAGAAGCTGAACCCGAGTTAGACCCGAAAAAACACGTACGGTGCCACTTTCTGCCATCAAAAAGTGCTCTCAGCGGAAGCCTTTGGGTACACCTGAACTCCCTGGGGGAGCCTTTACGCAACCCCACACTCAACAGGACTCTGCGTCTTCACTCTTTCCTAACAACCCTAAACATAACCCTAACCGCAACAAGAAGCTGAACCCGAGTTAGACCCGAAAAAACACGTACGGTGCCACTTTCTGCCATCAAAAAGTGCTCTCAGCGGAAGCCTTTGGGTACACCTGAACTCCCTGGGGGAGCCTTTACGCAACCCCACACTCAACAGGACTCTGCGTCTTCACTCTTTCCTAACAACCCTAAACATAACCCTAACCGCAACAAGAAGCTGAACCCGAGTTAGACCCGAAAAAACACGTACGGTGCCACTTTCTGCCATCAAAAAGTGCTCTCAGCGGAAGCCTTTGGGTACACCTGAACTCCCTGGGGGAGCCTTTACGCAACCCCACACTCAACAGGACTCTGCGTCTTCACTCTTTCCTAACAACCCTAAACATAACCCTAACCGCAACAAGAAGCTGAACCCGAGTTAGACCCGAAAAAACACGTACGGTGCCACTTTCTGCCATCAAAAAGTGCTCTCAGCGGAAGCCTTTGGGTACACCTGAACTCCCTGGGGGAGCCTTTACGCAACCCCACACTCAACAGGACTCTGCGTCTTCACTCTTTCCTAACAACCCTAAACATAACCCTAACCGCAACAAGAAGCTGAACCCGAGTTAGACCCGAAAAAACACGTACGGTGCCACTTTCTGCCATCAAAAAGTGCTCTCAGCGGAAGCCTTTGGGTACACCTGAACTCCCTGGGGGAGCCTTTACGCAACCCCACACTCAACAGGACTCTGCGTCTTCACTCTTTCCTAACAACCCTAAACATAACCCTAACCGCAACAAGAAGCTGAACCCGAGTTAGACCCGAAAAAACACGTACGGTGCCACTTTCTGCCATCAAAAAGTGCTCTCAGCGGAAGCCTTTGGGTACACCTGAACTCCCTGGGGGAGCCTTTACGCAACCCCACACTCAACAGGACTCTGCGTCTTCACTCTTTCCTAACAACCCTAAACATAACCCTAACCGCAACAAGAAGCTGAACCCGAGTTAGACCCGAAAAAACACGTACGGTGCCACTTTCTGCCATCAAAAAGTGCTCTCAGCGGAAGCCTTTGGGTACACCTGAACTCCCTGGGGGAGCCTTTACGCAACCCCACACTCAACAGGACTCTGCGTCTTCACTCTTTCCTAACAACCCTAAACATAACCCTAACCGCAACAAGAAGCTGAACCCGAGTTAGACCCGAAAAAACACGTACGGTGCCACTTTCTGCCATCAAAAAGTGCTCTCAGCGGAAGCCTTTGGGTACACCTGAACTCCCTGGGGGAGCCTTTACGCAACCCCACACTCAACAGGACTCTGCGTCTTCACTCTTTCCTAACAACCCTAAACATAACCCTAACCGCAACAAGAAGCTGAACCCGAGTTAGACCCGAAAAAACACGTACGGTGCCACTTTCTGCCATCAAAAAGTGCTCTCAGCGGAAGCCTTTGGGTACACCTGAACTCCCTGGGGGAGCCTTTACGCAACCCCACACTCAACAGGACTCTGCGTCTTCACTCTTTCCTAACAACCCTAAACATAACCCTAACCGCAACAAGAAGCTGAACCCGAGTTAGACCCGAAAAAACACGTACGGTGCCACTTTCTGCCATCAAAAAGTGCTCTCAGCGGAAGCCTTTGGGTACACCTGAACTCCCTGGGGGAGCCTTTACGCAACCCCACACTCAACAGGACTCTGCGTCTTCACTCTTTCCTAACAACCCTAAACATAACCCTAACCGCAACAAGAAGCTGAACCCGAGTTAGACCCGAAAAAACACGTACGGTGCCACTTTCTGCCATCAAAAAGTGCTCTCAGCGGAAGCCTTTGGGTACACCTGAACTCCCTGGGGGAGCCTTTACGCAACCCCACACTCAACAGGACTCTGCGTCTTCACTCTTTCCTAACAACCCTAAACATAACCCTAACCGCAACAAGAAGCTGAACCCGAGTTAGACCCGAAAAAACACGTACGGTGCCACTTTCTGCCATCAAAAAGTGCTCTCAGCGGAAGCCTTTGGGTACACCTGAACTCCCTGGGGGAGCCTTTACGCAACCCCACACTCAACAGGACTCTGCGTCTTCACTCTTTCCTAACAACCCTAAACATAACCCTAACCGCAACAAGAAGCTGAACCCGAGTTAGACCCGAAAAAACACGTACGGTGCCACTTTCTGCCATCAAAAAGTGCTCTCAGCGGAAGCCTTTGGGTACACCTGAACTCCCTGGGGGAGCCTTTACGCAACCCCACACTCAACAGGACTCTGCGTCTTCACTCTTTCCTAACAACCCTAAACATAACCCTAACCGCAACAAGAAGCTGAACCCGAGTTAGACCCGAAAAAACACGTACGGTGCCACTTTCTGCCATCAAAAAGTGCTCTCAGCGGAAGCCTTTGGGTACACCTGAACTCCCTGGGGGAGCCTTTACGCAACCCCACACTCAACAGGACTCTGCGTCTTCACTCTTTCCTAACAACCCTAAACATAACCCTAACCGCAACAAGAAGCTGAACCCGAGTTAGACCCGAAAAAACACGTACGGTGCCACTTTCTGCCATCAAAAAGTGCTCTCAGCGGAAGCCTTTGGGTACACCTGAACTCCCTGGGGGAGCCTTTACGCAACCCCACACTCAACAGGACTCTGCGTCTTCACTCTTTCCTAACAACCCTAAACATAACCCTAACCGCAACAAGAAGCTGAACCCGAGTTAGACCCGAAAAAACACGTACGGTGCCACTTTCTGCCATCAAAAAGTGCTCTCAGCGGAAGCCTTTGGGTACACCTGAACTCCCTGGGGGAGCCTTTACGCAACCCCACACTCAACAGGACTCTGCGTCTTCACTCTTTCCTAACAACCCTAAACATAACCCTAACCGCAACAAGAAGCTGAACCCGAGTTAGACCCGAAAAAACACGTACGGTGCCACTTTCTGCCATCAAAAAGTGCTCTCAGCGGAAGCCTTTGGGTACACCTGAACTCCCTGGGGGAGCCTTTACGCAACCCCACACTCAACAGGACTCTGCGTCTTCACTCTTTCCTAACAACCCTAAACATAACCCTAACCGCAACAAGAAGCTGAACCCGAGTTAGACCCGAAAAAACACGTACGGTGCCACTTTCTGCCATCAAAAAGTGCTCTCAGCGGAAGCCTTTGGGTACACCTGAACTCCCTGGGGGAGCCTTTACGCAACCCCACACTCAACAGGACTCTGCGTCTTCACTCTTTCCTAACAACCCTAAACATAACCCTAACCGCAACAAGAAGCTGAACCCGAGTTAGACCCGAAAAAACACGTACGGTGCCACTTTCTGCCATCAAAAAGTGCTCTCAGCGGAAGCCTTTGGGTACACCTGAACTCCCTGGGGGAGCCTTTACGCAACCCCACACTCAACAGGACTCTGCGTCTTCACTCTTTCCTAACAACCCTAAACATAACCCTAACCGCAACAAGAAGCTGAACCCGAGTTAGACCCGAAAAAACACGTACGGTGCCACTTTCTGCCATCAAAAAGTGCTCTCAGCGGAAGCCTTTGGGTACACCTGAACTCCCTGGGGGAGCCTTTACGCAACCCCACACTCAACAGGACTCTGCGTCTTCACTCTTTCCTAACAACCCTAAACATAACCCTAACCGCAACAAGAAGCTGAACCCGAGTTAGACCCGAAAAAACACGTACGGTGCCACTTTCTGCCATCAAAAAGTGCTCTCAGCGGAAGCCTTTGGGTACACCTGAACTCCCTGGGGGAGCCTTTACGCAACCCCACACTCAACAGGACTCTGCGTCTTCACTCTTTCCTAACAACCCTAAACATAACCCTAACCGCAACAAGAAGCTGAACCCGAGTTAGACCCGAAAAAACACGTACGGTGCCACTTTCTGCCATCAAAAAGTGCTCTCAGCGGAAGCCTTTGGGTACACCTGAACTCCCTGGGGGAGCCTTTACGCAACCCCACACTCAACAGGACTCTGCGTCTTCACTCTTTCCTAACAACCCTAAACATAACCCTAACCGCAACAAGAAGCTGAACCCGAGTTAGACCCGAAAAAACACGTACGGTGCCACTTTCTGCCATCAAAAAGTGCTCTCAGCGGAAGCCTTTGGGTACACCTGAACTCCCTGGGGGAGCCTTTACGCAACCCCACACTCAACAGGACTCTGCGTCTTCACTCTTTCCTAACAACCCTAAACATAACCCTAACCGCAACAAGAAGCTGAACCCGAGTTAGACCCGAAAAAACACGTACGGTGCCACTTTCTGCCATCAAAAAGTGCTCTCAGCGGAAGCCTTTGGGTACACCTGAACTCCCTGGGGGAGCCTTTACGCAACCCCACACTCAACAGGACTCTGCGTCTTCACTCTTTCCTAACAACCCTAAACATAACCCTAACCGCAACAAGAAGCTGAACCCGAGTTAGACCCGAAAAAACACGTACGGTGCCACTTTCTGCCATCAAAAAGTGCTCTCAGCGGAAGCCTTTGGGTACACCTGAACTCCCTGGGGGAGCCTTTACGCAACCCCACACTCAACAGGACTCTGCGTCTTCACTCTTTCCTAACAACCCTAAACATAACCCTAACCGCAACAAGAAGCTGAACCCGAGTTAGACCCGAAAAAACACGTACGGTGCCACTTTCTGCCATCAAAAAGTGCTCTCAGCGGAAGCCTTTGGGTACACCTGAACTCCCTGGGGGAGCCTTTACGCAACCCCACACTCAACAGGACTCTGCGTCTTCACTCTTTCCTAACAACCCTAAACATAACCCTAACCGCAACAAGAAGCTGAACCCGAGTTAGACCCGAAAAAACACGTACGGTGCCACTTTCTGCCATCAAAAAGTGCTCTCAGCGGAAGCCTTTGGGTACACCTGAACTCCCTGGGGGAGCCTTTACGCAACCCCACACTCAACAGGACTCTGCGTCTTCACTCTTTCCTAACAACCCTAAACATAACCCTAACCGCAACAAGAAGCTGAACCCGAGTTAGACCCGAAAAAACACGTACGGTGCCACTTTCTGCCATCAAAAAGTGCTCTCAGCGGAAGCCTTTGGGTACACCTGAACTCCCTGGGGGAGCCTTTACGCAACCCCACACTCAACAGGACTCTGCGTCTTCACTCTTTCCTAACAACCCTAAACATAACCCTAACCGCAACAAGAAGCTGAACCCGAGTTAGACCCGAAAAAACACGTACGGTGCCACTTTCTGCCATCAAAAAGTGCTCTCAGCGGAAGCCTTTGGGTACACCTGAACTCCCTGGGGGAGCCTTTACGCAACCCCACACTCAACAGGACTCTGCGTCTTCACTCTTTCCTAACAACCCTAAACATAACCCTAACCGCAACAAGAAGCTGAACCCGAGTTAGACCCGAAAAAACACGTACGGTGCCACTTTCTGCCATCAAAAAGTGCTCTCAGCGGAAGCCTTTGGGTACACCTGAACTCCCTGGGGGAGCCTTTACGCAACCCCACACTCAACAGGACTCTGCGTCTTCACTCTTTCCTAACAACCCTAAACATAACCCTAACCGCAACAAGAAGCTGAACCCGAGTTAGACCCGAAAAAACACGTACGGTGCCACTTTCTGCCATCAAAAAGTGCTCTCAGCGGAAGCCTTTGGGTACACCTGAACTCCCTGGGGGAGCCTTTACGCAACCCCACACTCAACAGGACTCTGCGTCTTCACTCTTTCCTAACAACCCTAAACATAACCCTAACCGCAACAAGAAGCTGAACCCGAGTTAGACCCGAAAAAACACGTACGGTGCCACTTTCTGCCATCAAAAAGTGCTCTCAGCGGAAGCCTTTGGGTACACCTGAACTCCCTGGGGGAGCCTTTACGCAACCCCACACTCAACAGGACTCTGCGTCTTCACTCTTTCCTAACAACCCTAAACATAACCCTAACCGCAACAAGAAGCTGAACCCGAGTTAGACCCGAAAAAACACGTACGGTGCCACTTTCTGCCATCAAAAAGTGCTCTCAGCGGAAGCCTTTGGGTACACCTGAACTCCCTGGGGGAGCCTTTACGCAACCCCACACTCAACAGGACTCTGCGTCTTCACTCTTTCCTAACAACCCTAAACATAACCCTAACCGCAACAAGAAGCTGAACCCGAGTTAGACCCGAAAAAACACGTACGGTGCCACTTTCTGCCATCAAAAAGTGCTCTCAGCGGAAGCCTTTGGGTACACCTGAACTCCCTGGGGGAGCCTTTACGCAACCCCACACTCAACAGGACTCTGCGTCTTCACTCTTTCCTAACAACCCTAAACATAACCCTAACCGCAACAAGAAGCTGAACCCGAGTTAGACCCGAAAAAACACGTACGGTGCCACTTTCTGCCATCAAAAAGTGCTCTCAGCGGAAGCCTTTGGGTACACCTGAACTCCCTGGGGGAGCCTTTACGCAACCCCACACTCAACAGGACTCTGCGTCTTCACTCTTTCCTAACAACCCTAAACATAACCCTAACCGCAACAAGAAGCTGAACCCGAGTTAGACCCGAAAAAACACGTACGGTGCCACTTTCTGCCATCAAAAAGTGCTCTCAGCGGAAGCCTTTGGGTACACCTGAACTCCCTGGGGGAGCCTTTACGCAACCCCACACTCAACAGGACTCTGCGTCTTCACTCTTTCCTAACAACCCTAAACATAACCCTAACCGCAACAAGAAGCTGAACCCGAGTTAGACCCGAAAAAACACGTACGGTGCCACTTTCTGCCATCAAAAAGTGCTCTCAGCGGAAGCCTTTGGGTACACCTGAACTCCCTGGGGGAGCCTTTACGCAACCCCACACTCAACAGGACTCTGCGTCTTCACTCTTTCCTAACAACCCTAAACATAACCCTAACCGCAACAAGAAGCTGAACCCGAGTTAGACCCGAAAAAACACGTACGGTGCCACTTTCTGCCATCAAAAAGTGCTCTCAGCGGAAGCCTTTGGGTACACCTGAACTCCCTGGGGGAGCCTTTACGCAACCCCACACTCAACAGGACTCTGCGTCTTCACTCTTTCCTAACAACCCTAAACATAACCCTAACCGCAACAAGAAGCTGAACCCGAGTTAGACCCGAAAAAACACGTACGGTGCCACTTTCTGCCATCAAAAAGTGCTCTCAGCGGAAGCCTTTGGGTACACCTGAACTCCCTGGGGGAGCCTTTACGCAACCCCACACTCAACAGGACTCTGCGTCTTCACTCTTTCCTAACAACCCTAAACATAACCCTAACCGCAACAAGAAGCTGAACCCGAGTTAGACCCGAAAAAACACGTACGGTGCCACTTTCTGCCATCAAAAAGTGCTCTCAGCGGAAGCCTTTGGGTACACCTGAACTCCCTGGGGGAGCCTTTACGCAACCCCACACTCAACAGGACTCTGCGTCTTCACTCTTTCCTAACAACCCTAAACATAACCCTAACCGCAACAAGAAGCTGAACCCGAGTTAGACCCGAAAAAACACGTACGGTGCCACTTTCTGCCATCAAAAAGTGCTCTCAGCGGAAGCCTTTGGGTACACCTGAACTCCCTGGGGGAGCCTTTACGCAACCCCACACTCAACAGGACTCTGCGTCTTCACTCTTTCCTAACAACCCTAAACATAACCCTAACCGCAACAAGAAGCTGAACCCGAGTTAGACCCGAAAAAACACGTACGGTGCCACTTTCTGCCATCAAAAAGTGCTCTCAGCGGAAGCCTTTGGGTACACCTGAACTCCCTGGGGGAGCCTTTACGCAACCCCACACTCAACAGGACTCTGCGTCTTCACTCTTTCCTAACAACCCTAAACATAACCCTAACCGCAACAAGAAGCTGAACCCGAGTTAGACCCGAAAAAACACGTACGGTGCCACTTTCTGCCATCAAAAAGTGCTCTCAGCGGAAGCCTTTGGGTACACCTGAACTCCCTGGGGGAGCCTTTACGCAACCCCACACTCAACAGGACTCTGCGTCTTCACTCTTTCCTAACAACCCTAAACATAACCCTAACCGCAACAAGAAGCTGAACCCGAGTTAGACCCGAAAAAACACGTACGGTGCCACTTTCTGCCATCAAAAAGTGCTCTCAGCGGAAGCCTTTGGGTACACCTGAACTCCCTGGGGGAGCCTTTACGCAACCCCACACTCAACAGGACTCTGCGTCTTCACTCTTTCCTAACAACCCTAAACATAACCCTAACCGCAACAAGAAGCTGAACCCGAGTTAGACCCGAAAAAACACGTACGGTGCCACTTTCTGCCATCAAAAAGTGCTCTCAGCGGAAGCCTTTGGGTACACCTGAACTCCCTGGGGGAGCCTTTACGCAACCCCACACTCAACAGGACTCTGCGTCTTCACTCTTTCCTAACAACCCTAAACATAACCCTAACCGCAACAAGAAGCTGAACCCGAGTTAGACCCGAAAAAACACGTACGGTGCCACTTTCTGCCATCAAAAAGTGCTCTCAGCGGAAGCCTTTGGGTACACCTGAACTCCCTGGGGGAGCCTTTACGCAACCCCACACTCAACAGGACTCTGCGTCTTCACTCTTTCCTAACAACCCTAAACATAACCCTAACCGCAACAAGAAGCTGAACCCGAGTTAGACCCGAAAAAACACGTACGGTGCCACTTTCTGCCATCAAAAAGTGCTCTCAGCGGAAGCCTTTGGGTACACCTGAACTCCCTGGGGGAGCCTTTACGCAACCCCACACTCAACAGGACTCTGCGTCTTCACTCTTTCCTAACAACCCTAAACATAACCCTAACCGCAACAAGAAGCTGAACCCGAGTTAGACCCGAAAAAACACGTACGGTGCCACTTTCTGCCATCAAAAAGTGCTCTCAGCGGAAGCCTTTGGGTACACCTGAACTCCCTGGGGGAGCCTTTACGCAACCCCACACTCAACAGGACTCTGCGTCTTCACTCTTTCCTAACAACCCTAAACATAACCCTAACCGCAACAAGAAGCTGAACCCGAGTTAGACCCGAAAAAACACGTACGGTGCCACTTTCTGCCATCAAAAAGTGCTCTCAGCGGAAGCCTTTGGGTACACCTGAACTCCCTGGGGGAGCCTTTACGCAACCCCACACTCAACAGGACTCTGCGTCTTCACTCTTTCCTAACAACCCTAAACATAACCCTAACCGCAACAAGAAGCTGAACCCGAGTTAGACCCGAAAAAACACGTACGGTGCCACTTTCTGCCATCAAAAAGTGCTCTCAGCGGAAGCCTTTGGGTACACCTGAACTCCCTGGGGGAGCCTTTACGCAACCCCACACTCAACAGGACTCTGCGTCTTCACTCTTTCCTAACAACCCTAAACATAACCCTAACCGCAACAAGAAGCTGAACCCGAGTTAGACCCGAAAAAACACGTACGGTGCCACTTTCTGCCATCAAAAAGTGCTCTCAGCGGAAGCCTTTGGGTACACCTGAACTCCCTGGGGGAGCCTTTACGCAACCCCACACTCAACAGGACTCTGCGTCTTCACTCTTTCCTAACAACCCTAAACATAACCCTAACCGCAACAAGAAGCTGAACCCGAGTTAGACCCGAAAAAACACGTACGGTGCCACTTTCTGCCATCAAAAAGTGCTCTCAGCGGAAGCCTTTGGGTACACCTGAACTCCCTGGGGGAGCCTTTACGCAACCCCACACTCAACAGGACTCTGCGTCTTCACTCTTTCCTAACAACCCTAAACATAACCCTAACCGCAACAAGAAGCTGAACCCGAGTTAGACCCGAAAAAACACGTACGGTGCCACTTTCTGCCATCAAAAAGTGCTCTCAGCGGAAGCCTTTGGGTACACCTGAACTCCCTGGGGGAGCCTTTACGCAACCCCACACTCAACAGGACTCTGCGTCTTCACTCTTTCCTAACAACCCTAAACATAACCCTAACCGCAACAAGAAGCTGAACCCGAGTTAGACCCGAAAAAACACGTACGGTGCCACTTTCTGCCATCAAAAAGTGCTCTCAGCGGAAGCCTTTGGGTACACCTGAACTCCCTGGGGGAGCCTTTACGCAACCCCACACTCAACAGGACTCTGCGTCTTCACTCTTTCCTAACAACCCTAAACATAACCCTAACCGCAACAAGAAGCTGAACCCGAGTTAGACCCGAAAAAACACGTACGGTGCCACTTTCTGCCATCAAAAAGTGCTCTCAGCGGAAGCCTTTGGGTACACCTGAACTCCCTGGGGGAGCCTTTACGCAACCCCACACTCAACAGGACTCTGCGTCTTCACTCTTTCCTAACAACCCTAAACATAACCCTAACCGCAACAAGAAGCTGAACCCGAGTTAGACCCGAAAAAACACGTACGGTGCCACTTTCTGCCATCAAAAAGTGCTCTCAGCGGAAGCCTTTGGGTACACCTGAACTCCCTGGGGGAGCCTTTACGCAACCCCACACTCAACAGGACTCTGCGTCTTCACTCTTTCCTAACAACCCTAAACATAACCCTAACCGCAACAAGAAGCTGAACCCGAGTTAGACCCGAAAAAACACGTACGGTGCCACTTTCTGCCATCAAAAAGTGCTCTCAGCGGAAGCCTTTGGGTACACCTGAACTCCCTGGGGGAGCCTTTACGCAACCCCACACTCAACAGGACTCTGCGTCTTCACTCTTTCCTAACAACCCTAAACATAACCCTAACCGCAACAAGAAGCTGAACCCGAGTTAGACCCGAAAAAACACGTACGGTGCCACTTTCTGCCATCAAAAAGTGCTCTCAGCGGAAGCCTTTGGGTACACCTGAACTCCCTGGGGGAGCCTTTACGCAACCCCACACTCAACAGGACTCTGCGTCTTCACTCTTTCCTAACAACCCTAAACATAACCCTAACCGCAACAAGAAGCTGAACCCGAGTTAGACCCGAAAAAACACGTACGGTGCCACTTTCTGCCATCAAAAAGTGCTCTCAGCGGAAGCCTTTGGGTACACCTGAACTCCCTGGGGGAGCCTTTACGCAACCCCACACTCAACAGGACTCTGCGTCTTCACTCTTTCCTAACAACCCTAAACATAACCCTAACCGCAACAAGAAGCTGAACCCGAGTTAGACCCGAAAAAACACGTACGGTGCCACTTTCTGCCATCAAAAAGTGCTCTCAGCGGAAGCCTTTGGGTACACCTGAACTCCCTGGGGGAGCCTTTACGCAACCCCACACTCAACAGGACTCTGCGTCTTCACTCTTTCCTAACAACCCTAAACATAACCCTAACCGAGTTAGACAAAAAACAAGAAGCTGAGTTAGACCCGACACGTACGGTGCCACTTTCTGCCATCAAAAAGTGCTCTCAGCGGAAGCCTTTGGGTACACCTGAACTCCCTGGGGGAGCCTTTACGCAACCCCACACTCAACAGGACTCTGCGTCTTCACTCTTTCCTAACAACCCTAAACATAACCCTAACCGCAACAAGAAGCTGAACCCGAGTTAGACCCGAAAAAACACGTACGGTGCCACTTTCTGCCATCAAAAAGTGCTCTCAGCGGAAGCCTTTGGGTACACCTGAACTCCCTGGGGGAGCCTTTACGCAACCCCACACTCAACAGGACTCTGCGTCTTCACTCTTTCCTAACAACCCTAAACATAACCCTAACCGCAACAAGAAGCTGAACCCGAGTTAGACCCGAAAAAACACGTACGGTGCCACTTTCTGCCATCAAAAAGTGCTCTCAGCGGAAGCCTTTGGGTACACCTGAACTCCCTGGGGGAGCCTTTACGCAACCCCACACTCAACAGGACTCTGCGTCTTCACTCTTTCCTAACAACCCTAAACATAACCCTAACCGCAACAAGAAGCTGAACCCGAGTTAGACCCGAAAAAACACGTACGGTGCCACTTTCTGCCATCAAAAAGTGCTCTCAGCGGAAGCCTTTGGGTACACCTGAACTCCCTGGGGGAGCCTTTACGCAACCCCACACTCAACAGGACTCTGCGTCTTCACTCTTTCCTAACAACCCTAAACATAACCCTAACCGCAACAAGAAGCTGAACCCGAGTTAGACCCGAAAAAACACGTACGGTGCCACTTTCTGCCATCAAAAAGTGCTCTCAGCGGAAGCCTTTGGGTACACCTGAACTCCCTGGGGGAGCCTTTACGCAACCCCACACTCAACAGGACTCTGCGTCTTCACTCTTTCCTAACAACCCTAAACATAACCCTAACCGCAACAAGAAGCTGAACCCGAGTTAGACCCGAAAAAACACGTACGGTGCCACTTTCTGCCATCAAAAAGTGCTCTCAGCGGAAGCCTTTGGGTACACCTGAACTCCCTGGGGGAGCCTTTACGCAACCCCACACTCAACAGGACTCTGCGTCTTCACTCTTTCCTAACAACCCTAAACATAACCCTAACCGCAACAAGAAGCTGAACCCGAGTTAGACCCGAAAAAACACGTACGGTGCCACTTTCTGCCATCAAAAAGTGCTCTCAGCGGAAGCCTTTGGGTACACCTGAACTCCCTGGGGGAGCCTTTACGCAACCCACACTCAACAGGACTCTGCGTCTTCACTCTTTCCTAACAACCCTAAACATAACCCTAACCGCAACAAGAAGCTGAACCCGAGTTAGACCCGAAAAAACACGTACGGTGCCACTTTCTGCCATCAAAAAGTGCTCTCAGCGGAAGCCTTTGGGTACACCTGAACTCCCTGGGGGAGCCTTTACGCAACCCCACACTCAACAGGACTCTGCGTCTTCACTCTTTCCTAACAACCCTAAACATAACCCTAACCGCAACAAGAAGCTGAACCCGAGTTAGACCCGAAAAAACACGTACGGTGCCACTTTCTGCCATCAAAAAGTGCTCTCAGCGGAAGCCTTTGGGTACACCTGAACTCCCTGGGGGAGCCTTTACGCAACCCCACACTCAACAGGACTCTGCGTCTTCACTCTTTCCTAACAACCCTAAACATAACCCTAACCGCAACAAGAAGCTGAACCCGAGTTAGACCCGAAAAAACACGTACGGTGCCACTTTCTGCCATCAAAAAGTGCTCTCAGCGGAAGCCTTTGGGTACACCTGAACTCCCTGGGGGAGCCTTTACGCAACCCCACACTCAACAGGACTCTGCGTCTTCACTCTTTCCTAACAACCCTAAACATAACCCTAACCGCAACAAGAAGCTGAACCCGAGTTAGACCCGAAAAAACACGTACGGTGCCACTTTCTGCCATCAAAAAGTGCTCTCAGCGGAAGCCTTTGGGTACACCTGAACTCCCTGGGGGAGCCTTTACGCAACCCCACACTCAACAGGACTCTGCGTCTTCACTCTTTCCTAACAACCCTAAACATAACCCTAACCGCAACAAGAAGCTGAACCCGAGTTAGACCCGAAAAAACACGTACGGTGCCACTTTCTGCCATCAAAAAGTGCTCTCAGCGGAAGCCTTTGGGTACACCTGAACTCCCTGGGGGAGCCTTTACGCAACCCCACACTCAACAGGACTCTGCGTCTTCACTCTTTCCTAACAACCCTAAACATAACCCTAACCGCAACAAGAAGCTGAACCCGAGTTAGACCCGAAAAAACACGTACGGTGCCACTTTCTGCCATCAAAAAGTGCTCTCAGCGGAAGCCTTTGGGTACACCTGAACTCCCTGGGGGAGCCTTTACGCAACCCCACACTCAACAGGACTCTGCGTCTTCACTCTTTCCTAACAACCCTAAACATAACCCTAACCGCAACAAGAAGCTGAACCCGAGTTAGACCCGAAAAAACACGTACGGTGCCACTTTCTGCCATCAAAAAGTGCTCTCAGCGGAAGCCTTTGGGTACACCTGAACTCCCTGGGGGAGCCTTTACGCAACCCCACACTCAACAGGACTCTGCGTCTTCACTCTTTCCTAACAACCCTAAACATAACCCTAACCGCAACAAGAAGCTGAACCCGAGTTAGACCCGAAAAAACACGTACGGTGCCACTTTCTGCCATCAAAAAGTGCTCTCAGCGGAAGCCTTTGGGTACACCTGAACTCCCTGGGGGAGCCTTTACGCAACCCCACACTCAACAGGACTCTGCGTCTTCACTCTTTCCTAACAACCCTAAACATAACCCTAACCGCAACAAGAAGCTGAACCCGAGTTAGACCCGAAAAAACACGTACGGTGCCACTTTCTGCCATCAAAAAGTGCTCTCAGCGGAAGCCTTTGGGTACACCTGAACTCCCTGGGGGAGCCTTTACGCAACCCCACACTCAACAGGACTCTGCGTCTTCACTCTTTCCTAACAACCCTAAACATAACCCTAACCGCAACAAGAAGCTGAACCCGAGTTAGACCCGAAAAAACACGTACGGTGCCACTTTCTGCCATCAAAAAGTGCTCTCAGCGGAAGCCTTTGGGTACACCTGAACTCCCTGGGGGAGCCTTTACGCAACCCCACACTCAACAGGACTCTGCGTCTTCACTCTTTCCTAACAACCCTAAACATAACCCTAACCGCAACAAGAAGCTGAACCCGAGTTAGACCCGAAAAAACACGTACGGTGCCACTTTCTGCCATCAAAAAGTGCTCTCAGCGGAAGCCTTTGGGTACACCTGAACTCCCTGGGGGAGCCTTTACGCAACCCCACACTCAACAGGACTCTGCGTCTTCACTCTTTCCTAACAACCCTAAACATAACCCTAACCGCAACAAGAAGCTGAACCCGAGTTAGACCCGAAAAAACACGTACGGTGCCACTTTCTGCCATCAAAAAGTGCTCTCAGCGGAAGCCTTTGGGTACACCTGAACTCCCTGGGGGAGCCTTTACGCAACCCCACACTCAACAGGACTCTGCGTCTTCACTCTTTCCTAACAACCCTAAACATAACCCTAACCGCAACAAGAAGCTGAACCCGAGTTAGACCCGAAAAAACACGTACGGTGCCACTTTCTGCCATCAAAAAGTGCTCTCAGCGGAAGCCTTTGGGTACACCTGAACTCCCTGGGGGAGCCTTTACGCAACCCCACACTCAACAGGACTCTGCGTCTTCACTCTTTCCTAACAACCCTAAACATAACCCTAACCGCAACAAGAAGCTGAACCCGAGTTAGACCCGAAAAAACACGTACGGTGCCACTTTCTGCCATCAAAAAGTGCTCTCAGCGGAAGCCTTTGGGTACACCTGAACTCCCTGGGGGAGCCTTTACGCAACCCCACACTCAACAGGACTCTGCGTCTTCACTCTTTCCTAACAACCCTAAACATAACCCTAACCGCAACAAGAAGCTGAACCCGAGTTAGACCCGAAAAAACACGTACGGTGCCACTTTCTGCCATCAAAAAGTGCTCTCAGCGGAAGCCTTTGGGTACACCTGAACTCCCTGGGGGAGCCTTTACGCAACCCCACACTCAACAGGACTCTGCGTCTTCACTCTTTCCTAACAACCCTAAACATAACCCTAACCGCAACAAGAAGCTGAACCCGAGTTAGACCCGAAAAAACACGTACGGTGCCACTTTCTGCCATCAAAAAGTGCTCTCAGCGGAAGCCTTTGGGTACACCTGAACTCCCTGGGGGAGCCTTTACGCAACCCCACACTCAACAGGACTCTGCGTCTTCACTCTTTCCTAACAACCCTAAACATAACCCTAACCGCAACAAGAAGCTGAACCCGAGTTAGACCCGAAAAAACACGTACGGTGCCACTTTCTGCCATCAAAAAGTGCTCTCAGCGGAAGCCTTTGGGTACACCTGAACTCCCTGGGGGAGCCTTTACGCAACCCCACACTCAACAGGACTCTGCGTCTTCACTCTTTCCTAACAACCCTAAACATAACCCTAACCGCAACAAGAAGCTGAACCCGAGTTAGACCCGAAAAAACACGTACGGTGCCACTTTCTGCCATCAAAAAGTGCTCTCAGCGGAAGCCTTTGGGTACACCTGAACTCCCTGGGGGAGCCTTTACGCAACCCCACACTCAACAGGACTCTGCGTCTTCACTCTTTCCTAACAACCCTAAACATAACCCTAACCGCAACAAGAAGCTGAACCCGAGTTAGACCCGAAAAAACACGTACGGTGCCACTTTCTGCCATCAAAAAGTGCTCTCAGCGGAAGCCTTTGGGTACACCTGAACTCCCTGGGGGAGCCTTTACGCAACCCCACACTCAACAGGACTCTGCGTCTTCACTCTTTCCTAACAACCCTAAACATAACCCTAACCGCAACAAGAAGCTGAACCCGAGTTAGACCCGAAAAAACACGTACGGTGCCACTTTCTGCCATCAAAAGTGCTCTCAGCGGAAGCCTTTGGGTACACCTGAACTCCCTGGGGGAGCCTTTACGCAACCCCACACTCAACAGGACTCTGCGTCTTCACTCTTTCCTAACAACCCTAAACATAACCCTAACCGCAACAAGAAGCTGAACCCGAGTTAGACCCGAAAAACAGGACTCTGCGTCTTCACTCTTTCCTAACAACCCTAAACATAACCCTAACCGCAACAAGAAGCTGAACCCGAGTTAGACCCGAAAAAACACAGGACAGCGCGAGAAGCTGAAAAGTCCTTGGCTTGGTGTAAGCACTGCTCTGCAACAATTAAAACATCAGCATGTTATCAGCGCTTTTCCCATCCTAATCCAAAACATAGCACCCTACCAGCTACTAGGAGGAAAGTTAACTCTGTCCTAACTGAAACCAGGACAACACCTAACCCTAAACGTCCTTAGCTAACTGTGGAGCTGACGCTGTAGAGCTAACCGTAACTGTAACCCTAACCCCTAAGCCATCACTAACCCTAACCCTTGAGGCCGCTGGGGGCCATGAGATTCCAGGAAGAGTCCTTATTTTGCCTCTAGCTTGCAAGAGGAGGCTTGTAGGGCACCCTGGAGTGCCCTGAGAGGCCTCTAGGGCATCCTAGCAGACACTGGAGGTCAATGGGAGGCTTTCCAGGGGAGCTAGCGGGCACTGAGTGGCCCTTGTAGACCTGCGGCGGATCTAGAGTGTGGGAGAGGACCACAGGAGGCCTGCAGTGTGCCCGAGAGAGCCCTGCAAGGCCTCAGGATGCCACTAGATTCCAGGAAGTGTCTTATTTTGCCTCTAGGGTGCAAGAGGAGGTTCGTAGGGCACCCTAGAATGCCTTGCTCTTCCCTGGGAGGCCGCTATGGCATCCTAGAGGAAACTGGGGGGGGGGTCACCAGGAGGCTTTCAGGGGCACCTAGAGGGCACTGGGTGGCTCTGGTATACCTGTGGAGGATCTATAACTATATACACAAGATATAATTATATATATATTATGTATATAAAATTACATTGCAATCTAATATTAGGATTACTTATTAAGATGTTATTAATTATTAGCGTCTGTTAGCAATTAATACAATGACCTATTAGAATCTAATCACAGAATTATCTATCTATAGCAGCTATTAAACCTTCCTCTAGTAGGATCTTTGCAAAATAATGTATTTATGCCTAGCCATACTTCATTAGCTATTACTAATTACCTATTAACACCTGTCCGTACTTCTAATTAGATTTGTCTACCATCTGTTAATAACATCCTGTATTACTCTGAATGTTTGTACCTCAGCCAGCGGTGAGGAGGCTGGTTAACCCAGCACAGCTCTGCTGGCACGCAAAGGGGCATGTCCATAAAAGCTGTGCTCTGGCAGAGGATCAGCACATCCAGCACAGCGCAGATCAATTCTGTAGGGCCAAGGAGGCCTTCAGAGGTGCAAGGGGTACAGAGACCACCCTTCCCGCGGCTTCAGCTCCCTATTGTGGCTGCAGGCAGAGACCTGGCTCAGGGGAGCACGAGCATGGAGGCGGACAAGGGCGAGGATGGCCGCCGCAATGGGTGTGGAGGTGACGCAGGCGCCAAGCGTTCCTCTTGCCAACAGCCTCAGGCCCTGCACCATGGTGGAGGCCAGAGGGACCACAGGTGGCCCCCCTGTCTGCCAGCACTGCCTGCAGCTCCACGGTGGCCCTGAGGAGTCGCAGAAGCAGCACTGCAGCCGCAGCGATGCCCCGGAAGAACCTGAGGCGGTGAGGAGGTAAGCGATGGAGGTGCTGCGGGGCAGGGTTCTCCAGGTGGCCCATGCCAGCCAGCCCCT
Source organism: Anser cygnoides (assembly GCF_040182565.1). Taxonomy (NCBI): domain Eukaryota; kingdom Metazoa; phylum Chordata; class Aves; order Anseriformes; family Anatidae; genus Anser; species Anser cygnoides. The sequence continues at coordinate 3,503,434 of NC_089911.1, forward strand.
CGTGCCCCTACACAAAGCAGACAGCAGAACAAATAGGCGGCTCAGGGTTTATTGGGCGAGGACAGAGCGAACAAGAGGACACCGGGAGCCCGCTGCTTCCTACAGCTTACGGTAAGCACCGACAGTGATGTCAAAGAGCCGGGCGTTGTAGAGCTGGCCCCGCTTGTCCAGCAGGAAGAAGAAGGGGCGCCCCTTCACCTTGAGGGGGATCATGGCAGGCACCTCGGAGCGGTGGGCTCGGCACGAGACGTGGCGCAGCGGCACGGTGAAGGAGGGCCCGCGGCCCAGCCCCAGCGGCCCGTGGGTGCTGATGGCCACGGCCGCCCCCCCCCGCAGCAGCGTCACCTGCCGCACGGCGCGCAGCGGGAACACGCAGCCCGCTGCCACGATCAGCGAGCCTGGGGGAGCAGGGGGGGGGGGGGTGTCAGCGCAGCCTCTCGAGACCCCCACCCCACCCCCCCACCCCCCAAACCTCCCAAGACCCCAGCCAGCCCCATGCTGCCCACCTCGTCTGAGCAGAACCCCTGCACCCCTTCCTTCCCCCCAGTCGGGTCCCACAGCGCCCCCCCACCTTGCTCCGAGCCACCCCCAGCCCCCTGTGCCCCCCTTCCCCCTCCCCCCAGCCCCCCCCCACCTTGCTCAGAGCCACCCCCAGCCCCTTGTGCCCCCCTTCCCCCTCCCCCCCAGCCCCTTGTGCCCCCCTTCCCCCCAGTCGGGTCCCACAGCCCCCCCCCACCTTGCTCCAAGTCACCCCCAGCCCCTTGTGCCCCCCTTCCCCCTCCCCGCCAGCCCCCCCCCCTCCCCCCCAGCCCCCCCCAGCCCCTTGTGCCCCCCTTCCCCCTCCCCCCAGTCCCCCCCAGCCCCTTGTGCCCCCCTTCCCCCTCCCTCCCAGCCCCCCCCAGCCCCCTGTGCCCCCCTTCCCCCTCCCCCCCAGCCCCCCCCAGCCCCCTGTGCCCCCCTTCCCCCTCCCCCCCAGCCCCCTGTGCCCCCCTTCCCCCTCCCCCCCAGCCCCCTGTGCCCCCCTTCCCCCTCCCCCCCAGCCCCCTGTGCCCCCCTTCCCCCTCCCCCCCAGCCCCCCCCAGCCCCTTGTGCCCCCCTTCCCCCTCCCCCCCAGCCCCTTGTGCCCCCCTTCCCCCTCCCCCCCAGCCCCCCCCAGCCCCTTGTGCCCCCCTTCCCCCTCCCCCCCAGCCCCTTGTGCCCCCCTTCCCCCTCCCCCCCAGCCCCTTGTGCCCCCCTTCCCCCTCCCCCCCAGCCCCTTGTGCCCCCCTTCCCCCTCTCCCCCAGCCCTCCCCACCTTGCTCCGAGCCACCCCCAGCCCCTTGTGCCCCCCTTCCCCCTCCCCCCCAGCCCTCACCCCCTCCCCCCTTCTCCCTCCCCCCAGCCCCCCCTTCTCCCTCTCCCCCCTCTACCCCCCACCCCTCCCTCCTCCCCCCCAGCCCCCCCCCCTCCCTCCTCCCCCCCAGCTCCCCCCTCTCCCTCCCCCCAAGCCCCCCACGCCCCCACCACCCGCCACCAGCCCGGGTCCAGGTCCAGCCAGTACCGAGGGTGAGGCAGGAAGCGGTGAAGCCGAGGCGCCACTTGTGGTCCCGGGGCCGGAGGGGGTCATCGGCACCGGGACCGGGATCGGGACCGGGATCGGGACCGGGAGCAGGACCAGGACCGGGAGCAGGACCGGGAGCAGGACCGGGATCGGGACCGGGATCGGGACCGGGAGCAGGACCGGGAGCAGGACCGGGAGCAGGACCGGGAGCGGGACCGGGAGCGGGACCGGGAGCGGGACCGGGAGCGGGACCGGGAGCGGGCGCAGGGCGCAGTGCCGTGAAGGCGAAGTGGGCCAAGCCAGCCCAGAAGCACCCCTGCCCCACGCAGAAGAGCCCGACCAGGCGGAAGAAGGGACCGCGCTCGTGGCGGAAGAGCGTCACGTCCCTGGGCACCGCCGCCTCCAGCTCCAGAGCCGCTGCCCGTGCCGCCGCCGCCGCCGCCGCCGCCATGCCACCCCTTCCGGGGCGGCCGCGCCAACGCTTCCGGCCGCCAGCTGCGCACCGAGGCTCCGGCGTTGAAACGAATTTATTTATTTATTTACAAAAACGGAGAGAAGAACGGGGGGAGAGGGGGGGGGGGAGGAATAAAACACCGCGAACAAAACAGCAGGAGCCGAGGGGGCACCGCTCACTTGAGAAACGCCACCTCGGGGATTTTGCCTTCCAGCTGCAAAGAGAAGGAGAGGGGCTCAGCAGGGGTCCGCGCAGGCCCTGCAAGAGGGGTCCTGGGGGGGGGACCATAGGCATGCTCCCCCCACCCCCTGGGGGTCCTAGCAGGGGGGCACCTGCTCCCCAAGCCCACCTTCAGCTGAGTGAAGACCTGCCCAGCCCGGCCGTAGTCCCAGTCATTGTCCTGCAGGCACCTGGGGTGGAAGGAGAGGGGGGGGACTTAGGAGGGATGCGGGGTGCGGGAGGCCAGGCTGCCTCTGAGGGGACACAGGGGGGGGCACACTCACTTCTGGGACCACTCGAGGTTCATGCCTGACTGCATGGAAAAGGCTGCCAGCATCTCCTGCTGCTCCGCAGAGAGCGTGGGGACGGGGCTGGAGGAAGGGGTGGGTGCCGGCATGACAAAGGCCTTGCGGATCTCCTCTGTGGTGGCGTTGCGGACAAAGAGCTCGTCGTTGACTATGCAGAGGCTGAGAAGGAGGGAAGTGGGGGGGGAATAAGCACGGGGCAGGAGGCCAGGGGCGTGCCACCAGCCTCTCTTCCCTCACCCCTTACCCGGTGTTGCCAGCCGGCACAGCGATGAACATGCGGGTGAAGGCACGCACCGAGTCTCGGGATTTGCCGTCCACTGCGGAGAGTAAAGGAGATGGTGGAGGCCGGGGCACAGGGGAAAAGGCTTTACAGCGAGGAGGGGACGCAGCCCGGCCTCACCTTCCTTGAAGATCCCGTGGACGGCAAAGCACAGCAGCGTGTTCTGCAAGAGAAGAGGGTGGCGAGTGAGGCAGAGCCCAGCTCAGGGGCGGCCGCAAGCGCCGTGGCCCCCGCTCACCGTCTGGGCGCAGACATCCACCACGAAGGAGTTGACGTCGTGCTGGGTCTTGGGGAGCTCGTTGAGGAAGGCCACCACATTGAGGCGCGTGTGCTTGAGCAGCTTGAAGCGCATGGCTGGGGGGCGAGAAGAGCGCTGAGCCCCCCCTCCACGTGGGCCTGGGGTGGTCCAGCGCAGGGTGGGGGGGCGCGGCAGGGGCTTACTGGGGTCCTTCAGCTTCTTCACATTCCTGCTGTCCTTGAAGTACTCGTTCAGGCTGTTCCTGCGGGGACAAGCGGCCGTGAGGGACAGGACGACGAGATGCAGTGCAGCTGCCCCGTCCCGCATCGGGGGGGGGCTCAGGGGGACATACCTCGGGGGGTTTTGGGGCCCGAAGGGGATGCTGAGCGAGCAGCAGGCGCCATCGTGGTAGGCATCGAGCAGCCCCTGCCTGTCACTCGAGTCGTAGATGGAGTAGTACCTACGGGGGGGAGGACAGGGATGGGCGGGGGGGGAGCACACACAACACCGCCCCCCGCCTGCCTCAGGGCCCGGCCCACGCTTACTGCTGCAAGAACCGCAGCACCAGCGCCTTCAGGTCATCGGAGCCGAAGTAGCTGCCCTGGAAAGAGAACGGAGCAGCAGTCCCCCCTTGCGGGACAGCGGGGCCCCCCCAGGCCTAACCGGGGCTGTAGGGGCCCCCACCACGGCCCCACCTTGCATGGGGGCAGCGTCGTGGGTGCCTCCACGTCGAAGGCGATGGGTGGCGGGAGCTCGTGGCCGTCCTAGGGGAGAGGCAGAGAAGGGGGTGAGGGGGCCGGCTCCCTCCTGCCTGCCCCAGGAGGACTGAGTGTCCTTCCCCCACCAAAGCTTCGGCAGGGGTCAGCCCCCTCCCTCACGCACTCACCAGGCGCAGCAGCTTCGGGAAGCGCTCTCTGACGGAGCTGCCGAGAGGGAGAGCAGTCAGCGTGGCGGCCGGGCTGCCCGCTGGGGCCAGGGGCAGCAGGAAAGGCCGCCCACCCTCCCAAAAAAAAAAACACTCCCCCCCCCCCTCACCTGCCCTACCCGGCCGCCCTCCCCGGAGCCATGGGGCACACAACGGGGCCGCCCCACGCGGCTGCCTCCCCTCTCCCCGCTGTCGCTCCCCCTCTTCCTGGGGGTGCCATACCAGGGGACTGCCCCTGTCCCCGGAGGGGTCTTGGGCTGACGAGGAACCCCGGGCCCCCCCAGCCAGCTCAGGACTTACCTGGCTCGTACTCACCTGAGTGCGGGCGCCCAGAGAGGAGGGGAAAAGGGAGGGGAGACAAGATCCCACTGGTCGTGGCACGGCCACGGGCACGAGCCGCCTGTTTACAGCTGGGGGGGGGCCCCTCGGCAGGGTGACCCCAATTCAGCAGAAGAGGATGAAGCGGGTGAGGGGACAGAGGGGCAGGCAGCCCTGGGCAGAGCCTCTTCTCCTTTGTGCCGCTCCCTCCCAGACCCAAGAACGTGCCAGGCTACGGGCACGGCCGCATCCAGAGCCAAGGCCCCTGCCAGCACCGGGGGCCAGCGCCGGTGCACCCGGGGCGGGGGGGCTCTGCCCGCAGCGGACTGGGGGCCTGCGCCAGGCCCGGGACGGCCTCCCCGCACTGGCCGCAGCGGGGCGGCAGCGTTTGGCCACTGCACGGCTGTGCCTGTCTTAGGTTGTTCCTCCCGTGAGGAATCTTACCCGTCTCTGGCTAGCCAGCCATCATCGAGGGCCAAGCGCGGGCGCGGGGGGCGGCAGCTCCACCGGGGGGGGGGACAGGGGCAGCAACGCCACGCCCCGGGCCACGTCCCACGGCCCCCGAAAGTCCCACGGAAGGGTGGAGGAGCATCGAGAGCCCCGTCTGCACGGCAGAGGGGTGGGAGCAGCGGGTGGGCAGCGGGGCGCTCCAGAGAAGAGGCTGCATGCCCTGGAGACGAGGACGGGGGAGGAGAAGAGGGAGGAGGAGGGAGCAGGGAGGAAGCAAGTCTCCGACCAGCTGAAACAAACGCTGCGCCGTCCTGCGGCGGGCAAGCAACAGCCCTTCACGGCCCTGCGCCACGACCAGGGGCTGTCGGGAAGCCTTGAGGGGGCGGGTCTGGGCACCGGCAAGCGGAAGGCACTGGGGGGGGGCGGCCTCTCTTCATCCTGCCGTTCTGCCCCCCGCAGAGCAGGGGCGGCCCATGGGCCCCTAGGGCCGCCCCAAGGCTAACACTGACCTGACGTAAGTAGACTGGTCCCGGAAAGTGTCGCACAGCGGGTTGCCGTCCAGCCAAAGCTCTTCCAGCTTGAGCCCCTTCACTTTGTCCAGCTCCCGTTCCGACTTCAGCTGCAGCGGGGGAGGGAAGAGGGGCCGTGAGGGCGCGAAGAGGTGGCGTGCGCAGAGGGTCAGGGGCGGCACCCACCTCGTTGCGAGAAAGGTCGAGGATTTTGAGGCCGGCGGCTTTCTGCGCCAGCTCGGACAGGTCGTCGAGGCGGTAGAGCTTGTTGCTGCTCAGGTTCAGAGACTGCAGCTGCAAGAACAGAGACAAGCGTCGGGGCAGCCCCACAGGTAACGCTCCCTCAGGAGAAGCCTCCCCCGTTCTCACCTCGGGGATGTTTTCCTCGATGATGCGCAGCACAACCAGCATGCAGCTCCGCTGGTTCAGCACCACGTCGATGCTCTGCGACACCAAGTCTGGGCGGGGTGGGAGAGAGAGAGGAAAAGGGAGACGCAAAGGGCGTAAAGCACCCCCTGCCACAGTCCCGTCCTGCTCTCCACGTCCCCTGGGTGGGGAGCAGCGCTCACCGGGATCGACACGGAGGCTCTTGAGGTCCAATGCCCGCTGTGAGCCGTCGTACCTTTTACTCATGCAGAGCTGCAACAGCGCAAGAGAAGTGAGGGCAAGCAGGCGGCCCCCGCCCCATTCCCCTGCCCCAGCCCAGCGCCCGCTCCGCTCACCTTCAGCTGCTCAATCTCCTCCGGCTTCAGTTCGTTCTGCAGGGACTGAGGCGGAGCCGACGAGTTGATAATTATCACCACCTAACGAATACAGAGCGGTCTATGAGACGGCGTCCTGGTGGGAAACGCGGCTACGTGGAACGAGAACGGCCGCCCTGCAGAGCTGCTCCCGCGCAGATTGAGGCACGCACCTTGTAGTTGTCCCTGTCCGTGATCTTGCGAGAGACCTGCTTAAGCGCGCTGGCAGTGGTGGCATCCTCCACGTAGAACTGGGCTCGGTTGTGGTCGTAGTGGAACTTAGAAAGGAGGGCAGCGGGCTCAGCGTGCAGCCAACCCCTGGAGGGTCTGCCAGACCCACTTCCACCCTCGGAGCCGCCCGCAACAGGAAGCGAAAGCAAAGGCAGACCCCCCGCTCACCTCAACAGGAGTGAAGGGAACGCTGCAGAGGTTCTGGATGGAGCTCAGCAGCCACGTCTTGTCATACTTCTTCCCATACGGGATCTAGGAGGAAATTCGGGCAGCGCTACTGCGCAATCAGGATGCAAGCGAGGGCGGCAACGGCGCGCGGCTGCTTTAGGGGGCACGGGGAGTCACCGACGCCGCGCCTGGGTCAGGCATGGTGCATCCCGGCAGGACACAGCCGCCTTCTGCATCTGCCCCAGGGGGACGAAGGTGACAACAGCCACGCCGCCACAGCGCAGGAAGAGGGGAGCTGCCCCCCCCCCGTTCCCAGCACCACGAACGTCCTGAGGGTAGCTGCAGCCCCCCAAACCAGGGGTTGCCGGCGGCCGTGACGCCCCCTCCCCACAGCTCCCGCCCCACTCACGGTGATCTTGAACCAGTTCCTACGGCCGCCGTCTCGGCTCCCGCCGCCGCTGCCGCCGCCGCCGCCGCGCTCCGGGGCGGGGAGGTCGCGCCGCACCGTGATGTGGATGTTGGCCGTGCGGTTGGGCCTGGGCCCGTAGGGCAAGCTGGAAGGCGAGAAGGGGGAGGAGAACGAGGGGAAGCCGGCCCGGCCGACCTCCCCCCCCCGGGGCCGCCCGCCCACGCACTCACTATCGGTTCCGGGGCCCGTCGTGGGCCTCGCTCATGGGGACGTCGCCGTCGTCCTCGTCCAGCCGCGCCCGGAGCCCGGGGCCGCCCCGGTTGCGGGAGCGGTGGTTCACCTCGCTGTACATCTTCCCCCGGAACGGGCCCCGGCCTTTCTTCCTGCGGCCCGAGAAGCCTCTGCCGCCCACGCGGTCATCGTGCTCTGCCCCCGGGGGCAGCGCCGCCCGTCAGCACCGGGCAGCACCCGCGGGGCCCCGCTTACCGGCGGGGCCTGCGGCCGCGCGGCCCCCCGCCAGGCCCCGCCGGGTCCCGGGCCCGGTTCCCCGCCGCCCCCGGCCCCGCCGCCCCCAGCGCCGCCCCCACTCACCGCTGTACCCCCCCTTGCCCTCCTCCGCCATCTCCGCCGCTCCCGGTACCGACCGCGGCACCGCCGCCGCACGCCGCGCCCCCTCCTGACGTCACTTCCGGCCTCCCCCCCCCCCCCCCGATCTCCCTCTAGCGCCCCCTGGCGCCCCGGAGGCCGCGCGCAGCGCCGCGGGTTCGAATCCCGGCCCGGGAAGAAGAAGCGAGAGGAGGTCCCGTCATTTTAATGCAGCCCCCGGCCCGCCTCCGCGGGCCTCAGGGGGTCCCCACGGCCTTAACGAGGCCCGCAGCGGCCCCTGGCAGGGGGCTGCGGGCCGGCAGACCGCAGGAGGTCACAGCCACCATGACCAGGCGGCCCCCCGGGACCGGCCTCGGCGTAGGCTGCGGGAGCCGTGGCGAAGCGGGGGGGCCCGGCGCGCTGCTCCCCGGGGGGCGGGGGGGGCTCCGAGGCTGCCCGAGGTCCGCCACCGGCACCGCCAGTCCCCGGCGTATCCCTAACCCCGTCCCCCGCTGTCCATCAGAGCCCCGCGGTCACAGCACGGCCGTGTCCGTCTGTCCCGGCCGGAGGGACAAAGGGGGGGGCCAGAGCGGGGGATGCTCAGGCCAGGAAGACGACGAAGACGATGAAGAAGACGATGAGGATGAGGAAGATCTTGACCATCAGCCAGCGGTTGGAGGTGACCGACTGGAAGTACTTGAGGATCTCCCCGTGCGCTGCCTCCACGTTCAGCTGCGCGTCCTCCACGCTGGCGTCGATCCTGCGGGGCGGGGGTGGGGGGGGGACACACACGCTCAGGGGGCGGACGGACACACGGACAAGGTCGGGGGGGGGGGGGAAGCAGGGCAGCGGTACCTCTGGATCGTCTCCTCCTGCTCCTTCACCATGTGCGCCAGCTGCTGGAAGATGGAGCCCAGCTCCACGATGGTGGACTCGATGTTCTGCATCGTGTCCGCCCGGCTCTGGATGTACGAATCCTGCGGGGCGAGAGGGGAGGTGGAGCGGGGCAGGCGCCGTCGGGCTCCCGCCCCCAACACCGGCACCCCAAAGGCTTTCGGGGCCCCCCTCGGGCTCCCACCCCCTACCTGCTCATCGATCAGCTGCAGCTGCTGGCTCGTCCGCGCGTCCATCTCAATGGCGACGTCCCCGGCGCGCTGTGGCTCGTCCTGCAGCATTGCCGAGCCGCCTGCGGGCGCAGCAGGGCCTGAGCAGAGGGGACAACCCCCCCCTCCCCCCAAAAAAAAAAACAAACCACCCCCCCTCAATCCCAACGCTCACCCAAATTGCCAGCGGCCAGGGGCAAGGCGGAGACGGGGGCACGGGAGAAGTGCTCGCGGCGGCTTCGCTGCTGCTTCAGGTTCTGGGGGGGGGGTGAAATGGGGGCGGAAAACGGCGGTGGTGGAAAATGGCGCGGCGAGGGGGCACCGGGACGGGGGGGGCGGCGGCCAACGCTCACCTCCGTCCGCACCTCCAGCACCGATTTGAAGTCGTTGGACATGGAGGCCAGCTTGGACTGGGAAGGGAAAAGGGGGGAGATCAGCCGCTGCTGCGTGGGGGGGGGGCTGTTTGCGCGCGTCCTGCCCCCCCCCCCCCCCCGCCCAAGCTCCGGCCCCGTCCCACCTGCAGGGACACGACGACGGTGTTGGAGTGCGTCTGGACGTGGCGCCCGCTCTGGCTGCCCCGCGCCCGCACCACGTCCTGCAGCTGCGCGATCTGCTTGTTCAGGCTGTTGATGTCCTGCGAGAGGGGACGACGGGGTGGGGGGGGGTCAAAAAAATACAGCCCCCCCCCCCCCCAGCCCCACGGCGCACCCCCCCCCCCCCGTACCTGCTTGATGATGTAGGTGAGCTCCTCGATCTCCACCGCCTTGTCGTCAAAGAGGGATTTCCTCTTGGCCACTGCCAGCGTGGGGGGGGGGGGGGGGGACACAGAGCCGGGCTCAGGACCCTCGTTCCCCCCCCCCTCCCAAAATCTGAGCCCCCCCACACACTCAGGGGCAGCCCCCACACACTCACAGATGGTCAGCTTCTCCAGCTTGGCGAAGGTGTTGCTGAGATCCTTCCCGATGCGCCTGGGGGGGGGGGGCGTAAAAAGGAGGGGGGACAAGGGGTTACATCGCAGCCGGGGCACCCTTCGTGTCCCCCCCGTCCCCCCCCAAAAAAAAACCCCCAAGCGGGGGGCCCCACTCACTTGGCCATGAGGCTGAACTCGCTGCGCTGCCGGGCGGCTCCTGCGGCCGCTCTGCTGGGCTGCAGCCCGTTCTGCTGGGGGGGGGCACGGGGGGGGTCAGGGCGCTGAGAGCACCCCCCCAGTACCCCCTGCACCCTTCAGCGCCCCCCAGCACCTCCCAGCACCCCCCGGTCCCCCCCAGCACCCCCCAGTCCCCACCAGCAGCCCCCCAGGGCTCCAAGCACTCCCCAGTCCCCACCACCACCAGCCCAGTACTCCCAGCACCCCCACCAGCACTCCCAGCACCTCCCAGTCCCCCCAGCACCCCCACCAGTATTCCCAGCACCTCCCAGTCCCCCCCAGCACCCCCACCGGTACTCCCAGCACCTCCCAGTCCCCCCCAGCACCCCCACCGGTACTCCCAGCACCTCCCAGTCCCCCCCAGCACCCCCACCAGTATTCCCAGCACCTCCCAGTCCCCCCCAGCACCCCCACCGGTACTCCCAGCACCTCCCAGTCCCCCCCAGCACCCCCACCGGTACTCCCAGCACCTCCCAGTCCCCCCCAGCACCCCCACCAGCACTCCCAGCACCTCCCAGTCCCCCCCAGCACCCCCACCAGCACTCCCAGCACCTCCCAGTCCCCCCCAGCACCCCCACCAGTATTCCCAGCACCTCCTGGTCCCCCCCCAGCACCCCCACCAGTCTTCCCAGCACCTCCCAGTCCCCCCCAGCACCCCCACCAGCACTCCCAGCACCTTCCAGTCCCCCCCCAGCACCCCCACCGGTACTCCCAGCACTTCCCAGTCCCCCCCCAGCACTCCCACCAGTACTCCCAGCACCTCCCAGTACCTCCCAGTCCCCCCCAGCACCCCCACCGGCACTCCCAGCACCTCCCAGTCCCCCCCAGCACCCCCACCGGCACTCCCAGCACCTCCCAGTCCCCCCCAGCACCCCCACCAGCACTCCCAGCACCTCCCAGTCCCCCCCAGCACCCCCACCAGTACTCCCAGCACCTCCCAGTCCCCCCAGCACCCCCACCAGTACTCCCAGCACCTCCCAGTCCCCCCCAGCCCCCCCACCAGTACTCCCAGCACCTCCCAGTCCCCCCCAGCGCCCCCACCAGTATTCCCAGCACCTCCCAGTCCCCACCACCACCCCCACCAGCACTCCCAGCACCTCCCAGTCCCCACCACCACCCCCACCAGCACTCCCAGCACCTCCCAGTCCCCCCCAGCACCCCCACCGGTACTCCCAGCACCTCCCAGTCCCCCCCAGCACCCCCACCAGTACTCCCAGCACCTCCCAGTCCCCCCCAGCACCCCCAGCAGTATTCCCAGCACCTCCCAGTCCCCCCCAGCACCCCCACCAGTACTCCCAGCACCTCCCAGTCCCCCCCAGCACCCCCACCAGTACTCCCAGCACCCCCACCATCACTCCCAGTACCTCCCAGTCCCCCCCAGCACCCCCACCAGCACTCCCAGCACCTTCCAGTCCCCCCCCAGCACCCCCACCAGTACTCCCAGCACCTCCCAGTCCCCCCCAGCACCCCCACCGGCACTCCCAGCACCTCCCAGTCCCCCCCAGCACCCCCACCAGTATTCCCAGCACCTCCCAGTCCCCCCCAGCACCCCCACCGGTACTCCCAGCACCTCCCAGTCCCCCCCAGCACCCCCACCAGTATTCCCAGCACCTCCCAGTCCCCCCCAGCACCCCCACCAGCACTCCCAGCACCTCCCAGTCCCCCCCAGCACCCCCACCAGTACTCCCAGCACCTCCCAGTCCCCCCCCAGCACCCCCACCAGCACTCCCAGCACCTCCCAGTCCCCCCCCAGCACCCCCACCAGTACTCCCAGCAGCTCCCAGTACCTCCCAGTCCCCCCCAGCACCCCCCATCTCCACCTGCCGGCCCTGCAGCGACTTGCAGGCGGACAGAAACTCCTGGGTCCTGTCGCGACACGACATGACGTCGGCGCCTGGGGGGGGGGAGGGGGCGGCCCGGAGCGGCGGCGGCGGGGGGGGCACGGCCTGCGTCTGGGGGGGCCCCAGGTAAACGCCCTGCTCCGTGTTCCTCGAGCCGTGGCGGCGCCGCGCGTTCATCGGGGCATCACCTGCGGCTGCGGGGGGGTCAGCACCGGCCCGGGACCCCCCCCCCAATACCGGGAGGTACCCAAAATCCCGGGGATTCCACCCAAAAAGCCCAGGGAGACCCCAAAATCCTCCTCCCCCCCCCCAGCTCGGGCCCGGAGGGGAGGGGGGAGCGGGAGGGGGGGGCAGGGGGCGGGGCCAAGCGGAAGCCCCGCCCCCTCCCGCGCTCACCGGGCCTCGCGCTCGGTTCGGCGCCGCTCGGCTCCGCGGCCCCCCGGCGACGCGCTGACGTCACTGCCACGTCTCGCCGCGGGCCTCCCCCCTTCCCGTGACGTCACGCGGCGCGCCTCCGAGCCCCGCCCCGCCCCTCCCGAGGAGGCCCGGAAGCGGCAGCGCCCCCTGGCGGCGGGGAGGAGCCGCGGAACGACCCCCCCCGGCACCCCAAACCCCCCCCGGCACCCCAAACCCCCCCAAAACGCCCCCAAACCCCTCAAAGCCCCCCCCCACACCCTCCAGAGCCCCCCAAAACCCCCTCAAAGACCCCTCTGAGTCCCCCAAAGCCCCCCAAACCCACCCAAAGGTCCCCCAGCCCCCCCCCAAGCCCCCTCCGAGACCCCCCCTAAACCCCTCCAAAGCCCCCTCCGAGACCCCAAAGCCCCAAAAACCTCCCCAACCCCCCCCCAAGCCTTCTGAAACCCCCCAAAGACACCTCTGAGCTCCCCAAACCCCCCCAAAGACCCCTCAGAGCCCCCCAAAGGCCCCCCCCGAGCCCCCCAAAGGCCCCCCCCGAGCCCTCCCCCAGCTGCTTCACCGCCCCACACCCCCCCTCCAAGGGCACTTCAGCTCCCACAGCCTCATCTGGGGGCCTCGTTGGGGTTGAAGCCACCCCCCCCAGGCAGAACAGCGCCCCCCAAAATGGCTCAAACCCCCCCCAAAAAAACGACAAGACGGGAGCGAAGCCGTGCGGCGAGCGCGTCTTTATGTGCTGCACAGCAGCAAACCCACAGCCGAGGCGGGGGCAGCCCCTCCTCGCCCCTCAGCGAGGGGGCACAGTCCCGTTTGGGGTCAGGTTTTGGGGGGGTCACGGCCCAGAGCTCTTCCGCTTCTTGGCACGTTTGCCCCGGCCGGCCTCGGGGTCCGGCGGCTGCGTGGGGACGGTCTCCATCGAATCCCAGAGCGCGTCGCCCTCCTCTTCCTCCTTCACTTCAGCTGGCGCGGCCGGCGCTTCCTGGGCCTGCCAGGGGGTCGGGGGGGGGGGAACAGGAATTGTATGAGCAGGAAAAAAGCAAACCCGCACCCCAAAAGCAGCCCCAAAGGCTCTCACCTCCCAGTCCTGGTGGCTGCTCAGCAGCAGGCAGTTCAGGCGGGATTTCAGATAGACCTGGAGGGACGACACGGCTCGGAAGGGGGCCGGGGGGGGTTGGACAGCGGGGTCCCGGGGAGCCCCCACCTCACCTTGTGGCGCAGCTGCTTGTCGTCCAGGTCATGGACGCGAAGGAAACGGTCGAGGCCGCAGGAGGCCACGAGGGGGAGGGACGGGTGGCACTGCAGCCCCCGCACGCTGCCCGCGAAGCCCTTCAGGCACTTCAGCACCCGCCCTGGGGGACAAAAACAGCTGAGGGGGAGCTGAGAAAATCATCGAGGGTCACAAACTCGTAGTTATTACTGTACCATTTATGTCCAATTTTATTTGACCAACCATTAATTTCCCCTTTTCCTTCTTTTTTTTTATTTCTCTCATGACTACAGGACCTGTAATTTTTGTTTTTACTGATTTCATCCCATTTTTCTCAGCTATCCTCCTTATTTTGGGACAGGAGGACCATCCCCTTATCTGCTTAACATCCTCCCCGCTGCTCTGCCCGCACGATCACTTTCAAATATGCAAGTAAAATTTTCTGCTGCAAAACCCCATTTTGCTCCAAAAACACACATTTTTTTCTTAAAAGGAGCGGCCGGGGGGGGGGGGGGCAGCTCCACTGCCTTCCCCCCCGAAATGCCTGAAGCTCACCTTGGCGCAGATCAATGACAGCCACCTCCCCACGAGCGCTGCCCACCACGACGGAGCTGGGGGGAGTAAAAGGAAGGAAGAATTCGGCTCCTTCACCCCGGGGACACCCCAAGCGCCCCCAGCCCCCCCCCCCAGCCCCAGGCCACACTCACGTGGCTCCAGGTGCGAGGGAGAGCGCGGTAAGCGGGGACTCGCTGAAGGTGGTCTCCAGCACCGGACGCCGCTGTGGGGTGCTGGGGTCGTAGAGCCGCACCTGGGGACGCCAGGCGGTGATGGCACAGCCAGTGCCCCCCCGTGTCCCCCCCCCCTCAAAGCCCCAGGGTCCCACCTGGCGGTGCGCAGTGCACGTAACCACCTTGTCGGATCCTGGCAGGAATTGGAGGTCGCGGTCCCAGACGGGGACGCGGAGGTCGAGCCAGTCGTTCCTGACCTGCGGCGGGGAAACGGGGCGGGGGGGTGAGACAAAACAGGGCGCAGAAGGGACACGGCGGGGTGGGGGGGGGGGGGTCGCGTGGGGGGCCACCCACGTTCTTGGCACGGAAGACGGGCTCCTCCGGGCGATGCAGGTCCCAGACTTTGAGGGCGTTCTCCTTCCCGCCGGTGCCCACGCGGTGAGGCCGGGCCGGATCCTGGCGCATGCGGCACAGCCCCGCGCCCGCCTGCAGCTCCAGCTGGCACGGGGGGGGGGTCACCATGGGGGGGGGGGGGGGGGGGGACACACCCCGAGCACGGCGCTCCCCGCCCTCGCGCCCCGAAACACTCACATTCTCGGCCGCGTCGTCACGCCACACCTTGAGGAGCCCCGACTCGACGCAGGTGATCAGGGTGCTGAGGAAGTGCTGTTATCACAAAGGGGGTTCGAGGGGGGGGGGGGGCTTTGGGACACCCCCCCCCCCCCCCTCACCGTGACCCCCTACCTGCCATGAACCGCCAGGCCACAGAAGGCGCCGTCCCCGCCGGGGCACAGCCGGGTCTCGGTGAACTTCCCCTTCTCAGTGCTGAACAGCTTCACCGAGCGGTCCAGGCACCCCACCAGGACCTGGGAGAGGGAACCGCAGGGCCGTGGGAGTGCCGCCGACCCCACCCGACCCCCCCCGGGACCCCTCCGGGACACCCCCCCGCTCACCTCGGTCTCGGCGGCGTCCCCCCAGCAAAGGGCGCAGACGCCCTCCCCGCGGCTCAGCGCCCCGCCGCCGGTGTAGTTGGTGGCCTGCTTCTTCTGCAGGTTCACGCCTGGGGGGGGAGCGGGGGGGGGCGGTGTTAAAGGGGCCCCCCGGTACCGGGGACCCCTTCCCGGAGCGTCCCCCGGTCCCGGGGACTCCCCCCACGACCCCCCTGTTCCTCTCCCCCATCCCGGAGCCCCTCCGGTCCCGGGGACGCCCCCATGGAGCCCCCCCGGTACTGGGGACGCCCCCCCGGTACTGGGGACTCCCCCCACGACCCCCCTGTTCCTCACCCCCATCCCGGAGCCCCCCCGGTACTGGGGACTCCCCCCAGGGCCCCCCTGCTCCTCTCCCCCATCCCGGAGCCCCTCCGGTCCCGGGGACGCCCCCGTGGAGCCCCCCCCGGTACTGGGGGACTCCCCCCCCCCTCCATCTCCTCACCCCAACCCCGGAGCCCCCCCCGGTTCCCCCCCCCACCACCTTTAAGCGCTCCGGTCTCGGCCCCCACCCACACGTGGCTCCACCGCGCGGGGGCCGCCATCCTGCCGCGGTCCGTCCCCGGCTCCGCTGCCCCGCGGAACCGCCGCCCGCGCTCTTTGGTTCCGGGGACGTTAAGGTTCCGCCCCCAGCACCGGACCCCTGAGCGCTGCGCACCAGCAGGAAGCGCAGCACTGAACGCGCTCCCCCTCCCCCCCCGAGCCGCGCACAAACGTTCCGCCCCTCGGGCGGGCCCACAGCGGGTCCCCGTAGCACCGGTGCCCCCCACCCCCGGTGTCCCCCCCCTCCCATGCCCCTGCCCACCCCAACCCCCCCTCCCCGTGGCCACCACAAGGGGACGAAATCCCCCAGATTCCAAGCAGGGCCGCGGGTGGGGCCAGCAACACCCCCCACCCCCCACCATGAATTTAAACAGACTCAAAATTCAACAGATTCGGGGTTTTTGCTCAAAAGTTATTTGTCTTTATTGATTATTTCAGAAACCATCAGCACCAAGCAAGCTTCAGGGCGCCGTCGTCTTCTTCACAGGCTGAGGGGTGGCCATGTCCTGGAGCTGGGGGGAGGATGCAGTGAGCAGCGTGGAAGCACACCCAGAATTCCCCAAAATCCCCCCAAAACTGCCTCAGGGGGAACCACTCAATCAGGGGGATCAGCCTGGGGCGGTATCGTCTCATCCTCGGCAGCAGGACCCACCCCCAAGCATCCTGTGTCCCCCCTAGAACCCCACTCACCAGGACACAGCCTTGGAGATCCTCGGGTGGGGGGCCTGGAAAAGCAGGGGGGGGGGGTCAGGGTCTCACCAGCCCCGCAGGACCCCCGGGGCTGTGACAGCCCCGCAGTTTTTCAGGTATTTGTAGGATTTTTTTCAGGGGGGGGTTCAAAGTGAGCTAGGTGGGCTCATCATTAAAACCGTGGGGAGCAATCCCAGCCCCACAGCAGCACCCCCCAAACACTCACCTCAACCCCCGAGCTCCCCCCGCACCGCATCTGGGGGCTCCTCAGCCCCCTGCTGTCACCCTGCGGGCACAAAAAGGGACGAGTCGGGGTCACCCCCTGGCCCAGACACCCAGCGCTCCCCCCCCCGGTGCCCGTCCCAGCAGGGATCAGAGTCCGAGTCCTCAACAGCAGCGTTCAGCCGAACGAGATTCCTGAGGAATTCATCACGGCAGCAGGGACGGGCTGCGGGGTCCCTGCACCCCCCCGGCCCCTCACCTGCACAGCAGCACCAGGGCAGGTCCAGCTCAGCTCCAATCCTGGAAGAAACGCCCCCGTTAGCTCAGCACCACACCACGGCCACCCCCAGCACCCCAGCCCCGCATCCCCTCAGACCGTTCCCACAGAACGAGCCGTCCTCCTCTCCGGCCGCCGGCACCAGTGGGTTCAACCTTTGCAGGTTCTGGCGCCAGACGGGCAGTAAGACGCGTGAGGTTTTCCTCATCGGGGACAAAGAGCAGAATTTGATCATAAAAAAAGAGCTGGAAACTCACCATTGGCCCTCAGTCCGGGCCAGGCGGCTGTGGAGGGAAGGAGGGGTCAGCGCTGAAGGCAGCAGCGCAGCCCGGGCTGCCCGCTGCCGTCCGATCAGGGCTTTGGTAACTCGGATCTGCCATGAGACTCGTGTCGTCCAGCTCAGCGTGTCATCCCTTCGGACTGGCACCAGCCAGGCCCGCGCGCAGCAGGGGAGGCACACGCTTACCTGGGCCGGGGCGTCCCCGCTCCCGAGAGCTCAGCCTGCGGGAAGGAAAGCAGCCGTGAGGCAGCCGGCAGGAGGGATGCTGCCACCGCTGGAACTGGAATTCCACTGAATTCCTGACAATTCAAATGCCTGAGGTGAGGCACAGCCTATCGCCTGTACGCACCTGCAGGAGGAGATCCCGCTTCTGGAGGCACGAGAGGTGCTGCTGGAATAGGTAAATTAATTAGCAACAGTTCTGCACAGCCCCACGCAGCCCCTTCCCCACAGGGCCCCTCCTGCCCCACAGTTCTCAGCACTGATCTGGCATCAGGGACACTCAGCCATATGCTTGTCCTGTGGTTCGTCACCGAACAGGGCAGGAGCAGCGATCCCTGGCTGCCCACCAGCACCCAGACCCCAGGGGCACCCACGTGGCCCAACAAAGGGGCAGAGAAAACTCCCCCAGAGCAGGCTGGATCTGCTCCTCTGCCTCGGGCTGAAGCTACACTGCCTCTGCCCTCCCAAGGGAAAAATTCCACACCCCTACCCTTGAAAAATCTCTTAAAAAAAAAAAAACAAAGCAAACATAGCTCACCTGAAACGGGACCACGTGCGCACATGGCTGATGAATTCCACACCTTAAAAAAATAAAAGGGACACTAAGCCGTACTGCATGCACAACAGGAGTAAGACATCAAACGCCCCCATCCAAGGGCACATGAAGAACGTTTCACGTCCACGGTGCAACAAAGACACGCGCCGGGACACACCAGTGCCACTCAGAACCTTGTGAAAAGCTTCTCCACTTCACCATCAGAAAGAGAGAGTTCAGGAATCTCATCTTTGCAGCACTTCGCCCCCACCACAAAGCGGAGCACAGCCGTGCTCTAACACAGCGCCGCTGAGCAGCGAGCACACGTTTAATTCGCGGTCTTTTTAACAGAACAAAGCATTCAGGCTCAGCGTTAAAGGCAGACAAACTCACCTCTTTCAGCAAAGCCATATGGACGGCTGAACCTTTAAAAAAAGAGAAAAAAACGCGGTATTAGGAACAATGAAGACAAACAAAAGGCTTTTAGCAAAGAGCGGGGAATACCACGGCCTCCCCCCAGGGTAAGGAGCCAGGGCAGGGCGCGCCCGCTCTCCTCAGAGGTGCTCTAAGCCTTCACACCGCGGTCAGCTCAGGTCTGTGAACGAGTTCATCACAGAGCGGGCCCCGCGCCGCGGCCCTGCCTCGTGCCCGCCGCCGGTAACGGGGCCTGCCCGCGCGGCGCCACGAAATGGCGGCCCCCGGGCGGAGCTCTCGCTGCCCAGCGAGCCAGAAGCTGCCCACGGGTACGTAAATTAAGGACGCGGTATCAGAAACCGTCCAGCTCCTGAAGAAAATGCCCCGAGCCACCCCGGCGGAAATAAAATCGGAGCGCCCACCTCAACCCCCTCCCGCTCCGCCGCCGCCGCCAACAAAATGGCCGTCGTGACCCCCCTCGCGCGCTTAAATAGGCCGCGGGTCATGCTGGGAGCGCGCGCCAAGAGATCGAGCCTGCGCACTGCGGCCCCCCGGCCCTGGGAAAAGGGCGGGAAAGGGACAGCGCATGCGCACAGCGCTGAGGGGGAGAGGCGGTGGGAGGGGCCGCCTGGGCGGGACTCTGACCAATGAGGTGGGCGTTGCCATGGTGTATGTAAATCAGGCCGGTGGGAGGGGCGGAGAGGCAAGGGGGCGGTGCTCATGCAAATAGCAGGAGGAAGAAATCCAATCAGCGCGCAGAGATGGACAGGAGGCTCATGGGAAGCGGGGCGGGGCAGCGGTGGGGAGGGGGGAGGGGCGGGGATATGCTAATGAAGAGCGTACTCAGCCGAATGGGCTGCCGGGAGAGCTTCGCTGCTAAGATTTCGAAACTTTGTCTGGAAAACGCACTAAAAACTCAAAAAAGTGGAGCGATGCGGTGGGAAAAAAGAGGAGAGAGAGATAAAGGGGATAGTGAAATTCCACCGTGATGTCGATGTGTGGGGGTCGTGATGGCGTTCTGCTGGGAAAAAGTAGAGGGGTTTGCTCCTTTTAACAGGGGCTGGTTAAAGGATAGTAGTGACGTAGTTACGTCATACGGCGTGCGGAGGGGGGGGACCCGGTGGTTCTTTTGTGGTCGGTCTGTTCAGCCATGCGTGGTGAGAGGGCTCCTGCCTCATTTTCCCCTTTTCTGGTTGTTACAATTGCCCCTGCTCGCCGCCCAAACCAGACCCTCCGTCCCTGCCCCGCGGAGCAGCCCCGTGCGGCAGCAGCCGCAGTGCTCCGGCCTGTGACGGCACCGCCGCCCCCGCGGCGCACAACCGCCCTGCTGCACGCACGCACACGCTCCTCCGCTGAAAACCTTCGTCTTTAATAACGAAGCTCGGTGCCCAAAAGAGCCCCGTGACTGAGGGCTGTGGGCTTCGTGCCACACAACGCCCCTACGCCAGCACGGGGCGGAAGGCTGCGTCCTTTTGTACCGCCGGCCTCATGGCCGCCTGCAGGGCTAATGAGGTGTCTGGGCCGACGCCACCCGTGCCTCCTCCCACCCTGCTCGTCGTGCGCCAGGCGCGCTGACCCTTCCTTCAGCTCCATCTCGGATGCCCCCCTAGGATGGCTTCTGTCTCAGCACTCCACTCGGGGTCCTGGCGGCGCAGCAGCGGGATGGGGGCTTCCCTCCGCTGCTGGATGACCAGCCAGGCCGTCAGCAGGCACCAGAGGAACACGTTGACCCAGGCTGATGCCTGTGGGATGAGGCACGGGGGGGGAGATGCGCAACATGCCCCCCCCACACTGACTCCTTGGCTTCCCGCGGCAGGGAGGGCTTCGGTGGCTGCCCACCCCATCGTACCTGCTCACCTGCGCACTGTAGAGGTTGCTGTAGAAGCGGCTTGGGCTGTAGGACACCCATGGCTTGTGCTCAGCCTCCTGACAGCTGCAGGAATCGAGAGCAGGCATGAGAAAGGGGGGGGGGGGGGACGCACAGGGGGAGCTGCAACACCACCCCCAGCCCGATCCTGCAGGGGTTTCCCCGGGCAGAGCTGCCCCTACCTGGCCAGCTGCTTGGTGTGCACGATGGAGGCACAGAGAACGTCCATTCCTGCGCGGAGGATGCAGGCTGAGACGAGGAGGAAGAGGAGGATGACAGTAGCCACGACCAGGGTGAAGGTGCGGCACGCACGGCTCCTGCAGGAGGGGGGAGCAGCGTCAGCGGGGCAGGGACACTGTGGGGTGCCCCAGCCCCACGCCCCGCTCACCGATGAGGCTCATCTGCGCAGCAGCTGTAGAGGAGCACCGCGAAGCAGCACAGGGCTACCACGACGGAGACAGCCGAGACGAAGTAGCAGAGGGAGACGCGGCTGAAGGACCTGGGCACCAGCGCAGTCCCGTTCCAGCTCACGGCGCCGTAGAGTAGGCACTGGCCCCCGAACTCTCCCTGCGGATGGGAGGGCGTTGGGGGGGGGGTGCCTCGCGGTGACCCTGGGGGCTGCGGGGACCCAGCGGCACAGAGCAGCGAGGAGGAGGAGGAGGGGGAGGAAGGAAGGAAGCCCAAACCGCCCGTTCGGTCTCATACTTGTGTGACATATGGAAGGAACAGGAAGGGCTGGGGGTGCTCAGCATCCCCACACGTCCCAGCTTCCCCCCACGCCCCTGCACTGCAACCACAAACAGCTCCCTACGGGACCCGGCTGAGACGGGGCAGGGACAGAGCCCCCCCCACGGCAGCCCCACGGCTCCCCAGGGGGCATTGAGCCCCGTCCCACCCCCCCCCGGTACCTGCGCCACGGTGAGAGCCGAAGCGCAGACGATGCCGCAGAGGAACACGGCCCCATGGAGGGCCAGCCCCAGCAGCCACGGGACAGACACCGCCATCTTCCCAGCCCGCTCAGCCCTGCCTCCTCCGCCCCACCCCTGCTCTGCCGGCACGGGGCCGGGCTTTGGCGGCTCCCCAGTGCCGCGGGGCTCCGGCAGCTCCCAGCCTGTTTGCGGGACTTCGCCCAGGGGTGAAGGCAGAACACCCACCCGCCCGTCCGCAGCGCAGCGATGGGGTAAATGCACACGTGGGGTGGGCGACGGAGCAGCGTCCGGCCACGGGACACCAAAGAGCGACCGATTTCACCGGGACAGGGGGCGGCAGCACCCCATCACCCCACCAAGGCCACAAACCCTCCACGCTGAAGAGCACCCGCTGCTTTATTAACTGCCCGGCTGGCACCACAGCGACCGGCCGCGTCCTGCAGCATCCCCGCAGCGCCCAGGGCACCCACCGCGGGCTCGTCTCAGAGGAGGAGATGGAGGGAGTACTCGGCGCGAGCCCAGCGCCGCGCTGGCCGGGCGGTGCGGCCGATCATGGGCAGCTTCTGGGCGTAGCGGGAGACGTGGCCCGGCCCGTGGTGCTGGGGGAAGCTGGTCTGGAAGAGGCGGCCCCGGCAGCGCCGACCCGCCTGGCGCCCCGCAATGACGAAGCTGAAGCGGGGGGCACCGCGGGGGGCGAAACGGCATTTCTGGAAGACGTCGCGGGCCCCTGGCCGGTGGCCGGGCTGCCGTGCCGCGCCGCGGGCACGGGGCAGGCTGGTGGAGCGGTGCAGCGCCGGCCGGGGGCTCTCCTCCTCAGGCGGGCTGGCGGCGGCGCTGGCCGTCAGCTGCGGCATCTTTCGGGCCGCCCCCTCGCCCCCAAACGCCAGCGGCTCCTTCTCGGGGGTGCCGGGGGGCGGTGGCAGTGGGGCGGGGGGCCGCAGCCCCGTGCCGAAGCGGGCAGCCAGGCTGTCGCCGAAGAAGTCGTAGAGCTCGCGGTACATGTCGTGCAAAGAGAGGGCTGGCGGCGTGAGGGCCGCCGAGGGGCCACCGCCGCCCCCCAGCTGCAGCAGGGGCCGGCCCAGGCCCAAACCCGCCTCGGCCGGGGGGTCCGGCCTGGGGCTGTGCCGCGGGGAGCCCTCCGGCTGCTGGCCGGCCGCCTGCTGGGCCTTCATCTTCAGCAGCCGCTCGACAGCCACCTGGGGAGGGAAGCAGCGCCGCGTGCACGAGGGGGGAACCCCCCTGTCACCGAAGGGCGGTTCCCGAGTGCCCCCGGGCCACTCACCAAGATGGCACCGTAAACTTTGTGCCCGTCCGCCTTCACCTGGGCGTTGGAGACCGAGTAATCATCCAGCACGGCCTGCAGGTTGGCCCAGTAGGTGGAGAGGTGCGGGTAGAGGACACGCTCCACTGCCTGCAGGGACAGGGGCAGTCGGGGGGTGCGTTCGAGGGGCAGGGGCCATGGAGGGGCAGTGCCGCGCCCCCCCCCGGACCCCGCTCACCTTCCAGCCCAGGGCGTGCAGCCCCACCACGGCGCCGTAGTGGGAGCAGAGAGGGCGCACGGGGTCGGCCAGCACTTTCTGGAGGGAGAGGAGAATCTGGTGGTAGAGGCCGCTCACCAGATCGCCGTGGGTCCTGCGGGTGACAGGGCGGACCCGCTCCAGTCCCCAGTCGCCCCTGGGGACGGCGCCAGCCCCCTGGGGGACCCGGCGAGGGCACCCCCCTCACCAGAAAATGCGGCTGAGCAGCATGGCGGCGTAGTCGCGCAGCGTCCAGTGGTCGTTGAGGGGGTTGATGGAGGCGGCCAGGGGCTCCAGGGTGCAGTACATGACGCTGCTGATGAGGCTGCGGACGTAGGAGCCCAGGCAGAGGTAGGGGTTCTGGATCAGGCTGCGGGCGATGTGCAGCAGCCGGTTCAGCTGCTCCAGGTCGTGGCTCACCGACTTCACCTGGGGGATGGGGGGGGCGGGGGGGGCTCAGCGTGCAGCTGCACCCCCCCCTAAATAAGAATCCTGTCCCGACGCGCTCACCCCGCTGACCACGTAGACAAAGTAGGGCAGAAGGGCAGCGATCTTGGAGTTGCTCTGGAGGTCCTGCAGGGCCACCTGCAAGGAAGCCGAGGGGTCAGCCCTGCTCCCGGCGGGTGGGGGGCACCCTCTGGAGACCCCCTATCCCCCCCCCCCCCCCCCTCAAAGCTCACCTTCATTAGCTGGGGGTCATCCCCCAGCACAGCCCGTGTGACGTGCTGGTAGTACTTGAGCAAGTCGTCGGTCAGCGTGGAGACGGCGCTGGGCACTGCCGGGGAACGGCGTCACGGGGGGGGGGGGGCCCATCCGCCCCCCGGTGCCGTGGGGGGCCACGAGCCCCCCCGCCTCCCCCCTGCTCCTTACCGGCTCCCTGCGGCTCCAGGTTGCCTTTGCCATCCAGGTAGGACACGTGCACTGCAAAGGAGCGTGGCGGCGGCCCCGAGCGCTCAGCCCACGCCAGGCAGCGGAGCCAGGGGGAGCACCGGGAGGGGCACCGGGGGGGGGGGCCCTCACCTCGCACAGCCGTCTCGGCGCAGCCCTTGGGGATGTTGGTGGCCAGGGCCAGCTCCACCAGGTTGACCTCCCGGTCCTCCTGGAAGTACAGCTCGCCCTCCTTGATGGCCCGGAAAGGCAGCGCGTCCTGGGAGCCGTAGCCACACACGGCCTGCGGGGACAGGCGGTGGTGGGGCAACGAGATCCCCCCTCCGGTAACGGGCCCGGTAACGGGACCCCCCCCCCCCGGGAGGCCGAGCGGGACCCGCAGCACCCACACCTCCACGTTGCTCCAGCGCAGCGCCCGGTTGAAATCCTCCACGGTGAGCTTGCGCCGCCTCGTGTGCTTCATGAACTGCGAGCTGTTCTGCAGGGGGGGGGCGATCTGTCAGCGCGCCCGGTACCGGCTCCGGTAACGGTGCCAGCACCGACACCGGTTCCAGCGGCAGGGGAAGGGCCCGGCCGTACCTGCGTGGCCTCCCGCAGCCGGTAGCAGACGTCCTCGGCCAGCAGCGCCGCCACCTCGTCGCTGAGCTCCACGCCGGCGCTCTCCGCCATCAGCCGCACCGACTCCCGGGGCAGCTCCACGAAGCGCCGCTCCTCCCGCTCCGCCATGGCGCCGGCGCGCCCGCCCCGCCTGGCCCCGCCCACCGCGGGGCGGGGCTATGCAAATGAGAGCCGCGGGCGGGCCCCCAAGGGGGCGGGGGCGTCCGGAGGCGGGCGAGCCAATGGGGCGGGATATGCAAATAGACGGCGGCGGCCGGGGGAAAGGGGGCGGGGTTATGTTAATTAAGGACGCGCGCCCTTCTCGAAAGGGGCTGCCGGGAGCCCCGCCGCCAGGGAAACGGGGCTCGGCGGGGCGGGAACGGAGGGAGACCGGGAAACGGAGGCGTTGGGACACGGTGCAAGCGGCGGAGAACACGGGGAAGGCATGGGCTGGACAGGCCGGGCGGCCTCGTCGTGAGTGCAGCAGTGGGGGTACGCGATGAGCCCGTGCCGGGGAAATATAAGCCCTCCCGGTGTCCCTGCTGTTACTGGGGGCTCGCTTCGGTGCTGGTGACGTCATTAAAATATTACCGGAGCTGCCCAGATCCCCCTCACACGCTCTCGCTTCACCACCAGCGCTGCTCCAAAGCGGGCCTTTATTGTACAAAGCGTAAAAAAAACAACCTAAGAAATCCGCGCCCCTCAACTCTGGGGGGCTGCGCCCGGCCCCCAGCCCAGGTGCCGCCGCAGGGCAGAGGGCAGGAAGGCCTGCAGGAAATGGAAGAAGTCCCTGAAGAGCGGCCCCGGGGCCGGGCTCGGGGCCAGGCGAAGCAGCACCCGCGGCTCCCGCTGCGTCCCTCCCGCCAGCCGGGCGCTGGCCTCGAAGCGGAGCAGCGGCTCGGGCGGCCGCGCGGCTCCCTCGTGCTGCACGATGGCCTCCGACACCTTCTGCTCCAGCTCCAGCGGGTCCCCGTCGGGCTCCTCGGGGCTGGCCCCGTGCAGCAGCTGCCGGCGCAGCCGGCGGCGGCCCGTCCACACGCGGTGCCAGACTGTGCAGCTCCAGCTCACCGCCACCTCCTCCTCCTCCTCAGGGCCGTTCACCCGCGGCCTCTTGGCGCCGGGCAGCGCAGCGCTGTCCGTCCCCTCAGGCTGGGGCCGCTTGGAGCCCACCGGTGGCTGCAGGGGTTCCTCCTCCAGTCCCGCGGCATCGCCGGGTGGCTCCTCACCCAGCGCGGGGTCCTCGGGGAGGCTTTGCTCGGCTCCAGAGCCTCCCACCTGCTTCTGCGGCTTCCCCGGGGCGCAGCCGCACTGGAGAACGTCGCGCAGCACGAAGGCGATGGCGGCGCAGATCTCCTTGAACCCGCAGCCGCCGGGCTCCTCGCAGAGCTGCTCGGGGGGACGGGTGGCAGCCAGAGGGATGGAGATGAGGAAAGAACCGGCGCCTGCCCCCGGCTCCACGGCGCCCGGCTGGAAGAGCCGCGCCAGGCCCCAGCCCCGGCCCTTGGTGGACTTGCGGCAGTACTGCAGGCTGCGGCAGTACTTGGCGGCGGCGCGGCAGCAGCGCCCCAAGCGCGACGCCGTCTTCTCGTTGACGTTGGCCGCCACGTTGTGGCTCAGCTCGAAAGGGTCCTGCAGGTTGAGGGACCCCAGCTTGAAGGGCTCACCAGCCTCCGGCAGGGGCAGCGCCCGGCCCTCCCGCAGCGACACCACTTGCCCTGAGAAGTCGAAGTCCCCGAAGACGCGGAAGAATTCGGCCAGCAGCGAGCCTGGGGGAGGGAGGCAAGCAGTGAGGGCAGCGCCTGGGTCCTCAGCCCCACCGCCTTCCCCCGGCCCCGTTCCCGAAAGCTCACTGGGGCTCTCGCTGTTGGCGCTGGGTTCCAGCAACGCCGCATCCCGGGGGAAGCTGCAGTCCCAGCCGGCCACCACGACGCGGTCCTCGTCCCCTAAATCAAAGCAGTCCTAAAAAAACAGCCCTGCCGGACGGACAGACGGACAGATGGAGAGCCTTACCTGCCAGCTCACGCAGCCGAGCGACCGTGGGCAGCACCAGGGGGCTGCGCGTCTGCAGGAAGAACAGCACCAGCAGCGTCAGCGCGTAGTTGGTGAGGAGGGGGCCGCCCCCGGCAGGGTTTCCTGAGGGGGGGGACAGCGTCAGAGCGGCCCCACGCGCGCCCCCCGCCTGCCAAAGTCCCTGCTGAGCCCCCGGCCACGCTCACCCGCCAGGCCCTGCTGCTTGGCCCACAGCCGCACCGCGTAGACCAGCGGCCGCACGCGCTTGTCCGCCTCGCCACAGAGCCGCAGGAACTGCGTGTTGTGCAGCGCCAGCCTGTGGGGACGGGGGTGTCACAAAATGGGGGCCAGGCGCGTCCCCGGGAGGGGAACGACGGAGCCTCCGCCACCCCCGCGCGCCCCCAAAACCTGTTGTCGATGGAGATGTCACCCGCCAAACCCGACTGCTTGTGGCTGAACTTAACGACGGGGCGGCGGGCGGTGGGGACGGCCCGGACGCGGCGCACGCCTGGCACGCAGCGGCGCAGCACGGCCGCCACCAGCTCCAGCACCTCCGGCGGCGAGGCCGACGCCAGGTCGATGTCGCTCAGGATGGATTCCTCTGCCCCGGGATCGCCGGAGGATCCGGCCCCGGGGGCTCCCCGCGCTGACGTCTGGAGGGATTTGGTGGGCTCCAAGTCGAGGAGCAGGTCCAGGTCGCAGCCGTGGGCGTCGAAGCCGTTGACGGAGGAGCCGAAGGGCAGCACGGCGCAGCCTGGGCAGGAGGAGACGGTGCCTGTGGTCGCACGACGGCCGCACCACGCGCTCGCACGCCGGGCAGGAAACGGGGACTCACCGGGGAAGAATTCGGAGAAAACCTCCTGGAAGAGCGTGACCAGGAGGTGCCGCAGGCGACGCTCGCCCTCGCTCAGCTCCAGCAGCCCCACCAGCTGCTCCATCTGGGCATCCACCTGCGGGGAAAAGCCTCGTCACCAGCCCGCAGAGACCCCGCACGCCCCAAAAAACCCCGCTGGCCCTCGGACATCCCTCCCCGTTCCCCAAGGGACCCCCCTCGCTCCTTGAGGGACCCCAAATCCCCTGCGGGGACCTCCCACGAAGGATCCCGAGCGCCCCCGGCCCCGCTCACATCTGCGGCCTGGCACAATGCCTGCTCCAGCTGCCCAGCACCGAGGGGCTCCCGGCGGGCGCCGCGTCCCGGCGAAGGGCGGGCGAAATCTTTTTGCTCCCGGGGCCGGACGCGGAGGCTCCGACCGGCCAAGGCGTGCTGGGGCTGCGCCAACGCCCGCTCCCGGCTCGCCGCCTCCCGCAGCTCCACGATGGCGTAGGCGCCCTGCACGGGGGGGGGGGGGGGGAGAAGCGTCAGCCCCCCCCGGGGCTCCCTCCCGGTTCCCGGTGTCCCCTCCGGTTCCCGGTACCTTCTCCTTGTCCATCACCACGGCTGCCACCTCCCCAAAGGCCCCGAAGTAGGTGGCGAGCTCCTCGGCCGCCGTGCCCCGGGCGAAGCCGCTGACGAAGAGGCTCCGCTGCTCCTGCGCCCGCCGCTCGGCCCGGAGGCTCCGCAGCCGCTGGTGCTTCTTCCCCCGGAGGTGCTCGGCCAGGCTCGGCCCTGGCGTGGTGCCGTTAACCCGGTGCGGCCCCGTACGTCCGCTGCCCCTCCCCCCCCCCCGCCCCGGTGCCCCCTCACTCACGGTTGGCCGCCGCCACCTGGCACAAGCGGCAGCGGAACCCGCCCCGCGGCAGCGGCTCCACGTCCGGGTCCGCCTCCGGGGGCAGCTCCGGGGCCGGGCTGGGCCCCGCCGCCGTTACCGGCTCCGGGCCCGGGCCGCTGTCCCCGTCCATGGCGGAGAGACAGCCCGCGGCTTCCCCCAAAGGCACTTCCGGTCGGTTTCCAGGGCACTTCCGGTCCGCACCGCCGGAATCCCCCCTGCAGCGGTCCGTCCGCCTTCAGCTCCCCCGGAAACCAGACCCCTCCCCCCCCAGCACAAAGGTTCCGCCCCGGAGGTTCTGCCCCTCCCGGTACCGGCGGCGAGGGAGGACGGTGAGGGGGGACGGGGGGGGGGGGGAAGGGGGGGGCAGGCGCATTGAAGAAAAGCCGTCGGTTTATTTCCTGTCGCTACAGAACCGGGACAGCCCGAGATACAAAACCGGGGGCGTCGCTCCACGTACAAAAGGGTCCCGCGGGGAGGAGGAGGGGGGGGGAGGGCAGCGTTCCCCCCCCCCGCCCCAAAACCGCGCGGTTTCTATGGAAATAAAAAAAATACAAAAGGGACGCGGCGAGGGAGGAGGGGGGGGGTCAGTCCTCGAGGACGATCGGCTCCGAGGTGCTGGCGGGGTGGGGGGGCGCGGGAGGCGCCAGGGCCCCCCCGGGCCGCAGGGGCAGCCCCAGCTTCACCTTGAGGGGCAGGTTGGGGCGGCGGGCGGCACGGCGCAGCTCCAGGTGGGTCAGCGCCTTCCGCAGGGCCCTGGGGGCGGGGGGGGGGGAAATGGGGTGAGAAAGTGTGTTTTTGTGTCTTGGGGGGGGGGGGAGCCCCCCCATGCTCCTCCGCACCCCCCCCCGGCCCTACCTGGTGTCCTTGGTGGCCACGAAGACGACGGGGTTCGGGGCGTCGGCGGGGTTCAGCTTCTGGCGCTTGCTGGCGGGGGGGGGCCCAGCCCGCAGCCCCCCCGCCAGGGGCCGCCCATTGGCCGAGAAGGGGACCCCCGAGGCCCCTACCTGCGGGGAGGGGGGGGGGGGGGGGGGGGGGGGGGAGCTCCCATCAGGCCCCGCCCACCCGCTTTGGCCTCAGCCAATCGCGAGCCGCCCTCCCTCTCCCGGCCTGCCCACCTGCAGAACATCAATCAACTCCAGGACCTGTCAATCACCCCCACGTGTCAATCACCCGCAGGCCACGCCTACTCCCGAGCACCCCCCATCATGCCCCACCCCCTTCCCACAGGCCCCACCCCCTGCCAATTACCCCAAGCCCCGCCCCCCAGCCCGGTTCCCGTAGCCCCACCCCTGTCAATCACGCCCAGGCCCCGCCCCCCTCAGGCCCCCCCCTCAGCCCCCCCTCAGGCCCCGCCCCCCTCGTCCTACCCGGGGGGGGCGGTGGCCCTCGGCGGCCCCCTCGTAGCCCCGCTTGCCCACGAGCCCCGCCAGCCCCCGGCTCTGGCTCAGCTGGTTGCGGTTGATGGGGGTCTTGGTGCCCCGCGGCGTCTTCGGCTTCAGGGGGGCCTGCGCCGCTGGGGGGAGAAGGGAAGGGGGGGTGGGGGGGGTCAGGGGGTACGGACCCCCCCCAAGGTCCCAGCCCCGCAGGACGCAGCCAGCCCCCTGCCCTACAGCCCCCCCCAAATCCTTCTGTAAGTCCCCAGGGCCTCCGGGCCAAGCCCCTAATCCCTCGGGGCACAAAAGGGGGCCCCCAAATCCCGCTCGGGGCACAAAAGGGGGCCCCCAAACCCCCTCCAAACCCCATGGGGCGTAGAAGGGGACCCCCCAAGCCCCCCCTCGGGGCACAGAAGGGGGCCCCAAAACTCCTCTAACCCCCTAAAAGCGCAGAAGAGGGCCCCAAAAATCCCATGGGGGGCAGAAGGGGGCCCCCCCAGCCTCCTTGGGGCACAGAAGGGGGCCCCCAAAAATCTCTCAGGACACGGAAGAGGGCCCCAAACCCTCTCCAAACCCCTCAGGGGACAGAAGGGGGCCCCAAAAACCCCCCTTGCGGCACAGAAAGGGGACCCCAAACCCCTCCAACCCCTCAGGACACCGAAGGGGACCCCCAAACCCCCCTCGGGGGACAGAAGGGGCCCCCAAACCCTCCTCGGGACACAGAAGGGGGCCCCCAAACCCCCCTCGGGGCACAGAAGGGGGCCCCAAAAATCCCTCAGGGCACAGAAGGGGACCCCCAAACCCCCCTCGGGACACAGAAGGGGGCCCCCCAACCCCCTCGGGACACAGAAGGGGGCCCCCAAAAATCCCTCGGGACACAGAAGGGGGCCCCCAAACCCCCCTCGGGACACAGAAGGGGGCCCCCAAACCCCCCTCGGGACACAGAAGGGGGCCCCAAAAATCCCTCGGGACACAGAAGGGGGCCCCCAAAAATCCCTCGGGACACAGAAGGGGGCCCCCAAACCCCCCTCGGGGGACAGAAGGGGCCCCCAAAAATCCCTCGGGGGACAGAAGGGGGCCCCCAAACCCCCCTCGGGACACAGAAGGGGCCCCCAAAAATCCCTCGGGACACAGAAGGGGACCCCCAAACCCCCCTCAGGGGACAGAAGGGGCCCCCAAAAATCCCTCGGGGGACAGAAGGGGACCCCCAAACCCCCCTCGGGGCACAGAAGGGGGCCCCAAACCCCCCTCGGGGCACAGAAAGGGGCCCCCACGCCCCCCCCAGCCGCTCACCCAGCTCCTTGACGATGGCGGCGAGGGGCAGCCGCGCCAGCGGGTGGATCTTGAGGGGCGCCTTGGCGGCCTTGGGGAGCCGGATGGAGCCTGGGGGGAGGCACGGGGAGGGGCGTGAACCCCAAAGACGGGGCGGCCCCCCCCCCCCCGCCCCCAAAACAACCCCACAACCCCCCCCGAAGCCTACACTCGGCCTTGATGGCGTTGGCGTTGATGGGGGCGTAGGGGCGGCGGGCGGCGCGGCGCGGCTGCAGGACGTCGCGGCAGAGGCGGCGCGCCAGGCGGGTGAGGCGGGTGGTCTGCAGCAGGAATGTCTGCCGGTTCTTGGCCAGCAGCTTGGCCCGGCTGGCGCTCGTGGTGTAGGGCGAGAGGCTCTGCGCCTCGGGGCGAGACAGGTGCCCGCGGGAGTGAGGCTCCTGGGGGGGGGGGGGGACGACAAACGGGGGTCAAACGGGGTTGGGGGGGGCGGCGGGAATCCCCCCGCAGCACCGGGTACCCCCCGCCGGGGCTCACCGAAGCGCTGCGCGCCGCCCCCCTCCAGCTGCGTCGGGGTCTTCAGCCCCCCGTACTTCTTCCAGTAGATCCAGCACGAGGCGCAGAGGCGGCACTGCATGTTGGGGGGGCCCCAGGCGTACCACTGGGCCGACTGGGTGGCTGGGGGGGGCGGAGGGGGGGGGAAAAAGCATGAAGAAACCCCCTCGGGCAGCAGGACCCCCCCCCTCAAGCTCTGCTGCTGGCCCCAAACCACCCCCAGCCCCCCAAGCCCTGCCCCACAGCCCCCCTGCTGCCCCCCCCAGCCCCAACACCCGCTCCAATCCCCCCTCCGAACCCTTCCGACCCCCCCGAAATCCCCCCCCCCCCCCAGGCCCAAACTGACTGTGGCAGCTCTCGCAGGTCAGCCCCTTCTGGAAGCCGGCCCCGTTCATGCCGGGTTTGGAGCCCACCGAGATGATCTGGTTGGGGTTCGGCTTCGTGCTGGGGGGGGGCGGGAGGTGAAAAGGGGGGGGGTCAGGGGGTGCCGGGGGGGCCTCTCCTCTTCCTCATGCCTTCAGAAAGGCCCCTGCCGCCCCCCCCCCAACTCACTAGGTGGGGATGTACACTTGCTTCAGTTTGCTGTCCGCCTCCGCCGCCTTCAGCCTCTTCTGTGAACAGATAAAGAATTAAAAACGCGGGGGGGGGGACGTGCAGTCGCCCCCCCAAAACCCCAGAGGCTGGCGGGGGGGGGCACGTCCTCACCTGCTGGATGTAGCGGTCGGTGGTCTTCCACATGTAGTAGAACTGCACGATGCTGGCCAAGGATTTCCACGGCAGCTGCGGGGAGAGGAACGGAGCGGGGTTTCGTGCCTGAGCGGGGCGGGGGGAAGCTCCCGGCCCTAAATCCGCCCCCCCAAACCGCCCCGGGGGGCCCTCCCGCGGCTCACGAAGTCCTGCCGGATGTCGTTGAAGTCCTTGCCGTACTTCTCGAGCGCCTCCTCGAAGAGCATGGCCTCGGAGGCCGACCACTCCTCCATCTCGTCGCGGCACAGCACCGGCCCCCCCCTGCGGCACCAGCGTCGACATGGCCTTGGCCAGGTCGTAGCCGTTGCGCTGCAGCGTGTCCATGGCGTGGAACTGGGGGGGGAAGGGGCACGAGAAATCACCGGGGAGCCCCCCAAAATCTTAAGGGGATCCCCCGGAGCCGGGGGGGGGGGGGAACGTGGGACCCCCCCCTCCCCGCGCCTCACCAGCGTGATGTCCCGCGAGGCCGCGGCCGCGCTCATGTGCAGGCTGGGCTGCCGGATGGAGCTGCTGCAGTCCAGGGCACGGGCGAAGGTCCCGACGGCCCTGGAAGGGGGTGGGGGAAATGGGGGGGGGTCAGCGGGGACCCCCCCCGTGCCCCCCCATCTCCCTGTGCCCCCCCCCATCTCCCTGTGCCCCCCCCATCTCCCTGTGCCCCCCCCCCTTTCCCCCGTCGGGGCCCCGCTCACCGCGCCACCACCAGGAACTGGTCGATCTGCCGGTCCGTCAGGGGGTTGTCGGGGTCCCACACCTTCATCTCCATCTTCTGCTGGTTCCTGTTGTCCGACTCGCCTTGGGGAAGGGCGGGAAGGTGTGTTTTTTTTTTGGGGGGGGGGCCGGGCGGGCAGAGAAGCCCCCCCCCAGGGCGTGGAGCCCCCCCACCTTCGGCCAGCCGGTCGGGATCTCCGCTTGGTACTTGCAGCCCACCCGGATCTCGCCCTGGTCGGCCAGGAGGGTTTTCTGGACGGGGTCGAAAACCAGCGAGTAGAAAAAACAGTCCTGGGGGGGGGGGGGCGTGGGGGGGGGCGGAGGGGGGTGAAAAAAAAGGCAGGGAGCTCAGCTGCGTGCTGGGGGCACGGTTTTAATCCCCCCCCTCTCCCCGCCCCGGGGACCGCGAAGGGCTCACCTCCTTCTCCAGGTACTGGCCCAGGATGTCGGTCTCGTTGAGCAGCGTCACGCTGCACTTCCCCCTGGGGGGGGAGCGGCACAAAAAGAAGGAGGAGTTAAAAAGGTGGGGGGGGGGCACGACCCCCCAGGCAGAGCAAAGGGCCCCCCCCCACCCCGGGAGCCCCCCCCGGCAGCCCCGCACCGTATGTGGGTGGCCGGCAGCGACTCGAACTGGCGGGAGAGGAAGAGCTCGCGGTGCTTCAGCTGGTGCCGCTGCTGCTCCGTCATGGGGGGCTGCTTCGACTCCTCCTCGAACTCGCCTCGGGGGGGGGGGAAAAAAGGGACGGGGGAGGTCAGAGCCCCCCCCCCCCACGCCCAATCCCCCCCCCAAGAACCAACCCGCCCCCCCCCCCAGGCAAAGCATTGTTCTCCCGGTGCCCCCTCCCTCGGATTTTGGCAGCCTCCGGGTCCCGGAGGGGGAATAAAAAAAAAGGGGGGGGGGGGGGGGGGCACAGCCCAGCTCGTTTCACGCAGCAAAACCCCCGGGGGGGGGACACAGATCCCCCGGCAGCCCCCCCAGGAGGGTTGGAGACCCCCCCCCGCCTGCCCCCCCCCTTTATTTCCCCCCCACCCCCCCCCCCACCATCAGGGCTCTGGGACGGGGAGCCAAGAGCAGCCCCCAGGGGGAGCAGCGAGGCGGGCTCTGCCCCCGCCGCCCCCCAGCCCCCAGGGGGGGGGCAAAAAAAAAAAAAGGGGGGGGGGGCAGAACCACGGCCTCCCCCCCCCCCCCCCGTGACCCCCCCCCCCCCCAAAAAAAAACTCACGGGCGTTGCTGTCGGCCAAGCTGTTGAGGCTGCTGGAGATGTCGCGGCGGCGGAAGAGGCACACCACCTTGGCCTCCACATTGCCGTTGGCAGTCTGGGGGGGGGGAAAAAAGGGGGGGGGGGGGGCGCACAAAATTAATTTAGGGACCCCCCCCCCACCCCGAAAAAAGAAGTACGGGGGGGGGGGGGGCGCTGGGGGGGGGGCTGCTGCTCGCCTTGTTGAGCTCCTCGATGCGGCGGACGAGGTAGGGGTTGCTGGAGGAGTTCTCGAAGTAGACGTAGTCTGGGGGGGGGGGACGGGGGGGGCAGTGAGGGGGGGGGCGCGAGGAGCCCCCCCCTCTTTGTTCTAAGTGACCCCCCCCCCACCTTTTAAGCACCCCCCCTTTTTTTTTCCCCCCTCGCACACAAGGGGGGGGGGGGGGGGGTCCCTTTGCAGCCCCTTCGCTGCTCGGGGGCACGGGGGGGGGGAGCTCCTGGGTGCCCCCCCCCAGCCGTGCCCTCCCCCAGGACACCCCCCCCCCCAAATCCCCTTTGCCCCCCCTCAAAAAAAAACAGGGCCCCCCCCGACCCCTTTTTGGGACCCCCCCCCTTTTTTAGGGCCCCCCCTTTCCCTTCTTGAGGCCCCCCCAGTTTTGGGGGACCCCCACCCCCCCCTTCCCTCCCTTTTTGGGACCCCATCCGTTTTTGGGGACCCCCCCCCATTTTGGGGACCCCTCCTCCCCTTCCTGGGGACCCCTCTTCCCCTTCTTAAGCCCCCCCCCCTTTTCCAGGACCCCTCTCCTTCTTAGGGGCTCCCCCCTTTTGCCCCCCCCTCCTTTTTTGGGACCCCCCCTCCCTCTTGCCCCCCCCCCCCATAAGGGGCCCCCCTTTTTGGGGATCTCCCCTCCCTGAGGACCCCCCCCTCCTTTTTGGGACCCCCCCCTCCTTCTTAGGGACCCCCCTTCTCCTTTTCGGGTCCCCCCCCCTTCGTGCCCCCCCCCCCTTCTTGGGGACCTCCCCCTCTCGTTTTCCCCCCCCCCCCCTTTCACGGAGCCCCCCCCTCCCCGAGGACCCCCCCCCCCCTTTTTGGGGACACCCCTTCCCGGGGACCCCCCCCTCCATTTTGGGGTGTCCCCCCCCTTTCTCAGAGCCCCCCCCTCCCCTTTCTGCCCCCCCCCGCTGTTGCCCCCTCCCCTTTTTACCCCCCCCAGCCCCCTCCCCCTCCCCCTCCCCCTCCCCCCCCGCTCCCCTCCCCTCCCCCCGGCCCCCCGGCCCCGGCCCCGGCCCCCCCCCCCGCCGCCCCCCCGGCCCGGCCCCGCCGCTCACCGCCGACGCGGTACATGTTGGCCGCCATGGCCGCTCGGCTCGGCCGCGCTACCCCCCGGGCCGGGCCCCGGCCGCGCTTCATCGCCTCCCGCTCCCCCGCCGCCTCCGCACCGGCACGAGCCCTTCGGGCGCCTCCGGAGCCGCTCGGCTCTTTCCGGAAGGCCTTCGGGGGTTTCCGGAGAGGCTCGGCTGCTTCCGGAGAGGCTTCGGGAGCTCGCGGAGAGGCTCGGCTGTTTTCGGCACGGCCTCGCTACGGCCTCGGGAGCTTCCGGAGACGCTCGGCTGCTTCCGGAACCGCTTCGCTACAGCCTCGGGAGCTTTCGGAAAGGCTCGGCTGTTTTCGGCACGGCCTCGCTACGGCCTCGGGAGTTTCCGGACACACTCGGCTCTTTTCGGAACGGCTCCGCTGCCGCCTCGGGAGCTTTCGGAGAGGCCTCGGAAATCTTCGGAGGGAGCTCGGGAAGAGTTCGGGAGCCTCCGGAGCGGTCTCGGCTCGCCTTCGGGTTCTTCCGGAAGGGGCTCGGTAAGTTCCGCCGGAGCCCCGAGCGCTTCCGGACCGCGGTTCGGGTATCTCCGGAACACCTTCGGGCCGCCTTCGGGCCTTTCCGGAACCGATCCCCCCCCCCCCGCCCCCCGAGCGCTTCCGGCACGGAGCCGTTCCATCTCCCGCCGCTTCCGGGAAACGGGCGGCCGCTTCCGGGCATGGACCGGAAGCGGGGCCCGGTAACGGCGGCAGGAAGCAGGCGGGGAGCCGGGCGCCTGCTCCAAGGCTTTATTTGAGGGGGGGGGGCGGGGCCCCCCCTGGTCCCGCGTCGGGGGGTAACGGGGGCGGCCCCGGGCCCGGCTCAGCGGGGCTCCGCGGCCCCCCCGGGGGGCTCGGGGCAGCGGGCGGGCACCGGGGGCCCCCCCAGCACCCGCCACTGGAAGACGCTGGTGTCCTTGCCCCCCAGCGACACCAGGTGCCCGTCGTCGTGGGTGAAGCGCACGTTGGTGACGTGGCTGCCGTGGCCCCCGTAGACGTGGCTCGGTGCCTGTGGGCCGGGAGGGGGGCGTGTGGGAGCGTGCACACGTGTGCGGGGGCGTGCGCGTGCACGTAGGAGCACGTGGGAGCGTGCACACGCATGTGAGAACGTGTGGAAGCGTGCACGTGCGCGTGGGAGCATGCACACGCGCATAGGAGCGTGCACACGCGCGTGGGAGCATGCACACGTGCATAGGAGCGTGCACACGCGCGTGGGAGCATGCACACGCGTGTGGGAGCGTGCACACAGATGCGGGAGCACGAACACACGTGTGGGAGCGTGTGCAGGGACGTACGAGCATGCACGCACATGCACGAGCATGCACACGTATGTGGGAGCGTGCACGTGGATGTAGGAGCGTGCACACACACGGAGGAGCGCGTGCATGCGCGTGAGCGTGCACACGCAGAGGGGGATGCCTACATACGCGTGCGCGCAAACGTATGAGCACGCGTAGGTGTCTATGAGCGTGCGTGCACACACACACATGTGGGTGCATGTGCACAGCCCGGCACACGCGTGTGCGCGCGCCACACAACCGGCCCGCTCCCTGGGGCGCACGCGCGCGTCCCCGTCTCGAGCACACCCCCAGCACCACCCTGCCCCCAAACCCACCCCTTCCCCGCCCCCCCGCCGCCCCTCCACGTGCACACACACACCCCCCCCCCCGCCCTTGCACACGCGTTGCACGCGCACTCACACCCCCCCCCCCCCCCACCTTGGGCCGGGCGCAGGGGTACTGGAAGAGGTGCACCTTGCAGAAGTCGTCGGCCACGGCCACCACGCGCTCGTGGTGCGAGCGGCACAGGGAGTTGATGTCGGTGCCGTCCGAGCCGTCGGGCCAGACACCTTGGGGGGGGGGGGGGGAGACAGCTAGGTGAGCCCCCCCTGCCCCCCCAAAATCCCCCGACCCCCCCCCCCGAAATCCCCTCACCGAAGACGTGGAAGCCCAGGACGCAGGTGTAGGACGCCCACTCGCGGTCCCGGCTCTCGAAGCGGTTCCGGAGGAGTTTGCAGCCCCCGGCGACGTCCCCTGCGGGGGGGGGGGGGGGGATAGGGTTGAGCGAGACCCCCCCCCCCCCGTGCCCCCCCTCCAATTTTTTTGCCCCCCCCCCACCCCGTTGCCTGCTTACAGTAGAGGATCTCGTAGTCCCCCGAGTTGGACATGACGAAGTGGCCGTCCTTGGACCAGTCCAAGTGGGTGATGAAGCTGGAGTGCCCCTGGGGGGGGGGCAGGAGGGGGCGTTGGGGACAGCAAAGTGGGGGGGGGAATCCGTTTCCCACCCCCCCCACGTAAAAAAAAAGCCCCCCCCCCTCACCGTGCAGCGCCCGAAGCGGGTGTACTTGCGGCCGCCCTCGGCGACGCTGTAGATGTAGATGACGTTGTCGTGGGAGCCGATGGCCAGGAAGGAGCCGTCTGCGGGGACCCCAACGGGGGTTTTTTAGGGCTGGGGGGGGGGCGTTTAGGGCTGGGGGGGGGGGCACACAGGGTGACCCC
This sequence comes from Anser cygnoides, assembly GCF_040182565.1. Taxonomy (NCBI): domain Eukaryota; kingdom Metazoa; phylum Chordata; class Aves; order Anseriformes; family Anatidae; genus Anser; species Anser cygnoides. The sequence continues at coordinate 3,540,634 of NC_089911.1, forward strand.
CCCCCCCCCCCCGAGGGATGGGGCCGGGGCTCACCGGGGGAGAAGCGCACCACCGAGAGCTGCTCGTTGCCGTCCGAGCCCCCGGCCAGCGGCTGCTGCGTCTCCGTGTCCAGCACCAGCCACCTGCGGGGGGGGGGGGGGGACACCACGGGCGGGGGGGGGGACACACGGGGTCGGGGGGGGGCTCCCCGTGCCTCGTCCCGTTCCCCCCCCCCCCCCCCAAAAAATCCCCGTCACTCACCGCCCCGTCAGCAGCCCCACGGCCACCACCTGGCCCCCGGGGTGGAAGTCGGCGCAGAGCCCCGTGTCCTGGGGGGGGGGGACACAGGACATCAGGGCCCTTTGTGGCCCCCCCCCCAGCCCCTATTTAACCCCCCCCCCGCCCCAAAAATTTACCTCCAAGGCCAGGCTCCAGGCCAGGGCGTGCTCGTGCCCGTCCCACAGGCAGAGCTGCCGGTCGTGGCCGCAGGTGAGGAAGAGGCAGCGCGAGGGGTGGGTGGCGAGGCCCCAAACCTCGTCTGTGTGCCCCTGGGGGGGGGGAACAACGCGGGGGGGGGTCACCGTGAGAGCTCCCGGAAGGAGGGAGACCCCCCCCCGGCTCCTGCCCCCCCCCCCCCGGGCCCACCTGCACGATGGGGGTGAAGCCGTCGGCCAGCGTGCCCCGCAGCAGCGCGTTGCGCGTGGTCCCCACCAGCAGCTCCTCGCCCGGCCCCTCGGCGATGGTGCGCACGGCGCCGAACCGCTCGGGGAGCTGGGGGGGGGACGGGGGGGGGACAGCGGGGAGGTCAGGAGGGGCCGGGATGGGATGGGGAGGACAGGAGGGGACGGGGTGGGACGGGGAGGGGGTGTGAGGGCGTCACCCCGAGCCCCCCCTTCCCAGTCCCGAACCGCTCCGGTGTCTGGGGGGGGGGGGGGGCGCGTCGCGGGGTCCCGGGGCAGGTTTCCGGGTCCCGAGGGTCCCGAGCCCCCCCCCCCCAACCTCGGCCTCCTGCAGCAGGGCGAGCGCGGGGCTCCAGCTCAGCACCCGCCGGTCCTTGCCGCCGCCGCTCAGCACCGTCCCGTCCCGCCGGCGGCACAGGGCGAAGACGCTGCCCTCGTGCGCCCGCGTCTGCTGCCCGATCTGGTACGTCTCTGCTGGGGGGGGGCGTGGGGGGGGGGGGTCAGCCTCGTGGAGCCCCCCCCCACAGCTCCCCCGTGCCCCCCCCGTGTCCTCCCCGACCCCAAACCTTTGCCTCCTTTCCCCGCCGGCCCGGCGGCGCGGGTCCAGGTCAGGATGTTGCCCTCGGAGTCGCCGGTCAGCACGTCGCCGGCGGCGTCGAAGACGAAGCACTGGATGAATTTGGGCTTCTTGTATTTCTGGGGGGGGGGGGGGCAGAAAAAGGGGACAAAAGGGAGCAGACGGTGGGGGGGATGCGAGCCTGCCCCCCCCCCCCCCAGCCCCCCAGCCCCCCCCGGGTGCCCCCCCTCACCCCAAAAATGCCCTGCTTCTTGGTGAGCGCGGCCCCGCTCCAGGTCCAAAAGTAGACGTGGGACTTGCCGCTGGTGATGATGCTGCCGCTGTCCTGCGGGTTGAACTCCACCGACAGCACCGACTCGTTGGTGCTCTGCGGGGTTTGGGGGGGGGGGGGGCTGTGAGGGTGCCCCTCGACGTCCTGACCCGGCTCCCCCCCCCCGGCCCCCCTCCTCACCTTGACTTCTGCCAGCTTGGTGCCGCGGGCGCAGTCCCACACCGACATCATGTGCTCGTTGGAGTCGTCCACCACGCAGAGGTGGGCGCCCTGGTCCTGGGGGGCGACGCGAGGGGTCGGGGGGACGGGGGGACGGGGGGGGGGGGGGGACGGGGGGACTGGGGGTGGAAGGACGGGGGGACAGGAGGACGGAGGGACGGGGGGACTGGAGGGTGGACAGGATGGGGGGACGGAGGGACGGAGGGATGGAGGGACAGAGGGACGGAGGGACAGGGGGACAGGGGGATGGGGGAATGGAGGGACAGGGAGGACGAGGACAAGGGTTGAAGGGCTGGGGGGACAGGGGGATGAGGATGGGGGGATGAGGGACGGGGGGACAGGGGGACGGGGGAATGGAAGGACAGAGGGACAGGGAGGTGGGAGGGACAGGGGGACGAGGATGGGGGGACAGAAGGACAAGGGGGCAGTACGGGGACCGAAGGGGCAAGGACTGGGAGGCAGCGGGATTGAGGGACAGAAAGACAGGGGGATGAGGGGACAGGGGGACAGAAGGACGGGGACAGAAGGACGGGGGAAAGGGGGACAGAAGGACGGGGACAGAAGGACGGGGGGCCAGGGGGCTGCGCACTCACGGCCGTGGAGAAGGCGAGGGAGCCCACGCCGCGCTCGAAGCTGCCGAGGCCGATCTGCTGCAGCGTCAGCAGCGTGGCCGAGTCCCAGATGTGCACCACGGGCTGCAGCGGCTGCGGGGACCGGGGCACGGTTGTGGGGGGGATAAAAAGGTGGGGGGGGGGGAGAAGGAAACGGGGACGGGCACGGGGTCCCGGGGCTGGGGACACGCGTAGCCCCAGCCCCGTTACCTTGCCGTCCTTGTCGACGCCGGCCGCCTGCCCCGTGGCGACGCGGAGGCGGTCGGGGTGCACGGCCAGGCTGTGGGGAAGCGGGGCGGTGAGGGGGGGTGGGGGGGGGGGATTAAGGGGATGGGGACCCCCGCCTCCCCCGCGCCCGGGGCTTCACCAGCGCACGCAGTCGCTGTGGCGCAGGTAGTGGCGCTGGCGGCGGTGGGGGACGTGCAGCAGGACGACGACGCAGGCGATGAAGTAAACCAGCTCGCCCGACGCCAGCACGTGGAGGTTGGAGCGGCTGTCCCGGCCCCGGTACCCGTAGCTGGAGCCGAGTTAAGGGGGGCGACGGGGATGGGACCCCCCCCCCCACACTGCCCCCAGAGGGGGACCCTCAGGTGGGGACGGGATGGGGACGGGGAGGGAATGGAGGACCCCGAAAGGGGATGGGGACAAGCAGAAGGGGTTGGGGACAAGGACGGGATGGGGACGGGGACGGGATGGGGACGGAGATGGGATGGGGACGGAGATGGGATGGGGACGGGGACGGGATGGGGACGGGGACAGGATGGGGACCCCCCCCAAAAGGGCCCGGGGACAACGAGGTGGGGTTGGGGATGGGCAGAGTGGGGATGGGGACGGCCAGGGAGGCACAGGAACGACCAGAAGGGGTTGGGGACAAGGACAGGGTGGGGACAGGGACCCCCAGAAAGGAATGGGGACGGGGTGGGGGTCCCCAGGTGGGGTCAGGGACCTCCAGCCAGGCACGGGGACCCGGAGGAGGAGGACGGAGACCTGCAGAGGGAGACAGGGACGCGGACAGGGACCCCCGGGTAGGGTCGGGGACCCCCGGATAGGGTCGGGGACCCCCTGTGTGGGGTCGGGGACCCCCCAGCGGGGTGCCCCTCCCCAGGTAGGATACACCCAGTCGAGCTGCAGGCGCTCGGGGGCAGCTCGGCGCGCAGCCCCACGTAGGGGCCCAGCCCCGAGGGCACGTACATGGTGATGGGGCGGCCCCGCAGGAACATCTTCACCGACACCCCCTCTGTGGGGCAGGACGCCGGGGGTCAGCCTCCCCCCAGCCCACCCCCACCGCGTCCCCCAGCCCTGCCCCACAGCTGGCAGGAGGGGGGGGGGCACGGATGGATGCCCCCCGGCCTCACCCAGGTTGTAGTTCGCACGGCGTGACCCTGGGGGGGGGGAAAGAGGGTTACGGCCCCAAAATAAAAACCCCAAAACCCCCAAATTTTGTGTCTGTTCCCCCCCCCCCTCAGCACCCACCTGGGCTCATGACGGGCTCCTTGGGGCGGCTGCGAGGGAGAGGCAGCGTCAACGGGGGGGGGGGGTTTGGGGGTGGGGGGGGGCGTGGAGGTGTGGGGTGGAGGAGGGGGTGCGGGGGGAGTTTAGAGGTGCGGGGGGGGGGGGTTGGGGATATGGGGGGGGAGCTGCAGGAGGGGATGTGGGAGGTGCACGGGTTTAGGGGTGCGGGGGGGGCGCAGTGCGGGGTTCTGGGTGTGCAGGGGGGCTCAGGGGGGAAATGGGGGTGTGGGGAGGGATGTGAAGGCGCGGGGGGGGGGGTGAGAGGGTGGAGGGGGGGGTCGGGGTGCAGGGGGCCCCCCACCTCTCGGGGCTCCCCACGGGCAGCAAGAGGTTGGCGGACGAGGCCGCTTTCCTACTCAGGCGGCGCCGGGGGCTGGAGCTGCCGGAGGAGGAGCTGTGCCTGCGCAGGCTGGGGTCCGGGGGGGGGGGGGGACGTGGGGTGGGGGGGGGGGTGGGGGGGGGGACACGGGACGACACGGGGGAAAATGGGGACACGGGGGGGGGAAACGGGGACGTCGGGTGACACAGGGATGCGGGGGGACACAGGACAGAGGGGGGCAAGGGGAGGGGGGGACACACCATCAGCGAGGGGTCGAACCCCCAATTTCCTCCCCCTCCCCAAATCCCCCCTCCCAACCCCTGAATTCCAGCCCCGATGCCCCCCCCAGCCCCCAGCCCTTCCTCCCCCCCCCCCCGCAGCCCTGAGCCCCCCTCCCCGCAGCCCCCTCCGGCCCCCCATCCTCACAGCTCTTTGCGGGCACCCTGGGGGGCCGGGCTGGGGGCTGCCGGGGGATTCGGGGGCCGGTGGCTCCGGGGAGGCCGGGGACGGCGCCGGGGGGCAAGGGGGGACCCCGGGGGGGGCGGCTCTTGGGGTCCCCCCCGGTCCCCGCCGCCTCCAGGCGCCACGGGGGACCCCTCATCCGTCTGCGTCCCCACGCTGACGCCATGGGGGCGGCAAGGGGGGGCCGGGGGGGCCCGGCGGCGGCCGGCGGCATGAAGGGCTCTGGGATGGCACCGTTGGCTGTGGGGTCGAGGAGGGGGGGGAAAGGGGTCAGAGTTTGGGACCCCCCCAACGCAGCCCCCTGCAGACCCCCAGGGGGTCCAGAGGGGACGTGGGTGCTGCGGGGGGCGGGGGGGGGGGTCATACCCAAGTGCTGGGGGTGTACTGTGTACCGGGGGGTCCCGGGTGCCGGGGGGTCCCGGGGGGGTCTCACCGTGGGGCAGGTGCCGCAGCAGGCGGGGCAGGTGCTGCTCGTAGAGGCCGAGGCGCCGCAGCGCGTCCCCCAGCGCCGCCTTCACCAGCGCCAGCTCCTCCTCGAGCCGCCGCAGCCGGGGCTCCAGGGGGCCGGGGGGCCGGGGGGGCCGGGTCACCTGGGGGGGGGGGACGGGGACACGGGGTGAGACAGCACCCAAAATTTGGGGGGGGGGGGCTTCCTTCCTCCCCCCCCCCACCGTGGTATCCTATGGGCCCAGGTGTGGCAGCACCCCAGGTGCGCAGCGTGCCCCCCCCCCAGGTACCTGGGTGCTCCCTAAATATGTGCCCCCCCCAATAGTGCCCCCCCCCCCATAGTGCCCCCCCCCTCAGGTGTGCCCCCTCCCCCAGGTGCCCCCCCCCCAGAAGCCCCCCCCTCCCACCTCCCTTAGGGCCCCAGGCCCAGCCGAGCCCCCGCGGCTCATTAGCAGCAGCGCTAACGAGGGCGGCTGACACATTTTATGCGGGGGGGGGTTGAAACCTTTCCTGGGCCCTGTGCTGGTGCCCCCCCCCACACAGAGTGCCCCCCCCCCTTTCCCACCGCCCCCCCTCACCACGCTCCGGCTCGGGCTCCATGGCGGCCGCCGGGCCCACGCCAGGCCTCGGCCGCGGCCTGCGGCTCCTCCGCCGGCCCAGGAAGCGCCGTGGCGGCGCCGAGTCATTTCCCCTCCGCCGCCGGGGCCAGATCCTGCCCCCCCCAAAAAAAACCTCGTGGGCGGCAGCGGGGGGGGGGGCACACCCACTTTCCCCCCCCCCCAGCCCCAAAAACCCGGATCCCCCGGAGCCGCCCCGACGCGGGGCTGAAGACCCCCGTGTGCCCCCCCCCCCCCCTCATCTTTTTGGGGTGTTTTTTTTTTTTTTGGGGGGGGGGGGAATGGTGGTGATAGCACAGGGTGCCCCCCCCCCCCCGTTAGGTTTCGGGATGATTCGGGGGGGGGGGCCGCGTCCCGGCACCCCGAACCCACAACAAAGGGCACCGGCGGCCCCGATTCATCCCGAAAGCGAAACGGGGCCCGCCTCGGGGCGCTGCCGCCCCCCCCCCCCCCGATAAACCCCCGCTTTTGGGATCCCCCCCCTCACCCCCCTCAGTGCCCCCCGAACCCCCAGACCCCAGCACCCAGGGGCTGCCCCCCCCCCCAGCTTTGGGATCGCAGCCTGCGGCCTCCAGGGGTTGCCCCCACGCGGGGTTTTGGGGGCCTGGGGGCTGCACCCCCGGGGGTGTTTTTTTTGGGGGGGGGGGGGCCAGGACCCATTTTTACCCTCCCCGGAGGGTGGGGGGGGGGGGGGTGGGGGGGGCCGCATCCTGCACAGTCATAGCACAAGCGGGGCTGGGGCTGAGCCTCCGGGAAGGGCCCGTGCTCAGCGGGAGGGGGACGGGGCCCGGCTGCAGGTAGGGTCCCCATAATGGGGGGACAACATTTGGGGGGGGGGGACACGACATTTGGGGGGGGGGGGACACGACATTTGGGGGGGGGGCCACACGATGCAGGGGGACCCAAGGGTGCCCCTTGGGGACAGCGACGGGGGAGGGCGCAGGGGGGTTGTGGGGGGGCGCAACGGGGTTTGGGGGGGCGTGGCGCAGCGGGGTTTTAGGGTGGCGCGGGGGGTTTTGGGGTGGAGCAGGGGGATTTGGGGATGCTTGGCGCCCCGCCCCGGGGGGGGTCCGCCCCCCGCCCCCCCCCCCCAGCACCCCGGATGCCGGGGGCTGACACCTGCTTCCCGCCCGCAGCGGGGCCGGAAACCGGGGCGCGGGGCGGGGGTCCCCCCCCCCCCATCGCCCCCCCCCCCCACCCCCACCCCAAAAGTCCCCCCACCCCCCCGGCACCCCACACGCACCCCACAGCCCCATGGAGCCGGGCCCCTACGCGCCCCCCGTTCCCCTGCCCCGCCGTGGGGCAGCCCCACTGGGAGCCCCCCCGAGCCCCCCTGCCGGGCCCTGGGCCCCCCCTGGACCCCTTTGCCCAAGCTTTCGGGGGGCGGCTGCCGGGGAGGCCTGGGGGCGCGACCCCCGCGGGGGGGGGGGCGGAGGTGGGCCCCCCCTCCCTACCTGCCCCTGCCCTTCGGGGGGGCCCCCCTCGAGGAGCCCCCCCGCCTGTCTCTACCAGGACCTGCAGCCCCCCTCCTGCGCCCCCGGATCCTTCCAGGGCCCAGGTGAGTGCGGGGGCGCGTTTTAATAAGGGGGGGGGTCTTTTAAAAGGGGGGGGGTCTTTTAATAAGGGGGGGTATTTTTTTTTGGGGGGGGGGGGGCTGACCCTGACCCTATTCTTGCAGCCCTGCAGGGACTGGGGGCGACGGCTTTGGCAGCCTCGTGGGACCCCCGGCCTGGGCTCCCGACGGGGCGCGATGCCCCCAGGTGAGGCTGGGTCCCTTGGGGGGGGGGGGGGCACCCACAGAACCCCCCCCCCAAAAATCTCACCCACGCCCCCCCCCCCAACAGGACCCCGACCGCTACCCCTTCGCCGCCTTCACCCCCTGGCCGGGGGCGGCGTTGGGGGCTGCGAGCTGGGCCCCCCCTGGGCAGGGGGCACGGCCCCCGGAGGTGAGAGCAGCTGGGGGGGGGGGCACACAATGGGGGGGCACAATGGGGGGGGGGGATAATGGGGGGGGGGGGAGCCACGGGCCGCCCTCATGACCCCTCTCTCCCCCCCCAGGTCCCCCCAGGGCCCCCCCCCCCAAGGGGCCGCCCCCCCCTTACCGGAGCCGCCTCGGTCTCGGGGGGGCCCCCCGGTACCGGCCCCCCCCCATGCTGGACCCGGGGCGCTTGGGGCCGGGGCTTTTGGGGGGCTGAGCTCCGGGGGGGGGGGACAGCCCTCCCGGCTCCCCCGACCCGCTGCGCCTCAAAGCTCCGTGAGTGGGGGAAATGGGGGGGGGGGGATTTGGGGGGGGGGTATTTTGGGGGGGGGGGGGCACCGTGACTCCTTTTTGTGCCCCCCCCCCAGGCAGATCAACGTGGGCTCCGGTTTCCAGGCGGCCGTGCCGGAGGCGGGGGCTGCGCCCGGACCCCCCGGGGGGCAACGCTGGCCTGGAGCCCCTGGCCCGGGCTGGAGGGGGACCCCGCGACCCAGCGGCAAGGTGAGGCCCCCCCCCACCCCAAAATTTGGGGGGGGGGGGGGTCTTCGGGGGGGAGGGGCAGCATCCTGATTGTGCCCCCCCCCCAGTGGAGATGCTGCTGGCCCTGGCCTGCTCCAGCGCCGTGCCGGGGGGGCACCAACACCGAGCTGGCCCTGCACTGCCTGGCCCGTGCCCGCGGCAGCCTGACGGTAAGGTGGGAAGGGGGGGGGGTCGGGGGGTGGCCCCCCTAAAAAAAAAACCCCCAACCTTGCCCCAAATCTCTCTGCGCCCCCCCAAAAAACCAAGGGAGCCCTGGAGCTGCTGCTGCTGGGGACACCGGCCTGGCCTGAGGCGCACCCGTTGGCCGGGTACCACTACGCTGGTGAGGGGGGGCTTCGGGGGGGGGTCCGGGCTTGTGCCCCCCAGCACCCCCACCGAGCCCCCCCGCAGGCAGCGACGCCTGGAGCCCCCGCGAGCGGCGCCTCTTCGCCCAGGCGCTGGCGCGGCACGGGAAGGACTTCGCGCGCATCCAGCGGGCGGTGAGGCTGTGCCCCCCCCCCCCCCCCCCAAAAAAAAAACCCTGCAATTGCCTGGGGGCGCCCCAAAAATGCCTGCCCCCCCCCCCCCAGGTACCCTCCAAGCGGACGACGCAGTGCGTGGAGTTCTACTACCTGCACAAAGCGCGGCTGGGGAGGGTGCGCAGGCAGGTACGGGGGGGGGGCGGTTTGGGGACCCCCAACCACGGGGGGGGGGGGGGGGGCTCTGGGGACCCCCCCGTAGCACCGGGGCGGGGTCGGGACCCCCCTCCTGCCTCCCTGTTTCCCAGGCGCCACCCGAAGCCCTCGGTGCCCGCTTCCCCTGCAAGCTCTGCGGCAAGTACGTGGGGGGCCCAAAAGGGAGGGGGGGGCAGAAAAGGGACTGGGGGGCCCAAAAGGGGTCTGGGGGGGCCCAAAAGGGGTCTGGGGGGGCCCAAAAGGGGTCTGGGGGGTGCGCAGACCCCCCCCGTCTCCCTCACTGGCCCCGTTTCCCCCAGGATCTTCCCCAAAATCAAGAGCCGCAACGCCCACATGAAGATCCACCGGCAGCAGGAGGGCTGGGGGGGGGCCCCCCCTTCCTGCCCCCGCCCTGGGCTCCTGCCCTGGGGGGCCGCTTGCTGCAGCCCCCCCCCACCCCGCCGCGAGCCCCCCGCCCTGGGGGGGGTCCCGGGTGCGCCGGGCCCCCCTGGACACGGACAAGGCTGGAGGAGAAGAGTTTATTGCAGAGGAGCCGCGGGGGCGCTGGGGGGCCCCATGTGAATGGGGGGGGGCACCCCGTGTGATGGGGGGGGGCAATTTGAAGCCCCCATAAATAAAAGCCGGGTGGCCCCGCATCCAACGCGCCCCCGCTTGTAGGGACCCTTGGGGGGGGGGGGCGGCGTCCCCACATCTGGCGCATCCCTGGCGGGGCCCCAGCTGCCGAGGGGGGTCCCCAGATTGGAGGGGGGTCCCCAAATTGGAGGGGGGTCCCCAAATTGGAGGGGGGTCCCCAAAGTGGGGGGGGGGTCCCTCACACCTCGATGCGGGGGTCGGAGCCGCGGCCCTGGCGCTGCAGCTGCTCCTCCTGGCGCAGTTTGGGCTTCTCCGTGCGCGTGTGCCACACCAGCACCTGGGGGGGGGCACAGAAACACCCCCGTCAGCCAGCGGGGGGGGGGGCTCGGGACCCCCACCCCGTGCCCCTATGGGACCCCGGGACCCCCTCCGGGAGGTTCGGGACCCCTGGGACCCTCCCACCCGCATCCGCTTGGAGACCCCAGGCTCCCCGGACCCCCCCAGCCCTACGAGACCCCAGGCTCCCCCCCCCAGGAGGCTCAGGTGCCCCAGGACCCCCCACCCCACTCCCCTGCGGGTCCTTCAGGCTCCCAGGACCCCCAGGAGGCTCAGGATGCCCAGGACCCCCCAGGATCCCCAGGACCCCCCACCCACCCACCCACCCCTATGTGACCTCTGGCCCACCCTGGCCTGCACCCCTTTGGGACCCACCCCGGGACCCCCCCAGGACCCCCCCCAGGACCCCCAGGCTCCCCAGACCCCCCACCCCCACCCCTACGGGTCCTTCAGGCTCCCCAGGACCCCTCCGGGGGCTCAGGACCCCCCCCCAGGAGGCTCAGGATGCCCAGGACCCCCAGGGAGCTCCCCAGGACCCCCCAGGGGGGCTCAGGATGCCCAGGACCCCCCCCCACCCCTATGTGACCTCTGGCCCACCCTGGCCTGCACCCCTTTGGGACCCCCCGCCCAGGACCCCCCGGGCTCCCCAGGCCCCCCCACCCCACACCCCTACGGGTCCTTCAGGCTCCCCAGGACCCCCCGGGGGCTCAGGACCCCCCCAGGAGGCTCAGGATGCCCAGGACCCCCCAGAGAGCTCCCCAGGACCCCCCAGGGGGCTCAGGATGCCCAGGACCCCCCCCCCACCCCTATGTGACCTCTGGCCTACCCTGTCCTGCACCCCTTTGGGACCCCCTTTGGGACCCCCACCCAGGACCCCCCAGGGGGCTCAGGATCCCAGGACCCCCCCAAGAAGCTCGGGACCCCCCCAGGAGGCTCAGGACCCCCCCCCACCCCTATGTGACCTCTTGTGACCTCTGGCCCACCCTGGCCTGCACCCCTTTGGGACCCCCCCGGGATCCCCCACCCCTACAGGTCCTTCAGGCTCCCCAGGACCCCCCCAGGAGGCTCAGGATCCCCAGGACCCCCCAGGAGGCTCAGGACCCCCCCCCCCACCCCTACGCGACCTCTGGCCCACCCTACTCTGTCCTGCACCCCTTTAGGACCCCCCTCCCCCAGGTCCCCCCCTGGGCTCCCCGGCCCCCCCCCCCCCAGCCCCCACCTGGGTGCAGTTGTCGGCCTTGGGCTCGAGCTGGGCGGGGGTGACGAGCCCCCCAGGAGGCTGCTCTCCAGGTACCCCCGCTCGGCGGCGGGGTCGAAGCGGGCGCCGGGGCGGGCGAGGAGCAGGGGCAGCGCCACGGCGAAGCCGGCCATGTCCAGCGGGAAGGGGCGCTCGGGCTTCCAGGCCGTGTGGAAGCCCACCACGCGCCCCCGCCACCAGCGGCCGCTCGAAGCGCAGCCCCCACCAGCCCCACCGGCCAGACGGCCACGCGGCGGGTGCTGCGCATCTGGGGGGGGGGGGACGGGGGGGTTAGGGGGGGTATAAAAGAGGGGAAGGGGGAAATAGGGGGCTGGGGGGGGTTAGAAGGGGAGGTGGGGGGATAAAGGGGGAAAAGGGGGGGCTGGGGGGGGTAGAAGGGGACTTGGGGGGGATAAAGGGGGGGGAAACGGGGGGCTGGGGGGGGTAGAAGGGGACTTGGGGGGGTAGAAGGGGGAAACGGGGGGCTGGGGGGGTAGAAGGGGATTTGGGGGGATAAAGGAGGGAAAAAGGGGGGATAAAGGGGGAAACAGGGGACGGGGGGTAGAAGGAGATTTGGGGGTAGAAGGGGATGTGGGGGGATAAAGGGGGAAACGGGGCTGGGGGGGAACAGGGGGCTGGGGGGGGGGGTAGAAGGGGATTTGGGGGGATAAAGGGGGGAAAAAGGGGGGATAAAGGGGGGAAACAGGGGGCTGGGGGGGGGAAACGGGGCTGGGGGGTAGAAGGGGATTTGGGGGGATAAAGGGGGGAAATGGGGGGCTGGGGGGTAGAAGGGGATTTGGGGGGATAAAGGGGGGAAACAAAGGGCTGGGGGGGAAACGGGGCTTGGGGGGGTAGAAGGGGATTTGGGGGGTAGAAGGGGATTTGGGGGTAGAAGGGGGGAAACAGGGGGCTGGGGGGGTAGAAGGGGATTTGGGGGGATAAAGGGGGAAAAAGGGGGGATAAAGGGGGGAAACAAGGGGCTGGGGGGAAACAGGGGCTAGGGGGGGGAAGAAGGGGATTTGGGGGGATAAAGGGGGGAAACAGGGGGCTGGGGGGGGAAACAGGGGACTTGGGGGGTAGAAGGGGAGTTTGGGGGGATGGGGGGGGGGGATAAAGGGGGGAAACAGGGGATGGGGGGGGGGGATAAAGGGGGAAACAAGGGGCTGGGGGGAGTAAAGGGGGAAATAAAGGTCTGGGGGGGTAAAGGGGGGGGAAGGGGGGGCTGGAGGGGGGAATGGGGCAGAAACGGGGGGCTGGGGGGGTAAAGGGGGGAGTGGGGGGCTTGGAGGGGGTAAAGGGAGGGAAATGGGGGGGAATGGGGGGAATAAGGAGCTCTGGGGTGGAATTCAGGGGAAAACGTGGGGGGGCTGAGGGGGGAACAGAGAAGTAGAGGAAATGTGGGGCTGGGGGGGGGGGGGGCAGAAACGGGGCTGCGGGGGGGCAGAAACGGGGCTGCGGGGGGGCAGCAGGGTTCCCCTGAGGCCGTTTGGGGCAGCTCAGAGGGACCTGAGCAGCGAGAGGGGACTTGGGGGTGGGTGGGGGTGGGGGGTATCTGGGCGAATTTGGGGTGGGGGGGGGGGGCTGAGAAACCTCGGGGGGGTCCGGGGGGGGGTCCGGGGGGGCAGCAGGGTTCTCCTGAGGCCCTTTGGGGCAGCTCAAAGGGACCTGAGCAGCGAGAGGGGACTTGGGGGTGGGGGGGGGGGGGGGTGTCTGGGCGAATTTGGGGTGGGGGGGGGGCTAAGAAACCTCAGGGGGTCCGGGGGGGTCCGCACCTCCTCGAAGAGCCGCAGGCTGTAGGTGTTGTCGTCGTCGGCGAAGTAGACGACGGCGCGCTCGCCGGGCGCCCGCGTGTCCCGCAGCCACTGCAGGGCCCGGTTGCGCTGCTCGACCCCGCGGGGCCGCAGCCAGGAGGGGTCCCCGGGGCGGCGGCGGCGCTCGGGGGGGGTGGGGGCGTGCAGGTGGGTGAAGGGCACCCCGCTGGCCGCCAGCAGCCCCCACCAGCGCCGTGGGGGCGGCCGCGTCCTCCACCACCACCCAGTGCAGCGCCCGCACGTGCAGGAGGGTCTGGGACAGGCGGACCAGCTCCGCCTTCTGCACCGGCCTGCGGGGGGGGGGGGGGGTTAATTTTGGGGGGGGGGGGCAAGGAAACGGCGGGGGGGGTCAGGGAAATAACGGGGGGAGGGAGAAAAATAATAGGGGGGGGATAGGGAGAGTAGGGGGGGGATATGTAGGAAGGGGGGGGAACGGCACGGGAAGGGAATAAAATGTCGTGGGGGGGAATAAATAGCACGGGGGGTAAAAATATAATGGGAGGGGGGAATATAATGGGGGGGAGAATAAAGATCGTGGGGGGAAATAAATAGAAAAGGGGGGGAAACAGCACGGGAAGGGGATAAAACGTCCCAGAGGAGGGAGAAAATGTAACGGGGGGGGGGAATAAAATGTCCGGGGGGGGGGGGGCAAATAAACGCCCCGGGCTCTCACCTGGCGTAGGTGGGGGTCACCACGTAGATGGTCGGCAGCGGCGCCCCCCGGCTCGGTGCCCCCCGCCGCAGCTGGGCCTGGAGCTGGGCCAGGCGCTGCTCAGCGCCCCGCAGCAGCCGGGAGCAGTCACAGGGCTGCCCTGGGGGGGGGAATTAACCGGGGGGGGGAATTAAATGAGGGGGGAGGTCAGCAGAGCTCTGTGCCCCCCCCCCCCCCCGGCCCCTCACCGAGCTGCAGCAGGGCGCAGAGCAGCCCCAGCAGCGACACCACGAAGTAGACGAGGAAGACGTGCCTCAGCCTCAGCATGGCCAGGGGGGGGCGGGGGGGCCTGGGGGGGCAACGGGGTGGGGGGGGGGTGAGGGGGGGGACCTGGGGGGAGGGCGGTGGGGGTCCGGCCCCGCAGCCCCCAGTTCCTCCCAGTCCCCCCCAGCTGCGCAGAAAGATCCACCGGGGTCAGCACCAGCCCCCATCCATACCAGTTCCCTCCCAGTACGTCCCAGTTCCTCCCAGTACGTCCCAGTCCCTCCCATTATGTCCCCAGTATGTCCCAGCCCCTCCCAGTATGGCCCAAGCTCCCCCCAGCCCCCTCCCAGTATATCATAGAAAGCCCCAGTGCAGCCAGCACCAGCCTCCGCTGTATGGCCCAGTGCCCCCAGTCCATTCCAGTCCCCCCCAGTCCCCCCCCAGTACACCCCAGCCCGCCCAGTCCCCCCATTATGGCCACAGTCCACCCCAATCCATCCCAGTTCCCCCCAGAAAGCCCCAGTACAGCCAACATCAGCCCCCCGTATGTCCCAGTACCCCCCAATCCATCCCAGTCCCCCCAGTACATCCCAGTCCCACCCCAACCCTTTCAAGTTCCCCTGAGTACATCCCAGCCCCCCCAGTCCTTCCCAGTCCATGCCAGTCTCCCCCAGTATGTCCCAGTCCCCCCCAGTACGTCCCAGTATAACCCAGTACCCCACAGAAAGCCCCAGCGCGACCAGCACCAGCCCGTCCCAGTCCATCCCAGTCCCTCCCAGTACCCCCAGCATGTCCCGGTCCCCCCCAGTCCCTCCCTGTCCCCTCCAACCCGTCCCAGTTCCCCCCGGTCCCTCCCAGTGCTCCCAGTCCCGGTGCCCACGGGCCGTGCGGACGTGGCGCCGTTGCCATGGAGACCGGGGGGGGGCCAACCCACGGGGCCGGGGCTACCGGAACTCACCGCGGCGGGGGCGGGGCCCGGAACCGGGGCCTTGGGGACCGGAACCGGGCCGGGGCCGCGCAGCCTCCGCCGGGCCGGGCCGGGCCGGGCCGGGCCGGCACTTCCGGCCAGCGCCGTTACACTCCGACCGCTACTTCCGGCCGCGGTCCGTCCTTCAAACGGGTCCGTGCGGCACCGCCACCCGCAGCGCAATGGTTCCCTCCCCCGCTCCACTTTTTCCGTTTCTTTTTTTTTCCGTTTTTTTTTTTTTTTTTCCGTTTTTTATTCGTGTTTTATCAAAATCCGCGCGGGGGCAGCGCCCCCGGCCCCCCCCCCGCCCCTCAAGAAGAGGAGAGGGGGTGGGGGCCCGGTTTTGTCCCTCCCCCCCCCCAGCACTGGAGGGGGGGGGGAAGAGGGCTCCCCCAACCCCTGCTGCCCCCCCACGGCAACTGGGGGGAGGGGGAGGCAGAAGGGGGGGGGGGCAGAAAAAGGGGGAGGGGGGCAAAAAAAGGAGGAGGGGACAAGGAAAGAAAAGGGGGGGGGCAGGAGGTGTTGCTGGGGGCACGGGGGGGAATTTTGGGGGGGGGGGGAGTTGTGGGGCTGGGGGGGCTCGGGGTTTGGGGGGCTCACAGTCTTGGTCCCCAGCCCCCACCAGCCCGGCACTGCTCCCCCCACCCCGAACTGGGAGGGGGCAACAGGGGAGGGGTCAGCAGCAGCCCTCCCACACCCCAAGGCCCCAAAACAACCAGGGGCAAACCCCCCTGTGGCAGCGAGGGGGGGGGGCGAGAGGGGCCCAGAGGGGTCCCAGAGGAGGGGGGGGCCCCCCGCACCCCCACCCCCCATCTCACAGCAGCCCCCCCTGCATTATCGCAGGACGATGGCCCAGTCGGCGCCGATGCGGACCCCGGCTTGCGCACGGTGAGGACGGAGGTCTCGGCCTCATGCTGGAAGTCGAGGCGAGTCTCGGGGCCGCCTGCCGAGGGAGGGGCACACAACGGGGTGAGGGGGGGGACACAGCAGCCCCAGGACCCCCCCAGAGCCCCCTCCCATCCCCCTACTCACCTGCAGGACGGAGAACGACGGCCGCCGGCTTCCCCGCGCCGAGGATCACCACACGCTCCACCCACGCCGGGGTCTCGAAGCTGCCCCTGGGGGTCCGCAGAACTGGGGGGGGCAAGAGGGGCGTGGAGGGAGGCGCCCCCACAATTTGAGGGGGGCCGAGGGGGGCTTTTGGGGGGTTACCTGGCCGTCAGCGTGTTGCTGGCGAAGGTGAAGCGGCGGTGGAGGTAGCGCGATGCCGTGGCGTAGTCAAAGCTCTGCCCGTCGTCCAGGAAGAGGTCGCCTTCGGCTGTGCCCTGCAGGATAGGGGGGTCAGGGGGGGCCTGGGGGGGGTTGTGGGGGGCTTTGGGGAGCCCCCGCGGTGCTGTGCTCACCTGGGGGCTCAGCGCCACGTAGAGGGTGAAAGGGTCGCCCTTCATGCACTCGGTGGAGCGCCGCACGCGGTCCTGCCGTGGCACCACGGTGCCGCCGCGCTGGTACACGGGGATCTGTGGGGGGCCGGGGGGGGGGACGACACAGGAAATATCAGCCACCCTGACCCCCCCTGCCCCTCTGCGCCCCCACGTGGCCCCCCCAGCCCCGTCCCCACGCACGCTGCTCATGGTCACGGGCACGTAGAGCGTCTGGGGCGCGTGGTGCTTCTGGTGCGAGGCGACGTCGTACCACACCTGGGGGCAGAGGGCGATGAGACGGGGGTGTGGCCCCCAAAAAACGTGTCCCCCCCCCCCAAAAAAATACCCTGCAAGTCTTCTCCAGACCCCCCCCGGCTTACCTCGCCCTTGCCGGGCAGGTAGACCTGCACGCCGCGGGCGCCCTGCTCCGTGACGGGGTGCACCAGCAGCGCCCTGTCTGCGGAAAAAGGGGGGGGGGGGGGGGGCTGGCTCAGCACCTGGGGGGTGCCCCGGGGCCGGGGGGGGGGGTCCTGGGGGGCCCTACTCACCAATTAAGTACTGGTCGTCCATGGCAAAGGTGGTGGTGTCCTCGGGGTACTCCATCCAGAGAGGTCTGGAGGGGGAGAGCGGGGGAAAAAATCAGGGAATTGTGAGCGTGGGGGGGATTTGGGGAGGGGGGGATTTGGATTTGGGGCCCCCCCCCCCGCCCGGCTCACCTCATGACGGGCAGCCCGTGGCGGTGGCAGCGGTAGAAGGCGGTGTACCAGAAGGGCAGCAGGGCGTAGCGCTGGCGCACGGCGCCGCGGATCAGCGCCGCGTTCTCCTCGCCGAAGAGCCAGGGCTCGCGGCGCACCGTGTCCAGGTGCGCGTGGGCGCGGAAGAAGGGCTGGAAGGCGCCCGCCTGGTACCAGCGCACCAGCAGCTCCGCGTCCGGGTTCTTGAAGAAGCCCCCACGTCCGCTGCGGGGACGGACGGGGGTCGGGGGGGCCCCAAAATGGTGCTAAACCCCCCCCCCCAAAAAGAAGGGCGAGGCGCCGCTCACCGCCGCAGAAGGAGAGCCCGGCCAGCCCGAAGCTCAGGCACATGGGGATGGAAATCTTCAGGTGCTCCCCACTCGGCCGCGTTGTCGCCCGTCCACACGGCGCCTGGGGGGGGGAAAACGTGCCTGAGACCCTCCTGGGGGGGAGGAAACGGGACGGTGGGAGCGCAGGAGGGTCCCTGCTTCGTCCTCATCCTCACCGTAGCGCTGGGAGCCGGCGAAGAAGGCTCGGCTCAGCACGAAGGGGCGCTGCCGCCCGCCCGAGCGCTGGATCTGCCCCTCGGCCGTCGCCATTTGCTGGGGGGGAGGAAAAAATGGTTGGGGGGAGGAAAAAAAGGGGCTTGAGGGGGGGTCCTGCTGGCCGGGGGGGTCCTGCTGGCCGGGGGGGCCCAGGCTCACCACGTAGAAGCCGTAGAGGTTGTGGAGGTCGCGGTGCTCCCAGCCGCCGTGGTGCACGGCGTCCTTGTGCATCGTCACCTCGGGGCCGCTGAACACCGACGGCTCGTTCATGTCGTTCCAGGTGAAGAGGTTCTCGGTCGAGCCCTTGGGGTGGGGGGCACAGAAATGATTTGGGGGTCACAGCGACGATTTGGGGGCGTTACAGTGATGATTTGGGGGGAGAACGGTGACGGGGCTGCTCCCACCTCGTACTGGTCGTAGGCGAACATGGAGGCCCACCAGGCGCGCATCTCGGGGTTGGTGAAGTCGGGGTACGCCGCCGAGCCTGCGGGCGGCGGGGAGGGTGGGGGGATGTTAGCACGGCTCCCTGCGCCCCCCAGGACCCCCCAGCCCCTCAGCCCCGCTCACCCGGCCAACACCAGCCCTCGTAGTCGCCGCCGTCCTTGGTCTTGACGTAGAAGCCGCGGGCGCGCAGCTCGCTGTGCACGCGGTAGGCGCTGTCCACCTTGATGTGCGGGTCCACGATGCTCACCATCTGCGGGGGAGGGGGGCAAAAAAATCACCGTAGGAAACCCGGGGGGTCCCGCAACCCCCCTCGGCGCCCCCATCCCAGCCGGGGACCCCCCGACCTTGCGCTTCTTGGCGGCCAGGCGCTCGAGCATGGCGCGGGGCTGGGGGAACTTGCTGGGGTCCCAGGTGAAGTAGCGCTTGCCGTCGGCGTGCTCGATGTCGAGCCAGAGCACGTCGCAGGGGATGGCGTGCTCCTCGAAGCCCCGCTCCACCGCCGCCACGTCCTCCTCGTCGTTGTAGTTCCAGCGGCTCTGGTGGTAGCCCAGGGCGAAGAGCGGCGGCAGCGCCTGGGTGCCTGCGGCGAGCGGGCTCAGCACGGGGTCCCCGCATCGGGTAAACCCCCAAAACGCGGGTTTAAGCCCCCAAAACGCGGGTTTAAGCCCCCAAAACGCGGGTTTAAGCCCCCAAAACGCGGGTTTAAGCCCCCAAAACGCGCGTTTAAGCCCCCAAAACGCGGGTTTAAGCCCCCAAAACGCGCGTTTAAGCCCCCAAAACGCGGGTTTAAGCCCCCAAAACGCGCGTTTAAGCCCCCAAAACGCGGGTTTAAGCCCCAAAACGCGGGTTTAAGCCCCCAAAACGCGGGTTTAAGCCCCCAAAACGCACGTTTAAGCCCCCAAAACGCACGTTTAAGCCCCCGGTGGGAAGGCTTAAGCCCCAAAACGTGGGTTTGCCAGCCCCCAAAACGCGTGTCAAGCCCCCAGAAACGCGGGCTTAAAGCCCCCCGAAGCCCCCCCTGTGTACCGGTGAGGGCGGCGTACTGCCCCGCCACGTCGGCGGGCGCGGGGCCGAGCAGCAGGAAGACGTCGATGATGCCGCTCTCCGACATCCAGCGCACGTCGGTCTGCGGCGTCTCGCCGCCGCCCTGCATGTAGTCCAGCAGCTTCCCGAAAAGCGTCTGCGGGACGGCCACAAAGGCTCGCGGAGGGGGGGTCGCGAGGCTTCGTGGCCCCCCCCCGCCCCGGGAACGCCGTGCCGCACCTTGCCGGCGGTGTTGGAGCTGATGTCCACCCAGGTCTCGGCGGCGTTGAGCCAGAAGACGCCGAGGGTGCTGCGGGCGCTGTGGGCCAGCAGCAGCGGGACGGAGCCGTAGAGCGCCATGGGGTTGTAGAGCTCGTACTGGAAGACGTCCAGGTTGTAGAGGCGGTACGGGTCGCCCCCCTGCAGGAGGGCAGGCTGTCAGAATCCCCCCCGCGGCGCCAGAGGGCCCCCCGCACCCCCCCCCCCCCCAAAAAAAACTCACTCGGTGGTGCGCAGCCGCAGGTTGTCCGCATGCTCGGGGATGCCGTAGACGTGCTCGAAGCCGGGCAGGGAGAAGTCCAGCCCCACCGACGTGGGTCCTGGGGGGGAGCCGGGGCGAAATTAGAGACGCCCCCACCCCACGGAGGCCCCCACACCATCGGGGGGGGTCCCTGTGCCCCCAGGCCCGGCGCTGCCCTCACCGTTGGGTTTGGAGTCCGTGTGCGTCTTGAACGTCTCCTCCCACGAGCCCGGCTCCTCCGCGGCCTCCGCGTCCACCTCTGCGGGCTGGGGGAGGGAGCAACAATATCAGAAAAAGGGCTCCCCCACCCCAAAAAAAGACCCCCCCGCTGCCCCCCCACACCCCCCAGCACCTTCTCGCTCTGGCTGTCGGCGTCTTCTGTCCCTGCGCCTCCCTCCTGACCCTCGGCAGCCGCCTCCTCTGCCGCCGGCTCTTTGGGGGTGTCACTGGGGGGGGGGGACGAGGCACACGGACGGGTTTTGGGTTTTTTTTTTAGGGGGGGGGAACACTCGTACACACACACACGCAGTGGGGACGCTCGCTAACCCGCAGGGAGGGGGGCCCCGAGAGCCCGAAACCACAGGGGGAGGGGTATCAGGATGTGGCCCCTCTCACACCAAGGTGGGGTGGGGGGATTTTTGGGTGCGGGGGGAGGGATTTGGGGCACGGAGGTGCAGAGCAGCAGCAGCAGCCACAGAATTACCTATGGAACAGGCTCCTGAGCTTATCCCACAAGCTCCCGAGCGAGCTACTAACTTTATCCGAGAAACTGGGGCGCAGAGGGGGGTGTTCGGGAGGGGGGGGGACAGTGCAGCCAGAAACAGAAACACAGCGAGAGTCAGCGCCCACGGCCCCCCCGTACCCCCCAACCCCTCCGTGGGGCGCCCCCGCTATTTTAGAACCCCCCTCCCTCCGCCACCCCGCGGTTTACCTGTACCGGGAGGGAGCCGGGGCGGGCGGGCCCCCAAATCCCCCCCCGGGGGGGGGGCTCGGCTCGAAACGGGCATAGCCCCCCCCCGTGCTCCCCCCCCCCCCCGGTGTACTCACGAGCCGCGGCGGGGGCGGAGGTGCTCGAAGACGAGCAGCCCGCGGGCGTTGACGCTGGCCAGCAGCTCGCGGCCCCGCAGCAGGTCCATGCGGAACGGCTTCTCCGTCAGCAGCAGCCGGTGCCCGCCGGGGCCCAGCGCCAGCTCCAGGCTGCCCTCCTCACGCCCCGTCACCGTCAGCCTACGGGGCGGACGCGCACACACGGGGTGGGGGGTGGGGGTCACGGAGGAGCCCCGAAATTTGCTCGCGCCCCCCTCCCCCCGGAGGACTCACGGCTCGGCCTGCGGCTCGCCCAGCAGCACGTCGGGCACCTCGTAGCGGGGCCGCAGCGGGTGCAGCTCCCTGATGCGGATGCGCGTCGTGTTCCCCCGCAGCCCCGACAGCTCCAGCAGCAGCGGCACCTACGGGAAAACACCGGGGGGGGGGCTCACCACATACCCTCCCCCCAAATAATTAATTTACCCCCCCCGGAGCCCCGCACGCACCTTGGTGTCCTCATTGACCAGCTGCAGCGTGGCGGCGCCGGGCCCGAGCTGCAGCGACTCGAGGAGGGCTCGGTACGGGGAGCGGCCGGGCTGGAGGCTGCGCTGCCGCCTGCGGGGGTGTGTGGGGGGGCACAGCTCGAACGGGGCCCCCCCAGCACCGGGAAGCGGGGCTCCTGGGGGGGGGGGGCACCCACCTGCAGAAGGCGCTCTGCTCGCACGTCTTGAAGTTGCTGCGGTCCACGGCCAGCGCGGCCCCGAGAAGGGCCCAGAGCAGCAGCACCGGTGCTGGGCGCCGCCTGCGGGACGGGGCAAAGGGCACGGCCGTTACCCGGGGGGGTACCGGGGGGGGGGGCTGGGTAGGACCGGGAAGGGGCTGGGGGGGGTTTGGAGTAACAGGGGCTGGACCGAGGGGGTCCGAGTGTAACCGGGGGAGTCCGGGCAGAACTGGGACCGGACCGGGAGCAACCGGGACGGAGCTGGGGGTGGGGAGTCTTGGAGCAATAGGGGCTGGACCAGGGTGGGGCGGGAACAACCGGGGCTGAACCGAGGGGGCCTGGGCGTAACCGGGGAGGTCCGGGCGGAAGCGGGGCTGGACCGGGGGAGCTCGGGTGCAACCGGGCCGGGGCTGGGGGGGTCCGGGAGCAACCGGGGCTGGAGTGGGGGGGGGGTCTGGGCGTAACCGGGAGGTCCGGGACCAACTGGGACCGGACGGGAGGGGTCTGGGCGTAACTGGGGGGGGGTCTGGGTAGAACCGGGGCCGGGCCGGGAGGCCCCAACGTGCCCGGGGGGCGGGGACCGGGCCGCGGGGCCTCGGCCTTGGTCCCGGGCCTCGTCCCGGGGATCCCGTGGCGCTGGGAGCCGCCCGGTGAGGGGATCGGGGGGGGGGGTCTCACACTGAGGGGGGCGGAGGAGGAGAGGCCGCCCGCCCCCCCGCCGCGCGCTCACCTCCCCGGCGCCGCCGCCATCTTGGCTGAGGGCTGACCCTTGACCCCGCCCCCCGGCCCCACGCCGCCTCGCCCATTGGCTGCGCGGAGCCCCGCCCCCCGGGAGCGCGCTCCCGCCCCGCCCCGGCGCACCTGGTTGCCGGGGTAGCGTAGCCCCGCCCACGCGGCCCCGCGATTTGCGCGCGGGGGTTGAAAGGCGGGAGCGCGAGCCAATCAGAGAGCGCTGTGCACACGGCCGGAGGGGGAGCGGCCGGCCAATGAACGCGAGGTGAAGCCGGAGTGACAGCGCTGGGCGCCCAATCACAAGCAGCCTCCCGGCCCGCTCGCGGTTTCCCCAGCAACGCCCCGCCCCGGCTGCCATGGCAACCGCGGCCCGCCCCTTCTTTCGCCGGGAGGGCGGGAGCAGGTGCCGCACGGATGAGTGGCGTTAGCAAAGAACCAATCAGCGTGCTCCAGCAGCCTGCCGATATGAGCGGCAGGCGCGAAGACCAATAGGAGCGGCGCGACGGAGAGCCAGGCGGCCAATCGGAGCGGGGGCGGGGCGGCGGCTTTGTGGGGAGCGGGGCCGGGCCCGAGCGGCGGAGCCAGGCCCGGAGCCGGGCTGGGAGCCCCCGTCCCCGCCATGGAGTTCCCGGAGCACAGCCGGCAGCTGCTGCGGGGGCTGCGGGAGCAGCGGGCTCAGGGCTTCCTGTGCGACTGCACGGTGCTGGTGGGCAGCGCCCCGTTCCCGGCGCACCGCGCCGTGCTGGCGGCCTGCAGCGCCTTCTTCCACATGTGCTACGCCGAGCGGCTGGACAAGGGCGAGCTGGTGCAGCTCAACAGCGAGATCGTGACGCCGCCCGCCTTCGGGCTGCTGCTCGAGTTCATGTACGAGGGGCGCCTGGCGCTGGCCGCCACGCCGCTGGAGGACGTGCTGGCGGCCGCCAGCTACCTGCACATGAACGACGTGGTCAAGCTCTGCAAGAAGAAGCTGCAGGCGCGGGCCCCGGCCGAGGCCGACAGCACCAAGCGGGAGGAGGAGGACGACGACGACCCCCCCGGCAGGCCCCCGCTGCCGCCCGCCGCCCTCCCGCAGCTCCCGGCCAGCCCCGGGGCGCCGCCGCTGCCGCCGCCGCTGCTGCTGTCGCTGCCCCCGGGCCCGGTCGGCCAGGCCGGGGAGGAGCAGCGGGCCCTGGCCCCCCCGAGCCGCCCGCGGCCTGCGTGGACGTGGCCGACACCACGCAGCCCGGCGTGGAGGGCGACTGGCCCCCCCGCGCGGCCCCCCGGACCTCTCGCTGCCCAGCCCCAGCAGCTCGACGGAGGCCGCCCCGCGGCCCGCCTTCCTCGGAGGCGAGCTGCCGGCCCCCGGGGAGCTCTGCGCGGGGCCCTGGGCGCCCGCCGCCCCCACGGGGCTGCTGCCCGCCGCCATCAAGGTGGAGGCCATCGTCATCTCCGACGAGGAGCCCGAGGCGGGCGCCCGCCGCCCCGGAGGCCTCTTCCCGGGGCCGGCGAGGGGTCCCCGGGGGTTGGCGGCGGCGGCCTTCAGGGAGGCGGCGGGGCAGCCGCTGGCCTTCGGGCTGCCGGCGCTGCGGGAGCCGCTGTTCCTGCCGCCGCTGGAGGGGCGCGGGGGCTTCGGGCTGTTCGCCGAGGAGGCGCCGACGTGCCCGACGTGCGGGAAGACCTTCTCGTGCTCCTACACGCTGCGCCGCCACGCCACCGTGCACACCCGGGAGCGCCCCTACGAGTGCCGCCACTGCCTGCGCAGCTACACGCAGTCCGGGGACCTCTACCGGCACATCCGCAAGGCGCACAGCCACGGGCTGCCCGCGCACCTGGGCCACGCCGACAGCGACCACGGCAACCCGCCCTAGAGGGACCGGACGGGGGGGGGCGGGCGCTAGGACCCGGGGGAGGGCCGCGGCCGCCGGGGGCGGGGCCGGAGCAGCGGGGGGCGGGGCCTGCGCCGATGTGGGCGGAGCGGGTGTACGGAGGTCACGTGGGCTGGAATAAAGCGCGGACGCCAACGGGCGGTGCGTTGTGCCTAGGGGGCGGGGCTTGGGGCCACGCCCGCGCCGCCCTCCCATTGGCTGCCATTACTGCGGGCGCTCGGCTGCCCTCACGGGCCGCGGCTGCGCATGCGCGGAGAGTCAGAGTCGACCCCCCCCCCCCGCCGCCCGCCAGAGCCGCGGGTTCGAATCCCGGCCCCGGCTCCAATCCCGGCTCCCCCCCCCCTGCGCAGCCCCCCGTGCCCCCCCCCCCCCCCGGTGCCCCCCCCAGTAACGCACCCGGACGCTTAAAAGCACTTTAATCACAAAAATAGAGCTCTCTCCGCGGCGGCACCTATAAAAAGGGGGGTCGAGGACACGGTGGGGGGGGCGAGCGCCCCAAACCCGGGTCAGGAGCAGGCGGGGGGGGCGCCCGGGCGGGGGCGCAGGCCGGGCCCCCCCCCCGAAGAAGGAGGGCTCGGTGAGGGGGTGCAGCAGCAGCAGGAAGAGCAGCACCCCCAGCAGGTAGCAGGGGAGCAGGGCCCGGCGCCGGGGGTGCTCCAGGGCAGCCCCCACGGCCGGGAAGCCCATGGAGTTGCAGAAGGAGTGGCACAGCACCGGGCCCGCCAGGTGGCCTGCGGGACGGACGGACAGACAGACGGACGGACGGGGGGGTCAGCAGGGCAGAGACCCCCCCCCCCCCCCCCGGGGCTTGGCACCCCCCAGCCCCGTGCCTCCTCACCTGTCCTGAGGAAGATGAAGGCCGTGTAGGCGCCGAAGACGGCCGTGTAGGAGAACTGGAAAGCTGCGGGGGGAGCGGGGAGGTTGTGGGGGGGACACGGAGGGGGGGGACACAGGGGGACAGATTTCCCCCCTCCAGACCCCCCAGGACCCCCCCCAGCCCTACCTGCCGACATGAAGATGCTGCCGACGGAGCCCTGGCGGAAGCGGAGCTGCTCGATGACGTGGTGGAAATGGGCTGGGGAGGGAGGGAGGCGGTGAGGGGGGGGCACGAAGGGAATTTGGGGGGGGGGGGGGGGGTCCCGGGGGCGCCGCGCTCACCCACGCCGAAGAAGAGGGGGCAGGCGAGGACGGCGGGGCCGGGGCCGGTGCAGGGCACCAGCATGGGCAGCATGCAGGCGCGGAAGACGAGCTCCTCGGTGAGCGGGGCCACCACCTGGTTCCGCAGCCAGCGCACGTCGCCCAGGCACAGCGCCCAGAGCCGGGGGTCTGCGGGCACGGAGGCGCTGCCACCCCGAAACCCACCCGTCCCCCAAAACCTGCCCCCACGCACCCCCGAACCCCACCCTGCCCCCAAACCTGCCCCCCTGTGCCCCCAAAACCTATCCCTGTGCTCCCAAAACCCACGCCACGTCCCCAAAACCCACCCATCCCCCCTAAACCTGCATCCCTGTGCCCCAAAAAACCCACCCCGTGTCCCCAAAACCCACCTGTCCCCCAAAAACCTGCCCCCGTGCACCCCCAAAACCCGTCCCGTGCCCCCAAAACCTGACTTTCTGCCCCCAAACCTGCTCCCCTGCACTCCCCAAACCCACCCGTCCCCCGAAACCTGCCCCTGTACCCACAAAACCCAACCCATCCCCAAACCTGCCCCCCCCACGCCCCCAAAACCCGCTCCACCTTCCTCCCCCAAACCTGCCCCCGATGCCTCCAAAACTGCCTCCCCAAACCCCTCCCCCCAAAACCGACCCCCCCAGACCCCCCTAAACCCCTTGCTGCCCCCCAATCCACCCCCCGTCCCCCCCCCCCTTACCCAAAGCCCCCCTGACGCCGTCAAGCCAGCGCCAGGGGCAGTCCATGGAGAGCTGGATGAGGGGCCCCAGGAAGAGGACCTGGGGGAGCAGGGGGGGGTCAGGGGGGCCATGGCGGGCCGTGCCCCCCCGCCACCCCCACGTACCATGGTGAGCAGCAGCGGCAGCAGCGTGGCCGGCACCAGCCCCTCCAGCCTCAGCCCCAGCAGCGCCGGCAGCGGGGTGTCTGGCTAGGGGGGAGAAAAGGGGGGAAGCAAAAATTAGGGTGCTCCCCCCCCCAAAAAAATTAGGGACCCCCAGGCTCACCTTGATGCCCGTCAGCTCCTTCCAGAGCCACACGAAGGCCGGGGAGAGCCCCGACACCACCAGGACGCTGGTGAAGCGGCGCTTGATGACGGACGGGTGGTCCCTGCGGCGGGGGTCAGCAGGGGAGCCTCACGGAGCCCCCCCCCACCTTCAAGACCCCCCCCCCCTCAAACACCCTCAATGCCCCCCCACCCTCCGGCACCCCCAAAAATCCCTCTCAAGCACCCCGCATCTCCCCAGCACCCCAAAGCCCCCCTCTCACCGACCCCCCCCAAGGCTTCTTACAGCCCCCGACCCCCGACCCCCAGTCCCAGGACCCCCAGGGTGCCCCCCCGGGGCTCTCCCCTGGCCCCTCCTGGAGCTCCCCACTCACCTCTTGGTGCCCCCACAGCCCCCCCCCGGATCCCCCAGGCTCTACCCCAGTCCCCGGTGCCCCCCAGCCACCCCCGGAGCCCCCCCGAAGACCCCAGCCACCCCCAGTGCCCCCCAGCCACCCCCCGGTTCTCCCCAAGTCCCTCCCGGTGCCCCCCGTAGCCTCCCGGTGGCCCCCGACCCCCCGGCCTCCCCCAGTCCCCCCGGTGCCCCCCGGAGCCCTCTCGGTGCTCACCAGCCCTCCCGGTGCCCTCCAGCCCCCCCACGGTGCCCCCCAGTCCCCCCGGTTCTCCCCAAGCCCCTCCCGGTGCCCCCCATAGCCCCCGGTGGCCCCCGACCCCCCCGGCCTCCCCCGGCCTCCCCCCAGTCCCCCCGGTGCCCCCCAGTCCCCCCGGTTCTCCCCAAGCCCCTCCCGGTGCCCCCCCATAGCCCCCGGTGGCCCCCGACCCCCCCGGCCTCCCCCGGAGCCCTCTCGGTGCTCACCAGCCCTCCCGGTGCCCCCCAGCCCCCCCCCGGTGCCCCTCCGGTGCCCCCCGGTGCCCCCCAGCCCCCCGGTACCCCCGGTGCCCCCCGGTGCCCCCCGTACCGCGGCAGCGGGCTGCCCCAGACGTAGAGGCTGCCCACGTAGGAGCAGGCCAGGCTGAGGCAGGCCAGCACGGCGGCCCAGCACGCCCCGGGCCCGGCGGTAGCGGGGGCCGGGCCCGCTCCGTGCCCCGGGGCCGCTCCCGGTGCCGCCGCGGGCCCGGCTCGGCCCGGAGCGGCCCAGGAGGAGCCGCCCGCGGGCTCCGACACCGCCATGGCGCGGCGGGGCGGGGCCACGCCGGGGGGCGGGGCCGGGGGCGGGGCCACGCGCGGAGGGGGCGTGGCCAGACCCCGATAGGCGGGCCCCGGGTGGGTGGGCGGGGCTAAGCGCCGCTGGGCGGTGCCGATTGGTGGTGGGCGGGGCTGGGGGCGGGGCTTCGGTGGGTGGTGGGCGGGGCGTGGGGTGGGGGGCGGGGCAAGGGAGGGGGCGTGGTCAGTGAGCAAGGGGAGGGGCGGGGGGAGAGCGGGGGGGGGGGGACTGGGAGTAGTGGGGGCAACTGGGGGAACTGGGACCAGTGGGGGCGGCTGGGAGAACTGGGGCTAACGTGGGGCAACCGGGTCTAACTGGGGAAGCTTGGGGTAACTGGGACCAGCAGGGGCAACTGGGGGAACTGGGGCTAACTGGGGGAACTGGGACCAGCAGGGGCAACTGGGGGAACTGGGGCCAGCAGGGGCAACTGGGGGAACTGGGGCTAACTGGGGGAACTGGGGCCAGCAGGGGCAACTGGGGGAACTGGGACCAGCAGGGGCAACTGGGGGAACTGGGGCTAACTGGGGGAACTGGGGCCAGCAGGGGCAACTGGGGGAACTGGGGCTAACTGGGGGAACTGGGGCCAGCAGGGGCAACTGGGGGAACTGGGGCTAACTGGGGGAACTGGGGCCAGCAGGGGCAACTGGGGGAACTGGGGCTAACTGGGGGAACTGGGGCCAGCAGGGGCAACTGGGGGAACTGGGACCAGCAGGGGCAACTGGGGGAACTGGGGCTAACTGGGGGAACTGGGACCAGCAGGGGCAACTGGGGGAACTGGGGCTAACTGGGGGAACTGGGGCCAGCAGGGGCAACTGGGGGAACTGGGGCTAACTGGGGGAACTGGGGCCAGCAGGGGCAACTGGGGGAACTGGGGCTAACTGGGGGAACTGGGGCCAGCAGGGGCAACTGGGGGAACTGGGGCTAACTGGGGGAACTGGGACCAGCAGGGGCAACTGGGGCAACTGGGACCAATGGTGATAACTGGGGGAACCGGGGAGCTGGGACCAACAGAAGCAACTGGGGAGACTGGGTCTAACTGGGAGAACTGGGGCTAACTGGGGGAACTGGGACCAATGGGGGCAACTGGGGCTAACTGGGGGAACTGGAACCAGCAAAGACAACTGGGCGTACTGGGTCTAACTGGGGGAACTGGGGCTAACTGGGACCAACAGGGGCAACTGGGGCTAACTGGGGGAACTGGGACCAAGGGGGAAAACTGAGGGGACTGGGACCAATGGGGACATGTGGGGGAACTGGGGCTAATTGGGGGAACTGGGGCTAACTGGGGGAACTGGGGCTAACTGGGGACCACCTGGGGGCTCCCTCACTGCCCCCCTCGGGGGGGTCGGAGGGGGGTCCTGGGTGCCCCCCGCGCTGGGGGACGCCCCGGGGTCGCCCTGCTCCGTGCCCCCCGCGTCCGGCGCCTCCGGGGGCTGCGGGGATGGAAGGGGGGGGGGGTGAGCGGGGCTGGGGGGGGGTCTCGGGGAGTGGGGGGGGATGGGGGTGGGGGGGGGTCTCACCCACCGCGGGGGTCGCAGGAGGCGCAGCGCAGGAGGCGGCAGCGGGAGATTTCGGCCAGGCTCCGGTGGGCGGCCGCGGCCAGCGCCGGGGTGTCGGCGACCTGCGGGGGGGGGGGGTGGGGGACACCGAGGGGGGGTCGCGTTGGGGTTTTGGGGTGCCCCCCCCCCCCCACCCACCTGCATGATGCGCAGGCACCGCCGGCGGAAGCGGGCGCTGGTGCTGGCGGCCACCACGGCGCTCAGCGCGTCCAGCGCCACCGGCAGGGCCCGCGCCAGCCGCTCCTGGCCCTGCGGGACGGGACGGGACGGGGGTGGGCGCTTTGGGGTCGGTTTTTTTTTGGGGGGTGCCCCCCCCACCCCAAGGCCCTTCTCCCACCTGCGCCCGGCGGCTGAGCGCCTCCAGCAGCGGGTGGACGAGGGCGCGGACGCCGCGGGTCAGGGCCCGGCGGCTGCCCAGCAGCAGCGGCTCCGCGTGGGCCAGCAGCAGGCGGCGGGTGGCTGGGGGGCGGCGCGGTGACACCGGGGGGGGACAGCAGCCACCGGGGGTGTCCCCCCCCCATAAACCCCGGCCCCCCGCTCACCCGCGTCGTAGGCCCGGAAGGGGTCCCGGTGCCGCACGAAGAGGAAGAGGAGCAGGGTCAGCGGGCGGCCGTCCCCGGCGGGGTCCCCGCCGCCGGTGTCACCGCGTAGGTGGCATCGGCGGGCGCCGGCCCTGCGGGGACGGGGAGGTGGGGGGGGGGAGCCGGGGAGGTGACCCCCGAAGCGTGTCCCCCCCCCCCGCGAGGTGACCCCCGGCGTCCCCTCACCGTCGCCGCCGGCCGGCGGGGCGCGGGGGGTCGCGGCGCAGCCGAAGCGGCCCCAGTCCGCCAGCCACGAGGGGTCCTGGAAGAGCCGGGGCGGGCGGGGGCGGGCGGCAGCCCCGCGGGGTCGTAGCAGAAGACGTGGCAGCGGTCAAGGACAACGCGGCCCCGCGTGGCCCCGTGTCCCCATGTCCCCAACCCCGTGTCCCTGTGTCCCCATCCCCGTGGCCCCGTGTCCCCAACCCCGTGTCCCCATGTCCTCAACCCCGTGTCTGCATGTCCTTGTGTCCCCAACCCCATGTCCCCATGTCCCCATCCCCGTGTCCCCATGTCCCCAACCCAGTGTCGCCGTGTCCCCATCCCCGTGTCCCTGTGTCCCCAACCCAGTGTCCCCGTGTCCCCATCCCCGTGTCCCCGTGTCCCCAACCCCATGTCACTGTGTCCCCGTGTCCCCATGTCCCCAACCCCGTGTCACCAACCCCGTGTCCCCATGACCCCATGTCCCCAACCCCGTGTCCTCAACCCCGTGTCCCCATGACCCCATGTCCCCATCCCCATGTCACCATGTCCCCATGTCCCCAACCCTGTGTCCCCGTGTCCTCAACCCCATGTCCCCATGTCCCCATGTCCCCAACCCCGTGTCGCTGTGTCCCCGTGTCCCCATGTCCCCAACCCCATGTCCCCAACCCCATGTCCCCATGTCGCCGTGTCCCCAACCCTGTGTCCCCATGTCCCCGTGTCCCCATCCCCGTGTCCCCATGTCCCCAGCCCCATGTCCCCGTGTCCCCGTGTCCCCAACCCCGTGTCACCATGTCCTCAGCCCCGTGTCCCCATGTCCCCAGCCCCGTGTCCCCGTGTCCGCATGACCCCATGTCCCCAGCCCCGTGTCCCCAGCCCCCGTGTCCCCGCGTCCCCCGGGATATGGCGGCGGCGGCGAGGCGCGCGGGCAGGTTGGGGCGCGGGCGCAGGCAGGGCCAGAGGGCGGCGGCGGGGACGGCGCTGAGCTCCCCGCCCAGCCCGGCGGCGGCGGCGGCGGGGGGCAGGCGCAGCGCGATGGGGGGGCCGGCCACCGGGTGCAGCCGGGCGCAGGGGGGGCACCGCCGGGGGCCCCAGCCTGGGGAGGGGGGGGGAGGAGAGAAAAAGGGGGGTGGGCACCCCCGGGTGAGCGGCACCGGGGAGGTGGCGGGGACTCGGTGGCCCTAAAGTGCCCGGCACCCCGTCCCCATCCCTGTCACCGTCCCCGTTCCTGTCCCCGTCCCCGTCCCCATCCCTGTCCCCGTCCCCGTCCTGTCCCCGTCACCGTCCCCGTTCCTGTCCCCGTCCCGGCCCCGTTCCCAGTCCCGTCCCCATCCCGGTCCTGTCCCCGTCCTGTCCCCATCCCCGTCCCATCCCCGTCCCCATCCTGTCCCCATTCCTGTTCCTGGCCCCATCCTGGCCCCGTTACCAACCCCATTCCCATCCCTGTCCCCGTCCCTGTCCCTGTCCATGTCCCTGTCCCGGTCCCCATCCCCATCCTGTCCCCGTTCCTGACCCCATCCCTGTCCCCACCCATGTCCCTGTCCCCATCCCTGTCCCCGTCCTGTCCCCGTCACCGTCCCCATTCCTGGCCCCGTCCCGGCCCCGTTCCCAACCCCGTCCCCATCCCGGTCCTGTCCCCATCCCCGTCCCCACCCTGTCCCCATCCCCGTCCCATCCCCGTCCCCATCCTGTCCCCGTTCCTGACCCAGTCCCCATCCCCATCCCATCCCCGTCCCCGTCCTGTCCCCGTCACCGTCCCCATTCCTGGCCCCGTCCCGGCCCCGTTCCCAACCCCATCCCCATCCCGGTCCTGTCCCCGTCCCTGTCCCATCCCTGTCCCCATCCTGTCCCCATCCCTGTTCCTGGCCCCATCCTGGCCCCGTTCCCAACCCCATTCCCATCCCCGTCCCCGTCCCCGTCCCTGTCCATGTCCCTGCCCTTGTCCCTGTCCCGGTCCCGGTCCCCATCCCCGTCCCCGTCCCCGTTCCTGACCCCATCCCTGTCCCCACCCATGTCCCTGTCCCCATCCCTGTCCCCGTCCCCGTCACCGTCCCCGTTCCTGGCCCCGTTCCCAACCCCGTCCCCATCCCAGTCCTGTCCCTGTCCCCCTCCCCACCCTGTCCCCATCCCCGTCCCCATCCTGTCCCCATCCCTGATCCTGGCCCCATCCTGGCCCCGTTACCAACCCCATTCCCGTCCCCGTCCCCATCCCTGTCCCTGTCCCGGTCCCGGTCCCCATCCCGTCCCCGTTCCTGACCCCATCCCATCCTGACCCCATCCCCGTCCCCACCCATGTCCCTGTCCCCATCCCTGTCCCCGTCCCCGTCCTGTCCCCGTCACCATCCCCATTCCTGGCCCCGTCCCGGCCCCGTTCCCAACCCCGTCCCCATCCCGGTCCTGTCCCTGTCCTGTCCCCATCCTGTCCCCATCCCCGTCCCTGTCCCCGTCCCCGTCCTGTCCCCGTCCCCGTCCTGTCCCCATCCCCGTCCCATCCCTGTCCCCATTCCTGTTCCTGGCCCCATCCTGGCCACGTTACCAACCCCATCCCCATCCCAGTCCTGTCCCTGTCCCTGTCCCTGTCCCAGTCCCGGTCCCCATCCCCATCCCGTCCCCATTCCTGACCCCATCCCATCCTGACCCCATCCCCGTCCCCACCCATGTCCCTGTCCCCATCCCCGTCCCGTCCCGTCCCGTCCCCGTCCCCTCACCGTGCGAAGTGCCGGCCATGGACCCGCAGCCGCAGCCCCGCCACCTCCCAGGCGCTTTCGGGGCTGGGGGGGAACACACAAAAGGGGTCAGGGCTGGGACCGGCACCGGGACCCCCGCCTCCCCCGGCTTTGGGGTCACGGCAGCGGCCCGGTGCCAGCGCCCGGGCGGTGCCGGTGCCACCTCCGTGCCCTCCCTGCCCCGGGGCCGCGGGCGTGGGGCTGGAGCCGGTTCGCCCCGCTCCGGGTGTGCGGGGTTGGGTGTTTTTGGGGGGGGGGGGGGGGTCACTCACCCATATGGGGCTGGTTTCTTTTCGGGGGGGGTCACTCACCCGTACGGGGTTGGGTTTTTTGGGAAGGTCACTCAC
The DNA here is from genome assembly GCF_040182565.1 of Anser cygnoides. Classification (NCBI taxonomy): domain Eukaryota; kingdom Metazoa; phylum Chordata; class Aves; order Anseriformes; family Anatidae; genus Anser; species Anser cygnoides. The sequence goes on from NC_089911.1 coordinate 3,573,181, forward strand.
CCATATAGGATTGTTTTTTTTTGGGGGGGGTCATTGACTCACCCATACAGGGTTGTTTTTTTGGGGGGGGCACCCATTCATTTATATGGGGTTATTTTTTTGGGGGGGGGGTCACTCACTCACCCATATGGGGCTGGGTTTTTTGGGAAGGTCACTCACCCATATGGGGTTGGTTTTTTTGGGGGGGGTCACTCACTCACCCAGATGGGGTTGGGTTTTCTTTTCGGGGGGTCATTGACTCACCCATATGGGGTTGTTTTTTTATGGGGGGGGCACCCATTCATTTATATGGGGTTATTTTTTGGGGGGGGTCACTCACTCACCCAAGTGTCCACGAGGCCACGGCGCCGTCCACGCTGACGCAGAGGTGGAACTCCACCTGGGGGGGGACAGGGGGGGCACACGGAGGGGTGGGTGCGGTGACGGTGACACCCTGACCCCCCCCCCCAGCCTCCCCCCACCCATGGGTGCCCCCACCTCGGGGTGCACCACGCTGGCCCGGTGCAGGAACCGCCGCAGCGTGCCGCAGTCGGGTCGCGGCGTCCCGGGACGGGGGCAGACCTGGGGGAAGGAGCAGGATGGGGCCGGGGGGGCACCCCAATACCCAGACCCCCCAAAACCTTTTATATTTGGGGGGGCTGCTTGGCCCCCCGCCGCCCCGCCGGCCCCGTTTCCCTGGCAGAAACCGGGCCGCCCCGCTATATTTAGCCGCCCGCCCTACTTCCAGTCCCGGGGGGGCCGTCCCCAAAACCCCCCCCCCCCCCAACAAGGTCACCCCTGGGGGTGGGGGGGGAGGAGAGGGGCCCCCCCCCGTCCGTCCCCCCCCCACCTGGAAGGCCGCCCGCAGCGGGGCGCGCGCCAGCAGCGGCGGCAGCAGGGGGCTGCGGGGAGGGGGCCGGTGGGGTGGGCACCGAGCTGCTCCGGGACCCCCGCCTCACCTGGGGGGGGGGGGGGGGCAGCGGTTAGCAGACCCCCCCCCCCCCAAAATAAAGGAGGGGGTTATGAGGAGGGAGGGGGGCGCTTTACCCCCCCATAGGCCTCGGAGCGGAGGGCACGGCAAAGCTCCCCGGCGGCAGCGACTGTGGGGGGCAAGCGGGTGTTGAGGGGGGGTCGTGGGAGCCTGCCCCCCCCCCCCCCCCCCGGGACCCCCCCGGGACCCCCCCCCCCCCGTTACCCGTGGTGGTGCAGCGGGGCCGGCCCGCGCCCCCCTCCACCACCAGCGCCAGCAGCAGCGCCCCCCCGCACCCGCTCCTCGCCGCGGGGGGGCCGCAGGCGCAGCAGGAGCAGCTCCAGCACCTGGAGGTGGGGGAAAAAAAGGGGGGGGGGGCACGGGGGGGGGGGCGCTGCGGACCCCCCCCCCCCCCCCCGGGATCTGCCCCCCCCCGCCCCATCGCAGCACCTGCTGGCAGGGCCGGGGGGCGAGGGGGCCCCTCCGGGGACCCCCTGAGCCCCCCCAGGACCCCGCTGGACCCCCCCTTAGCACCCTAGGCCCTTCCTGAGCCCCCCCAGGGACCCCTGAGCCCCCCCAGGACCCCGCTGGACCCCCCCTTAGCACCCTAGGCCCTTCCTGAGCCCTCCCAGGGACCCCTGAGCCCCCCCCAGGACCCTCCTGGACCCCCCCTTAGCACCCTAGGCCCTTCCTGAGCCCCCCCAGGGACCCCTGAGCCCCCCCAGGACCCCGCTGGACCCCCCCTTAGCACCCTAGGCCCTTCCTGAGCCCTCCCAGGGACCCCTGAGCCCCCCCCAGGACCCTCCTGGACCCCCCCTTAGCACCCTAGGCCCTTCCTGAGCCCCCCCAGAAACTCTGAGCCCCCCGGGACCCTCCTGGACCCCCCTAGGCCCTCTCTGAGCCCCCCCAGAAACCCCTGAGCCCCCCCCGGGACCCTCCTGGACCCCCCTAGGCCCTCCCTGAGCCCCCCAGGACCCTCCTGGACCCCCCCTTAGCACCCTAGGCCCTTCCTGAGCCCCCCCAGAAACTCTGAGCCCCCCCGGGACCCTCCTGGACCCCCCTAGGCCCTCCCTGAGCCCCCCCAGGACCACCTGAGCCCCCCCAGAAACCCCTGAGCCCCCCCCAGGACCCTCCTGGACCCCCCCCCCCTTAGCACCCTAGGCCCTCCCTGAGCCTCCCCAGGGACCCCTGAGCCCCCCCAGGACCCCGCTGGACCCCCCCTTAGCACCCTAGGCCCTTCCTGAGCCCCCCAGGGACCCCTGAGCCCCCCCAGGACCCCGCTGGACCCCCCCTTAGCACCCTAGGCCCTTCCTGAGCCCTCCCAGGGACCCCTGAGCCCCCCCCAGGACCCTCCTGGACCCCCCCTTAGCACCCTAGGCCCTTCCTGAGCCCCCCCAGGGACCCCTGAGCCCCCCAGGACCCCGCTGGACCCCCCTTAGCACCCTAGGCCCTTCCTGAGCCCTCCCAGGGACCCCTGAGCCCCCCCCAGGACCCTCCTGGACCCCCCCTTAGCACCCTAGGCCCTTCCTGAGCCCCCCAGAAACTCTGAGCCCCCCCGGGACCCTCCTGGACCCCCCTAGGCCCTCTCTGAGCCCCCCCAGAAACCCCTGAGCCCCCCCCGGGACCCTCCTGGACCCCCCTAGGCCCTCCCTGAGCCCCCCCAGGACCCTCCTGGACCCCCCCCTTAGCACCCTAGGCCCTTCCTGAGCCCCCCCAGAAACTCTGAGCCCCCCCGGGACCCTCCTGGACCCCCCTAGGCCCTCCCTGAGCCCCCCCGGACCACCTGAGCCCCCCCCGGGACCCTCCTGGACCCCCCCCCCCCTTAGCACCCTAGGCCCTTCCTGAGCCCCCCCAGGGACCCCTGAGCCCCCCCAGGACCCCACTGGACCCCCCCTTAGCACCCTAGGCCCTTCCTGAGCCCCCCCAGAAACCCTGAGCCCCCCCGGGACCCTCCTGGACCCCCCTAGGCCCTCCCTGAGCCCCCCCAGCCCCCCCCCTTCCCACCCCAGGCCCCCCCTGAGCCCCCCCATGACCCCCCCCGAGGCCCTAAGCCCCCCCCAGCCCCCCCGCTCCCCCCCCCCCCCCGCACCGTTCGCGCTGCCCCGTCCATCTCTCGCCCCCCCCCCCCTTACGGCGCCCCCTGGCGGCTCGGAGGGGAGGGGTCGGGGAGGGGGGGGGTCGGGGGTCGCCGTGGCAACGGGGAGGGGGCGGGGCCTGCCGGGGGCCGTCGCCATGGGAACCGCCCCTCCCCCCCCCTCGGCGGCGGGCCCCCTGTTGCCATGGTGACGGCGCGGCGGGGGGGGCGCGGACGGGTCCATTGGGGGGGGGCTACGGGGGGGGGGGGGCGCTCAGGGGAAGGGGGACACCGGGGGGGGGGGGGGGGGGAGAGAACGGGGCCGCCCCCCCCCTCCTCCCGGTGACCCCCTCCTCCCGGTGCCCCCCCCCCCCCTTCCCGGTGCCCCCCCCCCTTCCCGGTGCCCCCCCCCCCCTCCCGGTGCCCCCCCCCCCCCCGGTGCGGCGTGGCCCCGCCCCCGTCCCGCCCCCCCCCGGGTGCGATGAGCGGCGGCGGCCTCAGCCCCCAGCCGGAGTGCGCGGAGCCGCTCAGGTAGGGCCTGGGGGGGGGGGGGGGGGAGGCAAAGGCCCCGGACCCCCCCCCCCGACCCCCCCCTTTTACCCCCCCGGCCCCCCCCCCGGCCCTGCGGCATCCCCGGTGTCCCCCCCCCCCCCCGCTGCCCCCCCCCGGCCCCGGCACTGCGGCAGCGGCTCCGCAGCGGCCCCGGCCCCGCTTTGTCCCGGGGCCCTGTGCCCCCCCCCCCGTCGCCCCCCCCGATTTAAGCCCCCCCCTCCCCCCTTAAACCTCCCCCTTTAACCTCCCTTAGCCCCCCCCCACAACCTCCCCCTTAAACCCCCTCCCTTTGAGCCCTCCCTTTAACCCCCATCCCCTTAACCCCCCCTTTAGCCCCCCCTTTGGCCCCCCCATCCCATTAACCCCCCCTTTGGCCCCCCCATCCCATTAACCCCCCCCTTTGACCCCCTTCCCTTCACCCCCCCTTTCGCCCCCCCCTTTTAACCCCCCTTTAAAGCCCCTCTCCCCTTACCCCCCCCTTAACTCTCCCTTTAGCCCCCCATCCCCTTAACCCCCCCTTAAACCCCCCTAAAGCCCCCCCCTTAACCCCCTTCCCTTCCCCCCCCTTTTTACCCCCCCATCCCCTTTACCCCCCCTTAACCCCCCCCTTTACCCCCCAAACTCCCCCCCCCTTTACCCCCCCCAAACTCCCCCCCCTTTTTACCCCCCCATCCCCTTTACCCCCCCCTCTTTACCCCCCCAAACTCCCCCCCCCCTTTTTACCCCCCCATCCCCTTTAACCCCCCCTTAACCCCCCCAAACTCCCCCCCCCCTTTTTACCCCCCCCACCCCTTTTACCCCCCCTTAACCCCCCCCTTTACCCCCCCAAACTCCCCCCCCCTTTTTACCCCCCCATCCCCTTCCCCCCCCTTTTTACCCCCCCATCCCCTTTACCCCCCCTTAACCCCCCCCTTTACCCCCCCCTCCCCCCCCTTTTTACCCCCCCATCCCCTTTACCCCCCCCCCTTTACCCCCCCAAACTCCCCCCCCCTTTTTACCCCCCCATCCCCTTCCCCCCCCTTTTTACCCCCCCATCCCCTTTACCCCCCCTTAACCCCCCCCCTTTACCCCCCCCTTCCCCCCCCTTTTTACCCCCCCATCCCCTTTACCCCCCCCCTTTACCCCCCCAAACTCCCCCCCCCCACTTTTTACCCCCCCCCTTTCCCCCCCCCCATTCCCACTCGTGCCCGGCCCCCCCCGTGCCCCCCCCCCACGCGTGCCCAGCCCCCGATTCCCCGCCTGCCGCCGCGGGGGGGGGCCGGGGGGGGCCTGCCATTTATCCCGGCGCTAAGAGCATTAGCGCCCGGCGCAGCCGGACAGGCGGCGGCAGGAGGGTAACGGGGGGGGGGGGGGGCGGCTGGGACCCCCGGCTGGGGGGGGGGGAGGTGGGACAGGACCCCCCCAGCGTGGGGACGGGACCCCCCCCCAAAGGACAGGGCCCCCCAGGAAAGGGATGGGACCCCCACGGACCCCCCACCCCGCTATGGGGACAGGGACCCCGGTGCGGGGATGGATTCCCCCCCCCCCCCAGCATGGTTTTGGGGACCCCCACGTGGGGTTGGGGACCCCCCCCCCCCCAGCGCAGGACCGGGACCCCCCCATGGGGCCGGGACCCCCGGGATGCTGCTGGGGCCTTTTTGGGGCACCCCCATCCCTTTCCCGGGGGGGTTCCCTCAGGTCTGGGGGGGTCCCTTGGGTCTGGGGGGGGGGTTCCCTTGGGTTTAGAGTGATCCCCCCGGGTTTCTGGGGGTCCCCCCCCCGGGTTCTGGGGGTCCCCCCCTGGGTTCTGGGGGTCCCCCCCCGGGTTCTGGGATCCCCCTTGGGTTTTGGGATCCCCCTTGGGTTTTGGGGGTCCCCCCTGGGTTTTGGGGGTGTCCCCCCCTCTTGGGTTTTAGCCCCCCCCGGGTTTTGGGGGTCCCCCCCCTTGGGTTTTGGGATCCCCCTTGGGTTTTGGGATCCCCCTTGGGTTTTAGGGCTCCCCCCTAGTTTTGGGGGTGTCCCCCCCCCCTGGGTTTTAGGGTCCCCCCCCTGGGTTTTAGCGTCCCCCCCTGGGTTTTGGGGGTCCCCCCCCTTGGGTTTTGGGGGTCCTCCCCCCTTGGGTTTTGGGATCCCCCTTGGGTTTTAGCCCCCCCCCCCCCGCGTTTTGGGGGTTTCCCCTTGGTTTTTGGGGTTACCTGGGGGGGGGGGGGTGTCACGGTGCGCGCCCCCCCCCTCACGGCGGTGCCCGCAGGCGCGGCCATGCTGTCCCCGACGGACTACGACAGCCTGGAGATCCAGCAGCAGTACAGCGACGTCAACAACCGCTGGGACGACGGCGACGACTGGGAGCATGAGGGCAGCTCCGCGCGCCGCTTCGAGCGCTCCCGCATCAAGGCCCTGGCCGGTACGGGGGGCCGGGGGGGGGCGGGGGGGGTGTGCGTGCGCGCACACGCGTGTGAGCGGGCAGCCGTGCGCACCGCCGCGCGCCTACGTGTGGACGCGGGCACGGCGCGGTGCACGGAAAGGAGCGCGGGTGGACGCGCGTGCAAAGGGACGCGTGTGCACGCCGGCGCGGCCGCTTGCACGCGCGTGTGTGCCGTTTGCACGCGTGCACGCGCCGGGATGCGCGCAATGTGTGCGCGGAGGGGGGCGCGTGTGGGTAGGCGTGCACGCGGGGTCGTAGGGATAGGTGTGCAAACACTCCTGTGCGCGTGCGGAGAGGTGCGCGTGCGCACAGGCTCAGGAGCGTGTGGATACATTCGTGCACGCGCACGAGTCTATCCACGCGTCCACAAGTCTGCACGTGCACGCAGATTCGTGCACACGCACGCAGACTCGTGCACGTGTGGATAGACTCGTGCACGTGCACGCAGATTCGTGCACACGCACGCAGACTTGTGCACGTGTGGATAGACTCGTGAACGCAGATCCGTGCACACGCACGCAGACTTGTGCACGTGTGGATAGACTCGTGAACGCAGATCCGTGCACACGCACGCAGACATGTGAACGTGTGGATGGAGTCGTGCACGTGCACGCAGATCCTTGCACACGCACGCAGACTCGTGCACGTGTGGATAGACTCGTGCACGTGCACACAGATCCGTGCACACGCACACAGACTCGTGAACGTGTGGATGGAGTCGTGCACGTGCACACAGATCCGTGCACACGCACGCAGACTCGTGCACATGTGGATAGACTCGTGCACGTGCACGCAGATCCGTGCACACGCACGCAGACTCGCGAGTGTGCAGAGAGATGCGTGTGAGGACAGACGTGCAAACGGACTTGTGCGTGCGTGACAAGTGCACGCGCACGGCCTCGTGCACGTGTGGGTGGGTGTGCACGTGCACAGCCTCGTGAGTGTGCAGACAGATGCGTACATGCACACACACTCGTGCCCACGCAGGTAGGCGTGCACGTAGACCTGTGCGCGTGCAGGTAGACGTGTGTGCGCACCCCGACACGTGCGCGTGCGGGTAGACGTGCGCACAGACTCGTGAGTGCGCCAAGAGGCGCGAGTGTGCGTAGATGTGCGCTCACACGCTTGCACGCGTAACAAACGGACCCGCGGGTGCGCAGACAGACGTGCGTGCGCACACACGCGTGCGAACGGCCGTGCACAGGGCCCTGCACACGCGCGCACGCGGCCGCGTACACACGCAGGTGCACGCGCACACCTACGCACGGGCACGCGTGCCCGCTCGCGTGCAACCGAGCTCGCAGCTGCACCAACCTGCACCCCCCCCGTGTCCCCGTGCCCCCCCCCCGTGTCCCCGTGCACACTCACGTCCCCGTGCCCCCCCCCCCGTGTCCCCGTGCACACTCACGTCCTCGTGCCCGCGCACGCCCGCCGTGGCCCCGCCGCCGCCGCCCGACCGGTTCTGGGCCGAGCCCGGCGCCGCCCGGCCCCGCGCTGCTGCCGCCGCTGCCCCCCCCTCCCCAGGGTGTCCTCCCCCCCCCCCCCCCCCACCCCGTTTATCGCCCCCCCCCCCACCCCGAGCCCCCCGCCATGGCCGCGCGCCCCCCCGGCAGCCCCCCGCTGTCCCCCGCCGCCTTCGCCAGCCCGGCCCCGCACGGCGGCGTCCTGGAGGGGCGCTTCAAGCAGCTGCAAGGTGAGACCGGGGGGGGGACACGACGGGGCCCCCCCACCTCCCCAGAACCCCCCCCCACCTCCCCAGGACCCCCCCCCTGCCCACCTCCCCAGGACCCCCCCCCCCTCCCCAGAACCCCCCCCCCCCCCCACCTCCCCAGGACCCCCCCCCACCTCCCCAGGACCCCCCCCCAACCTTCTACCCAACCCCCCCCCCCCATAAGTCCCTGCAGGACCCCGCACCTCCCCGATCCCCCCCCCCCCCATTCCCCTCTGTGCCCCCCCCGCCCCACTTCACGCCCCCCCCCCCCCGGCCCTATAGGGTCAATTCTGCGGCCCCCGGAGACTGAAAATCACCCTGCCCCCCCCCCCGCCCCTAAGACCCCCCCCTTATTCCCGTCCCCCCCCTACACCTCACCTGTGCCCCCCCCCCACCTCTCCCCAACACCCTTCAGGCGCCTGGGGGGGGCTTCCCCGAACCCGCCCCCCCCCCGTGCCCCCCCCCCAGTCCCTGTGGGCCCTTCGGGTTCCCACGGGCGGCCCCGAAACCGCCTCTCCCCCCCCCCCCCCCGCCGCCCCCGGACCCCGAAACCGGCACACCCAGCCCGTGGGGTGACGCTCCCCGCCCCCGGGCGCGCGGCTCTCCCGCGGCGCTTTTTTTTTTTTGGGGGGGGGGACAAGCATTTTTTTTCGGGGGGGCCACACATTTTTGGGCGGGGGGGGGGGCACACGCGTGTGCGCCGTGCTCACGCTCGCGTGCCCGTGCTTGTGCGAGCCGGCTTGCGAGCGCCCAGCGCTTGCAGCCCCCCCCCCCCAAATCCACCCCTAACGGCCCCAAAGCCCCCCCCTGTGGCCCCCAAACCCGCCCCCGCCCCCCAAATCTCCCCCCCCGTGGCCCCCAAGCCCCCCCACGGCCCGGCCCCAAATCCTCTTACTGCTAATCCGGGGCCGGTGCCGGGCACGGCCGTCGCGGGGAGCCGAGCGCCCTCCTTGGGGGGGGGGGTCCCCATGGAACTGAGGGGGGGGGGAGATCTTGGGGGGGGGTGGGTCAGAGCTGCCCCCCCGGGGGGCTCAGTTTAGGGTTCGGATTAGGGTTAGGGTCCCCGGGTGCTCTCCCGGCGTGATGCTGCGCTGTTTGCCCCCCCCCCCCCCATGGCGGGGGTCCTGCTGTGCCCCCTCCCCCCCTCAATTTCTGCCTGGGGGGGGGGTCTCACGGCGGTGTCGCCCCCCCCCAGACGAGCGGGAGGCGGTGCAGAAGAAAACCTTCACCAAGTGGGTGAACTCGCACCTGGCGCGCGGCACCTGCCGCCTCGGGGACCTCTACAGCGACCTGCGGGACGGCCGCATGCTGCTGCGCCTGCTCGAGGTGCTCTCGGGGGAGCAGCTGGTGAGTGGGGGGGGGTGTGGGGTGTGTGGGGGGGGGCACGGCCGGGCAGCCCCCTCCCCAAAGCCCCTGGGACCCCCGGGGCCCTCTCCTCCCGGTGTCCCCGTCCCCACGGTGTCCCCGTTCCCTATGGGTGTCCCCGTCCCCTTCATGTCCCCGTTCCCTTCGTCCCCCCGGTGTCCCCGTCCCTGTCCCCCCGGTGTCCCCATCCCTGTCCCCACGGTGTCCCCATCCCCTTCGTGTCCCCATCTCCATCTCCCTTCATGTCCCCGTCCCCTTCATGTCCCCGTTCCCTTCGTCCCCTCGGTGTCCCCATCCCAGTCTCCACGGTGTCCCCGTCCCCTTCGTGTCCCCGTCCCTGTCCCCCCGGTGTCCCCGTCCCCCCGGTGTCCCCATCCCTGTCCCCACGGTGTCCCCGTCCCCTTCATGTCCCCGTCCCCACAGTGTCCCCATCCCCGTCCCCACGGTGTCCCCATCCCCTTCGTGTCCCCGTCCCCATCCCCTTCGTGTCTCCGTCCCAGTCTCCACGGTGTCCCTGTCCCCTTCGTGTCCCTGTCCCCTTCGTGTCCCTGTCCCCTTCGTGTCCCCGTCCCCATCTCCCCGGTGTCCCTGTCCCCCTGGTGTCCCCGTCCCAGTCTCCATGGTGTCCCTGTCCCCTTCGTGTCCCCGTCCCCATCTCCCCGGTGTCCCCGTCCCCATCTCCCCGGTGTCCCTGTCCCCACGGTGTCCCCGTCCCAGTCCCCATAATGTCCCCACGGCGTCCCCGCCCCCTCTCCCCTCCGTGTCCCCTTCCCCATCCCCTGGGCGTCCCCAGCCCCTTTTCCACGGTGCCTTCCCCACGACCCCGTTAACGCGGTGCCCCCATCCCCGGCCCTCCCTTTCTATCCCCGGACCCCCCCCCCCCCCCAAATTAATCACGCCCCCAAATTAATCACGCCCCCCCCCCCGCCCCGCGGCCAGCCCAAGCCCACCAAGGGCCGGATGCGGATCCACTGCCTGGAGAACGTGGACAAGGCGCTGCAGTTCCTCAAGGAGCAGCGCGTGCACCTGGAGAACGTCGGCTCGCACGACATCGTGGACGGCAACCACCGCCTGACGCTCGGCCTCGTCTGGACCATCATCCTGCGCTTCCAGGTCATTCTGCCCGTCCCGGGGGGTCCCGGTGCCCGGCCCAGGGGTCCCGGGGTGGGCAGGGGTCTCCTCACCGCGCCGTGCGCCCCCCCAGATTCAGGACATCAGCGTGGAGACAGAGGACAACAAGGAGAAGAAGTCGGCCAAGGACGCGCTGCTGCTCTGGTGCCAGATGAAGACGGCGGGGTGAGTGCCTGGGGGGGGTCCTGGGGGCGTCTCGAGGGTCCCGGGGGGGTCCTGGGGGGGGGTCCTGGGCTGAGTCCTCACCCTGGCAGGTACCAGAACGTGAACGTGCACAACTTCACCACGAGCTGGCGGGACGGGCTGGCCTTCAATGCCATCATCCACAAGCACAGGTGGGGCGCGCGAGGACGTCCCCGCGGGGCGGGGGACGCGGGGCAGGGATTTGGGGCGGGGGACGCGGGGCAGGGATTCGGGGCGGGGGACGCGGGGCGGGGGACGCGGGTCCGAGGCTGTGCCGCTGCCCAGGCCGGACCTGGTGGACATGGAGGTGCTGCGGCGCTGCAACGCGCACTACAACCTGCAGAGCGCCTTCAACCTGGCCGAGCGCGAGCTGGGCCTCACCAAGCTGCTGGACCCCGAAGGTGAGCGCGGGGTCCCGCGGGGGGGGTCCCGGGGGGGTCCCGGGGGGCTGTGGGGTTGTGGGGCCGCCCCACTCACCCCCTGGCCCCCAGACGTCAACGTGGACCAGCCGGACGAGAAGTCCATCATCACCTACGTGGCCACCTTCTACCACTACTTCTCCAAGATGAAGGCGCTGGCGGTGGAGGGGAAGCGCATCGGGAAGGTGCCCGGACGGACGGACAGACGGACAGGGGGGTGGACAGACGGACGGACAGACGGACGGAGGGGCGGACAGGGGGGCGAGCGGGCGGACAGACGGCGGGGGGCAGGCGGACGGACGGAGGGAAGGGGAGGGAGGAGGCGGACGGCCGGGGGGACGAGGAGGCAGAGCGATGGAGAAACGAGCGGGCGGACGGACAAGGGGGGGGGGTGGACGGACGGACAGACGGACAAGGGGTGGACGGACGGACGGACAAGGGGGGAGGGAGGACGCTCGAGAGGAGCAGCTCGAGGAAGGGGGGGCGGGCGACGGGCGGGCAGACGGACAGCTGGACGGGGAAGGCGAGGCGGGGCGGCTCGGCCAGATGGCCGCCGGGATGAGCGGAGAGGCAGCAGATGGGCGGGCGGACGGACGGACAGACGGACGGACGGCCGCCCGCAGGTGCTGGACGCGGCGCTGGAGGCGGAGCAGCTGGTGGAGAAGTACGAGACGCTGGCGGGCGAGCTGCTGGGCTGGATCGAGCGGACCATCCTCACCCTCAACGACCGGCAGCTGGCCAACGCGCTGCCCGGCGTGCAGAACCAGCTGCAGGCCTTCAACACCTACCGCACGGTGGAGAAGCCCCCCAAGTGAGCCCCCCCCCCCCAGCCCCCGGTGGGATCCGCCCCCCCCCCAGCCCCAGCAGGGCCGCAGACCCCCCCCGGGGGCTCAGCGCCGCCTCCGCGCCCCCAGGTTCATGGAGAAGGGCAACCTGGAGGTGCTGCTCTTCACCATCCAGAGCCGCATGCGCGCCAACAACCAGAAGGTGTTCGTGCCGCGCGAGGGGAAGCTCATCTCCGACATCAACAAGGTTTGGCGAGGAGGGGGGCGGCGCCGCGGACGTGCCGGGAGCCGACCCCCACCCCCGTCCCGGTGCCCGTCCCCGCAGGCCTGGGAGCGGCTGGAGAAAGCGGAGCACGAGCGGGAGCTGGCGCTGCGCACCGAGCTGATCCGGCAGGAGAAGCTGGAGCAGCTGGCGGCTCGCTTCGACCGCAAGGCGGCCATGCGGGAGACGTGGCTGAGCGAGAACCAGCGCCTCGTCTCCCAGGTGCCGCCGCCGCCGCCCCTTCCCGTCCGCCGCCCCTCGCCGCGTCCGGCGGCGTCCCCGCGCCCGTCCTCACCCCTCTCCGTCCCCTCCTTACCCCCCCAGGACAACTTCGGGAGCGACATGTCGGCCGTGGAGGCGGCGGTGCGCAAGCACGAGGCCATCGAGACCGACATCGTGGCCTACAGCGAGCGGGTGCAGGCGGTGAGCGCGGTGGCGGCCGAGCTGGAGGCCGAGCGCTACCACGACGTCCGCCGCGTCCTGGCCCGCCGCGACAACGTGGCGCGGCTCTGGGACTTCCTGCGGCAGCTGGTGGCCGCCCGCCGCGAGCGGCTGCTGCTGCACCTCGAGCTGCAGAAGATGCTGCAGGACCTGGCGCACCTGGCGGGGTGGATGGAGGAGATGAAGGTAGCGGGCGGGTGCGCAGGGGGGGGCCCCCCCCACCCCCCGATGCCGTTTTTTTTACTCCCGCCCCCCCGCAGGGCCGGCTGCAGTCGCAGGATTTCGGGAAGCACCTGCACGGGGTGGACGACCTGCTGCAGATCCACGCGCTGGTGGAGGCCGACATCGCGGCGCAGGCGGAGCGGGTGCGGGCGGTGAGCGCCGCGGCCCAGCGCTTCGCCCTGCCCGGAGAGGGTGAGTGCGGCCCGGGGTGGCGGGGGGAGGCCAGGGCACCCCCCCCGAGACCCCCGAGCCCGGCCTGGTGGCCGCAGCCGGAGCCGCAGAGGCGCAGGGAGCTGACGGAGCTGCCCGCAGGCTACAAGCCCTGCGAGCCGGAGGTGGTGCGGGAGCGCGTGGCCACGCTGGAGCTGCGGTACCGGGAGCTGGTGGAGCTGGCGGGGCAGCGGCGGGCCAAGCTGGAGGAGTCGCGGCGCTTCTGGAAGTTCTTCTGGGACACGGGGGAGGAGGAGGCCTGGATGCGGGAGCAGGAGCGGCTCCTCTCCTCCGAGGATGTGGGCAGGGACCTGACCAGCTCCCTGCGCCTGCTGAGCCAGCACGCGGCCTTCCGCGACGAGCTGAGCGGGCGCGCGGGGCCGCTGCAGCAGGCGCTGGCGCGGGGCCGCGGGCTGGCGGGCGAGGGGCACCCGCGGGCGCGCGAGGTGGGCGAGCGCGTGCGGGAGGTGGAGGGGCGCTGGCGGGCGCTGGGCGAGCTGGCGGACGAGCGCGAGCGGCGCCTGCGGGACGCCGCCGGCCTCTTCCAGTTCCAGGCGGAGGCGGCCGACGTGGAGGCCTGGCTGGAGGACGCCCTGCGCCTGGCCTCCAGCCCCGAGCTGGGCCACGACGAGTACTCCACGCGCAGCCTGGCCCGGCAGCACCGCGAGGTGCAGGAGGAGGTGCGCAGCCACCGCCCCGCCATCGCCGCCCTCCACGAGCAAGCCGGAGCCCTGCCGCCCGCCTTCGCCGGCGCTCCCGGTGTGGCCGGGCGGCTGCCGGCGCTGGAGCGGCGCTACCAGGAGCTGGCGGCGCAGACGGAGCGCCGGCGGCAGGAGCTGCAGGACGCCCTCAGCCTCTACACCATGCGCAGCGAGGCGGACGCCTGCGGGCTCTGGGTGGGCGAGAAGGAGCAGTGGCTGCAAGCCCTGCTCGTCCCCGACAAGCTGGAGGACCTGGAGGTGGTGCAGCAACGGTGAGCGCGGCCTCCGCCCCGCCGGGGCCTCCCCCCTGCCCGCCCCCGGAGGCCGCCCGGGTCCTCACCTCGTCCGTCGCCGCCCGCAGGTTCGAGACGCTGGAGCCGGAGATGAACAACCTGGCGTCCCGCGTCGCCGCCGTCAACCGCATCGCCGACCAGCTGCTGGCCACCGACCAGCGCAACCAGGAGAGCATCCGGGCCACCCGCGAGCAGCTCAACGCCAGGTGGGGGCGGCCGGGGGGGGGCGGCCCGGGACGCTGTGGGGGCTGCAGGAGGGCTCGGCCATCCCCTGACCCCGCTGCCGCGCAGGTGGGAGCGGTTCCGCGCGCTGGCCGACCAGAAGAAGGAGGCGCTGACCTCGGCGCTGAACATCCAGAACTACCACCTGGAGTGCAACGAGACCACGTCGTGGATGCGGGAGAAGACGAAGGTGATCGAGTCGACGCAAGGGCTGGGCAACGACCTGGCCGGCGTGATGGCCCTGCAGCGCAAGCTCTCGGGCATGGAGCGCGACCTGGAGGCCATCGAGGGCAAGGTGCGGGACCTGCGGGCCGAGGCGGAGAAGCTGGCGGCCGAGCACCCGGAGCAAGCGCCCGCCATCCTGGAGCGGCTGGCGGCCATCGAGGCGGTGTGGGACGAGCTGTGCCGCTGCCTGCGGCGGCGCGAGGAGTCGCTGGGGGAGGCCAGCAAGCTGCAGGGCTTCCTGCGGGACCTGGCCGCCTTCCAGGCCTGGCTGTCCCGCACCCAGACGGCCGTGGCCTCCGAGGACGTGCCGGCCACCCTGGCCGAGGCCGAGCGGCTGCTGAGCCAGCACGAGAGCATCCGCAAGGAGATCGCCCACTACGGCGACGACTACCGCAGCACGCGGGCGGTGGGCCGGGAGGTGACGCGGGGGCAGACGGACGCGCAGCACGTCTTCCTGCACCAGCGCCTGGAGGCCCTGGACACGGGCTGGGAGGAGCTGGGGCGGATGTGGGAGAACCGCCACCACCTCCTCTCCCAAGCCTTCGCCTTCCAGCTCTTCCTCCGCGACTCCAAGCAGGTCGAGGGCGTCCTCAGCACCCAGGTGAGCAGCCGGGGAGGCGGCAGCGGCGGCGGCGGCACCGGGGCACGGCGGTGACGCCCCGCGTTGCGCGCAGGAGTACGCCCTGTCGCACAGCGAGATGCCCAGCACGCTGCAGGGCGCTGAGGCCTCCGTCAAGAAGCACGAGGACTTCATGGCCACCATGGAGGCCAGCGGCGAGCGCGTGCAGGGGCTGGTGGCCGCCGGCCGCAAGCTGGTGGCCGAGGGCAGCCTGCACGCCGACAAGGTGCAGGAGACGGTGGACTCGGTGGAGAGCAGGTGAGGGACCCCGCGGCCCGGCGCTGGGTGCTGGGCGCCCCCCGGTCCTCACCCCGGCCCTGCTGCAGGCACAAGAGGAACCGGGAGGCGGCCCAGGAGCTGCTGGGGCGGCTGCGGGACAACTGGGAGCTGCAGCGGTTCCTGCAGGACGGGCAGGAGGTGAGCACGGGATGGGGCGGGACAGGATGAGCGGGGCACGGTGTCACGGTCCCGACCCCGCTCCTCCCCTGGCAGCTCACGCTCTGGATCGACGAGAAGATGCTGACGGCCCAGGACGTGTCCTACGACGAAGCCCGCAACCTGCACACCAAGTGGCAGAAGCACCAGGCCTTCGCCGCCGAGCTGGCCTCCAACAAGGGTTGGCTGGACAAGATGGGCAAGGTTGGGACCGGGACGAAGCCGGGGAGGGGGCCGGGCTGCCCTCCGCCGCCTCCCCGCTGACCCCAGCGTCCGTCCCAGGAGGGCCAGCAGCTGGCGGCGGCGAAGCCAGAGCTGGGGGCGGTGGTGACGGAGAAGCTGGCGGCGCTGCGGGGGCTGTGGGACGAGCTGGAGTCGACGACGCGGACGAAGGCGCGGCGCCTCTTCGACGCCAACCGCGCCGAGCTGTGCGCCCAGTCCTGCGCGGCGCTGCGGGGCTGGCTGGCGGGCGTGCGCGCCCAGCTGCGCTCCGACGACTACGGCAAGGACCTGACCAGCGTCAACATCCTGCTCAACAAGCAGCAGGTCGGCGCGGGGAGACGGGGAGGAGGGAAGCGGGGAAACGGGGCGCGGGGAGACGGGGGGCGCGAGATCGCCGCAGGGACGCGGGGCGCGGGGTTTTGGGCGCACGGGGTCGGACGCACAAGGGGCAGGGGTACGGGCAGGGGCGCGCAGACCTGGGCAGCCGAAAGAAGGGGGGCAAAGCTGATGGGGTGCCCCGGGGCACTGCCGCTCACCCCGTGCAGATGCTGGAGAAGCAGACGGCCGTGCGGGAGAAGGAGGTGGAGGCGATCCGGGCGCAGGCGCAGGCCCTCAGCCGCGAGGACGCCAGCGCGGCCGAGGTGCAGGGGCAGGTGCGCGCCGTGGAGGAGCAGTTCCTGGGGCTGCGGGAGCCGCTCCGCGAGCGCCGCCGCAAGCTGCTGGCCTCCAAGGAGGAGCACCAGTTCAACCGCGACCTGGAGGACGAGATCGTGAGTGGCCGGAGCAGGGGGGGGAGCCCCGCAGCCCCCCGGGGGGGTCCCGCCGTCGCCGCCGTCGCCCTGACCCCTCTGTCCCCGCAGCTGTGGGTGAAGGAGCGCAGACCCCTGGCCGTCTCCACCGACCACGGCAAGGACCTGCCCTCGGTCCAGCTGCTCATCAAGAAGAACCAGGTGGGGTCGGGGGGGCCGGGAGCCGCTGCGCTGCGGGAGGGGGTCCGGCCACGGCAGGACACCCAGGCTCGCGTCGCCTTCCGCCTCCTGCAGACGCTGCAGAAGGAGCTGCAGGGCCACGAGCCGCGAGTGGAGGAGCTGCTGGGGCGGCGCGGGGGGCTGGCGCGCCCGGCCGAGCGGGTGCGGGAGCTGCGGGAGGCCTGGCAGGAGCTGCGGCTGCAGGCGGAGCTGCGGCACCAGCGCCTGGAGCGCGCCCACGCCGCCCAGCAGTTCTACTGCGACGCCGCCGAGGCCGAGGCCTGGATGGGCGAGCAGGAGCTGCACATGATGTCCCAGGAGAAGGCCAAGGTACGGCCCCCGGGGGGGGGGGTCGGGGGGGTCCCGTATCCCCCAGTGCCCCCCCTCCGGACCCCGTCCTGAGCCGCTGTGCCCTGCCAGGACGAGCTGAGCGCCCAGGCCATGGTGAGCAAGCACCTGGTGCTGGAGCAGGCGCTGCGGGACTACGCGCACACCGTGCACCAGCTCTCCGTGCAGAGCCGCGACATGGTGGCCGCCGGGCACCCCGAGAGGTGGGCGCCGGCCCCCCCACGTCCCCGCTGCCGCCTCCCTTCCCCTCCCGCCTCACCCCGGGGGGGGGTCGTCCCCCGGCCCCGCGCGCCCCCACCCCTCCCCTGACGCCCGGCGTGCCCGCAGCGAGCGCCTGACGCTGCGCCAGGGCCAGGTGGACAAGCTGTACGCCAGCCTGAAGGACCTGGCGGAGGAGCGGCGGGCCAAGCTGCAGGAGCACCAGCGGCTCTGCCAGCTCAAGCGCGACGTGGATGACCTGGAGCAGTGGATCTCGGAGCGGGAGGTGGTGGCCGCCTCCCACGAGCTGGGCCAGGACTACGAGCACGTCACGGTGCGGCGCGGGGCTGGCGGCGGGGACGCCCCCCGTGGCCCCGACGCGTCCCCGACGCGTGCCCCTGACCTCCCCGGCAGATGCTGCGGGACAAATTCCGGGAGTTCTCGCGGGACACGAGCAGCATCGGGCAGGAGCGCGTGGACGGCGTCAACGGGCTGGCGGACGCGCTGATCGCGGCGGGGCACTCGGAGAACGCCACGGTGGCCGAGTGGAAGGACGGGCTGAACGAGGCGTGGGCCGACCTGCTGGAGCTGATCGACACGCGCTCCCAGATGCTGGCGGCCTCCTACGAGCTGCACCGCTTCTACCACGACGCCCGCGAGACCCTGGCGCAGGTGCAGCACAAGCAGAAGCAGCTGCCGGACGAGGTGGGGCGCGACCTGAACACGGCCGAGGCCATGCAGCGCATGCACACCACCTACGAGCACGACATCCAGGCGCTGAGCGCCCAGGTGAGCCCGCGGCGCGGCGTTTGGCGCGGCGCGGCACGGCGCGGCGCGGCCTCACCTCTTCGCCCGCAGGTCCGTCAGGTGCAGGAGGACGCGGCGCGGCTGGAGAAGGCGTACGCCGGCGAGAAGGCGGCCGACATCCGGCGGCACGAGCGGGCGGTGAGCGAGGCGTGGGCCGAGCTGCGCGGCAGCAGCCAGGGCCGCCGCCGGCTGCTCCTCGACACCGTGGACAAGTTCCGCTTCCTGCGCGCCGTGCGCGACCTGCTGCTCTGGATGGACGGCGTCCGCCTGCAGATCGAGGGCCAGGAGCGCCCGCGGTGAGGGGGGCGGCCGCGGGGGAGGTAGGAGGGGGGAAACGGGGATGCGGCGGCGGTGCTGAGCCCGTCCCCGTCCCCGCGGGTGGCGCAGGGACGTGTCCTCGGCCGACCTGGTCATCAAGAACCACCAGAGCATCAAGGCGGAGGTGGAGGCGCGGGCCGACAGCTTCGATGCGTGCGTGGCCATGGGCACCGCGCTGCTGGACAAGGGGCACTACGCGGCCGACAAGGTGCCCCCGGCCCCGCGTCCGCGTCCGTGTCCCCATCCCCGTGTCCTTGCCCCCGTTCTATCCCCTCCCCGTGTCCCCCGTCCCCGTATCCGTGTCCCTGTCCCCCCTCGTTTGCTCTTGTCCCTATTTTGTCCCCATCCCCGTATCCCCATCCCCTCCTGTCCCCATATTTTGTCCCCATCCCCTCCTCTGCTCCTGTCCCCATCCCCTCCTGTCCCCATCCCCTCGTGTATTCCCACCCCCCCGTCCCCGACCCCTTCTCCTTCACCCCCTCCTCACATCCCCACGTCCCCATCTCCCCGTCCCCACGTCCCTGTTTTTATGCCCCCCCACGCTCACCGCTCGCCCCCAGATCTCGGAGAAGCTCTCGCAGCTCCAGGAGCGCCGCAAGGACATCGGGGAGCGCTGGAAGGAGAAGATGGACTGGCTGCAGATCGGTGAGCGCGGCGCGGGGGGCCGGGGCGGGGAGGAGAAGGGGGGGTCCCGGCCCCCCTCCCCAGCGGCCCCACGCTCCCCCCCCCCGGTGTCCCCGCAGTGCTGGAGGTGCTGATGTTCGGGCGGGACGCGGGCATGGCCGAGGCCTGGCTGGCCAGCCAGGAGCCCATCGTGCGCTCGGCCGAGCTGGGCGGCAGCGTGGCCGAGGTGGAGAACCTCATCAAGCGCCACCAGGGCTTCCAGAAGGCGGCCGCCGCCTGGGAGGAGCGCTTCGCCGCGCTCGAGCGCCTCACCACGGTGAGGGGGGGGGGGGAGAGGCCGGGACCCCCCCCTGGGGGGTTAAGGGGTGCTGACACCCCCCCCGTGCGCCCCCCATCCCCGTTTTATAGCTGGAGGAGAAGGAGCGGCGGCGGCGCGAGGAGGAGGAGGCGAGGAAGAGGCGGCCGCCCACGCCCCCGCAGCCTGAGGCCGGGGGGGTCCCCGCGGTGCCCCCGGGGCCCAGAACGGGTTGGGGACGGGGGGAGCCGCAGCGGTGAGGGGGGGGAAGGGGGGGGAAGGGGGGGGTGTCGGGGATTTGGGGGGGGTCACGGGAGGGCGACGCTGCAGGGTGGGGGGTTGGGGGGGGGCTTAATGGGGAGGGGGGATGGGGGTGGGGGGTTGGGGGGGGGCTTAATGGGGAGGGGGGATGGGGGTGGGGGGTTGGGGGGGGGCTTAATGGGGAGGGGGGGATGGGGGTGGGGGGGTTGGGGGGGCTTAATGGGGAGGGGGGATGGGGGTGGGGGGTTGGGGGGGCTTAATGGGGAGGGGGGATGGGGGTGGGGGGTTGGGGGGGGCTTAATGGGGAGGGGGGATGGGGGTGGGGGGTTGGGGGGGCTTAATGGGGAGGGGGGATGGGGGTGGGGGGTTGGGGGGGGGCTTAATGGGGAGGGGGGATGGGGGTGGGGGTTGGGGGGGCTTAATGGGTAGGGGGGGATGGGGGTGGGGGGTTGGGGGGCTTAATGGGGAGGGGGGATGGGGGTGGGGGGTTGGGGGGGCTTAATGGGGAGGGGGGATGGGGGTGGGGGGTTGGGGGGGCTTAATGGGGAGGGGGGATGGGGGTGGGGGTTGGGGGGGCTTAATGGGGAGGGGGTTGTGGGATCTGGGGGGGTTGTGGGATCTGGGGGGGTTGTGGGATTGGGAGGAGGCACCCTGGGGAGCGGGGGGAAATGCAGTGCCCATGGGGTGAGTTTTTTTTGGGGGGTGGGGGGGATACAGAGGGGACACGGGGTCCAGGGGAAGGAGGGGACAGCAGCGGGGTCCTGAGCCATGGGGGGGGTGTTGGAGTGGGGGGTCCCAACCCCCTGCCCACCCCTGTGCCCCCCCCCAGGGCCCTGGCCCTGCAGAGCCGCCTGCCCGAGGCGCCGGCCATGAACGGGATCTGCCCCGACAGCGCCGCTGCCCCGGTAAAGCCCCCCCCCCCCCCAAAAATCATCCAAGCCCCCCCAGATTCACCCCCCCCCCCCCAAAGGACCCACACCCCCTTTCCCCCCCCCCCCCGCAGGTGCCAGCGGGGCCAGCGCTGACCAACGGGGCACGGGAGCGAGGCCCCAGCCCGGGGGTCTCCCCGGGGACGCCCGCGGGGGGCCCGGCCCCCCCCGACCCTGCCCACGCGGCCACGCTGCCCCCCGCGCCCCCCGGCCCCCGAGAGCCTGGAGGGCGGCCTCTGCCGCAAGCACGAGATGGAGGCGCAGGGCAAGAAGGCCCCCAACAGGTGAGGCCCCGCCCCTTTGGGGGGACACGCCCCCGTAAGCCCCGCCCCCTCGGGACACACCCATCCAGGCCCCGCCCCTTGGGGGGACACGCCCCTGTAAGCCCCACCCCCTCGGGACACACCCGTCCAGGGCCCGCCCCTTGGGGGGGACACGCCCCCG
The DNA here is from genome assembly GCF_040182565.1 of Anser cygnoides. Classification (NCBI taxonomy): domain Eukaryota; kingdom Metazoa; phylum Chordata; class Aves; order Anseriformes; family Anatidae; genus Anser; species Anser cygnoides. The sequence continues at coordinate 3,593,798 of NC_089911.1, forward strand.
TAAGCCCCGCCCCTCGGGACACACCCATCCAGGCCCCGCCCCGCGGGGGGACACGCCCCCGTAAGCCCCGCCCCCTCGGGACACACCCATCCAGGCCCCGCCCATTGGGGGGACACGCCCACGTAAGCCCCGCCCCCTCGGGACACACCCATCCAGGCCCCGCCCCTGGGGGACACACCCATCCAGGCCCCGCCCCATTGGGGAACACGCCCCCGTAAGCCCCGCCCCCTTGGGACACAACCCATCCAGGGCCCCGCCCCTTGGGGGGACACGCCCCCGTAAGCCCCGCCCCCTCGGGACACACCCATCCAGGCCCCGCCCCCCTGCGCACACAAATTACGCCCCAAGTCCCCCCCCACACGCAGCGTCACCCCCCCACGACGTGCCCTGTCCCCCCCGTTAAGCCGCGGCCCCCTCCCTATACACCGTGCCCCCCTCCCTACACACCGTGCCCCCCCTATTACCCCACGCCCCCCAAAATACCCCCCGTGTACCCCAAAACACGCCCCACGTCCCCTAAAATATGCCCCACGTACGTGGTGCCCCCCCCCTCTAAGCCCCGTTCCCACCCCCACTACACCGCGCCCCCCGTTACCCCGCCGTGCCCCCCCCATTACCCCGCCGTGCCCCCCATTACACCACCGTGCCCCCCCATTACACCACCGTGCCCCCTGTTACACCACCGTGCCCCCCCATTACACCGCCGTGCGCCCCCCGTTACACCGCCCTGCCCCCCCGTTACACCGCCATGCCCCCCCGTTACACCGCCGTGCCCCCCGTTACCCCGCCGTGCCCCCCCGTTACACCGCCCTGCCCCCATTACACCACCATGCCCCCCGTTACACCGCCCTGCCCCCCATTACACCACCATGCCCCCCCGTTACACCGCCGCGCCCCCCATTACACCACCGTGCCCCCCCATTACACCTCCCTGCCCCCTGTTACACCACCGTGCCCCCCCATTACACCACCATGCCCCCCGTTACACCGCCGTGCCCCCATTACACCACCGTGCCCCCCGTTACACCGCCGTGCCCCCCGTTACACCGCCGTGCCCCCCATTACACCGCCGTGCCCCCCGTTACACCGCCGTGCCCCCCATTACACCGCCCTGCCCCCCATTACACCACCGTGCCCCCCGTTACACCACCATGCCCCCCGTTACACCGCCGTGCCCCCCATTACACCACCATGCCCCCCGTTACACCGCCGTGCCCCCCATTACACCACCGTGCCCCCCGTTACCCCGCCGTGCCCCCCGTTACACCGCCCTGCCCCCCATTACACCGCCCTGCCCCCCGTTACACCGCCGTGCCCCCCGTTACACCCCCCCCCCCCCAAAATCCCCCCCCCACTACGCCGCCCCCCCCCCCCCCCAGGTCGTGGCAGAGCGTGTACTGCGTGCTGCGGGGGGGCAGCCTCAGCTTCTACAAGGACGCCAAGAGCGCCAGCCACGGGGCCCCCTACCACGGGGAGCCCCCCGCCAGCCTGCGCGGCGCCCACTGCCACCCCGCCCTGGACTACAAGAAGCGCAAGCACGTCTTCAAGCTGGGGTACGGCTGGGGGGGGGGGGGGGGGGGGGGTCCAGAAGGGGTCCTGGGGGCATCCAAGGGGGTCCGGGGGGGGGGTCCCGGACCCCTCTGAGCCCTGTCCCCGTGCCCCCAGGCTGAGCGATGGCAAGGAGTACCTCTTCCAGGCCAAGGATGAGGTGAGATCGGGTACACGGGGGGGGTAAAAAAGGGGGGGGGGCACACGCGTGTGCAGCGGTGCCACCGTGTGTGCCCCCCCCCCCCTCCCGCAGGCGGAGATGAGCACCTGGCTGCGGGTGATCCACGCGGCTGCTGCCCTGGTCCCCGGGGGGCCGCGGGAGGGGGCGGCAGCGGTGGTGCCGGGGGGGGGCAAGGGGATGACGAGGGCCATGAGCATGCCCCCCGCGCAGCCCCCCGCCCCCGAGGGCGCCCCCCCGCTGCGAGCCCGCGAGGGGAAGGAGAAGGAGCGGGAGAAGCGCTTCAGCTTCTTCAAGAAGAACAAGTAGAGACGGGGGGGGGGGGGGCCCCGAAGCGGCCGAGCTGATGGAGGGACGCGGCTGGGGGCAGCACGGGGGGGGGAGCGCGGGACCCCCCCCGCGCCGTCGTGCCTTTCCGTGCCCTGGGGTCCCCGCGTGCCCCCGCGTCCCGGTGATGTCCCCACGCTCACAGGAAGCGGCCGCCCAGCCGGCGGCGTCGCCCCCTACCCCGAATAAAGAAAGAGGCTGCAGAGAGCCGCGGGCACGCGACTGCAACGGGGGACGGGGACGGGGTGGGGACGGGGTGGGGATGGGGACGGGATGGGGACAGGATGAGAACAAGGACGGGGATGGGGACGGGATGGAGACGGGGATAGGAAGGGGGTGGAGATGGGGACAGGGACAGTGATGAGGATGGAATGGGGTTGGGGACAAAGATGGGGACGGGATGGGACATGGACGGGATGGGGACAGGATGAGGTCGAGATGGGGACGGGATGGGGACAGGACGGGATGGGGACGGGATGGGGACGGGGGGGACGGGATGGGGACGGGATGGGGATGGGATGGGGACGGGATGGGGATGGGATGGGGACGGGATGGGGATGGGATGGGGACGGGATGGGGACGGGATGGGGACGAGATGGGGACGGGATGGGGACAGGACGGGGATGGGGACGGGATGGGGACGGGGACGGGATGGGGACGGGGATGGGGGGGGATGGGGATGGGATGGGGACGGGGGGGACGGGATGGGGACGGGATGGGGATGGGATGGGGACAGGATGGGGACGGGATGGGGACGGGATGGGGACGGGATGGGGATGGGATGGGGATGGGGACGGGATGGGGACGGGGCAGGACAAGGACAGATGGAGCTGGGCACGGGCGGCTGCGGTTGGGACCCCAGTGGATCGCCGTGGATCACTCCAGCGCTCCCCCAGCAGGGCCCCCATGGATCCCTCCCCGCCCTGTTCCGGTGGCTCCCTGGCTGAGAGCCCTTCGGCCTCCCCGCCAGATCCCGACGGGTCCCTCCAGATCCCCCTGCAGGGCTCCCAAAGGATCTCTCCAGCCCCCCTCCGGCTCCCCGTGGATCCCCCCGGATCCCCCTGTCAGACCCCAGTGGATCCCTCCAGGTCCCCCATAGGGCTCCCAATGGATCCTTCCAGGCCCCCCCCCCCCCCGCTCCCAATGGATCCCCCAGATCCCCCCATCAGTTACCAATAGACCCTCCCAAGCCCCCCCCTGCTCCCAATGGATCCCCCCAGATCCCCCCATCAGTTACCAATGGATCCTTCTAGCCCCCTCCCCCCCCCCCTCCCAATGGATCCTTCCAGGCCCCCCCCACTCCCAATGGATCCCCCCAGATCCCCCCATCAGTTACCAATGGATCCTTCCAGCCCCCCCCCCCCCCCCGCAGGGCTCCCCCTTCCAGGCCCCCCCCGCTCCCAATGGGTTCCCCCGGATCCCCCCCATCAGTTACCAATAGACTCTTCCAGCCCCCTCCCCCCCCCGCAGGGCTCTCAATGGATCCCTCCAGGCCCCCCCCCCCCCCCGGCTCCCAATGGATCCACCCAGCTCCCCCCGCAGGGCTCCCAATGGGCCGCTCCTCTCCCTCTCGCCCCGCCCCTCGCTGCCAATTGGCCCCGCGCTCTCCGCGGGCGGGCCCGCTTTCCATCTAGGGGCACACGCCTCCTGACGGACAGCCCCTCAGCCAATCATCGACAGGAGGGCGGGGCCCGGGGCGCCGGGAGGGGGGCAGCGCGGAGCCGCCGCCATTTTGTGAGCAGCGAGCGGCGAAGGGGGCGCAGGTGGGGGCGGGGCCGGCACCGGGAGGGGCGGGGGGAGGGCACGGGGGGGGGGAGGGGGAGGGCACCGGGAGGGGTTGGGGAGCGTCCCGGGGCGGGGGGGGGGGGGTGGGGGGGTCCCGGGGGTGCTGAGCCCGCTGCCCGCTGCAGGCCGGCGCCATGGTGAAGCTGTTCATCGGGAACCTGCCGCGGGAGGCGACGGAGCAGGAGATCCGCTCGCTGTTCGAGCAGTACGGCAAGGTGCTGGAGTGCGACATCGTCAAGAACTACGGCTTCGTGCACATCGAGGACCGCACGGCGGCCGAGGACGCCATCCGCAACCTGCACCACCACAAGCTGCACGGCGTCTGCATCAACGTGGAGGCCAGCAAGAACAAGAGCAAGGCCTCCACCAAGCTGCACGTGGGCAACATCAGCCCCACCTGCACCAACCTGGAGCTGCGGGCCAAGTTCGAGGAGTACGGCCCCGTCATCGAGTGCGACATCGTCAAGGACTATGCCTTCGTGCACATGGAGCGGGCGGAGGACGCGGTGGAGGCCATCCGCGGGCTGGACAACGCCGAGTTCCAAGGTGGGACGGGGACCGGGACGGGCGGGCTGCCGGCGGGCTCTGCGGAGGGATCGCGGGTCCCCTTCCAGCGCGGGCGTTGACATCTTTTAGAGCCCGGCCGTCGGAGCTGGAGACGTGCGGATGGTGCCGGTGGCGTCGCGGCCTCCGCTTGGCGAGACCGAGCCCAGCCTCGGGCTTGCGGTGGGGGTGAGGCTGCTCTGAGCGCCCCAAACCTCTCAGCCGCGGTCCAAGAGCCCTCTGTAGGGCATCGGACGTCTCCGGGCATCACCGCGGCTCTCTCCCCTTGAATTAAGCACGGAAAGATGTGTTTTGGGGTTTTCGTTTGCATTCCAGCTCTGCCTGTGCTGTGTAACGTGGCATGCCCGTTTCTTTCCCAAGGGTCAGGCCCTCACGGCAGCGACCCCGTAGGGCCTGGGGCGTTTCGGGTGGGCTGCGGGCACGGGGAGCCATCTCTGACCAACCCAACGCGGCTGAGGAGCCCGATGGCGAAACCCTGGCTCTGGTCCAACGCTGCCGGTGCCGCCTGTGCAGCACGGAGGGGCTGCCGGCCAGCCCGGTAAGAGGGCGGGCAGAGGCACCGCCGCGGCGCTGGGCCACTTTCTTCATCGCCGAAAGCGAGCGCATCCCCGTCAGGCTGGGTCCAAACCCAGCAGGGCGTCGGGGACGCGTCCGGCGCTTCATCCCGATCCACCGCCGTCCCGTCCCGGGGCTCGCCCGCACGGTGGGGCTGGTTCGGTCCTGCCCATCCCTACTGGGGTCTGGGCGAAGCCTCCGTTTTGGGTGCCCACAGAACTCGTCTTCAGCCAGGGCCGCGTAGTATCGCCCGTCCCCCCGCTCGTAGACGTGGCCCTCGGCTGCCCCCTGCTCCCCACGCTAGGGCTGGGGGCACCGTGTGGGTGTCCTGGCCCAAGCCCACGTGGTTCCGGCGCTGCCGGCACTCGCAGTCCGAAAGCGAAGCGGCGCGGCCTGCGCAGGATCCGGCGTCATCCCCAGGGGCTCGTCACAGGCCCGCGGCCGCCTCCCCTTTCAGAGGGTGCTCGTCCCCTCGCTGCCGCCGCGGTCGGTGCTGCCATCTGGCACGGCAGGGTCCGCGGCCGCAGCCGTGGCCCTGCGTGCTCTGGGGCACGGCGAAGCTCCAGGGCCGGTGGTGACAGCGCCGGGCTGCTGTGTAATCACCGGAGCAGGACGGCACGCTGGTTTGGGGCAGAAAGCTGTTTTTTATGTGACTTTGGCCGGACGGCAAGGTCGCTGGCGGCTTGCTCGGTGCAGCTGGCCCCGACCTGCACCCCGAACCCCTCCCAGCCTAATTCGGGCGGCCGAGCCGCGTCTCCGAGCCACCGAGCGCTCTGTCTCGCCAGCGTCGTTGCGGCACCGTCCCCGTCCCCGGTGGCACCTTCCCGGTAAGTCGGTCTGCCGCGCCCCAGGACGCGGCTGCTCCTCGAGCTCGTCGACGCAGAGCGGGACGGGCGGCGGAGGCCGGGGGCTCGGCGGCCCCGGGGGCTCTCCCGCTCGCGGCGCGGTTTCTGGTGTGGAATGGAACGAGGCGCCGTCGGTGCGAGGTGGCTCGGGGGGGGCTCTGGCTGGTTCTGTCCTGCTCTGTTGTACTGTGCATGTTTCTGTAACGAACCTCTTGGTGCGGCCTGAATTATAGCCTCCCTTTTGCGTCTGTTTCTTAAAGGCAAGCGGATGCGCGTGCAGTTGTCCACGAGTCGGCTCAGGACCGCGCCCGGGATGGGAGACAAGAGCGGCTGCTACCGGTGCGGGAAGGAAGGGCACTGGTCTAAAGAGTGTCCGGTAGATCGCCCGGGGCAAGTGGCTGACTTTACCGAGGCCTATAACGAGCAGTACGGAGCCGTGCGCACTCCCTACACCGCGGGCTATGGGGAGACCATGTATTACGATGACGCGTACAGCGGGATGGCCGACTACTACAAGCGCTACCGCGTCAGGTCCTATGCGACGGCCTCTGCATACGACGCCTATGCAGAGCAGACCATGGCCCAGTACTCCCAGTACGCCCAGTACTCCCAGGTCCAGTCCACGGCCATGGCCGCCACCACAGCCATGGCCAGTCGCATCCCCACCACCCTAGACCCCTACGATAGAGCTCTGCTGCCCACCCCGGGCGCGGCCGCCGCGGTCGCCGCCGCCGCCACCGCCGCGGCGGCGGCGGCCTCCTCCACCTATTACACCCGGGATAGAAGCCCCCTGCGCCGCACGGCAGCCGCGGCCACCACCGTCGGAGAGGCGTACACTTACGATCGTAGTCAGCTGTCGCCGGTCTCGTCGGTCGCTCGGGCCTCCCTCTACGACATGCAGCGCTTCGGGCGCGACCCGTACGCGGACAGGGCGCGGTACTCTGCCTTTTGAGCCGAGGTGAGCGTGTTCGCAGGGCTGCTCCGTGGTGCTTGTCCTTACAGCCGGTGCTGCCTCCGGGGCTGCGTGGGGTCCCCGGCGGCTCGGAACACGGGCTCCGCTAGTCCCCGACGCCGCTGGCCGGGCATCTGCGCCCTGCCTCCTGCCCGCAGCTGGGGTAGAGCCGGGCTTGAGTAAACGGGTCAGGGTTAAGCAAAAAGGACCCGAGCCGGGCCCTTTCTGGACGTTAAAGCCCGGATGCTGGCTCTGTAAGCCACCGTGACGGGTGCCGGCGCGTTGCCGCAGCACCCTCCGGAGCCTTGCCGCAACGAGCGGTGCTCCTGGGCGCGGGGAGCGGGACCCGAAATCCCCCCCCCCACCCCGTGCTGCCCGGGCACCCGGTGAGGGGAGACTCCTCTCCCCGCTCGGCTCCCGGTAAAACCGTGCCCTGCTCCAGCCGCCTCTCGCGGGAGCCTCCCGCTGCCTTTCCCCCGCTGCCGTGGCAAGGGCAGAGCCGAGCCCGGCACCGTCCCGACGGGTGAGGCCGGTGCCGTCCCCGCCGAGCGAGCTCGGCTCACGTCTGGACTCCGGTTGCTTTCAGGAGGGCGCTGGCGCCGCCGCTGCCGCCGCGCAGGGCTCGGCACGGCCCCGGCTGCGAGGCGGGCGCTGACCTGTGCTTTTCTCTTTCAGGTAAGATATTTGCGGCTGGACGTCGGGGTCCCGTCGCACGTGAAATCTGCGCCGCGCGCGTCAGACGGTGCTGCGCTTCCAGGCACGCCCGCGTCAGCTAACGAACCGGTCCCTAACGGACGCTCAAGCTTCTTCGTAGCGTAGTCAGGAGTAGCTTAACCCCCTCCCCGCCCCCTCCGTACATTCGATTTTTCAGGATTTGCTTTGAATTAGCTCCTTGGCCCCCCCGTGCTGCCCTCCAGCCCGGCCGCCCCTAGCTGGTCTAGGCTCAGGTTTAGCGCGAGCGTAGCCGTAGCGCGAGCTTTGCTTCCCTGCTCCCTCGAGGCGTGCGTGGAGCTGCTCCCCCCCCCTCCCTCGCAGCCTGGGCTGTAGCTTTTTTTTTCCGTTTTTCTGTTTTTTTTTTTTTCTTTTTTAACGTGCTTATTTTTTAAAGAGAATCAGTCTTAACTTTGTAATACTAAATGACGTAGCCGAGTCTGAACCGCTGAGTCGAGCCCCCGGGTCACGCCACCGGCATGGGGCACAACCCGCCGCCCCCCCCTCGGCCTTTAGCCTCCTTTCCAGTGAAATAAACTCTTTTAACAAACCCGGGCGTGTGTCTGGCGTGCGGGCGCTTCCCCCTCTGAGTCCCAGGGGGCTTTTCTCCGGCCACGCTCCCCCTGGGCTCACCACCGACATTGGCCCCAGAAAGGGCAGGAGAGGCTGGGCCTCTCTCTGCGGCCTCCCCGCCGTGCCTCCCCTCGATGGCAGCACCCCCCTAATCCCAATGCTGGGCTAATTAACCCCCGACCCCCCCGGGGCTGGCTAATTAACCCCCGACCCCCCCTGGGGCTGGCTCGTTAATCCCTGCTGTCAGCAGGGTGGGCCCCACAGAGCCCCCCCACGCACCCCCTGCCTGGCTGCCGCCCCTTGTGCTCGCCAGCTCCAACCCCTGCTCCCCTCCCTGGCTCCTTAAGTAACGATGTTAATTAATTAAACGCTCGCCTGGGTCACAGCCGCTGTCCGGGCCCCTCGCCTTGGCCCTGGGCTCCTGGTTGTGGTTTTTTGGCGTCCTGAAGCAAGCAGCAGCTCTCGCCTGCTCCTCGGGGTGCGTTTCCAGATTTCCTCTCTCTGCCTCCTCCAGCTAACGGCCTCCGCCCGATCACCTACAGCTCGCGGTGCCTTCTCCTCTCCTTCTCTACCGAGCCGACTCCTAATTCCCGCTTCTCAAAGCAACGCTGGCACTCGGCTACGTTTTTTTTTTTTACCAGCAACTCGAGCGCTCTGCATCTCCGGCCGCGTTTCTGCTGCTTTATTTGAACGCGGCCGTCGCTGCGGTCTCCGGGAGCCTCCCTCTCGCTGACGCCGCGTCCTGGAAAACGAGGGGGAGAAGCGTTAGGCCCCCGTCACGCACGGCGCCGGTTAACGATCCCCTTCATTTGCCGTTCCAGCAGCGGGCCGGGGCCGCTTTTCTTTCCTCAGGCTGTGTTTTCACCCCGAGCCAGCGCTGACTCCGTGACCTCGGTGTGCGCGGGGGGGTCCCAGCCCTCCGACAGGCCCGACGCAAGCGGCGAGGGGGCCACCGGCGCCCCGCCGCCGCCCCGCCGCTCCCCGAACAAGAAGACAAGGGACAGCAAACGCTTTTACAAGCTTTAATGATGGTTCCAGCAGCGAGGAAGAGCCCGGCGTGGCCCAAGCGAGCCGCTCAGCCGCACGGAGGGACCAGCGACGCTCGCCCTGGGCTGAGCGAGCCGATTACATTCGAGAGCTACTCCGATAAAACCGAAGCGTCGCCGGGGAAGGAGCCGACCAAATTTCACGTAGTGAACGCCGAGAGGAAAACAAAACGCTGGCCGGGGAGAAAACCTGCGAGCGCCGCAGTTAAACACGAGTGGGGACACCCTGAAAGACCAGAACACCGCCCGAGGGGACCGTCCCCCGGGGGAGGCCACCGCCCTGACGTGGCACCCTGTCCCCGGGGGCGTCCCTACTCCCTCTGCTTGCAGAAATTTATGATTTCTTCCAGAAATCCGCTGCCGCCCCCCCCCAAAACAGAGCAGCTCTGGGCAGAGACGTGTGCAACAACCGCGCGCGGCCGACGCTGCGGCCCCAAACCCGCCGGTTTGCCTCTAGCGGGGACAGGGAGTGCAGCGGGACGCGGCCTGACCCCGCCGCGAGGGGTCCCCGAACGGCCGGGCTGGGGAAAGAAATACAGAGGACAAGGGTTTCTAAACGGAAAACAGCCCAGCTTTTTATTTACAGTCGTACAAAACGTCACTCGGCGCTGCTGCGTCGAGCCCAGCGCTGTGCCCGGGCTGAAACGGAACGCTTTCAAAAGGCGGGGGGGGGGGAAGAAAAAACGGGGACGGGGATCCGAAAGAGCGCCCGCCCCTCGCTCGGCGGCACCGATCGCTCCGGTTCCAAAACGCGCCCGGGCGGCGAGGGGATCGCCGAGAGCGCAAGCGAGACGGCGCCACGACGCTACGGCCGGCGCAGGGAACGGCGGAGGGGCTGCGCGGCCGCCTCGCGCTCCTCCCGGCACAGAGCAACGGGTTTTCAAACCGTGAGTCCAAAACCTTCTAAAAACGGGAGAGGAGAGGGGAAAAAAATAAAAGGAAGGGAGGAAGAAAAAAAAAAAAAAGGGCAGCTAAAAATAACCGTCCCTGCCCGGGGCTAACGGCCGGGAGCAGGCGAACCACGCTGGGTGCGACGGAGAGCGCTGCGCCGCTGGTGACACCGGAGACGGCGCGGAGGGGAGGGAGCGACCCGGCGGCGCTACCGGGAGGCGTCCCGAGGGAACGCCGCACGCCCGCCAGCCCTAGAGGCGGCGCTGGTAGCCCGAGTGCACGCGGGCCGGGGGCAGGTAATCGCCGTAGCCGCCCGAGTAGCGGGCGTAATCGGCGTGCGCTTCCGGAAGGCGGCGGTAATCCATCGGGGACTTTGTCGGCGAGCGGCGGTACGCGAGCGGCGAGTCCGCTAAGCGGCGGTAATCTGAGAGGTCAGACAAACGGCGGTCTGAATTGTACCTGGTCGAGAGAAGAGAGATGGCGTGAATAAAGCACCGGGGCGCAGGAGGCGAGAGCGGGTCTCTGCCGAGAGGGCGCCCCGAATCCTGGCGCAGCGGCGGGCGCGGCGCAGGGACCACCCGCCGTGGCTCGCCGCCGCCCGAATCGAGGCGGGCGAAGCTTCGCCGTCGCGGCCTCCCCGGTGAACAAGCGAAGCCGATTCCCCCGGATTTCGGGGGGCAAACGAGCGCTTGGTGAACCCGCCGCCTTCCTGAGGCGACGCCCGGCACAGAGCGACGCAGCCACCTCCCGGCGCAATGGCACAGGCGGACGGCCCGGCGCACGCGGACACCGAGAGCGGCCCCCGGGTGTCCAGCGCGGCCCGGGAGAGGGGCGAGAACCCGCCCGCGCCCACCCCCGGCCCCGGCCAGTCGCAGAGAAGCAAGGGGAGGGGGTTACGCGGGGTGTGCGGCGCCCGCGCTGCGCTCCCACCCCTCCGGCGCCACGCGCTCCTGGGTGTTAGCTCCGCGGCGCGCCGGGGCCGAGCTCGCCGAGGCAGGGAGGCGCCGGCCCCCGCGCTGCGTGGGGACGAGAGGCGCCGCACGCTACGCGCCAGCCGCCGCCCCTGGCCCAGCTGCGTACCTTTTTGCCAGAGCGGAGGACTTTTTGTACGGATCGTCATAGCCGGCGCTGCGAGGCGGTGAGAGGCGGGTGCGCTCGTAGGGCGGTGCGACGGCGGTGGCCTGCGACAGGCCCAAGTAGGAGGCCGCCTGCTGCCCCAGCTGGCTCGGCCCGTCGTAGGCGCTGCCCGGCTGGGCTCTGTAGGCGGCCGCCAGCGACGCGGAGGAGGCCTGCTGCGCCGGGTAGGAGGCCGCCATCGAGTTGGAGGCCTGGGCTCGGTAGGCCGCCGTCAGCGGGGCGGAGGCCTGCGCCTTGTAGGAGGCGGCAGCCTGGCTGCCGTAGGAGGCGGCCAGCGAGGAGCCCGCCGGGGCGCCGTAGGTGGCGGAGAGCGCGGCGGCGGACTGGCTGCCGTAGGAGGCGGGCAGGTTGGCGGCGGGCTGGGCGCCGTAGGAGGCCGAGTGGCCGGCAGCGGGCTGGGCGCCGTAGGAGGCCGAGAGCGCGGCCACCGGCTGCGCGCCGTAGGAGGCCGAGTGGCCGGCCACCGGCTGCGCGCCGTAGGCGGCGTGGCTGGCCATGGGCTGGGCGCCGTAGGATGTGGCGTGCGCGGCCACGGCCTGGGCGCTGTAGGAGACCGAGAGCACGGCGCCGGCCTGGGCGCCGTAGGAGGCGGCGTGGCCGTCTATGGGCTGCGCGCCGTAGGAGGCGGCGTGGCCGGCGGCGGCCTGCACGCCATAGGAGGCTACGTGCGTGGCCACGGCCTGGGCGCCGTAGGAAACCGTGGGGCCGGCGGCAGGCTGGGTGCCGTAGGCGGCGGCAGCCTGGGCGCCGTAGGCGGCCGAGTAGCCGGAGGCGGCCTGCGCCCCGTAGGAGGAGGCCAGGGCCGTGGACTGGACGCTGTAGCCGGAGAGCTGGGAAGCGGCGGGCTGCGCGCCGTAGGAGGCGGCGGGCTGCGCGCCGTAGGAGGCCAGGGAGTTGGCGCCGGGCTGCGCGCCCGAGGCGCCCAGGGAGACGGCGGCGGCCTGGGAGCGGTAGGCGCCGCCCAGCGAGGCCGAGGGCTGGGCGCGGTACGCGGCCGCCTGGCCCGTGGTGGGCTGCGGGCGGTAGGCCATGCCCAGCGAGGCCGAGGGCTGGGCGCGGTAGGTGGCCCCCAGCGAGGCCGAGGGCTGGGCGCGGTAGGCGGCCGGCTGCGCCGTCATGGGGAGCGTCACCGCCGAGTAGCTGCCGGCTCTGGTCGGGGAGCGCCGGAGGGGGCTGCGGTCCCGCCCGAAGTAGGCGGGGGAGGAGGGCCGCGGCTGCGGGTCGAAGCCGTCGTACTTGCTGGCGGCGCCGGTGCCGAAGCGCTGCTGGTAATCGTACAGGGAGGAGGAGGAGGCGGCGGCGTAGCCGGCGGCGGCCGAGGGGAAGGCGGCGTCCGCGACCCTCCGCTGCTCGAAGCCCTCGATCTTGGGCTGGAACTTCTCCCTGTACTCCAGGCCTATCCGCTTGTTCTTGTCCACCACGACGCCGGCCTGCACGGCCGGGCCCATGCCCTTTTTCTGCACATTGGTCGAGAGCTCCACATTGACTCTTCTTCCTTTCACCTCCTTCCCATTAAGATTTTCGATGGCAACTTTTGCATCTGCTTCGTTCTCCATGTGAACAAATGCATAGTCTGATAAAGCAGCAGACAGAGGGTTATCAGTGGGGAAGAAAAGACATTTCGTTACAGGATCGAACGCTTAACGAGGCGCGCGGCCCCGCTCCACCCTATGCGCAGCCCGCCGAGCTGCGGCCCGGCTAACCAGCGACAGCAGCGGCGGCCCCGCTCGCGCCGAAACCTCCCCACTTGGCCCCGGGCTCGAGCGGAGCGAGCGCGTCCTCCTGGCACCCTGAGCCACCACCCGACTGTGGGGAACGAGAAACCACAGCCTCCGGCCCGAGGCTTGGAGCAAGTTCGGGTTAAAGCGGGGCTTTGCCCGCCCCGGGCCCTGCTTTCCCCCTGCCACCAGTATCAGCGGGCCGCTGACAGCTCGGGTCGGCCCCGGTGCGCTCCCACCCCTGTAATTAGCGCTGCGAGCCCAGCGGAGCTGCCAGGCCCCGCTTTCTGCTCCTCTTGCCACCGTTTTCTTCCTTCCCTTGCCCCGTCACAGCGTGCCCTGCCGCAGGCCACCGCGTTCTGCGGTGCGCGGCCCCTCGCCGCATTCAAAGCCCCCCAGGGACTTCTCCGCGCCGGTCCTCGGCCCGCATGAGGCCTCTCAGCGGCAAGTGAAAGGAGAGAGCGGGGAGAGGAGAGGACCGGCGAGCGCCGCCGGGGCAAAGGGCCGCAGCACCAAGCGGCTCCGCTCCAGAAGGGAGCGAGGCCCGCGGGGAGCGCGTTCCGGCGAGGCGTTAGAGGCGTCCGGAGGCCGGGGGCATGGCAGCGAGGAGCTGAGCAAACAAGCAGCGCAGGAAGGTGAATCATTAACCGAAAGCGGAGGCGCCGGACAGGAGGTGAGAGCCGAGAGAAGCGTTAGAAGCAGCAGAGACCGGTAGCGGCACGGTGACACCAGCAGGCTGGAGCCAGGCCTGACGGCCACCTGCAGCACGTCAGGGAGTGGTTTTAGGGTCTGGACCCCACTGCGGGGGCTCAGGAGGTGTGGGGGGGCTCGATCCCCACGTCACAGCAGCTCTGGGAGGCTGGCACGTGGCACGGGGCGCTCGCTGCGGTGCCTCCGTGGTGGTGACCCATGGTGACAAGCACCCAACCCCGCAGCATCGCCGCAGACCAGCCAGGAAACCACTGCGGTCGCAGGCCGGAGGCGCAGCGGTGACACCCCCCAAGGACCCCCTTCCACCTGCAGCACCGGGGGGAAAGCCTCAGGGCAGCCCCCCCGAAGGTCTCGGCGTGCTCGGAGGTACCGCTCACCAAACGCAGCGCTAGGGCCGGGCAAACGCCATAACAACGCCTCAAGGTCCAGCTAAAACATGGTAAACGCGTGCGTTACCGTGCCCAGCCTCCCCCCGCTCGCTCCCCCGGCTCCACACCACGATCCCACCCCTCCCAGGCTCCTTCCAGCAGCAGGAAGCACTCAAGCACTGCATACGCTTCCAAACGCTGCTGTAGAGGTGCTAGAAATGCCCCTGGAGGTCCCTGGAAAGCCCCAAACCCACCCCGGCAGCCCACCCCCTTTGGGGGCTGCCGCAAAGACCCCCGCAAATCAGCCACGGGGACGCCAGAAACATTTGGCGTGGGTTCGGCGCCGTTCTCCGACGGGGCAGGGGCGTCCTGGTGGGGCTGTGACCTGGGACGAGAGAGAGCAGAGGCAACAGCATCACCCTGCCGCGGGGCGCGACGGGGCCGAGCCACGTGGGGCAGCCCCGGCCGGCACCTTCTCAAGCGAGGGGGGACATGGAGAGACCTCGGCGCGAGGTAATTCCCACCCCCCCTTGATGCTGCACCCCCGAATTAACGGCGTGCAGGGGCCCCGAGCCAGGGCAGCCCCTCAGAAACTTGCATTCCACGTGCCACCAAACTTCAGAACTGGCTATAAAGCAGCCTCCGCATCCGGGCCGAAATAGATTTGGGCAAAGAAAGCTGTGGTGGAGGGGGAGGAAAATACCTCCCAGCCCTTAACGGGGAGAAATTCCAGGAGCACGCATAGCTCCGGGCCATCCCTTTGTGTCCCCGTCCCAGGGGAAGGGGGAGGATGAACCCCGGCGCCCTGCAGCAAGGCTGGGGGAGAGCCCCGTGCGGTGGTGGGGGGGTACCGGGGGGCGGAGGGCTCGCAGCCCGGGGGCGCCGCCAGATCGGGCCGGGGAAGGGGGGGGGGGGGAAGAAACCGCAAGGCGCCGGTCGGAAAACGGCGCAGCCCCGGCCACAACCGGCGACGGAGCGGCTCCGGGGACGGTCGCTGGCGCTGCACCAGGCCGGGGCCGGAGCGAGAGGGGCCCCCAGCGGAGGGGCAGGGGGAGGCCGACGCCGTGCTGAGGGCGAGGGGAGCGGCCCCCGGGAGCGGCCCCGGGAGCGGCGGCGGGTCCGGTACCTTTGACCACGTCGCACTCGACGACGGTGCCGTACTGCTGGAAGAGCGAGCGGAGCTCGCCGCTGGTGCAGGCGGCCGAGACGTTGCCGACAAAGATCTTGCAGGTGTTGGTGGGCCGCGGCCGCGAGGGCTCCACCACGATGCGGCGGCCGTGCAGCTGGTGGCCGTTGAGCTGCGCGATGGCGCGGGCCGCCGCCGCCTCGTCGCGGAGGTGCACGAAGGCGAACTGCTTCATGAGGGCGATGCCGAGCACAGGCCCGGCGACGCCGGCGAACAGCTCGCTCAGCTCCTCCGCCGTCGCCTCCTCGGGCACGTTGCCCACGAAGAGCTTTATGCCGGGACGCATGGCGGCGGCGGCGGCGGAGGGTAGCGGGAAGCGGGAGCGCGGCGGCCTCACAAAATGGCGGCCGCACCTCAGAGCTGAGGGGGAGAGGCGAACGCGCACTGCGCATGCGCGCCGCCTTCCCGCCCACCTCACCGCGCGTGCGCGACCGCAGCTCCCGCCTCTGCCCTCGGGAGTTGCCTAGCAACAGCCCCCCCCCCCCCCCCCAGTGAGCGCGGAGCCTAACGGTCCGGGCGGCCGCGGGAGGGCGAAGCCGCGCCAGGCCACGCCCACTCTTAAAGGGGCCGCGGGGCCGGTTCTGAGGGGGCCCGAGGAGGCTGCGGGGCGGAAAGAGCACGTCATCACAAACATCTTTATTTTTTAAAAATATTTACACGTTATTATATGCATTTGCACTCTGGTTTCTCCTCAGATTATATCATTATACTTTATTAGAAAAATATGCATTCTGGTTCCTCCCCAGATCGTATATTTGTATTTTTTCATATAAATTTACACTCCAGTTTCCCCTCAGATCCTACAATTACACTTTATTATATAAATTTTCACTCCACTTTCTTCCCAGATCCTATAATTATATTTTTTTAATATAAATTTGCACTCCAGTTTCCCCTCAGATCCTACAATTACACTTCATCGCAGAACTTTGCACTCTGGTTTCTCCTCAGACTGTATACTTGTATTTTTTCATATAAATTTGCACTCCGGATTCTCCTCAGATTGCAAAATTATACTTTATCATATAAATTTTCACTCAGTTTCCCCTCAGACTGTGTATTTATACTTTATCATATAAGTTTTCACTCAGTTTCCCCTCAGATCGTACAACTACACTTTATCATGTAAATTCACACTCGGTTTCCCCTCAGATCTTACATTTTTCTATATAAATTTTTGTCGTGGTTTCTCCTCAGATCATATATTTATACTTTATCATATAAATTTACACTCAATTTCCCCCCGGATCGTATATTTATGCTTTACTCTATAAATTCACCCTTGGTTTCCCCTCATACTGTGTAATTATACTTTTTTAATACAAATTTGCACTGGTTTTCCCTCAGACCGTATAATCACATTTTTTAGACAAATTTGCGCTCCGTTTTTCCCTCAGATCATACAACTGTACCATAGAAATTTGCGCTCTGGTTTCCCCTCAGATCCCATAATCACACTTTATCCTACAAATTCGCGCTCGGTTTCTCCTCAGACGGCATAATTATACATTTTCACGCAAACCCACGCTCCCGTTTCTCACGTAAACCCCCCCGGTTCCTCGCTGCCCCTACAGGTGCGGGGCGGGGGCCGGGGGCGGCCCGGCGGCGGCTCGGTCCCGCTCGTCCCACAGCGTGAGGCCGTCGCAGCTGCAGACGCGCTTGGGGTTCTGGAAGAGCCCGGCCGCCCGCGCCACCACGCCGCAGGCCAGCCTGGGGGGCACGGGGCGTGAGGGGGGGGCTTCGTCCCCCTCCCCCCCCGCCCCCAAGCCCCTTTTTTGAGCCCCCCACCGCTCACCTCGGCCCCGAGTTCCCCGTCACCCGTGACAGCGGGTGGGAGCCGCGGCCCAGGTCGTCCTCGCCCGCGTCCACCACCACCGAGCGCCCGATGATGTCCCAGACCTGGGGGGCACACGGAGCGGGGGCTCGGGACCCCCCCGGGGGTTTGGGGCGCAGGGTGGCCCCCCCCCCCCCGACCCCCCCACGGCCTCACCTTCAGGCGCGAGTCCTCCATGCGGAAGGCGGCCCGGCCGTCGGCGTCCGCCCAGACGTTCCCCAGGTCCCCAGCGTGCTACAGGGCAGCGTGGGGGGCGTCAGGGGAGACCCCAAAGCTCCCCCCCCCATCCACCGGTCCCAGGGGGTCCTGCAGGCTCACCCGGTGCTCGTCCTCGGGTCCCCCGTGGCACTCCCCGTCAGGGTTGAAATGGTCCCCGCAGCTGTGGGGGGACGTGGGGTGAGGTCGGGGTGTCCCCGTTCCCCGTTGGGGTGTCCCCGTTCCCCGTTGGGGTGTCCCCATCCCCCATTAGGGTGTCCCCCTCCCCTATTAGGGTGTCCCTGTTCTCTCTTGGGGTGCCCCCATTCCCCATTGGGGTCCCAGTTCCCATTGGGGTGTCTCCTTTCCCCATTGGGGTGTCCCTGTCCCCTGCTGGGGTGTCCCTGTTCCCCTCAGGGCATCCCCATTCCCCATCGGTGTTCCCGTTCCCCACAGAGGTGTCCCCGTTCCCCATCAGGGTGTCCCTGTCCCCCGTTGGGGCATCCCCGTCCCCCGTTGGGGCCCCCGTTCCCCATCAGGGCGTCCCAATCCCCTGTTGGGGTGTCCCCATTCCCCGTTGGGGTCCCCATTCCCCATCAGGGTGTCCCCACTCCCCATTCCCCGTTGGGGTGCCCCCGTTCCCCGTCGGGACGTCCCCATCCCCGTCGGGACGTCCCCGTCCCCTCACCTGTCGCAGGAGCGGGACAAGTCCCCGAACTCGTGCACGTGCAGCCCGTGGGGGCCCGGCTGCAGCCCGTCGATGGCCCCGTCCACCAGGCACCGCTGCGGGGACACCTGCAGGAACCGCACCAGGCCCCGCACCCCGCCGGGGCCGGACAGAGCGGCCACCGCCGCGCCCAGGCTGGCTACGGGGACACACGTTGGCACCCCCGGCCCAGTTTGGGTCCCCCCCCGGCCCAGTTTGGCCCCCCCCCCGGCCCAATTTGGGGCCCCCCAGCCCGGTTTGTACTCACCGTCCTCGGCGCCCCCCATGCCTTTCAGCACCGCGCGGCGCCCCGAGGCTTCCAGCAGCTCCCGCACACGCTCGGCCGCCAGCTCGGCCTCCACCAGCACCGTCTGCGCCTCCAGGCGCAGCTCCAGCAGCCGCACGCCTGCGGGGACGCGCGGTGACGCCGGGGGGACACCGGTGGCGGTGGCGGCGGCGGAGGGGGGGGGGTTGTGGGGGTGCGGGGCTCACCTGGGGCTCCCCGCAGCGCCTCCCGCACGGCCTCGGCGCAGCTCTCGCAGCTCATCTGCACGGTGAACTCCAGCTGGGGACAAGAGGGGACACGGGGTCGGCACCGCACGCCCCGCTACGTGGTGGTGGCACCCCAAAAGCTGCCACACCCGGGGTGCTGCACCCCAAATGTTCTGTCTGTGGGGCGCTGCGCCCCTATAATCCCATAACCGGGCACCTACAGCCCCCAAATCCTATCGCTGGGGTTATTCACTCTAAAAAACCCTATAGCCCTCTAAAAAGTTGGGGCCCTGCACCCCCAAAATCCCACAGCTGCGGACTTGGACCCCCATAATCCCATGGCTGCAGCCCTCTACCCCCAAAATCCCAAAGCTGGGGATCTGAACCCTCGAAATCCCAAAGCTGGGGCCCTGCACCCCAAAAATCCCATAGCTGGGGCCCTGCACCCCAAAAATCCCATAGCTGACGTTATTCGCCCCAAAAGTCGCACAGCTGGGGCCCTGCACTCCCCAAACCCTAAAACTGGGACCCTACACACCAAAAATCCCATGGCTTGGGCTCTTCACCCCATAAATCCCGAAGCTGGGGCCCTGCAGCCCCAAAATCCCATAGCTGGCGTTATTCGCCCCAAAAATCGCACAGCTGGGGCCCTGCACCCCAAAACCCCACAGCTGGGCCCCCGCACCCCAGAAACGCCCCACGCACGGTCCCAGCACCCCCCGGAGCTGGGCCCTGCCCCCCCGGCCCCCCGTTACCCCCCCCCCCCCGCCCCGCGCCCTCACCCTGCAGCTGGGCCCGCGGGGCCCCGGCACCGCCATGGCCGCGGGCTCGGTCCCGGCGCCGCGGAACCAAAGCGGCGGCGCCCGCGGCGGGGGCCGGACCCGTGAGGGCGACGGACCAGAAGCCACTTCCGGCGCGCCGTTGCCATGGAAACGGGGGCCGCCGCAGGCTTCTGGGGGCCGCTGTAGGCCGCGGGGAGCCCCCGGGGATTTGTGAGGGGCCGAAGGGGGCTCGAGGGGGGCCCTGGGGGGCTGCTGAAGCCGAGTACGTGCAGGGTTGGGGATCCCCGTTACCGGGGGGGGGATCTGGGGGTGCTTGGGGGGGGGGGTGAGAGCAGTTTTGGGGGGGTCCCAGGACGATTTGGGGGTCCCAGGATGATTTGGGGGAGTCCACGCATTTTTTAAGGGGGTCCGGAAAGATTGGGTGGGGTCCGAGGCCGTTTTGGAGGGTTCCGGGACGATTTGGGGGTCCCAGAACAATTTGGGGGGAGTGTCCAGGACGTTTTGGGGGTCTCAGGACGATTGGGGGGGGTCCAGGACATCTTGGGGGGCTCCAGAAAGATTTGGGGGGAGGTCCAGGACGATTTGGGGGGGTCCCAGGCTGTTTTGGGGGTACCAGGACGATTTGGAGGTGATCTACGCTGTTTGGGGGGGGGGTCATGATGTTAGGGGGAGGGTCCAGAAAAATATGGGGGGAGTTCCAAGATGATCTGGGGGGCTCCGGGACGTTTTGGGGGATCCCAGGCTGACTTGGGGGTCCCAGGCCGATTTGGGGGGGCTCTCCCCCGCTGCCGCAGGCCCGGAGCGATGGAGCCCCCGCCGCCCCGGCGCAGCCTCGCCGCCCCCGTGCTCGAGGAGAAGCTGGCGGCCGACCTGCGGGAGCTGCGAGCCATCGCCGGCGCCGACCTCCGCGCCGTCCCCTGCCTGCTGCCCCTCGCCCGGCTGCCCCCCAGGGCGCCCCGCGCCCCCCGCCCGCCACCCCCGGCCACCGACCCCCATCCCGGCACCGCCGCGGCGCCCAGAGCCCGCTCGCTGCCGGCGTGGACGGAGCAACGGCACCGGGTGGAGAAGCCGGGGGTCCCGCCGCCGCCGCGGCCCCGCTCCCTGCCGGCGCTGCCGACCCCCGCTGCCCCCCCCCGCGCCACCGCCGCGGCGCTGGATCTGCACCGGCTGACGCAGAGGGTGGCGAGCGACAGGCACCAGCTGCCACCGCTGCTGGCGGCGCTCACCCGCCGCCCCCGGGACGCCGCACGGCTGCGGTGGCTGCGGGGCCACCAAACGCAGCGGCCGGGGCCCCCCCCCGCGCCAATCCCGGCCCTCGGCGTCAGCCTCCTGCGGCGGCCGGAGCTGGCGGAGAGCGCGGTGGGGCTGCGGGTGCAGCCGCCGCTGTGCCCCGGGCCCGCGGAGGTCGCGGCGGAGGCCGAGGCCGAGGCCGTGCGCGGCGGGGAGCTGCGGGCGCTCTACGAGCGGCTGGCGGCGGCGCTGCCCGGCGAGCGGCTGCGCTTCGAGCACGAGCCCCTGGTGGAGCCGGCTGCCGACGACACCGAGCTCGGCCCCGGGGGTCACCATTGGACCCGCGCCGCGGCACGCAGCGCCCCGGCGGCGCGGCGGCGGGAGCCCCAAAGCGCCTCGCTGCTGCAGGACTACCTGCGGTACCTCGCGGGCACCGGCTCTGACTTCCTCCACGCCATCTTCAACCTCGGTGGCGGTGAGGAAGAGGAGGAGGAGGAGCCGGTGAAGGCCCCACGGGCGACGGCGGAGCCGCGGCAGCCGGCAGCGGTGACGGCGGTGACACCGGCGGCGCTGCAGCAGCTTCAGCGGCGCCTCCGCCAGCTCTGGGCCGCGCTGCTCGTCCCCGGCCGCGAGCAGCTGGCCACGGCCACCAAATACGCCGGCGGTGCGGCCCTGGCGCGGCTGCCGGCGGCGCTGGAGCTGTGGGAGGAGGCCGCCAACCTCATCCAGCAGCGGGAGCAGCTCCTGGCGTGGCTGGAGGGGCTGGAGGCGCGCGCCTCCGACCCCAACCGCTTCTTCCGCAGGGCCCCCAAGGCCTTCGCGGCGCGTGCCGGCGAGGCGCGGGCCCGCGGGCGGCTGCGTGCCGCCGTGGCGCGCTGCGAGGGGCCGCTCCGCGCCGCCCTGAGGCGCCTGCGGGAGGAATTCGGGGACGTGGTGACGCTGCGGGGACGCCCCTACGAGGAGAAGATGCGCCGGGACGGGGTGGAGATGCTCTACAGGCTGCAGCAGGGCCGCCGCGCCGGCGCTCTGGGGGCGATGCTGCGGCATGGGGGCCCCGAAACGTCCCCGGGGGGCACAGATGGGACGTGAGAACAGGGGAGCGGTGCCACGATCCCCGCCCCGCGGAGCAGGCGCTGCTGGAAAATACATTTATTCACCCCAAATCCCCGGTCGGTGGCGTGGAAGGGCGCCGGCTCCCCGTGTGCTGAGCCCTCGGGGCCGGGGGACGGACGGGGACCCCCCGCACCCGCCCGGGGACGCCGCATGCACCGCGTCCCCCCGCTGCCGGGCCCTAAATCCGGGCGGTCTGGTCCCCGGGGCGGGTGGGGGGGGCTCAGCCCATGCTGTCCTTCACCTGCTGCACGATGCGGGCGCGCACGGCCCGGGCCTCGCTGGAGATCTGCACGTGGGGCGCCTGCAGCGGCAGCTCGGGCTCGGGGTCGGGCTCGGGGCCCTCGGGGGGCTCGAGGGGCATGCGGCGGCGCAGGGCGATGTTGTGGAGGACGCAGCAGGCCAGGAAGATCTGGCAGACCTTCTGCGGGGCGTACTGCAGGCAGCCGCCCGCCGCGTCCAGGCAGCGGAAGCGGCGCTTGAGGAGGGCGCGGGTCTGGCGCAGGGCGGCCAGCGCCTGGTGGTGCAGCGCGTTGTAGCGCTCCTCCGCCGCGCCGCACGGGAAGAGGATGGGCGTCATCAGCCACGTCTTCAGCGGGTAGCTGCGGTCGCCTGCGGGGAGGGGACGGCGCCTCGTCGCCCTCGCGCCGCCCCGCAGCCCCTCGCGTGGCTCCCTCGTGTCCCCTCGTGGCGTCCACATGTCCCCAAGTGTCCCCAAAACCCCCAAATCTCCCAAACCCCCCAAATCTCCCAAAACCCCCAAATATCCCAAACCCTCCCAAATCTTCCCAAACTCCCAAGTGTCCCCAAAACCCCCACATCTCCCCAAAACCCCCACATCTCCCCAAACCCCCAAATCTCCCCAAAACCCCCACATCTCCCCAAACCCCCAAATATCCCAAAACCCCCAAATATCCCCAAAACCCCCAAATCTCCCCAAACCCCCAAATTTCCCAAACCCCCCAAATCTTCCCAAACTCCCAAGTCTCCCCAAAACTTCCCAAGTCTTCCCCACACCCCAAAGTCCCCCCAAATCCCCCAATACCCCCCAACGAGTCTCTCCAAAATCCCCTAGTCCGACAAAACCCCCCAAATATCCACAACCCCCCCCAATCTCCCCAAACCCCCAACTCGCCCCAAATCTCCCCCATCCCCAAAATCTCCCCAAACCCCCAACTCTCCCCCAAACCCCCAACTCTCCCCCAAACCCCCAACTCTCCCCCAATCCCCCAACTCTCCCCCAATCCCCCAACTCTCCCCCAAACCCCCAACTCTCCCCCAATCCCCCAACTCTCCCCCAATCCCCCAACTCTCCCCCAAACCCCCAACTCTCCCCCAATCCCCCAAACCTCCCCCAATCCCCCAAACCTCCCCCAAATCCCCCCTCCGCCCCCCCCAAGCCCCCCCCGTCCTCCCCGTCCCCCCCCTCACCCAGCAGCCAGGCTCCCTCGGGCCGCGCCCCCTCGAGCAGCCGCGCCAGCGCCGAATTCTCCAGCACGGCGGCGTTGGGGCAGGAGCCGGGGAACTTGGCCACCACGTTGGTGATGGCGCCGGCGGCGTCGCACACCACCTGCATGTTCATGGAGTGGAAGTTGCGGGCGTTGCGGAAGGCCACCTCGTTCTCCGACGGCGCCCGCAGCGCCACGTGCATGCTGCCCAGCAGCCCCAGCACGCCGGGGAAGGCGCCGGTGCCCGCGGGCGGCGCGGGGCGGCCGGGCGCGGGGAAGGCGATGTAGCGCGCCGCCCGCCGCTGCAGCGCCTCCAGGAACTGCGCCAGGCAGTTGGACATGGCCGACTGGCTGATGCCGGTGGAGTCGCGCGTGGCCGTCTGGAAGGAGCCCGACGCCAGGAAGGTGAGCGCCGACGTCACCTTGACGGCCACCGGCAGCGCGTGGCTGCGCCCCGTCAGGCTCTCCAGGTCGGCGCCCAGCTCGCGGCACAGCCCGGCGATGGCGGCCTTGTCGAGGCGGTAGCGCCGCAGCACCTGCTCCTCGCTCAGGTCCAGGAAGGAGCTGCGCGCCCGGTACACGCGGTGCTCGGGGTAGAAGCGGCGGCGGCGGCCGCGCTTGCGCCGCGGGGCGGGGCCGGGGGACGAGGAGGCCCCCCCGGATGCCGCCGCCGCCGCCGCCTCGCCGCTGCGCTCACGCACCCGGCGCAGGAGCAGCACCGAGTCCGACATGGCCCCCGCGGGGGCACGGGAAGCGGGGGGCTGGGGGGGCCCCGGGGGGATTGAGGGGGGCTGGGGGGTCCGGGAGGGCTGGGGGCAGAGCAGGCCCAGGGGTGGGGCCTAACTGGGAGGGGAGAGGCCTGACTGGGAGGGGCGGGGCCTAATAGGGAAGGGAGGGGCCTGAGTGGGAGGGGCCTAATGGGGATGGGAGGAGCCTAACTGGGATGGGAGGAGCCTAACTGGGAGGGGAGGGGCTGAAAAGGGAGGGGAGGAGCCTAAACAGGAGGGGAGGGGCCTAATAGAGAAGGGAGGAGCCTAATAGGGAGGGGGCGGGGTCTAACGGGGAGGGGAGGGGCCTAGCCGGGAGGGGAGGGGCCAAGGAGGGAGGGAGAGGGCACGGGGGCGGGGTCAACGCGCGGGGGCGGGACCCGGCCTCGAGGGGCGGGGCCAACGAAAGGGCGGGGCGAATGGGGGCGGGGCCAGCGGTGGGCGGGGCCAGGCCCGGCGCGGCCGCCCGGGCCCTGCGGTCGCGGTACCGGCGGGGCGGGCCCCGTGGGCCCGGGCCGGGTTCCGGTTCCGGTTCCGGTCCCGCCGCTCGCTGCCTGCCCCGGCCCCGCTCCGCCGCTCCGACCCCGCCGGGCTCCGCCGGGCCTCCAGGCCACGCCCCCACGCCGCTCCCCGATTGGCTGCGTTTCCCCACGTGACCGGAAACGCCCCCTCTCTTTCCCCTCCCCTCCCTCCCTCGCCATTGGCCAGTGGGCGGGCGGGCGAGCTGGGCGGTGACGTCACCGCGCTCAGCCAATCGCGCCGCGCCCCTTGCGGCCCGAAGCCAATCGGCGGGCTCCGGGGGCGGGGCGAGGCGGGCGGGAGGTGCGGGGGGGGCGGAGCGGGCGCCGCCGCCATTTTGTCGCCGTCACCGACCCGGCGAGAGGCAGCGCGGGGCCGCGGTGAGCGCGGGGGGGGCCCGGGGGTGCGTGGAGCGGCCGGGGCCGGGCCTGGGGGTCCCGAGGGGGGATCGGGGGGGGGGCTGGGGGCGAGGCCGGGCCCGATCCGGGCCCTGTGAGGGCGGCGGGGGGGGGCGGGGAGAGACCGGGGGGGGGGAGGGGAGGGAAGGGGGGCTGGGGGGGGTTACGGGGGGGACAATGGGAGGGGAGGGGGGGCACGGAGGGGGATTGGGGGGGTCGGGGAGAACGGGGGAGGCCGCGGGGGGTCATGGAGGGAAAAGGGGGGGGATGGGAGGGAAGCAAGGGAGAATTTGGGGGTGGGGCGAATGGCGGGGGGGAATATGGGGGTACGGGGGGGTCACAGAGGGGGATGGGGTGATGGGAGGGAACGGGGGAGGCCACGGGGGGGAGGTGGGAGGGAAATAGGTGAGAATTTGGGGATGGGGGGTTGGAATATAGGGGCGTGGGGAGGAACAGTGGGGAATGGAGGTATAGGGGAGGCCGTGAGGGGAGCGAGCTGGGGGTGGGAGCTCCTCCTGTCCCCCTGGTCCTGTCCCAACTGACTCCTTCTTGTTTTTTTTTTCTCTCCGGTGCAGGCCGCCGAGATGGTGAAGCTGTTCATCGGGAACTTGCCACGGGAGGCGACGGAGCAGGAGATCCGCTCGCTGTTCGAGCAGTACGGGAAGGTGCTGGAGTGCGACATCATCAAGAACTACGGCTTCGTGCACATCGAGGACAAGACGGCGGCCGAGGACGCCATCCGCAACCTGCACCACCACAAGCTGCACGGCGTCTGCATCAACGTGGAGGCCAGCAAGAACAAGAGCAAGGCCTCCACCAAGCTGCACGTGGGCAACATCAGCCCCACGTGCACCAACCTGGAGCTGCGGGCCAAGTTCGAGGAGTACGGCCCCGTCATCGAGTGCGACATCGTCAAGGACTATGCCTTCGTGCACATGGAGCGGGCGGAGGACGCGGTGGAGGCCATCCGCGGGCTGGATAACACCGAGTTCCAAGGTGACGCGCGGGCCGGGGCCGCGGCCCTTGGCTGGGAGTAGGTAGCGCCGGGCTGAGCCCGAGGCAGACGGTCAGGTAGGAGAGGAGGTGCGGGGCCGCCCGGCCGGGGGGGTCCTCGGCTCTTTCCTGCCGGTTCCGCGCTGTGGGGGGAGCTCCTGCGGGCGCGGGGCCGCATCCTGCAGGACTCTCTCGGGGTCCTCCCAATGGGGTGCCCGTGCGCAGCCCCATCGGGGAGCGGGGGGAACCCAGGCGGTGCCCCCTCCCCAGTTCAGGACCGCGACACGTAGACGTGGCAGATGTGAGCAGCGTGGCCGCTGCCTTCACCCCTGAGCCCAAAACAAGGGGGTTTTGTTGCCTTTTTTCCCCGGCGTGCGATAGATTCGGTGCTGGCCCCGTGCACAGGGGCCCAGGAGAACCCCGCCGGGGTTGGCACCCACAGGTTCGGGTTGAATAAAGCGCCAAGAAGCTGTGCCATGCGTGTTACCGCCTGGGCAGGGCATCCCTTTGCCCTGGGGATGTTGTCCCCCTGCTCTCCAACGCTTCCCAGTACTGGTGGCGCCACGGCTGCATCTCGTTGCGGTCACGCGTCGAGCTTGAGCGCGGTGCTTGCGCTGCCTCGTGGTTGTGCCACAGCCGGGGCCCTGCTCCCGTGGGAGAGCGGGTTTGTGCCTCTCCGTTTTGCCAGCGGGCTGGAAATGGGCAGAAAAAGGGGAAAATAAGAATTAAAAATACCGCAGGTCCCGTCCGTCCCTGGGGCGCTGCGGTGTCGTGAGGCTCTGAGCCGGCTCCGCACCTGCGTATGCTGGGTCGCTTCGGCCTCGTCCCTGCGGGGCTCGGCACAGGAGGAGGAGGAGAAGGAGGAGGAGGAGGAGGAGAGTCCCCGGTGGCTGTTGGTGCTTCCCCGTGTGCCCGCCGTTAATTATAGCCTCCCTTTTGCGTCTGTTTCTTAAAGGCAAGCGGATGCGCGTGCAGTTGTCCACGAGTCGGCTCAGGACCGCGCCCGGGATGGGAGACAAGAGCGGCTGCTACCGGTGCGGGAAGGAAGGGCACTGGTCTAAAGAGTGTCCGGTAGATCGCCCGGGGCAAGTGGCTGACTTTACCGAGGCCTATAACGAGCAGTACGGAGCCGTGCGCACTCCCTACACCGCGGGCTATGGGGAGACCATGTATTACGATGACGCGTACAGCGGGATGGCCGACTACTACAAGCGCTACCGCGTCAGGTCCTATGCGACGGCCTCTGCATACGACGCCTATGCAGAGCAGACCATGGCCCAGTACTCCCAGTACGCCCAGTACTCCCAGGTCCAGTCCACGGCCATGGCCGCCACCACAGCCATGGCCAGTCGCATCCCCACCACCCTAGACCCCTACGATAGAGCTCTGCTGCCCACCCCGGGCGCGGCCGCCGCGGTCGCCGCCGCCGCCACCGCCGCGGCGGCGGCGGCCTCCTCCACCTATTACACCCGGGATAGAAGCCCCCTGCGCCGCACGGCAGCCGCGGCCACCACCGTCGGAGAGGCGTACACTTACGATCGTAGTCAGCTGTCGCCGGTCTCGTCGGTCGCTCGGGCCTCCCTCTACGACATGCAGCGGTTCGAGCGCGACCCGTACGCGGACAGGGCGCGGTACTCTGCCTTTTGAGCCGAGGTGAGCGCCGTACGGCGGCAGGAGGCGGTGGGGGCCGCCCCGGCGCGGCCTTTCCGCCATCAAAGCCCCCTCACCCCGAGCCCGCCGGCGGGCGCGGGGAGTTTGGCGCGGCGGGGGGTGCAGCCGCGTGTCCCGAGGGGGCGCGGGGAGAGCGGGGCGAGCGCACGCCGCCCGCGGGGCTGGTCCCGGAGCGTGGCCGGGGAGAGGCGCCGTGGCCCCGGCGCTTGCCATCGGGCACGGACGCGCGTCTCCGCCGGCACCGGTCCCTCCCGGGCGCGGCGCTGGCCGGTTGTAACGGGCCTTCGTCTCCCAGGAGGTGACCCCCCAAGGCGGAAGGAGCCCGGCAGGAAAATCCCCCCGCCGAGGAAGCGGCCCTGGGCCACCCGCGCGCGAGGACTCGCCGCGGCCCTGAGAGCCCCCCCCCGGAGCCCCGCGGCCGCCGCCGCGTCAGGTCAGAGGAGCCCCGGGCTGCCGCCGCCGCCGCCGCCGGTCTCGCACCGCGTCGCGGGAAAAGGGGGGGCTCCCGCGCCCCGGCCGCTGCGGGGAAGGGGCCGCTTGCCCCCCTCTCTGGGATCCCCGTCACCGTCACCGCTCCACCCCCCCCCTGCTGGCAGCGTCCCCGGGCCCGTGGTCCTGGCGCAGCCCCCCCTGACTTCTCTCTGCTTTCTTCCAGGTCGGGCGGCGTTGGAACAGAGCCTGCGCCCCCCACCCCGCCAGCGTTCCCCTCCCCGTCCCCCCACCTTTTTGTACGGAGGTTCCCACGTCTCGACTGCCCCCCCCCGACCCCCCCGGGGGTTCTGCTGCTCCCCAGCCCCCCCCTCCCGGTCTCCTCGTAGCTGCCACCTCCCTCATCGCCCTCCCCCCCCGGGCTCCCCCCCCCGGCTTTTCCAGCGAAATAAAGGTTTCCCACCGGAACTCGGTGTCCCCGTGTCTTTTATTTGGGGTGGGGGCTGCGGGGGGGTGCCCTCGTTCTTCCCCCCCCCCGGGGGCAGTGGGACCACGACGGCGGCGGGTCCTTGTTTCGCGGTGCGCGCTTCCCCCCCGGACTCATTTCGCAGCCGGACCGCGCCCCTTGTTTCCCCCCGGACCCCTTTCCCCGCTGACCCCCCGCTGCGTGACGTCACTTCCTGGCGACGCTGTCTCCGCGGCGACCATGGCGCTGAACGCGGGTGCGGGCGGCGGCGGGGCCGGGCCGGGTCCGGGACCCCCCCTCCCCCCCCCTCGGGTCCCCGCCGGGATCCCCCGCGCCCCCCCCCAGCCCTCCCCCGCCTCTCCCGGTGCCTCCCCGTTACCGCCCCCCCCTCCCCAATTCCGTTTCCCCCGTTACCGCGCCCCCCTCCCCCCGGACCGTGCTCCCCGTGGCCCCCCCCCTCCCTATGACCCCCCCCACGCGGTCGCCGTGTCCCTCCCGGTAACCGTAGCCCCCCCCCCCGATAACCGTGCCCCGTCTGTGCCCGCCCCGCTGACCGTTCTCCCTGTCCTCCCCCCTCCCCACGAGCCCCCCGGTAACCGTGACCCCCCCCCCCCGTGGTAACCGTGCCCTCCCCCTCCCCACAACCCCCCCTCCCGGTAATCGTGCCCCCCCCCCGGTGACCCTTCTCCCCGTGCCCCCCCTTCCCCATGACCCCTCCTCCCGGTAACCGTGCCCCTCCCGTTACCGTTCCCCCCCCCGTAACCGTGCTCACCGTGATAATCGTGACCCCCCCCCCCCCTCCCGGTAACCGCGCCCCCCCCCGGTAACCGTGACCCCCCCCCCCCGTGGTAACCGTGCCCTCCCCGTCCCCACAACCCCCCCTCCCGGTAACCGCGCCCCCCCCCCGGTAACCGCGCCCCCCCCCCCAGGCGCGGAGGCGGAGCCGCGCTGGGAGCCGGTGCCGGCGGCGGAGCTGCGGTCGCGGCGGGAGCGGCAGGACCGGGTCAGCCAGGCCCTGGGGCGCTACCTCCTGCGGGGGTACCGCATGCTGGGTTCCTGCTGCCCCCGCTGCGGGGTACGGGGGGTACCGGGGGGGTACCGGGGGGGTACGGGGCCAGTAACGGGGGTACCGCATGCTGGGCTCCTGCTGCCCCCGCTGCGGGGTACGGGGGGTACCGGGGGGGTACGGGGCCGGTAACGGGGGTACCGCATGCTGGGCTCCTGCTGCCCCCGCTGCGGGGTACGGGGGGGTACCGGGGGGGCACCGGGGGGGTACGGGGCCGGTAACGGGGGTACCGCATGCTGGGCTCCTGCTGCCCCCGCTGCGGGGTACGGGGGGGTACCGGGGGGGTACCGGGGGGGCACCAGGGGTAATGGGGGGTACGGGGGGGTACCGGGGGTAACGGGGGGGTATGGGGATGGTGATGGGGGGTACCAGGGGGGTACCAGGGGGGTACGGGGACGGTGATGGGGGGTACGGGGGGGTACCGGGAGGGTACCAGGGGGTAGCGGGGGGGTACCGGGGGGTACGGGGCCGGTAACGGGGGTACCGCATGCTGGGCTCCTGCTGCCCCCGCTGCGGGGTACGGGGGAATGGGGGGTACCAGGGGGGGAACAGGGGGGTACTGGGGGGGTACGGGGACGGTAACAAGGGGTACAGGGAAAGTAACGGGGATACGGGGGGGTACCGGGGGGTACTGGGGGTGTCGGGGTGCTGACGGACCCCCCCCCGCCCCCCCCAGACCATCCTCCTGCAGGACAAGCGGCAGCAGCTGCACTGCGTCACCTGCCACGAGCTGGACGCGGAGCGCGACGGCGCCGGGGAGCGCGACGGGGCCGGGGAGCGCGACGGGGACGGTGCGGACAGGGCACGGGGGTGGGGGGACGGGGACGGGGAACGGGATGGGGACGGTGGGGATGGGGATGGGGTTTGGGGACGGGGACGGGGCAAGAGGGACGGGGACGGGGAACGGGATGGGGCCGGGGAGCGCGACGGGGCTCGGGGGTGGGGGGACGGGGACGGGAAACGGGATGGGGACGGGGAATGGGATGGGGAACGGGACGGGGACAGGGACAGGGTGCTGGGATCGGGGTTGGGGTTTGGGGATGGGGACGGGGCGGTAGGGATGGGGACAAAGTTTGGGGACAGGGTTTGGGGACAGGGATGGGGCAGTAGGGACGGGGACAGTGGTGGGGACGGGGACGGGGTTTGGGGATGGGGACGGGGCAGCAGGGACAGGCGCAGGGCTTGGGTTTGGGGTTCGGGATGGGAACGGAGCCGGTAGGGACAGGGAGGGGGCACTGGGATTCGGGACGGGGACTGGGGATGGGGACGGGGGTCTGGGAGCGCGGCGTGGGGATGGGGATAGGGGCAGGGGTCCGGGGTGGGGCAAAAAGGGTCTGGAGTGGGACAAAAGGGTCAGGGATGGGGACAAAAAGTCAGGGATGGGGACAGAAGGGTCCAGGATGGGGACGAGGAGACTGGGACGGGAACAAGGGGACCGGGGTGGGGGGAAAAAGGGGTCCGGGGTGGGGACAAAAGGAACCAGGACGGGGACGAGGGGTCTGGGACGGGGACGGGGGGTCTGGTACGGGGGGTTTGGGACGGGGACGGGGGGCTTTGGGACGGGGACAGGGGGTCTGGGACGGGGACGGGGGGTTTGGGACGGGTCCAGAAGTGATTTGGGACAGGGCCGAGGGCTCCGGGACGGGTCCGGGTCTCCCAGCGACGTCCCCAGCGCCCCCCTAACCCCATCCCGTCCCCCCCCCCGCAGCGCCCGAACCCGCTCCGGCGGCCCCGCAGCCTCCCCCCCCGGGCCACCCCGCAGCCCCTCGGCCCGAGCACTGCGAGGGGGCGGCTTCGGGGCGCCGGGGGGGGGGGTCCCCAACCCTCGCCCCCCGGCCCCGAGGCGGCGGAGGTGGCGGCGGCGGCGGCGGCGGTGCTGCAGAAGCTGGGCTGGGCGGCGCGCGAGCTGCCCCGCACCGCCTCGGCCGAGGGGCAGCGCCCAGCTCTGCGCCCTGGTGCGGGCCTGCGCCGAGGCGCTGCGGGCGCTGCGGGGGCTCGACGCCCCCCCCGGGACCCCCCGGGACCCCAAAACCCATAAAGGAACTCCCCACCACCCCCCCTCGCACCGGGCAGCACGAGGTCCGAGCGTTTTCTCTGCGTCTCGTTTGGGTTGGGGGCGGGGGCTGGGGGGGGTGGGGGGGCTTTGAGGGGGTTTGGGGGGGGGTCGGGGGGCTTTGGGGGGAGGGTTGGGGGAGGATTTGGGGGGGCTGGGGGGTGGGGTTGGGGGGGTATGGGGTAGGATTGAGGGGTTGGGGATGTGGGGGCAGTTTGGGGGGGGATTTGGGGGCTGTTGGGGGAAGCTGGGGGCAATGGGGGGGATTTGGGGGCAGTTGGGGGAAGCTGGGGGCAATTGGGGATTTGGGGGCAGTTTGGGGGGGATTTGGGGGCTGTTGGGGGAAGCTGGGGGCAATGGGGGGGGTTTGGGGGCAGTGGGGGGGATTTGGGGGCAGTTTGGGGGGGATTTGGGGGCAGTGGGGGGATTTGGGGGCAGTTGGGGGGGATTTGGGGGCAATGGGGGGGATTTGGGGGCAGTTGGGGGAAGCTGGGGGCAATGGGGGGGATTTTGGGGCAGTTGGGGGGATTTGGGGGCAGTTTGGGGGGGATTTGGGGGCAGTTGGGGGGGATTTGGGGGCAGTGGGACTGAACCGGGGGTGTGTGGGGGGGATTTGGGGGCCCTTGGGGTAAGTTTGGGGGCATTTGGGGGGGCTCCGGGGGGGGTGGGTTGGGGAGGGGGGGGGCACATGGCTGGGGGGGGGGGCAGATATAGGGGTGTGGAGGCGATACACGGGCACGGGGGGGCTGTATGGGGTGGGGGGGGGGTTGTGCAGGGCCCGGGGGGGTCTTTACGGCGGGGGGGGGGGGGGGCGTCTATGAGGCTTTACAGCCCGGGGGGGGGGGCCCTACGCGCCTATATGGCCCGGGGGGGGGGGGCAATAATTATATAGTGCCGGGGGGGGGGGGAGCGATCAACAGGGTGGTTCCCTCGATGTGGGGGGCGGTCCCGGCTGGGGTGGGGGGGCGGCGGGGGGGGGGGGCCCCGCTTTAGCGCTGGGGGGGATTTCCTCCTGCCCCCCTCCCCCCCCGCCTCGCCCCGCTCCACGCTTCCTGCCCGGGCCGGGCCGAGCCGCGCCCAGCGCGGGGGGGGGGGGGGAACGGGGCGGGGGGAGCCTCGGAGCGCACCCGGCCCGGGCCCGGCCGCTGCGGGGAGGTCCCGGGGGGGGGTCCCCGGGGGGGGGTCGCCATGGGCTCGGTGTGGAAGCGGCTGCAGCGGGCGGGGAAGCGGGCGGCCAAGGTGCGCTTCGAGGCGAGCTACGAGGAGCTGGTGGTGGAGGGCACCAGGAAATGGTGAGTGCCCCCCCCCCCGGGACCCCCCCCTTCCCCGGGACCCCCCCCGGGACCCCCCCCCCCGGGATCCCCGGACCCCCCCGGGTCGCACGGGGTCCCCCCCTTGCCCCGCACGCCCCGTACGGACCGGTCCCTATAGAGGGGCTGGGGGGGGGGGACAGGGGTCGTGGGGGGGGCGTGAAGTCGGGGGGGGGGGGGGGGGCGTGGGGGGGGCTGCGAGGGGCAGGGACCCCCCGGGGGGATTTGGGGTCCTGGTGGGGGAGCGGGGCGCTAAGGGGGGGGGGGGGGGCGGCTCCTGCCGGGTCGAGGGGGCTGCGGGGGGGGGGGGATATAAAGGGGTTGGGCGGGGGGGGGCTCTTGACCTGCCCCCCCCAGCACCCAGCCGCTGGTTTCGTTTTGAGCCAAAAATGCCCATAAATGGGGCCAGGGCGGAAAACGGCAACTCTGGAGCCAGGGCGGCCAAAAATAACCCCGGAGGGGGGGCGGGGGGGAAGGATTAAACCCCCCTCCCAGCCGGGGGTGTCCAATTTCCCCCCCCCCCCCGGCCCCAAATTTAGCTCCGGCCCCCCCCCGGCCCCAAGCACCTGCCCTGGTTGGGGGGGGGGGTGGGTGGGGACCCGCCGCCGTTATCTATGGGGCCGCCCCACAGCCCCGCCCGGCCCCCCCGCGAGATAAGGGCCCCCCCCCCACCCTATGGGGGCCCGGCCCCGGGGGTCTGACCCCCGCCCCCCCCAGGCAGCCCGACAAGCTGGTGGTCGTCTGGACCCGGCGCAACCGGCGCGTCTGCTCCAAGGTGGGCTGGGGGGGGCGATTTGGGGGGATTTGGGGGTCGGGGGGGCCATGGGGGGGCCATGGGGGAATTTGGGGCTGGGGGGATTTGGGGCTGGGGGGGGGTTATGGGGGGCCGTGGGGATTTTTAGGGGCTGGGGGGCTATGGGGGGATTTGTGGGCTGGGGGGGCCGGGGGGGGCTGGCCATGGGGGGATTTGGGGGGATTTTGGGGTCGGGGGGGCCATGGGGGAATTTGGGGCTGGGGGGGGATTTGGGGCTGGGGGTTATGGGGGTCCGTGGGGTTTTAGGGGCTGGGGGCTATGGGGGGATTTGTGGGCTGGGGGGCCAGGGGGGCTGAGGGGGGGGGGGCTATGGGGGGATTTGGGGGGGATTTTGGGGCTGGGGGTTAGGGGGGATTTGGGGTCGGGGGCTGGGGGGGGGGGGCAGGGGCTTTGGGGTGATTCTGCAGCTATCGAGGGGCTACTGGGGGGATTTTGGGGCTGGGGGGCTAGGGGGATTTGGGGTCGGGGGGGCTGGGGGGAGAGGCAGGGGCTTTGGGGTGATTCTGCAGCTATCGAGGGGCTACTGGGGGGATTTGGGGCTGGGGGGGCTACGGGGGGGGGGGGGGGTGTTCATGGGGCTGGGGGTCCCAGGGGGGTCTGGGGGGGTCCCGGGGGGTCCCCGGGGCTCTCGGGGGCCCTGACGGGGGGAGCAGCCCCACAGCTGGCAGCCCGGCATCGAGAACCCGTACCGGGGCATGGTGGTGTGGGTGGCGCCCGAGAGCGTCGACGTCATCGTCACCCTCTACCGGGTGCGTCCCTTGCACGCGTCCCTTGCACACGTGCCCTTGCACACATCCCCTTGCACGCGTCCCTTGCACAAGCCTCCTCGCCCAAGCCGCGTTTCTTTGCACGCCCGTTTCCTTGCGCGTGGGCTATCGCACGCCCCTCGCGCGCACCGCATCCGCTTGCACACGTCCCTTTGCACAAGTGCTCTCACCTAAACCCCGTCCCCTTGCACGCGTCCGAGTCCCCTTGCGCACACCGAGCCCCCTTGTGCGCATCCCCTTGCACGATTCCCGTTGTATGCGTCCCCTTGCACAAGTCTGCGTCCCCTTGCACACACCAAGTCCCCGTGCACACATTCCCTTGCAGACATCCCCTTGCACGAGTCCCCTTGCACGAGTCTGCATCCCCTTGCACACGTCCCCTTGCACGCGTCCCCTTGCACGCATCCACTTGCACACACCGAGTCCCCTTGCATGTATCCCCTTGCACAAATCCCCTTGCACGCATCCCCTTGCACACAGCGAGTCCCGTTGCACGAGTCCCGTTGCACGAGTCCCCTTGCACGCATCCCCTTGCACACTGAGTCCCCTTGCACGCATCCCCTTGCACGCATCCCCTTGCACGCGTCCCCTTGCACAAGTCCCCTTGCACGCATCCCCTTGCACGCGTCCCCTTGCACGCATCCCCTTGCATGCATCCCCTTGCACAAGTCCCCTTGCACGCATCCCCTTGCACACACCGAGTCCCCTTGCACGCGTCCCCTTGCACGTGTCCCCTTGCACGCATCCCCTTGCACACACCGAGTCCCCTTGCACGCATCCCCTTGCACGAGTCCCCTTGCACGCATCCCCTTGTATGCGTCCCCTTGCACAAGTCCCCTTGCACGCATCCCCTTGCACACACCGAGTCCCCTTGCACGCATCCCCTTGCACGAGTCCCCTTGCACGCATCCCCTTGTATGCGTCCCCTTGCACAAGTCCCCTTGCACGC
The DNA here is from genome assembly GCF_040182565.1 of Anser cygnoides. Taxonomy (NCBI): domain Eukaryota; kingdom Metazoa; phylum Chordata; class Aves; order Anseriformes; family Anatidae; genus Anser; species Anser cygnoides. The sequence goes on from NC_089911.1 coordinate 3,628,892, forward strand.
ATCCCCTTGCACACACCGAGTCCCCTTGCACGCATCCCCTTGCACGTGTCCCCTTGCACGCATCCCCTTGCACACACCGAGTCCCCTTGCACGCATCCCCTTGCACGAGTCCCCTTGCACGCATCCCCTTGCATGCGTCCCCTTGCACAAGTCCCCTTGCACGCATCCCCTTGCACACACCGAGTGCCCTTGCACGAGTCCCCTTGCACGAGTCCCCTTGCACGAGTCCCCTTACACACACCGAGTCCCCTTGCACGCATCCCCTTGCACGAGTCCCCTTGCACGCGTCCCCTTGTACACGCTCTCTTGCACAAGCCCCCTTACACACTCACTGTCCCCGTGCCCCCCAGGACCCCCACGCCACCACCTACGATGACAAGGAGTGGACCTTCCTGGTGGAGAACGTGAGTGGGGCCGGGGCGGGGTGGGGGGGGGGGTGCCGAGGGGGGCAATGCCTGACCCCCCCCACCCCAAAAACACCACGGCAGGAGTCGCGGGGGCGGCGCTCGGTGGTGGCGGCGGCGGCGCTGGACCTGGGGCGCTTTGCGGGCCCCGCGCCCACCCGCGTGGCGCTGGCGCTGCCGCTGCGGCCCCGGTCCCGCAAGGTGGCGGCCGCCAGCCTGCGCCTGAGCCTCAGCGCCACCGTCCTGCACGAGGGGCACCCCACGTGAGTGGGGGCCGGGGGGGGCGTTGGGGTCTTGGGGACGTTGGGAGGGCATCGGGGTCTTGGGGGTCTTGGGGGCGCTGGGAGGGCGTTGGGGTCTTGGGGACTTTGGGAGGGTGTGGGGATCTTGGGGATCTTGGGGACATTGGGAGGGAGTGAGGACCTTGGGGGGTCTCGGGGGTCTTAGGGACATTGGGGACATCGGGAGGGCGTTGGGGTCTTGGGGACACTGGGAGGGAATTGGGGTCTTGGGGGTCTTGGGGGCGCTGGGAGGACGTTGGGGTCTTGGGGACTTTGGGAGGGTGTGGGGATCTTGGGGATATTGGGGACATTGGGAGGGTCTTGGGGGTCTTGGGGACGTTGGGAGGGTCTTGGGGGTCTTGGGGACATTGGAAGGGTCTTGGGGGTCTTGGGGACACTGGGAGGGAATTGGGGTCTTGGGGGTCTTGGGGGCGCTGGGAGGACATTGGGGGGATCTTGGGGATATTGGGGACATTGGGGGGATCTTGGGGGTCTTGGGGACATTGGAAGGGTCTTGGGGGTCTTGGGGACACTGGGAGGGAATTGGGGTCTTGGGGGTCTTGGGAGCGCTGGGAGGATGTTGGGGTCTTGGGGACTTTGGGAGGGTGTGGGGACCTTGGGGATATTGGGGACATTGGGGGGATCTTGGGGATTTTGGGGACATTGGGAGGGTCTTGGGGGTCTTGGGGACATTGGGAGGGAGTGAGGACCTTGGGGGTCTCGGGGACCTTAGGGACATCGGGGATATTGGGAGGGCGTTGGGGTCTTGGGGACATTGGGAGGGTCTCGGGGGTCTTGGGGACATTGGGAGGGAGTGAGGACCTTGGGGGGTCTCGGGGGTCTTAGGGACATTGGGGACATCGGGAGGGCGTTGGGGTCTTGGGGACACTGGGAGGGAATTGGGGTCTTGGGCGTCTCGGGGACATTGGGAGGGTGCCGGGGTCCTTGGGGACATCGAGGGCCATTGGGAGCCACCGCGGGGTCGTTGGGGACAGCGGGGTCCTGGGGACACCACAGAGGCTGGGGACGTTGAAGGGGGACCTTGGGGGGGGGGGGGGGGGGCGAGGCGGGGGGCCCCGCGGTGACGCTTTGGGGCGCAGGGACGAGGACATGCGCAGCGTGGCCAGCCTGCTCAGCTCCCGCCTGGGCGACGTGGCCGACCTGGGCGACTTCAATGAGAGCGAGGACGAGGAGGAGGAGGAGGACAAGGAGGAGGAAGGCCGTGCTGGGGGGGCCGCGCCGGGGAGCGCCCCCCGTCCCCAAAGGTGGGTCCGAGGCCCCAAAACTGCTCCGAATCGCCCCGAACGGCCGCAGTGCCCCCCCAGCCCCCAAATATCTCCATTTCGACCCCAAATCTCCCCCATCACGTCAGTGTCCCCCCCCATTTTTTGGGGGGGGGGGGGCACTGCCCTGACCCCCATTCCCTCCCCACAGACGCACCCCGGGAGCTGCAGGCGCTGGTGGAGGAGGAGGAGCCGGGGGGCCCCCCAGGGCACAGGTGGGTCATTGGGGGGGGCACAGCGGGATCCCCCCCCAAATTCGGGGTCCTGACCCCTGCCCCCATCCAGGTGTTGCCGCAGAGCGGGGGACCGCCCGGACGGGGGGGACACCCCCGGGAACCCCCCAAGAGAAACCGTGGTGAGTGGGGCTGGGGGGTGCGGGGGCCCCAGCGACAGGGAGGGAGGGTCCCAGGGGGGTCTGGGATTATTTGGGGGGGGGGGGTTATTTTGGGGGGGGGCTGGGGCTATTTACGGGGGGTCTTGGGTTATTTGGGGGGGCTGGGGTCACTTGGGGGGGTCTGGGGTTATTGGGGGGGGTCTGGGGTTCCGAGGGGGTCTTGGGTTATTTTGGGGGGGGGGGGGTTGGGGTTATTTGGGGGGTCTTGGGTTATTTGGGGGGGCTGGGGTCCCTTGGGGGGGTCTGGGGTTATTGGGGGGGTCCTGGGGTTCCAAGGGGGTCTTGGGTTATTTTGGGGGGGGGGGGTTATTTGGGGGGGTCTTGGGTTATCTGGGGGGGGGGGCTGGGGTCCCTTGGGGGGGGTCCTGGGGTTATTGGGGGGGTCTGGGGTTCCGAGGGGGTCTTGGGTTATTTTGGGGGGGGGTGTTGGGGTTATTTGGGGGGGTCTTGGGTTATTTGGGGGGCTGGGGTCCCTTGGGGGGTCCTGGGGTTATTGGGGGGGTCTGGGGTTCCGAGGGGGTCTTGGGTTATTTTTGGGGGGCGGGGTGTTGGGGTTATTTGGGGGGGTCTGGGGTTGTTTGGGGGGGGGTCTGGAGTTATGTGGGGGGTGGTCTGTAGTCCCGGGGGGTCTTGGGTTATTTTTGGGGGGGGGTCTGGGGTCACTTAGGGGGATCTGGGGTTATCTGGGGGGAAATATTTTGGGGGAGGGGGGTCCAGGTCGACCTCGTGCCGCTCAGGTGCGGGGAGACCCCACAGGGGTCACATTAGGGCGTTATGGGGGGAGGGGAGTGAGGATGTGGGGGGGGGGGGTCCAGGCCCACCCTGACACCCCCCCCCCCCTTTTTTTTCTTTCCCAGCCCCCCCCCCCCCGGGGGCAGCCGCCGGGCCTCGCTGCTGGCCTGGTGCCAGGAGGCGACGGCCGGCTACCGGGGGTGCGGGTCACCAACTTCAGCACCAGCTGGCGCAGCGGGCTGGCCTTCTGCGCCCTGCTGCACCGCTTCCGGCCCCACAGCGTGTGAGGGGCCGGGGGGGGCAGGGGGGGGGCGGGGGGGGTCGGGGGGGGGTCGGGGGGGGCACCGGGGGGCACCGGGGGGCACCGGGGTGGGTAGGGCGCACCCCGGGGAGGTGGCGGGGGAAGGATGGGGGTGGTGGAGGGGGTGGGAGGCGGCTCTTGGGGGGGGGGAATGGGGTGGGGGGGGGGTGGGGGGGGTGGGGGGGGGCGTTTTGGGATGTGGGGAGGCGGCCTGGGGGGGGGGGGGGTTTGGGGATTGCGGGGGGGGGTCGGGGGGGGACTGGGGTCCCTTGGGGACTGGGGTCCCTTGGGGGTGGTGGGGGGTGTGATTGGGGACATGGGGGGGGAATGTGGAGGGCACGGGGGGCATTTTAGGACATTGGGGGGGGCGTTTTGGGACATGGGGGGCATTTTTGGACGTGGGGGGGCAGCCCGGGGGTGGGGGGGCGTTTTGGGACATGGGGGGGGACAGGGAGTCTCCTGGGTATAGGGGGGTGCCATGGGGGGCATCAGGGGATGGGGGGTATTGGGACGTGGGGGGGCCCCCTGGGGATGGGGGGGCCATGATGAGTCACCTGCCCCCCCCCCCGGACTCTTGTCCCCCCAGTGACTTTGAGGCCCTGGACCCCCTGGACATCCGAGGCAACAACAAACTGGTGAGGGGTGGGGGGCCTCGGGGGGGGGGGGCTGGGGGCACTCAGGGTGCTCAGGGCCCCCCCCGACCCCCCCTCCCCATTTTTGTGCCCCCCCCCCCCAGGCGTTTGCGGGGTTCTCGGCGCTGGGCGTCCCCCGCCTGCTGGACCCGGCCGACCTGGAGCAGCCGCCGGTGCCGGACGCCCTGGGGGTGCTGACGTACCTGGGGCTGCTGCGCGCCCGCCTCGGGGACCCCCCGGGACCCCCCGCCATCGCCCCGGAGCCCCCGGGACCCCCGGCACCCCCGGAGCCCCCGGGACACCCCCAGCGCCCCCGGAACCCGGAGCTGCGGCAGCGGGGGCCGGGGGGACCCAGGGGTGGCGGACGGCGCCGCAAGGGATGATGGGAGGGCGGCCATCATGGAGCCCGCAAGGGATGCTGGGAGTTTGGCCAATGACAACGCCGCAAGGGATTCTGGGAGTCCGGCCATTGAGGGAGCCGCAAGGGACGATGGGAGTTCGGCCATCACCGAGCCCGAGGGAGCCGCGAAGGATGCTGGGAGTTCGGTCAACCCAAAGGTTGCAAGGGATGATGGGAGTTCGGCCAACGGCGACACCGCAAGGGATTCTGGGAGCTCGGCCATCATGGGGCCTGCAAAGGATGCTGGGAGTCCGGCCAATGATGGAGCTGCAAAGGATGCTGGGAGTTCGGCCAATGACAAGGCCACAAGGGATGATGGGAGCTCGGTCAATGATGGAGCCGCAAAGGATGATGGGAGTTTGGTCAACCCAGAGCTCGCAAAGGATGCTGGGAGCTCGGCCAACAGCGATGCCGCAAAGGATGGTGGGAGCTTGGCCAATGACAACAGCGCAAGGGATTCTGGGGGTCCGGCCAACGGCAACGCTGCAAAGGGTGCTGGGAGCTTAGCCAATGACAATGCCGCAAGGGATTCTGGGAGCTTGGCCAACAAGGCAACCACAAAGGATGATGGGAGTTTGGCCAACCCGGAAGCCCCAAGGGATTCTGGGAGCCCGACCAATGACAACAATGCGAGGGATGATGGGAGCCTGACCAGTGGTGACGCCGCAAGGGATTCTGGGAGTTTGGTCAACCAAGAGGTCGCAAAGGATGCTGGGAGCTTGGCCAACGGCAACGCCGCAAGGGATTCTGGGAGTTCGGCCATCATGGAGCCCGCAAAGGATGCTGGGAGATCAGTCATTGACAACACCGCAAGGGATTCTGGGAGTTCGGCCATCACGGAGCCCGCAAAGGATGCTGGGAGCCCGGCGCTGGTGCCCCCTCCGCGGCGGCCCCGGGCCCCGGCCGCCCCCCGCCTGTCCCGGGGCCTGTCCCAGCTCCGCGACGCCGACCTGGTGCGGAGAGCACGGGGGCGGCGCGGGGACCCCCCGGCACCGCGGTGAGGGCAGGGCCTGCGCTAACGGGGGTGTTATGGTAGGGTCTGCTGTAATGGGGGTGTGTTATGGTAGGGTCTGCTCTAATGGGGGGGGGGGGGGGTGTTATGGTAGGGTCTGCTGTAATGGGGGGTGTTATGGTAGGGTCTGCTCTAATGCGGGGGGGGGGTGTGTTATGGTAGGGTCTGCTGTAACGGGAGGGGTGTGTTATTGTAGGGTCTGCTGTAACGGGGGGTGTTATTGTAGGGTCTATACTAATGGTGGTGTTGTGGTAGGGCCTGCTGTGATGGGGGTGTTGTTGTAGAGTCTGCTTTAAGGGGGGGCATATTATTGTAGGGTCTGCTCTAACGGGGTGTTATTGTAGGGCCTACACTAATGCAGCCCCCATCCCTGTGCCCCCCATTGTTTACCCCCCCCCCCAATTTCCGCCCCCAGGGTGACGCCGACGCCCAGAGCAGCCCCGTGGCCCCCGTGGCCCCCCGGCCCGGCCCCCCCCCGGTGAGCAGGGGACGGGGACGGGGACGGTGACGGGGGGGACGGGGACGGTGACAGGGATGGGGACGGGCCCCCCCCTGCTGGGGGAGGCAGTGGCCGTGTCCCCCCCCATCTCCTGTCCCCCCCCGTCCCCAATTTGTGTCCCCCCCCCCAGATGCCGCAGCAGAACCCGGCCCCGCAGAGGAGGAGACGCCGGTAAGGGGGGGGCCGGGGCTGGGCTGGGGACAGGTTGGGGACGGGGGGGGCAGCGGGACGGGGGCTGTGGGGACACCCTGGGGACACCTTGGGGACCCCGGCGGTGCCTGCGAGACTCAGGGGACCCCCTGGGGACCTTGGGGACATTGAGGGGACCCCCTGGGGACCTTGGGGACCCTTTGGGGACTCCTTGGGGACCCCTTGGGGACTCCTTGGGAACCCCTTGGGGACATGGGGGCCCCCGGCAGCGCCTGCGGGACACGGGGCTGTGGGGCCACTGGGGACCCCCTGGGGCCACTGGGGAACCCCTGGGGACACTGGGGACATTGAGGGGACCCCCTGGGGACCTTGGGGACCCCTTGGGGACTCCTTGGGGACCCCTTGGGGACATCGGGGCCCCCGGCAGCGCCTGCGGGACACGGGGCTGTGGGGACACTGGGGACCTCCTGGGGCCACTGGGGAACCCCTGGGGCCACTGGGGAACCCCTGGGGACACTGGGGACATTGAGGGGACCCCCTGGGGACCTTGGGGACCCCTTGGGGACCCCTCGGGGACCCCTTGGGGACCCCTTGGGGACATCGGGGCCCCTGGCAGCGCCTGCGGGACACGGGGCTGTGGGGCCACTGGGGACCCCCTGGGGACACTGGGGACCCCCTGGGGACACTGGGGACATTGAGGGGACCCCCTGGGGACCTTGGGGACCCCTGGGGACTCCTTGGGGACCCTTTGGGGACTCCTTGGGGACCCCTTGGGGACATGGGGGCCCCGGCAGCGCCTGCGGGACACCAGCCAGTTCGTGGTGGCCGAGCTGGCGGCGCTGGAGCGGGAGCAGGCGCAGGTGGACGCCCGCGCCCGGAGCCTGGAGCGGGAGCTGAGGGCGCTGATGGAGTCCGGTACGGGGACACGGGGGGGACGGGGACACCCAGGGGACATGGGGACAGGGTGGGGGGGACACGGGGACAGCACCCATCAGGGTTGTGGTGTTGGGGCGTGGGGACAGGGGATGGAAATTTAGGGGACGTGGGGACGCGGGGTGGGGACAGGGACCTGGCGTGGGGACCTGGGGACACGGCGATGGCACCCAGCAGGGGACATGGGGTGGGGACAGGGATGTGGCAGGGGGACACGGGGACGTGGGATGGGGACGGGGGGCACGGGGACAGCCCCCAGCAGGGGACATGGTGTGTGGGGCGCGGGGACATGGATGGGGACAAGGGGTGGAAGTTTGGGGACGGGGGGACACGGGGACAGGGGGACACGGGGACAGGGGGGGGACAGGGGGACATGGGGACAGGGGAATTTGGGGACAGGGGGACATGGGGGCAGGAGAATTTGGGGACAGGGGGATTTGGGGACAGGGGGACATGGGGGCAGGAGAATTTGGGGACAGGGGGACATGGGGGCAGGGGAATTTGGGGACAGGGGGATTTGGGGACAGGGGAATTTGGGGACAGGGGGACATGGGGGCAGGAGAATTTGGGGACAGGGGGACATGGGGGCAGGGGAATTTGGGGACAGGGGGATTTGGGGACAGGGGGTTTGGGGACAGGGGGACACGGGGACAGGGGGACATGGGGGCAGGGGGACATGGGGGCAGGGGAATTTGGGGACAGGGGGTTTGGGGACAGGGGGACACGGGGACAGGGGGGACACGGGGGCAGGGGGACATGGGGGCAGGGGAATTTGGGGACGGGGGTTTGGGGACAGGGGAATTTGGGGACAGGGGGACACGGGGGCAGGGGGACATGGGGACAGGGGGTTTGGGGACGGGGGTTTGGGGACAGGGGAATTTGGGGACAGGGGGACATGGGGACAGGGGGACATGGGGACAGGGGGGTTTGGGGACAGGGGAATTTGGGGACAGGGGGACATGGGGACAGGGGAATTTGGGGACAGGGGGACACGGGGACAGGGGGACAGGGACGCGGTGAGCAGACCTGGGGACTTGGGGACAGCGCCCAGCGAGGGACACGTGTGAGGGGACTTCAGGACATGGGGGGGGGCAGCCCGTGCCCCCCCCCCGTGTCCCCACGCCCCCCGGTGTCCCCATGTCCCCTGTCCCTGTCCCCAGGCGCGGACCCGGTGCGCGAGGAGCGCCTGATCCAGGAGTGGTTCGCGCTGGTCAACACCAAGAACGCGCTGCTGCGGCGCCACGACCAGCTGCAGCTGCTGTGAGGGGGGGGCCTGGGGGGGCACCCAGTGCGGGGGGCCGTCACCCACCCGGGGGGGGTGCTGGCACTGCCCCCACCCGGGGGTGACGTCCCCGTGCCCCCAGGATGGAGGAGCAGGACCTGGAGCGGCGCTTCGAGCTGCTGAGCCGCGAGCTGCGGGCGATGCTGGCCACCGAGGGTAGGGGGGGGGGGAGTGGGGCTGGGGGGGGGCGCGGGGGGCAGGGGACTGGGGACAGATGGGGGGGGGGGGGCACAGACGGGGGGGAGGGGACAGATGGTTTTGGGGACAGCGGGGCTTGGGGACAGCCGGGTTTTAGGGTCCCCCCCCCCAGCTTTGGGTGATCCCAGGACCCCTGGGGTTGGGGACAGGCTGGGGTTGCCCCCACCCCCCTTTTGGGTTTGGGACCCCCCTCCTTGGGTTTGGGGACCCCCCTTCAGGTTTGGGACCCCCCCTTTGGGTTTGGGGACCCCCCCTTGGGTTTGGGGACCCCCCCCTTCGGTTTGGGGACTCCCCTTGTCTTTGGGACCCCCCTGCTTTGGGGCCTCTCCTTGCCATTCCCTGCCCCCCCCGAGTTGGCCCCCCCCCCCATTTTCTTTGGGGACCCCCCATTATCTTTGGGACCCCCCCCCCGATTTTGGGACCCCCCTTGTCTTTGGGCCCCCCCTTTGCTTTGGGGACCCCCCCTTTTGCTTCAGGCACAACCTGGGCTTGGGACCCCCCTGCTTTGGGACCTCTCCTGGCCATTCCCTGACCCCCCCCGGCTTTGGGGACCCCCCTTGGTTTTGGGGACCCCCTCCTTGTCTTTGGGCCCCCCCCTTGTTGTTGCCCCCCCCCCTTGTCTTTGGGCCCCCCTTTGCTTTGGGGACCCCCCTTTTGCTTCAGGCACAACCTGGGCTTGGGACCCCCCTGCTTTGGGACCTCTCCTGCCCATCCCCTGCCCCCTCCTCCCGGCTTTGGGGACCCCCCCAATTTTTCTTTGTGTGCCCCCCCCCCCATTACCTCTGGGCCCCTCCCCCTAATTTTGGGGCCCCCCCCCAGAGTGGCAGAAGTCGGCGGCGCAGCGGCAGCGGGAGCAGCTGCTGCTGGACGAGCTGGTGGCGCTGGTCAACCAGCGGGACGAGCTGGTGCGCGACCTGGACCAGCGCGAGCGGACGTGAGTGGGGGGGGGGCAAATATTTGGGGGGGGGGCTTAAAAAATGTAGGGTGGGGCTATCCCGATGTGCCCCCCCCCTTTTTTTTGGTTGCAGGGCGCTGGAGGAGGACGCCCGCCTGGAGCGCGGCCTCGACCTGCGGCGCCGCAAGCTGAGCCGCCGGGAGATGTGCGGCATCGCCTGAGGGGGGCGGGGGGGGGGGCGGCCCCGGACCCCCCCGGGGTGTGCACACACACACACAGCGTGGGGGGGGGGGCGGGGGGCGGTTGGCACCCCCCCCCCGTGTGGTGCTGGCAATAAAGGAGCTTTGGCTGAGTGCAGAGGGGTGCGGGGGTGTCGGATATTGGGGGGGGTTATAGGGGATGGGGGGGTTGGGGGGGGGCTGTAGGGGATGGGGGTTGTGGGGGGTGGGGGGATATAGGGGATGGGGGGGGGTTGTGGGGGGGCTATAGGGGATGGGGGTTGTGCGGGGTGGGGGGATATAGGGGATGGGGGGCTATAGGGGATGGGGGGGCTGTAGGGGATGGGGGTTGGGGGGGGGGCTATAGGGGATGGGGGTTGTGGGGGGGCTGTAGGGGATGGGGGGTTGTGGGGGGTGGGGGGATATAGGGGATGGGGGTTATAGGGGATGGGGGGGTTGTGGGGGGGCTGTAGGGGATGGGGGGGTTGTGGGGGGTGGGGGGGTTGTGGGGGGGCTATAGGGGATGGGGGGTTGTGGGGGGGCTGTAGGGGATGGGGGGCTGTAGGGGATGGGGGGTTGTGGGGGGGCTGTAGGGGATGGGGGGTTGTGAGGGGGCTGTAGGGGGTGGGGGGCTATAGGGGATGGGGGGGTTGTGGGGGGTGGGGGGATATAGGGGATGGGGGGACTATAGGGGATGGGGGGGTTGTGGGGGGGCTGTAGGGGATGGGGGGGCTGTAGGGGATGGGGGGCTATAGGGGATGGGGGGTTGTGGGGGGGCTGTAGGGGATGGGGGGGTTGTGAGGGGGCTGTAGGGGGTGGGGGGGCTATAGGGGATGGGGGGGTTGTGGGGGTGGGGGGCTATAGGGGATGGGGGGACTATAGGGGATGGGGGGGGGTTGTGGGGGGCTGTAGGGGATGGGGGCTGTAGGGGATGGGGGGGCTATAGGGGATGGGGGGTTGTGGGGGGGCTGTAGGGGATGGGGGGGTTGTGAGGGGGGGCTGTAGGGGGTGGGGGGGCTATAGGGGATGGGGGGTTGTGGGGGGGCTATAGGGGATGGGGGGGCTGTAGGGGATGGGGGGGCTATAGGGGATGGGGGGTTGTGGGGGGGCTGTAGGGGATGGGGGGGTTGTGAGGGGGCTGTAGGGGGTGGGGGGGCTATAGGGGATGGGGGGTTGTGGGGGGTGGGGGGATATAGGGGATGGGGGGCTCTAGGGGATGGGGGGGTTGTGGGGGGGCTGTAGGGGATGGGGGGCTCTAGGGGATGGGGGGGTTGTGGGGGGGCTGTACGGGATGGGGGCTGTAGGGGATGGGGGGTTATAGGGGATGGGGGGGTTGTGGGGGGGCTGTAGGGGATGGGGGAGTTTTAGGGGATGGGGGGTTTATAGGGGATGGGGGGGTTATAGGGGGTGGTGGGGTTATAGGGGGTGGGGGGCTATAGGGGTGGGGGGGGGGGCTATAGGGGGTTTTCTATAGAGGATGCTGGGGGGGGAAAACATCTCCCCCCCCCCCCCAATTCACAGCTTGAGGCCGGAACCTGCTGAGGCCGAAGGCTTTATTGGGTGGGAGGGTGCAAAGTGGGGGGGGGGGGCGGATGGGGGTGGCCCCCCCCCCCCCCGGGGGGCTCCAGTGTCACGGGGGGGGGGGGGGGCGTCACAGCTTCACTTTCACAGTTAGAGGGGGGCCGGGGGGGGGGGGGGGCGAGTGTGCGGGGGGGGGGGCTGAGCGTGCACAGGGCTTGAGCGTGTACGGGGGGGGGGGGGTGAGTGTGCACGGGGGGGCGAGTGTGCACGAGGCTGCATGCATGAGGTGCACGTGCACGAGGGGTGAGTGTGCATGGGGGGGGTGAGTGTGCAAGGAGGGGTGAGTGTGCAAGGGGGGTCTCAGCGTGCCCAAGCTCCCGCACGCGCCCCTCGCACGAGGACGCTGCCCCTGGCCCCGGGGGGTGGTGGTGGTGGTGCAGTGATTGCTGGGGGTGGGGGGGGCTGAGGGCCCCCCTAGGGCCCCGGGGGCTGGGGGGTCCCGGGGGGTCCCCGGGGGCCGCAGCAGGCGGGTGACCTGGCTGAGCCGCGCGGCCGCCTCCTCCTGCTCCTGCTGCAGCCGCCGGTTGCTTCGCCGCAGCGTCCGCACCTCGGCCTGCAGCCGCGCCTTCGCCTCCTGCTCCTGCGCCGGGCAGGACGTGAGCCCCCCCCGGGACCCCCACCCCGGGACCCCCCCGAACCCCCCCGATATCTCTCCCCCCCCAGTCCCCCTCCAGCTCCCCCTGAGTCTCTCCCGTTGCCCCCAGTGGATGCCCCAAATCCTGCGACCCCCCCCCAAATTCCCTGTGCCGCCCCCCCCAAATTCTCCGTGCCCCCCCCCAAATCCCTTGTGTCCCCCCAAATTCTCTGCGCCCCCAAATCCTGTGACCCCCCCAATCCTCTGTGCCCCCTCCCCAGAATCCTCTGTGCCCCCCCCAAATCCTTTGCCCCCCCCCCCCAAAAATCCCGTGCCCCCCCGCGCCCCCACCTCCTGCAGGTCCTCCTGCAGCCTCTTCAGCATCACCTCCAGCTGCGACACCTTCTCGGACAGCGTCCGGGGATCTGGGGGGGCTGGTGCTTGGACCCCCAGACCCCTTAAAGCCCCCCCGACCCCTCCAAAGCCTCTCAGACCCCCTTGAGACCCCCCAGACCCCCTAACGTCCCCCCCAACTCCCTTAAAACCTTCCAACCCCCTCCAAAGCCCCCCAGAGCCCCCCAAAGCCCCCCAAAGCCCCCGCCAGAGACCCCCAAAGCCCCCCAGCGGCCCCTAAAGCCCCCTCAGAGCCCCACAAAGACCCCCCAAACTCCCCAGACCCCCCCATAGACGCCTAAAGCCCCCTCAGAGAACCTCTAAGACCCCCCAGAGCCTCCCCAAACCCCCCAGAAACTCCTAAACCCCCCCAGAGACCCCTAAAGCCCCCCAGAACCCCCCAACGCCCCCTAGAGACCCCTAAAGACCCCCCCCAGAGACCCCCCCGCAGCCCCCTCCCCGTCCTCACTCATCGTCGGGGGCCGCCTGGCTCGGGGTCTGCGTGTCCGCGGGGCCGGGGGGCTCCGGCAGCTGCTGCCCTGTGGGGTTTTGGGGGTGGGGGGTGGGGGGGTGTGAGACCCCCACCCCCAAGCCCCCCCAACTCCATGCCCCCCCCCCCCCCAAGCGCTCACCCTCCCGCGCCAGCGCCTCCAGGATGCTGCTGCAGGCGGCGGCGACGCGGGCGATGGAATCCCACTCCTCGTCCAGGGGCTCCGCCAGCACTGCGGGGTGGGGGCACCCCAGTGGGGACATGGGGACACCCCCAGTGGGGACATGGGGACACCCCCCCCAGGGACATGGGGACACCCCCAGTGGGGACATGGGGACACCCCTCAGGGACATGGGGACACCCCCAGGGACATGGGGACACCCCCCCAGGGACATGGGGACACCCCCCCCAGGGACAGGGGACACCCCCAGTGGGGACATGGGTGTGGGGTGGGCAGCGGGCATGGGGACGGGGATGGATGGGGACAGGGACAGGGAAAGGGGACAGGGATGGGGACAGGGGATTGGGGACAGGGATAGGGACAGGGGACAAGGACAAGTGACGCGGGACAGGACTGGGGACAAGGGTCAGGGATGGGGACAGGGGATCAAGGATGGGGACAGGAGACAAGGATGGGGACAGGGATGGGACAAGGATGAGGACAAGGGACAGGGATGGGGACAGGGGACAAGGACAGGGACAAGGGACACGGGACAGGACTGGGGACAAGGGTCAGCGATGGGGACAGGGGATCAAGGATGGGGACAGGGGATTGGGGATAGGGATGGGGACGGGGTCAGGGATGGGGACGGGGGACAAGGACAGGGACAAGGGACATGGGACAGGACTGGGGACAAGGGTCAGGGATGGGGACAGGGGATTGGGGACAGGGGATTGGGGACAGGGATGGGGACAAGGGACAAGTATGGGGACAGGGACGGGACAAGGATGAGGACAAGGGACAGGGATGGGGACGGGATCAAGGATGGGGACAGGGATGGGGACAGGGGACAAGGACAGGGACAAGTGACGCGGGACAGGACTGGGGACAAGGGTCAGGGATGGGGACAGGGGATCAAGGATGGGGACAGGAGACAAGGATGGGGACAGGGACGGGACAAGGATGAGGACAAGGGACAGGGATGGGGACAGGGGACAAGGACAGGGACAAGCGACACGGGACAGGACTGGGGACAAGGGACAAGAAACAGGACAAGGGACAGGGGACGGGGACGGGGGGCACGCGATGCAGGATGGGGACAGGGCACCGGTGGGGCTGCAGTGTGGGGGTCACGGGGGGGCACAGGGACACATTTGGGGACACTTTTGGGGACACTTTTGGGGACACTCACGCTTGCCCAGCGATTGCCGCAGCGAAGGGCCCGGGGGGCTCCAGCTTCAGGGGGGGTCACGGGGCCACCAGCATCCGGGGGGTTCCCTGGGGGGGGGGGGGGGGAGGAGGAAGACATGGGGTCAACGGGGACATGGGGACAGGGGGAGGACACCGGGGGGGGGACACCGGGGGGGGGGGCACCCACTCACCGTGTCGCTGTGCGGGGGGGGCTGCGGTGCGGCAGCAGGAGGTCGGGCGTGGGGTCAGCCAGGGGCTGCCTGGGGGGCACGGGGGGGGGGGTCAAAGGTCAGGTCACGGGGGGGGGGGGGCAAGGATTTATTGGGGGGGGTTCCCAGGGTACTCACGGGTTTGGGGGGCACTCGCGTGGGCTCTCGGGGGTCCCGGGGGGGTCCCGGGGGTCCCGGGGGCTCCTCGGCCAGCGCCAGGGAGCGCAGCAGCCGCAGGGTGTCGGGGCGCAGCCCCCGTGCCCCCCGCTGCGCCGTGCCCCCCCGTCGCTGCTGTCGCCGCTGTCGCCGCTGTCGCTGCTGTCGCCGATGTCCCCCCGGCCCCCCCTCGGCGCCCCCTCCCCGGCCCTGCTCCAGCGACCGGGTGTAGAGCTCCGAGAAGCTCCTGGGGGGCACGGGGGGGAAATTGGGGGTGGGATGTGCGACACTGTGCCCCCCACGTCCCCATCTCCCCCCATGTCCTAATGCCCCCCATCACCCCCCATCCCCACGTCCTCCTGTGCCCCCATATCCGTGTCCCCTTCCCCCCATGTCCCCAAATCCCCCAATGCCCCCCCACGTCCCCCCCGTATCTCCTCCCACCCTCTCCCCATCTTTTCCATGTCCCCCATGTCCCCCCATGTCCTCCCCATCTCTCCCTTCCCCCCATGTCCCCCCCATGTCCGCCTCCCCCCCAAGTCCCCATATCTCCCCCATCTCCCCACGCCCCCATGCCCCCCCATGTCCCCCTCCCCCCATATCCCCCCTGTATCCCCCCATCTCCCCATCTCCCCATCTCCCCATGCCCCCCCATGTCCCCCTTCCCCCCATGTCCCCCTTCCCCCCATATCCCCATCTCCCCCCATATCCCCATCTCCCCATGTCCCCCCCATGTCCCCCCATGTCCGCCCCATCTCTCCCTTCCCCCCCATGTCCCCCCCATGTCCCCCTCCCCCCCAAGTCCCCATATCTCCCCCCATCTCCCCACGTCCCCCCATGTCCCCCCATGTCCCCCTTCCCCCCATATCCCCCCCATCTCCCCATCTCCCCATCTCCCCATGCCCCCCCATGTCCCCCCCCCCATATCCCCATATCTCCCCCCATAGCCCCATCTCCCCATATCCCCCCATGTCCCCCCGTCCCCCCCATCCCCTCCTCTGCCCCCCATCACCCCCAGCCCCACGCCCCCCCCCACCCGGCGCTGACCTTCGGGGCCGCCCGTCGCGGTCGGGGGGCAGCAGGGTGAGGGCGGCCTTGGGGCAGCGCAGGAGGGCGCGCAGGCGGCGGGGGCTGAGGGCGGGCAGGGGGCGGCGGGCGACGCGCAGCAGGCGGGCGCCGGGGCGCAGCCCGGCGGTCTCGGCGAAGGAGAAGCGCTGCACGGCCGTCACCACCCCGTCCCCCGCCACGCGGAACCCCAGGCGGCCCCCGGCCCCCGCGGCAGGGGCCAGCTCGCGGGCCTCGCAGCCCCGCGTCACCGCCTGCAGGACGGGGGGACACGGGGTTGGGGGGGTGGGAGGCACATGGGACACGTCCGTGAGGCCCCCAACACAACCCCATGGGGACCCCAGCGTAATCCCATGGGGCACCCCAATAGAAACCCATGGGGAACCCCAATAGAAACCCATGGGGAACCCCAATAGAAACCCTGGGGCACCCCAATAGAAACCCATGGGGCACCCCGACAGAAATTCATAGGGAACCCCCAATGGAGAGCCCCAGAACAAAGCCACGGGGACCCCAGGACAAACCCATGCGGAACCCCAACACAATCCCATGGGGCACCCAACACAAAGCCGTGAGACACCCCCAAAATGGTGTCACAAACCCATGGGGACCCCAGCGTAATCCCATGGGGAACCCCAATAGACACCCATGGGGCACCCCAATAGACACCCATGGGGCACCCCGACAGAAATTCATAGGGAACCCCCAATGGAGAGCCCCAAAACAAAGCCACGGGACCCCAGGACAAACCCATGCGGAACCCCAACACAATCCCATGGGACACCCAACACAAAGCCGTGAGATACCCCCAAAATGGTGTCACAAACCCATGGGGACCCCAGCGTAATCCCATGGGGAACCCCAATAGAAACCCATGGGGCACCCCGACAGAAATTCATTGGGAACCCCAATAGGGGGCCCCAAAACAAATCCACGGGCACCCCAACACAATCCCATGGGGCACCCAACACAAAGCCGTGAGACACCCCCACAATGGTGTCACAAACCCATGGGGACCCCCAACACACACCCACAGAGAACCCCAACAGGGAGCCATGGGGACCCCCAACAGAAAACCATGGGGAACCCCAACAGGGAGCCACGGGGACCCCAGTATGGAGCCATGGGGTGGTGGTGGTGGTGGGGGGCTCCAACACAACCCCCTGGGGTCCCCAACACAGACCCGTTGAGCACCCCAACACGGTTAACGCCACGAACGCACCGCCCCCATCACCCCTGTCTCCCCCCATCTCCCCCCACCGCCCCCCCATACGCCCCCCTACACTCACCTGCAGCCTGGCCACCACCTGTGGGGCGGCGCCGTGGGGCAGCCTCAGCCCCACGCACTCCCCGGCCCCGTAGAAGAGCTCGAGGCCGCCGTCGGCGAAGGCCCAGCCCAGGACGTCGCGGCACGCGGCGCTGAACAGCACCCCGGGGCCGGGGGCCGCCAGCACCAGCCGCTCGGCCGCCACCCCCAGCAGGCACGGCACCTCGGGACCCCCGGGGGCTCGCGCCCGCGCCCCCCACACCAGCGCCCCCGCCGCGCCCCCGCCGCCCCCGGCCCGCCGCCGGCCCCCCAGCGCCGGTAGCCCCCTGGGGAGGGCGGCCAACGGGGGGCCGGTGGCGTGGGCGCGCGCCAGCTCCTGCAGGTACTGGTGGCGGGTGCGGGCGGCCATGGCCCCCAGGCGGCCCCCGGCCCGCCGCGTTCTCCCCGTTGATGGCCTTGGCCAGCAGGAAGTCGCGCAGCCCCGCGCCCCGCGGGAAGCGCTGCCCGGGGGCGAGCGGGGGGCCGAAGAGCGGCGTGTCCTCCGAGCGCGTCACCGCCACGCTGCGGGGGGGGGGTGTGGGGGTCACGGGGGGCACCCACAGGGAGCCCGGGGCACCCGCGGGGGCCGTGCAGTGACTCTAGCGACTGTGCAACACCCGTGGGACCCTGCGACACCCATGGGGGCCATACAACGTCTGTAGGGACTGTGCAATATCTGTAGGGACTGTGCAACACCCGTGGGACCCTGCGACACCCATGGGGGCCATACAACGTCTGTAGGGACTGTGCAATATCTGTAGGGACTGTGCAACACCCAGAGGACCCTGAAACACCTCTGGGGGCTGTGCAACACCTATAGGGACCACGCATGACCCACAGGACCCTGAAGCACCGATAGGGACCGTGCCAGACCCGTGGGGACCATGTAATGCCTTCTGGGACCCCATAACACCCATGGGGACCTGGCAGCACCCATGGGGACCATGCAGCTCCCTTGGGGACCATGCAAAACCTATAGGGATTGTGTAAAACCTATAGGGATTGTGTAAAACCTATAGGGATAGTGCAAAGCCTATAGGGGTCGTGAAAAACCTATTGGGGTCGTGCAAAACCTATTGGGATCGTGCAAAACTTACAGGGAATTTGCACCACCCATGGGCACCGTGTGCCTCCCTTGGCGACCCTACAACACCCCCGGGGGCCCTACAACACCCACGGGGACCCTACAACACCCCCGGCCCCCCTGTGCAAGCCCCCAGCCCCCACCTGTAGGAGGCGCGGGGCGTGCAGGGCTCGTGTGCCCGCACGACGATGAAGACGTGCTGGAAGTGGGAGCGGATGGCGCGGGGGGAGAAGGGCCGGGCCCCCGGCTCCTGGAAGATGATGGTGACGATGTCGTTGCCGATGTGGCGCTTGCGCAGGAGCTGGGGGAGCAGACGGGGGGGGGGGGTCAGCACCCCAAAATGAGTCCTGCCCCCCCCCCGCCGTGTCTGCCCCCCCCCATCCGGACCTGCTGGCGGTTGCTGGGCGTGAAGGGCAGCATGGTGCTGACGTGGAACATCACCTCGTAGCCGTGGTACGTGGTGTACAGCGAGTGCGTGCCCGTCGAGTCGGCTGCGGGGGCACGGCTGCAGCCACCGCGTCCCCATGTCCCCCTGTCCCCGCGTCCCCATGTCCCTGTGTCCCCATATCCCCCCGTCCCCATGTCCCCACATCCCCACGTCTCCTTGCACATCCCCATCCCATTCCTGTCCCCATCCCCGTCCTCATACCCAGCCACGTCCCTGTCCCCATGAGCGTCCCCGTGTCCTGCTACTGTCCCCATCCTGTCCCCGTCCCCATGTCCCCGTCCCCACATCCCCATCCCGTTTCTGTTTTCCCCATCCCCACATCCCCATCCTGTCCCTGTGTCCCTGTCCCAATCCCTGTGTTCCCATCACCGTGTCCCCGTACTGTCCCCATCCCATCCCAGTGTCCCATTGTTCCCATCCCTGTGTCCCTGTCCTGTTTCCATCCCATCCCCTTGTCCCTGTCCCCCTGTCCCCATCCCCGTGTCCCCATCCCCATGTCATCCCCATATCCCCATCCCCCTGTCCCCATCCCCATGTCCCTGTCCCCCTGTCCCCATCCCTGTGTCCCCATCCCCATGTCATCCCCATATCCCCATCCCCCTGTCCCCATCCCCATGTCCCTGTCCCCCTGTCCCCATCCCCGTGTCCCCATCCCCCTGTCCCCATCCCCATGTCGTCCCCATATCCCCATCCCATCCCATCCCACCCCATCCCCCTGTCCCCATCCCCACGTCCCCATCCTGTTCCCGTCCCCATGTCCCCCCCTTCCCCCCCCCCCCCCGTCCCGCGCCCCGCTCACTCTTGGTGTCGAGCTGCGCGCGGTAGTGTGCGAAGCCGCGCAGGCGCACGCGGGTGCCCAGCAGCGCCAGGAACTCGGCGAAGGCCGGCCCCGCGCCCTCGTTGTTGTACATCTCCTCCTCCGAGGCCTGCCCCCCCCGGCAGTACAGCACCCCCACCTTGCGCTGGAAGCTCAGCTGCGGGCACGCGCACGGCTCGCGCTGGCACCGGCGGGACGGGGCGCCCCTCGTGCGAGCCCCGGCCTCGTGCAAGCCCCGGCCTCGTGCAAGCTCTGTCCTCGTGCAAGCTCTGTCCTCGTGCAAACCCACTCCTCGTGTGAGGCCCAGCCTCATGCAAGCCCTGGCCTCGTGCAAGTCCCAGCCTTTTGCAAACCCATTCCTCGTGCAAGCCCCGTCCTCGTGCAAGCCCCAGCCTTGTGCAAGCCCCAGTCTCATGCAAGCGCTGTCCTCGAGCAAGCGCATTCCTTGTGCAAGCCTCAGCTCCGGTGTTGTGCAAACTCCATCCTTGTGCAAGCCCCACTTTAATGCAAACCCCACTCTCGTGCAAGCCCCGCTCTCATGCAAGCCCCGCTCTTGTGCAAGCCCCGCTCTTGTGCAAGTCCCGTTCTCGTGCAAGCCCCAGCCCCGGTGCAATGCCAATCCCACCCTGGTGCAAGCCCCACTCTCGTGCAAGCCCCACTCTCGTGCAAGCCCCATCCTTGTGCAAGCCCCAGCCCTGCTGCAAAAGCCACCCCTCGTGCACGCTCCCTCCCTGCGCACACCCAGCCCTGGTGCAAGCCCCGCCCCCTGCTCACCCCCTGCTCGTCCAGCTTGAGGAGGGTCTCGGGCACGGCGGGCGAGGGCCCGGCCAGGCGCAGCGCCTGCACCCCCAGCCCCGGCACCAGGTGCTCCAGCAGCTTGCGGGGGGGCACCCCGCGGGACCCGGGGGGGGCGCGCGCTGGGGGGCAGCGCCTCCTCCAGCACCGAGCCCCGCAGCGCCCGCAGCTGAATTGGGGGGGGGGGGGGGGGGGGGGGGCAGCGTCACACCCTGGGAGACCCCAGGCCCCCGTGGTGACCCCCACCCCAAACTCTGAGACCCCCCCCCCCCAACACTCTGGGACCCTCCCAGATCCCTGGGACCCCCCCCAAGACCCCCAGACATCCCCCCAATCCCCTGGGACCCCCCCCTCAGACCCCTGAGAGCCACCCCAGTCCCCTGGACCCGCCCCCAAAACCCTGAGACCCCTCCCCCCCAATCCCCTGGGACCCTCCCCAGACCCCTGGGACCCCCCCCGCCAAGACCCCTGGAACCCCCCCAAATCCCTGGACCTCCCCCCCAAATCCCTGTGCGCCCCCCTCCCCACTCCCCCCCAAACCCTGAGACACCCCCCCCCCAATCCCCTGTGACCCCTCCCAAACCCCCGAGACCACCCCCCCAGACCCCTGGGAACCCCCCCCCACTCCCCCAAACCCTCCTCCCGCCCCCCCCGGCCCCCACCTGGCTGGTGCGCAGGATGATGCGGTGCAGGTACTGGGGGGCTGGGCCCTCCTTCTCCTCCCGCCGCAGGGACACGGCCACAGGCCCCAGCCGCTCGTCCTCGCCCAGGAAGTTCTGGTGTTCTGGGGGGGGGGGCACGGGGGGGCAGAGGGTGTTGGGGGGGGGGCGGGACCCCGTGAGACACCCCAGAGCTCTGCACAGCGCCCTGGTGCTGTGCAACGAGCCAGAGCCTCGTGCAACAGCTCTGGGCACCGTGCAATGGGTGATGGCCTCATGCAATGCCCCCCGTCCTCGTGCAAAGCCCCACATCCTCGTGCAATGCCCCACGTCCTCGTGCAATGCCCCACGTCCTCGTGCAATGCCCCACGTCCTCGTGCAATGCCCCACGTCCTTGTGCAAAGCCCCACATCCTCGTGCAAAGCCCCACATCCTCGTGCACAGCCCCACGTCCTTGTGCAAAGCCCCGTGTCCTCGTGCAAAGCCCCACGTCCTCGTGCAAAGCCCCGTGTCCTCGTGCAATGCCCCACGTCCTCGTGCAAACCCCGTGTCCTTGTGCAATGCCCCCCGTCCTCGTGCAAAGCCCCCCGTCCTCGTGCAAAGCCCCCCGTCCTTGTGCAAAGCCCCGTGTCCTCGTGCAAAGCCCCCCGTCCTCGTGCAATGCCCTGTGTCCTTGTGCAAAGCCCCACGTCCTCATGCAAAGCCCCACGTCCTCGTGCAATGCCCTGTGTCCTTGTGCAAAGCCCCACGTCCTCGTGCAAAGCCCCGTGTCCTCATGCAATGCCGTGTCCTTGTGCAAAGCCCCACGTCCTCGTGCAAAGCCCCACGTCCTCGTGCAAAGCCCCACGTCCTCGTGCAAAGCCCCACATCCTTGTGCAAAGCCCCGTGTCCTTGTGCAAAGCCCCGTGTCCTTATGCAAAGTCCCACGTCCTCGTGCAAAGCCCCATGTCCTCGTGCACAGCCCCACATCCTTGTGCAATGCCCCCCGTCCTCGTGCAAAGCCCCACGTCCTCGTGCAATGCCCTGTGTCCTTGTGCAAAGCCCCACATCCTTGTGCAATGCCCCCCTGTCCTTGTGCAATGCCCCCCGTCCTCGTGCAAAGCCCCCCGTCCTTGTGCAATGCCCCCCGTCCTTGTGCAAAGCCCCACATCCTTGTGCAATGCCCCACATCCTCGTGCAAAGCCCCGTGTCCTTGTGCAAAGCCCCGTGTCCTTATGCAAAGCCCCCCGTCCTCGTGCAAAGCCCCACGTCCTCGTGTACAGCCCCCCATCCTCGTGCAATGCCGCACATCCCTGTGCAATGCCCCACACCCCCGTACAACACCACTCCCAGCCCCACTGCGTCCCCCCCCCGTGTCCCCCCCCCCCGGCTCACCCTTGCCGTAGAAGTACTTTCGGTAGTAGTCGGCGCCCGCGTCGCTGTGCTCGATGGCGTGGGGGGGCCGCGAGCCGGCCGGGGGCTCCTCCAGCACGGCCACGGCGGCGTTGGGCAGGTGGCCGGGCCCGGGGGGGCCGCGGGGGGGGGCCAGCCCCTCCTCCTGCTCCCCCCCCGTCTCGCAGCAGAAGCGGGGGCAGCTCAGCACCAGCGCGTCCTCGTCGTCCCCCCCGGGGCTGGGGGGGGGCTCCTCGGGGCCCAGGTGGGCGGCCGAAGCCCCCGAGGTGCCGGGGGGGTCGGGGGGGGGCGGGGGGGGCCTGGCTGGGGTCGAAGAGGAGGCTCTGCACGTCGTAGTGGGCGACGAAGGGGGCCCAGGGGGGGCGGGGGAAGGAGTCGGGCCCCCCCTCGGCCTCGCCCTCGCCCCCCAGCCCCAGCAGCACGAGGGGGTCGCGGAAGCGCCGCGCCGCGGGGCTGCCCCCCCCCGGCCCCCCCGGCTCCTCGTGGCTGTGGGCACGGGCGCGGGGGGGGTTGGCGGCCCCCGGCCCCCCCCCCCCCCGTCGGCCCCAGCGTGGCCTCGCTGCTGCTGCGCTGCATGGGGGGGCCCCCCCCCGGGGAGGGCGGCGGGGAGAAGCCCCCCCCCCGAGCTCCGCCCCCCCCGGCCGAGCTGAGGGGGCCGGGGGAGGGGGGGGGCCGGGACGAGGGCCCCCGCATCTTGCGGAGGAAGAGGTCGTCGGACTGCATGGCCCCCCCCGGGACCCCCGCCCCCCCCCCCCCGGGACCCCTGCTGAACCCCTGGGACCCCCCCCCCCCGGCTTTCACTGAGCCCTTTGGGACCCCCCCCCGCTAACGCTGAGCCTCGCCCCCGCTTTAACGGGACCCCCCCCGGTTTAACGGGACCCCCCCCGCTTTAACGGGACCCCCCCCGGTTTAACGGGACCCCCCCCGCTTTAACGGGACCCCCCCCGGTTTAACAGGACCCCCCCCGCTTTAACGGGACCCCCCCCCCCCGGGCTCCCAGCGCCCCCGTTCGGGATTTGTCAATGGAAGCGTGGGAACGGGGCCCGCGCCCCGATTGGCTGCGCGGCAGTTCCCGCGTGCGGAGGCCCCGCCCCCTTTTCCCACGGCGGGGCCGGGGTCAATGGGGGGGGCCGCGGGGGGGCCGCGGCCGCTGCTCTCGCTGGGGGCGGGGGCGACGGCGGCACCTGGGGGGGGGCAAGAGGACGGGGGGGGGTCAGGGGGGGGCCTGGGGGGGTCTGGGGGGGCTCCCCCCCCCCTTCTTCCCCCCCCCGCTCCCCTTTCTGGGCCTGTCCCTGCCCCCCCCATGTCCCCCTGCCCCCCTCCCACCCCGTTGCCCCCCCCATTTACCAATGCCCCCCCCCCCCCAAAATAAAAATTCCGGGGGGGGGGGCACCCAGGTCCCACCCGGCCTCCTGGGCCCCAACCTGGCACTGGGGGGTGGGGGGCCTGTCCCTCCTGCCCCCCCACCCCCCCCAAAAAAAGCCCCCGGCTCTTGGGGGGGCCGGGAGCGGAGCTGGGGGGGGTCCCCGTGGGCCGGGGGGGTCCCCGTGTGCGGGGGGGGGGGCCCTGCGGGGGGGGGAGGGGCCGCGGGGCCAGGCCGACGCCGGCGGCTTCCTGCCATACGGGAAGTGCCGGGGGCCACGGGCCCCCCCGAGCCCTGCTGCCCCCCCCCCCGGCTTCCCCCCCACCCCCACCCCACGAGGGGGGGGTCCCCGTGTGCAGCCCCCCCCTCCCCTTCCCCTCGCCCCCCCCCCCCCCCAACCTCCAGGGCCCCCCCAGGGCCGCCGCTGACCTCGTGACCCCCGGGCGTCCGGCCCCCCCCCCCGCTCCCGCTTCCCCCCCGCTGCTGCCGCGTCCGGCCCCCCCCCGGCCCCGGTGTCCGGCCCCCCCCCCTTCCTGAGGGACCCCGGCCCCCCCCTCGCCCCCGTTTTGCCCCCCCCCAGGCCGTGGGCGCCGTGGGCCCCGTCGTGCGGGGGCGGGGGGGGGCAAGGCCGCGGCCCCCGTGCAAAGGCCTTGCTCGAGGGCCGGGGGCTTGCACGGGGATTTGCACGGGGGGGGGGGGGCTGGAGGGGCCCGGGGGGGGGCGGGGGGGGGGGCAGGGGCCGTGCACAAGCGGCCGTGCAGCGCCCACGCGTGAGCCCCGTGCGAGGCCCTCGTGCAAGGCCCCGGCGTGCAAAGCCCTGGTGCGAATCAAGCGTGCAAGGCCCCCCCCCGTGCGACCCCCCCCCCCCCAAAGCCCTCGTGTAAACCGCCGCCATGCGACCCCCCCCCCCCGTGCAAAACCCCCGTGCGTGACCCCCCCCCGTGCCAATCACCTGTGCAAGGCCCCCCCCGTGCAAAGCCCTTCCCATGCAAGCCCCTGCCCCGTGCACAATCCTCGTGCAAGGCCCCCCCCCGGCACCACACACGCCCCCCCCCCCCCCACCAGCCTTGGGGGGGGGGCTCCAGAGCCTGGGGGCACTCGGGGGTGGTGGCGGGGGGGGTCCCTTGAGCGGGGGGGGGGGGTACCGGAGCAGGGGGGGGTCTCTAGGAAAGGGGGGGGGGGTCCTGGAAGAGGGGGGGGGTCCTGGAAGAGGGGGGGGCCGCTCGGTGCCGGGGGGGGCCATGGGGCTGGGGGGGGGGGGGCCCCGCTCGCTCCTACCTCGTCTCCTCCGCTCCCGCCCTGTCGCTGTCGCCGCCGCGGGGGGGGCCGGGGGGGGGCCACGCACCGTGCGCAGGGTGGGGGGGGGGACCGGGGGGGGCCCCCGCTCGCTCCCCGCTGCCGGTGCTGGGACGGGGCCGGCCGAGCTCCCCCCCCCCCCCCCCGCGCCCCCGCCCTTCCCCTCCGCCGCTTCCTCCCCCGGCCGCTGTGACCCCCCCCGGGGCATCCGGGACGCCCCCCCCCCCCCCCCGCCAAATCCCCCCCCCCCCCAGCACAGCGGCGGGAAATACGCTCATTTTGAGTGGTTTTGTGTATTTTTTGTATTTTTCCTTTTTTTTTTGTAATCAACCCCCCCCCGAAAAAAAAAAAAAACACGAAAAAAAAAACAAAAACGAAAAATGCCTCAAAATGAGTCCGAGCCCCCCCCCCCCGGCGGGGGGGCACAGGGGGGGGCACGGGGGGGTCGGTGGCGGGGGGGGGGGCACCCCCGGGTCCTTATTGCTGTCCGTGGGGGGGTCGGGACCAGCCCGGGGGGGTCAGTACTGGTGCTCCAGGAGGGGCTGCGCCGTGGGGCTCTGCTGCTCCTGGGGGGGGGCCGCGGGGGGGCGGGTGCCGGCGTCCGCAGCAGCCTGGGGGGGGGGGGGGGGAGGAAGTAAATGGGGGGGGCAGGTCCACAGATGGGGGGGCCCCCACACCATGTGAACCCCCCCCCCAGTTTGCTGAGGGTCCCAGATTTTTGCCCCCCCCCCCCCCCCCCCCCGCCACTCACCTGTCCCACGGTGCTGGTGCCCCCCCCGGGGGTCGCTGGGGTGCCCGGGGGGGGGGTCCCCGTCGCTGCCCCCCCCCTTGCGGCCGCCCAAGCTCCATTTGCCGCAGGGGCCGTCGTAGGCAAAGGCGGGGGGGGCGCCGGGCCCGGGGGGGGGGGCCTGCAGGCGGGGGGGGCACGGTGGGGGGGTTCTGGCGGCCGTCGCCCCCCCCGAGACCCCCCCAGCCCGGCCCGGGCCTCCCGCTCTGCTCAGGGCCTGTGGGACGGGGGGGGGGGGACACGCTGATGATGGGGGGGGGCACACACCAAGACCCCCCCCCGCCAAACACACACGTGGGGGGGGTGCAGGAGAGGAGGGGGGGGGGCTCCTACCTGGGGGGGGCTGGGTGGTGGCGGGCGGCACGGGGGGGTTTGAAGCCCCCGGGGGGGCCGCGCCGCCCGCCGGGCCGGGGGGGCCGCTGCTGCCCGCGCCCCCCCCGCATTCGACGTCCTCGATGTTGCCCCCGCTGTTGCAGCCGGCGCCGCAGGCCTTCCGCAGCCTGGGGGGGGGCACGGGGGGGTGAGGGGGGGCAGTTTGGGGGTCGGGGGGGCGGTTTTTGGGGTGCAGGAGGGCGGTTTTGGGGTCGGGGGGGGGTCAGGTTTGGGGGCAGTTTGGTCAATCAAACGTGCGTTTGGGGGTCCTGGGGGCAATCTGGGGGGCTGGGGTCTCCTGGAGGCACTTTTGGGGTGCTCGGGGCCAGTTTTGGGGTCCTGGGGCCAGATTTGGGGTGCCCGGAGCCCCCTTTTGGGGTACATGGAGCCCGTTTTGGGGTTCTGAGGCCAGTTTTGGGGTACCCAGAGCTTCTTTTGGGGTGGATGGGGCCAGTTTTGGGGCCGTGGGCCAGTTCTGGGGTGCCCGGAGCCCCTTTTAGGGTACACGGAGCCCATTTTGGGGTTCTGAGGCCAGTTTTGGGGTCCATGGGGCTGGTTTGGGGGTTCTGGGACCTGTTCTGGGCTGCCCTAAGCCAGTTTTGGGGTACACGGAGCCTGTTTTGGTGTTGTGGGGCCAGTTTCGGGGTTCTGAGGCCGGTTCCGGGCTACACGGGGCCCGTTTTGGGCTCTTGGGACCAGTTCTGGGCTGCCCTAAGGCAGTTTTGGGGTACATGGAGCCCATTTTGGTGTCCTGGGAGCCCCTTTTGGGGTACAGGGAGCCCGTTTTGGGGTTCTGAGGCCAGTTCTGGGGTACATGAGACCACTTTTGGGGCACATAGGGCCCATTTTGGTGTTCTGGGACCAGTTCTGGGGTACATGGGGCCACTTTTGGGGTACACGGGGCCGGTTTGGGGATACATGGGCCCACTTTTGGGGTACATGGGGCCACTTTTGGGGTACATGGGGCCCATTTTGGTGTTCTGGGACCAGTTCTGGGGTACAGGGAGCCCGTTTTGGGACTCTGAGGCCAGTTCTGGGCTACATGAGGCCACTTTTGGGGTACACGGGGCCACTTTTGGGGTACATGGGGCCTATTTTGGTGTTCTGGGACCAGTTCTGGGGTACATGAGGCCACTTTTGGGGTACATGGGGCCACTTTTGGGATACATGCAGCCACTTTTGGGGTACACGGGGCCACTTTTGGGGTACATGGGGCCTATTTTGGTGTTCTGGGACCAGTTCTGGGGTACATGAGGCCACTTTTGGGGTACACGAGGCCACTTTTGGGATACACGTGGCCAGTTTTGGGGTACACGGGGCCACTTTTGGGGTACACGAGGCCACTTTTGGGATACACGGGGCCCATTATTGGTGTCCTGGGACCAGTTCTGGGTACATGGGGCCACTTTTGGGATACACGGGCCCACTTTTGGGGTACACGGGGCCATTTTTGGGGTACACGGGGCCAGTTTTGGGATACACGGGCCCACTTTTGGGGTACACCGCGGGGGGCCACTTCCGCCGCACACCGCCCCCCTTGGGGTGCGGGGGGGACCCCCGGGGCGGGGGGGGTGTGTGTGTGTCACTCACCGGCGCCAGGCGGCGGCCAGGCCTCGGGCGAGGCGGCGGGGGCTGAGGGGGGCCCGGCGAGGGCGCGGAGCTGGGGGTGGGCGCCGGCGAAGGAGGTGGTGAGGGGGGAGACGTAGATGGGGTACCCCAGGGGCTGGTCGCAGGCCGAGCTGACGATGTTGCGCAGCGCCTGGCGCGCGTTCTGGATGCTGCCCCGCTCCGGGTTGCGGTTGCGCAGGAAGACCAGCTCCTGCTGCTGCCCGGCCCACAGCCCCCGCACGCACTCCCGGTTCACCTGGGGGGGGGGAAAGGGGGTTACTGGGAGGTGCTGGGAGGCGCTGGGGGGGGATGGGAGGGCACTGGGAGGCGCTGGGGGGAACGGGAGGTGCTGGGGGGGGGATTGGGAAGGAACTGGGAGGCACTGGGAGGTACTGGGGGGCACTGGGAGCTGCTGGGGGGGAATGGGAGGGCACCGGGAGGCGCTGGGGGGGAATGGGAGGTGCTGGGGGGCACTGGGAGGTGCTGGATGGGGGATTGGGAAGGAACTGGGAGGTACTGGGGGGCACTGGAGGTGCTGGGAGGGTGCTGGGAGGGCACCAGGAGGCGCTGGGGGGGTGCTGGGAGGGCACCGGGAAGCGCTGGGGGAGAACGGGAGATGCTGGGGGGGGAACGGGAGGGCATTTGGAGAAGCCTAGGGGGCACTGGGAGGTGCTGGGGGGGAATGGGAGGTGCTGGATGGGGGATTGGGAGGGAACTGGGAGGCACTGGGAGGTACTGGGGGGCACTGGGAGGTGCTGGGGGGCACTGGGAGGTGCTGGGGGGCAATGGGCAGGGGCCAGAGGGGTCCCCACATCCATGTGTCCCCATGTCCCAATGTCCCCACGTCCCCCCGTGCCCCCCCCGTGTCCCCCCGTGTCCCCCCGTCCCCGTGTCCCCCCCGTGTCCCCATGTCCCCCCCATGTCCCCCCATGCCCCCCCCGTCCCCGTGCCCCCCCCGCGTCCCCGTGTCCCCCCTGTGTCCCCATGTCCCCATGTCCCCCCCATGTCCCCCGTGTCCCCCCCATGTCCCCCCGTGTCCCCCCCGTCCCCAAGTCCCCCCCGTGTCCCCATGTCCCCCCCATGTCCCCCCATGCCCCCCCGTCCCCGTGTCCCCCCCTGTGCCCCCCACGTCCCCATGTCCCCCCATGTCCCCCCATGTCCCCGTGTCCCCATGTCCCCGTGCCCCCCACATCCCCACGTCCCCCCGTGTCCCCCCCATGTCCCCCCGTGTCCCTGTGTCCCCATGTCCCCGTGTCCCCCCATGCCCCCCCATCCCTGTGTCCCCCCGTGTCCCCATGTCCCAATGTCCCCATGTCCCTGTGTGCCCCGTGTCCCCGTGTCCCCCCCCGTGTCCCCATGTCCCCCCTGTGTCCCCATGTCCCCATGCCCCCCACGTCCCCATGTCCCCCCATGTCCCCCCCATGTCCCCCCATGTCCCCATGTCCCCGTGTCCCCATGCCCCCCCACATCCCCCCCGTGTCCCCATGTCCCCGTGCCCCCCACGTCCCCATGTCCCCCCCATGTCGCCGTGTCCCCCCAAGTCCCCCCCCGTGTCCCCATGTCCCCCCATGTCCCCATGTCCCCGTGCCCCCCACGTCCCCATGTCCCCCCATGTCCCCGTGCCCCCCCATGTCCCCATGTCCCCATGCCCCCCATGTCCCCCCATGTCCCCCCGTGCCCCCCCCGTGCCCCCGCGCCCCCCCACCTTGATGACGCGGAAGCAGAGGTGCCTGCGGTTGAGGGCCACCACCTTGTACTCGTCGGCGGCCTCGTCGGCCACGCGCCGCAGGGCCAGCAGGGCGGGGGCGTCGGCCAGCACGGCCGCGCGCCACGCGGGGTCGGCCTCGTGCGCGATCACCAGGCCGCCCTCGTGCGCCGCCACCGCCTCGTACAGCGCCGCCGCCTCCTCGTGCTCCTCGGGGGACGCGAAGTGGTCCTGGGGGCACCGCGCCCTTAGCGGGGGGCTCGGGGGGCGGGGGGTGAAGCCCACCCGGGTGGAGCTGCCCCGGTGTTTGCCCCCAGAACCTGCCCCGGGAGGATTTGTAGGGTTTTTTTGGGGTGAAGAACAATTGGATGGATGGAGTCACCCCGGTATTTGCCCCCAGAATCTGCCCCGGGAGGATTTGTAGGTTTTTTTTGGGGTGAAGAACAATTGGATGGATGGAGTCACCCCAGTATTTGCCCCCAGAACCTGCCCCAGGAGGACTTGTAGGGTTTTTTTGGGTGAAGAACACCTGGATGGAGCCCACCTGGATGGAGTCACCCCCAGAACCTCCCCCGGGAGGAGTTATAGGGTCTTTTTTGGGGTGAAGCCCACCTGGATGGATGGAGTCACCCCGGTATTTGCCCCCAGAACCTCCCCAGGAGGAATTATAGGGGTTTTTTTGGGGTGAAGCCCACCCAGGTGGAGCTGCCCCGGTATTTGCCCCCAGAATCTGCCCCGGGAGGACTTGTAGGGTTTTTTTGGGGTGAAGCCCACCTGGATGGAGCCCACCTGGATGGAGTCACCCCCAGAACCTCCCCTGGGAGGAGTTATAGGGTCTTTTTTGGGGTGAAGCCCACCTGGATGGATGGAGTCACCCCGGTATTTGCCCCCAGAACCTCCCCTGGGAGGACTTATAGGGTCTTTTTTGGGGTGAAGCCCACCCGGATGGATGGAGTCACCCCGGTATTTGCCCCCAGAACCTCCCCCAGGGGGATGTTTGGGGTTTTTTTTTGGGGTGAAGCCCACCCAGGTGGAGCTGCCCCGGTATTTGCCCCCAGAACCTGCCCCAGGACGATTTGTAGGGTTTTTTTGGGGTGAAGCCCACCTGGATGGAGCCCACCTGGATGGAGTCACCCCCAGAACCTCCCCTGGGAGGAGTTATAGGGTCTTTTTTGGGGTGAAGCCCACCTGGATGGATGGAGTCACCCCGGTATTTGCCCCAGAACCTCCCCTGGGAGGAGTTATAGGGTCTTTTTTGGGGTGAAGAACAATTGGATGGATGGAGTCGCCCCGGTATTTGCCCCCAGAACCTCCCCCAAGAGGAATTATAGGGTTTTTTTGGGGGTGAAGCCCACCCAGGTGGAGCTGCCCCGGTATTTGCCCCCAGAACCTGCCCCGGGAGGAGTTATAGGGTTTTTTTGGGGTGAAGAACAATTGGATGGATGGAGTCGCCCCGGTATTTGCCCCCAGAACCTCCCCCAGGAGGACTTGTAGGGTTTTTCTTGGGGTGAAGCCCACCTGGATGGAGCCCACCTGGATGGAGTCACCCCCAGAACCTCCCCCGGGAGGAGTTATAGGGTCTTTTTTGGGGTGAAGCCCACCTGGATGGATGGAGTCGCCCCGGTATTTGCCCCCAGAACCTGCCCCGGGAGGACTTGTAGGGTTTTTGGGGCGAAGCCCACCTGGATGGATGGAGTCGCCCCGGTGTTTGCCCCCAGAACCTCCCCTGGGAGGAATTACAGGGTTTCTTTTTGGGGTGAAGCCCACCCGGGTGGAGCTGCCCCGGTATTTGCCCCCAGAACCTGCCCCGGGAGGACTTGTAGGGTTTTTTGGGGTGAAGAACACCTGGATGGATGGAGTCGCCCCAGTATTTGCCCCCAGAACCTCCCCCAGGAGGAATTATAGGGTTTTTTTGGGGTGAAGCCCACCCGGGTGGAGCTGCCCCAGTATTCGCCCCCAGAACCTGCCCCGGGAGGACTTGTAGGGTTTTTTGGGGGTGAAGCTCACACAGATGGAGCTGCCCTGGTATTTGCCCCCAGAACCTCCCCCAGGGGGATGTTTAGGGTTTTTTTTTTGGGTGAAGCCTACGTGGATGGATGGAGTCGCCCTGGTATTTGCCCCCAGAACCTCCCAAGAAGGACTTGTAGGGTTTTTTGGGGGGTTGAAGCCCACCTGGATGGAGCTGCCCCAGTATTCGTCCCCAGAACCTCCCCGGGAGGAGTTATAGGGTCTTTTTGGGGTGAAGCCCACCCGGATGGATGGAGTCGCCCTGGTATTTGCCCCCAGAACCTCCCAAGAAGGACTTGTAGGGTTTTTTGGGGGGGTTGAAGCCCACCTGGATGGAGTCGCCCCGGTATTTGCCCCCAGAACCTCCCCCAGGAAGAATTATAGGGTTTTTTTGGGGTGAAGCCCACCTGGATGGATGGAGTCACCCCGGTGTTTGCCCCCAGAACCTGCCCCGGGAGGACTTGTAGGGTTTTTTTGGGGTGAAGAACACCTGGATGGAGCCCACCTGGATGGAGTCACCCCCAGAACCTCCCCCGGGAGGAGTTATAGGGTCTTTTTGGGGTGAAGCCCACCTGGATGGATGGAGTCGCCCCGGTATTTGCCCCCAGAACCTCCCCCAGGAGGAATTATAGGGGTTTTTTGGGGTGAAGCCCACCCAGGTGGAGCTGCCCCGGTATTTGCCCCCAGAATCTGCCCCGGGAGGACTTGTAGGGTTTTTTTGGGGTGAAGCCCACCTGGATGGATGGAGTCACCCCGGTATTTGCCCCCAGAACCTGCCCCGGGAGGACTTGTAGGGTTTTTTTGGGGTGAAGAACAATTGGATGGATGGAGTCACCCTGGTATTTGCCCCCAGAACCTCCCCCAGGAGGAATTATAGGGTCTTTTTTGGGGTGAAGCCCACCTGGATGGATGGAGTCACCCCGGTATTTGCCCCCAGAACCTCCCCTGGGAGGACTTATAGGGTCTTTTTTGGGGTGAAGCCCACTCGGATGGATGGAGTCGCCCCGGTATTTGCCCCCAGAACCTCCCCCAGGGGGATGTTTGGGGGTTTTTTGGGGTGAAGCCCACCCAGGTGGAGCTGCCCCAGTATTTGCCCCCAGAACCTGCCCCAGGAGGACTTGTAGGGTTTTTTGGGGTGAAGAACACCTGGATGGAGCCCACCTGGATGGAGTCACGCCCAGAACCTCCCCTGGGAGGAGTTATAGGGTCTTTTTGGGGTGAAGCCCACCTGGATGGATGGAGTCACCCCGGTATTTGCCCCCAGAACCTCCCACGAAGGACTTGTAGGGTTTTTTGGGGGGGTTGAAGCCCACCTGGATGGAGCTGCCCCAGTATTCGTCCCCAGAACCTGCCCCGGGAGGCCTCGCAGGGCATTTTTGGGGCGGTGCCCCCCCGCACCTGGTGCAGCTTGAGGGCCATGCGCACGCCGGGGGCCACGACGCGGTGCAGCAGGTCCACGTCGGCGAACACCCACTCGTCCCGCGGCGACGTGATGCGGAAGTCGCCCTTGAAGAGGGCGTGCAGGCCGTACAGGAAGGGCTCCAGGCTGGGGGGGAGGGGGCCGTCAGCGGGGGGGGCAGAACCCCTCCCCGAGCCTTGGGAGCCCCCAGAGCCTTGGGACCCCCCAGAACCTTGGGAGCCCCCCAAGCCTTGGGAGCCCCCGAGCCGTCAGACCCTCCCTCAAGCCGTCAGACCCCCCCAGAGCCTTGGGAGCCCCCTGAGCCTTGGGAGCCCCCATGAGCCTTGGGACCCCCCCCCCGAGTCTTGGGACCCCCCCAGAGCCTTGGGACCCCCCAGAGCCTTGGGACCCCCCGGAGCCTTGGGACACCCCCCGAGCCTTGGTGCCCCCCCCCCAAGCCTTGGGACCCCCCCAGAACCTTGGGAGCCCCCAGAGCCTTGGGAGCCCCCGAGCCGTCGGACCCTCCCCTGAGCCGTCAGACCCCCCCCGAGCCTTGGGACCCCCCCCCAGTACCCCACGGCAGCTTCGCCCCCCACCCCTGCGTCCCCCTGGGGCACCAGGGTGGGTCCCTAAAAGTGCCCACCCCCTCCTCAGGGTGCTGGGGAACACCCCTGTGCCCCCGCCCCCCCCCAAAATGCTGGGGTCCCCCTGCATCCCCGTGCCCCCCCCCCCAAAAGATGCTGGGGACCCCCCACATCCCCCCCCAAAAAAAAACAGGGTCCCCCATTCATCTGTGCCCCCCCCAAAATACCAGGGTTCCCCTCACATCCCTGCGCCCCCCACCTGCACCCAAGCCCCCCCGGGTCCCTGCCCCCCCCGTGCCCCCCCCGGTCCCTGCCCCCCCGCGCCCCCCACCTGGCCGCCATGCCGTGCGAGGCCGTGCCCAGCGCCCGGCGCCCCAGCACGCAGAGCCCGAAGCAGAGGGTGACCAGCGGCGAGTCCCAGGCCTTGTCCACGGGCTGGGGGGGGCGGGGGGGGGAGCGGGGGTCAGCCCCCCCCCCCCCCAACATCCCCACGTGTCCCCAAAGGCCCCCGCGTCCCCCTGTGCCCCCCACGACCCCCCTGTCCCCCACCTCCCCGCGTCCCCATCTCCCCACCTCACCCCCGTGTCCCCATCTCCGCCACCTCCATGTCCCCCCCCCGTGCGCCCCCCCACCTTCCCATCTCCCCCCTGTCCCCATCTCCCCCCTCCCCATCTCCCCTGTCCCCATCTCCCCCATCCCCATTTCCTTGTCCCCCATCTCCCCCCGCACCCCCCACCTCCCCCCGTGCCCCCATCTCCCCCCGCGCCCCCACATCCCCATCTCCCCCCGTGCCCCCCATGTCCCCATCTCCCCCCATCCCCATTTCCCTGTCCCCATCTCCCCCCGTGCCCCCAGCATGTCCCCATCTCCCCCACCTCTGTGCCCCCCCACGTCCCCATCTCCCCCCGTGCCCCCCCACGTCCCCATCTCCCCCGTGCCCCCAGCATGTCCCCATCTCCCCCACCTCTGTGCCCCCCCACGTCCCCATCTCCCCCGTGCCCCCCCACGTCCCCATCTCCCCCCGTGCCCCCAGCATGTCCCCATCTCCCCCACCTCTGTGCCCCCCCACGTCCCCATCTCCCCCCGTGCCCCCCACGTCCCCATCTCCCCCCATGCCCCCCCACGTCCCCATCTCCCCCTGTGCCCCCCCATGCCCCCATCTCCCCCCATCCCCATTTCCTTGTCCCCCACCTGCCCCCGTGCCCCCATCTCCCCCCGTGCCCCCCCATGTCCCCATCTCCCCCTGTGCCCCCCCATGTCCCCATGTCCCCCCCATCCCCATTTCCCTGTCCCCACCTCCCCCCGTGCCCCCCTGTCCCCATCTCCCCCCGTGCCCCCCATCTCCCCCCGTGCCCCCCTGTCCCCATCTCCCCCCATCCCCATTTCCTTGTCCCCCATCTCCCCCGTGCCCCCCCACGTCCCCATCTCCCCCCGTGCCCCCCATCTCCCCCCGTGCCCCCATCTCCCCCGTGCCCCCCCCCATGCCCCCATCTCCCCCCATCCCCATTTCCCTGTCCCCATCTCCCCCCGTGCCCCCACGTTCCCATCTCCCCCCGTGCCCCCCCATGTCCCCATCTCCCCCCATCCCCATTTCCTTGTCCCCCATCTCCCCCCATCCCCATTTCCCTGTCCCCACCTCCCCCCGTGCCCCCCGTCCCCATCTCCCCCCGTGCCCCCCATCTTCCCCCGTGCCCCCCCCATGCCCCCATCTCCCCCCATCCCCATTTCCCTGTCCCCCACCTCCCCCCATGCCCCCCCACGTCCCCATCTCCCCCCGTGCCCCCCCATGCCCCCATCTCCCCCGTCCCCATCTCCCCCCATCCCCATTTCCCTGTCCCCATCTCCCCCCGTGCCCCCCACCTCCCCCCGCGCCCCTCACGCCCCCCACTCCCCCCACCCCCGGACCCTCCATCTCCCCCCGTGCCCCCCCATGTCCCCATGTCCCCCCATCCCCATTTCCCTGTCCCCATCTCCCCCACCTCTGTGCCCCCCACGTCCCCATCTCCCCCCGTGCCCCCCCATGCCCCCATCTCCCCCTCCCCATCTCCCCCATCCCCATTTCCCTGTCCCCACCTCCCCCCACCCCCCTCACGCCCCCCACGCCCCCCACCCCCCCGGCCCCCCCGGCCCCCCCCCCGACGCACGGGGTGCCGGCGGGCGGCGCAGTGCTGGATCCAGCCGAGGAAGGCCTGGCGGAAGGCGGGCAGGCTGGGCCCCCCCAGGCGGGGGTCGAAGTCCTCGTCCACGGCGGGGCTGAAGGCGGGGTCGGGGTCTGCGTAGCCGGGGGCCGTGCAGGGCCGCAGCCCCTCGCGCACCCCCTCGTGCGCCAGCCACTGCTCCAGCTTGGGCGACCGCGTCACGAAGTAGATGATGCTCTGGGGGGGGGGGGGACACGCACGCGGGATCGCCCCTCGCGCGCAGCCCCTCGGCCTCGTGCGAAGCCCCCTCGCCTCTGAGCGAAGCCCGGTGCCCCCGTTCCGATCCCAGTTCCCCCGTTCCAATCCCAGTTCCCCCGTTCAGAGCCCAATCCCCCCAGTTCCGAGCCCAATCCCCCCGTTCC
Organism: Anser cygnoides; assembly: GCF_040182565.1. Taxonomy (NCBI): domain Eukaryota; kingdom Metazoa; phylum Chordata; class Aves; order Anseriformes; family Anatidae; genus Anser; species Anser cygnoides. The sequence continues at coordinate 3,664,507 of NC_089911.1, forward strand.
AATCCCAATCCCCCCGTTCCAATCCCAATCCCCCCATTCCAATCCCAAGTCCCTCAGGCAAAGCCCAGTCTCCCTGCGTCCCCCCATTCCAATCCCAATCCCCCATTCAGAGCCCAATCCCCCCAGTTCCAATCCCAATCCCCCCGTTCCAACCCCAAGTCCCTCAGGCACAGCCCAGTCTCCCTGCGTCCCCCGTTCCAATCCCAATTCTCCAATCCAAAGCCCCATTCCCCCACTGCAATCCCAATTCCCCGTTTCAATCCCAGTTCCCCCGTTCCGAGCCCAATCCCCCCAGTTCCGAGCCCAATCCCCCTGTTCCAATCCCAATCCCACCAGTTCCAATCCCAATCCCCCCGTTCCAACCCCAAATCCCTCAGGCACAGCCCAGTCTCTCTGCATCCCCCGTTCCAATCCCAATTCCCCCGTTCCAATCCCAATCCCCCCATTCCAACCCCAAGTCCCTCAGGCACAGCCCAGTCTCCCTGCGTCCCCCGTTCCAATCCCAATTCTCCAATCCAAAGCCCCATTCCCCCACTGCAATCCCAATTCCCCGTTTCAATCCCAGTTCCCCCGTTCCGAGCCCAATCCCCCCAGTTCCGAGCCCAATCCCCCGTTCCAATCCCAATCCCCCCGTTCCAATCCCAATCCCCCCGTTCCAACCCCAAGTCCCTCAGGCACAGCCCAGTCTCCCTGCGTCCCCGTTCCAATCCCAATCCCCCATTCAGAGCCCAATCCCCCCAGTTCCAATCCCAATCCCCCCGTTCCAACCCCAAGTCCCTCAGGCACAGCCCAGTCTCCCTGCGTCCCCCGTTCCAATCCCAGTTCCCCCGTGCAAAACCCAACTCCCCGAATCGAAAGCCCAATTCCCCCCTTCAGAGCCCAACGCCCCCGTCCCAATCCCAATTCCCCCCGTTCCAATCCCAACTCCCCCGTTCCAATCCCAATCCCCCCGTTCCAACCCCAAATCCCTCAGGCAAAGCCCAGTCTCCCTGCGTCCCCCCGTTCCAATCCCAATTCCCCCGTTCCAATCCCAATTCCCCCGTGCAAAACCCAATTCCCCAATTCAAAGCCCAGTTCCCCCCGTTCAGAGCCCAACGCCCCCGTCCCAATCCCAATTCCCCCGTTTCAATCCCAACTCCCCCGTGCAAAACCCAATCCCCCCGTTCCAATCCCAGTCCCCCCAATTCCACTCCCAACTCCCCCATTCCAGTTCCCACTCTCCTAATTCCATTCCCAATTCCCCCCATTGCAATCCCAAATCCCGCGTTCCAATCCCAATTCCCCCCATTCCAACCCCAATTTCCTGGTGCATCCCACACCCCCCAGCTCATCCCACAGCCCCCCAGCGCATCCCACGCCCCCAGCACATCCCACACCCCCCAGCGCATCCCACACCCCCCAGTGCATCCCACACCCCCTGGTGCATTGCACACCCCCACCAGTGCATCCCACACCCCCGGTAAATCTCACCCTCCTGGTGCATCCCACACCCCCCAGCTCATCCCACGCCCCCCCAGCTCACCCCCCCCCACCTTGACGTAGTAGGTGAGCAGCAGGCGGCGCAGGTCGAAGCCCTGCAGCATGGCGCCGGCGCTGTTGTCGCTGATGCTGTAGCCCTCGAGCACGTAGCGGGCGGCCGCCACCTCCCAGGCCAGCCAGCGCTGCCCGCAGGCGGCGTTGAAGGAGAGGGCGTGCGGGGGGTGCCCCGGCGAGCAGCAGCAGCAGCCCTCGTCCTCGTCCACCCCCTCCGTGATGGCCTCCACCTCCCGCTGCTGGCAGTAGGTGCCTGCGGGCGCCGCGGCGTCAGCGGGGGGGACGGGGACGGGGGGGATGTCGTTAGGGACGGGGACGCCCCAGGAACGAGGATCTGGGTGGCCCCAGTCTGTGCCCAGTACCCTCGGAAGGGGACCGGGATGTCACTAGGGACGGGGACGCCCCAATCACCCCAGTAGCAAGGCCATGGGTGGCCCCAGCTTGTCCCCAGTACCCTTGGAAGGGGACAGGGATGTCATTAGGGACAGGGACGTGGGTGGCCCCAGTCTGCCCCCAGTACCCTCAGGAGGGGACTGGGATTTCATTAGGGACAGGGACACCCCAGGAACGAGGATCTGGGTGGTCCCAGTTTGTCCCCAGTACCCTCGGAAGGGGACCGGGATGTCTTTAGGGACGGGGACGCCCCGATCGCCCCACTAGCAAGGCCATGGGTGGCCCCAGTTTGTCCCCAGTACCCTCGGGAGGGGCCGGGATGTCGTTAGGGTTGGGGACACCCCAGGAACGAGGATCTGGGTGGCCCCAGTCTGTCCCCAGAGCCCTTGGAAGGGGACTGGGATGTCATTAGGGACGGGGACGCCCCAATCACCCCAGTAGCAAGGCCATGGGTGGCCCCAGTTTGTCCCCAGTACCCTCAGGAGGGGGCCGGGATGTCTTTAGGGACGGGGACACCCCAGTCACCCCACTAGCAAGGCCGTGGGTGGCCCCAGTCTGTCCCCAGAGCCCTTGGAAGGGGACTGGGATGTCATTAGGGACGGGGACGCCCCAATCGCCCCAGTAGCAAGGCCATGGGGGCCCCAGTTTGTCCCCAGTACCCTCAGGAGGGGCTGGGATGTCATTAGGGACGGGGACGCCCCAGGAACGAGGATCTGGGTGGCCCCAGTCTGTCCCCAGAGCCCTCGGAAGGGGACATTGATGGGGACAGGGATGTCCTTAGGGACAGAGACATCCCAATCAGCCCAGGGACAGGGACGTGGGTGGCCCCAGTCTGCCCCCAGTACCCTCAGGAGAGGACCGGGATGTCATTAGGGACGGGGATGCACCAAAAACGAGGATCTGGGTGGTCCCAGTTTGTCCCCAGAGCCCTTGGAAGGGGACCGGGATGTCGTTAGGGACGGGGACACCCCAGTCACCCCACTAGCAAGGCCATGGGTGGCCCCAGTTTGTCCCCAGTGCCCTCAGGAGGGGACCGGGATGTCTTTAGGGACGGGGACACCCCAGTCACCCCACTAGCAAGGCCATGGGTGGCCCCAGTTTGTCCCCAGTGCCCTCAGGAGGGGACCGGGATGTCGTTAGGGACAGGGACGCCCCAGTCACCCCACTAGCAAGGCCGTGGGTGGCCCCAGTCTGTCCCCAGAGCCCTTGGAAGGGGACTGGGATGTCATTAGGGACGGGGACGCCCCAATCGCCCCAGTAGCAAGGCCATGGGGGCCCCAGTTTGTCCCCAGTACCCTTGGAAGGGGACTGGGATGTCATTAGGGTTGGGGACACCCCAGAAACAAGGATCTGGGTGGCCCCAGTCTGTCCCCAGTGCCCTCAGAAGGGGACCGGGATGTCTTTAGGGACGGGGACACCCCAGAAACGAGGATCTGGGTGGCCCCAGTCTCTGCCCAGTGCCCTTGGTAGGGGACATTGATGGGGACAGGGATGTCGTTAGGGACGGGGACATCCCAATCAGCCCAGGGACAGGGACGTGGGTGGCCCCAGTTTGTCCCCAGTACCCTCAGGAGGGGGCCGGGATGTCATTAGGGTTGGGGACACCCCAGAAACAAGGATCTGGGTGGTCCCAGTCTGTCCCCAGTGCCCTCAGAAGGGGACCTGGATGTCTTTAGGGACGGGGACACCCCAGTCGCCCCAGTAGCAAGGCCATGGGTGGCCCCAGTTTGCCCTTGGGAGAGGACCCTCAGGAGGGGGCTGGGATGTCGTTAGGGACGGGGACACCCCAGAAACGAGGATCTGGGTGGCCCCAGTCTGTCCCCAGAGCCCTTGGAAGGGGACGCCACAGGAGAAAGGGGCGCTCGCGGGGACGGGGACGCCCCGATCGCCCCACTAGCAAGGCCATGGGTGGCCCCAGTGCCCTGGGGAGGGGACATTGGTGGCGACCGGGATGTCTTTAGGGATGGGGACACCCCAAAACACAAGCCCCCAGCCCCAAAACCACCACCGGGGGGGGGACACAGGGACACCAGGGGGCACAACCCACGCCCCCACCCCACCCCAGCTCCCCGGGGGAGCCACCGGCAGCGGGGCCGGGCCCTGACCGAAGCCCCCTGCCCTGTAGCGGGGGGGTCCGTCCCCGTGCCCCCAAATCCGCCCCCCGGCTCACCGCGGAACTCGAGCCCCCGCAGCTGGAAGGTGACGAGGCCGTGGCCGACCTCGACGAGGTGCACGAGGGCGTTGAGGGAGTCGGAGGCGAGCACGAAGCAGTCGCCGGCGGCGGCGGGGCCCCAGCGGCCCAGCTCCAGGTCCCCGCTCAGCGCCCGCTGCAGCGCCCGCGTCAGGTGCTCGTAGAAGATGGAGTTGAGGTTGTTGGCGTCCGAGCCTGGGGGGGGGGGCACGGGGGGGGTCGGGGGGGGTGTTAGGGGGATGGCGAGGGGTTGGGGGGGGAGTTGGGGGGGTATAGGGGGGTCTGGGGGGGTTTGGAGGGGGTTGGAGGGGGTATAGGGGGCTGTAGGGGGAGTATGGGGTGGGGTGGGGTGGGGTGGGGTGGGGGGGGGTCGGGGGGGGCACAGGGGGGTTGGGGGGGGGCACAGGGGGGTTGGGGGGGGTCGGGGGGAGGTGTTGGGGGGTGGCGAGGGGTTGGGGGGGGAGTTGGGGGGTATGGGGGGGGCGTGGAGGGGGTTGGGGGGGGTTGGAGGGGGTATAGGGGGCTGTAGGGGGAGTATGGGGTGGGGTGGGGTGGGGTGGGGTGGGATGGGATGGGGGGTTGGGGGGTGTTGGGGGGTGGCGAGGGGTTGGGGGGGCGTTGGGGGGTATGGGGGGGTGGGGGTGGGGTACGGGGTGGGGGGGGGGCTGTGGGGCACCCACCGGGGTTACGCTCCAGCTGCGCGGCCAGCCGCGTGTTGGAGTGGTCGACCCTCTTGGTGCTGTGGGGGCGGGGGGGGGGGGCATCAGACCCCCAGGGCTGCACCCCCAGACCCCCAGACCCCCCCGAGCCCCCCCAGCCCCTCCAACCCCCCCGCACCCCTCCCTTACAACCCCACAGCCCCCTCTACCCCTCCCAGACACCTCCAGCCCCCGCAGACCCCCCAATCCCCCCAGACCCCCTCAATCCCCCCAATCCCCCCCCCTGCACTCCCAGGCCCCCCGCACCCCCATAGCCTCCCGTGTACCCCCCCTTACAACCCCAGCAGCCCCCGTGCCCCTCCCAGACACCTCCAGCACCCCCAGAACCCCCCAAAGCCCCCTCTCCAGCCCCCCAGCCCCCCCAGCCCCATGCAGCCCCCCCAAGACCCCTCAATCCCCCCAATCTCCCCCCAGCACTCCCAGTCCCCCCGCACCCCCTAGCCCCCGTGCACCCCCCTTACAACCCCATAGTCCCCCGTACCCCCCCTTTACAACCCCATAGCCCCCCGTACCCCCCAGACCCCCTCAATCCCCCCCATCACTCCCAGGCCCCCCCGCACCCCCATAGCCCCCCGTACCCCCCTTACAACCCCATAGCCCCCCGTACCCCCCCTTACAACCCCTGCAGCCCCCCCGTACCCCTCCCAGACCCCCCAATCCCCTCCCAGACTCCCCCAGTCCTCTCCCAGACCCCCCAGTCCCCCCAATCCCCCCCATCACTCCCAGCCCCCCCGCACCCCCATAGCCCCCGCATACCCCTCCCTTACAACCCCATAGCCCCCCATACCCCTCCCAGACCCCCCAACCCCCCCAGACCCCCCCAATCCTCCCCCCAGACTCCCCCCAATCCCCCCCAACCCCCAGACCCCCCCCGCCCCCCCCGGCCCCCCCTCACTTGTAGTCCCGCTCCCAGAACTTGAGGGGCCGCGCGTAGGAGATGAGGAAGACGGCGGAGCCCAGCAGGGGCGCGAGGGGGCCGAGAGCAGCGCCGCCAGCAGCGCCTGCGCCAGCAGCAGCCCCGAGTCTGCCCCGTCAAGGGACAACGGCGGCACCGCGGGACCCCCAGGGACCCCCCGGGACCCCCCGGGACCCCCGACCCACGGGGAGTGACCCCAACCCGTGGGGAGGGACCCCAGGGACCCCCGACCCCACAGGGACCCCCACCCACGAGACCCCCGACCCCACAGGGACCCCCGACCCCACAGGGACCCCCGACCCCACAGGGACCCCCACCCACGAGACCCCCACCCCACGGGAAGTGACCCCAACCCATAGGGAGGGACCCCAGGGACCCCCGCCCCATGGGGAGGGACCCAAGGGACCCCCGACCCCACAGGGACCCCCACCCCACGGGGAGTGACCCATGGGGAGAGACCCTGACCCGCAGGACCCCTACCGGGACCCTGACCCCATAGGAGAGACCCCATAGGAGGACCCCGACCCTATAGGGAGGATCCTGGCCCCATAGGAGATTCCCTGACCCCATAGGGGGAACCCTGACCCCACAGGGGGATCTCTGACCCCACAGGGGATTCCCTGACCCCATAGAAGGACCCTGACCCCATAAGGAAAACCCTGACCCCATAAGGGACCCCTGATTCCCTAGGAGGATCTCTGACACCATAGGAGACCCTTGACCCCATAGGAAGATTCCTGACCCCATAGGAGATCCATGACCCCATAGAAGGACCCTGACCCCATTAGGGGATCCCCGACCCCATAAACGGATCCTTGACCCCATAGGGATTCCCTGACCCCCAGGGGATTCCCTGACCTCTTAAGGAGAACCCTGACCCCATAGGAGACCTCTGACCCCATAGGGATTCCTGACCCCATAGGGGATCCCTGACCCCATAGGGGGAACCCTGACCCCATAAGGGGATCTCTGATCCCATAAGGGAAACCCTGACCCCATAGGGGATCCCTGACCCCATAGGGGAAACCCTGACCCCATAGGGGGAACCCTGACTCCATAAGGGGATCTCTGACCCCATAAACGGATCCTTGACCCCATAGGGATTCCCTGACTCCATAGGGGATTCCCTGACCTCTTAAGGAGAATCCTGACCCCATAGAAGACCTCTGACCCCATAGGGATTCCTGACCCCATAAACGGATCCCTGACCCCATAAGGGGATCTCTGACCCCATAGGGGATTCCCTGACCCCATAGAAGGACCTTGGCCCCATAGGGGGATCCCTGACCCCATAAACGGATCCCTGACCCCACAGGGATTCCCTGACCCCATAGGGGACCCCTGACCCCATAAACGGATCCCTGACCCCATATGGATTCCCTGACCCCATAAGGGGATCCCTGACCCCATAGAAGGACCCTGGCCCCATAGGGGGATCCCTGACCCCATAAGGGGATCCCTGACCCCATAGGGGGATCCCTGACCCCATAGGGGAGACCCCGACCCCACAGAAGAACCCTGACCCTACCGGGGCTTCCGTGACCCCGCGGGAAGACCCCGACCCCGCAGCAGGACCGGGACCCCCTAGGGGAACTCCCCTGACCCCGCAGCGGGACCCTGACCCCCCGGCCCCCCCCGGCCCCCCCGGCAGGATACGGGGCAGGGCGAAGGGCTGGGCGAAGGCGTGGAAGGCCGACCCCCAGGGGATCTGCCAGGGCGCCGTGTAGGTCAGCACGAAGCGCAGCTTGTGCAGCAGGTCCCACAGCTGGGGGCGGGGGGGTCACGGCCCTGCGACACCCCCCCCGACCAGAGCCCCCGGGTGCCCTTCTGCTCCCCCCCCCAAATAACCCCCGGTCCCCCTGCGTATCCGAGCCCCCCCCCCCAAGCTCCGTCCACCCCCTGAAACATCCCCTGGGTACCTGGACCCCCCCCCCAAACTCCTGTGCCCCCCCGAACTGCCCCCCGCCCCCCATAACCCCTGGGTCCCCTCCTCTGTTGTCCCCCCTCTGTTGTCCCCCCCCATGGGTCCCCTCCTGTACCCCAACCCCCCCCCAAACCCCCTCCCACCTCCCCAGTGCCCCCCCAGCCTTTCCCCTCCCCTCCCAACCCCCAAAACCCCCTCCCTCCCCCCAAATCCCCCCCCAACCCCCTCCCACCTCTCACAGCCCCCCCAAATCCCCCCTGGCTCCCCTCCCACCCCCTCAAATCCCCCCCAAATCCCCCCCAAGCCCCCCTCCACCTCCCCCAAACCCCCCCGGCACCCCCTCCCACCCCCCAACCCCCCCCAAACCCCCCTACCACCCCCAGAGCCCCCCAGCCCCTCCCCACCCTTCTGACCCCCCCCAGGCCCCTCTCCCACCCCCTGGCTCCCCTCCCAGCCCCCAAATCCCCCCCGATCCCCTCTCCCACCCCCCAACCCCCCCCCCAAACCCCCCCCTCCCACCCCCCAGAGCCCCCCAGCCCCTCCCCACCCTTCTGACCCCCCCTCCCCAGGCCCCTCTCCCACCCCCTGGCTCCCCTCTCCCACCCCCAAATCCGTCCCCAACCCCCTCTCCCACCCCCGAAATCCCCTCAACACCCCCCCGGCCCCCAGAGCCCCCCAAATCCCCCTGGCTCCCCTCCCGCCCCCTCAAATCCCCCCAACCCCCCTCCCACCCCCCAGAGCCCCCAGCCCCTCCCCACCCTTCTGACCCCCACCCTCCCCAAGCCCCTCTCCCCCCGGCTCCCCTCCCAGCCCCCAAATCCCCCCGATCCCCTCTCCCACCCCCCAAATCCCCCCAAACCCCCCTCCCACCACCCAAAGCCCCCAAATCCCCCCTGGCTCCCTCCCACCCCCCAAATCCCCTCAACACCCCCTCCCACCCCCAGAGCCCCCCAGCCCCTCCCCACCCTTCCGACCCCTGCCCCCCAAGCCCCTCTCCCACCCCCTGGCTCCCCTCCCACCCCCAAATCCCCTCCAAATCCCCCCTCACCCCCCAACCCCCCCCCCCCGCCCCCCGCGCCCCCCCCCACCTTGGCGGCGAGGAAGGCGGCGAGGAAGAGGTCGAGCAGCGGCCCCTGGGACAGGCGGGGGAAGTCGCAGCCGAAGAGCAGGAGGGCGAGGGCCAGGGCGGGGGGCAGCAGGGAGGGGCTGCAGAAAGCCCCCCGCAGCAGCCGCAGCCCCGCCGCCGTCACCAGCAGCGCCCGCGCGCTGGGGGGGGGGGCACAGAGGGTCGGGGGGGGCCACATGGGGTCAGGGTCAGGGGCACGTGGGGGTCGGGGGGGGGCCCAGGGGGTTGGGGGGCTCAGGGGGTCGGGGTCAGGGGCACAAGGGGGTCGGGGGAGGCCCAGGGGGTCAGGGTCAGACGGGGGTCGGGGGGGGACACAGGGGGGTCTGGGGGGGAACAGGGGGTTGGGGGGGCCCAGGGGGTCGGGGTCAGGGGCACAAGGGGGTTGGGGGGGGCACAGGGGGGTCTGGGGGGGAACAGGGGGATTGGGGGGCCCAGGGGGTCGGGGGGCCCAGGGGTCGGGGTCAGGGGCACAAGGGGTTGGGGGGAGCCCAGGGGGTTGGGGGGCTCAGGGGTTAGGGGTCAGGGGCACACGGGGGTTGGGGGGGCACAAGGGGGTCTGGGGGGGAACAGGGGGATTGGGGGGGCCAAGGATCGGGGTCAGGGGCACACGGGGGTTGGGGGGGCCCAGGGGGTCGGGGTCAGGGGCACAAGGGGGTCGGGGGGCCCAGGGGTCGGGGGGGCCCAGGGGTCGGGGTCAGGGGCACAAGGGGGCCGGAGGGGACACAGGGGGGACTGGGGGGGAAAGGGGGTTGGGGGGGGGGAAGGGGGTTGGGGGGCCCAGGGAGTCGGGGTCAGGGGCACAAGGGGGTTGGGGGGGGCCCAGGGGGTCGGGGGGGCCCAGGGGGTAGGGGTCAGGGGCACAAGGGGGTCGGGGGGGGGCACATGGGGGGTCTGGGGGGGGGAACAGGGGGGTTGGGGGGCCCAGGGGGTCGGGGGCCCAGGGGGTTGGGGTCAGGGGCACAAGGGGGCCGGGGGGGACACAGGGGGGTCTGGGGGGGGAAAGGGGGTTGGGGGGGCCCAAGAGGGGGGTCTGTGGGGGGAAACGGGGCTGGGGGGGGGCACAGGAGGTCAGGGGAGGGGGCACAGCAGGTCGGGGGGGCACAGGGGGTTGCGGGGGGGGGGCACGGGGGACACGGGGGGGCACAGGGGGTCGGGGGGCAGCAAGGGGGTGCCCCCGGGGCCCCCCCACTGCGACCCCGGGTCTCATAGAGGGGAGAGGGGGCGGCTGGGGAGGGGGTCGGGTGGGGTGGGACCCCCCAGGAAAGGTGGAAGAGGGACCCCCCCCCACGGGGAAATGGGGGGGGGGGGGAAGATGGGGTGGGGGGAGATGGGGTGGGACCCCTCGGGGGCTACGGGGCCGGGGGGGATGGGGGCAGGGATCCCACGGGTTTCGGGGGGTCCCCTGGGATTTGGGGGACTCCAATGGGATTTGGGGAGCTCCCGGGGGGGTTCGGGGGGTCCCAGTGGGATCCAGGGGGCTCCTACAGACTTTGGGGGCTCCCACGAGATTTGGGGGCTCCCACGGGGTTTGGGGGGCTCCTACAGACTTTGGGGGGCTCCCACGGGATTCGGGGGCTCCCACGGGGTTTGGGGGGCTCCTACGGTGACCGGGGGCTCCCATGGGGTCCCACGGGGTTTGGGGGGCTCCTACAGACTTTGGGGGGCTCCCACGGGATTCGGGGGGCTCCCACGGGGTTTGGGGGGCTCCTACGGTGACCGGGGGGCTCCCATGGGGTCCCACAGGGTTTGGGGAGCTCCTACAGACTTTGGGGGGCTCCCACGGGGTCCCATGGGGTTCGGGGGGCTCCTATAAACTCTGGGGGCTCCCACGGGATTTGGGGGGCTCCCAAGGGTTTCGGGGGCTCCTACAGACTTAGGGGGACTCCCATGAGGTTCGGGGGCTCCCACGGGGTCCCACGGGGTTCGAGGGGCTCCTACAGGCTTTGGGGGGCTCCCACGAGATTTGGGGGGCTCCCACGGGGTTCGGGGGCTCCTATAGACTTTGGGGGGCTCCCACGGGATTCGGGGGGCTCCCACGGGGTCCCACAGGGTTTGGGGGCTCCTACGGCAACCGAGGGGCTCTCATGGGGTCCCACGGGGTTCGGGGAGCACCTACAGACTTTGGGGGCTCCCACAAGATTTGGGGGGCACCCACAGGGTCCCACGGGGTTCGGGGGCTCCTACAGACTTTGGGGGACTCCCACGGGATATGTGGGGCTCCCACGGGATTTGGGGGGCTCCCACGGGGTTCGGGGGGCACCTATAGACTTTGGGGGACTCCCACGAGATTCGGGGGCTCCCACGGGGTCCCACGGGGTTCGGGGGCTCCTACAGACTTTCTGGGACTCCCACGAGATTCAGGGGGCTCCTATAGACTTTGGGGGGCTCCCACAAGATTTGGGGGGCTCCCACGGGGTCCCACAGGGTTCGGGGGGCTCCTACAGACTTTGGGGGGCTCCCACGGGATATGTGGGGCTCCCACGGGATTTGGGGGCTCCCACGGGGTCCCACGGGGTTCGGGGGCTCCTATAGACTTTGGGGGGCTCCCACGGGATATGTGGGGCTCCCACGGGATTTGGGGGCTCCCACGGGATTTGGGGGCTCCCACGGGATTTGGGGGGCTCCCACGGGGTCCCACGGGGTTCGGGGGCACCTATAGACTTTGGGGGGCTCCCACGGGATTCGGGGGGCTCCCACGGGTTTCGGGGGTTGTGTGGGGGTGTCCCGCGGGACGGGGCCGGGTTTCGGGGTGCCCGTACTGCGTGCAGCCGGCGTCGGGGCGCGCGCTGAGCGCCCGCGCGTGCTGGGTGAGGGCGCTGAGCACCACGGCCGGGTGCAGGCAGCGCTCCAGGGCCTGCAGCGCCGCCAGCGCCTTCTCGAACCACGTCACCTGCGCCGCGCCTGGGGGGGGGGACAAAAAATACTCGGGGGGGTCCAGCCGGGCTCGGCCCCCCCCCCCCGGGCTACGTACCGTGCGCCTCGAAGCGGCCGTGGTCGGGGGGCGCAGCAGGGGCCCCGCCAGGCACCCCCAGGGCAGCGGCTTGCGGAGCTGCGGCAGCAGGTAGTGGGCCCCCAGCCCCAGCAGCGCCACCAGCGCGTGCAGCGCCCAGCCCAGCGCCGGCTGTGGGACGGGGGGGGGACAGGGGGTGTGTGGGGGGGGGCACGGCTGTGTGACCCCCCCCCAGAACCCCCGGACCCCCCCCCCAGAACCCCCAGACCCCCCAGAACCCCCAGACCCTCCCGGTGTCCCCCCCGGCCCCAGCAGCGCCCAGCCCAGCGCCGGCTGCGGGGCGGGGGGGACAGGGTGTGTGTGTGTGGGGGGGGGGCACGGCTGTGTGACCCCCCAGAACCCCTGGACCCCCCCCAGAACCCCCAGACCCCCCGAACTCCTAGACCCCCCCCCAGCACCCCCAAACCCTCCCGGTGTCCCCCCCAGCGCGTGCAGCGCCCAGCCCAGCGCCGGCTATGGGATGGGGGGGACAGAGGGGTGTGTGTGGGGGGGCACGGCTGTGTGACCCCCCCCAGAACCCCCAGACCCCCCCCGGCACCCCCAGACCCCCCCCCCGAGCACCCCCAGACCCCCCAGCGTGCCCCCAAGCCCCACCAGTGCCACCAGCGCACGCAGCGCCCGGCCCGGTGCTGGCTGTGGGACGGGGGGGACGGGGGGGGACACGGAGGTGGCGGGGGGGACCCGGCTGTGTGCCCCCCCCCCGGTGACCCCCCAGCCCCCCCCCCCCGTACCTGGAGGGCGATGAAGACGGTGCTGGCGCTGACGGCGAAGGTCAGCACGGCCACGGCCGGGCACACCACCGCGTCCGACAGCAGCACCTCGCGCTGGGGGGGGGCATGGGGGGCACCCACGGGGGCACCCACGGGGGCACCGGGGTCACCAACGGGGCACCAGGGTCCCCAGCGTGTCCCCAGGGCGTCCTCAGGGGCCCCAGGGCGTCCCCAGGGTCCCTGCGGTGTCCCCAAGGTCCCCAACGTGTCCCCAGTGCAGCCCCAGTGTCCCCAGGGTGTCCCCAGTACGTCCCCAGGGTGCCCCCAGGGTCCCCAGGGTGTCCCCAGGGTCCCCAAAGTGTCCCCAGTGTCTCCCCAGGGTGTCCTCAGGCACCCCAGCGTGTCCCCAGAGTCCCCAACGTCTCCCCAGTGCAGCCCCAAGGTCCCCAGTATGTCCCCAGTACGTCCCCAGGGTCCCCACAATGACCCCAATGCAGCCCCAGGGTCCCCAGTGTGTCCCCAGTACGCCCCCAGGGTCCCCAGGGTGTCCCCAGGGTCCCCAAAGTGTCCCCACCGTGTCCCCAGTGCAGCCCCAGGGTCCCCAGGGTCACCATCATGGCCTCAGGGTCCCCAGAACGACCCCAGGGTGTCCCCAGGGTCCCCAACGTGTCCCCAGTGCAGCCCCAGTGTCCCCAGTATGTCCCCAGTACATCCCCAGGGTCCCCAGAATGATCTCAGGGCTCCCTCAGGGTCCCCAGAATGACCCCACGGTCTCCAACGTGTCCCCAGGGCAACCCCAGGGTCCCCATCATGGCCTCAGGGTCCCCAGGGTCCTCAGGCGCCCCAGCATGTCCCCAGAGTCCCCACCGTGTCCCCAGTGCAGCCCCAGTGTCCCCAGTGTCCCCCCAGTACGTCCCCAGGGTCCCCAGAATGACCCCAGGGCGTCCTCAGGGTCCCCAAAATGTCCCCAGGGTCCCCAATGTGTCCCCAGAGCAGCCCCAGGGTCCCCAGGGTCACCATCACGGCCTCAGGGTCCCCAGAACGACCCCAGGGTGTCCCCAGGGTCCCCAAAGTGTCCCCAGGGTCCCCAACGTGTCCCCAGGGCAGCCCCAGGGTCCCAAGAATGACCCCAGGGTGTCCCCAGGGTCCCCAGGGTATCCCCAGTAGGTCCCCAGGGTCCCCAACATGTCCCCAGGGTCCCCAGGGTGTCCCCAGGGTCCCCAACACGGCCCCAGGGTCCCCGACATCTCCTCAGCGAGTCCCCAGGGTCCCTGACCTGTCCCCAAGGTCCCCAGCGTGTCCCCAGGGTGTCCTCAGGGGGCCCCCAGGGTCCCCCCAGGGTCCCCAGCAAGCCCCCCAAATGTCCCCAGGGTGTCCCCAGCGTGGCCCCGGGGTCCCCCAAATGTCCCCAGGGTGGCCCCAGGGAATCCCCAGGGTCCCCAGCACAGCCCCAGGGTCCCCAGGGTGTCCCCAGCGTCCCCTCAGGGTCCCCAAAATGTCCCCAGGGGGGCCCCAGAGTGTCCCCAGGGTCCCCAACCTGTCCCCAGGGTCCCCAGCACGGACCCAACGTCCCTGGGGGGGGGCGTCCCCAGTGTGGACCCAGTGTCCCCAACGCCCCCCCATTGCCCCCCGTGTTTCCCCAGCACCCCCCACTGTCCCCCCGCACCCCCCAATGCTCCCCCTGTCCCCACGGTGTCCCCAACGCCCCCCCCCCCGGTGTCCCCAACGTCCCCCCCGTGTCCCCCCTGGCCCCCCCTCACCAGGGAGCTGCGCAGCTGCTCGGGGAGGGGGTCCTGCACCTCGGGGCCCCCCCGGGGCCGCGGCTCTCGGGCTCGGGGAAGAGCTTGGCACGGATCAGGGACCTGGGGGGGTGGGGGGGGTCAGGGGCGTGTGCCCCCCCCGTGTCCCCCCCACTGCTCCCCAGATCTCCCAGGACCCTCAGGATCCCCCCAGGCCCCTGGACCCCCCATCCACACAGATCCCCCCAGGACTCCCAGTGCTCCCCGCCCCCCGTTTGCCCCCAAGCCCCCCTGCTTCCCCCCCCGCTTCCCCTTATCCCCCCCAGGACTCTCGCCCCCCCCCCCCCCGAAAACCCCCAACGCCCCCCTTACAGCCCCTGCTCCTCCCCCGAGACCCCCAGATCCCCCCAGAACCCCCCTCCTCCTGTCCCCCCCGGCTCCCCCCAGCACCATACCCCCCCATCACCGTCTGCCCCCCCCCCAAAAAAAACAGCCCACCAACCCCCCCTTACAGCCCCTGGTGCTCCCCCCAGACCCCCAAATCCCCCCAGAACCCCCCTCCCTCTGTCCCCCCAGCCCCCCCCCAGCCCCATAAACCCCCCCCTGCCCCCCATAACCCCCCACAGCCCCACAGCCCCCCCCCAGGACCCTCAGCCCCCCCCCCCAAAAAAACCACCCCCCCAATCCCCCCCCGCCAGCCCCTGATCCCCCCTTCACCCCCATCTCCCCCCAGAACCCCCCTCCCCCTGTCCCCCCGGCCCCCCCCCCCCCCGGCCCCGTAACCCCCCCCCCCGGCCCCATAATCCCCCCCCCCGACCCCATAACCCCCCCCGCCCTGTGCCCCCCCGGCCCACCAGAGCAGGGCCGGGTCGCTGCTCTGGCGGCTCAGGTGGTAGGAGCAGGCCACCAGGAGCCCGCAGAAGACGGAGAAGAGGAGGGGGACCTGCTGCTCCCCCAGGGGGTCTGCGGGGGGGGGCGTCAGGGAGACCCCCCCCCCACACAAGGTCTGCCCCCCCCCCCCCCCGACCCTCTCAGGATCCCCAGAGACCGGCTGGGGGGCACCGAGGGGGATTTAAGACCCGCTCCCCAGGGATGAACACACTGGGGACACCCCTGGTAGGTTTAGGCCCCCCCCCCCCAAAAATCAGCCCTCCCCCCGGTTATATTGAGACCCCTTGGGAAAGACTGGGAGCAGCTCAGGACCCCCCCAAGAAACCCAGGGACCCCCAGAGCCCCCCCCAGCAGCTCAACCCCCCCCCAGAGCATCCCAAGACCCCCCCAGGGCATCTCAGGACCCCCCAGGGACCCCCAGAGCCCCCCCAAGGCACACCAAGACCCCCCAGGGCACCTCAGGACCCCCTGGGGACCCCCAGAGCCCCCCCCCCCAGCAGCTCAGCCCCCCCAGAGCATCCCAAGACCCCCCCAGAACATTTCAGGACCCCCAGGGACCCCCAGAGCCCCCCAAGGCACACCAAGACCCCCCAGGGCATCTCAGGACCCCTTGGGGACCCCCAGAGCCCCCCCAGAGCATCCCAAGACCCCCCCAGTGCATCTCAGGACCCCCTGGGGACCCCCAGAGCCCCCCCCAGCAGCTCAACCCCTCCCCCCACCGCAAGGGGGCACCAAGACCCCCCAGGGCATCTCAGAACCCCCTTGGGGACCCCCAGAGCCCCCCCCCCCAGCATCCCAAGACCCCCCAGGGCATCTCAGGACCCCCTTGGGGACCCCCAGACCCCCCACACCAAACCCAACCCCCCCGGTGCACACTAAAGACCCCCCGGGGCAGCTCAGGGACCCCTTGTCGCACCTCAGGCCAGCCCCCACCCCCCAACCCCTCCGGGCCCCCCGGAGCCCCCCCCAAATGCAGCTCAGCCCCCCCCGCCCCCCACGCCCCCCCCGTACCTGGATGGCCCCCAGGCAGAAGCCGTAGAGCGCGGCGGCGACCAGGAGGCTCCGCGCCAGCCCGTAGAGCGCGGCCAGGGGGCTGGTGGCGGCTTCGGGGGGGGCACACGGTGAGCGGGACCCCCCGGCACACGGGGAAGGGTCCTGGGGGGTTTAAAGGGGGGGGACCCCTACCCGTGCCCCCGAAGACGTGCATGTCGAGCTGCTCCAGCAGGTACATGAGCCCGGTGCTGAGCTGCGGCAGCAGCCCCAGGAGGAAAACCAGGGGGAAGCAGAGGGTGAAAACTGGAGGGGGGGGGTCAGCGCCCGTGCCCCCCCTCAATATAACCCCTCCCACCCCACATTTGATTAAACCCCCCCCCCCAAAAAAATTTTCTCACCCACGGCGACGTCGCGGGCGGCGCGGGCGGCGGCGGGGGAGGGCAGGGGAGGCCGCAGAGCGGGGCCGGGGGGCGCGGGGGGCGCGGGCGCAGGCATCCAGCCCCCAGATGAGGGCGCAGGCCAGGCAGAAGTACAGCGGGCGGCTGTAGGCGATCAGCTCGTTGTGGCCCTGGGGGGGGCAGAGTGAGGTGGGACCCCCCCGGGGACATAGGGACCCCCCGGGGGCTATAGAGCACCCCCCGTAGTCATAGGGTGCCCCTGGGGCCATAGGGACCCCCGAGGCCATAGGGACCCCCAGGACCATAGGGTGCCCCCAGGACTGTAGGGTGCCCCCCCGGGGCATAGGGACCCCCCGCGGGGGCTATAGAGCACCCCCGTAGTGATAGGGGTGCCCCCGGGGCCATAGGGACCCCCCCGGGGCCATAGGGACCCCCCAGGACTGTAGGGTGCCCCCCAGGACTGTAGGGTGCCCCCGGGGCATAGGGACCCCCGCGGGGGCTATAGAGCACCCCTGTAGTCATAGGGTGCCCCCGGGGCCATAGGGACCCCCCAGGACCATAGGGTGCCCCCCAGGACTGTAGGGTGCACCCCCAGTGCCATAGGGACCCCCTGGGGCCATAGGGTGCCCCCAGGGGTGTAGTGATCCCCCCCAGGCCATAGGGACCCCCCCGGGGGCTATAGAGCACCCCCCCGTGGTCATAGGGTGCCCCCGGGGCCATAGGGACCCCCAGGACCGTAGGGTGCCCCCCAGGGCCATGGGGAACCCCCCAGGGCTATAGGGTGCCCCCCAGGGGCATAGGGACCCCCCCAAGGGCATAGGGACCCCCCGGGGGCTATAGAGCACCCCCATGGTCATAGGGTGCCCCTGGGGCCATAGGGCCCCCCAGGGGCTGTAGGGTGCCCCCCAGGGCCTATAGGTGCACCCCACATCCCCCACATCCCCCACATCCCCCCAGGACACGGAGCACCCAGAGGTGCTCCCCTGTTGTCTTTTGGGGGGTCACAAAGCATAGGCCCCCCCCGGGGCATACGGGGACCTGCTGCGAGCTCTATAGCCCACATAGGGAGCTGGTTTGGGGGGGGCACAGCACGTGTAGGGCCCCCCAGGAGCGTAAATCACCCAGAAGCACCCCCCCAATCCACTCCAGGACCCCAAAACCCCCGTATAAGACGTACCGGGCCGCGCTTTGGGACCTTATGGAACAACCCCACGACCCTATAGATCACTCCCAGCACCCTATAGGACGTATAAATCCCCGGGGGGGGGGGTGCTATGGGTGCGACCCCCCTCGCGCAACCCCTGGGCTCACTCACGTGCACGGGGGAGGCGGCGTCGGGCTGCACGCTCTGCAAGGCAACGGGAGGCGCTGGGGACGTTTGGGGGCGCGGGGGGGCGTACAGGGGGCGTACGGGGGCCGGAGGGGGGACGGGACGGGACGCGGGGGCCCCCCACCTTGAGCAGCGAGTACTGGCAGCCGGCGATGACGAGGCAGAACTGGAGGAGGCCGAGGTCGCGGAAGAGGCCCCGCAGCAGCAGCCCGTAGCCCAGGAAGGCCACCAGGGCCACCAGCGCCACCGCCAGCACGATCTCGGGCACCCGGCGGTTCCTGCGGGGGACGGGGGGGGTCGGGGGGGGCTCGGGGGGCTGGGGGGGCTTGGGGGGGGATTGGGGGAGTCTGGGGGGGATTGGGGGAGTCCGGGAGGGGTACGGGGGGCTATGGGGTTGTAAGGGGGGTACACGGGGGCTATGGGGGTGCGGGGGGGTTGGGAGGGGCTGGGGGGGCTCGGGGGGTCTGGGGGGGCTCGGGGGTTCCCCGGGGTTTGGGGATGGGACAGGGGGCGCAGGGGGGCTTGGGGAGGGCGCAGAAGGACACGGGGGCGGCCTTGGGATGGGACGGGACCCCTGGGGCTTGGGGGGGGGGGGGGCTTTGGGGACGTCCCGGGGGTCTTGGGGATATCCTTGGGGGTTTGGGGGGGCCTTGGGGATGTCCCGGGGGGCTCAGGGACACCCCTGGGAGCTTGGGGGGGCTTTGGGGACGTCCCGGGGGTCTTGGGGACATCCCTGGGGGTTTGGGGGGGCCTTGGGGACGTCCCGGGGGGGCTTGGGGACAACCCTGAGGCCTTGAGGGCTTAGGGACATCTTTGGGGACGTCCCGGGGTCTTGGGGACATTTTGGGGGGTTTGGGGGGGGGCCTTGGGGACATTTTTGGGGGTTTGGGGACCCCCTGGGGGCTTGAAGGCTTAGGGACATCTTTGGGGGCTCGGAGGGGGCTTTGGGGACATCCCAGGGGGCTCAGGGACACCCCTGGGGGCTTGGGGACGGCCCCGGGGGCTTGGGGGGACTGGGGGGGCCTGGGGACATTTTGGGGGGTTTGGGGGGGCCTTGGGGACATCCCAGGGGGCTCGGGGACATTTTGGGGGGTTTGGGGGGCCTTGGGGACGTCCCAGGGGGGCTCAGGGATATTTTGGGGGCTTGGGGGCACCCATGGGGGCTTGGGGGGGCTTTGGGGGACGTCTGGGGGTCTTGGGGACATTTTGGGGGGTTTGGGGGGGCCTTGGGGATGTCCGGGGGGGTCAGGGACATTTTCGGGGGTCTCGGGGGGGCCTTGGGGACATCCCAGGGGGCTCGGGGCTGCCCCAAAGCCGCTGGGCTGTGGGAACATCCCCGGGGGGGGGGGACAACGACTTGGGGCTGGGGGGGGGGGGTCCGGGGGGGTCTGGGGGTCCCGGGGGTCCCGGGGGTCCGGGGGTCCCGGGGGGCGCTCACCGGTCGAGCAGCGCCAGCAGCGCCAGGCGGTCGTAGCGGAGGCGCACCCAGCGCCCCGGCAGCACCCAGCACCGGTACGAGCGGCGGGGGGGCCCCGGCCCCGGCCCCCCCCGCGGCGCCGCCGGCTCCAGCAGCTCCAGCTGCGGACGGGGGGGGGTTACAGCAAGGCACGGGGGGGCGTTTTGGGGTGTCCCCCCCCCCGTTATGCGCTCACCTCGGGGGTCTCCGGGGGGCGTCCCGAGGGCCGGGGGGGGCCCCGGGGGCGTCCGCAGAGGCGGTGCTGGAGGAGGGCGAGGGGCGGGCCCTGGGGGGGGGGAACGTCGGGGGGGGGGGCGGGGGCAGCCGGCCAATTATTCCCCCAAATTCCCCCCCCCCCGTTCCCAAACTCCCCCCTTCCCCCCCCGACCCCATACCTCCCCCCCCATTCCCCCCCACCCCAAATTCCCCCCATTCCCCCCCCCACCCCAAATTCCCCCCCCCATTCCCCAAACCCCCCCCCCCAACTCCCCCCTCCGGCCCCAAAATCCCCCCTACTCCCCCCCCCCCGACCCCATAATTCCCCCGCAAATCCCCCCAGCCCCCCAAAAACCCCATACCCCCCCAAACTCCCCCCGTACCCCCCCCCAACACCCCCTGTTCCCCCCTTTACCCCCCCCCCCCCCAAATCCCCCTGTACCCCCCAAAACCCCTCCCTAACCCCCCCCCCCATTACCCCCCCCCAACCCCCCCCGATACCCCCCCCGGCCCCCCCCCCAAACCCCCCATACCCCCCCCAAACAACCCCAAACAATCCCATCACCCTCCAAAATACCCCCGTACCCCCCTACCCCCCGGTACCCCCCAACCCCCCCCAAACCACCCCATTACCCCCCCACCCTCCAAAATACCCCCATACCCCCCCAAACCCCCCCGTACTCCCCCCAAACCCCCCTGTACCCCCCCCAAACCCCCCCCCCGCACCCCCCCGCGCCCCCCCCCCTCACCATCCACCCCGGGGTGGGGGGGGGACACGTGCTCGGCCCCCCCCTCCCGCCCCACGGGGTTCTCGTAGCCGCCGCCGGCCGCCCCGAAGGTGTAGGAGCGCCGCACGCCTGCGGGGAGGGGGTCGGGGCTTTGCGGGGGGTCCTGCCCCCCCCCCAAAAAGCCCAGACCCCCCTCGGCCCCCCCCGGCCCCCCCCCCTCACCGCTCTCGTCGTAGAAGTAGTGCACGGCGCCCTCCGAGGTGTCATCGAAGGCGGCCGCCTCGTGCAGCCCCCCCCGGGGCAGCAGCAGGGCCCCCGCCAGCAGCGTCAGGGCGCGCCCCGGGGGGGGCCGGGGAGCCTGGGGGGGGCAAAAGGGTCAGCGGGGGGGTTAGGGAGGGGGGGGATTGAAGGGGATTGGGGGGGGAAGGGTCAGAGAAGGGGGGAATTTAGGGGATGGGGGGGAAAAAGAGTCGGAGAGGAGATTTAGGGGATGGGGGGGATTTAATGGGGATGGGGGGGCAAAAGGGCCAGCGGGGGGCAGATTTCGGGGGGAAGGGTCAGAGAAGGGGGGAATTTAGGGGATGGGGGGAATTTAGGGGATGGGGGGGCAAAAGGGTCAGCGGGGGGTTAAGGGGATGGGGGGGTTAAGGGGGGGGTTAAGGGGGGTTACCCGGGGGGGGAGCCCATGGCGGAGGAGGGGGCGTGGGGTTGGAGCCGGCGTGGTGGCGGCGGCGCGGGGGGGCTCCCTGCAGTGCTGGGGGGTAAAAGGGGGTTGGGGGGGGCTGGTTGTGGGGCTGAGCCCCCCCAGACCCCAAGCCCGCCCCCCCCCCAGGACCCCCAAAGACCCAAAGAGCCCCCCCAGACCCCCTGCACTCCCCCCAGGACCCAAAGAGCCCCCCAACCCCCAGGATTCCCCCCCCAGACCCCCCCCCCAGACCCTGAGAAATCCCCCCAGGACCCCCCGCTATGGGGCAGGACCCCCCAGGACCCCCCAACCCCCGCTATGGGGCAGGACCCCCCCAGGACCCCCCCAACCCCCCCGCTATGGGGCAGGACCCCCCAGGACCGCCCCAACCCCCCCGCTATGGGGCAGGACCCCCCAGGACCCCCCACCCCCCGCTATGGGGCAGGAGGGGCAGGACCCCCAGGACCCCCAACCCCCGCTATGGGGCAGGACCCCAACCCCCCACTATGGGGCAGGACCCCCCAGGACCCCCCATCTATGGGGCAGGACCCCCCAGGACCCCAACCCCCCGCTATGGGGCTCCCCCCCCCAGTCACCTCCTGCTCCGTCGCCGTCGCCCCCCCGGGGCTCTCTGCCCCCCAGCCCGGTTTCTGCCCCCCCCGGCAGGCGGGGGCGCCTCCAGGTCGGCCTTGGCGAGGGGGCTGCCGGGGGGGGGGGCTGCCGGGGGGGGCAGAGCCTCGGCCGAGAGGGAGGAAGAGGAGGAGGAGGAGGAGGAGGAGGAGGAAGGGCTGGAGGCCAGGCTGAGCTCCCCGACCCCCCGACCCCCCCGCGGCGAGGGGGTGTCCAGGGGGGTGGAAGCGGTGCCGGGGGTGCCCCCCCGCCCCCCCAACCGCGGGGGGCTCCGATGCTGCGGGAGGGGGGGCACATCCGCACCCGGGGGGGGGGCTGCCTCCTGCAGGGCGATTTATTCGGGGGGGGGAGAAAAATAAAGTCGGGGGGTCCAAAATGTTGGCCCCCGCACCCCGAATTTTTTTGGGCCCCCCCCAACTCACCGGTGCCCCCGGGGGCGCGGCGCAGGCGGTGGCGGTCGGCGGCGGTGACGATGACGTTGGTGCTGCCGCGCTCCCGCAGCAGCTGCCGGAGGTCTGGGGGGGCCGGGGGGGGGGTGTCAGGGGCTGGGGGGGGGCACACGAGGCCGGGGGGGGGCAATAGGGACAGGGAGGGGGGCAATTGGGGGGCTGGGGGGCGGAGATGCGGCCCCCGCTCACCTGCGGGCTCTTCAAGCTGGGGGAGCAGCTCCTGGGGGGGCACAGAAAGGTTTTGGGGGGGTCGGGGGGGGTTAAAGGGTCGGGGGGGTTAGGGGTGCCTCCCCCGGTAATTTTGTCCCCCCCCGCTCACCGAGAGCTGGTTGAAGCCGCAGAGCGAGGGCTGGGAGCTGCAGTGCGCGGGGTGCCGAGCCTGGCCGGCGCAGCTCCGCCAGCTCCAGCGCCCCCCGGGGGCCTGCGGGGGGAGGAGGGGGAATCAGAGCTGGGGGGGGCAGCGCAGCACCCCCCCCCCCATAATAACAATTGGGCCCCCCCCCCCAGAAGCCCTTGGATGGCAAAGAGCCCCCCTCTGTGAGACCAGGGCACCTCCGGAGCCCCCCAGAGCCTCAGGGACCCCCCAGGACCCCCCAAGACCCAAAGAGCCCCCCTAGGACCCCCCAAAGCAGTAACCCTGACCCCAAGAGCCCCTTTAGAGCCCCCCAGAATAAACGACCCCCCAAACCCCTGATGCCCCCGATGCCCCCAGCCCTTCATGTCCCCCCCGGACCCAAAGAGCCCCCCCAAGACCCCAGAACTCCCCCAAAGACCCCCCCAGACCCCCAGGACCCCCAGGACCCCCCAAGACCCAAGGAGCCTGCCCAGACCCCTAGGACCCCCCAGACCCCCGCCCCCCCCCAATCAATAACCCCGACCCCAACCCCCTTAGAGCCCTCCCAAGACCCCCCTAAGCCCCTCGAACCCCCACCCCGGTGCCCCCCCCCTCCCCGGTGCCCCCCCCCCCTCCCCGGTGCCCCCCCCACTCACCTCGCATGCCCGTTGCCCTCCTCGCCCCCCGGATCCCCGAGCAGCGCGGCGGCCCCCCCTCGCCCCCCCCTCGTCCTCGGGGGTCGCCGTCGGGGTCGGGCTCGGCGCCGCGGTCGAAGGCGGCGTGCAGGCGGAAGTTGACGGCCTTCACCGCCCCGAAGAAGGCGGCCACCAGCCCGCAGTACAGCCCCAGCGCCGCGGGGCCCGGCGGCAGCGCCTGGGGGGGGGGGCACGGGGGTCAGGGGGCGGGGGAGGGGTCCGAGGGGGGATTTGGGGGGTTCTGGGGGATTTGGGGGCTAGGGGGATCTGAGGGGTCCTGGGGGGTTTGGGGGCTAGGGGGGATCTGAGGGGTCCTGGGGGGTTTGGGGGGCTAGGGGGGATCTGAGGGGTCCTGGGGAGGTTCAGGTATTGCCAGGGGTTGGGTGGGGGGCCGGGGGGTCCAAAGAAGGAGCTGGGGGGGATCTTGGGGGTCCTGGGGGGATTTGGGGGGGCTGGGGGGATCTGAGGGGTCCTGGGGGAGATCTGAGGGGTCCTGGTGGGATTTGGGGGGCCGGGGGGGATCTGAGGGGTCCTGGGGGATTTGGGGGGGGCCGGGGGGGGATCTGAGGGGTCCTGGGGGAGATCTGAGAGGTCCTGGTGGGATTTGGGGGGCTAGGGGGATCTCTGGGGTCCTGGGGGATTTGGGGGTCTTGGGAGGTTCCTGGGGGGATCTGAGGGGTCCCGGGGGGGTTGGGGGGTCCTGGTAGTGCCAGGGATCAACAGGGGGGCCGGGGGAGTCCAAAGAGGGGGCTGGGGGGGGGGGGGTCTGAGGGGGCCTGGGGGGATTTGGGGGTCCTGAGGGAGATCTGGGGGGTCCCAAGGGGCGCTGAGAGGATCTGGGTGGTCGGGGGGGGGACCTGGGGGGATTCCGTGTGGGGGGAGCTGAGGGGGCCCGGGAGGAGCCGGGGGAGTCCCGGGGGGCAGCGGGGGGGGTCCCGGGGGGACCTGAAGAGTCCGGGGGGGGCTGGGGGAGACTGATGGGTCCCGGGGGGTCCCGGGGGGCTGGGGGAGACTGAGGGGTCCCGGAAGGGTCCCGGGGGGCCCGCGCCACCCCGCCGCTCACGGTGTAGAGCAGCAGCGGGAGGCCGAGCAGGAAGAGCCAGGCGTAGAGGTGGAAGCAGTTGGCGAAGGGCCCCAGGTGCGGGTCCAGGAAGCAGCCGCCGGTGAGCGAGGCCCAGAGGCCCTGCCGCGCCACCTGCCGCCACTGCGCGCCCATCGCCGGCCACCGCCGCCGCTTCCGGGTCGCGCCCGGCACGGCCCCGCCGCCGCGCCGCCGCTTCCGGGTCGCGCCCGTGACGTCACGGCAACTTCCGGCGCGCGTGCGCCGCGCCTCGCTTCCCCACGCTGCGCACGCGCCGCCCCGCCCCTACGTACACTGCGCACGCGCTTCCCTGCACTGCGCATGCGCCCCCCCCCGCCGGTTTTGCACGCGGCGCATGCGCCGCGGCGCGCCCCCAGCCGCTCCTCCCTCCGAGGCCACGCCCCCCGCCGGTGGATGGCGCGAGGCCCCGCCCAGCTGGGAGCGGAATAGCCACGCCCCCTCCCGGCGGCGCACGCGCGCCGGTGCGGCGCTCGCCCAGCAGCCCCGCCCGCTCTGAAAGCGAGCCGCGCATGCGCGCTGATAGCGAGACGCCGCTCCCCCTCCCCTCCTCGCCGCGCGTGCGCGCCCTGTACAGGGAGGGAGGGGGAGCGGGGAAGGGGCTCGGCGCATGCGCACAGCAGCGGGGGGAGGGGGTACGGGGGGACCCAAAGTTCCGGGGCTCGCGGGCCCGGGGGGACCCAAAGGGCGGCGGCACCGCGGGTCCGTCCCCAACGGGGCCCCCCGGGCCCGGCAGGCCCCGAGCAGGCCCCGCAGCCCCCGGGACCCCCGGAACCCCCGGAGAGCCCCCGGGAGGCCGGGCCCGGCCCCCCCCGCCCCCGTCACCCCCCCGGGCCCCCCCCGGGGCCCATCCCCGCGCCCCCCCCGCCTCAGGCCCCGCGTCCGGGCCCGCCCCGTCCGGCGCTGGTTCCTTTTCCTTTGTCCCGGTGACAATGTCCCGGCTCCGCCTTCCCGCCGCCGCCTCCAGCCCCAGGGCAGCGCGGGGCCGGGGGACGCCGCAGGACCCCGAGGGAAAAACCGCCCCCCCCCCCCCCCCCCCGGGCCCTGCTCGCCGGGAGACGCCGCTTCCTGCCCCGGGAGGGGGCACCGGGGACCGGGGGGGGTAACGGGGACCGGGAGGGGCGGCGGGGGCGAGGGGACGAGGGGGGGCGGGGGGACCGGGGGGGGTAGCGGGGACCGGGGGGGCCGTGCGAGACAGGGGGGAAGGAGGAGGGGGGACGGGGGGGCTGGAATGGCCGGGGGGGAACGGGGGGTTGGGGGGGGTGCGGGGGCCTGTAGGGACCCCCGGGGGCTGTGATGGACGGCAGGGACCAGTAAGGACCAGCAGGGACCATTAAGGGCCAGTAGGGATCAATAGGGAGCAGCAGGCAGCCATAGGGACCAGTTAGGACCAGCAGGGACCATTAAGGGCCAGTAGGGATCAATAGGGACCAACAGGCACCCGTAGGGACCCCAGTGACCCCCAGGGACCATGGGGGTCCCCGGTGACCCCCAGGAGCTGTAGGGACCCCCAGGGACTGGAGAGGCTCAAAGGGACACCGGGCACCCGTAGGGACCCCAATAGGACCCATAGGGCCCCCGGGCACCCATAGGAGCCATAGGGACCCTCAGGCACCCATAGCCTCCCATAGGAGCCGTAGGGACCCCGATAGGACCTGTAGCCCCTCCTAGGCACCTATAGGGTCCCTCATAGGACCCATAGGGACCCCCATAGGAGCTGTAGGACACCCATAGGCCCCCAGGTACCCATAGGGTCCCCCATAGGTGGTGTAGAGCACCCATCGGGCCCCCAGGCACCCGTAGGGTCCCCCGTAGGTGGTGTAGGGCACCCCTAGGGCCCCCCGGCACCCATAGGGACCCCCATAGGAGCTGTAGGGCACCCATAGGGCCCCCAGGCACCCCAAGGCTCCCCATAGGAGCCGTAGGGCCCCCCTGGCACCCATAGGGACCCCCAGAGGAGCTGTAGGGACCCCCAGGCACCCATAGGACCCCCCCCCAGGAGCTGTAGGGCACCCATAGCCCCCCCAGCCGCCCCTAAACCCCTCAGCGCCCCCCATGGAGTGGGACCAGGCCTCCCCCTCCCCGTCCCCGTCCCCCCGGGGGGCTCCCGCTCCCCATCGCCGTCCCCCGTCCCCCCTGGGGCCTCCCGCTCCCCGTCCCCGCGGGGGGCTCCCGCTCCCCGTCCCCGAGCCCCGCTCCCGTTCCCCTTCCCCCCGGGGGCGGGGGCCCGGCGCAGGCGGCTTTCGGGGAGCTGCGGCTGGAGGAGCTGATCGGGGCGGGGGGCTTCGGGCGCGTCTTCCGGGGGACGTGGCGGGGGCAGGTGGTGGCCGTGAAGGCGGCGCGGGGCGAGGCGGGGGCGGCGGGGGCGGCCAGCCTGCGGCGCGAGGCCCGGCTCTACGCCCGCCTGCGGCACCCCAACGTGGTGGCCCTGCGCGCCGTCTGCCTCGAGCCCCCACCTGTGCCTGGTGATGGAGTTCGCGGCGGGGGGCCCCTCTCGCGGGCGCTGGCGGGGCGCCGCGTCCCCCCCGCCGTGCTGCTGGACTGGGCGCGCCAGGTGGCCCGGGGCATGCGGTACCTGCACGGGGCCCCCGTGCCCCTCATCCACCGCGACCTCCAAGTCCAGCAACGGTGAGCTGGGGGGGGGGGGGCTTGGGGGGGCTGGGAAGGGGGCTGGGGCGGAGACGAGGGGGCCTTTGGGTGCTGGGGGGGCTCGGGGTGGAGAGGAGGGAGCTTAGGGTGGAGGGTGGGGGGCTTTGGGTGCTGGGAGGGGGGCTGGGGGCGGAGAGGAGGGGGCCTTTGGGTGCTGGGAGGGGGGATTTGGGGTGGACAGGGGGACTTTTGGGGGCTGGGGGGCTGGGAGGGGGGCTGGGGCGGAGACGAGGGGGCCTTTGGGTGCTGGGGGGCTTGGGGTGGAGAGGAGGGAGCTTAGGGTGGGGGTGGGGGGCTTTGGGTGCTGGGAGGGGGGATTTGGGGTGGAGGGGGAGGCTTTTGGGGGCTGGGAGGGGACTTTTGGGGGCTGGGGGGGGCTGGGAGGGGGAGCAGGGGTGGAGGGGGGGGCCTTTGGGTGCTGGGGGGCCTGGGGTGGAGAGGAGAGAGCTTAGGGTGGAGGGTGGGGGGTTTGGGTGCTGGGAGGGGGGGCTGGGGCGGAGACAAGGGGGCCTTTGGGTGCTGGGAGGGGGATTTGGGGTGGACAGGGGGACTTTTGGGGGCTGGGGGGGCTGGGAGGGGGGCTGGGGGGCTGGGAGGGGGGGGGCTGGGGCGGAGAGGAGGGGGTCTTCGGGTGCTGGGGGGCCTGGGGTGGAGGAGGGGGCTTGGGGTGGAGGGGGGGGCTTTGGGGGCTGGGGGAGGCCCTGGGTTGGAGGGGGGGGGGGGCTAGGGTGGAGATGTGGGGGACCTGGGGTGGAGGGGGGACTTTTGGGGGCTGGGGGGGGGGGGGTCAGCGTGTGTTTAGGGGGGCACTGGCTATTTTGTGGAGGAACCTCGATATTTTGGGGGGGGAACAATAGTGTTTTTTGGGGGGGAGGAACAATAATTTTTTTGGGGGGGGAACAATAATTTTGGGGGGGGAACGATAATTTTGGGGGGGAACAATAATTTTTTGGGGAGGGACACAATAATTTTTTTGGGGGGGGGTTCGATGATCCCTCCGCGACTTCCGCAGGCCTCAGGGCGCTGCCTCACGGGCGGTCCCCCCCGCCTTTGTCTCCCTGCCCCCCTCCTCGAATTCCTGCCCCCCCCGATTTATTCCCCCCCCCCCCGCAGTGCTCCTGGCGCAGCCGCTGGCGGGCGACGCCGTGCGCGGCACCACGCTGAAGATCAGCGACTTCGGGCTGGCGCGCGAGTGGCAGCGCACCACCAGGATGAGCGCCGCCGGCACCTACGCCTGGATGGCGCCCGAGGTCATCAAGGCCTCCACCTTCTCCAAGGGCAGCGACGTCTGGAGGTGGGGGGGGCGCGGGGGGCTCAGGGGGGGGTTGGGGGGATGGGACCCCCCTCGTTCGCTCGCCGCCCACCCTAAGTTACGGGGTGCGGGTGGTGGGCGAGGTGCTGGGGGATGGGGGGGGGGCAGGGGGGCTGGGACCACCCCAAGACCCCCCAGGACCCCCCTCACCCTGGGGGTGTGGGGGTCAGGGGGGGGGGCGCGCGGGGGGGGGTTGGGGGGGGTTTAGGGGGATGGGACCCCCCTCGTTCGCTCGCCGCCCACCCTAAGTTACGGGGTGCGGGTGGTGGGCGAGGTGCTGGGGGATGGGGGGGGGATTGGAGGGGGTGGGGGGGGCAGGGGGGCTGGGACCACCCCAAGACCCCCCAGGACCCCCCCCACCCTGGGGGTGTGGGGGTCGGGGGGGGCGCAGGGGGGGGGTTGGGGGGTTGGGGAGATGGGACCCCCCTCGGTTGCTGCCCGCCTGCCCTAAGTTATAGGGTGCGGGTGGTGGGCGAGGTGCTGGGGGATGGGGGGGTGGGGGGGGGCAGGGGGGCTGGGACCCCCAGGACCCCCTCACCCTGGGACCCCCCCACTAACCCTGGACCCCCCGTTCACTCCACAAGCCCCCTCCCTAAGTTACGGGGTGCTGCTGGGGGGCGAGGTGCCGCGCTACGGGATGGGAGGGGGTGGGATGGGATGGGATGGGGGGGGTCAGGGGGCTGGGACCCCCGGGACCCCAGGACCCCCCCCCCCCCAAATTTTAACCCCCCCCCAGCTACGGGGTGCTGCTGTGGGAGCTGCTGACGGGCGAGGTGCCGTACCGGGGCATCGACGGGCTGGCGGTGGCCTACGGGGTGGCCGTCAACAAGCTGACGCTGCCCATCCCCTCCACCTGCCCCGAGCCCTTCGCGCAGCTCATGGCGGGTGAGGGGGCGGGGGGGGCGGGGGGGGGGGGGGTCCGGGGGGGTGGGGGAGGGGTCCGGGGGGGTGGGGGGGGGGTCTGCGGGGGGTGGGGGGGGGCATGGGGTGTGGGGGTCTGGGGGGGTTTGGGGGGTGTGGGGGGTATGGGGGAGGTCTGGGGGGCGCAGGGGGGTCTGGGGGTGGGGGGGGCATGGGGTATGGGGGTCTGGGGGGTCTGGGGGGTGTGGGGGGGGTCCAGGGGGCGTGGGGGGGTCCGGGGGGTGAGGGGGGTCTGGGGGCTTTGGGGGGCATGGGGTGTGGGGGGTCTGGGGGAGTTTGGGGGGGTTTGGGGGGTCCGGGGGGTGAGGGGGGTCTAGGGGCTCCGGGGGGGGCATGGGGTGTGGGGGTCTGGGGGGCTTGGGGGGGTCTGGGGTGCATGGGGGAGGTCCGGGGGGCATGGGGGGGCATGGGGCAGGGGCGTCTGGGGAGTGTTGGGGGGGGCTTGGGGGGGTCCGGGGGGTGGGGGTGGGGGTCTGGGGGGTGGGGGGGTCTGGGGGGTGTGGGGGAGGTCCGGGGGGCATGGGGGGGCATGGTGCGGGGGGGTCTGGGGGGTCCGGGGGGATTTGGGGTGGCATGGGGGGGTCTGGGAGGCTTGGGGGGTCTGGGGGAGTTTGGGGGGTCTGGGGGCGTGGGGAGTGGGTGGCTGGGGGGTGGGGGGTGGGGGGGGCTTTTTTGGTGGGGGGGCTTTTGGGGGGGCCCTGGGGTGCTGGGGAGGTGCTGGGGGCATTTGGGGCGGGGTTTTTGGCCCTCTTTGGGGCATTTTTCGGGCGTTTCGGGAGACGTTGGGACGATTCCGGGGCCCCCTGGGCGCCGGGCAAAGCGTTGGGGTCGTTTTTGGGGGGAGGCTGGGGCTTTTGGGGGGTCGCTTGGGGCCTTTTGGGGACACTTGGGTGCTGGGAAAGGTGCCGGGGCCGTTTTGGGGGACTTTCTGGTCCTTTTGGGAACGCTTGGGCCCTTTTGGGGACCCCTGGGTGCTGGGAAGGCCCCCCGGCTCCTTCTCGGGGTCCCCCGGCTCCTTTTCGGGGACCCCCGGCTCCTTTTGGGGACCCCCGGCTCCTTTTCGGGGACCCCCGAGCCCGGGGGGGGACCTCGGGGCTTTTTGGGGAACATCGGGGTGCTGGAGAAGGTGCTTGGGGCCGTTTTGGGGATGTTTGGGTCCTTTTGGGGACTTTCGCTCCTTTTGGGGACCCCTGGGTGCTGGGAAGGCCCCCCGGCTCCTTTTCGGGCCCCCCGGCTCCTTTTCGGGACCCCGGCTCCTTTTCGGGGACCCCCGAGCCCCGGGGGTTTCCTTCGGGGCCCCCCCCGTGACCCCCCTCCCTCCCCGTGCCCCCCCAGCGTGCTGGGAGCAGGACCCCCACCGGCGGCCGGGCTTCGGGGCCATCCTGGGGCGCCTGGCGGCGCTGGAGCCGGGGGGCTGGGGCCCCCGAGTCCTTCCACTCCCTGCAGCAGGACTGGCGCCGCGAGATCCAGGGGCTCTTCGACGAGCTGCGGGCGCGGGAGAAGGTGCGGCCCCCCCCCACCCGCGGCCCCCCCCCGGTATCCCTGCCCTGTCCCCGTGCCCCCCAAAGCCCCCCCCCCAAGTCCCCCGCTTGTCCCTGAGCCCCCCGTGCCCCCCGCAACGTCCCCACGCCCCCTGTATCCCCCCTGCCCCCCAATGTCCCCGTGCCCCCCATTCCCCCAGTACCCCCCCCAATACTCCCCCCCGTCCCCCCCCACCTCCCCATTCCCCCCGACACCCTCCATCACCCCCCTACCCCCACCCCCCAGCCCCCCCCCCCCCCCCCACCCCCCAGTACCCCCCCGGTCCCCCAACACCCCCCATTCCCCCCAGTACCCCCCCTCACCTCCCCATTCCCCCTGACACCCCCCATCACCCCCCTACCCCCCCGAC
The DNA here is from genome assembly GCF_040182565.1 of Anser cygnoides. Taxonomy (NCBI): domain Eukaryota; kingdom Metazoa; phylum Chordata; class Aves; order Anseriformes; family Anatidae; genus Anser; species Anser cygnoides. Next base: position 3,695,445 of record NC_089911.1, read on the forward strand.
ACCCCCATTCCCCCCTTGCCCCCACCGCCCCCCCTTCCCCCCCTTGCCCCCTGAGCCCCCCCTTGCCCCCTGAGCCCCCCTTGCCCCCAACGCCCCCCTTGCCCCCTGAGCCCCCCCTTTCACCCAACACCTCCCCTTCCCCCCTTGCCCCCTGAGCCCCCCTTGCCCCCTGAGCCCCCCTTGCCCCCTGAGCCCCCCCCGAGCCCCCCCTTGCCGCAGGAGCTGCTGAGCCGGGAGGAGGCGGTGGCGCGGGCGTCGCGGGCGCAGCGGTGCCAGGCGGAGGCACTGCGGCAGCGCGAGGCGGCGGTGGCACGCCGCGAGCTGGAGGTGCTGGAGCGGGAGCTCAGCCTGCTGCTGCGCGGCCCCCGCGCCCCCCCGGCCCCAAGAGGCGCAGACCCCCTTCCGGAGGCCCCGGCGGCCCGCCGACCACATCGGCATGCCACAGGGTACGGGGGGGGGGGGGGTGCTGGGGGGGTACGGGGGGCTGGGGGTACGGGGGGCTGGGGTTAGGGGGGCTGGGGGGTGGGGGGGGTGTTTGGGGGCTGGGGGGGGCGTGGGGGATTTGGGGGTCCTGGGGTATTCGGGGGATCTGGGGTGTATTGGGACCGGGGGGCATGGGGGGTATATGGGGGTATTTAGGGGGCTGGGGGGGGCAGGGGGTATGGGGGGATTTGGGGGCCGTGGGGTACTGGGGGGATCTGGGGTGTTTTGGGACTGGGGGCGTGGGGGGATTTGGGGGCTGGGGGCGTTTGGGGGATGGGGCTATTGGAGAGGGTCTTGGGGTATTTGGGGTCCTGGGGGGGCTTTGGGGAGCCGGGGGGGGGCTGGGCACGTGGGGGGTCCGGGGGCCGCGCTGACCCCCCCCCCTCCCCGCCCCCCAGACTTCAAGCACCGTCTGACCGTCCAGGCCTCGCCGGGGGGGACCCGCGGGGCCACGACCCCGAGGAGGGGCCGGGGGGTCGCCCCCTTCCCCCGCCTGCGCGCCATCCAGCGTGAGTGACGTCAGCGCCCTGCCCCCGTGACGTCATCGCCCGCCCCGTGACGTCATCGCCTGCCCCGTGACGTCACCGCCGGGGGGGAAGGGGAGGGAGAGGAGACGAAGTGACGTCATGGGGACGGGGGGGGCTGTTTGTGTGTGGCGTCACTGCCCCGGTGATGACGTCACTGCCCCGGTGATGACGTCACTGCCCCGGTGATGATGTCACGCCCCCGGCGGTGACGTCACAGGGGCGGAGCTGACCCCGCCCTCTCCCCCCAGTGGAGCCGTCGGAGGAGGCGGAGCCAGCGCGGGGCAAGGGCGGCCCCCCGACGGCAGGTGGGTCACGTGACCCCCGGTGACGTCACCCGTGTCCCCGATGATGTCACCTGTGCCTTCGATGACGTCACCCACGGCACAATGACGTCATCAGTGCCCCCAATGACATCACCCACACCCCGATGATGTCACCTGTGCCCGCCAATGACATCACCCATCTCCCCAATGACATCACTCATGCCCCTGATGACACCACCCACCCCTGATGACGTCACCCAGGTCCCTGGTGACATCACCCACCCCTGATGACGTCACCCACATCCCCGATGACATCATCCCAGTCCCCAATGATGTCACCCGTGCCCACCAATGACACCCCCACCCCCGATGATGTCACCTGTGCCCCCAACGACATCACCAATACCCCCAATGACATCACCAACGCCCCCAATGACGTCACACGCCCCCTGATGACGTTACCACCCCCTGATGACGTCACCTCCCCCCCCCCCCAGGCGCCGTCCGCGGCCGGAGGACCCCACCTGGTACCCGGAAGCCGAGGACCCCGCCCCGGGGGAGCCTCCCCGAACGGTGAGTGCCGGGGGGGGGGGCACATTTTTTGGGGGGGGGGTGTCCCAGCCCCTCCCCCACCCCCTGATCCCCCCCCCCGTTCCCCCGCAGGCGACGCCGCTGAGGCCGAGGAGTCCCGGGGGAGCGGGGGGGCGGGGGGCACCCCCGGCTGCTGCGGCGGGCGCTGCTGCGCGGCTCGGCCCTGCTGGCCTCCCTGGGGCTGGGCCGCGAGCCCCCCCCGCCGACGGCCCCCGCAGCCCCCCGCCCTCGCCCGCCCGCCTGCGCCTCTCCCCCCGCCGCGACGCGGCCAGGGGGGGGCCGCGAAGACCCCCGGGACCCCGAGCTCAGCTCCCCCGGGACCCCCGAGCTCGGCTCCCCCGGGACCCCCGAGCCGGGGGGGCACGGACCCCGGGTCCCCCCAGCTGAGCGCCCCGGGACCCCCGAGCCCGTTCGTGCCCGGACCCCCGGCACCCTGAAGCTCAGCTGGCCCGGGACCCCCAAGCAGCCGCGGGCACGGACCCCTGGGACCCCCGGGACCCCCGGGACCCCTGAGCTGGGGCGAGCCCGGACCCCCGGGACCCCCGAGCCAGGGGGGCAGGGACACCGCAGCCCCCGGGACCCTGGAGCTGAACTGGCCCGGGACCCCCGAGCTGAGCCGGGCCCGGAGCCCTGGGACCCCCGAGCCGGGGGGGGCAGGGACGCCCCGGACCCCCGGGACCCCTGAGCCAGGGCGCACCCGGACCCCTGGGACCCCCAGGGACCCCTGGAACCCCCGAGCTGGGGCAAGCCCGGACCCCGGGACCCCCAGGACCCCGGGACCCCCGAGCTGGGGCAAGCCCGGACCCCCGGGACCCCCAGGATCCCCGGGACCCCCGAGCTGGGGCAAGCCCGGACCCCTGGGACCCCCAGGACCCCCGGGACCCCCGAGCTGGGGGCTCGGGGCCACCCAGGACCCTGGAGCTGAATTGGCCCCAGCCCCCCGGGACCCCCAGGACCCCCGAGCCGAGCCGTGCCCGGACCCCCGGCACCCCCGGGACCCCCGACCCAGGGGGCTCGGGGCTGCCGTCGTCCCCAGGGGGCTTCCGGAGACCCCGCGAGCTGAGCCCAGGCGGCGGCACCCATGGGTGGGGTGAGTGGGGGGGGCTGGGGGGGCACTTATGGGGCTGGGGTGTGCGGGGGAGGGCTGGGGGGCAGATATGGGGCTGGGAGGGCAGTTGGGGGGCAGTTGGGGGGCAGTTATGGGGCAGGGTGGGCAGTTGTGGGGCCGGGGGGCAGCTGGGGGGCAGTTACAGGGCTGGGGGGCAGTTGGGGGGCAATGGGGGGCAGTTACGGGGCTGGGGGGCAGTTGGGGGGCAATGGGGCGGCTTTGGGGGGGCTGGGGGCAGCTGGGGGGGCAGGGCTCCCTGTGACCACGCCCCCTGTGGCCACGCCCCCCATGTGGCCACGCCCCTCCCTGACGCCCCCCTCCCCCCCAGGCCCGCCTCTGCCCTGCCCCCCGTCGCCCCGCCCCCCGGAAGCCCCGCCCCCCGCGCCAGGCCCCGCCCCTCGCCGCTGCGGCCCCGCCTCGACCCCTGGAGCTGCGTCACTTCCGGCCCCCGCCACGCCCCGCCCCCCGCCGCGCCCCGCCCCCGGGACCCCTTCGACGACCAATGAGGAGCGACGCCGGCGCGCGAAGCCCCGCCCCGCTTCCCTAAAAGGGCATTACCGGAAGTCCCGCCTCCTCATTGGGCCACGCCGGAAGCCCCGCCTCCTCGGCGGGCGGAAACCGGAAGGCCCACCTCAGCGGGAAAAACCGAGACAAACCGGAAGTCCCGCCCCCGGAAGGGGCGGAGTCGCTGCACTGGAACCGGGGGGGCCGGGCCCAATAAAATCGATCCTGGCCCCGACCCTGCGCGATGTCATTGGTGGGGAGCACCGGAAGGGGGCGGGGACTCGAGGCGGGGGGCGGGACTTCCGGGGGGCGACTCGACTGGGAGCCTTCGCACCGCCCCTTCCCCCTCAGGCCCCGCCCAACGCCACGCAGGGCGCCCCTCCCCCACCCCACGCCCCTCCCCCATTCCTTCCCCTCCCCGCCCCTCCCCCACTCCAGGCCCCTCCCCACGCCCCTCCCCCAAATTTCTCCCCCCTCCCCCCGCCCCTCTCTCCTCCCCCGCCCCTCCCCCCACCCCGTGCCCCTCCCCCAATTCCTCGCCCACCCCACGCCCCTCCCATGCCCCTCCCCCGCTCCAGGCCCCTCCCCACGCCCCTCCCCCCACTCCTCCCCACCCTCATGCCCCTCCCCCCACATTTCTCCCCCTCCCCACACCCCGATGCTCCTCCCCACGCCCCTCCCCCCACATTTCTCCCCGTGCCCCACGCCCCACGCCCCTCCCCCACTCTAGGACCCTCCCCACGCCCCTCCCCCCTCCCCACGCCCCTCCCCCAAATTCTTCCCCCACTCCAGGACCCTCCCCACGCCCCTCCCCCCATTCTTCCCCCTCCCCCCGCCCCTCAACCACTCCAGGACCCTCCCCACGCCCCTCCCCCTCCCCACGCCCGTCCCCCCAAATTCTTCCCCCACTCCAGGACCCTCCCCACGCCCCTCCTCTGCCAAATTCTTCCCCCTCCCCACTCCCTTCCCCACGCCCCTCCCCCCCATTCTTCCCCCTCCCCACGCCCCTCCCCCTCCCCACGCCCCTCCCCCCAAATTCTTCCCCCTCCCCACGCCCCTCCCCCACTCCAGGACCCTCCCCACGCCCTTCCCCCTCCCCACGCCCCTCCCCCCAAATTCTTCCCCCTCTCCGCTCCCCTCCCCACGCCCCTCCCCCACTCCAGGACCCTCCCCGCCCCCCCACCCCCCCCGCCCCCCCAGATTCCAGCCGCCGCCCCCGGGCCGAGCTCGCTCGCTGGCGGCAGCCGTGGCGATGCGGCGGGCGCCGCGCGGGGCCCTCCCCGCGGCCGTGGCCGTGGCCGTGGCCGCGGCCGTGGCGGCGAGCGTGGCCGTGGGCGCGGCGGGGGGCGCGGCCGTGGCCCGCGAGCGGTTCCGCGTGGTGGTGGCGCCGCTGATCTGCCGGCGGACCTGCCTCAAGGGGCTGTGCCGCGACCACTGCCGCGCCGGCTCCAACACCACGCTGGTGGGCGAGAACGGGCACGGCGCCGACACGCTCACCGGGCCCGGCTTCCGCGTGGGTGAGCGCGGGGGCCACGGCGCGACGGGGACGGGGACGGGGGCACCGCGGGGACGGGGACGGGGACGGGACGGGGACACCACGGGGATGGGATGGGGACACCGCGGGGACGGGGACGGGACAGAGACACCACGGGGATGGGACGGGGGCACCACCGGGATGGGATGGGGACACCACGGGGACGGGGACGGGACAGGGACACCACGGGGACAGGACGGGGACACCACGGGGATGGGATGGGGACACCGCAGGGACACCACGGGGATGGGGCGCGACGGGGACGGGGACGGGATGGGGGCACCACGGGGACAGCACAGGGACGGGACGGGATGGGATGGGGACGGGGACGGGACAGGGACACCACGGGGACGGGACGGGGACGGGACAGGGACGGGATGGGGACAGGGCAGGGACAGGGATGGGGACACCGCAGGGACACCACAGGGATGGGATGGGGACACCGCGGGGACGGGGACGGGGACAGGACAGAGACACCACGGGGACGGGACGGGGGCACCACGGGGATGGGATGGGGGCACCGCGGGGACGGGGATGGGGACACCACAGGGACAGGATGGGGGCACCACGAGGATGCCATGGGGATGGGACAGGACAGGGACGGGACGGGGACAGGGCAGGGACAGGGATGGGGACACCGTGGGGACACCACGGGGACAGGATGGGGATGGGGACGGGATGGGGATGGGATGGGGACAGGGCAGGGACAGGGACGGGGACACTGTGGGGACAGCACAGGGATGGGATAGGATGGGGACAGGGACGGGATGGGGACACCACGGAGACAGGGATGGGGACACCGCAGGGACAGCACGGGGACATGAGGGGACCGGGACGGGATGGGGACGGGGATGGGGACGCCACGGGGACACCACGGGGATGGGACGGGACAGGGACGGGGTGGGGGCACCACGGGGATGGGACTGGGATGGGGACACCGCGGGGACAGTACGGGGATGGGATGGGGATACTGCGGGGACACCGCGGGGATGGGACGGGATGTGGACAGGATGGGGACACCACAGGGACACCATGGGGACACGAGGGGACTGGGACGGGATGGGGACGGGGATGGGGATAGGATGGGGGCACCACGGGGATGGGACGGGACAGGGACGGGATGGGAACAGGGATGGGGACACTGTGGGGACACCGCGGGGACGAGACCGGGATGGGGACACCGTGGGGGCGGGACGGGGGCAGGACCAGGACGGAGACGGGGACAGGGACAGGACGAGGACAGAATGGGGACAGCGCGGTGACAGGGTTGGGGATGCCCCGGGGACACCGCGGGGACGGGACGGGATGGGGACAGGGATGGGGACGGGGCAGGGAGGGGGACACCGTGGGGACACCACTGGGACGGGGACGGGGTGAGGACAGGGATGGGGACGGGGACAGGGACAGCACCGGGACGGGGACACCACGGGGACGGGGAGCAACGGGAGTGTCACGGGGACGGGGACAGGGACGGGACGGGGACACCGCTGGGATGGGGGCGCCACGGGGACAGGGACGGGGGTCGGGATGGGGATGGGGACAGGGATGGGGATGGGGGCTCTGGGGGGGGGGGCTCAGTGACCTCGGGGGGGGGGCGACCGGGTTGGGGACACCGTGGGGACACCAGGGGGTTAAAGAGGGGACACGGGGGGTGACTGAGGGGACACGGGGGGGTGACTGAGGGGACACGGGGGTGACGGGGGGGACACGGGGGGTCACAGAGGGGACACGGGGGGGTGACAGAGGGGACACGGGGGGTCACAGAGGGGACACGGGGGGTGACGGAGGGGACACGGGGGGTGACTGAGGGGACACGGGGGGTGACGGGGGGGACACGGGGGTGACAGAGGGGACACGGGGGGTGACAGAGGGGACACGGGGGGGTGACGGAGGGGACACGGGGTGCGGCTGCCCCCTGACCCCCCCGCCCCCCCCGCAGTGGTGTGCCCCCTGCCCTGCATGAACGGGGGGCAGTGCACGTCGCGCTCCCACTGCCTCTGCCCCCCGCCTTCACCGGCCGCTTCTGCCAAGTGCCGGCGGGGGGGCACCGGGCGGGGGGGAGGGGGCCCGCCCCCCGCCCCCCGCGCCCCCGACGCCCCCCGGACGCGGCGGGGGCCAAGGTGGCCGTTTACGCCGTCCAGGTCATCGCCGACGGCCCCGGGGGGGCAACGGTGCCGGCGCCGGCGCCGCCGCGGCCCCCGAGCCCCCCCCCGGGGGGCCCACGCTGGGGGGGGGCACGGCGGCGGGGGGGGGCACGGGGGGGGCCACGTCAGCCACGCCACCTTCGTCGTGCCCCTCGGGCCCGGCCACCACTCGGCGGAAGGTAGCGGGGGGGGGGCTCGGGGGGGTGGGGGGGGGGAGAATGGGGGCGCTGGGGGGGGGATTGGGGGGTGTGGGGGGGGGGAATGGGGGCGAGGGGGGGATTGGGGGGTTGGGGGGGGAATGGGGGCGAGGGGGGGTTTGGGGGGGTGTGTGGGAGGGAATGGGGGCATTGGGGGGGGTTGGGGGGGGTGTGGGGGGGGAATGGGGGCACTGGGGGGATTGGGGGCGGGGGGGGAAATGGGGGCGAGGGGGGGGATTGGGGGCACTGGGGGGGAAATGGGGGCGGGGAGAGGCGTCCCTGGGGGCTGTGGGGGGTCCACAGGGGGTTCATAGTGGGGGGGGGGCCAGACTGGGGGTCCGGGGGGTCCATCCTGGGGGTACTGGGGGCCCGGGGGGTCCATACTGGGGATACTGGTGCTGGGGGTCCCAGGGGTGGGGGGGGTCCCAGTAGACCCATACTGGGGGGACCTGGGGGGCCCATACTGCGGGGCCTGATGCTGGGGGTCCCGGGGGGGGGGGCCCGTACCGGGGGTCCTGGTGCTGGGGGGTGTCCGGAGGTGCCCGGCGGGGGGGTCCCAGGGGTCCCGCGGGTGCCCCCCAGTGCAGGTGCCGCCGCCGCTGGTGAACGTGCGGGTGCACCACCCCCGAGGCCTCGGTGCAGGTTCACCGCATCGAGCCGCGCCCCCGAGGGCTCCCCCGCGGCCCGGGGCTGCTCCTGGCCCACCCCGCGCAGCCCCCCGCCGGCAGCAAGCCCCCCCGCCCCCGGCCCCACACGCACAAGCCCCTGGGGCGCTGCTTCCAGGAGACCCTCCCCAAGCAGTCGGTGAGCGGGGGGGGGGCTTTGGGGGGGGGGGGGGGGGGGGGGGGGGCATGGGGACGTTGCGGGGTGGGGGGGCATGGGGGGCGTTGTGGGGTGGGGGGGCATAGGGGGGAGTGGGGGCCATGGGGACATTGGGGGGTGGGGGGGCATGGGGGGAGTGGGGGCACGGGGACATTGGGGGGGCATGGGGGGCGTTGTGGGGGCATTGGGGGGTGGGGGGCATGGGGGGGCATGGGGGGGCGTGGGAGTGGAGTGGGGGCATGGGGGGGGGCGTTGTGGGGGCATTGGGGGGTGGGGGGGGCATAGGGGGGGGGGGGCATGGGGACGTTGCGGGGTGGGGGGCATGGGGGGCGTTGTGGGGTGGGGGGGCATAGGGGGGAGTGGGGGCCATGGGGACATTGGGGGGTGGGGGGGCATGGGGGGCATGGGGGGGCTTTGGGGGTGGGGGGGCATGGGGGGCACTGGGGGATGGGGGGGGGCGTGGGGGGGGAGTGGGGGCATGGGGGGCGTTGTGGGGGCATTGGGGGGTGGGGGGCATAGGGGGGGCATGGGGAGGGCTTTGGGGGTGGGGAGTGGGGGCATGGGGGGCGTTGTGGGGGCATTGGGGGGTGGGGGGGTATGGGGGGAGTGGGGGACGGGGGGTGTGGGGGGGCAGTGGGGGCATGGGGGGTGTTATGGGGGCATTGGGGGGTGGGGGGCCATGGGGGGGCATGGGGGGGCTTTGGGGGGGTGGGGGCATGGGGGGCGTTGTGGGGGCATTGGGGGGTGGGGGGTTGGGGGGGGTGGGGGCGTGGGGACATTGGGGGGGCATGGGGGGGGCTTTGGGGGTGGGGAGTGGGGGCATGGGGGGTGTTATGGGGGCATGGGGGGGAGTGGGGGCACGGGGACATTGGGGGGGGCATGGGGGGCGTTGTGGGGGCATTGGGGGGTGGGGGGACACTGAGGGGTGGGGGGCTATGGGGGGCATGGGGACATTGGGGGGCGGGGGCATGGGGGGCACTGGGGTATGCGGGGGCGTGGGGGGGGGAGTGGGGGCATGGGGGGGACATTGGGGGGGGGACATGGGGGGCGCAGGGGGATGGGGGGAGCGGGGGCACGGGGGGCGTTATGGGGGCATGGGGGGGACATGGGGACATTGGGGGGTAGGGGGACGGGGGGGCGTGGGGGATGGGGGCCATGGGGGGGGCGTTATGGGGCCATGGGGGCAGGGGGGACATGGGGACATTGAGGGGACACGGGGACATTTGGGGGGGGCACAGGGGATTTGCCCCCACATTGGGGGGACGTTTGGGATATGGGGGGGGGGGGCAATGGGGGCACCGGGGGATGTGGGGGGGGGGGTCTGGGGGCACTGGGGACGTGGGGAATAACGGCCCTTGGGGGATGTGAAGGTCGCTGGGGAGGTGGGGGGGTCACTGGGGGGGGCACGGGGGGGGATGGGGGGGCACGAGGGGGGACACGAGGGGGGGCACGAGGGGGGGACACGTAGACACTTTGGGGGGCACCTGGGGGACACCGGGAGCAGGGGAGGGGGAGGGGGGATCCCTGTCCCCGCTGAGGGGCACGGGGGGGTCCCGTGCCAGCCCCCCACCCCCCGGGGTGCCGCGGGGGGTGTGGGGGGGAGCTGACCCCTGCCCCCCCCCCGCAGTGCGGCAGCAACCCGCTGCCGGGGCTGACGAAGCAGGAGGATTGCTGCGGCAGCATCGGCACCGCCTGGGGCCAGAGCAAGTGCCACAAGTGCCCCCAGCTGCAGTGTGAGTGGGGGGGGGGGGGGGGGGGCGGGGGGGGTCCTGGGGGGTGTGCCCCCCCCTCCCCCCACCCCCCGGCCCCCTGCGAGCCTCTCTGCGCGTTGCAGACGCGGGGGTGCAGAAGACGGGCGCCGTGCGGGGGAGCACGGGGGGACTGCCCCCAGGGCTACAAGCGCCTCAACAGCAGCCACTGCCAGGGTAGGCGGGCGTGCAAGGGGCGTGCAAACGGGCGTGCAAACGGGCGTGCAGGGGGCATGCATTGGGCGTGCATTGGGCATGCAACGGGCATGCAACAGGCATGCAATGGGTGTGCAACGGGCGCGCAATGAGCGTGCAACAGGTGTGCAATGAGCGTGCAACGGGTGTGCAAGGGGCGTGCAGGGAGCATGCAGGCGGGGGGGCGTGTGTGCAGCGGGGGGTGTGTGCATGGGGCCGTGCATGCGCACACGTGGTGCAAGCAAGCGGGGGAGTGCGTGTGTGCAAACACCGGGGGGGCACACGGGCGTGCACGGGGTGGGTGTGCACGGGAATGCGCGTGCAAGCACCACGGGGGTGTGCACAGCACCAGGTGTGTGCACGGTGCAGGTGTGCACAGCACCACACATGCAAGCACCACAGGGACATGCACAGCACCACGTGTGTGCACGGTGCAGTTGTGCACAGCACCCCCTGCACAGCGCAGTTGTGCACAGCACCACGTGTGTGCAAGCAGCGGATGTGCTCAGCACCACGTGCATGCATGCACAGTGCAGATTTTGCACAGCACCAATGCGCACGTGCCCGATGCAGATCTGCGTGCACGGTGCAGCCTTGCACAGGACCACGTGTGTGCATGCACGGCGCAGATTTGCACCGCACCGATGCGTGCACGCACCTTGCAGAGTTGCACAGCACCACACACGCACGCAAGAGGCCGATTTGCACGGCGCCGGTGCGTGCACCCTGCAGAGCTGCAGCCCCGATGCACGCACAGCGCAGGTCTGCACGGCACCAGCGCATGCACGATGCAGACGTGCACAGCACCACTGCACGCACCTTGCAGCCCCGATGCACGCACGATGCAGACGTGCACAGCACCACTGCACGCACCTTGCAGCCCCGATGCACGCACGATGCAGACGTGCACGGCACCAAAGCACGCACCTTGCGTATTTGCAGCACCAGAGCACGCACAGTGCAGATCTGCACGGCACCAGTGCACGCACCTTGCAGCTCTGCAGCCCTGATGCGTGCACGATGCAGACGTGCACAGCACCAGTGCACGCACCTTGCAGCCCCGATGCACGCACAGCGCAGGTCTGCACAGCACCACTGCATGCACCTTGTGTATTTGCAGCACCAGAGCACACACAGTGCAGATCTGCACAGCACCAGTGCACGCACGATGCAGATGTGCACAGCACCACAGCATGCACCTTTGCAGCTCTGCAGCCCTGATGCACACACAGTGCAGATGTGCACAGCACCAATGCACGCATGATGCAGACGTGCACAGCACCAGTGCACACACCTTGCAGCCCTGATGTGTGCACGATGCAGATGTGCACGGCACCAATGCACGCACCTTGCAGCCCCGATGCACACACGATGCAGACGTGCACAGCACCACTGCACGCACCTTGCAGCCCCGATGCACGCACAGCGCAGGTCTGCACAGCACCAGTGCACGCACAGTGCAGATGTGCACAGCACCAGTGCACGCATGATGCAGACGTGCACAGCACCAAAGCACGCACCTTGCAGCCCCGATGCATGCACCCTGCAGCCCCGCAGCACCGCTGCATGCACCTTGCAGCCCTGCAGCCCCGATGCATGCACCCTGCAGCCCCGCAGCACCGCCTGCATGCACCGTGCAGATCCGCGCCGCCCTGCCTGCATGCGCGGTGCAGACGCGCCCGGGGCTGGGTGCGCGCTCCCCCCCCCGGTGCCGTGCCCCCCCCCGGCACCCCCCCGCCCCCCGCGGGGCCGGGGGCACTGACGCGGCTCCGCAGACATCAACGAGTGCGCCATGCAGGGCGTCTGCCAGCACGGCGACTGCCTCAACACCCAGGGCAGCTTCCGCTGCGCCTGCAAACCCGGCCACGTGCTGGGGGGCCCTCCCGCAGCCAGTGCCTCCCGTACGTGGGGGTCTGGGGGGGGGGGGGGGTCTTGGGGGGGGTTGGGGGGGTCCTGGGGGGGTTGTGGAGGGGATGGGGGGGGTCCTGGGGGGGTTTGGGGGGGTCTTGGGGGGGGGGTTGGGGGGGGTCCTTGGGGGGGTTGGGGGCGTCCTTGGGGGGTTCTTGGGGGGTTGGGGGGCCCTTGGGGGTTGGGGGGGTCTTGGGGGAGTTGGGGAGGGGATGGGGGGGGGGCCTGGGGGGGTTGGGGAGGGGATCGGGGGGGTTGGGGGGGGGGTTGGGGGGGGCTAGGGGGGATTGGCGAGGGGATGGGGGGGTCCTGGGGGGTTGGAGAGGGGATGGGGGGGGGGGGGTCCTGGGGGGGTTGGGGAGGGGATCGGGGGGTCCTTGGGGGGTTGGGGGGGTCTTGGGGGGTTGTGGAGGGGATGGGGGGGGTTCTGGGGGGGTTTGGGGGGTCTTGGGGGGGTTGGAGAGGGGATGGGAGGGGTCCTGGGGGGTCCTTGGGGGGGTTTAGGGGGGTCTTGGGGGGGGGGGGTGGGAAGGGGATGTGGGGGTCCTGGGGGGGTTGGGGCAGTCTTTGGGGGGTTTGAGGGGGTTGGGGGGGCTCTGGGGGGTTGGGGGGAGCTGGGGGGCTCCCGGGGGTCTGGGGGGCTGGGGAGGGGGGCTCTAGGGTCTGTGGGGGCTCCCTGGAGTGTTTGGGGGGTTGGGGGGGCTATGGGGGAGCTGGGGGGTTCCCAGGGGGTCTGGAGGGGGGCTGTGGGGGGGCTATGGGGTCTGGGGGGCTCCCTGGGGGGCTATGGGGGGGTTCGGGGGGCTCTCTGGGGGGCCATGGGGGGGGGGTTGGGGGGGCTATGGGGGAGCTGGGGCGGAGCTGGGGGGTTCCCAGGGGGGCTGGAGGGGGGCTGTGGGGGGTTGGGGGGGGCTTTGGGGGCCTGGGGGGGCTCCCATGGGTCCTGCAGGGGGTCTATAGGGGGATTGGGGGGTCTTGTTTATTATGGGGGGGGGTCCCATGTACTGGGGGGTCCCAGGTGTCTTTGGGTGGGGGTCCTGGGGGGGGCTCCCACTTTTATGAGGGTCTGGAGGGGGGGGGGCTGTTTATTATGGGGGGGCATGTGTTATGGGGAGGCCCTATGTATTGGGGGGCTATGTATTGGGGGGGGCTATGTGTTGGGGGGGGCTACGTATTGGGGGGTGTCCTATGTATAGCAGGGGATCCTATGCGTTATGGGGGGGTCCTATATATTATGGGGGGGTCCTGGGGGGTGTCCCTGTCTTTCTGTTTGGGGGGGGTCAGTTTTTCCAAGGGTCCCAGTGTGGGGGGGGGCTCCAAGTTTGGGGCTGTCCGGTGCGGTGTGTGCATGGTGGGGGGGGTCACCCTGCCTCGGGGTGCTCCCACGAGGTGCTGACCCCCCCACGAGGTGCTGACCCCCCCCCCCCGTTGTTCTGTGCCCCCCCCCAGCGGAGAAGGGCGAGGAGCGGGGGCTGTGCTTCCGGCTGGTGGCCCCCCCCCCAGCAGTGCCAGCACCCGCTGCCCACCCGCCTGACGCGCCAGACCTGCTGCTGCAGCGTGGGCAAGGCCTGGGGGGGCCGCTGCGAGCGCTGCCCCGCCGACGGCACCCGTACGGGGGGGGCACGGGGGGGAGATTGGGGGGGGCGTGTTGGGGGGGCAGGGATTGGGGGGAGATATGGGGGGAGAGATTGGGGGGGAGATATGGGGGGAGATATTGGGGGGCATTGGGGGAGGACCAATTTGGGGGGGGCAGATACCGGGGGGGCATGTTGGGTGGGAGATATTTGGGGGGCATACTGGGGGGTAAATTGGGGGGGCCATGCTGGGGGAGATTTTGGGGGGGGCACTTGGGGGGATCCATTGTGTGGGGGGAGATATTGGGGGCATTGGGGGGGCGTTTTGGGGGGGCAGGGATTGGGGGGAGATATTGGGGGGGAGATATGGGGGGGGGCGTTGGGGGGGCAGGGATTGGGGGGAGATATTGGGGGGGAGATATGGGGGGGGGGCATTGGGGGGGCAGGGGTTGGGGGAGATATTGGGGGGGAGATATTGGGGGGGCAGGGATTGGGGGGGAGATATTGGGGGGGGGGAGATATTGGGGGAGATATTGGGGGAGATATTGGGGGGAGATATTGGGGGGAGATATGGGGGGCATTGGGGGGCAGGGATTGGGGGGGAGATATTGGGGGGAGATATTGGGGGGGAGATATTGGGGGGAGATATTGGGGGGCAGGGATTGGGGGGGAGATATTGGGGGGAGATATTGGGGGGCGTTGGGGGGGGCACGGGGGGAGATATTGGGGGGAGATATGGGGGGGGCCTTGGGGGAGGACCAATTTGGGGGGGGCATGCTGGGGGAGATATTGGGGGGGCATTGGGGGGGCATTGGGGGGGGCATTGTGGGGAGATGGGGGGGCATTGGGGGGAGGGATTGGAGGGGAGCATTTGGGGAGGGGTCCCACGGGGGGGCATTGAATGGGGGCACCTCCTGGGGGAGGGGACCCATTGGGGGGATGTTTGGGGGGGGCATAGAGGAGACATTTGGGGGGGGGGAGCACTGGGGGGGGCACAGAAGGAGGGGGGAGCTCCCCATCCTCACCTCTCCACCCCCCCATTATTTTGGGGAACACGCCCCCACACCCAATTATTTTTTTTGGGGGGGGGTGCGTGTGACATCCCGGCCCCCCCCGTGACCCCCCTTATTTTTGTGCCCCCCCCCCCGCAGCCGCCTTCAAGGCCATCTGCCCGGCGGGGAAGGGCTACCACGTGCTGACGTCGCACCAGACCCTCACCATCCAGGGCGAGAGCGACTTCACCCTGCACCTGCACCCCGACGGCCCCCCGAGCGCCCCCGGCCCCCCCGCCCGCCCCCAGCCCCGCGCCCCCCGAGGCGCCCCCCCAGGTGGGTGACGCCGCCCCCCCCCAGCCCCCATCCTCGCATCGCCGTGTCCCCCCCTGCCCCCCCCCCCCTTCTTTGTCCTCTGGTCCTGGGGGGGTCTCCTGGTGGCCCCCCCCCATGTCCTTACACCCCCCCCCATGTCCTTACACCCCCCCCCCCGCCATCACCCCCCCATGCCATCACCCCCCCCCCATGCCCCCTGGTGTCCCCCCACATCCCAGTGTCCCTGGGGGTCCTGTGAGCCCCCCCCACCCCCCCCCCCATGTCACCCCACATCCCCCCATGTCCCTTGAGCCCCCCCGTGTCCCCACCCCCCATGTCACCCCCTATGCCCCCCATGTACCCTGAGCCCCCCCAAGTCCCCCCATCCCCCCACCCCCCTAAAATCCCTTCTTACCCCCCATATCCCCCACCCCCCACGACCCTCTGTGTCCCCCCCACGTCCCCTGTGACCCCCCCCCCATCGCCCCCCCCCATCCATTTGGGGTCTCACCCCCCTTCCCTTGCAGCTGTGACTCCTGCAGCCATGGTGAGTGTGGGGTCGTGGGGGGGGGGCCATGGGGATGGGGGGGGCATGGGGGGGGCCATGGGGGGGGGGGGGGCATGGGGGGGGCCATGGGAATGGGGGGCATGGGGGGGGCCATGGGGATGGGGGGGGGGGCATGGGGGGGGCCATGGGGAGGGGGGGGCAGGGGGACAAGGGGGGACAGGGGGCCAAGGGGGGCCATGGGGATGGGGGGGACAGGGGGACATGGGGGGACGCGGGGGGATGTGGGGGACGTGGGGGGGTCCGGGGGGGCCATGGGGGGGGGGTCTCAGGGCGGGGGGGCACATGGGGCCGTGTCCCCCCCAGCTGCCGGCTTTCTGGACCCACTCGGAGGAGCAGGGCCTGGAGCAGCCCCGGGGAGCTCCCCGGCCCCCCGGTACCCTGGTGAGTGGGGGGGGGGGGGGGGGGCACCTGGGGACGGGACGGGGACGTTCGGGGGTGGGATGGGGACAGAGGAGGGCATTTGGGGACGTTTGGGGACATTTGGGGACGTTTGGGGACATTTGGGGACAGATGGGGACATTTGGGGACGTTTGGGGACAGATGGGGACATTTGGGGACGTTTGGGGACATTTGGGGACAGGGATGGGGATGGGATGGGGACATTTGGGGACATCTGGGGACATTTGGGGACAGATGGGGACATTTGGGGATGGGATGGGGACATTTGGGGAAATTTGGGGACATTTGGGGACATTTGGGGATGGGATGGGGACATTTGAGGAAATTTGGGGACATTTGGGGACATTTGGGGACATTTGGGGACAGATGGGGACATTTGGGGACGTTTGGGGACATTTGGGGACGTTTGGGGACGGGGATGGGGATGGGAAGGGGACATTTGGGGACATTTGGGGACATCTGGGGACGGGGGAGACATGGGGACTGGGAGGGGGACATTTGGGGATGGGATTTGGGGACATTTGGGGACAGGGATGGGGGTGGGATGGGGACAGATGGGGACATTTGGGGATGGGATGGAGACATTTGGGGACATTTGGGGACATTTGGGGACGTTTGGGGACGTTTGGGGACCGGGATGGGAATGGGATGGGGACATTTGGGGACATTTGGGGATGGGGAGGGACATGGGGAGTGGGAGGGGGACATTTGGGGATGGGATGGGGACATTTGGGGACGTTTGGGGACATTTGGGGACAGGGATGGGGATGGGATGGGGACATTTGGGGACATTTGGGGACATTTGGGGACATTTGGGGACAGGGATGGGGATGGGATGGGGACATTTGGGGACATTTGGGGACATTTGGGGACAGGGATGGGGATGGGATGGGGACATTTGGGGATGGGATGGGGACATTTGGGGTCGTCTGGGGACGTTTGGGGACGTTTGGGGCCATGGGGCCATGGAACGGGATGGAGCCAGGACGGGACCGAGGACGCGGGTGGGACGGGGCCGGGTGGGACGGGGCCGCCTGGGGCCACTCGGGGACCCCGGGGCCGGGTGACGGCCGTGGCTGGGGGCTGGGCGGGGTGGGGGTGGGGGGGGTGTGGGGGTGGGGGGGGGGTGACCCGGCGGTGCCCCCCCCCAGAGGTGATCGCCCGGCCCACCACGGCGGTGGTGTGGCGCCTGCCGGCCGAGCAGCACACCCGCAGCGCCGCCGAGATCGCCCCCACCCAGGTCACCGGTGAGAGCCCCCCGGGACCCCCAGAACCCCCAGGCCCCCAGGCCCCCCGAGACCCCCAGCCCCCCTGAGGTCCCTAGGAGCCCCCCCCCACACCCCCTGGGACCCTTCTGGGACCCCCCGGGCACCCCCAAATCCCCCAGGAGCTCCCCTGGGACCCCCCAGGACCCACTTGAGAAGCTTTGGGACCCCCGAGACCACCAGGACCCCCTGGGACCCCCAGGATCCCCCCCAGGACCCCCATGGGAAGCCTTGGGACCCCCGACCCCCCAGGACCCCTTTGAGACCCCCAAACCCCTTTGCCCCCCCTTGGGAACCCTTGGGTTCCCCCTGACCCCCCCAGGTCCCCCTCGGGACTCCTCTGACCCCCCTGGGACCCCCTGATCCCCTTGGGACCCCCCAAGTCCCCCTTGGGACCCCCAGACCCCCCCCCGGACCCCTTTGGGAAGCTTTGGGACCCCCCCAGGACCCTCTTGGCACCCTCTGGCCACCCCGGGACCCCCTTGGGAAATCTTGGGAGCCCCCCGACCCCCCAGGTCCCCCTTAGGGCCCCCCAGCCCCCCTGGGGCCCCCTTGGGACCCCCTGACCCCCCAGGATCCCCTTGGGAGCCCCCCGACCCCTCTGGGCCCCCCCTCGGGAAGCCTCGCCCCCCCCAGTGCCCCCCGACCCCCCCATGTCCCCCCCCCGCAGAGACGGACGAGTGCAAGCTGAACCGCAACATCTGCGGCCCCGGGGAGTGCGTGATGGGGCAGGGGGTACAGCTGCCTCTGCTACCCCGGCTACCGCTGGCACCCGCAGCGCCGCTACTGCGCCGGTACGGGGGGCGGGGGGGCACGGCCGCACACGCGTGTGAGTGTGCACGGGGTCGGGACACGGCCGCACACGTGTGTGAGTGTGCACGGGGACGGGGCATGGCTGCACACGTGTGTGAGTGTGCACGGGGTCGGGGAATGGCTGCACACGGGTGTGAGTGTGCACGGGGTCGGGGCACGGCTGCACATGTGTGTGAGTGTGCACGGGGTCGGGGCACGGCTGCACACGTGTGTGAGTGTGCACGGGGTCAGGGCATGGCTGCACACGTGTGTGAGTGTGCACGGGGTCAGGGAATGGCTGCACACGTGTGTGAGTGTGCATGGGGTCGGGGAATGGCTGCACACGTGTGTGAGTGTGCACGGGGTTAGGGAATGGCTGCACACGTGTGTGAGTGTGCACGGGGTCAGGGAATGGCTGCACACGTGTGTGAGTGTGCACGGGGTCAGGCACGGCCGCACACGTGTGTGAGTGTGCACGGGGTTAGGGAATGGCTGCACACGCGTGTGAGTGTGCACGGGGTCAGGGAATGGCTGCACACGTGTGTGAGTGTGCACGGGGTCAGGGCACGGCCGCACACGTGTGTGAGTGTGCACGGGGTTAGGGAATGGCTGCACACGCGTGTGAGTGTGCACGGGGTCAGGGAATGGCTGCACACGTGTGTGAGTGTGCACGGGGTCAGGGCACGGCCGCACACGTGTGTGAGTGTGCACGGGGTTAGGGAATGCTGCACACGTGTGTGAGTGTGCATGGGGTCGGGGAATGGCTGCACACGTGTGTGAGTGTGCACGGGGTCGGGGAATGGCCGCACACGTGTGTGAGTGTGCACGGGGTCAGGGAATGCTGCACACGTGTGTGAGTGTGCAAGGGGTCAGGGAATGGCCGGACACGTGTGTGAGTGTGCACGGGTTTAGGGAATGGCCCCACACGTGTGTGAGTGTGCACGGGGTCAGGGCACAGCCGCCCATGCACGTATTTGTGCACGGGGTCAGGGAATGGCTGCACACGTGTGTGAGTGTGCACGGGGTCAGGGAATGGCCGCACACGTGTGTGAGTGTGCACGGGGTCGGGGAATGGCTGCACACGTGTGTGAGTGTGCACGGGGTCGGGGAATGGCTGCACACGTGTGTGAGTGTGCACGGGGTCGGGGAATGGCCGCACACGTGTGTGAGTGTGCACGGGGTCAGGGAATGCTGCACACGTGTGTGAGTGTGCAAGGGGTCAGGGAATGGCCGGACACGTGTGTGAGTGTGCACGGGTTTAGGGAATGGCCCCACACGTGTGTGAGTGTGCACGGGGTCAGGGCACAGCCGCCCATGCACGTATTTGTGCACGGGGGTCGGGGAATGGCGGCACAGGCGCGTGCACTGGTCTGGGGGCACGGTCGCACACGTACGTGTGAGTGTGCACGGGGCCGGGGCCCGTCCGCACACACGTGTGCCGTGGCACAGACGTGAACGAGTGTGAGGCGGACCCGTGCGGCGCCGGCCGCGGCGTGTGCATGAACACGGGCGGCTCCTACAACTGCCACTGCCACCGCGGCTTCCAGCTCCGCGTGCACAAGGGCGTGCGCTCCTGCGTGGGTGAGCGGCACGGGGACACGGGGGGGACACGGGGGGACACGGGGACACGGGGGGGCACGAGGACACGGGGGGGCACGGGGACAGAGGGGGACATGGGGACACGGGGGGGGACACGGGGGGGACATGGGGACAGGGGATGTGGGGACATGGGGACAGGGGGATTTGGGGACGGGGGGATTTGGGGACAGGGGGACATGGGGACAGGGGGATTTGGGGAGATGGGGACATGGGGACAGGGGATTTGGGGACAGGGGGATTTGGGGACAGGGGGACAGGGGGATTTGGGGACAGGGGGATTTGGGGACATGGGGACAGGGGGACGTGGGGACAGGGGGATATGGGGACAGGGGGATTTGGGGACAGGGGGATTTGGGGAGATGGGGACATGGGGATGGAAATGTGGGGACACCAGGCACAGGGTCACAGGGATTTGGGGGTGCGGGGCTATTGGGATATGGGGACATGGGGGGTGCGGGGATTTGGGGACGTGGGGAACACTGGGCATTGGGATTATGGGGACGTGGGGACACTGGGCAGGGGGACACGGGGACATGGGGACACGGGGACGTGGGGACACGGGGACGTGGGGACACAGGGATGTGGGGACGGGATTTGGGGACAGGGGGATTTGGGGATGGGGGATATGGGGACATGGGGACAGGGGGTCACGGGGATGGAGGGATATGGGGACAGGGGGATATGGGGATGGAGGATTTGGGTATGGGGGGATTTGGGGACGGGGGGACATGGGGACAGGGATGTGGGGACAGGGGGATTTGGGGACAGGGGGATTTGGGGACGGGGGAATTTGGGGATGGGGGGATTTGGGGATGGGGGGATATGGGGACATGGGGACAGGGGGATATGGGGATGGAGGATTTGGGTACGGGGGGATTTGGGGACGGGGGGACATGGGGACAGGGGGACAGGGGGATTTGGGGACAGGGGGATTTGGGGACGGGGGAATTTGGGGACGGGGGGATTTGGGGATGGGGGGATATGGGGACAGGGGGATATGGGGATGGAGGATTTGGGTATGGGGGGATTTGGGGACGGGGGGACATGGGGACAGGGATTTGGGGACAGGGGGATTTGGGGACAGTGGGATTTGGGGACGGGGGGATTTGGGGATGGGGGATTTGGGGCCGGGGGGATTTGGGGCCCCGGGGCCACGGGGCCGTGTCGGTGCGCGCAGACGTGGACGAGTGCGCCAAGGCCGACATCTGCGGGGACGGCGGCACCTGCGCCAACGCGCCCGGCCACTACAAGTGCCACTGCCACCAGGGCTACCGCCGCAAGGGCGCCCGGCAGCCGCTCTGCGAGGGTGGGCGCGGGGGGGCGGGGGGGCTGGGGGGCGGGGGGGGCAGGGGCACGGGGACAGGGAGGGGGACGCGGGGAGGGCGCGGGGACGGGGGGACATGGGGATGGGACATGGGGGCGTGGGGATGGGGATGTGGGGACATGGGGGGGCATGGGGGGGCGTGGGGATGGGGGGCAGGGGGGGCATGGGGGGGGACAGGGGACATGGGGGGCACGAGGGGGGCATGGGGATGGGACTGGGGGGGCAGGGGGACATGGGGAGGACATGGGGGGGAGATGGGGACATGGGGGGGACGGGGGGCATGGGGAGGGGGACATGGGGACAAGGGGATGGGCCATGGGGGGGCGTGGGGATAGGGGGCAGGGGGGGCATGGGGGGGACACGAGGGGGGCATGGGGACATGGGGATGGGGACGGGGAACGGGGGGGGCACATGGGGACGGGGGGGCACGGGGAGGGCAATTGGGGGGCATGGGGACATGGGGATGGGGACAGGGGGACGGGGGGCACATGGGGACGGGGGGGCATGGGGAGGGCAATGGGGGGCATGGGGACATGGGGGGGACATGGGGGGAGCATGGGGGGCTGGGGGGGCAGGGGAATGGGGAGGGGGGACATGGGGACATGGGGGGGGACACGAGGAGCCACAGCAGGAGCCACTGGTAACAGAGCCCTGTGGGGTCCCCCGTGTCCCCTGGTGCCCCCCCGTGTCCCCACGCCCCGTGTCCCCTGGTGCCCCCCCGTGTCCCCACGCCCCCGTGTCCCCTGGTGCCCCCATGTCCCCACGCCCCCCGTGTCCCCTTGTGCCCCCCCGCGCCCCCCCCCCAGACATCAACGAGTGCCTGGACGCGGGCTCGTGCCCCCGAGGCCAAGTGCGAGAACCTCCCGGGGAGCTTCTCGTGCACCCCCTGCCCCCCGGCTTCCGCGGCCACCACGGCGCCTGCCACGGTGAGACCCCCCCGGGACCCCCACGGCCGGGACCCCCCCAGGGCCGGGATCCCCCCCCAGGGCCAGGGACCCCCCCCTCAGGGCTGGGACCCCCTCCCCAAGGGGACCCGGGGGGATACCCCAATGTCCGTGGCCCCCCGCCTTGGGGACCCCAATATGTGTGCCCCCCCCCCAGGACCCCAATATTTGTGCCCCCCCCAAACCCCAATACCTGGGTGCCCCTATCCCAGGGACCCCAATATTTGTGCCCCCCAAAAGACCCCAATATTTGTGCCCCCTCCCAAACCCCAATATTGGTGCCCCCAATAGTTGTGCCCCCCAAAGACCCCAATATTTGCACCCCCCCAAAGACCCCAATATTTGTGCCCCCCCCCAAAGACCCCGATACCTGGGTGCCCCCCAAAGATCCCCTCTCCTGGGCACCCCAATCCCCCCTCCCTTGGGACCCCAATATTTGCCCCCCCCGAAGTCCCAGGGCCCCCAACACCCGCATGCCCCCCCCCACTAACCGTGCCCCCCCCAGACATAAACGAGTGCGAGGAGGGGGGCTGTGCCCCAGCGGGGTCTGCGTCAACACCCCCGGCTCCTTCAAGTGCCAGTGCCCCCCGGGCTGCACCCGGCCAAGGACCCCCCCGCTGCGAAGGTGGGGGCCGGGGGGGGGGGTCCCCGAGGGGGTTGGGGGGGGGTGAGGGGCCTGGGGGGGACTGGGGGGCCGGGGGGATGTCCCCGAGGGGTTTGGGGGGTCCTCAAGGGGTTGGGGTGGGGGTGAGGGGGCTGGGGGGTCCCCGAGGGGTTTGGGGGGGGGCGAGGGGCCTGGGGGGGGACTGGGGGGGGCCGGGGGATGTCCCCGAGGGGTTTGGGGGGTCCCCGAGGGGTTTGGGGGGGGTGAGGGGGCTGGGGGGGTGTCCCGGAGGGGTTTGGGGGGGGGCTGGGGGGTCCCCAAGGGATTTGGGGGGGGTCAGGGGGCTTGGGGGGTGCTATTAGGGGGGTCTGGGGGGGCAGAGTGCATGGGGGGTGCATGGGGGGGTCTGGTGGGTTATGGGGTGGGGGGATTTATGGGGGTGAGGGTCGTGGGGGGGGGCTACGGGGGGGGATTTATGGGTCGGGGGGGGGGCCTTGGGGGGGGGTTATGAGGGGGATTTATGGGGCGGGGGGGATCTGGGGGGTTATGGGGAGGGGGCAAGGGGGGGTCTGGGGGTCTTGGGGGGGTTATGGGGCATGGAGGGGGGCCTGTGGGGTCGGGGGGGGGGGTTGGGGGTCGTGGGGGAGGGTTGGGGGTCGTGGGGGAGGGTTGGGGGTCCGCCCCCCCCCCCCCAGACATCGACGAGTGTGAGTTCGCGGGGGCGTGCGTGGGGGGCGAGTGCGTGAACACGGTGGGCTCCTACCGCTGCCTCTGCCGGCCCGGCTTCGCGCTGCTGCACGGCCGCAAGTGCCAAGGTGAGTGTGAGCCCTTGCACGCGCGTGTGTGAGGCCCCTCCCCACCCCCCTCCGGGCACGCCATCGGGCGGGGGAAGCCCCTCGCACGACGGGGTGGGAGCCCCTTGCACGGCGGCACGTGCGAGAGCCCCTTGCACAAGCGTGTGTTGCACAATGGTGCGTGCAAGAAGCTCTTGCACAAGTGTTGCGTGTGCAGCGGCGCGTGCAAGAGTGCCTTCTCCGACAGCGTGCGTTGCACAAGTGTCTGCAACAGCGCCTTGCACAAGCGTGGCCTTCACGCCCGCCCGTTGCACGACACAGCAGCCCCTTGCACAACCGTGCATTGCACAACGTAACGTGCAAGAGCCCCTTGCACACCTGTGCCTCGCACAACACAATGTGCACCGGCCCCTTGCACAACCGTGCATTGCACAACACAACGTGCAAGAGCCCCTTGCACACCTGTGCCCTCGCACAGCACAACGTGCACCAACGCCTTGCACACCTGTGCCTCGCACAACACAATGTGCACCGGCCCCTTGCACAACCGTGCATTGCACAACACAACGTGCAGAGCCCCTTGCACACCTGTGCCTCGCACAACACAACGTGCACCAGCCCCTTGCACAACCGTGCATTGCACAACGTAACGTGCAAGAGCCCCTTGCACACCTGTGCCTCGCACAACACAACGTGCACCGGCCCCTTGCACAACCGTGCATTGCACAACGTAACGTGCAAGAGCCCCTTGCACACCTGTGCCTCGCACAGCACAACGTGCACCAACGCCTTGCACACCTGTGCATTGCACAACACAACGTGCACCGGCCCCTTGCACAACCGTGCATTGCACAATGTAACGTGCAAGAGCCCCTTGCACACCTGTGCCTCGCACAACACAACGTGCACCGGCCCCTTGCACAAGCACCCGTTGCACAACCGCCACGCATAGCGCCCCTTGCACCCCGTGACGCGCACCGGCCCCTTGCACAAGCACCCGTTGCACGGCAGCTTGCGGAGCAGCCCCTCGCACGCCTGTGCGTTGCACACGAGCGTGCGGAGCAGCCCCTTGCATGACCACCCGTTGCACGATCGGCCCCCCCCCCTCGCACGAGGCCCCTTCCCCCTCGCACGAGGCGCCCCCCCATCGCACGAGGCGCCCCCCATCGCACGAGGCCCACCCCCTCGCACGAGGGCCGCTCCCCCCTTGCACGGGCCCCCTTGCACGCCCGCCGTGCCCCGCAGACATCGACGAGTGTGCGCTGGACGCGGGGCTCTGCGCCCCCACGGCGCCTGCGCCAACCTCGAGGGTTCCTTCGCCTGCCTCTGCCCCCGGCTTCGCCCCCGCGCCCGACCGCCGCAGCTGCCAGGGTGGGTGCCGGGGGGGGGCGCCGGGGGGGGGGGACATCTCGGGGGGGGGTTTGGGGGGGCCTTGGGGGGGTGGGGAGGGGTTGGGGGGGGGCCTGGGGGGGGTGTAGAGGGGATGGGGGGGGGGCTTGGGGGGGGGGGGGGGGGGATGGGGGGGGGTTGGGGGGGCTGGGGGGGTGGGGAGGGGCCAGGGGGGTCGTTTGGGGGGTTGGGAGGGGATGGGGGGTCCTTGGGGGCTTTGGGGGGGTCTCTTGGGGGGTTCTGGGTCTCCTGGGGGTCCCTGGGGGTCCCTAGGGGTCTCTGGGGGCTCTGGGGGTCCCTGGGGGCTCTGGGGGGGCTCCTGGGGGGTTCTGGGTCTCTTGGGGGGTCCCTGGGGGTCCCTAGGGGTCTCTGGGGGCTCTGGGGGTCCCTGGGGGGCTCTGAGGGGGGCTCCTGGGGGTTCTGGGTTACTTGGGGGGGTCGCTGGGGGTCCCTGGGGGTCTCTGGGGGCTCTGGGGGTCCCTGGGGGGGTCTGTAGGGCTCCTGGGGGGGGGTCCCTGGGGGCTCTGGGGGTCTCTTGGGGGGTTCTGGGTCTCTTGGGGGTTCCCTGGGGGTCTTTGGGGGCTTTGGGGGTCCCTGGGGGTCTCTGGGGGGGTCTGTAGGGCTCCTGGGGGGGGGTCCCTGGGGGCTCTGGGGGAGGGCTCCTGGGGGGTTCTGGGTTGCTTGGGGGGTCTCTGGGGGTCTCTGGGGGTCCCTGGGGGTCCCTGGGGGGGGTTTCCTGGGGGGTTCCTGGGGGCTCTTGGGGGTCCTTGGGGGTCTTTGGGGCTTTGGGGGTCCCTGGGGTGCCTCCGGGGGTCTTGGGGGGGTTCTGGGTCTCTTGGGGGGTCCCTGGGGGTCTTTGGGGGGTGTCTGTAGGGCTCCTGGGGGGTCCCCAGGGGATTATGGGGGTCTCTGGGGGTCTCTGGGATGCCTCTGGGGGTCTTGGCTGGGTTCTGGGTCTCTTGGGGGTCCTTGGGGGTCCCTGGGGGGGGGTCTGTAGGGCTCCTGGGGGGGTCCCTGGGGGCTCTGGGGGTTCTCTGGGGTTCCCCAGGGGATTCTGGGGGTCTTTGGGGGTCCCTGGGGTGCCTCCGGGGGTCTTGGGGGGTTCTGGGTCTCTTGGGGGGTCCCTGGGGGTTCCTGGGGGGGGTCTGTAGGGCTCCTGGGGGGCTCCGGGGGTCCCTAACCCCCCCCCCGGTGCTGACGGGGGTGTCAGAGCGGGAGCCCCCGCCCCGCGCAAGGAGTGCTACGGCAGCCTGGAGGAGCCGGTGCTGTGCGACGCCGTGCTGGCCCCCAACGTGACGCGGGGGAGTGCTGCTGCTCGCTGGGCGCCGGCTGGGGGGACCACTGCGAGGTCTTCCCCTGCCCCGTGCCCTCCTCCGGTACGGGGGGCGGGGGGGGCCGGGGGGGGTCCGGGGGGTCGGGGGGGGGTCAAGGGGGGGGATGGGGAGGGGGTTTGGGGGGGCTTGGGGGGTCTGGGGGGTCGGGGGGCTCTGGGGGTTCTTGGGGGGACAGGCAGGGGGGTTGAATGGGGCTGGGGGGGGGGGGGAGGGTGTTAGGATGGGGCTGGGGGTCCTGGGGGGGTCGGCGAGGTCTGGGGGGGGAAGTCTGGGGTGGGCCGGGGGTCTCTGGGCCCCCCCCCCCAACTCGTGCCCCCCCCCCCCCCCCCCCCCAGCCGAGTTCCTGGCGCTGTGCCCCGACGGGAAGGGGTTCATCCTGGACGAGGACGGCCTCAACTACGGGGTCCCCGCGCACCGCGGTGAGAGCCCCCCGGGACCCCCCCCGGGGACAGCCCTCGGAAACACCCCCCCCCGCAAGGACCCCCACCTCCCCAGGACTCCCCCCCCGGGACCCCCGGCCCTGTGCCCATCCCCTGGCGTCCCCCCACACCCCCTGTCTCCGTGCCCCCCCTGTCCCCAGTGCCCCCCAAATCCCCCCAAATTCCCCCCATAGCCCCCCCACATAACCCCCGACCCCCCCACATCCCTCCGTATCCTCCCCGTACCCCCCATTCCCCCCCCCACATCCCCCCCCACAACCCCTCCAACCACCCCCAACCCCCCCAGCCCCCCCCCAAACCCCCTCATATGCCCCCCATATCCCCACAAACCCCCACAACCCCCCCCAAACCCCCCATAGCCCCCCCATAGCCCCCCATAACCCCCCCATCCCCCCCACCCCCCCACATCCCTCCGTACCCTCCCCGTACCCCCCCCCCCCCCCCCACATCCCCCCCACAACCCCTCCAACCACCCCCAACCCCCCCAGCCCCCCCAAACCCCCTCATATGCCCCCCATATCCCCACAAACCCCCACAACCCCCCCCAAACCCCCCATAGCCCCCCATAACCCCCCCATAACCCCCCCATACCACCCCATATCCCCCTTATCCCCCTATATCCCCCAAGCCCCCCTGCCCCCCCGACCCCCCAAGCCCCCCAAGCCCCCTGTGCCCCCTCATGCCCCCAAAGCCCCCCCATGCCCCCCATATCCCCCCCAAACCCCCCATAACCCCCCTATACCCCCCCATATCCCCCCGTTTCCCCCCATATCCCCCCCATACCCTCCCATATCCCCCTTATCCCCCTATATCCCCCATGGCCCCCCTGCCCCCTGAACCTCCCCATGCCCCCCAAGCCCCCTCTGCCCCCCAAGCCCCCCTGTGCACCCCCATGCCCTTGGTGCCCCCCATGCCCCCACCATGCCCCCCCATGCCCCCCATATCCCCCCAAAACCCCCCATATCCCCCCATATCCCCCATATCCCCCCTACCCCCTGTATCCCCCAAGCCCCCCTGCCCCCCCCGACCCCCCCAAGCCCCCCAAGCCCCCCTGTGCCCCCTCATGCCCCCGATGCCCCCCCCCATGCCCCCCAAAACCCCCAAAACCCCCCATAACCCCCATAACCCCCCATATCCCCCAAACCCCCCATAACCCCCCTATACCCCCCCATATCCCCCACGTTTCCCCCCATAACCCCCCCATACCCCCCCATATCCCCCATACCCTCCCATATCCCCCTTATCCCCCAATATCCCCCAAGCCCCCCCATGCCCCCCATACCCCCCATACCCCCCATGCCCCCCATATCCCCCCTATCCCCCCATATCCCCCTATCCCCCATACCCCCCGTATCCCCCCGTGCCCCCCCATATCCCCCCATATCCCCCATATCCCCCGTATCCCCCCGTGCCCCCCGTACCCCCCGTACCCCCCTATCCCGCCAAGCCCCCCCGCCCCCCAGCCCCCAGCCCCCAAGCCCCCCGGTGCCCCCCCCCCCAGACATCGACGAGTGCGGGCTGTTCGGGGCCGAGATCTGCAAGGAGGGGAAGTGCGTGAACACGCAGCCCGGCTACGAGTGCTACTGCAAGCAGGGCTTCGACTACGACAGCAACCTGCTGGAGTGCCTGGGTGCGGGGGGCGCGGGGGGTCGGGGGGTCGGGGGGTCATGGGGGGGTGGGGGGCAATTGGGGGAATTGGGGGGAATTGGGGGCAATTGGGGGGAATGGGGGAATTGGGGGGAATGGGCGTAATGGGGGGAATGGGGCTGGGGGCTTCGACTACGACAGCAACCTGCTGGAGTGCCTGGGTGCGGGGGGGCGCGGGGGGGTCGGGGGGGTCGTGGGGGATGGGGGGGTGGGGGGGTGGGGGCAATTGGGGGAAACGGGGGGAATTGGGGGGAATTGGGGGGAATGGGGGGAATGGGGGGAATGGGGGGAATGGGGCTGGGGGGCTTCGACTACGACAGCAACCTGCTGGGGTGCCTGGGTGCGGGGGGCGCGGGGGGTCGGGGGGGGGGTCGTTGGGGATGGGGGGGTCATGGGGGGGTGGGGGGCAATTGGGGGAAATGGGGGAAATGGGGGCAATGGGGGGCAATGGGGAACTGGGGGGGGCAATGGGGGGGCAATGGGGGTGCCAAGGAGCTCTGGGGGGGGGGCCCTGAGGGTCCTGGGGGGCACAGGGGGATTCTGGGGGGCTCTGGGGGGGGTTGGGTGTTGCTGGGGGGGCTGGGGGCGCTGGGTACGGGGGTGGGGGTGTTGGGTCCAGGGGGGGTCTCTGTGTTTGGGGGGGTCTCTGTGTTTGGGGGGGTCTCTGTATTTGGGGGGGCTCTGTGTTTGGGGGGATCACTGTGTTTGGGGGGTCTCTGTATTTGGGGGGGGTCTCTGGTTGTGGGGGTCTCTGTGTTTGGGGGGGTCTCTGTGTTTGGGGGGGTCTCTGGTTGTGGGGGGGTCTCTGTGTTTGGGGGGGTCTCTGTCTTTGGGGGGGGTCTCTGTCTTTGCGGGGGGTTCACCGTGTGCGTGCCCCCCCCCAGACGTGGACGAGTGCCTGGACGAGTCGAACTGCGTGGACGGGGCGTGCGAGAACACGCGCGGCTCCTTCCTCTGCCTCTGCCCCCCCCGGCCGTCTACGACCCCCAGCAGAAGCGCTGCCTGCCCCCCCCGGCGCCGGTGAGGGCACGGGGGGGCACGGGGGCACGGGGGGGGGGGGGGGTGAGTGTGCAAGGCTCGTGGGGAGGTCCGTGGGAGCTTCGCGTGGGGGTGGGGGGGGGGGGGTGGGGGGTGCGGGGGGTGTGCAAGGCGTGCAAGGTGTGTGCATGCTCCGTGCTAGGTGTGCGAGGTGCGTGCAGAGTGTGCAAGGTGTGTGCAAGGCGTGCAAGTCAACGTGGAGCGTGCAAGCCCCCGGCAAGGTGTGCAAGGCGCGTGCAAGCCCCGTGCGAGGTGTGCAAGCCCCGTGCAAGCTGTGCGAGCCCCGCGTGAGGTTGTGCAAGGTGTGCAAGGCGTGCAAGCCCCGTGCAAGCTGTGCAAGCCCCGTGTGAGGTCGTGTAAGGTGTGCAAGGTGTGGAAGCCCCGTGCAAGCTGTGCAAGCTCTGTGTGAGGTTGTGCAAGGTGTGCAAGTCCCGTGCAAGCTCTGCAAGCCCCGCGTGAGGTTGTGCAAGGCATGCGAGCCCCGTGTGAGGTCGTGTAAGGTGTGCAAGGTGTGCAAGCCCCGTGCAAGCTCTGCAAGCCCCGCGTGAGGTTGTGCAAGGTTGCGCAAGGTGTGGGAGCCCTGTGCAAGGTGTGCAAGCCCCGCATGAAGTTGTGCAAGGTGTGCAAGCCCCGTGTGAGGTTGTGCAAGGTGTGCAGGCCTCCTGCAAAATGTGCAAGGCTGTGCAACCCCCATGTGAGGTGTGTGAAGTGTGCATGCCCTGTGCAAGGTTGTGCAAGGCGTGCAAGCCCCGTGCAAGCTGTGCGAGCCCCGCGTGAGGTTGTACAAGGCGTGCAAGGCGTGCGAGCCCCGCGCAAGCCCCATGTAAAGTGTGCAAGGCCGTGTGAGGCTGTGCAGCCCCTGTGCGAGGCGTGTGAAGTGTGCAAGCCCCGTGCAAGCTGTGCGAGCCCTGTGTGAGGTTGTGCAAGGTGTGCAAGCCCCGTGTGAGGTTGTGCAAGGTGTGCAAGGTGTGCAAGCCCCGTGCAAGCCCCATGCAAAGTGCGCAAGGCCGTGTGAGGCGTGTGAGCCCCGTGCAAGGTGTGTGAGCCCCGTGTGAGGTTGTGCAAGTTGTGCAAGCCCCGTGCAAGCTGTGCAAGCCCCGCGTGAGGTTGTGCAAAGCGTGCAAGCCCCGTGCAAGCTGTGCAAGCTCTGTGTGAGGTTGTGCAAGGTGTGCAAGCCCTGTGCAAGCCCCGTGCAAAGTGTGCAAGGCCGTGTGAGGCGTGTGAGCCCTGTGCAAGGTGTGTGAGCCCCGTGTGAGGTTGTGCAAGGCGTGCAAGGCGTGCGAGCACCATGCAAGCTGTGCAAGCCCCGTGTGAGGTTGTGCAAGGCGTGCAAGGTGTGCAAGCCCTGTGCAAGCTGTGCAAGCCCTGCGTGAGGTTGTGCAAGGCGTGTGAGCCCTGTGCAAGGCGTGCGAGCCCCGCATGAGGTTGTGCAAGGCGTGCAAGCCTCGTGCAAGCTCTGCAAGCTCTGTGTGAGGTTGTGCAAGGCGTGCAAGGTGTGCAAGGCGTGCAAGCCCCGTGCAAGGTGTGCAAGCCCCGCGTGAGGTTGTGCAAGGCGTGCAAGCCCCGTGCAAGCTGTGCAAGCCCCATGTGAGGTTGTGCAAGGCGTGCAAGCCCCATGCAAGCTGTGCAAGCCCCGCGTGAGGTTGTGCAAGGCGTGCAAGCCCCGTGCAAGCTGTGCAAGCCCCGCGTGAGGTTGTGCAAGGTGTGCAAGGTGTGCAAGCCCCATTCAAAGTGTGCAAGCCCTGTGCAAGGCGTGTGAGCCCCGTGTGAGGTTGTGCAAGGCGTGCAAGCCCCGTGCAAGCTGTGCGAGCCTCTTGTGAGGTTGTGCAAGGTGTGCAAGGCGTGCAAACCCCGTGCAAGCTGTGCAAGCCCCGTGTGAGGTTGTGCAAGGCGTGCAAGCCCCGTGCAAGCTGTGCAAGCCCCGCGTGAGGTTGTGCAAGCTGTGCAAGCCCCATGTGAGGTTGTGCAAGGTGTGCAAGCCCCGTGCAAGCTGTGCAAGCCCTGCGTGAGGTTGTGCAAGGCGTGCAAGCCCCGTGCAAGCTGTGCAAGCCCCATGTGAGGTTGTGCAAGGTGTGCAAGCCCCGTGCAAGCTGTGCAAGCCCCATGTGAGGTTGTGCAAGGCGTGCAAGCCCTGTGCAAGGCGTGCGAGCCCCGTGTGAGGTTGTGCAAGGCGTGCAAGGTGTGCAAGGCGTGCAAACCCCGTGCAAGCTGTGCAAGCCCCGTGTGAGGTTGTGCAAAGCGTGCAAGTCCCATGCAAGCTGTGCGAGCCCCATGTGAGGTTGTGCAAGGCGTGCAAGCCCCGTGCAAGCTGTGCAAGCTCTGTGTGAGGTTGTGCAAGGCGTGTGAGCCCTGTGCAAGGCGTGTGAGCCCCGCATGAGGTTGTGCAAGGCGTGCAAGCCCCGTGCAAGCTGTGCAAGCCCCATGTGAGGTTGTGCAAGGCGTGCAAGCCCCATGTGAGGTTGTGCAAGGCGTGCAAGCCCCGTGCAAGCTGTGCGAGCCCCGTGTGAGGTTGTGCAAGGCGTGCGAGCCCCATGCAAGCTGTGCGAGCCCCGTGTGAGGTTGTGCAAGGTGTGCAAGGCGTGCAAGCCCCGTGTGAGGTTGTGCAAGGCGTGCAAGCCCCGTGCAAGCCCCATGCAAAGTGTGCAAGGCCGTGTGAGGCTGTGCAGCCCGTGTGCGAGGCGTGTGAAGTGTGCAAGCCCCGTGCAAGCTGTGCTAGCCCCGCATGAAGTTGTGCAAGGTGTGCAAGCCCCGTGTGAGGTTGTGCAAGGTGTGCAAGCCCCGTGCAAGCTGTGCGAGCCCACATGAAGTTGTGCAAGCTGTGCAAGCCCCACGTGAGGTTGTGCAAGGTGTGCAAGCCCCGTGCAAGCTGTGCGAGCCCCGCGTGAGGTTGTGCAAGGTGTGCAAGCCCCGTGCAAGCTGTGCAAGCTCTGTGTGAGGTTGTGCAAGGCGTGCAAGCCCCGTGCAAGCTGTGCAAGCCCCGCGTGAGGTTGTGCAAGGTGTGCAAGCCCCGTGCAAGGCGTGCAAGCCCCGTGCAAGCTGTGCAAGCCCCGTGTGAGGTTGTGCAAGGCGTGCAAGCCCCGTGCAAGGCGTGCAAGGCGTGCAAGGCGCGCGAGCCCCGCGCGAGGCCCTGGAGCCCCCCGTGCGAGGTGCGGTCGCGCCCCGCAGCTCGGCCCCCGGTCCCGGAGCGGCCCCCCGGGCGCGCCGTGTGCTGGCAGCGGCGGGGCGAGGAGGGGCTGTGCGGGGCGCCCCTCGGGGGGGGCCGCTGCCCTTCGACGAGTGCTGCTGCCGCCAGGGCGCCGGCTGGGGGCAGCACTGCAGGGCCTGCCCCCCCCGCGCCGCAGGTGGGCCGGGGGGGGGCTGGGGGGGGGGGGGGGGGGAGGGGGGGGGCGGGGGGGGGGAATGGGGGGGTGAGGAAGGGGTGGGGGGGGTGGGGGGGCTGGGGGGGGAATGGGAAGGGGTGGGGGGGCTGGAGGGGGGGGATCTGGGGGGGGGCTGGGGGGGGCTGGGGGGGGAATGGGAAGGGGGCGGGGGGGTCTGGGGGGGGGGGGAGGGGGGCGGGGGGGATCTGGGGGGGGGGATCTGGGGGGGGGCTGGGGGGGAATGGGAAGGGGTGGGGGGGGTCTGGGGGGGGGAGGGGGCGGGGGGGGGGTGGGGGGGGGGGGGGGGGGGGGGGGCTGGGGGGGTGAGGAAGGGGTGGGGGGGCTGGAGGGGGGAATGGGGAAGGGGTGGGGGGGCTGGGGGGGGAGGGGCGGGGGGGCTGGGGGGGGGATCTGGGGGGCTGGGGGGAAGGGGAAGGGGTGGGGGGGGGGTCTGGGGGGGGGGTGGGGAGGGGGTGGGGGGGCTGGGGGGGTGGGGAGGGGGGCTGGGGGGGCTGGGGAGGGGGTGGGGAGGGGGGGAGGGTCTGGGGGGGGGGGGGGGGGTGGGGGGGGGCTGGGGGGGGATCTGGGGGGGCTGGGGGGGAATGGGAAGGGGGGCTGGGGAGGGGTGGGGGGGTCTCGGGGGGGTGGGGAAGGGGTGGGGGGGGGGGGGGACTGGGGGTGTCCAGGGGGAAGATGGAGGGCTGGGGGGGAATGGGAAGGGGTGGGGGGGCTGGGGTGGGTGGGGAAGGGGGGCTGGGGGGGTGGGGAGGGGGGAGGGTCTGGGGGGTGGGGGGGGGGGGGGGGCTGGGGGGGGATCTGGGGGGGCTGGGGGGGAATGGGAAGGGGGGCTGGGGTGGGTGGGGGGGGGGGGGCTGGGGAGGGGGCGGGGGGATCTGGGGGGGCTGGGGGGAATGGGAAGAGGTGGGGGGGTCTGGGGGGGTGGGGAGGGGGTGGAGAGGGGGCGGGGGGGATCTGGGGGGGGGCTGGGGGGGAATGGGAAGGGGTGGGGGGCTGGGGAGGGGTGGGGGGTTGGAGAGGGGGTCTTGGGGGGCTGCGGAGGGGGTGGGGGGGGGCTGGGGGGCTCCGGGGGGGGGGGAGAGGGAGGGCTGGGGGGAATGGGAAGGGGTGGGGGGTCTGGGGGGGCTGGGGGGGTCCCCCGGGGTGGGGTCCCCGTCTGAGGGCCGTGGGGTTCTGGGGGTCCCTACGGACCGGGGGAGGGGGGGGAGGGCAGGGGTCCGGGGGGCGGCGGGTGACGGTGCCCCCCCCAGGCCTGCAGTGCTCCTCGTCGCAGAGCGAGAGCAATTCCTTCTGGGACGTCAGCCCCCTCGGCCTGGGGCGCCGCGCCGAGGTGAGACCCCCCCGACCCCCCCAAATGCCCCCAGACCCCCCAAATCCCCCCCCCCCCCCCCCAAATGCCCCCAGACCCCCAGACCCCCCCCAGACCCCCACATTCCCCCTCCATCCCCCTCCCCCCACCCCCCATTCCCCCCCGGCCCCCACAGACCCCCCCCCGCCCCCAATCGCCCCTCCCCCCCCCCCAGACCCCCACGTACCCCCCAGACCCCCACGTACCCCCCCAGACCCCCACATACCCCCAGACCCCCACGTACCCCCCAGACCCCCACGTACCCCCCCAGACCCCCACATACCCCCCAGACCCCCTTATCCCCCCTCCAGACCCCCCAGCCCCCCCGACCCCCCCAGCCCCCCGACCCCCCAGCCCCCCCCCCAGACCCTCCTTGGCCCCCCCAGCCCCCCTACCCCCAGTCACCCCCATCCCCCCAGACCCCCGTATACCCCCCAGACCCCCCGTTCCCCCCCAGCCCCCCCTTCCCCCCAGCCCCCCCGTTCCCCCCAGCCCCCTCCCACCCCCCCCCCCCATTTCCCCCCGACCCCCCCGTGCCCCCCCCCCACCTCCGTGCCCCCCCCCCCCCCCAGGCGAGGACAGCTCGGAGGAGGACTCGGCCGAGTGCCTCTGCCCCGGGGGGGGCGCTGCCTCCGCTCCTTCCCGGGGGCGCGGCTGCGAGTGCCCCCCGGCTCCCAGCCCGACGCCACCCGCACCCGCTGCCTCGGTGAGTCCCATGGGACCCCCCCCCCCAAAAATACCCCAACGCGGGACCCCCCCCGAAAATACCCCAAAATAGGACCCCCCCCCGAAAAGACCCCGAAATGGGACCCCCCCAAAAAGGGACCCCCCCAAAAATACCCCAAAACGGGACCCCCCCGAAAAGACCCCGAAATGGGACCCCCCAAAAAGGGACCCCCCCAAAAATACCCCAAAACGGGACCCCCCCCCGAAAAGACCCGAAATCGGGACCCCCCCCCCCAAAAGGGGACCCCCCCCCCCAAAAATACCCCAAAACGGGACCCCCCCCCCCCATACTGGGGTCCCACTGGGGGGCTCAGCTCCCATTGGGGGGGGGCACGGGGGGCACGCTGGGGTCCTGGGGGGGGGGGGGGGGCTCATAGGGGACCCCCCCCCCAATGCTGGGGTCCTATGGGGGGGCTCAATTCCCACGGGGGCCCATGGGCGGTGGGGGCCTCGGGTCCCATTGGGGGGGCACAGGGACCCCCTCCCATATTGGGGTCCCACGGGGGGGGGGCACGGGGACCCCCCCCCCATACTGGACTCCCATAGGGGGGGGGGCTCAATTTCCACGGGGGGGGGGCATGGGGACCCCCCCCCATACTGGACTCCCATGGGGGGGGGCTCAATTTCCACGGGGGGGGGGGGCACGGAGACCCCCCCCCCCCCATACTGGACTCCCATGGGGGGGGGGGGCTCAATTTCCACGGGGGGGGGGCACGGAGACCCCCCCCCCCCAATACTTGGCTCCCACGGGGGGGGGCTCAATTTCCCCACGGGGGGGGCATGGGGACCCCCCCCCCAATACTGGGCTCCCACGGGGGGGGTCATTTCCTGGGGGGGGGGGGGGGATGTGACCCCCCGCGCCGGGGTCCCATAGCCCCCCCCCCCCTTAACACCCCCCCCTTTCCCCCCAGACCCCGCCGAGTGCCGGGACCCCCCGCGGCGGGGGGGGCCCCCCCGTGCCGCCCCCCGAGCGCTGCCCGGGCCCGCGCTGCTGCCGGGGGGGGCGGGGGGCGCGGGGGGGGACGGGGCCTCGCGCGCGGGCCCGCGGCGGCCGCTGCCCCCCCCCAGCGGCGGCGCTGAGAGCAATAAAGGAGGCGGAGCCTGAAGGGGCGGGGCCTCGAGGGGCGGGGCCTGGGAGGGGAGGGGGCGGGGCGTGATGGAAGGGGGCGGGGCCTGGGAGGGAAGGGGGCGGGGCGTGATGGAAGGGGCGGGGTCGGAGGGGGCGGAGCATGAGAGGGAAGTGGGCGGGGCCTGAGAGGGAAGGGGGCGGGGGCCTGAGAGGGAAGGGGCGGGGCCTGGGATGGAAGGGGGCGGGGCGTGATGGAAGGGGGCGGGGTCAGAGGGGGCGGGGCATGAGGGGGCGGGGCCTGGGAGGGAAGGGGGCGGGGTCAGATGGGCGGTGCATGAGGGGGCGGGGCCTGTGAGGGAAGGGGCGGGGCTTGGAGGGAAGGGGGCGGGGCGTGATGGAAGGGGGCGGGGCCTGGGATGGAAGGGGGCGGGGACTGGGAGGAAGGGGGCGGGGCCTGTGAGGGAAGGGGGCGGGGCGTGGTGAAAGGGGGCGGGGCCTGGGAGGGAAGGGGCGGGGCTTGGAGGGAAGGGGGCAGGGTGTGATGGAAGGGGGCGGGGTCAGAGGGGCGGGGCCTGAGGGGGCGGGGCCTGGGAGGGAAGGGGGCGGGGCGTGATGAAGGGGGCGGGGTCAGAGGGGCGGGGCCTGAGGAGGGCGGGGTCTGGGGAGGGCGGGGCCTCAAGGGACGATGCACAAAGGGGTGGGGCCGGAAGGGGCGGGGCCCGAGGGGGAGGGGCCTGAAAGGGGGCGGGGCCTGGGTCTCAGACAGATGGGGCTGGGGGGAGCGGCCTGCGGGCGGGGCCTGTGGATTGGGGCGGGGCCTGGGGCTCCGTGGGGGGCTTGGGAGAGGGGGAAATGGGGGGAGGGGGAGCCTTGGGGTGCTGCAGCGGCATTTGGGGGCTCGGGGACGGTTTGGGGCGATTTGCGGCGAAATTGGGGCTTAGGGGGAATTCAGGGGGAAATGTGGGGTATTGGGGGCGATCCCGGGGGTTGGGCCGATTTGGGGGCAATTTGGGGCGATTTCCGGCGAGTTCGGGGCGATTTCGGGTGAGATCGGGGCCTCCACGGAGACAAAATGGCGGCCGCCGAGCGCACTCCCGGCCTACACTTCCCATCGTGCCCCGCGCCGCGCCTACAACTCCCGTCATGCCTCGCGCGCCCATTTCCCGCGCCGCGCCTACAACTCCCAGCACACCCCGCGCGCCGCTACAGCTTCACGGCGCCGCGCCTACAACTCCCGTCGTGCCTTGCGTGCCCGTTTCCCGCGCCGCGCCTACAACTCCCAGCACGCCCCGCGCGCAGAACTACACCTCCCAGCGGGCCCCGCGCGGGCCCTGCCCCCTCCCCGACGTGCTCCGCGCGCTGCCGCCGGTGGCGGCCACGGTGAGGGGGGGCGGCGGGGCGGGGGGTGCGGGGAGGGACCGGGGGAGGCTCCGGGGGGGGGGGGCAGGGGACCGGACGGGGGGGCCGGGGCCGGGTCCTGGCCCTGTGGGGGCCCCGCAAAGCCCCGGGGGGGGCCCTGGCCGCCATTTTCCCGCTCTGGAGCCATCAAAATGCCAGAAATCGCCCCCAAATGCCCCGAAATCGCCCCAAACTGCCCCAAAATCGTCCCAAACTGCCCCAAAATCGTCCCAAACTGCCCCAAAATCGCTCTCAAGCCCCCCAAAATGGCCCCAATCCCCCCCTTTGCCCCCAAATACCCCCCAAGGCCCCAATTTTCCCTCAAACAGCCCCAAAGCGCGCTGCCCCCCAAATCCCCCCCCCAAAAGCCCCGATCTGCCCCCAAACCACCCCAGAAAGCCCCAAATTCACCCCAGTCCCTGTCTGACCCCCCTTAGTCACCCCAAATCCCTCCGCCATCACCCCAACCCCCCCTCTAACCCCCCAATCAGCCCAAATCTGCCCCCAAGTCCCCCCCATCGCCCCCAAACCCCCCTCAATCATCCCAAATCCCCCAATTCTCCCCAAATCCCCCTTTAACCCCCCCAAATCCCCCTTATCTTTTAGGGCCGCCGTGGGGCTGAAGCCCTGGCAGAAGGCGCTGCTCCCGCTGCGCTCGGTGGGCGCCGTGGTGCCCCAAAACCCCCTAAATCCCCTATAAACCCCCCCAAATCCCCTGTAACCCCCTAAACTCCCCCAAATCCCCCTCTAACCCCCCAAATCCCCCCAACCCCCTCGTCTCGTTGCAGGGCTGCCATGGGGCTGAAGCCCTGGCAGAAGGCGCTCTTCCCGCTGCGCTCGGTGGGCACCGTGGTGCCCCAAAACCCCCTAAATCCCCTATAAACCCCCCAATTCCCCCTATAACCCCCCCAAATCCTCCTCCTACCCCCCCCTTATCTTTTAGGGCCGCCATGGGGCTGAAGCCCTGGCAGAAGGCGCTGCTCCCGCTGCGCTCGGTGGGCACCGTGGTGCCCCAAAACCCCCTAAATTCCCTATAAACCCCCCAAATCCCCTGTAACCCCCCTAAACTCCCCCCAAATCCCCCCTAACCCCCCCAAATCGCCCCCTAACCCCCTCGTCTCGTTGCAGGGCCTCCATGGGGCTGAAGCCCTGGCAGAAGGCGCTCTTCCCGCTGCGCTCGGTGGGCGCCGTGGTGCCCCAAAACCCCCTGCAATGCCCCCAAATCCCCCCAAAATGCCCCAATATCCCCCCAAATCCCCCTCTAACCCCCCCCCAAATTGCCCCCCTAACCCCCTCGTCTCGTTGCAGGGCCGCCATGGGGCTGAAGCCCTGGCAGAAGGCGCTCTTCCCGCTGCGCTCGGTGGGCGCTGTGGTGCCCCAAAACCCCCTGCAATGCCCCCAAATCCCCCCAAAATGCCCCAATATCCCCCCAAATCCCCCTCCCCCCCCAAATCCCTTCCTAACCCCCCCCCTTATCTTTTAGGGCCGCCATGGGGCTGAAGCCCTGGCAGAAGGCGCTGTTCCCGCTGCGCTCGGTGGGCGCCGTGGTGCGGCTCTTCGAGGCCGAGCTGCGGCAGCCCGAGCCGGACCTGGTGCTGCTCTCGCTGGTGCTGGGCTTCGTGGAGCATTTCCTCGCCGTCAACCGCGTGCTGCCCACCAACGTCCCGGGGCTCAGCTTCGAGGCCCGGCCGGGCCCCGAGCCCCACACCCTGGCCTACTTCCCGGTGGCCGAGCTGTCCATCGTGGCCGCCCTCTACGCCCGCTTCACGGCGCAGATCCGGGGGCCGTGGACCTCTCGCTCTACCCGCGCCCCGACGGCTTCTCGTCCCGCGAGCTGGTCCGCAAGGTGGCCGACGTCATCTGGAACAGCCTCAGCCGCTCCTACTTCAAGGACCGCGCGCACATCCAGTCGCTCTTCAGCTTCATCACCGGTGAGACGGGGTGCGGGCTGCCCCGTGGGCCTCGGGGTCCCTTCGGGATCCCCTGGGGGCGATCCCATGGGCCTCGAGGTCCCTTTGGGGATCCCCTGGGGGCTCTCCTGTTGACCTTGGGGCTCTCCCGTGGCCCTCGGGGTCCCTTTGGGGCTCTTCCATGGGCCTCGGGGTCCCTTTGGGGCTCCCCTGGGGGCTCTCCTGTTGACCTTGGGGCTCTTCCATGGGCCTCGGGGTCCCTTTGGGGCTTTCCCGTGGGACGTGGGGGGGCTTTGGGGGCTGCCCCGTTGTCCTTGGGGTCCCCTTGGGGCTCTCCCGTGGTCCTTGGGGTCCCCTCGGGGCTCTCCTGTGGTCCTTGGGGCTCTTCCATGGTCCTTAGGGGTCCCTTTGGGGCTCTCCTGTGGCTCCTGGGGTCCCTTTGGGGCTCTCCCATGGTCCTTGGGGTCCCTTTGGGGCCCTTCTGTGGTCCTTGGGGTCCCTTTGGGGCAGCCCCATTGCATCTGGAGGGACTTTGGGGTGCCTCCCTGCTCCTTGGGGTCCCCTTTGGGACCTCCCCCTGCTCCTTAGGGTTCCCTTTGGGGCTGCCCTGTGGGACTTAGGGAGACTCTGGGGTGCCCCAGGGGTCTTGGGGTCCCTTTGAGGTCTACCCCCTGCTCCTTGGGGTCCCTTTGGGGCTGCCCCATTGCATTTGGAGGGACTTCGGGGCTCTCCCATGGCCCTTGGGGTCCCTTTGAAGCTCTCCTGCGGACCTTAAGGTCCCTTTGGGGTTCTCTTGTGGTCCTTGGGGACCCCTTGGGGCTCTCCCGTGGGACCTGGGGGGGCTTTGGGGTGCCCTGTGGTCCTCGGGGTCCCTTTGAAGGATGCCCCATGGTCACTGGGGTCCCTTTGGGGGCTGGTCCATGGTCCTTGGGCTCCCTGGGGGCTCTCCTGTTGACCTTGGGGCTCTCCTGTTGACCTTGGGGCTCTCCCGTGATCCTTGGGGTCTCTTTGGGGCTGCCCCACTGCATCTGGAGGGACTTTGGGGTCCTCCCCCTGCTCCTCGGGGTCCCTTTGGGGCTCTTCCATGGTTCTTGGGGTCCCTTTGGGGCCCTCCCATGTCCCTCGGAGCCCCTTTGGGGCTCTCCCATTGCCCCTGGGGCCCCTTCGCAGCCCCCCCACACCACCCAGACGCGGCGTAGTTCCGCGCCCACCCCCAATCCCATTCCCCCCCCACCCCCAGGCACGAAGCTGGACAGCTCGGGGGTGGCGTTTGCGGTGGTGGGGGCGTGCCAGGCGCTGGGGCTGCGGGACGTGCACCTCGCCCTGTCCGAGGACCACGCCTGGGTCGTCTTCGGGCGCGGGGGCGAGCAGACGGCCGAGGTCACCTGGCACGGCAAGGGCAACGAGGACCGCCGGGGACAGACCGTGCACGCCGGCGTGGCCGAGAGGGTGAGGGGGGCGGGGGGGGCACCCGGGGGTCCTGGGGGAGCGGGGGGGGCCCCGTCCCCCTTCACGTCCCCCCTCGGCGTCCCCGGTGGCGTCTTTGGTGCTTCTCTTGCTGTACCCCGGTGACGTCCCCGTTGGTGTCCCCGCTGTCCCCCCAAAATGTCCCCATTGTACCCCAAAACGTCCCCATTAATGTCCCCATTGGTGTCCCCTAACAATGTCCCCAGTGTACCCCAATGATGTCCCCATTGGTGGCCCCACTGTACCCCATTAATGTCCCCGTTGGTGTCCCTGCTGTCCCCAAAGATGTCCCCATTGTACCCCAAAAATGTCCCCATTAATGTCCCCATTGGTGTCCCTGCTGTCCCCCAAAGATGACCCCCTTGTACCCCAATAATGTCCCCACAATGTCCCCATTGTACCCCATTAATGTCCCCATTGGTGTCCCCATTGGTGTCCCCACCTGTCCCCAAAGATGTCCCCCTGGTACCCCCAAAAATGTCCCCATTAACGTCCCCATTGGTGTCCCCACTGTCCCCTATCTATGTCCCCAGTGTACCCCAATGATGTCCCCATTGGTGTCCCCATTGTACCCCATTAATGTCCCCATTGGTGTCCCCACTGTCCCCAAAGATGTCCCCCTGGTACCCCAAAAATGTCCCCATTAATGTCCCCGTTGGTGTCCCCACTGTTCCCCAGCAATGTCCCCAGTGTACCCCAATGACGTCCCCATTGGTGTCCCCATTGTACCCCCAAGAATGTCCCCATCGATGTCCCCGTTGGTGTCCCCACTGTCCCCCAAAGATGTCCCCCTTGTACCCCACTAATGTCCCCATTAACGTCCCCATTGGTGTCCCCACTGTCCCCTAACCATGTCCCCACTGTACCCCAGTGACGTCCCCATTGGTGTCCCCCTCGGTGTCCCCGCTGCCCCCTGTTCATGTCCCCAATGTCCCTGTTCGTGTCCCCACTGCTGTCCCTGCTGTCCCCCGTTGATGTCCACGTTGTCCCCCAGCAATGGCCCCGTTGCTGTCCCCCCGTACCCCCCTGATGTCCCCGTCCCCCCCGATGTCCCCGTCCCCTGTTGATGTCCCCATTGCTGTCCCTGATGTCCCCATTGGTGTCCCTGCTGTCCCCCACTGATGTCCCTGATGTCCCCGCTGCTGTCCCCGTCCCCCGCTGACGTCCCCGCTGTCCCCGTTGCCCCCAGAGCTGGCTGTACCTGAAGGGCTCGTACCTGCGCTGCACGCGCCACATGGAGGTGGCCTTCATGGTGTGCGCCATCAACCCCTCCATCGACCTGCACACCGACAGCCTCGAGCTGCTGCAGCTCCAGCAGGTGGGGCGCGCCGTGGGGCTGGCACGCCGTGGGGCTGCCGTGGGGCTGGTGCGCCGTGGGGCATGCTATGGGGCACGCCGTGGGGCTGGTGTGCCATGGGGCACGCCGTGGGGCGGGCACGCTGTGGGGCACGCCGTGGGGCATGCCGTGGGGCTGGCGTGCAATGGGGCATGCTGTGGGGCACTCTGTGGGGCTGGTGTGCCATGGGGCGTGCCGTGGGGCATGCCGTGGGGCTGGCACGCTGTGGGGCACACCATGGGGCTGGTGTGGGGCTGGCACGCTGTGGGGCGTGCCGTGGGGCTGGCACCCCATGGGGCACGCTATGGGGCATACCGTGGGGCACGCTATGGGGCTGGCGTGCTGGGGTATGCTATGGGGCACACTGTGGGACTGGCACACTGTGGGGCACACTATGGGGCACGCTATGGGGCACACTCTAGTGGCGTGCTGTGGGGTGTGCCATGGGGCACTGTGGGGCATGCTATGGGGCTGGCACACTGTGGGGTTCATGCCATGGGGCATGCTGTGGGGCACACCGTGGGGCTGGTGTGCTGTGGGGCGTGCTATGGGGTGTGCCATGGGGCTGGCACACCATGGGATGTGCTATGGGGCGTGCTATGGGGCACGCCGTGGGGCTGGCACCCCAGGGGGCATGCTGTGGGTCTGGCACCCCTGTGGGGTGGCACCCCTATGGGGCACGCCGTGGGGCTGGCATCCCGTGGGGCCGGCCGTGGGGCGCCCCCATCTCCGTCTCCCCCCGCAGCGCCTGCTGTGGCTGCTCTACGACATG
This sequence comes from Anser cygnoides, assembly GCF_040182565.1. Taxonomy (NCBI): domain Eukaryota; kingdom Metazoa; phylum Chordata; class Aves; order Anseriformes; family Anatidae; genus Anser; species Anser cygnoides. Next base: position 3,737,890 of record NC_089911.1, read on the forward strand.
GGGCACCTGGAGCGGTGAGTGGCGGGGGGCACACGGGGGGGGGGGGGGAGGAGGAAAATCCCACCCCCCCCCCCAGCTATGGGGCCGGCCCCACGGCGCCGTGGGGCTGAGGCCGCCCCTCCCCGCGCAGCTACCCCATGGCCCTGGGCAACTTGGCCGACCTGGAGGAGCTGGAGCCCACGCCGGGCCGCCCCGACCCCCTCACCCTCTACCACAAGGTAAAACGGGGCCGGGGGGGGTCTTTGAGGGGGGGGGGGCAATTTGGGGCGATGCCCCCCCCCTCGACCCCCCCCCGGCCCCGTAGGGCATCCTGTCGGCACGGACCTACTACAACAACGAGCACATCTACCCCTACATGTACCTGGCCGGCTACCACTGCCGCAACAAGAACGTCAAGGAGGCGCTCGAGGCCTGGGCCGACACCGCCACCGTCATCCAGGAGTGAGGGGGGGTCCGGGGGGGTCCCGGGGGGGGTCTTTGGGGGGTCCCGGGGGGTCCCGGGGGCGGGAGGGGCCCCGTTTTTATGGGGTCCCCGTAGGACTTTGGGTTTCCGTGGGGTCAACGCGCCGCGGTTGGGTTTTGGTCGCCCCCATCCCCATTTGGGGGGGTTGATGTGGGACCCCCCAGTTGTGGGGTGCCCCCCCCAGTTGTGGGGTGCCCCCCCCAGTTTGTAGGGTCTTGGGGGGCTCCCGGGGGCTGGGGGGGGGGCATTTTTATAGGGTCCCCGTAGGTCTTCGTCTTTCCATGGGTCAACGCGCCGCCATTGGGTTTTGGTTGCCCCCATCCCCATTTGGGGGGTTCATGTGGGACCCCCAGTTGTGGGGTGCCCCCCCAGTTGTGGGGTGGCTCCCCCGGTTGTGGGTGCCCCCCCCCCAAGTTTGTAGGGTCTTGGGGGGCTCCCGGGGGCTGGGGGGGGGGGCATTTTTTATAGGGTCCCCGTAGGTCTTCGTCTTTCCATGGGTCAACGCACCGCCGTTGGGTTTTGGTCGCCCCCATCCCCATTTGGGGGCTCATGTGGGACCCCCTGGTTGTGGGGGTGGCCCCCCCCGGATTGTGGGGTGCCCCCACCAGTTTGTAGGGTCCTGGGGGGCTCCCGGGCGTGGGGGGGACATTTTTTATAGGGTCCCCGTAGGTCTTCGGCTTTCCATGGGTCAACGCGCCGCAGTTGGGTTTTGGTCGCCCCCATCCCCATTTGGGGGTTCGTAGCCCCCCCCGTGGTTCGTAGCCCCCCTCCCCTCGGTCCGTAGCCCCCCTAATTAATTACCTGCCCCCCCCCCAGCTATAATTACTGCCGGGAGGACGAGGAGATCTACAAGGAGTTCTTCGACGTGGCCAACGACGTCATCCCCAACCTGCTCAAGGAGGCGGCCAACGCGGCCGAGCCCCCGGGGACGCCGACGGGGCCGAGGTGGGGGGGGGGGGCAGCTTGGGGGTGCCCCCCCCCCCCCCCGATAGCACCCAGGATCTCCCCCCACCAATATTTCCTAAATTGCCCCCCCCCAAGGGTGTGGGGATGGGGCTGTTGGGGGGGGGAGAGGCCTGGTTGGGGGCGGCCCCCTGGATGGGGGATTGGGGGGGGATTGGGGGTGGGGGGGCACATTTTTGGGGTGGGGGGCACATATTTCGGGTGGGGGGGCACATATTGGGGTGGGGGGGCTATATTTGGGGTTGGGGGGCACATATCGGGGTGGGGGGGCACATATGGGGGGGTGGGGGGCTTGTTTGGGGGTGGGGGCACGTTTTTGGGGTGCCACATTTGGGGGGCACCCCCTATTTGGGGGGCGCTTCAGATTCGGGGGCACCCCCTATTTGGGGGGGGGAGCACGTGGGGCTTATAAGGGGGGGGGGGTCATTTAGGGTGGCCCCCCCCCAAGGGTGTGGGGCTGGGGCTGGGGAGGGGGGGGGGAGAGGCCTGGTTGGGGCGGCCCCCCCTGGATGGGGGATTGGGGGGGGATTGGGGGTGGGGGGCACATTTTTGGGGTGGGGGGGCTATATTGGGTTGGGGGGCACATATCGGGGGGTGGGGGGCACATTTTTGGGGTGGGGGGCACATATTTGGGGTGGAGGGGCACATATCGGGGGGTAGGGGGCTTCATTTGGGGGTGGGGGGCACGTTTTTGGGGTACCACATTTGGGGGGCACCCCCTATTTGGGGGGCGCTTCAGATTCGGGGGCACCCCCTATTTGGGGGGGGGCACGTGGGGCTTATAAGGGGGGGTCATTTAGGGTGCCCCCCATTGGCAATCCCCTATTTTGGGGTCCCCCGTTGGGGGTTTCCCCAGCAGGAGCCTGGTTTAAGGGGGGGGAAGGATTTAGGGTCTCGGGGGTGCTCCGGAGCCCCTCCGTGACCCCCCCGCCCCCCCCCAGACGCCCCCCTGCCCGGGGGGGGCTCGGCGCTGCAGGACCCCGAGTGCTTCGCCCACCTCCTGCGCTTCTACGACGGGATCTGCAAGTGGGAGGAGGGCAGCCCCACGCCCGTGCTGCACGTCGGCTGGGCCACCTTCCTCGTCCAGTCCCTCGGGCGCTTCGACGGGCAGGTGGGGGGGGGGGGGCCCTGGGGGGGTTGGGGGGGTCCTGGGGGGCTGGGGGGGACTTAGGGGGGTTTGGGGAGGACTTAGAGGGGGTTTGGGGAGGACTTAGGGGGGTCCTGGGGGTTTGGGGGGACTTGGGGGGGGGGGTGGGGGGGGGGGAGTTTGGGGGTTTGGGGGGTCCTGGGGGTTTCGGGCGGAGTTTGGGGGTTGGGGGGGTCCTGGGGGGGTTGGGGGGGCCTGGGGGTTGGGGGGGACTTAGGGGGGTTTGGGGGGAGAGTTTGGGGGTTTGGGGGGGATATGGGGGGTTTCGGGGGAATTTGGGGGGTTTCGGGGGGAATTTGGGGGGTTTGGGGGGTTGGGGGGTCCTGGGGGGTTGGGGGGGGCTGGGGGGTTGGGGGGCGGTTGGGGGGTCCTGGGGGTTTGGGGGGGAGTTTGGGGGGGAGTTTGGGGGGTTTGGGGGGGATATGGGGGGTTTAGGGGGGGGGGGGGGGGGCTGAAGTGGGGCTGGGGGCACCGGGATGGGGTTTGGGGGGGCTGGGGGGTCCTGGGGGGTTTGGGGGTGGGGTCCTGGGGGTCCTGGGGGGGAGTTTGGGGGGTTTGGGGGGGATATGGGGGGTTTGGGGGGGGTCCTGGGGGGTTTGGGGGGGGGATATGGGGGGTTGGGGGGGGTCCTGGGGGGTTTGGGAGGGAGTTTGGGGGGGTCCTGGGGGGTTTGGGGGGACTTAGGAGGGGTTTGGGGGGAGTTTGGGGGGTTTGGGGGGTCCTGGGGGGTTTGGGGGGACTTGGGGGGAGTTTGGGGGATTTGGGGGGGTTGGGGGTCTGAAAGTGGGGCTGGGGGCTCTGGGATGGGGTTTGGCGGGGGTTGGGGGGGATTTGGGGGGTTTGGGGGGCTGGCGGGGGTCCTGGGGGGTTTGGGGGGAGTTTGGGGGATTTAGGGGGGGTTGGGGGTCTGAAAGTGGGGCTGGGGGCTCTGGGATGGGGTTTGGGGGGGGTTGGGGGGGCTGGGGGGGGACTTGGGGTGGCTGGGGGGGGCGGCGGAGGGGCTGGTGGGGGTCCTGGGGGTTTGGGGGGATTTGGGGGGGACTTAGAGGGATTTAGGGGGGGGTTGGGGGGTCTGAAAGTAGGGTTGGGGGTTCTGGGATGGGGTTTGGGGGAGCGGCTGGGTGGGGGGGGGCGGGGGAGGGGGCTGGGGGTGTCCCAGGGGGTTTGGGGGAGGATTTGGGGGAGATTTGGGGGGGGGGTTGGGATGTCCGAAGTGGGGCTGGGGGCAATGGGATGGGGTCTGGGGGGGGGGGGGTTGGGGGGCACGGGGGGGGGTCAGGGGAGGGGGCTGAGAGGGGGCCTGGGGGGGTTGGGGGGGGGACTTGGGGGCATTTAGGGGGGGGGGGGTTGGGGGGCTGGGGGCTCTGAAATGGGGTTCGGGGGGGTTAGGGGGATGGAGGGGGAGCTGGGGGACATGGGGGGGCTGGGGGGGGCGGGGGGGGGGGGGGCTGGGGGGGGGGTCCCGGGGGGTTTGGGGGGGGGGTCTCGGGGGGGTTGGGGGGGGATTTAGGGGGGCTTTGAGGGGGGATTTGGGGGGGGTTGGGGTGTCCCAAGTAGGGCTTGGGGGGGGGGGGGTGACCCCCCTTGACCCCCCCCCATGTGCCCATGACCCCCCGGCCCCCCCCATGTGCCGTGACCCCCGTGACCCCCATGTGCCGTGACCCCCCTTGACCCCCCTGTGACCCCGTGACCCCCCCGTGACCCCCCCCGTGACCCCCCCGTGACCCCCGTGACCCCCCCCCCCATGACCCCTGCCCCCCCCCAGGTCCGGCAGCAGGTCCGCCTGGCCCCCCGCTCCCCCCCGCCCGCGGAGGAGGCGGAGGAAGGGGCGGGGCCGGCGGCGGGGGGGAGGAGCCCCGCGAGGGGCGGCGCCGGGGCCCGCGCCGCGAGTCCCGCCCCGAGGAGCCGGCCCCGCCCCCCAAGCGCGCCCCCGAGCGCCGGCGCCCCGCCCCCGGCGGCGCGGCCACGCCCCCTGCGGCCAGAGGGGCGGAGCCGGAAGGGGGCGGGGCTGCGGGGGCAGGCGGAGGGGGATTGGCTGCGGCGGGAGGAGGGGCGGGGCTAGGGGCTCAGGGGCGGGGCTAGGGGCTCAGGGGGGCGGGGCTAGGGGCTCAGGGGGCGGGGCAAGTGGCTCCAGGGGTAGCGCAGGGGGCGGGGCCAGGGGCGCAGGGGGCGGGGCCAGGGGGTAAAGGGGCGGGGCAAGGGGCGCAGGGGGCGGGGCCGGGAGCGGCGGGGGCGGGGCTAGCGGGCAAAGGGGCGGGGGCAAGGAGCTCAAGGGGCGGGGCAAGGGGCGCAGGGGGCGGGGCTAGCGGGCAAAGGGGCGGGGCCGGGAGGCAAAGGGGCGGGGCTAGGGGCGCAGGGGGCGGGGCCTGGAGTTAAAGGGGCGGCGCAGGGGCCGCAGGGGGGGGGCCGGGGGCCGGGGGGGGGCCGTGGCTGTCGTTCCGCAGCGAGAAGATGCGGGGGATGCAGGAGCTGCTGCGCGCCCCCCGCGTCAACTCGAGCGCCATCAAGCTGCAGCTCACGGCCCAGTCCCAGGTGCAGCCGCGCCGCCCCCCCGCGCCGCCCCCAGCGACTACGCCCTCGCCTTCCTCAAGCGGCCCCGCAAGGCGCTCTGAGAGCCGGGGGGGGGGGGGGGGGCGTGGGGGGGGCGGGGGGGCGTGGAGGGATCTTGGGGGGGTTATGGGGGGGGGCGTGGGGGGTTATGGGGGGTCAGAGGGGGTTATGAGGGGGTTTTAAGGGGGTTATTGGGGGTCGGGGGGGTTGTAGGGGGGTGTGGAGGGGTCTTGGGGGGGTTATGGGGGCGTAGGGGGTTATGGGGGGCGTAGGGGGGTTATTGGGGGTTATAAGGAGGTCTTGGGGGGGGTATTGGGGTCGGGGGGTGGGGGGGGTGTGGAGGGGTCTTGGGGGGGTTATGGGGGACGCAGGGGGGTTATGGGGGGGTCAGAGGGGGTTATGAGGGGGTCTTGGGGGGGTTATTGGGGGTCGGGGGGTGGTAGGGGGGTGCGGAGGGGTCTTGGGGGGTTATGGGGGGCGCAGGGGGGTTATGGGGGGTCAGAGGGGGTTATGAGGGGGTTTTAGGGGGGTTATGGGGGTCGTAGAGGGGTTGGGGGGGTTATAAGGAGGTCTTGGGGGGTATTAGGGGTCGGGGGGGTGGTAGGGGGGTGTGGAGGGGTCTTAGGGGTTATGGGAGGTCGTAGGGGGGTTATTGGGGGTTATAAGGGGGTCATAGGGCGGTTATGGGGGTCATAGAGGGGTTGGGGGGGTGGTAGGGGGTGTGGAGGGGTCTTAGGGGGGTTATGGGGGGCGTAGGGGGGTTATTGGGGGTTATAAGGGGGTCGGGGGGGTGGTAGGGGGGTGTGGAGGGGTCTTGGGGGGGTTATGGGGGGGCGTAGGGGGGTTATAAGGGGGTTATTAGGGGTCGGGGGGTTGTAGGGGGGTGTGGAGGGGTCTTGGGGGGGTTATGGGGGCGTAGGGGGGTTATAAGGGGGTGTTAGGGGGTCGGGGGGTGGTAGGGGGGTGTGGAGGGGTCTTGAGGGGGTTATGGGGGGTCGTAGAGGGGTTGGGGGGGTTATAAGGGGGTTTTAGGAGAGTTATTAGGGGTCGGGGGCGTTATTGGGATTGTAGGGGGGTTATTAGGGGTGTAGGTAGGGGTCATGGGGGCGTAGGGGGGTTATGGGGGAGTTATTGGGGGTCTTGGGGTTATCGGGGAGGTTATGGGGGTTTTGGAGGTCGTAGGGGGTTACTGAGGGGTTATTGGGGTCATAGGGGGATTATGGGGGGTATTGGGGGTTATTGGGGTCATGGGGGGGTTATTGAGGGTCTTAGGGAGGCTCTGGGGGGCCTTAGGGGGTTATTGGGTGGCTTTGGGGGGGTTGTAGGGGGGTTATTGGGGATCATAGGGGTCAGGGGGGTGATAGGGGGGTTACTGGGGGGTCACAGGAGGGTTAATGGGGGGTCATTGGGGGGTTATTTGGGGTCAGGGGTTCCAGGGGGGCTATGGGGGGACACGGGGTGGTTGTGGGGGGGTTCCAGGGGTCCTCAGGGTGCCTCGTGCCTGCCGTGCAGGCTTTTCAGATGCGCGCGGGGGGAAATTCGTGGGGGTGCCCCCCCCCAAAAAAAAAAAGTGTGCCCACGTGTGTGTGTCCCCACCAAAATGTGTGTACCCCCCCCAAAAGTTGTGTAAATCCGCCGAGAACGTGTAACCCCCCCCCCAAAAACATTGTGTAAACCCCCCCGGGGGCGCCCCCCCACGCGTGTACCCCCCCCCAACAATGTGCACGCCCCTGTGGGGGTCCTTCATGGGCGCGTGCCCCCAAAACGCGCCCCCCCCCCCAAAAAGAACACGTTTCCCCCCAAAATCTGTGTCCCCGTGTGGGTGTCTGCGCCCCCCCCCCCACGAGTCCGTTCCCCCCCCCATTTACGTGCCCTTGCAGCCCCCCCCCCCCCCCCCCGGGCAAAAACCTACGTGTGACACCCCCCACGGGGGTGTCCCCACGCGTGTCCCCCCCCGGGCCCCCCGTGTCCCCCCCCCCCCCCAAAAAAAGAAACCCAAAATCCCCCCAACCCCCCCCCCAAAAACCGGCGCCCCCCCCCAAAAGAACCCACGCGTACCCCCCCACGGGGGTGTCCCCACGCGTGTCTCCCCCCCATGGGTGGCCGCCCCCCTCTGCGTCCCCACCCCCCCCCCAAAAAAACCCAAATCCCCCCAAAACCCAGCCCCCCTCCCCCACCCCACGCGCGCCCTTCCGGGGTGTCCCCACGCGGACCCCACGTGGGCGCCGGCCCCGCCCCCGCGCCGCAGCCAATGAGCGCTCGCTGTTTCGGCCCCGCCCCCTTCCTTGGCGGGGAGGGGGGAGTAAGGGGGGGCCGTATTTCCCGTCGTGCCCCGCGGCCCGCCCTTTGGCGCCTCGCCACCGCCGCGCCGCAGCCAATGGCGGCCGAGCGCCGCGTGACGTCACCGCCGCCCGCCACGGGGTCTGCCGCGCAGGGCGCGGGGCGGGGCGCGGCCAATCGCCGGGCGCCTCTCCCTCGACGTCCCGCCCTCCGTTTCACCGCCCAATCACCTCCCTCCCCCTTCTCTGAGCGACACCGCGGCGCGTCCACTCCCCGCTCTCCCCGCCTGGCGGCGCGGCCCCGCCCTCCGCCCCGCCCCCCGCCCAACCGGCGCCGCGGCGCGCTTGAGCGACGGCGCGCTCAGCCAACCAGCGTCGGGCTTTCCGCGAGTGGCAGCGCTCTCGGCCAACCGCAGCCGGGCTCCCCGTGAGGCGCCGTGGAAGGTTCGCGAAGCCTCCTCCGGGGCGGCCTCTATGGCGACCGGGGCGAACGCCACGCCGCTCGGCAAGCTCCACCCGCCCCCCCGGCCGCCCCCCACAAGCCCGGCTTCCCGTTACCGCCTCCTCCTCCTCCTCCTCCTCCTCCCCCCGGTCGCCCCGCCGGGCCCCGCCATGGCCGCCGCCGCGTACCCGTTCGCCGCCCTGCCGCCGCCCCCCGCCGCCCCCCCCGCCGCCGCCGCCGCCTCAGCCGCAGCCGCCTCAGGCCCAGCCGCCGCCCCCTCCCCCGCCGCCGCCGCCGCCGCCGCCGCCGGGAACCGGAGCCGGAGCCGCCCCCCGCCGGGAGGCCCCCCCCCCCCCCCCCCCCAGGCTTCGTTCGGGCCGTTCCGGTTCCCGTCGCCCCCGCCGGAGCCGGGGCTCCCCCCCCGGCGCTCCCCCCCGCCCCCGGCGGGCCGCAGCAGGCCCCGGCCGCCGCCGCCGCCGCCCCCCCCCCCCCCGCAGCAGGCGGAGGAGAGCGGGGGAGGGGGTGGGGGAGGGGGGGCGGGGGGGCGCCGGGGGGGGCATGGGGAGAGCGGGGCAAGGCCCGGGCATAAGGCGGGGAGGAGGTCGGGTAGGTCCGGGGGGGGGGGGGGGGGGGGCAATGGGGGCCTTGGGGGGGGGGGGTAACGGGGTTCGGGGGGGGTTATGGGAGGGGTTGGGGGGGGGGGGGTTAATGGGGGCTTTGGGGGGGGGAACTGGGGCTTGGGGGGGTAACGGGGTTCGGGGGGGAATGGGAGGGGTTGGGGGGGGTTAATGGGGGCTTTGGGGGGGGGACTGGGCCTTGGGGGGGGGGTAATGGGGTTCGGGGGGGGGAATGGGGGTTGGGGGGGGAACCAGGCCTTGGGGGGGGGGAATAGGGGGGGTTGGGAGCGGTTAACAGGGGTGATGGGGGGGAAACCGGGCCTTGGGGGAGGGTAACGGGGTTCTGGGGGGTAACGGGGGGCTCGAGGGGGTAACGAGGGGATCGGGGGGGTTAACGGGGGTAAAGGGGGCTGGGGGGGGCTGGAGGGGTCTGGGGGCTTAATGGGGCCTTGAGGGAGGGGTAATGGGGGCTTTCCGGGGGGGGTAACGGGCCTGGAGGGGCTTGGGGGGTCTTTGGGGGGCTTAACGGGGGCTGGGGGGGTAGTGTGGGTCTGGGGGGGGTAACGGAGGCCTTATGGGGGGGCTGGGGGGGTAATGGGGTTTTTGGGGGGGGGGTGCGCGGGGGTTAACGGGGCATTGGTGGGGGCAACCGGGGGTAGGGGAGGAGTTGGGGGGGGGGGGGGGGGGGTCACTGGAGCCCTGGGGGGGCAACTGGGGGTAACGGGGGCCTGGGGGGGTAACGGGGACGTGGGGGGGGGGGCAGTGGGGGCCTTGGGGGGGTAACGGGGATCGGGGTAGAGGGGGGGCCGGGGGGGGATCACAGGGATTGGGGGGGGGTGAGGAGGAAGTGGGGGGGGGGGGGCACGGGGGATTAACCTGGGGGGGGGGGGACTCGGGGGGATTAACGGGACTCGGGGAGGGGGGGGGGGTCCCACTTGGGCTGGTGCCCCCCCGCGTGCACGTGCACAACCCACGTGCCCCTCCCACTCCAATTCCTCCCCCTTTAATCCCCCCCCCCCCGTTTAATTCCCCCCCCCTCCTCCGAGGCCTCCAAGATGGAGCCCGCCGCCTTCCGCCGCCCGAAATGGAGCCGGGCCCGGCCGCGCCCGTTCCGCGGGGGGGGGGTCCCTTGATTCCCCCCTCCTTCCCTTTTCCTAACCCCCCCTTCTCCCTTTGTGCCCCCCCTTGTGTCCCCCCCCCCCCAGACTTCCCGAAGAAGCGGAAGCGGAGCCGCTGGAACCAGGACTCGCTGGAGCAGAAGACGGTGATCCCCGGCATGCCCACCGTCATCCCCCGGGCTCACCCGCGAGCAGGAGCGCGCCTACATCGGTACGGGGGGGCCGGGGGGGGTCCTCGGGGGGCTGGGGGGGGCACGGTCACCGACGGGGCCGGAGGGAGGGGGAGGCGGCTCCCTGGGGGAGCGGGGGGTTAAAGGTCATCTACGAGACTCAAAAAGGTTTTGGGGTGAAAAAAGGCGGTTTTGGGGTAGAAAGGGTCTCGTTCGGGGTGAGAACGGCCCCGTTGGGGGCTGGGGGGGGGTCATAGGCGGGTTAAGGTTCCGTACGGGGCCGGAGTTAGGGGATAAACGGCTCCGTATGGGACCGGGGGGTTAAAGGTCCCGCGTGGGGCTGGAAGTGGTTTTGGGGTGAAAACGGCCGGTTTTGGGGCGGAATGGCTCCATTTAGGGGGAAAACCGCCCCGTTTGGGGGTTACAGGGGCGTTACGGCTCCGTATGGGACCGGAGTTAGGGGATAAACGGCTCCGTATGGGACCGGGGGTTAAAGGTCCCATGTGGGGCTAAAAGGGATTTTGGGGTGAAAACAGCGACTTTTGGGGGCAGAAAGCGCCCGGTTTGGGGTGAAAACGGCCCCATTTGGGACTCAGAAGGGGATCTGGGGACAGAACAGCTCCCTTTGGGGCTGCTAATGAGGCAAAATCAGCTGGATTCGGGGCTGCAAGTTGTAGGATTTTGGGAAAGAAAACGTCCAAGTTTGGAGCTGGAAACGTTCAAATTTAGGCAAAAATGTTCAAATTTATGGTCAAAAATGTTCAATTTGCAGCAAAAATGTTTATTGTTTATAAAATCTAATTACTTTATTGTGAGTACTCCCAAAAATAATTGTTATTTTTGGGGTGAAAATGGTTCCATACGGGGTCAAGATAATAACGATTGTTTTTGGGGTTAATTCCGCTCCGTTTGGGGCCGCCGATTCCGGGGCAAGCCTGGCTCCGTTTTGGGGCCAGAACGGGCGCTTTTGGGGCCGGGCGCGCTCGGCCGTGGTGGGGGGTTTGCCGCCGCGGGGGGCAACCTAACGTCTTGTCTTTTTGGGTGGAAAAAGCTCCAATTCGGGTCGGCGTCGTCGGGGCCGGAGCGAGCCCGCATCGGTCGCGCCGCAAAAATGAACGAACCCCCAAATCCCCCAAACCTAACCCAAAAAAACAACGGGAATCGCACCGGGGGGGTTGGGGGGCACTGCCGAGAACTTGGGGCGCATTCCCTTTATTTTTGGGGCACATTTCCCTGATTTTGGGGGCGTGTTCCCTGATCTTTGGGGCACGTTCCCTCAGGTTTTGGGGGCGCATCCCACCGATTTTTGAGGGACATTCCCTCGAATTTTGGGGGCCAATTTGCTTGATTTTGGGGCGCGTTTCCCTTGAAATTTGGGGGACATTCCCTCGATTTTTGGGGCGCGTTTCGCCTGATTTTGGGGCGCATTTCCCCTGAATTTTGGGGCGCATTTCCCCTGATTTTGGGGCGCATTTCCCCTGATTTTGGGGCGCATTTCCCCTGATTTTGGGGCACATTTCCCCTGATTTTGGGGCACATTTCCCCTGATTTTGGGGCACATTTCCCCTGATTTTGGGGCACATTTCCCCTGATTTTGGGGCTGCGTTTCCCCTGATTTTGGGGCGCGTTTCCCCTGATTTTGGGGCGCGTTTCCCCTGATTTTGGGGCGCGTTTCCCCTGATTTTGGGGCGCGTTTCCCCTGATTTTGGGGCGCATTTCCCCTGATTTTGGGGCACATTTCCCCTGATTCCGGGGCACATTTCCCCTGATTCCGGGGCACATTTCCCCTGATTCCGGGGCACATTTCCCCTGATTCCGGGGCACATTTCCCCAATTCCGGGGCAGCGGCGGGAGGGCAGGGAATTGCCCCCGGCCCCCCTCTCGGGGTCCCCCAGGGGTTACCGCCCCCCTTAGTTCTCGGCGCGTGCCACCCCCCGGCCCTGCGGCCCCCCGGCCCCGCAGGCCCCCCCGTTGCCCCGTTTTTCCCCCTTTTTACCCCTTTTCTCTCTTTCCTAACCCGGTTTCTTGCAGTGCAACTGCAGATAGAAGACCTGACCCGCAAACTGCGCACGGGAGACCTGGGCATCCCCCCTAACCCTGAGGACAGGTTGGGACCGCGCCGCCCCCGGCCCCGCGCCGGCACCGAGCTCCGCTTGTGGCCCCCCCTGCCCCCCCCCCCCCTCCCCCGTCTCTGTCCGTCTGCTGGCTCCCGTTTTCCACCTTTACCCCGTTATTTACTTTATTTGCACTTTATTTTCCATGCTTAACCCTTTATTTTCTACGTTTATTCCGTTATTTGCTCTATTTGCACTTTGTGTTTCTCATTTTTCCTTTATTTTTCACATTTATCTCTTTATTTACTGTTTGCACTGCATGTCCCACGCTTGCCCCCTTTATTTTCCACACTTATGCCTTTATTTTCCACGTTTATCTCTTTGTTTACTCTATTTGCACTTTGTGTTTCTCATTTTTCCTCTATTTTTCTCCTTTACCTCTTTATTTACTTTGCTTGCACTGCGTGTTCTACATTTACCCCCTTTATTTTCCACGCTTACCCCTTTACTTTCCACGTTTATCCCTTTATTTACTCTATTTGCGCTTTGTGTTTCACGCTTACCCCTTGTTTTCCACGTTTATCCTGTTATTTACTCTATTTGCACTTTATTTTCCACGTTTACCCCTTTACTTACTCTACTTGCACTTTGGGTTTCTCACTTTTCCTTTATTTTCCACATTTACCCCGTTATTTGCTCTATTTGCGCTTTGTGTTTCTCACTTTTCCTTTATTTTTCACATTTACCTCTTTATTTACTCCGTTTGCACTGCGTGTTTCACACTTGCCCTTTATTTTCGGCACTTACCCGCTTTATTTTCCACGTTTACCCCTTTATTTACTCTATTTGCACTGCGTGTTCCTCATTTACCCTTTATTTTCCATGTTTATCCCCTTTATTTCCCACATTTACCTCTTTATTTACTCTATTTGCACTTTATTTTCCACATTTACCCCTCTATTTTCCACGTTCACCGCTTTATTTACTCTATTTGCACTGCGTGTTCCTCATTTACCCTTTATTTTCCATGTTTATTCCATTTATTTTCCATGTTTATCCCCTTTATTTTCCACATTTACCCCTTTATTTACTCTGTTTGCACTTTTTGTTCCTCATTTACCCTTTATTTTCCCCGTTTATTCCCTTTATTTTCCACACTTAGTCCTTTATTTACTCTATTTGCACTTTATTTTCCCAGTTTACCCCATTTACTTTCCCTGTTTGCTCTATTTTCTTTTTTAACCATCTATTTTCCATGTTTACCTTTTATTTTCTTTTTTTAACCCCTTATTTACCTCTTCTATTCCACATTTTCTGGTTATTTACCCCTTTTTCCCCCATTTATCCCTCATTTACCCATTTTCCCCCATTTACCCCTCATTAACCCCTCGTTTTCCACGTTTACCCTTTATTTACCGTTTACCTTCCACTTTTACTCCTTTTTTGCTCCTACTTGCTCTTTATTTTGCGTGTTTACCCTTTATTTTTCATCTTCGCTCTTTATTTTCCCCGTTCACCCCTTTTTTGTTGCTGTTTGCCCTTAGTTTTCCGTATCTACCCTTAATTTCCCACATTTACTCCTGTTTATCCTTTATTTTTCCCCACTTACCCTTATTTTCTGTCTTTATCCCTTGTCTTGTTCCCGTTTTCCCTTTATTTCCCTATCCACCCTTTATTTTCCGTGTTGACTCTCCAATTTCCGTCTTTACCCCCATTTTTGTTTCTGCTTACCCTTTATTTGCCCCATTTGCCCTTTATTTTCCATGTTTACCCCCATTTTTGTTTTTATTTACTATTTATTTTTCCCGTTTGCTTTTTCTGTGTTCATATTTACCTTTACTTGTTTTTTAGCCTTTTATTTTCTTTACTTTACCCTTTTTTTCTTTACCCTTTTTGTTCCTTTTTACCCTTTATTTCGTCTCTCTGCCCCTTTCTGTGCTCCGCTTTAAGCCTTTTTCCTCTGCTTTAAGCCCTTTTCCTTCCAATTCACCTTTTTTGTTTGTTTATCCTTCTTTTGCTCCTATTTAGCATTTTTTATTCTTATTTCCCCTTTATTTTCTTGTTCATCCTTTATTTTCTCACGTTACCCCTCATTTTTGGTCCTGGTTACCCTTTTTTTTTTCCCTATTCACCGCTAATTTTCTCTATTCAGTCTTTATTTTTGTGTCCTGTTTGCCCTTTTTCCTCCATTTACTTTGTTTTAGTTACCTTTTTTTTGTTGTTTTGAGTTATTCTTTATTATCCGTTATTTTATTTATCCTTTTTATTTATCCTAAGTCCTTATTTTTTGTTTTTACTTACGTTTTTTTCCTATTTATTTACTTTCCTTCCTATTTATTTACTTTTTCCATGCATCTTCATTACGTTTTATTCTTCCAGATTTATTTTTGTTGTTTTGTCCCATTTACCCTTTTTTTGCCCCATTTTCTCCTTCTCTGTGTTTTCTGCTCCCCTTGACCCCTTTTGTCCCCGTTAACCCTTTATCCCCCTGTCTCCCCCCCCCCCCCTTTCTCTCCAACCCCCAAATGGGGCCGAGGTGCCCAAAGTTGCCCAAAACGGGCCGGTTTCAGCCCCCCCGCTGCCGGGGGGGGGGGATGTCGGGGGGGGTGGGCGCGGGGGGCCGCAGGAGCCGCTAACCTGCCTTGCTCCTCGCCGCGCCACAGGGCCGGGCGCTAACGACCTCGGCGCTAATTGGGGGGGGGGGTTGGTGGGAGCGCTGAGGTCCTGGTGCCGCGGCAGAAGATGGGGGGCGGGGGGTGATAACCGCTCCTGCTCCTTCCCTCCTTGCAGCCAGGGCCACCAGCCCTCCTCCTCCTCACCTTCCTCCCCTCCTCTTCCTCCTGCCTTCTTCTTGCTCCTCACCTTCCTCCCTTCTTCCTCCTCCTCCCCCCTGTCTTCCTTCTGCCTTCCTCCTCCTCCTCCTCTTCCTCCTCTCCTTCCTCCTCCTTTTTCCTTCCCTTTCCTCCTCTTTCTCCTGTTTTCCCTGCCTTCTTCCTCCTCTTCTTCCTCCCCATTCTCCTCTTCCTCCCTATTTCCTCCCTTTTTTCCTTTTTCCTTCCTCCTCCTTCCTCCTCCCTGCCTTCTTCCTCCTGTTCCTCTTCTTCCTCCCTCCTCATCCTGCTCTTCCTCCTTCCTCCTTCCCTTTTTCTTCTCCTGTCTTCCTCATCCTCTTCCCCCCTTCCTCCCGTTTTCTCCTTCCTTTTTCCTCCTCTTTCCCCTTTCTTCCTCCTCTTCCTTTCTCCTCCCTTCTTCCTCTTCCTCCGTTTCTTCCTTCTGTTTCTTCCTTTTCCTTTTTCTTCTCCCTGTTCTTTCTCCCTCCTTCCTCCCTTTCTCCTCTTCCTTTTTCTCCCTTCTTCATCGCCTCTTCCTCATCCTCTTCCTCATCTTCCTTCTCCCTTTTCCCTCCTTTTCCCCCCTTCTTCCTCCTCTCTCTGCCTTCTTCCTCATCCTTCTCTTCCTGTGTCCTTCCTCCCTTGTTCCTCTTCCTTTTCCTCCTTCCTTATCCTTTTCCTCATCTTCTTCTTTCTTTTTCCTCCTCTTGTTCTTCCTCCTGCTCTTTCCCCCTCCTTCCTCCTCTTCCTGCCTTCTTCCTCCCTTTTTCCTCATCCTTCTCTTCCTCTCTCCTTTCTTTCTCCTCCTGCTTTCTTCCTTTACTCCTTCCTCCTTCTCTTCCTCCCCCCCTTCCTTTTCCCTCCCTCCTCTTTCCGCTTCCTTTCTCCTGCCTTCCTCCTCCCTTCTTCCTCATCCTCCCCTTCCTCCCTATTTCCTTTTTTCTATTCCTTTTCTTTTCCCTTCTTCCTCATCCTCTTCCTCCCTTTTTCCCCTCTTCTTTTTCTCTCTTTTTCGCCTTTCTTCCTCCTGTTCCTCTTCTTCCTCCGTCCTTCATTTCTTGTCCTTTTCCTTGTTCCTTTTCCTCCTGCCTTTTTCCTCCTGTTGCTCTTCTTCCTTCCCCTTCTCTTCCTCCCTTTCTTCCTTTCTCTTCTTCCTCCTTTCTTCCTTCCTCCTCTTTCTCCTTCATTCTTCCTCCTCCTCTTCTTCCTCCTTCCTCCTCATCCTTCTCTTTCTCTTCTCCCTTCTTCCTCATCCTCTTTCTCCTCCTTGCTCTCCTTCTTCCTGCCTTCTTCCTCCTGCTCCTCTTCCTCCTTTTTCTTCTTCCTCTTTCCTCCTTCCTCTCTTTCTTCCTCCTCCTTCCTTCCTCATCCTTCCTTTCCCTCCTTTTTCCTTCCTCCTTTTTCCTTCCTCCTTTTTCCTTCCTCCTTTTTCCTTCCTCCTTTTTCCTTCCTCCTTTTTCCTTCCTCCTTTTTCCTTCCTCCTTTTTCCTTCCTCCTTTTTCCTTCCTCCTTTTTCCTTCCTCCTTTTTCCTTCCTCCTTTTTCCTTCCTCCTTTTTCCTTCCTCCTTTTTCCTTCCTCCTTTTTCCTTCCTCCTTTTTCCTTCCTCCTTTTTCCTTCCTCCTTTTCTCCTTCCTCCTTTTTCCTTCCTCCTTTTTCCTTCCTCCTTTTTCCTTCCTCCTTTTTCCTTCCTCCTTTTTCCTTCCTCCTTTTTCCTTCCTCCTTTTTCCTTCCTCCTTTTTCCTTCCTCCTTTTTCCTTCCTCCTTTTTCCTTCCTCCTTTTTCCTTCCTCCTTTTTCCTTCCTCCTTTTTCCTTCCTCCTTTCCTTCCTTCCTCCTTTTTCCCCCCCGCGTTTTTCAGCGGCCGGCCCCGCCCCGGCGGATGCCGGGGTGGGAAGAGGCTCCGCCGTGGTTCCCTTTTGGGCTGGGAAATAACCGTTTTTGTTCGCTCTGGGCTGGGAAATAACCATTTTTGTTCCCTTTTGGGCTGGGAAATAACCGTTTTTGTTCCCTCGGGGCTCTCTTTAACCGTTTTTGTTCCCTTTTGGGCTCAGAAATAACCGTTTTTGTTCCCTTTTGGGCTGGGAAATAACCGTTTTTGTTCCCTCCGGGCTCGGCGCCGCGCGGGGGCCTTTTGGGGGCGCTCTCGGCCGCCTGACCTTGGGGGGGTTGGTTTTGGGGGCCTCACCGATAACCGATTTTCGTTCCCAAAACCTGACTCTTTCCCTCGTAGCGACCCCCGGCCGCGCCGCGCCCCCCCCCCAACCCCCAACCCCCCCCTCCAGGAGAGGATTTAAAGGCGGGGGGGGGGGGGGGCACGGAAAGAGCCCGGAGCCGCCGCGGCTGCAATTAGCGCCCCGATAACGGAAGGGTTTGGGGGCGGGGGGACGTGAGGAGGCTCCAGGTGGGGAGGGGGGCGTCGAGTGACCCCCCCGGCGTGTCCCCGTGCCCCCCCTCAGGTCGCCGTCGCCCGAGCCCATCTACAACAGCGAGGGGAAGCGGCTGAACACGCGCGAGTTCCGCACGCGCAAGAAGCTGGAGGAGGAGCGCCACAACCTCATCACCGAGATGGTCGCCCTCAACCCCCGACTTCAAGCCCCCCGCCGACTACAAGTGAGGCTTCCGGGGGGGGCCCCCGACGGCCCGAGGGGTTGGGGACCCCCCACACATCTTATCCTTTGTTTTATTTTCACCCCCTCAGGCCCCCCGCCACCCGCGTGAGCGACAAGGGTGATGATCCCGCAGGACGAGTACCCCGAGATCAACTTCGTGGGGCTGCTCATCGGGCCCAGGTGGGGGGTCTGGGGGGTCTGGGGGAGTTTGGGGTCTGGGGGGTGGGAATAATGGTCGTGAGGGGTTTTGGGGGGTCTGGGGGGAAATAAGGGTCGTGAGGGTCTTGGGGGGATCTGAAAGGGTTTTGGGGGTCTGGGGGAAATAAGGGTCGTGAGGGGTCTTGGGGGGACTGAGAGGGGTTTTGGGGGGGGGACTGGGGGGTCTGGGACGGGTTTGGGGTCTGGGGGGAAATAAGGGTCATGAGGGGTCTCGGGGGGGACTGAGAGGGGGTTTTGGGGGGTCTGGGGGGTCTGGGGGGAGTTTGGGGTCTGGGGGGAAAATAAGGGTCTTGAGGGGGGGTCTGAGGGGGGGCTTTGGGGGGGTCTGGGGGGGTTTGGGGGGGGGTTGGGGTGTGTCTGGGGGGGGGGGTTTTGGGGTCTGGGGGGGACATAAGAGGTCGTGAGGGGTCTCGGGGGGGGGGACTGAGAGGGGTTTTAGGGGGGACTGGGGGGGGGTCTGGGGGGACGGGTTTGGGGTCTGGGGGGGAAATAAGGGTCATGAGGGGGGTCTTGGGGGGGGGATCTGAAAGGGGTTTTGGGGTCTGGGGGGGAAATAAGGGTAGTGAGGGGTCTTGGGGGGGGACTGAGAGGGTTTGGGGGGGTCTGGGGGGGTCTGGGGGGAGTTTGGGGTCTGGGGGAAATAAGGGTCTTGAGGGGGTCTGAGGGGGCTTTGGGGGGGTCTGGGGGTTTCGGGGGTTGGGGTGTGTCTGGGGGGGTTTGGGGTCTGGGGGGAAATAAGGGTCGTGAGGGGTCTTGAGGGGGGTCTGGGGGGTGTTGGGGGGTCTGGGGGGGGAAATAAGGGTCATGAGGGGTCTTGGAGGGGATCTGAGAGGGGTTTTGGGGGGCGCGGGGGGTGTGGGGAGGGTTGGGGGGGTCTGGGGGGGGAAATAAGGGTCGTGAGGGGTCTTGGGGGGACTGAGGGGTTTTGGGGGGGACTGGGAGGTTTTGGGGGGGACTGGGGGGGCCTGGAAGGGGTTTGGGTGGGCTTTGGGGGGAATTGGGGTCTGGGGGGGGTCTTGGAGGGGGTCTGGGGGGGTTGGAGGGGGTTTGGGGAGGGTTTGGGGTCTTGGGGGGTCTTGGGGGGGGTTGGGGTCTGGGAGGGGTTGGGGTGTTGGGAGGTTTGGGGTCTTTTGGGGTGGTGGTGGGGATTTGGGGGGAATTGGGGTCTTTGGGGGGAATTGGGGGTGTTTAGGGGGCCTGGGGGTTATTGGGGTCTTTGGGGGGGTCTTTGGGGGGGTCTTTGGGGGGGGTCTTTGGGGGAGGTCTGGGGGGGGTTTGGGGGGGCTTTAGGGGACCTTTAGGGACTCGCCGAGGTTTTGTGGGCGCTCCGGGGGCTTGGAGCCTCTTCGGGGGGCTTCCCTCGGGAGCAGCCCGCGGGCCTCGGGGTGCCCGTTGCGGGCGGGTTTCGTTCCCATTTCTGGCCCGTTTCGGGCCCGTTTACCCCCATTTTTTCGCGCCCCCCCCCCCCCCCCGCAGGGGGCAACACGCTGAAGAACATCGAGAAGGAGTGCAACGCCAAGATCATGATCCGCGGCAAGGGCTCGGTGAAGGAGGGCAAGGTGGGCCGCAAGGACGGGCAGATGCTGCCGGGCGAGGACGAGCCCCTGCACGCCCTGGTCACCGCCAACACCATGGACAACGTCAAGAAGGCCGTGGAGCAGGTCCGGGGGGCTCGGGGGGGGGTTTTGGGGGGTTTTGGGGGTGGGGGCTGACCCCGAATCCCCCCTGCAGATCAGGAACATCCTGAAGCAAGGCATCGAGACGCCCGAGGACCAGAACGACCTGCGCAAGATGCAGCTGCGGGAGCTGGCGCGGCTCAACGGCACGCTGCGCGAGGATGACAACCGGTGGGGGGCCTAACGCCCCCGGACCCTAACGAGCCACCCTGGACCCTAATTAATGCCCCCGGACCCTAAGGAGTGCCCCCAGACCCTAATGAGCCCCTCTGGACCCTAAGGAGCCCCCCCAGACCCTAATCAATCCCCCCAGACCCTAATTAAGCCACCCCCTGAAGCCCCCGGACCCTAATTAACGCCCCTCGGACCCTAATGAGCCCCCCCAGACCCTAATCAATCCCCCTGGACCCTAAGGAGCCCCCCTGGACCCTAAGGAGCCCCCTGGACCCTAAGGAGCTCCCCTGGACCCTAATTAATGCCCCCAGACCCTCATGAGCTCCTCTGGACCCTAACAAGCCCCCTAGACACTAATCAATCCCCCTGACCCTAATTAATGCCCCTGGACCCTAAGGAGCCCCCCAGACCCTAATGAGCGCCCCCAGACCCTAATGAGCTCCCCCACCTCCTCACAATCCCCCCGATCCCTAATATAACCCCCCCAGATCCTAATGAGCCCCCAGATCCTAATTAACTCCCCCAGACCCTACCAAGCCCCCTTAACCCCTAACAAACCTCCCCACAAAACCCCCGATCCTAATTAACCCCTCCCCCTGACTCTCATTAACCCCCCAGACCCTAATTGATCCCCCTGGACACTAATTAACGCCCCCAGATCTTAACTAATTCCTCCAAACCCTAATGAACACCCCCCCCCCCCCGACCCTAATGAGCCCCCTCACCCCCTAACGAACCCCTCACCTGCTCACAACCCCCCCCAGACCCTAATTACCCCCCCAGACCCTAACGAGCCCCCCTCGTCCTCACAAAACCCCCTAATCCCTAATTAACCCCCCTGACCCCAATTAACCCCCACCCTAATTATTCCCCCTGCTCCCCAGTCCGCCCCAATGAGCTTCGCTACCCCCCGACACCCCCAATCCACCTCCCTCCCCCCCCAAAATTTACCTCCCCCCCAGTTGCCCCCCGCTAATTACCCCGCTAATGAAGGCGCTAATTGCCCCGCAGGATCCTGCGGCCGTGGCAGAGCACGGAGACGCGCAGCATCACCAACACCACCGTCTGCACCAAGTGCGGGGGGCCGGCCACATCGCCTCCGACTGCAAGTTCGCCAGGTGGGGCCCCCGGGACCCCCGGGACCCCAAAACCCCCTGGGAGCCCCCCGGGACTCCAACCCCCCTCCCTGGGACCCCAAAACCCCCTTGGGACCCCCCCCGGGACCCCAACCCCCCCACCCTGGGACCCCAGAACCCCCTGGAACCCCCCCCGGGACCCCAGAACCCCCTGGGACCCCCCCGGGACCCCAACACCCCCTCCCTGGGACCCCAAAACCCCTGGGACCCCCCAGGACCCCAGCACCCCCCCATGGGACCCCAAACCCTCCTGGGACCCCCCCCCAGGACCCCAACCCCCTCTCCGGGACCCCAAACCCTCCTGGGACCCCCCGGGACTTCAACCCTCCCATGGGACCCCAAAACCTCCTGGGACCCCTGGGACGAACCCCCTGGGAGCCCCACCCACCGGGACCCCATAACCCCCCTGGGACCCCAAACCCCCTGGGACCCCCAGGACCCCAGCACCCCCCATGGGACCCCCCGGGGACCCCCTGGGACCCCAGCCCCAGCAGGACCCCAAAACCCCCTGGGACCCCCCAGGACCCCAACACCCCCCCCGTGGGACCTCAAAACCCCCTGGGACCCCCCCAGGACTCCAACCCCCTCCTGGGACCCTCCCTGGGACCCCCCCCCGGGACCCCCAAACCCCCCCCCCCCGGGACCCCTCCAAACTGGGGGGGCCCATTCTGTGCCCCCTCCCCCCCTTTTTTCCCCCTTTCCCCCCTTTCCCCCCTCACCACCGCTTCACCACCCCTTCCCCATCCCCACCCCCCTTCCCACCCTTCCCCCCTTGCCCCCCTTCCCCCGTACCCCCCACCCCTCCCCTCGCCCCCCCGTGCCCCCCCCGCCCACTGACCCCCCCCGTGCCCCCCCCAGGCCCGGCGACCCGCAGTCGGCGCAGGACAAGGCGCGCATGGACAAGGAGTACCTGTCCCTCATGGCCGAGCTGGGCGAGGCGCCCGTCTCCGGCAGCGCCAACGCCGCCCACACCAGCAGCCCCCTCTCCAGCCGGGGGGGGGCTCCCAGCCCGCCAGCCAGCCCCCCCCCCGTGAGTAAAAGACCCCCCCGGAGCCCCCTCTTTAATTAATTAACCCCCTAATTAACATCACCCACACCAGCAGCCCCTCTGCAGCTGGGGAGGGAAGCATTCACCCTGCCAGCCAGCCCCCCCCCCCCCCCCCTAAGTAAAAGACCCCCCCGACCCCCTTTTAATTAATTAACCCCCAGACCCCCTGTTTAATTAATTAACCCTGCTAATTAACATCACCCACACCAGCAGCTCCCTCTCCGGCTAGGGGAGGGAAGCATTCACCCTGCCAGCCAGCCCTCCCCCATGAGGAAAAGACCCCCCGGACCCCCCTTTTAATTAATTAACCGCCCCCCAAACTGACTTTTTAATTAATTAACCCCTCCTAATTAACGCTGCCCACACCAGCAGCTCCCTCTCCAGCTAGGGGAGGGAAGCATTCACCCTGCCAGCCAGCCCCCCATGAGTAAAAGACCCCCACGGACCCCCCTTTTAATTAATTAACCCCCCAGACTCGCTTTTTAATTAATTAAGCCTGCTAATTAACGCCGCCCACACCAGCAGCCCCGTCTCCAGCTGGGGGCGGCACCCTGCCTTTAATTAATTAACCCCCTAATTAATGCTGCCCACACCAGCAGCCCCCTCTCCAGCCGGGGGGGGCTCCCAGCCCGCCAGCCAGCCCCCCGTGAGTAAAAGACCCCCCCGGAGCCCCCTCTTTAATTAATTAACCCCCCCCTAATTAACATCACCCACACCAGCAGCTCCCTCTCCGGCTGGGAAGGGAAGCATTCACCCTGCCAGCCAGCCCCCCCCCCCCATGAGTAAAAGACCCCCCCGGACCCCCCCTTTTAATTAATTAAACCACCCCTCCCCCGACTTGCTTTTTAATTGATTAACCCCCCTAATTAACATCACCCACACCAGCAGCTCCCTCTCCGGCTGCGGAGGGAAGCATTCACCCTGCCAGCCAGCCCCCCCCCCCCCCCCATAAGTAAAAGACCCCCCCCAGACCCCCCTTTAATTAATTAACCCCCCAGACCCCCCTGTTTAATTAATTAACCCTGCTAATTAACATCACCCACACCAGCAGCTCCCTCTCCAGCTGGGGGAGGAGGCATGCAGCCCGCCAGCCAGCCCCCCCATGAGTAAAAGGCCCCCCGGACCCCCCCTTTTAATTAATTAACCCCCCAGACTCGCTTTTTAATTAATTAAGCCTGCTAATTAACGCTGCCCACACCAGCAGCCCCCTCTCCAGCAGGGGGGCTCCCAGCCCGCCAGCCAGCCCCCCTTGAGTAATCACCCCCCCAGCCCCCCCCCCCCGGACCCCTTTTCACCATTACCCCCCCCCCGCTAATTACCCCGTTAATTAACAGCAGAGCCGCCCGCCCTGGATGAACTCGACCCCATCCGAGAGCCGCCCCCTACCACGGCCTGCACGGGGGGGCCGGGGGGGCCCCCACGGCTTCCCCCACCCCATGGCCGCCATGGGGGGGGGGGGGGGCCACGGGGGGGGGCACCCCCTGCAGCACAACCCCAACGGGCCCCCCCCCCTGGATGCAGCCCCACCACCACCCCCATGGGGCAGGGCCCCCACCCGCCGGGGGGCACCCCGGCCCCCACCACATGGGTAAGTACAATCCGGGTCGCTGGGGGGGGGGGGGGGGAGGGTTTTGGGGTGAAAAAGGGGGGTTTTGGGGGTGGGGGGGCGGCCCCCCCTCGCTAAGGCGACGGTCTCTCATTGCCTCAAGATCAGTACCTGGGAAATTCGCCTGTGGGCTCTGGGGTCTATCGCCTGCACCAAGGAAAAGGTGAGCCCCCCCCCCCAAAAAACACCCCCTGACCCCCCCAGCACCCCCTGACCCCCCCAGCACCCCCTGACCCCCCCTCAAAAAAAAAAAAAAACCCACCCCCAGGTGACCCAAAATAGCCCCAGGGGCACCCCAAATCCCCTAAAATACCTTGAACCCCCCCCCCCCCCCAAAAAAAAAACCCGCTCCCAGGAGCCCCAAAACACCCCCTGCCCCCCCCCAAAAAATAACACCCCAGGTGCCCCAAAGTCACCAAAACGAACCCCAAAACCCTCCCCACCCCCAGTACCCCCCAGAGCCCGCCCAGACCCCCCAAACTCTCCCCAGTATTCACAGCCCCCCCCAAATGCCCCCCCAGTGCCCCCCCGTGTCGCAAATCCCTCCCAAAGCCCCCCAAATCCTCTGAAAATCCCCCCCAGAGCCCCCCCAAAATACCCCAGAGCCCCCCCAAGTGCCCCCCCATGTCCCAAATCCCCCCAAGACCCCCCCCCAAATACCCCAGAGCCCCCAAAATACCCCAGAGGCCCCCAAGTGCCCCCCTGTGTCCCAAATCCCCCCAGAGCCCCCCCAAGTGCCCCCCAAATCCCCCCAGAGCCCCCCAAATCCCCTGAAAATCCCCCCAGAGCCCGCCCAAATACCCCAGAGCCCCCCCCAAGTGCCCCCCCGTGTCCCAGAGCCCTCCCAAGTGCCCCCCCATGTTCCAAAGCCCCCCCCAAATCCCCTGAAAATCCCCCCAAGCCCCCCCCCCCAAATACCCTAGAGCCCCCCAAGCCCCCCCCCAAATACCCGAGCCCCCCCAAGCCCCCCCCCCAAATACCCCAGAGCCCCCCCCAAGTGCCCCCCCATGTCCCAAATACCCCAGAGCCCCCCGAGATCCCCCCCAAATCCCCTGAAAATCCCCCCAAGCCCCCCAAATACCCCTGAGCCCCCCCAAGTGCCCCCCAGAGCCCCCCCATGTCCCAAATCCCCCCAGAGCCCCCCAAGCCCCCCAAAATACCCCAGGCCCCCCCCCAAGTGCCCCCCGAGCCCCCCCGCCCACCGCCTGCCCCCCCCCCCCAGGTATGATGCCGCCGCCGCTGGGTATGATGCCGCCGCCGCCCCCCGCCCGGTGGGCAGCCGCCCCCCCCCTCCGGGCCGCTCCCCCCTGGCAGCAGCAGCAGCAGCCGCCGCCGCCCCCCAGCAGCAGCCTGGCCTCCAGCACCCCCCTGCCCTGGCAGCAAAGTGAGTGGGGGGGGGGGGCGATAAATTGGGGGGGGGCGCGATAAATTGGGGGGGGGGGGGGGGGGCTTAGGGGGGACCGTGGGGGGGCAGTAAGGGGGTGGGGGGGCTCCAAGGGGGCAATAAGGGGGTGGGGGAGCTTTGGGGGGGGCAAAATGGGTGGGGGGGGGGGGGGGCTCGGGGGGGGCAATAAGGGGATGGGGGGGCAATAAAGGGGGGCCGGGGACTCGGGGGGCAATATAGGGGGGCAGGAGGGGCATTAAGGGGTTTGGGGGGCTTGGGGGGGCAAAAGGGGGTCGTGGGGCAAGGGGGGGGGCAATAAGGGGGGTGGGGGCTCCTTTCCATTAATTGGGGATTTGGGGCTTCTTGGGGTTGGTTCCCCCCCCTTTTCCCTTCCTTTTTTTCCTTTTTTCCCCTTTTTCCTCTTTTCCCTTTTTCTCCTTTTTCCCTTTCCCTTTTTCCCCCTTTTTTCCCCTTTTCCCCCTTTTTCCCCTCATTTTTTTCCCCTTTCTCTTCCTTTCCCCTTAATTTTCCCCTTCCCCCCCCCCCCCTTTCCCCTTTTCTCATTTCTCCCTTTTACTGATTTCATTTTTTTGGACTTCGTTTTTTCCCCTTTTCCCTTTTTTTCCCCCTTTTTCCTTTTCTTTTCCTTTTTCTCCCCTTTCCCCTTTTTGCCCTTTTTACCCTTTTTTCCCCCTTTTCCGACTTCTCCTTTTTTCTTTCTCCTTTCTCTTCCCTTCCTTTCCCTTAATTTTCCCTTCCCCCCCCTTTCTCCTTTTCTCCCTTTCACTGATTTCATTTTTTTGGACTCGATTTTTCCCCTTTTTCCCTGTTTTTTCCCACTTTTTATTTTTCCTCTTATTTTCCCTTTTCCTCCCTTTTCCCCTTTCCCGTTTCATTTTTCCCTTTTCCCCCTTTTTTTCCCTTCCCCCTTTGCCCCCCCTTTTCCCCCTTTCCCCCCCTTTCCCTTTTCCCCCCTTTCCCCCCTCCCCCCTTTTCCCCCCTCTCCCCACCCTTCCGGGGGGGGGCTGTGTGTGGGGGGCACAACCCCCGGGGTGCCCCTCTGACCCCCCGCGCCCCCCCCCAGATACGCCGACCACCACGAGCGCTGGCACCGGCTCCCTCCCCGCCCTGGCAGCAGCAGGCGCCGGCGGGGGGGGGGGCGGCTTCTTCGGGGGCCCCCCGCTGCAAGGCAGCCCCTCCATGGTGCCTTTGCCCCCCGGGGTGCAGCCCCCCTGCCCCCCGGGGCCCCCCGCCCCCCCCCGCCGCCGCCTGGCTCCGGGGGCATGATGTACGCCCCCCGCCGCCCCCGCCCCCCATGGACCCTTCTAACTTCGTCACCATGATGGGCATGGGGGTGCCGGCCCTGCCCCCTTCGGCATGCCCCCCGCGCCCCCCGCCCCCCCCCCAGAACTGACGCCGCCGGGGGGGACGCCACCACGGCCACGTAGCGCGGGGGGGGCGCGGGGGGGGGGGGGTGGGGGGGTGGGGGGAGCGCCCCCCCCCTCACACACACACACGCCCGGCCCCCCTCCCCCCCCCCACCAGGGATCTGCCCCCCCCCCCCTCGGGACCAGTGAGGGAGCTGCCCCCCCCCCCCAAAAAAATCCTTCCCTGGGGGGGGGGGGGGAGCGAGCAGGGGCCCCCCCCGTTATCTGGGGGGTGGGGGGAGGGGGGGCAGCGCAATCCACACGGGTCCCTCCCCCCGCCCCCCCCCCGCGGCCCTTCCCCCCCACCTCGTGGTCCAGGGTCCCCCACCCCGTCCCCCCCGCCCCATAGACGCCCCCCCCCCCGTTGCCCCCCCGTCCCCGCGCGCTTCTTTTTGTGTATGAATAAACGGCCGAAACGGGGCCCCCCCGCCTCTGCTTTGTGACCCCCGCGGCTTTCGGGACCCCCCCCCCCGCGCCTGGGGACCCCCCCGCTGGGACCCCCCGGGTATTTCTGGGACCCCCCCGGGGTATTTCTGGGACACCCCCGTGCATTTTCCCCCCCCCCCAGTGTATTTCGGGCCCCCCCGGGGTATTTCTGCCCCTGTTGCTGGGCCCCCCGGCCGTGCCCTTTCCCTGCCCCCCCCCCCCCGGGCATCGGATTTCGCGGGGGGGGACGGACGAAACCCGACCTGGGGCCGAGGGGGGTCCTGCCCCCCCCCCCCCCCCGTGACGTAGCGGCGGGCCCCCCGCGCCCCCCCCCGCCCCCTGTGGCTGTCACTCAGCGCTGCGGCCCCGAAATGCCACGACCTTGGGGTGTCCTGGGGGGGGGGGGGGGGACACACGGGGGGGGGGGGCAGCGCGGCACCATGGGCCTTGTAGTCCGGGGGGGGGGCGGGGGGGTAGCGTGGCCCCCCCTCCTTGACACGCGTGGGCAGCGGGCAGGGGGGCGGCGGGGAAACAGCGGGGGCATTTTTGTGAATGGGGGCGGCGTGGGAACCTTGGGGGGGGGGGCGTGGGAACGGGGCGGGGGCGCTCATTGAGAAGCGCCGCGCGTGGGAACGGGGCCGCGCCGTGAATGGGGCTCGCGCCGTGACCCCCCGCTCGGCGTCGTGGGCGTGGCTTCGCCGGGCCCGGTCCCGCCCCCCTTGGGGGGCGCCTCATGAATATTCACGAGGCAGGGGCTCAAAGGGGCCGGGGCGCTGCTGCCGCCGCCTCCCGCCGGCCCCGGAGCCCCCGACCCCCCCGTGCCTCGGGACCCCCCAGCTTCTCCAGGCCCCCCGGATTCCCCGGGACGCCCCCAACTCCCCAGGACCCCTCTCCAATACCTTGGGGCCCCCAGGAGCCCCTCAAGACCCCCCCTAATTTCTCAGGACCCCCCCCCAGTAATTCCCCAGGCACCTCCCCAAGACCCCCTCCTGCATTCTCCAGCCCCCGGGACCCCCTTCCAGGACCCCCCAGGCCCCTCTAGGACCCCTCCAGCCCCCCCAGGGCCCCCTTTTAAGACCCCCAGGCCCCCCCAGTCCCCCAAGACCCCCCCAGGACCCCCTAGAGGCCCTTCCTAGCCCCCCCCAAGACCCTTCCAGCCCCTCCAGGACCCCCAAACCCCCTCCAGGACCCCAAGACCTCCCCCAAGCCCCTCTCCCAAGCCCCCTAAGCCCCTCTAGCGACCCCCCAGGACCCCCAAGGACCCCCCGACCCCCCCGTGGCCATGGCGCGGCCGCTGTCGGACCAGGAGCGGCGGAAGCAGATCAGCGTGCGGGGCCTGGCGGGGGCCGAGAACGTGGCGGAGCTGAAGCGCGCCTTCAACCGGCACCTGCACTTCACCCTGGTCAAGGACCGCAACGTCGCCACCCCCCGCGACTACTTCCACGCGCTGGCCCACGCCGTGCGCGACCACCTGGTGGGGCGCTGGCTGCGCACGCAGCAGTACTACTATGAGAAGGACCCCAAGGTGGGCGCCGGGGGGGCTAGGGGGCTAAAGGGGGTCTGGGGGGCCTAAAGGGGGGTCTGGGGGGGCTAAAGGGGGGCTGGGGGAGGTTAAAGAGGTTCTGGGGGGGGCTAAAGGGGGTCTGGGGGCTGTATATGCAGCAGTAGTGCTACGAGAAGGACCCCAAGGTGCGGGATGGGGGGGGGGGGCTAAAGGGGGTCTGGGGGACGTTAAAGGGGGTCTGGGGGCTGTGTATGCAGCAGTACTACTATGAGCCCAAGGTGCGGGACGGGGGGGCTGGGGGGTCACAGAGGGGTTTGAGGGGGGATAAAGGGGGCTGGGGGGGTTAAAGAGGGTCTGGGGGGGCTAAAGCGGGTCTGGGGGCTGTGTATGCAGCACTACTGCTATGAGAAGGACCCCAAGGTGGGCGCCGGGGGGGCTGGGGGGCTAAAGGGGGGCTGGGGGGGTTAAAGGGGGGCTGGGGGGCTAAAGGGGTTTGGGGGTGGGTTAAAAGGGGGCTGGGGGGGCTAAAGGGGGTTTGGGGGGGCTAAAGGGGGTTAAAGGGGGGCTAAAAGGGGTCTGGGGCTGCGCATGCAGCAGTAGTGCTACAAAAAGGACCCCAAGGTGTGGGACGGGGGGCTGGGGGGGGTTAAAGGGGGTCTGGGGCTGCACACGCAGCAGTACTACTATGAGAAGGACCCCAAGGTGCGGGACAGGGGGGCTGGGGGGCTAAAGGGGGTCTGGGGGGGCTAAAAGGGGTCTGGGGGCTGCGCATGCAGCAGTAGTGCTACGAGAAGGACCCTAAGGTGGGCGCCGGGGCGGCTGGGGGGTCACAGAGGGGCTGGGGGGGGGCTAAAGGGGGGCTGGGGGGGTTAAAGGGGGGCTGGGGGCTGTGTATGTGACAGTACTACTAGGAGAAAGACCCCAAGTGGGGGCACGGGGGTGTTAAAGGGGGGTTTGGGGGGTTAAAGGGGGTCTGGGGGCTGCGCACCCAGCAGTACTGCTAGGAGAAGGACCCCAAGGTGCGGGATGGGGGGTCAAAAGGGGGTCGGGGGGTTAAAGGAGGTCTAGGGGGTAAATGGGGGGGTTAAAGGGGGCCTGGGGGGTTAAAGGGGGTCTGGGGGAGTAAATGGGGGGGTTAAAGGGGGCCTGGGGGGTTAAAGGGGGTCTGGGGGGTAAATGGGGGGTTAAAGGGGGCCTGGGGGGTTAAAGGGGGTCTGGGGGGGTAAATGGGGGGGGGTTAAAGGGGGCCTGGGGGGGTTAAAGGGGGTCTGGGGGGTAAATGGGGGTTAAAGGGGGCCTGGGGGGTTAAAGGGGGTCTGGGGGCCATGCAGGCAGCAGTACTGCTAGGAGAAGGACCCCAAGGGGGGGTCACGGGGGGGTCACGGGGGTTGGGGGAAAAGGGGGGGCTGCTGTGCAGTGGGAGAGACCCCAGGGTGTGGGGCTGGGGGGGGGGGGCGGGGAGGGCATGGGGGTCTGGGGGGTCGTGGGGGTTTTGGGGGGCATGGGAGTGAGGGGGGGCATGGGGGCTTTGGGGGGGTCATGGGGGTCTGGGGGGTCGTGGGGGCTTGGGGGGCCCCACAGCCCCCATGTGGGAAGGACCCTAAGGGGGGGGGGGGCCACCAGGGGGTGGGGGACTGAGCCCCCCCCCCGTGGGACCCCAAGGTTGGGGGGGGGGGGGGCACCGTAGGGCCTTGGGGTTCTGTGGGGGGGGTCCCTGAGGATCTGTGGGGGGATCCCAGGCCGGGGGGGGGGGGGGGGGTCAGTGGGGGGGGCGGTTAAATTTAACCTGACCTTTGCCGCTGACCCGCTGCCATTTTCGTCCGGGACGGGCCCAGAAACCGGATAGGGCTCGGAGGGGGGGGGACACGGGGGGTCAAAGGAGGGGTTAAAGGGGGTCAAGGGGGGTCGTGGCCGTGGCTGACCCCCCCGTGCCCCCCCCCCGCAGCGCATTTACTACCTGTCGCTGGAGTTCTACATGGGGCGCACGCTGCAGAACACGATGGTGAACCTGGGGCTGCAGAGCTCCTGCGACGAGGCCATTTACCAGGTGGGGGGGCCGGGGGGGGCAAATGGGGCCGGGGGGGGTAAATGGGGCCGGGGGGGCAAATTGGGGGGGGGTGAGAGGGGGGGAAATGGGGCAGGAGGGGGGAAATGGGGCAGGAGGGGGGGAAATGGGGGCATGGGAGGGGGAAATGGGGCCGGGGGGGTAAATGGGGCCGGGGGGGGGCAAATTGGGGGGGGGAGGGGGGCAAAACAGGATCTGGGGGGGCAAATGGGGTCAGAAGGGCCGGGGGTTGGGGCAAATGGGGCGGGGGGGGGCACAGGGGGGCAATTGGGGGGGTGAGAGGGGTAAATGGGGACATGGGAGGGGGAAAATGGGGACGTGGAGGGGGCCGGGGGGGCAAACGGGGCCGGGGGGGGGGCAAACGGGGCCGGGGGGGGGCAAATGGGGCCGGGGGGGGCACGGGGGGGGACATGCGGGGGGCGAGGAGGGGACAAATAGGGTCATGGGGGGGGCAAATACGGTCACGGGGGGGGAGGAATGGGGGGCAAATAGGGGCACGGAGGGGACATGGGGGCATGGAGGGGATGGGGGGAAGGGGGGGGGGACATGGGGGGGGAATTTGGGGGGGGGGGCTCTGAACGCCCCCTGCCCCCCCCCCAGCTGGGCCTGGACATGGAGGAGCTGCAGGAGATCGAGGAGGACGCGGGGCTGGGCAACGGGGGCCTGGGGCGCCTGGCAGGTGGGGGCCGGGGGGGGGGTCCTGGGGGGGTGGGGGGGGGGGTTGGGGGGGGGTCCTGAGGGAGGTTGGGGGGTCCTGGGGGGGTTGGGGGGTCCTGAGGGAGGGGTTGGGGAGGGGCCTCTGAAGGGGTCTGGGGGGTTGGGGGGTCCTGAGGGAGGTTGGGGGTCCTGGGGGTTCTGGGGGTCCTGGGGAGGGGTTGGGGGGGGGGGGCCCTGAAGGGGTCTGGGGGTGTTGGGGGGTCCTGAGGGAGGTTGGGGGTCCTGGGGGGGCTGGGGGCTGGGGGGGGACCGGAAGGGGTCTGGGGGTTGGGGGGGGCTTGGGAAAGGGTTGGAGGCGTCCTGGGGGGGCTGGGGGGGTCCTGGGGGTCCTGGGGGGTCCTGGGGGGTGGGGGGGCCTGGGGGTCCTGGGGGGTCCTGGATGTCCTGGGGGGATCTGGAGGGGTCCTGGGGGGAGTCTGGGGAGTCTTGGGGGGTCTGGGGGTGGGGGGGGCTGGGAGATGGGCCCCCCCCCGACCCCCTGACGCCCCCTGACCCCCCTGACCCCCCTGACCCCCCCCCGCCCCCCCGTGCCCCCCCCAGCCTGCTTCCTGGACTCGATGGCCACCCTGGGGCTGGCCGCCTACGGCTACGGCATCCGCTACGAGTTCGGCATCTTCAACCAGAAGATCGCGGGGGGTGGCAGGTGGGGGGGGGGGTGAAATTCTGGGGGGGGGGGTCCCGGCCTTTTGGGGGGGTCCCGAGTCTTTGGGGGGGGTCCCGAGTCTTTGGGGGGGGGGGTGTTCCCAGCCTCCTGGGGTGGGGGAGGGGGTCCCAGCCTTTGGGGTGGGGGGGTCCCGAGTCTTTGGGGGGTTTGGGGGGGGGTCCCAGTTTTTAGGGGGTCCTGGCCTTTCTGGGGGGGGGGGGGTCCCAGACTTTGAGAAGGGGGGGGTTCCAAGCTTGGGGGGTGGGGGTGGGGGTGGGGTTCTGGATTTGGGGGGCTCCCAGCCTTTGAGTGAGGGTCCCAGCCTTTGGGGGGTGGGGTCCCAGTCTTTGGGGGGGGGTCCTTCCTTTTGGGGGGGGGGTCCCTCCTTTTTCGGGGGGGGGGGTCCAAGCCTTTGGGGGGGGGGGGGGTCCTCATCCCGGTGCCCCCCCCCCCAGGTGGAGGAGGCGGACGACTGGCTGCGCTACGGCAACCCCTGGGAGAAGGCGCGCCCCGAGTACACCATCCCCGTGCACTTCTACGGCCGCGTGGAGCACACGCCCGAGGGCGCCATGGCTGGACACGCAGGTGGGGGGCGTGCGAGGGGCGTGCGAGGGCGTGGGGGGTGCGAGGGGCGTGCAAGGGGCTGGGGGGTGTGCGAGGGGGTGCAAGGTGGTGGGAGGGTGTGCGAGGGGGGTCTGGGGGTGTAAGGGCATGTAAGGGGTGTGCAAGTGTGTGCAATGGGCGTGCAAGGGGGTGTGAGGGGTGTGCAAGGTGGTGGGAGGGTGTGCAAGGGGGTCTGGGGGGGGTGTAAGGACATGCAAAGGGGTGTGCAAGGGGGGTGGGGGTGAGGGCATGCAAGGGGTGTGCAAGGGTGTGCAGTGGGGTGCGAGAGGGTGTAAAGGCATGCAAGGGGTGTGCAAGGGGGTGTGGAGGGGTGTGAGGGCATGTAAGGTGTGTGCAAGAATGTGCAATGGGCGTGCAAGGGGGTGTGAGAGGTGTGCAGTGGGGGTGTAAAGGCATGCAAGGGGGTGTAAGGACATGCAAGGGGTGTGCAAGGGGCTGGGGGGGTGTAAGGCATGCAAGGAGGTGTGCAAGAGTGTGCAAGGGGCATGCAAGGGAGTGTGCAAGGGCGTGCAGTGGGGTGCGAGGGGGTGTAAGGGCATTCCAGGGGTGTGCAAGGGAGGGTGGGGGGTGTGAGGGCACGTAAGGCATGTGCAAGAGTGTGCAATGGGCGTGCAAGGGGGTGTAAAGGCGTGCAAGGGGTGTGCAAGGCAGGGAGGGTGTGCAAGGGGGTCTGGGGGTGTAAGGACATGCAAGGGGTGTGCAAGGGCGTGTAGTGGGGTGCAAGGGGGTGTGAGGGCTTTCAAGGGGCGTGCAAGAGGGGGTGTGGGGTGTGCAAGGGGTGTGCAAGGTGGTGGGAGGGGTGTGCAAGGGGGTCTGGGGGGGGGTGTAAGGACATGCAAGGGGCATGCAAGGGGGTGGGGGTGTGAGGGGTGTGCAAGGGCATGCAGTGGGGTGCGAGGGGGTGTAAGGGCATGCAAGGGGTGTGCAAGGGAGGGTGGGGGGGTGTAAGGGCATGTAAGGGTGTGCAAGGGTGTGCAATGCGGGTGTGAGGGGTGTGCAAGGGCGTGCAGTGGGGTGCAAGGGGGTGTAAGGGCATTCAAGGGGGGTTGGGGGGTGTAAAGGCATGCAAGGGGAGTGCAAGGGGTGTGCAAGGGGTGTGCAAGGGGGTCTGGGGGTGTAAGGACATGTAAGGGGTGTGCAAAGGGCTGGGGGGGCATGTAAGGGGTGTGCAAAGGGGTGGGGGGGTATGTAAAGGGTGTGCAAGCAGATGGGGGTGTGCAAGGGGGTGAGGGTGCGCAGGGGGCTTGTGCAAGGAGGTGCGGGTGTGTGTGTGTGTGTGTGTGTGTGTGTGTGCAAGGACGGGGGGCCACACGAGGGTGTGCAAAGCACTGGGGGGGGGGTGCAAGGCTGCTTAGGGGTGCAGGTTGGGGGGGGGGTGCTGGGGAGCGTGCGAGGGAAGGGGGGGGGGGGGTTGTGCGTCCCTTGCACGCGCGTGTGCGAGGCGGGCGTGCCGCGCAGGTGGTGCTGGCGCTGCCGTACGACACGCCCGTGCCCGGGTACCGCAACAACACCGTCAACACCATGCGGCTCTGGTCCGCCCGCGCCCCCAACGACTTCAACCTCAAGGACTGTGAGCGCCACAACCCCCCGGGACCCCCCAAAACCCCCCCGGGACCCCCCAAAACCCCCCAGGACCCTACCCCCAAAACCCCCCCGGGACCCCCCCAAAACCCCTCCTGACCCCCCCCCGACCTCCGATCCCCCCCCCCCAGGACCCCCTCAGGACCCCCCCCAAGCCCCCCTGGGACCCCCCAAACTCCCCCGGGACCCCAAACCCCCCCGGGACCCCCCCCCAAAACCCCCCCCGGGACCCCCCCCCCCCCAAAACCCCTCCTGACCCCCCGACCCCCTCCGATCCCCCAACCCCCCCCCCCCCCAGGACCCTCTCAGGATCCCCCCAAACCCCTCAGGACCCCCAAGCCCCCTGGGACCCCCCCCCCAAAACCCCCCGGGACCCCCCCCAAACCCCTCCTGACCCCCCGGACCCCCCGATCCCCTGAACCCCCTCCGGATCCCTCCCCCCAAACCCCCTCAGGACCCCCTCAGGACCCCCCCCCAAACCCCCTCAGGACCCCCAAACCCCCGGGCCCCCCCCCCCCCCAAACCCCCGGCCCCCCCCCCCCCAAAACCCCCCTGGGACCCCCCCCCCCAAAACCCCTCCTGACCCCCCCGACCTCCGATCCCCCCCCGCCCAGGACCCCCTCAGGACCCCCCCAAACCCCCCGGGACCCCCCCCCCCCCCAAAACCCCTCCTGACCCCCCCCGACTCCCTCCGATCCCCCAACCCCCCCCCCCAGGACCCCCTCAGAACCCCCCCAAACCCCCTGGGACCCCCCCAAACCCCCCTGGGACCCCCCCCCCCCCCAAAATCCACCCAGGACCTCCCCACCCCCCCAACCCCCCCCAGACTCCCACAGGACCCCCCCCCCCCCCCAACCCCCCCCGGTACCCCCCAAGCCCCCTGGGACCCCCTCAGGACTCCCCCGATCCCCCTGACCCCCCCCAGGACCCCCCCCAAGACTCCCCCAACCCCCCCCCCCAAAACCCCTCCAGGAACCCCCAAACCCACCCAGACCCCCCAAAAGCCCCCAAAACCTCCGCAGGACCCCCCCAAGGACCCCCCCAGGACCCCCCCAACCCCCTCCACACCCCCCCCCCCGACCCCCCCCCCCGACCCCCCCCCCAAACCCTCCCCCGATCCCCCCCAGGACCCCCCCCCCAAACCCCTCTCCGTTCCCCCCAACCCCCCCCCAACCCCCCAAACCCTCCCAAACCCCCCAGGATCCCTCTGACCCCCCAGGACCCCCCCAAACCCCCAAACCCCCCAGGACCCCCCAGGACCCCCCTGACCCCCCCTCTGTTCCCCCCCCCCCCCAGTTAACGTCGGGGGCTACATCCAGGCGGTGCTGGACCGGAACCTGGCCGAGAACATCTCGCGCGTGCTGTACCCCAACGACAACGTCAGCACCGGGGGGCACGGGGGGCACGGGGGGGTTGGGGGTGGGGGGGTGTGGGGGGGCTGGGGGCAGGGGGGCTGGGGGGGTGAATGGGGGGGTGTGGGGGGCAGGGGTGGGGATATGGGGCTGGGGGGGGTGGGAGGGGGGAATGGGGGGATTTGGGGGATGTGGGGTGCGGGGGGGGGTGGGGGCAGTGGGGGGGGGGCTCAATAGGGCACAGCGGAGCTGTGTGGGGCGCTATAGGGCGCCGTGGGGGCTCTGCGGGGTGCCGTGGGGCGCCGTGGGGCTCTATGGGGCTGTGTGGGGCGCTATAGGGCGCCGTGGGGGCCGTGGGGCTGGGGAGCTCTCCGTGGGGCGCCGTGGGGCTCCGTGGGGCTGTGTGGGGCGCTATAGGGCGCCGTGGGGGCTCTGTGGGGCTGGGGGGGCTCTCTGTGGGGCGCCATGGGGCACCGTGGGGTGCTGTGGGGCTCCGTGGGGCTTCTGTGGGGGCACCGTGGGGTGCCGTGGGGCTCCGTGGGGTGCTATGGGGCGCTGTAGGGCTTCTGTGGGGCTCCGTGGGGGATCTGTGGGGCACCATGGGGTGCTGTGGGGTGCCGGGGGGATCTGTGGGGTGCCGTGGGGCTCCGTGGGGCTCCGTGGGGCACCATGGGGTGCTGTGGGGGCTCCGTGGGGCACTGTGGGGTGCCGTGGGGGATCTGTGGGGCTCCGTGGGGGATCTGTGGGGCACCATGGGGTGCCGTGGGGCACCGTGGGGCTCCGTGGGGCTCAGTGGGGCTCCCGTCCCCCCCAGTTCTTCGAGGGCAAGGAGCTGCGGCTGAAGCAGGAGTACTTCGTGGTGGCGGCCACCCTGCACGACATCGTGCGGCGCTTCAAGTCCGCCAAGTTCGGCAGCCGCGACCCCGTGCGCACCGCCTTCGACGCCTTCCCCGACAAGGTGCGCCCGCCGCCCGGCCCCGCGTCACGGCCCCGCGTCCTGTCCTGGCCCCGTGTCCCGGCCCCGCGTCCTGTCCTGGCCCCGTGTCCCGGCCCCGTGTCACAGCCCCGTGTCCCAGCCCCGTGTCCTGGCCCCATGTCACATCCCCATATCCTGTCCCATCCCCGTGTCCCTTCCCCATGCCCTGTCCCCGTGTCCCGGCCCCGTGTCCCGGCCCCGTGTCACAGCCCCGTGTCCCAGCCCCGTGTCACAGCCCCGTGTCCCAGCCCTGTGTCCCATCCCCATATCCTGTCCTGTCCCATCCCCGTGTCCTGTCCCCGTCCCCATGTCCCGTCCCCGTGTCCCAGCCCCGTGTCCCGGCCCCGTCCCCGTGTCCCGTCCCCGTGTCCCGTCCCCGTGTCCCGTCCCCGTGTCCCGGCCCCGTGTCCCAGCCCCATGTCACAGCCCTGTCCCCATGTCCCATCCCCATGTCCTGGCCCTGTGTCCTGGCCCCGTGTCCTGGCCCCATGTCACATCCCTGTGTCCCCGTCCCCCTGTCCTGTCTTGTCCCCGTGTCCCTGTCCCCATGTCCCGTCCCCATGTCCCATCCCATGTCCCGGCCCCATGTCACAGCCCTGTGTCCCATCCCCGTATCCTGTCCTGTCCCGTCCCCGTGTCCCGTCCCCGTGTCCCATCCCTGTGTCCCATCCCCATGTCCCATCCCGGTGGCCTGTCCCCGTGTCCTGTCCCCGTGTCCTGTCCCCGTGTCCCATCCCCGTGTCCCATCCCCGTGTCCTGTCCCCGTGTCCCATCCCCGTGTCCCATCCCCGTGTCCTGTCCCCGTGTCCCATCCCCATGTCCCATCCCCGTGTCCCGTCCCCGTGTCCCAGCCCCAAGTCCCATCCCTGCGTCCTGTCCCCCTGCCCCGTCCCCCTGCCGAGTCCTGTCCCCATGCCACGTCCCCGTGCCGTGTCCCCATGTCGTGTCCCCGTGTCGTGTCCCCGTGTCGTGTCCCTGTGCCTTGTCCCCATATCACACCCCCGTGCCACACCCCCACGTCCCCGTGTCCCTGTGCCACATCCCCATGTCCCCGTGTTGTGTCCCCATGTCCCCATATAATGTCCCCATGGGGTGTCCCTGTGCCCCCATGTAACATCCCCATGTCCCCATGCCATGTCCCCATGTCCCCATGTCCCCATATCGTGTCCCCGTATAACATCCCCGTGTCCCCATATCGTGTCCCCATGTCCCTGTGGGGTGTCTCTGTGCCCCCATATAACATTCCCATGTCCCCATGCCATGTCCCCATATAACGTCCACATGCTGTGTCCCCGTGTCCCCATGTCCCCATAAAACGTCCCCGTGTCCCGGTGGGGTGTCCCCGTGTCCCCATATAACGTCCCCATGTCCCCATATAACGTCCCCGTGTCCCCGTATCATGCTCCCGTGTCCCCATATAACGTCCCCGTGGGGTGTCCCCGTGTCCCCATATAACGTCCCCATGTCCCCATATAACATCCCCATGTCCCCGTATAACGTCCCCCTGTCCCCGCATAACGTCCCCGTGTCCCCATATAATGTCCCCATGTCCCTGTGGGGTGTCTCTGTGCCCCCATATAACATCCCTGTGTCCCCATGCCATGTCCCCATATAACGTCCCCATGCCGTGTCCCCGTGTCCCCATATCGTGTCCCCGTGTCCCCATATAACGTCCCCGTGTCCCCATATAACGTCCCCGTGTCCCCGTATCATGCCCCCGTGTCCCCGTATAACGTCCCCGTGTCCCCATATAACGTCCCCGTGTCCCCATATAACGTCCCCGTGTCCCCATATAACGTCCCCGTGTCCCCATATAACGTCCCCATGTCCCCATATAACGTCCCCGTGTCCCCATATAACGTCCCCGTGTCCCCATATCGTCCCCATGTCCCCATATAACGTCCCCGTGTCCCCATATAACGTCCCCATGTCCCCATATAACGTCCCCGTGTCCCCATATAACGTCCCCATGTCCCCATATAACGTCCCCGTGTCCCCGTATAACGTCCCCGTGTCCCCATATAACGTCCCCATGTCCCCATATAACGTCCCCATGTCCCCATATAACGTCCCCATGTCCCCATATAACGTCCCCGTGTCCCCATATAACGTCCCCGTGTCCCCATATCGTGTCCCCATGTCCCCATATAACGTCCCCGTGTCCCCATATAACGTCCCCATGTCCCCGTGGGGTGTCCCCGTGTCCCCGTATAACGTCCCCGTGTCCCCATATAATGTCCCCGTGTCCCCGTATAACGTCCCCGTGTCCCCGTGGGGTGTCCCCGCCGCGTCCCCGCGCCCGCAGGTGGCCATCCAGCTGAACGACACCCACCCGTCCCTCGCCATCCCCGAGCTGATGCGCATCCTGGTGGACGAGGAGAAGCTGCCCTGGGACAAGGTGCGGGGGGGGCGCGGGGGGCAACGGGCTGAGGGGGCAGGGGCGCTGTGGGGCAGGGGCGCTGTGGGGCAGGGACGCTATGGGGCAAGAATGCTATGGGGCAGGGACGCTATGGGTCAGGACCCCCCCCCCATAGACCAAGGGGCCCACAGAAGGGCTGGGGTGGGGGGGGCTCTATGGGGCAGGGACTCTATGGGGCAGGGACTCTATGGGTCAAGACCCCCCTACAGACCAAGGGGCTCCCCAGAAGGGCCGGGGGGTGCTCTATGGGGCAGGGATGCTATGGGGCAGGACCCCCCCATAGACCAAGGGGCCCCCAGAAGGGCCGGGGGGCTCTATGGGGCAGGGACTCTATGGGGCAGGAATGCTATGGGGCAGTGTTTCCCCCAGGATAGGAGTGCTGTGGGGCAGGGATGCTGTGGGGCAGGGATGCTATGGGGCAGGGACACTATGGGTCAAGACCCCCCCCATAGACCAAGGGGCTCCCCAGAAGGGCCAGGGGGGTTCTATGGGGCAGGGACTCTATGGGGCAGGGACTCTATGGGGCAGGGATGCTATGGGGCAGGGACTCTATGGGTCAAGACCCCCCCATAGACCAAGGGGCCCCCAGAAGGGCCGGGGGGGGCTCTATGGGGCAGGGATTCCATAGGGCAGGGACTCTATGGGTCAAGACCCCCCCATAGACCAAGGGGCTCCCCAGAAGGGCCGGGGGGCTCTATGGGGCAGGGACTCTATGGGGCAGGGATGCTATGGGGCAGTGTTTCCCCCAGGATAGGAGTGCTGTGGGGCAGGGATGCTGTGGGGCAGGGATGCTATGGGGCAGGGACACTATGGGGCAAGACCCCCCTACAGACCAAGGGGCCCCCCAGAAGTGCCGGGGGGGCTCTATGGGGCAGGGATTCCATAGGGCAGGGACTCTATGGGTCAAGACCCCCCCATAGACCAAGGGGCTCCCCCGAAGTGCCGGGGGTGCGCTATGGGGCAGCCCCCCCTACAGACCAGGGGGTTCCCCAGAAGTGCCAGGGGGGCTCTATGGGGCAGGGACTCTATGGGGCAGGGATGCTATGGGGCAGTGTTTCCCCCACGATAGGAGTGCTGTGGGGCAGGGACGCTGTGGGGCAGGGACGCTATGGGGCAAGACCCCCCCCCCATAGACCAAGGGGTCCCCCAGAAGTGCTGGGGGGGGCTCTATGGGGCAGGGACTCTATGGGGCAGGGACTCTATGGGGCAGGGACACTATGGGGCAGGGACTCTATGGGTCAAGACCCCCCCCGACAGACCAAGAGACCCCCCAGAAGTGCCGGGGGGCTCTATGGGGCAAGGACTCTATGGGGCAGGGACGCTATGGGTCAGGACCCCCCCATGGACCAAGGGGCCCCCAGAAGGGCCAGGGGGGTTCTATGGGGCAGGGACTCTATGGGTCAAGACCCCCCTACAGACCAAGGGGCTCCCCAGAAGTGCCGGGGGGGTTCTCTATGGGGCAAGGCCCCCCCGGCCCCCCGCGGGCCGTGGGTCACGCCGTCCGTGGGACCCGCAGGCGTGGGACGTGACGGTGCGGACGTGCGCCTACACCAACCACACGGTGCTCCCCGAGGCGCTGGAGCGCTGGCCCGTGCACCTCCTGGAGTCGCTGCTGCCCCGGCACCTGGAGCTCATCTACGAGATCAACCAGCGCTTCCTCGACGTGCGTGGGGCCGGGGGGGCACGGGGGGGGTAAGGGGGCCGGGGGGGTAAGGGGGCCGGGGGGGTAAGGGGGCGGTGGGGGGTAAGGGGGCGGTGGGGGGAATGGGGGGTAAGGGGGTGGTTGGGGACATCGGGGCCTGGGGGGGTTACGGGGGGAATGGGGGGCTTGGGGGAGCAGGGGGGCTTGGGGGGGAAACAGGGGGGTCGGGGGGCAGATGGGGGGCAATAGGGCCGGGGGTTCTTGGGGGGAATGGGGGGTGCGGGGGGTGACAGGGGGCACGGGGACCTGGGGGGCGATGGGGCCCGGGGTCCCCTGGGTGCTCAGGGGCTTGTGGGGTCCCCTGGGGGAGCCATGGGGCAGGCGGGACCCCGGGTCCTTGGGGGGCACCTGGGTCCCCCCATAACCCCCATATCCCCGGGGCTCGGCCCGCGCCCCACACGTGTGGGTCTGCCCCACATTGCATGGGTCTGCCCCACACTTATGGGTCCGCCCCACATATATGGGTCTGCCCCACATATATGGGTCCGCCCCACATTGCATGCGCCTGCCTCACACACATGGGTCCGCCCCACACATGTGGGTCTGCCCCACACGTATGGGCCCACCCCACACTTATGGGTCCGCCCCACATTGCACGTCTTTGCCCCACACATGTGGGCCTGCCCCACATATATGGGTCCTCCCCACACTTATGGGTCTGCCCCACATTGCATGTGTTTGCCCCACACATATGGGTCCACCCCACACATATGGGTCTGCCCCACACATATAGGTCTGCCCCACACATATGGGCCCGCCCCACACATATGGGCCCACCCCACATATATGGGTCCGCCCCACACATATGGGTCTGCCCCACACATATAGGTCTGCCCCACACTTATGGGTCCGCCCCACACATATGGGTCTGCCCCACATTGCACGTCTTTGCCCCACACGTGTGGGTCTGCCCCACACTTATGGGTCTGCCCCACAGCGCGTCTACGCCACCTTCCCCGGGGACCACGAGCGGCTGCGGCGCATGTCGCTGGTGGAGGAGGGCGCGGTGAAGCGCATCAACATGGCGCACCTCTGCATCGTCGGCACCCACGCCGTCCAACGGCGTCGCCCGCATCCACTCCGAGATCCTCAAGCAGAGCGTGTGCGTGTCCCCCCCACCCTGGGGTCACCCCCACCCTGGGGTCACCCCACCCTGGGGTCACCCCCATCCTTGGGGTCACCCCCCCCCCCTTGGGGTCACCCCCACCCTGGGGTCACCCCCCCCCTTGGGGTCA
The DNA here is from genome assembly GCF_040182565.1 of Anser cygnoides. Taxonomy (NCBI): domain Eukaryota; kingdom Metazoa; phylum Chordata; class Aves; order Anseriformes; family Anatidae; genus Anser; species Anser cygnoides. The sequence continues at coordinate 3,779,047 of NC_089911.1, forward strand.
CCCCCCCACCCTGGGGTCACCCCCACCCTGGGGTCACCCCCTCCTTGGGGTCACCCCCATCCTGGGGTCACCTCCATCCTGGGGTCACCCCCATCCTGGGGTCACCTCCACCCTGGGGTCACCCTTACCTGGGGTCACTCCCACCCCGGGGTCACCCCCACCCTGGTGTCACCCCCCCCAACTGGGGTCGCCCCCCAGCGGTGCCCATCCCCATGCCGTGCCCCTCCCGCCCTTGGTTGGGGTCCCGGGGGCTTTGTCCCCTTCCTTCGTCCCCACCCCTTGTCCCTTTCCGTGGTCCCCAGCCCTGTCCCCAGCCCCTTGTCCCCAGCCCCATCCCCTTCCCTTGTCCCCTTCCTGTCCTGTCCCTGTCCTTCGGCCCCATCCCTGTCCCCTTCCTTTGTCCCCATCCCCATCCCCATCCCTTGTCCCCATCCCTTGTCCCTGTCCCCATTCCCATCCCTGTCCCCTTTCTTGTCCTGTCCCTGTCCCCATCCCTTGTCCCCATCCTTGTCCTGTCCCTGTCCCCATCCCCATCCCTTTGTCCCCATCCTCATCCTCTCCCCATCTCTTGTCCCCTTCCTTGTCCTGTCCCTGTCCTTCATCCCCTTCCCTTGTCCTCGCCTCATCCCTTGTCCCTGTCCCCATCCCTTGTCCCCTTCCTTGTCCTGTCCCTGTCCCCTTCCTTTGTCCCCATCCCTATCCCCTTGTCCCCATCCCCTTGTCCCTGTCCCCATTCCCATCCCCTTGTCCCCATCCTTGTCCTGTCCCTGTCCTTCTGTCCCCATCCCTTGTCCCCATCCCTTGTCCCCCTCCCTTGTCCCCATCCCCTTTGACCCCATCCCTTGTCCCCGTCCTTGTCCCCCTCCCCTTGTCCCCATCCTTTGTCCCCATCCCCTTGTCCCCCTCCTGTCCTTCTGTCCCTCTGTCCCCTTGTCCCCATCCCTTGTCCCTGTCCCCATTCCCATCCCCTTGTCCCCATCCTCATCCTGTCCCCTCCCCTTGTCCCCTCCCTTGTCCCCTCCTTGACCCCATCCCTTGACCCCATCCCCTTATCCCCATCCCCTTGTCCCTGTCCTTGTCCCCATCCCTTGTCCCCATCCCTGTCCCCATCCCTTGTCCCCATCCCTCTGTCCCCATCCCCTTGTCCCCATCCCCTTGTCCCCATCCCCTTGTCCCTCCCCTTGTCCCCTTCCCCTTTCCCCATCCCTTGTCCCCATCCCTGTCCCTGTCCCCATTCCCATCCCCTTATCCCCCTCCCCTTGTCCCCATCCTGTCCCTCTGTCCCCATCCCTGTCCCGTCCCCTTATCCCCCTCCCCTTGTCCCCCCCGTCCCTCTGTCCCTCTGTCCCCGTCCCCACGCCGTGCCCCCCCCGTGTCCCCCCCCCCAGGTTCAAGGACTTCTACGAGCTGGAGCCGCACAAGTTCCAGAACAAGACCAACGGCATCACGCCGCGGCGCTGGCTGGTGCTCTGCAACCCGGGGCTGGCCGAGGTCATCGCCGAGGTGGGGGCCGGGGGGGGGGTCCTGGGGGCTTGGGGGTCCTGGGGGTCCTGGGGGGGGCTTAGGGGTCCTGGGAGGGGTCCTGAGAGGCGGCTTGGGGGTCCTGGGAAGGGTCCTGGGGGGCTTGGGGGTCCTGGGGGGGTCCTGGGGGGCTTAGGGGTCCTGGGGAGGGGTCCTGGGGGGGCTTGGGGGTCCTGGGGGTCCTGGGGGTTCCTGGGGGGGCTTGGGGGTCCTGGGAGGGGTCCTGGGGGTCCTGAGAGGGGATGGGGGTCCTGGGAGGGGTCCTGAGAGGGGGCTTAGGGGTCCTGGGGGGGGCTTGGGGGTCATGGGGGTCCTGGGGGGCTTGGGGGTCCTGGGGGTCCTGCAGGGGGCTTGGGGGTCCTGGGGGTCCTAGGGGGAGTATAGGGGGTCTTGGGGGTTCTGGGAGGGGGCTTAGGGGTCCGGGGGGGGGCTTGGGGGTCATGGGGGAGGCTTAGGGGTCATGGGGGTCCTGGGGGAGTAGAGGGGGTCCTGGGGGAGTCCTGGGGGTCCTGGGGGGGTCCTGGGGGGTCCTGGGGGGGCTTGGGGGTCCTGGGAGGGGTCCTGGGGGGTCCTGGGGGGGTCCTGGGGGTCCTGGGAGGGGGTTTGGGGGTCTGGGGGGGGGGTCCTGGGGGTCCTGGGAGGGTCCTGGAGGGGGGGCGGTGGCACTCTGGGGGTGCCGTAGGGGTCCATGGGGGTGCTGTAGGAGTCTATGGGGGGGCTCTGGGGGTGCCATGGGGGGGGGGCGGGGGTCCCGCAGTGACCCCCCAAACCCCCCCCCGCAGCGCATCGGGGAGGACTTCGTGGCCGACCTGTCCCAGCTGCGGCAGCTGCTGGCCCTGGTGGACGACGACGCCTTCATCCGCGACGTGGCCAAAGTCAAGCAGGTGGGGGCGGGGGGCTATGGGGGGGGGGCTATGGGGCGGGGGGGGGGGGGGGGGGGGGGGGGGGCTATGGGCTGGGGGGGACTGGGGGGGGGGCTATGGGGGGGGGGCTATGGGGGGGGGGGGGGGGGTCTATGGGGCAGGGAGGGGCTGGGGGGGGCCATGGGGGGGGGGCTATGGGGGGGGGGGGGGGGTGTCTATGGGGCAGGGAGCAGCTGGGGGGGGCTATGGGGCGGGGGGGACTGGGGGGGCTATGGGGTGGGGGGGGCTGGGGGGGCCTATGGGGTGGGGGGGTCTATGGGGTGGGGGGGGGCTGGGGGGGCTATGGGGTGGGGGCTATGGGGTGGGGGGGGGGGGGGCTATGGGGTGGGGGGGCTGGGGGGGGCTATGGGGTGGGGGGGACATGGGGTGGGGGGTCTATGGGGCGGTGGGGACTGGGGGGGGGCTATGGGGTGGGGGGGCTGGGGGGGCTATGGGGCAGGGGAAGGCATAGGGGGGCTATGGGGTGGGGGGGTCTATGGGGTGGGGGGGACATGGGGTGGGGGGGACATGGGGTGGGGGGGGCTATGGGGCAGGGGGGGGGCTGGGGGGGTCTGGGGGGGCTATGGGGGGGGGGGCTATGGGGGCGGGGGGGTCTATGGGGCGGGGAGGGGCTGGGGGGGCTATGGGGTGGGGGCGCTATGGGGTGGGGGGGCCGGGGGGGCTATGGGGTGGGGGGGTCTATGGGGTGGGGGGCTGGGGGGGGCTATGGGGTGGGGGGGGACATGGGGTGGGGGGGTCTATGGGGCGGTGGGGACTGGGGGGGGCTATGGGGTGGGGGGTCTATGGGGTGGGGGGGACATGGGGTGGGGGGGACATGGGGTGGGGGGGCTATGGGGCAGGGGGGGCTGGGGGGGCTATGGGGTAGGGGGGAGCCGGGGGGCACAAGGGGGATCTGTGGGGTCTGGGGGGGTCTGGGGGGATCCGGGGGGGTCCATGGGGGTCTGGGGGGGCGGTCTGGGAGGGTGCATGGGGTTCCGTGGGGGGTCTCTGGGGATCTATGGGGTGTATGGGGTCCCAGGGGGTCCATGGGGGGGGGGGGGTCTGTGGGGGGGGTCTGTGGGGGTCCGGGGGGTCCGGGGTCCGTAGCCCCCCGCAGGAGAACAAGGCCAAGTTCGTGGCACTGCTGGAGCGGGCTATGGGGGGTACTGGGGTGCTATGGGGGGTACTGGGGTGCTATGGGGGGGTGTTGGGGTGCTATGGGGGGGTTTCGGGGTGCTATGGGGGGGGGTGTCAGGGGTGCTATGGGGGTACTGGGGTGCTATGGGGGGTGTTGGGGTGCTAAGGGGGATACTGGGGTGCTATGGGGTATATTGGGTGCTATGGGGGGTATTGGGGTGCTGTGGGGGGGTGTCGGGGTATTGGGGTGCTATGGGGTATACTGGGGTGCTGTGGGGGGTATTGGGGTGCTATGGGGGTATTGGGGTGCTATGGGGGGTGTCGGGGTGCTACGGGGCACACGGGGTCATTGGGGTGCACGCTGGAGCCATGGGGCACAGTTGAGGGTATATGGGGTCTATGGGGCACGTAGGGTGCTATGGGGTATATCGGGGTGCTATGGGGGTATCAGGGTGGGGTGCCGGGGCGCTGATTGGGGTGCTATGGGAACAAGGTAAGTTCGCGGGCTGCTATGGGGGGCTATGGGGGTACTGGGGTGCTATGGGGGGTACTGGGGTGCACTGGGGGCGCACGTCTGGGGGCAGGTCCGGGGGGGTCTATGGGGCACGTAGGGGCTCCGGGGGGTCCGTGGGGGTCCGGGGGGTCCGTAGCCCCCGGTGGGGTGCTGGGCGCTGAGCGCGGTCCCCGCAGGAGAACAAGGCCAAGTTCGCGGCGCTGCTGGAGCGGGACTACGGCGTGCGCGTGAACCCCGCGGCGCTGTTCGACGTGCAGGTGAAGCGCATCCACGAGTACAAGCGGCAGCTGCTCAACTGCCTGCACGTCATCACGCTCTACAACCGTGCGTGCCCCCCGAAAATTTGGGGACCCCCCGGAATTATTGGGAACACCCCCCCCCGAAAATTTGGGGACCCCCCGGAATTATTGGGACCCCCCCCCAAATTATTGGGAACACCCCCCGAAAATTTGGGGAACCCCCCGGGTCTTTGGGACCCCCCCCCCAACTGCCTGCACGTCATCACGCTCTACAACCGTGCGTGCCCCCCCGGGACCCCCCGGAATTATTGGGACCCCCCGGAATTATTGGGACCCCCCCCCAAAAAATTTGGGGCCCCCCCAGAATTATTGGGAACACCCCCCCGAATTTTTGGGGATGCCCCCGGAATTATTGGGAACACCCCACGAAAATTTGGGGACCCCTCCCCCCGGAATTATTGGGACCCCCCCAGGAATTATTGGGACCCCCCCCCCCCCGGAATTATTGGGCCCTCTGGGACCCCCCGAATTTTTGGGACACCCCCTGGGTCTTTGGGACCCCCCCAGAGTCATTGGGACCCCCCTGGGTTTTTGGGACACCCCTGGGTTTTTGGGAGCCCCCCTGGGGTTTTGGGACCCCCCGGGTCATTGGGACCCCCTGGATTTTTGGGACCCCCCCCTTTGTGTCTTTGGGACCCCCCCCCCCCCGAATTTTTATGGGACCCTCCCCTTGGGTCTTTGGGACCCCCCCGAGTCATTGGGACCCCCCCCCCCCAGTTTCTGGGACCCCCCTTGGTTTTGGGGACCCCCCGAGGTTTTGGGACCCCCCCCGGATTTTGGGACCCCCTCTGGAGTCATTGGGACACCACCCCCCCCCCCCAGTTTTTGGGACACCCCTGGGTTTTGGGACCCCCCGGGGTTTTGGGGCCCCCTGCGAATTTTTGGGACCCCCCGGGGTTTTGGGACCCCGGAATTTTGGGACCCCCCCCCCCCCCCGGCATTTTGCCCCCCCCGACCCCCTTTGTGCCCCCTTTCAGGCATTAAGAAGGAGCCCAACAAGGCCTTCGTGCCCCGCACCGTCATGATCGGGGGCAAGGTGGGGGCTGGGGGGGGGGCTGGGGGGGGGGGCTGGGGGGCTGGGGGGGCTGGGGGGTAGGGGGGGCTGGGGGGCAAGGTGGGGGCTGGGGGGCTGGGGGGGGGCTGGGGGGGCTGGGGGGGCTGGGGGGGCAGGGGGGGGTAGGGGGGGGTCTCGAGGGTTTTTAGGGGCTCAGAGGGGCCCTATGGGGTTTTTGGGGGGGGGGGGGGGGTCCTGAGGGTCTCTGGGGGGGCTGGGGGGGTCAATGGGGGGCTCCTGGGGGCTCCAATGGGATTTGGGGTTCCTGTGGGGCTCCTGTGGGACTTGGGGTTCCTGTGGGGCTGGGGGGGGGGTCCTGGGGGCTCCTATAGGATTTGGGGTTCCTATGGGGCTCCTGTGGGGCTTGGGGTTCCTATGGGGGGGCTGGGGGGGTCCTGGGGGCTCCTATGGGGCTGGGGGGACTGGGGGCTCCTATGGGATTGGGGGGGTCCTGGGGGCTCCCTATAGGATTCGGGGTTCCTATGGGGTTTGGGGTTCCTGTGGGGCTGGGGGGGGTCTTGGGGGCTCCTATGGGACTTGGGGTTCCCATGGGGCTCCTGTGGGATTTGGGGCTGCTGGGGGCTCCTATGGAACTGGGGGGTCCTGGGGGCTCCAATGGGATTTGGGGTTCCTGTGGGGCTGGGAGGGGTCCTGGGGGCTCCTATGGGGCTGGGGGGGTCCTGGGGGCTCCTATAGGACTTGGGGTTCCTATGGGGCTCCTGTGGGATTTGGGGCTGCTGGGGGCTCCTATGGGACTGGGGGGTCGTGGGGGCTCCTATGGGGCTGGGGGGACTGGGGGCTCCTATGGGATTTGGGGTTCCTGGGGGTTCCTATGGGATTCGGGGTTCCTATGGGGTTTGGGGTTCCTGTGGGGCTGGGGGGGTCTTGGGGGCTCCTATGGGACTTGGGGTTCCCATGGGGCTCCTGTGGGATTTGGGGCTGCTGGGGGCTCCTATGGAACTGGGGGGTCCTGGGGGTTCCTATAGGATTTGGGGTTCCTATGGGGCTGGGAGGGGTCCTGGGGGCTCCCATGGGGCTGGGGGGGGGAGTCCTGGGGGCTCCTAGGACTTGGGGTTCCTATGGGGCTCCTGTGGGATTTGGGGCTGCTGGGGGCTCCCTATGGGACTGGGGGTCGTGGGGGCTCCTATGGGGTTTGGGGTTCCTATGGGATTTGGGGTTCCTATGCGGTTCCTATGGGGTTCCTATGGGATTTGGGGTTCCTATGGGGCTGCTGGTGGGGTCCTGGGGGCTCCTATGGGATTTGGGGTTCCCATGGGGTTCCTATGGGGTTCCGATGGGATTTGGGGTTCCCATGGGGCTCCCATAGGATTTGGGGCTCCTACGGGGCTGGGAGTGTTCCTGGGGGCTCCTATGGGATTTGGGGTTCCTATGCGGTTCCTATGGGGTTCCTATGGGATTTGGGGTTCCTATGGGGCTGCTGGTGGGGTCCTGGGGGCTCCTATGGGATTCGGGGTTCCCATGGGGTTCCTATGGGGCTCCTATAGGATTTGGGGCTCCTACGGGGCTGGGAGTGTTCCTGGGGGCTCCTATGGGACTGAGGCCCCCGGGGGGGGTTACCGTGGGCGGGGGTCCCGGCACCCCCACCCCCCAACACCCCCCCACCCCACACATCCCCCCCCAGGCGGCCCCCGGGTACCACATGGCCAAGCTGATCATCCGCCTGGTGACGGCCATCGGCGAGGTGGTGAACAACGACCCGGCCGTGGGCGACCGCCTCAAGGTCGTCTTCCTGGAGAACTACCGCGTCTCCCTGGCCGAGAAGGGTACGGGGGGGCCGGGGGGTCAGGGGGGTCAGGGGGTCAGGGGGTCAGGGGGGTCGGGGGGGTCGGGGGGTCAGGGGGGGCAGGGGGATCAGGGGGGGCAGGGGGGCAGGGGGGGCAGGGGGGTCAGGGGGGGCAGGGGGGTCAGGGGGGTCAGGGGGGGTCGGGGGGGTCGGGGGGTCGGGGGGGCAGGGGGGTCAGGGGGGTCAGGGGAGGTCAGGGGGTCAGGGGGGTCAGGGGGGTCAGGGGGGCAGGGGGGTCAGGGGGTCAGGGGGGTCAGGGGGGTCGGGGGGGTCGGGGGGGTCAGGGGGGTCAGGGGGGGCAGGGAGGTCAGGGGGGTCAGGGGGGCAGGGGGGTCAGGGGGGTCAGGGGGTCAGGGGGGCAGGGGGGTCAGGGGGGGGGGGGGCAGGGGGGTCGGGGGGCAGGGGGGTCAGGGGGTCAGGGGGGTCAGGGGGTCAGGGGGGGCAGGGGGGTCAGGGGGTCGGGGGGGTCAGGGGGGTCAGGGGGCAGGGGGGCAGGGGGGTCAGGGGGTCAGGGGGTCAGGGGGGCAGGGGCCAGGGGGTCAGGGGGGTCAGGGGGGTCAGGGGGGCAGGGGGGTCAGGGGGGTCAGGGGGGTCAGGGGGGTCAGGGGGAGGGGGCAGGGGGGGGCAGGGGGCGGGGGCGCGCGCTGGAGGCGCGCCCCAAAGTGACCCCAAAGGCGTCGCGAGGGCGACCCTAAAAAACCCTGAAGGTGCCCCAGAGAGCACCCGAAGGTGCCCCAAGGGTGCCCCCCCCCAAATGTGGCCTAAAGGTGACCCCCCCCCCCAAAAAATGTGTCCCGAGGGTGAGGCAAAAGTGACCCCAAAGGCATCGCAAGGGTGACCCCAAAGGCGTCCCGAGGTGACCCTAAAAAACCCTGAAGGTGCCCTGGAGAGCACACAAAGGTGCCCCCCAAACAGCCCCCGATACCCCCAATGCCCCCAAAGCCCAAAAGCCCCCCAACACCTCCAAACCCCCAACACCCCCCAAGCGCCCCCCAGACAGCCCCCAACACCCCTCCCAAGGGTACCCCCAAAGCCCCCCAAGCCCCCAAAGCCCCCCAAAGCCCCCCAAAGCCCCCCAAAGCCCCCCAAAGCCCCCAAAGCCCCCCAAAGCCCCCCCAACACCCCCAGCACTCCCAAAAGGCCCCCAAACGCTCCCCAATACCCCTCCGAAGCCCCCCAAAGCCCCCCAAAGTCCCCCAACACCCCACAAGTGCCCCCAAACAGCCCCCCACACCCCCCAAAGCCCCCCAAAGCCCCCCAAAGCCCCCCAAAGCCCCCCAATACCCCTCTGAAAGTCCCCCAAAGCCCCCCAAAGTCCCCCAAAGTGCCCCCAAAGCCCCCCAAGCCCCCCAAAGGCCCCCATACCCCCCCATACCCCCCCAAAGCCCCCCAAAGCCCCCCAATACCCCCCCCAAAGCCCCCCAAAGTCCCCCAAAGCCCCCAAAGCCCCCAAAGCCCCCCAACAGCCCCCAACACTCCCACAAGCGCCCCCAAACAGCTCCTCAATACCCCTCCAAAGCCCCCAAAGCCCCCAAAGCCCCCCAAAGCCCCCCAACACCCCCATACCCCCCCAAAGCCCCCAAAGCCCCCAAAGTCCCCCAAAGCGCCCCCAAAGCCCCCAAGCCCCCCAAAGCCCCCAATACCCCCCCAAAGCCCCCCAAAGTCCCCCAAAGCCCCCAATACCCCCCATACCCCCCCCAAAGCCCCCCAAAGCCCCCCAAAGCCCCCCAATACCCCCAAGCCCCCCAAAGCCCCCCAAAACCCCCCAAAGGCCCCCAAAGCCCCCCAACACCCCACAAGCGCCCCCAAACAGCCCCCCATACCCCCCAAAGCCCCCCAAAGCCCCCCAAAGCCCCCCCAAAGCCCCCCAATACCCCCCGGAATCCCCCTACCCCCCCCCCGTGTCGCGCAGTGATCCCGGCGGCCGACCTGTCGGAGCAGATCTCGACGGCGGGCACGGAGGCGTCGGGCACGGGGAACATGAAGTTCATGCTCAACGGGGCGCTCACCATCGGCACCATGGACGGCGCCAACGTGGAGATGGCCGAGGAGGCGGGCGAGGAGAACCTCTTCATCTTCGGCATGCGCGTCGACGACGTCGAGCGCCCTCGACCGCCAGGGGTGCGTGCGCCGCCCCCGGGGGGCTGCCCCACGGCGCTGCCCCACGGCGGTGTCCCGTAGGGCTGCCCCATAGCACTCACACATAGTGGTGACCCATGGCGCTGCCCCATGGCGGTGTCCCATACGGCTGCCCCATGGCGCTGACCCATAGAGGTGTCCCGTAGGGCTGCCCCATGGCACTGACCCATAGTGGTGACCCATGGCACTGACCCATGGCGGTGTCCCATACGGCTGCCCCACGGCGCTGACCCATAGAGGTGTCCCGTAGGGCTGCCCCATAGCGCTGACCCATGGAGGTGCCCTATAGGGCTGCCCCATGGCGCTGACCCATGGCGGTGTCGTATAGGGCTGACCCATAGGGGTGTTGTATAGGGCTGACCCACGGCGCTGACCCACGGGGCTGTCCCCACGGCGCTGCCCCATAGTGGTGACCCATGGCGCTGCCCCACGGCACTGCCCCGTGGCGGTGTCCTGTAGGGCTGCCCCATAGCACTGACCCATGGCAGTGTCACATAGGGCTGCCCCATAGAGGTGCCGTATAGGGCTGCCCCACGGCATTGACCCATGGCAGTGTCCTGTAGGGCTGACCCATAGAGGTATCCTATGGGGCTGCCCCATGGTGCTGACCCATAGTGGTGACCCATAGACATGTCCTATAGCGCTGCCCCATGGTGCTGCCCCACGGCGCTGACCCATAGTGGTGACCCATGGCACTGACCCATATTGGTGTCCTATAGGGCTGCCCCATAGCGCTGCCCCGTGGCGGTGTCCCGTAGGGCTGACCCATAGGGGTGTCCTATAGGGCTGCTGCCCCATAGCACTGACCCATAGTGGTGACCCATGGCACTGCCCCATGGCAGATGTCCCATAGGGCTGCCCCACATGGCGCTGCCCCGTGGCGGTGTCCCATGGCGCTGCCCCAGGCGCTGACCCATAGAAGTGTCCCGTAGGGCTGCCCCATAGCGCTGACCCGTGGCGGTGTCCCGTAGGGCTGCCCCATAGAGGTGTCCTATAGGGCTGCCCCACGGCGCTGCCCCATAGCACTCACACATAGTGGTGACCCATAGCACTGCCCCATAGAGGTGACGTATAGGGCTGCCCCATAGCACTGACCCATAGAGGTGACCCATGGCACTGACCCGTGGCGGTGTCCCGTAGGGCTGCCCCATGGTGCTGCCCCATAGCGCTGCCCCATAGTGGTGACCCATGGCGCTGACCCATATTGGTGTCCTATGGGGCTGCCCCATGGCACTGCCCCGTGGCGGTGTCCCGTAGGGCTGCCCCATCGAGGGCTGCCCCATAGCACTGACCCATGGCGCTGCCCCATAGAGATGTCCTATAGGGCTGCCCCACGGTGCTGCCCCACGGCGCTGACCCATGGCGCTGCCCCACGGCGCTGACCCATAGAAGTGTCCCGTAGGGCTGCCCCATAGCACTGACCCACGGCGGTGTCCTATAGGGCTGACCCATAGTGGTGCCCTATAGGGCTGCCCCATAGCGCTGCCCCATGGCGGTGTCCTATAGGGCTGCCCCATAGCGCTGCCCCATAGCTCTCCGCAGTGTCCCGTAGTGCCCCATAGTGGTGCCCCACAGCCCCCATAGCCCCCCCACAGCCCCCACAGCCCCAGCCCCATAGCCCCCGTGGTGTCCTGTACTGCCCCATAGCGGTACCCCCACAGCCCCCCAGCCCCCCCCCCGCCCCCATAGCCCCCCATAGCGGTACCCCCCAGCCCCCCCAGCCCCCCCAGCCCCCCCATAGCCCCCATAGCGGTACCCCACAGCCCCCCCCAGCCCCCCCCACCCCCCCCATACCCCCCCCTCACCCCCCCGTGGCTGCCCCCCCAGGTACCGTGCCCGGGACTACTACGAGCGGCTGCCGGAGCTGCGGGCGGCCGTGGACCAGGTGAGCAGCGGCTTCTTCAGCCCCCGGCAGCCCGACCTCTTCCGCGACGTCGTCAACATGCTGATGAACCACGACAGGTGACGTCACGGGGCGGCGTGACGTCACGGGGGGGGGGGGGTGACGTCACAGGGGGCGGGACGTCAGGGGGTGTGACGTCACAGGGGGGAGGACATCAGGGCGTGTGACATCACGGGGTGTGATGTCACAGGGGTGCCGGACATCACGGGGGTGTGATGTCACAGGGGGCCGTGATGTCACGGGGTGTGATGTCACGGGGTGTGATGTCACGAGGGTGTGACGTCACGGGGTGTGACATCACAGGGGTGTGACATCACAGGGGTGTGACGTCACAGGGGTGGGACATCATGGGGTGTGACATCACAGGGGTGGGACGTCACGGGGGCCGGACGTCACGGGGTGTGACGTCACAGGGGTGGGACATCATGGGGTGTGACATCACAGGCTGTGATGTCATGGGGTGTGACGTCACAGGGGTGGGACATCATGGGGTGTGACATCACAGGGTGTGACGTCACGGGGCAGGGGCATCATAGGGGAGGGATGTCATGGGGGGTGTGATGTCATAGGGCAGTGATGTCATGGGGGTGTGACGTCATGGGGTATGACATCATAGAGTGTGACATCATGGGGCTGTGACTCACGGGGCATGATGTCACGAGGGTGGGACATCACAGGGGTGTGACGTCACGGGGGAGGGACATCATAGGGGAGGGACATCATGGGGGTGTGATGTCATAGGGCAGTGATGTCATGGGGGTGTGATGCCATGGGGGCATGATGTCATAGGGTATGATGTCATGTGATGTGACGTCATGCGTGTGATGTCATAGGGAGCGTGGCATCATCATGGGGGTGTGATGCCGTAGGGCTGTGACATCATTGGGGTGACATCATGGGGGGGGGTGTGGAGCATGACATCACGGGGCGTGACATCATAGGGTGTGACGTCACGGGGTGAGACATCAGGGGGCGTGACGTCATACGGCGTGATGTCATGGGGTGAGACATCATGGGGGCGTGACATCATAGGGGAGGGATGGCATAGGGCAGGGACGACATCATGGGGGGTGTGATGTCACGGGGCGTGATGTCATAGGGTGTGATGTCACGGGGTGAGACATCATGGGGGCGTGACGTCAGAGGGTGTGACGTCATGGGGTGAGACATCATGGGGTGTGACGTCATAGGGTGTGACGTCACGGGGTGAGATGTCATGGGGGGTGACGTCATAGGGGTGTGACGTCAGGTGGGGTGACATCATAGGGATGTGACGTCACGGGGGGTGACATCATAGGGGCGTGACGTCATTAGGGGTGGGAGGTCGTGGGGCGGGGGAGGGCAATATTGGGGGTCCCCTCCCCATTTTTGGGGTCCCCGCCCCCCGGGGGGGTCCTTTGGGGCCCTGACCCCCCCCCCGCCCCCCCAGGTTTAAGGTGTTCGCCGACTACGAGGACTACGTCAAGTGCCAGGAGCGGGTCAGCGCGCTCTACCAGGTGGGGCCCCAAAATGGGGCGGATTCGGGGTTTTTGGCGTGGGTTGGGGATTGGGGGGAATGGGGGGTGGGGGGGACTCGGGGGGGGCTTGGGGTTTGGGGGTGGGTTGGGGTTTGGGGGGATTTGGGGGGTTTTGGGGTGGGTTGGGGTTTGGGGGGGAATGGGGGTTTGGGGGGTTTGGGGGGTTTTGGGGTGGGTTGGGGTTTGGGGGGAATGGGGATTTGGGGGGTTTGGGGGGTTTTGGGGTTTTGGGGTGGGTTGGGGTTTGGGGGGATTTGGGGTTTGGGGGATTTGGGGGTTTGGGGGTTTTGGGGTGGATTGGGGTTTGGGGGAAATTGGGGGGTTTTGGGGTTTTGGGGTGGGTTGGGGTTTTGGGGGGAATTGGGGGTTGGGGGGATTTAGGGGGGTTTTGGGGTTTTGGGGGTGGAATGGGGGTTTGGGGGCATTTGGGGGATTTTGGGATTTTGGGGTGATTTGGGGTTTGGGGGGGAATGGGGGTTTGGGGGGGTTTGGGGGGGGTTGGGGTTTTGGGGTGAGTTGGGGTTTGGGGGGTTTGGGGGATTTTGGGGTTTTGGGGGGGAATGGGGGTTTGGGGGTTTGGGGGTTTTTGGGGTGGGTTGTGGTTTGGGGGGATTTGGGGAGGATTTGGGGTTTTGGGGTGGGTTGGGGTTTGGGGGAAATTGGGGGGGTTTTAGGGTTTTGGGGTGGGTTGGGGTTTTGGGGGGGAATGGGGGTTGGGGGGATTTGGGGGGGATTTGGGGTTTTGGGGAGATTTTGGAATTTCGGGGATTTGGGGGTTTGGGGGCATTTGGGGGGATTTGGGGTTTGGGGGGGTTGGGATTTGGGGGAATAGGGTTTGGGGGCATTTGGGGGGATTTTGGGATGTCGGGGGGATTTGGGGTTTGGGGCAATTGGGGGGATTTTGGGATATGGGGGGTATGGGGGTTTGGGGCGGATTTGGGGCAATTTGGGGCAATTTGGGATGGATTTGGGTCAGTTTGGGGTGGATTTGGGCCAGGTTTGGGGCGATTTGGGTTGATTCGGTGTGGATTTGGGGCCATTTGGGTCAACGCGGGGCGGATTTGGGGCAATTTGTGTCAATTTGGTGTGGATTTGGGTTGGATTTGGGGCAATTTGGGTCAACTCGGTGTGGATTTGGGTTGTTTGGGGGGCAATTTGGGTCAATTCAGTGTGGATTTGGGTTGTTTGGGGGGCAATTTGGGTCAATTTGGTGTGGATTTGGGCCATTTTGGGGGCAATTTGGGTCAATTCAGTGTGGATTTGGGGTGATTTGGGTCAATTTGGTGCGGATTTGGGCCATTTGGGGGGCAATTTTGGGTCAATTCGGCGTGGATTTGGGCCATTTTGGGGGCAATTTGGGTCAATCCGGTGTGGATTTGGGGTGATTTGGGTCGATTTTGTGTGGATTTGGGCCATTTTGGGGTGCAATTTGGGTCAATTGGGCGTGGATTTGGGCCATTTTGGGGTGATTTGGGTCAATTCGGTGTGGATTTGGGCCATTTTGGGGTGATTTCGGTCAACTCGGGTGCGGATTTGGGCCATTTTGGGGCGATTTCAGTCAATCGGGTGCGGATTTGGGCCATTTTGGGGCGATTTCGGCCAATTCGGCGCGGATTTGGGCCATCTGGGGGGCGGTTTGGGGGCGATTTGGGGTCGGCGGGGGGGGCTGACCCTCTCTCCCCCCCCCAGAACCCCCGGGAGTGGACCCGCACGGTGATCCGCAACGTGGCGGCGGCCGGGAAGTTCTCGAGCGACCGCACGATCGCGCAGTACGCCCGCGAGATCTGGGGGGCCGAGCCCACGCGGCACCGCATCCCCGCGCCCGACGAGCCCCGCCAGTGACCCCCCCCGGAACCCCCCCGTGGACCCCCTCAGACACCCCCCGGAACCCCCCCACGCCGGAACCCCCCCATGGACCCCCTCAGACCCCCTTGGACCTCCCAGTGACCCCCCATGGACATCCCATGGACCCCCCCCCAACTGTGACGTTCCGCCAGTGACCCCCGGAACCCCCCCCGTGGACCCCCTCAGGACCCCCCCCCGGAACCCCCCCACGCTGAAACCCCCCCATGGACCTCCTCAGACCCCCCTTGGACCTCCCAGTGACCCCCCATGGACACCCCATGGACCCCCCCCCACCAGTGACCCCCCATGGACCCCCTCAGACACCCCCGGAGCCCCCCCCGCCGGAACCCCCCCATGGACCTCCTCAGACCCCCCTTGGACCTCCCAGTGACCCCTCATGGACACCCCCCACCAGTGACCCCCCCCCTTCGACCTCCCAGTGACCCCCCATGGACACCCCATGGACCCCCCCCACCAGTGACCCCCGGACCTCCCAGTGACCCCCATGGACACCCCATGGACCCCCCCCCCCCAGTGACCCCCCCTTGGACCTCCCAGTGACCCCCCCATGGACACCCCCCACCAGTGACCCCCCCCCCCTTCGACCTCCCAGTGACCCCCCATGGACACCCCATGGACACCCCCCCCACCAGTGACCCCCCTTGGACCTCCCAGTGACCCCCCATGGACCCCCCCCCCACCAGTGACCCCCCCATGGACACCCCATGGACCCCCCCCACCAGTGACCCCCCCCTTCGACCTCCCAGTGACCCCCCCATGGACACCCCATGGACCCCCCCCCAGTGACCCCCCTTGGACCTCCCAGTGACCCCCCCCCCATGGACACCCCCACCAGTGACCCCCCCCCCTTCGACCTCCCAGTGACCCCCCCATGGACACCCCATGGACCCCCCCCCACCAGTGACCCCCCCCTTCGACCTCCCAGTGACCCCCCCATGAACCCCCCCCCCCACCAATGACCCCCATGGACACCCCATGGACCCCCCCACCAGTGACCCCCCCCCCTTCGACCTCCCAGTGACCCCCCACGGACACCCCCAACTGCGACTTCCCACCAATGACCCCCCCCCATGAACCCCCCCCCGACAGTGACCCCCCAGTGACCCCCCCCATGGACCCCTCGACGATGACCCCCCCCCACGGACTCCCCATCGACCCCCTGCCGATGACCCCCCCCCGCGCTAATGCCCCCCCCCCCCCCCGCGACCCCCCGGCACTGCACCGCCCCCCGCGCCCCCCCCCCTTGTGATTCCTCCCCCCCCCCCCCGTAATTTATTTGCTGCCCCCCCCCCACAAAAAAAAAAAAATAATCAATAAAAGGAATTGGGGGGCTCCGCGGGGCCCCCCGATTGATCGGGGGAATAAAGCTGGGGGGGGGGCAAGGGGGGGGGATCTATGGGGGGGGGGGGGGGCAAAGGGGGGGGGCGGGGGGGGGGGGGGGGGGGGGGGATCTATGGGGGGGGCAAAGGGGGGGGGATCTATGGGGGGGGGCAAAGGGGGGGGACGGGGGGGGGGGGGGGGATCGGGGGGGGGCTCAATGGGGCCGGGGGGGCTCAGTGGGGCGGGGGGGTCAATGGGGCCGGGGGGGCTCAATGGGGCCGGGGGGGGGCTCAATGGGGCCGGGGGGCTCAATGGGGCCGGGGGGGGGTCAATGGGGCCGGGGGGCTCAATGGGGCGGGGGGCTCAATGGGGCCGGGGGGGGGCTCAATGGGGCCGGGGGGGCTCAGTGGGGCGGGGGGCTCAATGGGGCGGGGGGGGCTCAATGGGGCGGGGGGGGGCTCAATGGGGCGGGGGGGCTCAGTGGGGCCGGGGGCTCAATGGGGCGGGGGGGTCAATGGGGCGGGGGGGTCAATGGGGCCGGGGGGGTCAATGGGGCGGGGGGCTCAATGGGGTGGGGGGGGTCAATGGGGGCGGGGGCTCAATGGGGCGGGGGGCTCAATGGGGCGGGGGGGGTCAATGGGGCCGGGGGGGGCTCAATGGGGTGGGGGGCTCAATGGGGGCGGGGGGGTCAATGGGGCCGGGGGGCTCAGTGGGGCCGGGGGCTCAATGGGGCCGGGGGGCTCAGTGGGGCCGGGCCCCCCCCCCCCCCCCCGGATGCCGCCGGGCGCGGTCCCGGCCCCCCCCCCCGCCCCCCCCGGCCGTTTGCCCACAAAACCGCTTCCCCCCCGCCCCCCCCGCCCCCCCGCCCCCCCCCGCCCCCCCCCGGCCCCGCCCCCGCACCGGCACCGCCGCGGCCGCTGGAGCAGGTGGGGAGCGCGCGGGACCCCGGGACCCCCCCCCAGTGCCCCCCAGTGCCTCCCAGTTCCTCCCAGTACCCCGGGACCCCCCCCCCCAAAGCCCCCCAGGACCCTCCCGTCCCAGTCTCCCCAGTACCCCCAGTACCCCCTCCCAGTGCTCCCAGTCCCCTGGGTTCTCCTGTCCCAGTGCTCCCAGTAGCCCCCATCCCAGTCCCCCCAGTGCTCCCAGTCCCCCTATCCCAGTCCCCCCAGTACCCCTCCTCCCAGTGCTCCCAGTCCCCGGGTTCTCCTGTCCCAGTGCTCCCAGTCCCCTCTGTCCCAGTCCTCCCAGTACCCCCTCCCAGTGCTCCCAGTCCCCGGGGCTCTCCCATCCCAGTGCTCCCAGTACCTCGGGCCCCCCATGTCCCAGTGCTCCCAGTCCCCCCCTCCCAGTGCTCCCAGTCCCCCCAGTATCTCAGGACCCCCCATCCCAGTACCCCGGTGCCCCCCCAAGGCCCCCCGAGTCCCCCGGGACCCCCCTCCCCCTCCCAGTTCTCCCAGTACTCCCCCCCCAATGCTCCCAGTACCCCCCCCAGTGCTCCCAGTCCCCCCCTCCCAGTGCTCCCAGTCCCCCCAGTATCTCAGGACCCCCCATTCCAGTACCCCGGGACCCCCCAAGGCCCCCCCAAGTCCCCCGGGACCCCCCCCTCCCAGTTCTCCCAGTACCCCCCCCCCAGTGCTCCCAGTCCCCCCAGAATCTCAGGACCCCCCATCCCAGTACCCCGGTGCCCCCCAAGGCCCCCCGAGTCCCCCGGGACCCCCCTCCCCCTCCCAGTTCTCCCAGTACCCCCCCAATGCTCCCAGTACCCCCCCCCCCCAGTGCTCCCAGTCCCCCCAGTATCTCAGGACCCCCATCCCAGTACCCCGGGACCCCCCATGGCCCCCTTAAGTCCCCCGGGACCCCCCCTCCCAGTTCACCCAGTACCCCCCCCCCAATGCTCCCAGTACCCCCCCAGTGCTCCCAGTACCCCTCCCAGTACTCCCAGTGCTCCCAGTACCAAGGACAGGTGTATGGGGGGGGGCTGGGGCTCTCAGGACCACCGTGGGGGGAGGGGTCCGGCCCGCGCCCCCCCCCCAAAAAAAATTCCCCCCCAACCCCCCTCCCCTCCCCCACCCCCACCCCCTCCCAGTCCCTCCCAGTTCCCCCCCCCCCCAAACTGGGCCAGCTCCGGAACGGGCGGGGCAGGAAGCCCGGCCCTTATCGCCCCCCCCCAGCTGCCGGGGCCCCCCCACCCCCAAAAAGCCCCGGGGGGGGTTATTTTTTGGGGGGGGGGGGGGGGATTTGGGGGGCTCTGACCCCCCCCCCCAGCACCATGAGCCTGGACCTGGAGCGCGCCCCCACCCTGGACGAGATCCTGAGGGGCTGCATCGAGGCCTTCGGTGGGGGGGGGGGGGGGGGGGGGGTCGGGGGGGTCGGGGGGGGGGTCAGGGGGGTCGGGGGGGGGGTGGGGGGGGGTCGGGGGGGTCGGGGGGGTCCAAGGAGGGGGCTGGGGGGGTTCTGGGGGGGTCAGGGGAGAAAATGGGGGGTTGGGGGGGAATGGGGGGATTTGGGGGCTGGGGGGGTCTTGGTGGGGTCCTGGGGGGATTTGGGGGCTGGGGGGTCCTGGGGGGTCCTGGGGGGATTTGGGGGGGATTTGGGGGCTGGGGGGGTCCTGAGGGGCCCTGGGGGGATTTGGGGGCTGGGGGGGTCCTGGGGGAATCCTGGGGGGATTTGGGGGCTGGGGGGGGTCCTGAGGGGCCCTGGGGGGGATTTGGGGGCTGGGGGGGTCCTGGGGGGTTTTGGGGGGATTTGGGGGGATTTGGGGGCTGGGGGGGGTCCTGGGGGGGATTTGGGGGCTGGGGGTCCTGGGGGGTCCTGGGGGGGATTTGGGGGCTGGGGGGGGTCCTGGGGGGCCCTGGGGGGGAATTTGGGGGGGATTTGGGGGCTGGGGGGGGTCCTGGGGGGGAACCTGGGGGGATTTGGGGGCTGGGGGGGTCCTGGGGGGTCGGGGGGAAAATGGGGGTTGGGGGGGATTTGGGGGCTGGGGGGTCCTGGGGGGAACCTGGGGGGATTTAGGACTGGGGGTCAGGAAGGGGCTGGAGGGGTCCTGGGGGGTTGGGGGCTGGGGGGGCTGGTTTATTTTGGGGGGGGGGGGGGCTCCAGGGGTGTTTACTGGGGGGGGGTTATTGGGGTCGTTTACTGGGGGGGGCATTTATTGGGGGGGGTGTTTATTGGGGGGGTTGGGGTCGTTTATGGGGAGGGGGGTTGTTTGTGGGGTTATTTATTGGGGGGGGGTTCCGGGGGGGCTGTTGGGGTTATTTTGGGGGGGGCTGTTTATGGGGGGGGGTTATTGGGGTATTTATGGGGGGGGGCTGTGTGGGGGGGGTTATTTTGGGGGGGGGGGGGGGGTTATTGGGGTACTTATGGGGGGGGCTGTTTTTTGGGGGGGTTATTGGGGTATTTGGGGGGGGCTGTGTATGGGGGGGTTATTGGGGTACTTACGGGGGGTTGTGTGTGGGGGGTTATTTGGGGGGCTGTTTCCGGGGGGGTGTTTACGGTCCCTGCCCCCCCCAGACGATGGGGGCCGGGTGCGGGACCCCCGCCTCGTTCGCCTCTTCCTGCTGGTGCACGCCTGGTACCTGCCCTCGGCCGAGCTGGTGGCCAAGCTGCTGCGCATATATCCTGCCCCCCCCCGCGCCCCCCCCCCGCAAAAAATCCCCCCCCCCCCCAACCCTGGGACCCCCCCCCCCATTGTCGCCGGGACCCCCCATGTCGCCAGGACCCCCCCCCCCCTCCCCCCGATCCCATCCGTGGGACCCCCTCTGTGCCCCCCCCCCCCCCGTACCCACTTTGGGACCCCCCCCTTGGGGACCCCCTGTTGGACCCCCCCATTTGCCCCCCCTTGAAACCCCCCCCGATTTGCCCCCCCTTGCCCCCCCTTTGCCCCCCCCCCATTTAGGGACCCCCTTCCCCCTTTGGGACCCCCCCCCACTTTAGGACCCCCCTTTGTGTCTCCCCCCTTGGGACCCCCCTTCCCCTGCCCTTTTACCCCCCCCCCTTTGGGACCCCCCATTTGGACCCCCCCCATTGCCCCCCTTTTGGGACCCCTCCTTCGGACCCCCCCATTGCCCCCCCCCTTTTGGGAACCTCCCCCTTTGCCCCCCTTTTGGGACCCCCCCCCTTTTGGACCCCCTTGGGACCCCCCCTTGCCCCCCCCCATTGGGCCCCCTCCTTGGGACCCCCCCCATTGCCCCCCCTCTTGGGACCCCCCCCCCCCCCGCCCCCTTTGGCTCCTTGACGCCCCCCCACCATGGAGGACGCCGGGGACTCGGCCGAGGGCCCCTCGCTGCGCCTGCGGGTCAGCCACCTGGTGCGGTGAGTGCTGCCCCACGGCGCCCCATAGCTGCCCCATAGCTGCCCCATAGCTGCCCCATAGCTGCCCTATAGGTGACCCATAGCTGCCCCATAGCGCCCCATAACTGCCCCACAGCGCCCCACGGCTGCCCCACAGCTGCCCCATAGTGCCCCATAACTGCCCCATAACTGCCCCATGGCTGCCCCACGGCTGCCCCATGGCTGCCCCATAACTGCCCCATGGCTGCCCCATAGCTGCCCCATGGCTGCCCCATAACTGCCCCATGGCTGCCCCATAGCTGCCCCATAACTGCCCCATAGCTGCCCCATGGCTGCCCCACGGCTGCCCCATAGCTGCCCCATAACTGCCCCACAGCGCCCCATGGCTGCCCCACGGCTGCCCCATAGCGCCCCATGGCTGCCCCATGGCTGCCCCATAGCTGCCCCATAACTGCCCCACGGCTGCCCCATAGCTGCCCCACGGCTGCCCCATGGCTGCCCCATAACTGCCCCATGGCTGCCCCATAACTGCCCCACGGCTGCCCCACGGCTGCCCCATAACTGCCCCATGGCTGCCCCACAGCGCCCCATAACTGCCCCATGGCTGCCCCATGGCTGCCCCATAACTGCCCCACGGCTGCCCCACGGCTGCCCCATAACTGCCCCATGGCTGCCCCACAGCGCCCCATAGCTGCCCCACAGCGCCCCATAGCTGCCCCACGGCTGCCCCATGGCTGCCCCACGGCTGCCCCATAGCTGCCCCACGGCTGCCCCATAGCGCCCCATGGCTGCCCCATGGCTGCCCCATAGCTGCCCCATAGCGCCCCATAGCTGCCCTATAGGTGACCCATAGCTGCCCCATAGCTGCCCCATAGCGCCCCATGGCTGCCCCACGGCTGCCCCATAACTGCCCCATGGCTGCCCCATAACTGCCCCACGGCTGCCCCATGGCTGCCCCATAGCTGCCCCATAGCTACCCCATAGCTGCCCCATAGCGCCCCATGGCTGCCCCATAGCTGTCCCATAGCTGCCCCATAGCTGCCCCATAGCTGCCCCATGGCTGCCCCATAGCTGCCCCATAGCTGCCCCATAGCTGCCCTATAGCTGCCCCACGGCTGCCCCACGGCTGCCCCACGGCTGCCCCATAACTGCCCCATGGCTGCCCCATGGCTGCCCCACGGCTGCCCCACACCCACCCCACACCCCAGCCCCATAGCTGCCCCATTTCCCCCACCCCACCCCCCCAGCCCCTCCAGCCCCCCCCCCCCCCACACTCCCCAGCCCCATACCCCCCACTCCCCCATAGCCCCATGGCACCCCCCCCAGCCCCATAGCCCCCCAACCCCCCCAGCCCCCCAGCCCCATAGCACCCCCACCCCTCCACCCCCCCAGCACCCCCCCACCCCCCCAGCCCCATAGCCCCCCATAGCCCCCAGCCCCCCGCCAACACCCCCCAGCCCCCCCACCCCACTCCCCCATAGCCCCCCCAGCCCTCCCAGCTCCCCCAGCCCCATAGCCCCCCCACTCCCCCCACCCCCCATACCCCCCAACCCCCCAGCCCCCCCACCCCCCCCCCCCCCCCCAGCCCCATAGCCCCCCCAGCCCCCCCACTCCCCCATAGCCCCCCCCACCCCCCCAGCCCCACTCCCCAGCCCCATAGCACCCCCCCCCCCAGCCCCCCTCAGCCCCCCACCCCACCCCCCATACCCCCCCCCCATACCCCCCCCAGCCCTATAGCCCCCTATAGCCCCCCCCACCCCCCATACCCCCCAGCCCTATAGCCCCCTATAGCCCCCTATAGCCCTCCCCACCCCCCATACCCCCCAGCCCCATACCCCCCCAGCCCCATAGCCCCCTATAGCCCCCCCATACCCCCCAGCCCCATACCCCCCAGCCCTATAGCCCCCTAGCCCCCTATAGCCCCCTATAGCCCCCACCCCCCCCACCCCCCAGTCCCCCCCAGCCCTATAGCCCCCTATAGCCCCCTATAGCCCCCTATAGCCCCCTATAGCCCCCCACCCCCCCATACCCCCCCACCCCCCATACCCCCCAGCCCTATAGCCCCCCAGCCCCCCATAGCCCCCCCAGCCCCCCATACCCCCCAGCCCTATAGCCCCCTATGGCCCCCCCCACCCCCCCATACCCCCCAGCCCTATAGCCCCCTATAGCCCCCCCCACCCCCCCCATACCCCCCAGCCCCATAGCCCCCCATACCCCCCGCCCCCCAGGTACTGGCTGACGGCCTTCCCGGCGGAGCTGGAGCTGGGCCCCGAGCTCTGGGGGCGGCTGCGGGCGCTGAAGGAGGCGCTGGGGGGGGGGGCCCGGGGGGGCCCGGAGCCATCGCCCGCCTCGAGGCCCTGCAGGGAGCCGGGGGGCTGCAGGAGCTGTACGTGGGGGGGGCATGGGGGGTGGGGGGGGGGGGGGTGGGGGGGGGGTGGGGGGGGCATGGGGGGAGATGGGGGGCGTGGGGGGGGCATGGGGGGGAACATGGGGGGGATATGGGGGGCAGGGGGGAGATGGGGGGGCATGGGGGGGGTGGGGGGTCATGGGGGGAGATGGGGGGCTATGGGGGGGAACATGGGGGGGATATGGGGGCAGGGGGGAGATGGGGGCATGGGGGGGAGATGGGGGCTATGGAGGGGCACGGGGGGGGCATGGGGGGTATGGGGGAAATGGGGGGGCATGGGGGGATATGGAGCCATGGGGGGGGCGGGGGGGAGATGGGGGGCATGGGGGGGGCATGGGGGGGTATGGGGGAGATGGGGGGCATGGGGGGCGGGGGGGATGTGGGGGGGGGCATGTGGGGGAGATGGGGGGTTATGGGGGGGATATGGGGCCATGGGGGGGGGCACGGGGGGAATGGGGGGAACATGGGGGGCTATGGGGGGCATGTGGGGGGTGGGGGGAGATGGGGGCGCACGGGGGGGCCACGGGGGCACGAGGGTGTGCAAGGGGGGGCGTGCATCCGTGGGGGGGTGTGCATGGGGGGGGGGGGGCAAACGGTGCACGCGTGGGGGGGGTGCAAAACGGGGGGGTGCAAAATGGGGGTGCAAAATGGGGGGGTGCAAAATGGGGGGGGGTGCAAAATGGGGGGGTGCAAAATGGGGGGGGTGCAAAATGGGGGGGGTGCAAAATGGGGGGTGCAAAAATGGGGGTGCAAAATGGGCGTGCCCACGTGTGTCCGCCCCCCCCCCAAGGCTGTCCCCGGGGGGCCGCCGGAGCCCGCCCCCCCCCCGGCGCCCCCCCCGCCGCAAGGCCTCGCTGCTGCTGGAGCACCTGGAGGCGGCCGAGCTGGCCGCGCACCTCACGCACCTCGAGCACCGCGCCTTCTGCCGCGTGCGGGTCAGTGCCCCCCCCCCCAAAAAAAATGTGGGGGGGTGGGACCCCCCCGGGCACCCCCGGCTGGGAGACCCCCCCTGTTACACGCCCATGGGGTGGGAGCCCCCCCATAGGTGCCCCCCCACCCATTGCACACCCCAAGGCCTTCTGCCGCGTGCGGGTCAGTGACCCCCCCCCCCAAAAAATGTGGGGGGGTGGGACCCCCCGGGCACCCCCGCTGGGAGACCCCCCCCGTTGCACACCCATGGGGTGGGAGACCCCCCATTGATGCCCCCCCCCCATTGCACACCCCCAGGATCAGACCCCCCCCCTCATTGCACGCCCATGGGATGCCCCCCCTTCCACACCCCCTATGGTTGCCCCCCCTTGCACACCCACAGAATCGTGCCCCCCCTTGCACACCCATGTAATGCACCCCCCCGCGTTGCACACCCCCATGGATGCCCCCCCCCATTGCACGCCCATGCGATGCCCCCCTTCCACACCCCCTATGGTTGCCCCCCTTGCACACCCACAGAATCGTGCCCCCCTTGCACACCCAGGATCAGACCCCCCCCCATCGCACACCCATGGGATGGGCCCCCCTCCCTTGCACACCCCCATAGATTTCTCCCCCCTTGCACACCCCCATAGATGCCCCCCCATTGCACACCCATGGGATGCCCCCTTGCACACCCACAGAATCGTGCCCCCCTTGCACACCCACCCCCCCCCACCCCCTCCCACCCCCCCCATCCCCCCTTCCCCCCCCCACCCCACCTCGCCCCCCACCCCGGTGCAAAGTGGGGCACACCGCCCCCCCAAACCCCCCCCCCGGGGTGCATGTTGCACACGCGCGTGCAAGGCGTGGGGGCAGTTGCAGGACTACCGCAGCTTCGCGCGCAGCGGGGCCCCGCGGGCAGCCCGGCCCTGCAGCGCGTCATCGCCCTCTTCAACGGGGTCTCGCGCTGGGCCCAGCTCCTGGTGCTCAGCCCCACGGCGGCCCCGCAGCGGGCGCGGGTCCTGGCGCGCTTCCTGCACGTCGCCCAGGTGAGCCCCATAGCTGCCCCATAGCTGCCCCATAACTGCCCCATGGCTGCCCCATAGCTGCCCCATAGCTGCCCCATGGCTGCCCCATAGCTGCCCCATAGATGGCTCATGGCTGCCCCATAGCTGCCCCATAGCTGCCCCATAGCTGCCCCATAGCTGCCCCATAGATGGCTCATGGCTGCCCCATAGCTGCCCCATAGCTGCCCCATAACTGCCCCAGGGCTGCCCCATAGATGGCTCATGGCTGCCCCATGGCTGCCCCATGGCTGCCCCATAGCTGCCCCATAGCGCCCCATGGCTGCCCCATGGCTGCCCCATAGCTGCCCCATGGCTGCCCCATAGATGGCTCATAGCTGCCCCATAGCTGCCCCATAGATGGCTCATAGCTGCCCCATAACTGCCCCATAGCTGCCCCATAGCTGCCCCATAACTGCCCCAGGGCTGCCCCATAGATGGCTCATAGGTGACCCATGGCTGCCCCATGGCTGCCCCATAGATGGCTCATGGCTGCCCCATGGCTGCCCCATAGATGGCGCATGGCTGCCCCATAGCTGCCCCATAGCTGCCCCATGGCTGCCCCATGGCTGCCCCATAGATGGCTCATAGCTGCCCCATAACTGCCCCATAGCTGCCCCATAACTGCCCCAGGGCTGCCCCATAGATGGCGCATGGCTGCCCCATAGCTGCCCCATAGCTGCCCCATGGCTGCCCCATGGCTGCCCCATAGATGGCTCATAGCTGCCCCATAACTGCCCCATAGCTGCCCCATAACTGCCCCAGGGCTGCCCCATAGATGGCTCATAGGTGACCCATGGCTGCCCCACGGCTGCCCCATAGCTGCCCCATGGCTGCCCCATGGCTGCCCCATAGCTGCCCTATAGGTGACCCATGGCTGCCCCATGGCTGCCCCATAGCTGCCCCATGGCTGCCCTATAGCTGCCCCATAGCGGTCCCATAGCTGCCCCATAGCTGCCCCATAGCGGCCCCATAGCTGCCCCATAGCTGCCCCATGGCTGCCCCATAGCACCCCACACCCCGCCCCATAGCACCCCACCCCCCTGCCCCATAGCTGCCCCATAGCACCCCACACCCCTGCCCCACAGCACCCCCTACCCCTGCCCCACGGCTGCCCCCAGCAGCCCCCCATGGCCCCCCGTGCCCGCAGCGGCTGCTGGAGCTGCAGAACTTCCAGACGCTGATGGCCGTGGTGGGGGCTGGGGCACAGCTCCATCGCCCGCCTGCACCGCACCCTGGCCCTGCTGCCCCCGACGACACCAAGGTGGGGGGGCCGGGGGGGGGGCGGGGGGGGGGGTCCCTGGGGGGTCGTGGGGGGGTCGTGGGGGGTCTGGGGGTCGTGGGGGGTTACTGGGGGGTCCTGGGGGGGGGGGTCTGAGGGTCTTGGGGGGGTTACTGGGGGGATTGGGGGGGGGGGTGTCTTGGGGGGTCCTGGGGGTCTTGGGGGGCTCCTGGGGTCCTGGGGGTCCTGGGGGTCATGGGGGGTCCTGGGGGTCGTGGGGGGGTCTGGGGGTCGTGGGGGGGTTACTGGGGGTCCTGGGGGGGTTACTGGGGGGCTCTGGGGGTCTTGGGGGGGTTACTGGGGGTCCTGGGGGGTTCTTGGGGGGTCCTGGGGTCCTGGGGGGTCTGGGGGTCGTGGGGGGGTCCTGGGGGGTCCTGGGGGTTACTGGGGGCTCTGGGGGTCTTGGGGGGGTTACTGGGGGTCCTGGGGGTTCTTGGGGGGGTCCTGGGGGTCCTGGGGGGTCTGGGGGTCGTGGGGGGGTCCTGGGGGTCCTGGGGGGTTACTGGGGGGCTCTGGGGGTCTTGTGGGGGTTACTGGGGGGTCCTGGGGGGTTCTTGGGGGGTCCTGGGAGGCCGGGGGGGGCCTGGGGGGGTCTGGGGGTCTTGAGGGGGCGTCCTGGGGGTCCTGGGGGTCTTGGGGGGGGGGGGGTCCTGCGAGGGTCCTGGGGGGTCGGGGGGTCTTGGGGGGTCCTGGGGGGTCATGGGGAGTCTGGGGGGGTCTTGGGGGGTTCTGGGGGGGGGTCCTGGGGGTCTTTACACCCCTCCCCCTCCCATATCCCCCCCTTAATACCCCCTTTTTTTTTAACCTCCCCCTTTCTTACCCCCCTTTTTCCCCCCCTTTTTACCCCCCCTTCCCCCCCTTTTTACCCCCCCCTCCCCCCTTTCACCCCCCCTTTTTTTACCCCCCTTCCGCCCCCCCTTTTTTTACCCCCCTTTTTTCCCTCCCCCCTTTTTACCCCTTTTTTACCCCCCTTTTTACCCCCGTTTTTTTACCCCCCTTTTTTACCCCCCTTTTTCCCCCCCCTTTTTTTTACCCCCTCCCCTTGTTTTCCCTCCCCCTTTTCCTCCCCCTTTTTCACCCCCCTTTTTTTTACCCCCCTTTTTTTTACCCCCCTTTTTTTTACCCCCCCTTTTTTTTTACCCCCCACTTTTTTTTTAACCCCCCCACTTTTTTTTTACCCCCCTTTTTTTACCCCCACCTTTTTTTTACCCCCCTTTTTTACCCCCTTTTTACCCCCCTTTTACCCCCCCCTTTTTCACCCCCCCTTTTTTTACCCCCCCCCCCCCCCCCCCCCAGCTGTGGCAGCGCCTCTCCTCCTGCCTCAGCTCCTCGGGGAACTTCTCCCGGTACCGGCGGCTGCTGGCGGCGGCGGGGGCGCGGGGGGTTCCGGCTGCCGGCGCTGGGGGTGCACCTGCGGGACCTGGTGGCCCTGCACGAGGCGCTCCCGGACTGGGGGGACCCGGCCCGCAGCCGCCCCCACCCCGCCAAGCTCCGGCAGCTCGGCGCCGAGCTCGGGGCCCTGCTCCTGGCCCGGGGGCAGAGACCCCCCGGGGCCGAGGGGGTGGACGAGGGGGTGCTGGACCTGCTGACGGTGAGGGGCTGGGGGGGCGGGGGGGTCCGGGGTGGCACCCCCAGGTCGCGCCCCTGTGTCGCGCCCCTGTATTGCACCCAGTTATTGCACCCAGTTATTGCACCCCTGTATTGCACCCCCCATATTGCACCCCTGTATTGCACCCCTGTATTGCACCCAGTTATTGCACCCCCATATTGCACCCCTGTATTGCACCCAGTTATTGCACCCCTGTGTTGCACCCCTGTATTGCACCCCCGCATATTGCACCCCTATGGGGCAGACCCTATATGGCACCCCAAAAAGGTCCCCCTATATTGCACCCCTGTATTGCACCCCTGTATTGCACCCCTGTATTGCACCCCCCCCCCCCCATATTGCACCCCTGTATTGCACCCCGCATATTGCACCCCTATGGGGCAGACCCTATATGGCACCCCAAAAAGGCACCCTTGTATTGCACCCCTAAAGGGCACCCCTGTATTACACCCCTATATTGTACCCCTGTATTGCATCCCTATGGGGCAGACCCTATATGGCACCCCAAAAAGGCCCCCCTGTATTGCACCCCTATATTGCACCCCTGTATTGCACCCCTGTATTGCACCCCTGTATTGCACCCCTGTATTGCACCCCCTGTATTGCACCCCCCCCATATTGCACCCCCTGTATTGCACCCCTGTATTGCACCCAGTTATTGTACCCCCTGTATTGCACCCCCTGTATTGCACCCCCCCCATATTGCACCCCTATATTGCACCCCTATGGGGCAGTCCCTATATGGCACCCCAAAAAGACCCCCCTGTATTGCACCCCCCCCATATTGCATCCCTGTATTGCACCCCTAGATTGCACCCCAAAAAGGCACCCCTGTATTGCATGCAGATATTGCACCCCCATATTGCACCCCCTGTATTGCACCCCCTGTATTGCACCCCTGTATTGCACCCCCCCCCCCATATTGCATCCC
Organism: Anser cygnoides; assembly: GCF_040182565.1. Lineage (NCBI taxonomy): Eukaryota > Metazoa > Chordata > Aves > Anseriformes > Anatidae > Anser > Anser cygnoides. The sequence continues at coordinate 3,807,518 of NC_089911.1, forward strand.
TATATTGCACCCCTATGTTGTACCCCTGTATTGCACCCCTATGGGGCAGCCCCTATATGGCACCCCAAAAAGGCCCCCCTGTATTGCACCCCCCATATTGCACCCCTGTATTGCACCCCTATATTGCACCCCAAAAAGGCCCCCGTATTGCACCCAGATATTGCACCCCCCCCCATATTGCATCCCTATATTGCACCCCTACGTTGCACCCCCGTATTGCACCCCTACGGGGCAGCCCCACATTGCACCCCTGGGGGGCAGCCCTACAGGGCACCCCCACATGGCGCCCCCCATTGCACCCCCACATCCCACCACCGTACCCCCCCATAGCCCCCCTATAACCCCTATACCCCCCATAGCCCCCCATAGCCCCCATAACCCCCCCATACCCCCTATAACCCCCATAGCCCCCATAGCCCCCCATAGCCCCCTATAACCCCCTATAACCCCCCCATAGCCCCCATAGCCCCCCCATAACCCCCAATACCCCCCCATCGCCCCCATACCCCCTATAACCCCCCATAGCCCCCCCCCCACAGCCCCCCCCCGTTTCACCCCTCCCCCCCACGCCCCCCCCCCATTTGCCCCCTCCCCGTTTGCCCCCTCCCATCTGCCCCCGCCCCCTTTGGCCCCGCCCCCCATTTGCATTTACCCGTTTATTTATTTATTTATTTATTTATTTATTTATTTATTTATTTATTTATTTATTTATTTATTTATTTATTTATTTTGCCCCCCCGGCCCCCCCCCAGGTGTCGCTGGAGCTGCCCCAGACGGAGGAGGAGCTGTACCGCCTGTCCCTGCAGCGCGAGCCGCGCGCCTCCGTGCGTGCAAGGGGCGTGCAAGGGGCGTGCAAGGGGGGGGCATGGGGGGGGCATGGGGGGGGCAAGGGGGGCATGGGGGGGGCAATGGGGGGAGCAAGGGGGGAGCAAGGGGGGCAAAGCGGTGTGTGTGGGGGGCAAAGGGGGGGGTAAGGGGCAAGTAAGGAGTGTGCAAGGGGGGATAAGGAGTGTGCAAGGGGCGTGCAAGGGGCGTGCAAGGGGGGCAAAGGGGGGAGCAAGGGGGGCAACGGGGTGGGGGGGGCAGGGGGGGTAGGGGGGTAAGGGGCACGCAAGGAGTGTGCAAGGGGGGTGAGGGGTGTGCAAGGAGGGGCAAAGGGGGGGCAAGAGGCGTGCAAGGGGCGTGCAAGGGGGTAAGGGGGGGCAAGGGACTTGCAGGGAGGGTCAAGGGGCGTGCAAGGGGGGGCAAGGGGGGGGGTTAAAATGGGGGTGGGTGCAAGGGGGGGGCGTGCAAAGGGACCGTGCAAGGTGTGCGGGTGTGCAAGGGTGGGCGTGCGAGGCAACCCCCGTGTGCCCCCCCCCCCCCCAGGGGAAGCGCCCCCGCGCCGCCCAGGCCCCCCCGCCCGCCCCCCCGCTGGAGGAGTGGGGCTCCCCGAGCCGCCCCCCCCCGACCCGGCCCTGCTGCGAGCCCACGTCGAGAAGATGGTGGAGGTGGGGGGGGGGGGGCGGGGGGCGGGGGGGTCCTGGGGGGGGCTGGGGGGTCCTGGGGGGTCCTGGGGGTCCTGGGGGGTCCTGGGGGTCCTGGGGGGGGTCTCAGGGGGTGCTGGGGGGTCGGGGGGGGGGTCCTGGGGGGTCTCGGGGGGTCCTGGGGGTCCTGGGAGGGTCCTGGGGGGTCCTGGGGGGTTTTGGGGGGGGTCTTGGGGGTCTAGGGGGCTCTGGGGGGGTCCTGGGGGGGCTGGAGTGGGTCCTGGGGTGGGGTTGGGGGTCCTGGGGGGGTCTCGGGGGGTGCTGGGGGGTCGGGGGGGGTGGGTGGGGTCCTGGGGGGGTCTTGGGGGTCCTGGGGGGTTGGGGGTCCTGGGGGGTCCTGGGGGGTCTCTGGGGGTCTTGGGGGGTCCTGGGGTGGGTCCTGGGGGGGTTGGGGGGTTCTGAGGGGTCTCGGGGGGGTCCTGGGGGGTCGGGGGTGGGGGTGGGGGGGTCCTGGGGGGGGTCTTGGGGGGTCCTGGGGGGTCCTGGGGGGTCCTGGGGGGGTCTCTGGGGGTCTTGGGGGGGGTCTTGGGGGGGGGGTCCTGGGGGGGGGGGTTGGGGGGCTCTGAGGGGGTCTCTGAGGGGGGGTCCTGGGGGCTATGGGGCAGCTGGGGGGCTGTGGGGGGCCGTGGGGCTGAGCCTATGGGGCAATGCCATGGGGCTGATTCTGTGGGGTGCTGCTGTGGGGCAGTGGTGTGGGGGTGATGGTGTGGGGCTGACCCCATGGGGTGCTGCTGTGGGGCTGACGCTGTGGGGTGATGATGTGGGGCTGATGCTGTGGGGCTGACCCCACGGGGTGCCGCCGTGGGGCGCCGCTGTGGGTGCGGCCCCCGGGCGCTGACGCGGGGTGCCCGCGGGGCGCAGTCGGTGTTCCGCAACTTCGACGTGGACGGGGACGGGCGCATCTCCCGCGAGGAGTTCGGGATCGTGCGCGACAACTTCCCCCAGCTGCGCTTCGGGGAGCTCGACACCGACCGGTGCGCGGCCCCCCGGGACCCCCGGGACCCCCCGGGACCCCCGGGACCCCCCCCCCCCCCAGGAGCCCCCTGGGACCCCCCCGGGAGCCCCCCGAGACCCCCCGGAACCTCCCCCAACCCCCCGGGACCCCGGACCCCCCGGGAGCCCCCCTGGGACCCCCCCGGGAGCCCCCCAGAGCCCCCCGGCACCTCCTCCAACCCCCCTGTGCCCCCCAGGACCCCCGGACCCCCCCGGGACCCCCGGGACCCCCGGGACCCCCCCGGGAACCCCCTGGGATCCCCTCCAAGATCCCCCCTGGGACCCCCCAGGACCCCCCAAGACCCCCCGGGACATCCCCCAACCCCCCTGTGCCCTCTGAGACCCCCCCCCCAGACCCCCAGGAGCTCCCCCAGACCCCCCGGGACCACCACACGACCCCTTGGGACCCCCCGGGACCCCCCGGGACCTCCCCCGAGGGACCCATGCCCCCCCCAGACCCCCGGGACCCCCAAACCCCTCACCCCAGGGCCACTGGGACCCCCAGCCCCACATCACCCCATGGGACCCCCCCTGCCCCACACCCGCCCCACGTCCCTGCCCCACACCTCTCCCATCCCCTACCCCACCCCTGCCCCACATCCCCTGCCCCACACTCCTGCCCCACCTCCTGCCCCACATCCTGCCCCACACCTACCCCACATCCTACCCCACATCCCCACACCCCACCTCCTGCCCCACACCTGCCCCACTCCCACCCCACATCCCCACATCTCCTGCCCCACACCTCCTGCCCCATATCCCTGCCCCACACTCACCCCGCATCCCCACCCCCCCCACCTCTCCCATCCCCTCCCACACCCCTGCCCCACATCCCCACACCTACCCCATATCCCTGCCCCACACCTCTCCCATCCCCTGCCCCACACCCCCCTGTCCCACATCCTGCCCCACACCACCTACCCCACTCCCACCCCACATCCCTGCCCCACACCCCACACCCTGCCCCCTCCCACCCCACATCCCCACACCTCCTGCCCCATATCCCTGCCCCACACCCCACATCCTACCCCACCTCCTGCCCCACACCCACCCCACACCCTGCCCCACACCTCTCCCATCCCCTGCCCCACATCCCTGCCCCACACCCTACCCCACACCCCTGCCCCACACCTACCCCACATCCTACCCCACATCCCCACACCCCACATCCTACCCCACACCTCCTGCCCCACCTCCTGCCCCACACCCCAACCCACTCCCACCCCAAACCCTGCCCCACACCTGCCCCACACCTCTCCCATCCCCTGCCCCACACCCCACATCCTACCCCACATCCTACCCCACCCCTGCCCCACATCCCGCCCCACATCCCTGCCCCACACCTGCCCCACATCCTACCCCATATCCCTGCCCCACCCCTGCCCCACACCCCACCCCACATCCTACCCCACACCTGCCCCACATCCCGCCCCACATCCCCACACCTGCCCCACATCCTCCCCCCCCAGTGACGGCAGCCTGAGCCGCGCGGAGGTGGTGGCCTTCTTCCTGCGCTGCGGCGGGGCCCCCGGCGCGGGCCGGGCTCGTGCACCGCTTCCAGGAGAGCCGCGCGCTGCGCCCCGCCGCCTGCCGCCACTGCCGCGCCCCGGTGAGCGCCTTGCACGCGCCTTGCACACGCGCGTGCCTTGCACGCCCTGGGCTTCCCCGGGGGCGGGTGTGGGCCTTGCACCGGGGCCTTGCACGTGTCGCACGAGCAGGGTTTGCACCGGGGCTTTGCATGAGCAGTTTGTGCTTGCACGTGTTGCACAAGTGTGGCTTGCACCACGGCCTTGCACCAGGGCCTTGCACCAGGGCCTTGCACTGGGGCCTTGCACCAGGGCCTTGCACGTGTCGCATGTGCAGGGTTTGCGCCGGGGCTTTGCACAAGCAGTTTGTGCTTGCATGTCTTGAATGAGCAGGGTTTGCACCAGGGCTTTGCACAAGCAGATTGCACTGTGTGTGTTGCACAAGTGTGGCTTGCACCGGGGCCTTGCACCAGGGCCTTGCACATGTCGCATGAGCAAGGTTTGCACCAGGACCTTGCATGAGCAGATTGTGCTTGCACTTGTTGCACAAACAGGGCCTTGCACCAGGGCCTTGCACCGGGGCCTTGCACCAGGGCCTTGCACTGGGGCCTTGCACATGTCACATGAGCAAGGTTTGCACCGGGGCTTTGCACGAGAAGTTTGTGCTTGCGCGTGTTGCATGAGAAAGGTTTGCACCAGGGCCTTGCACCAGGGCCTTGCATGTCTCACACGAGCAAGGTGTGCACCAGGGCTTTGCACGAGCAGTTTGTGCTTGCACGTGTTGCACGAGCAAGGTGTGCACCAGGGCCTTGCACGAGCAGCTTGTCCCTGTGCTGTCCACGTGTCGCACGAGTGCGTCTCGCACCGGGGCCTTGCACGAGCACCCCGCTCTGCGCCACGTGAGCGTGCGCAGCCCCTGCTCTTGCACGAGCACCGTGCCCGCCCGTGCGAGACACACCTTGCACGCCCGGGGGGGCTTTGCACATTGAGCCCCCCCCTTTTGTGTGTCCCCCCCCCCAGATTTTGGGCATCTACAAGCAGGGCCTCAAGTGCCGCAGTGAGTGGGGGGGGGGGGGCGGGGGCGGCTGGGGGGGGGATTTGGGGGGTCCCACGGGGGGGTTATGGGGGATTTGGGGGGGCTCTGGGGGTGTTATGGGTGCGGGGGGGGGCAACGGGGGGTCCTGTGGGATTACTGGGGGGTTTATGGGGAGGGGGCAATGGGGGACTCTATGGGGGGGGGGTTATGGGGGGGCAATGGGGGGCACTATGGGATTAATGGGGGGTCCTGGGGGGCCATGGGGGACCCCATGGGGTGATTATGGGGGGTGGGCGATGGGGGATGCTCTGGGGTTAATGGGGGGTTATGGGGGGGGTCACAGGGGATCCTATGGGGTTAATGGGGGGGGCAATGGGGGGTCGTATGGGATTAATGAGGGGTCCTGGGGGGGGCATGGGGACCCCATGGGATTAATGGGGGGGTTATGGGGAGGGGGCAACGGGGGGGTCCTATGGGATCAATGGGGGGTTTTATGGGGGGGCCATGGGGGACCCTATGGGATCGGGGGGGTCATGGGGGGGGCATGGGGGTCCTATGGGATTAATGGGGGGGTTGGGGGGGCAATGGGGGTCCTATGGGATCAATGGGGGGGTCATGGGGGGGCATAGGGGACCCTATGGGATTAATGGGGGTCGTGGGGGGGCATAGGGGACCCTATGGGACCAGTGGGGGTTTTTTGGGGGTCGTGCCCCCCCCTCACCCCCTGCCCCCCCCAGCCTGCGGCGTGCGGTGCCACCGGCAGTGCCGCGAGCGGCTGCGGGTCGAGTGCCGGCGCCGTGCCCGCAGCTTCGCCGCCGAGAGCCCCCCCGGGACCCCCGGCACGGGACCCCCCGGGGACCCCCCGGGACCCCCCGGCCTCCTCCAGGCCCCCCGGGGCCGCTCCTTCAGCTTCTCCCTGCCCTGGCCCCGGCGCTCCGTCGCGGGCAGCGCCGGGACCCCCGGGGACCCCCCCCCGAGACCCCCAAGACCCCCCGGGGACCCCCCGGGGCCCCCCCCGGACGTGCAGGAGCTGGAGGACGGCGTCTTCGACATCCACCTCTAGGGGGCCCGGGGGGCCCGGGGGGGGGCACAAGGGGGGGTTGGGGGGCATGGGGGGTGGGGGGGGGGGGTGAATAAAGCGTCCGTCTGCACCTGGCCCGTGTCTGTGGGGCACTTATGGGGGCGTCTGTGGGGCGCTATGGGGTGCTATGGGGCGCTATGGGGCACTATGGGGTGTCTGGGTTCTCTATGGGGCACTTATGGGGCGCTATGGGGCACTATGGGGGTCTGGGTTCTCTATGGGGCACTTATGGGGCGCTATGGGGTGTCTGTGGGGCACTTATGGGGCGCTATGGGGTGCTATGGGGCGTCTATGGGGCACTATGGGGTGTCTATGGGGTGTCTATGGGGCACTTATGGGGCGTCGTGGGGTGTCTGTGGGGTCCTCTATGGGGTGTCTATGGGGCACTTATGGGGCGTCTATGGGGCACTGTGGGGTGTCTGTGGGGCACTATGGGGTGTCTGTGGGGTGTCTATGGGGCACTAGGGGGTGTCTGGGTTCTCTATGGGGCACTTATGGGGCACTATGGGGCAGTATGGGGTGTCTATGGGGCGTCTATGGGGCACTTATGGGGCGCTATGGGGTGCCTGTGGGGCACTACGGGGTGTCTGGGTTCTCTATGGGGCCTCTATGGGGCGTCTGTGGGGTGCTATGGGGCACTTATGGGGCGCTATGGGGTGTCTGTGGGGTCCTCTATGGGGCATCCATGGGGCAATATGGGGCATCTGGGTTCTCTATGGGGCATACATGGGGCGCTATGGGGCATCTGGGTTCTCTATGGGGCACTTATGGGGCGCTATGGGGCACTATGGGGTGCCTGTGGGGCACTATGGGGTGTCTGGGTTCTCTATGGGGCGTCTGTGGGGCACTTATGGGGCGCTATGGGGCACTATGGGGTGTCTGTGGGGCGCTGTGGGGTGTCTGGGTTCTCTATTGGGCACTTATGGGGCGCTATGGGGCAGTATGGGGTGTCTATGGGGCGCTGTGGCTTGTCTATGGGGTGTCTGGGTTCTCTATGGGGCACTTATCGGGTGCTATGGGGCCTCTATGGGGTGTCTGTGGGGCGCTATGGGGCACTATGGGGTGTCTGTGGGGGTCCTCTATGAGGCGTCTGTGGGGTGTCTGGGTTCTCTATGGGGCACTTATGGGGCGCTATGGGGCACTATGGGGTGTCTGGGGGGTGTCTGTGGGGCGTCGATGTAGGCTGCTGCTTTTAGGGTGCTGGTGCCTACGGGGTCCCCATGGGGCGCTGCTGCTTATGGGGTGCTGCTGGTTATGGGGTGCCCATGGGGGGGTGCTGGTGGTTATGGGGTGCCCCATGGGGTGCTGCTGGTTATGGGGTGCCCATGGGGGGTGCTGCTGGTTACGGGGTGCCCCATGGGGTGCTGCTGGTTATGGGGTGCTCACGGTTATGGGGTGCTGGTGCTCATGGGGTGCTGGTGGTTATGGGGTCCCCATGGGGTTCTGTTGATTATGGGATGCTGATGGTTATGGGGTGCTGCTGGTTATGGGGTGCCCATGGGGGGTGCTGGTCATGGGGGTGCTGGTTATGGGATGCTCATGGTTATGGGGTGCCCATGGGGGGGGGGGGGGTGCTGCTGGTTATGGGGTGCTCATGGGGGGGCGCTATTGGTTATGGGGGCGCTGGTTATGGGGTCCCCATTGGGTGCTCACGGTTATGGGGTGCCCATGGGGGGTGCTGCTGGTTACGGGGTGCTGTTGCTCCTGGGGTGCCCATGGTTATGGGGTGCTGCTGGTTATGGGGTGCCCATGGGGGTGCTGCTGGTTATGGGGTGCTCATGGTTATGGGATGCCCATGGGGGGGGGGTGTGCTGCTGGTTATAGGGTGCTCACAGTTATGGGGTGCTGCTGGTTATGGGGTGCCCTATGGGGTGCTCACGGTTATGGGGTGCTGGTGCTCATGGGGTGCTGCTGGTTACGGGGTCCCCATGGGGTGCTGGTTATGGGGTGCCCATGGGGGGTGCTGCTGGTTATGGGGTGCTCGTAGTTATGGGGTGCCCATGGTGGGGGGCGCTGCTGGTTATGGGGTCCCCATGGGGGGGTGCTTCTGGTTATAGGGTGCTCATGGTTATGGGGTGCTGCTGGTTATGGGGTGCCCATGGGGTGCTCACGGTTATGGGGTGCTGCTGGTTATGGGGTCCCCATGGGGGTGCTTCTGGTTATAGGGTGCTCATGGTTATGGGGTGCTGCTGGTTATGGGGTGCCCATGGGGTGCTCACGGTTATGGGGTGCCCATGGGTGGGTGCTGGCGGTTATGGGGTGCCCCATGGGGTGCTGCTGGTTATGGGGTGCCCATGGGGGGTGCTGGTTAAGGGGTCCAGCGGCTCTTTTTGGGGGTTCCACCGCCCCCCCGGCCCCCCCACCCCCCATACCCCCCCATCCCCCATCCCCCCCATCCCCCCCCCACCGCCCCCCCGCGCCGTGCCTGCGCCCCCCCCCCCCCCCCCCCCCCCCCCCATCCTCCCCCCCCCCTCGCCGTGCTCGTGCCCGCGGCCGGGCCGTGCCCGCGCCCCCCCCCCCCCCCCCCCATCCCCCCCCCCCCCGCCGTGCTCGTGCCCGCGGCCGGGCCGTGCGCGCCCCCGCGGCCGGGCGGGAGCTGCGGAGCCGAGCGGGGACGGGGCCGGGCCGGGGCCGCCGCAGCGCCCGCAGGTGGGGGGGGCAATTAACGGGGGGGGTAATTAACGGGGGGGGCAATTAACGGGGGGGTAATTAACGGGGGGGGTCATCGGGGGAGGGGGGGCCGGGGGGGCGAGGCGGGGATGGGGTTAATTGGGGGGGATTGGGGGGGGGGGGGGGGGGGGGGGGGGGGGATGGGGGGTTATTGGGGGGGTAATTAAGGGGGGGGTAATTAGGGGGGGTAATTAGAGGGGGGGGATCGGGGAAGGGGGGGGGCCGGGGGGCAAGGTGCGGATGGGGTTAATTGGAGGGGGGGGATTTGGGGGGGGGGGATTTGGGGGGGGTGATGGGGGGTGGGGGGATGGGGGGGATTGGGGGGTTATTGGGGGGGGATGGGGGGGTAATTATGGGGGGAGGTTAATTGGGGGATTAATTGGGGGGGTTGGTTAGGAGGGGATTGAATGGGGGGGTGTGAAGGGGGAGGGTTAATGGGGGGGATAACCGGGGGGATTAATTGGGGGGATTAATTGGGGGGGATTAATTGGGGGGATTAATTGGGGGGTGTAAAGGGGGGTGTAAGGGGGGGTTAATGGGGGGTAATTATGCGGGGGTTAATTGGGAGGGGATTGATTGGGGGGGATAATGGGGGGGGGTGAATTGGGAGGGGTTAACCGGGGGGGGGGTGGGGGGGGGATGCGGGATTTTGGGGTCTGGGGGGGGGGAGGGGAGGGGTCGGGGGGCGGGTTGGGGGTTAGCTGGGGGGAGGGAGGGGATTTTTGGGGGGGGGGGGGACGATGAGGATGGGGGGGGATTTGGGGGGGCTGCAGGGGTGGGGGGCAGGATGGGGGCTGCTGGGGGGCTTTTTTAGGGGGGGCTGCAGGAAGGGGGTGTGGGAGGGGCTTTTTTTTGGGGGGGGGGGCTGCCGGGGGGGGGGATTTTGGGGAGGGGGGCTGCTGGGGGGGGGATTTTGGGGAGGGGGGGCTGCTGGGGGGATTTTGGGGAGGGGGGGCTGCTGGGGGGGGGGCTGCAGGCCGGGGAGCTCAAATTTGGGGGGGGGGGGGGGGGGGCTCAGGGTGTGGGGGTCCCATCCTGCCCCCCCCTTATTGCAGCCCCCCGGGGTCCCCGCCCTCCCCCCCCCCCCCCTTTTTTCACACGGGCTGGGTGTGCAAGGCACACGCGTGTGCGCGGCGCCGGGGCACGCGTGTGCACGGGGGGGGGGGGCACGGTGCCGGGGCGCACACGTGTGCACGCAGGGACGCATGCCCACGGGGGGGAGCGGGGGGGCGTGAGCATGAGCGTGCAAAGCCGGGGCGCACGTGCGCGTGCAAAGCCCGGGGGGGGGTGTGGTTGGCGGGGCACACGCGTGTGCAAGGCTGGGCGCACGTGGGCACTGGGGCGTGCAAGGAGGGGCCGGGGGGGGGGAGGGCGTGCATGGAGGGGGGGGGTGTACGCGGGGGGGGGGGCGCGCACACGCGTGTGCAAGGCGTGCACGAGGGCGCGCGGCTCCTTGCACGCGTGTGTGCGCGCGCAGGGGGCGTGCACGCGTGTTCGTGCGCGGGGGGGGCCGCGTGCTGGTGCGAGGCTCGCACGCGTGCACGTGCGCTAACGAGCCCCCCCCCCCGGGGGGGGCTGATTGGCTTTAATTAACGAGGCCCCGCCCCCAAGGGAGCCCCCCCCGGCCCCCCCCCCCCCCCTTCTCCTCCCGGTGACCTTCAGGCGCCCCCCCTTCTTGGCCCCCCCCCCCTTGCTGGTTGTAATGGGGGGGGGGGGGGGTCTGGGGGCAGCGCCGTGGGGCAGAGCGGGGGCTGTGGGGCGGGATCTATGGGGCAGGACCTATGGGGCAGAGCGGGATCTGGGGGGCAGCACTGGGATCTATGGGGCGGCAGGATCTATGGGGCAGGACCTATGGGGCAGAATGGGATCTATGGGGTGGAGCGGGATCTATGGGGCAGAGCAGGACCTGTGGGGCAGACTGGGATCTATGGGGCGGAGCGGGATCTATGGGGCAGGACCTATGGGGCAGAGCGGGACCTATGGGGCAGAGCGGGGGCCGTGGGGCAGACTGGGATCTATGGGGCAGAGCTGGGATCTATGGGGCAGAGCAGGACCTATGGGGCAGCGCGGGATCTGTGGGGTAGCACGGGATCTGGGGGGCAGGATCTATGGGGCAGAGCAGGACCTATGGGGCAGAGCGGGGGCCGTGGGGCAGACTGGGATCTATGGGGCAGAGCTGGGTCTGTGGGGCAGGACCTATGGGGCAGAGCGGGATCTGTGGGGCAGCACGGGATCTGTGGGGCAGGATCTATGGGGCAGAGCAGGGTCTGGGGGGCAGCGCCATGGGGCAGAGCGGGATCTATGGGGTGGACTGGGATCTATGGGGCAGAGCAGGACCTGTGGGGCAGACTGGGATCTATGGGGTGGAGCGGGATCTATGGGGCAGCGCCGTGGGGCAGAGCGGGGGCCGTGGGGCAGGATCTATGGGGCAGAGCAGGATCTATAGGGTAGCGTGGGATCTATGGGGCAAGAGCAGGGCCTGTGGGGCAGAGCGGGGGCTGTGGGGCAGACTGGGATCTGTGGGGCGGAGCGGGATCTATGGGGCAGCGCTGTGGGGCAGAGCCGTGGGGCAGAGCAGGATCTATAGGGTAGCGCGGGACCTGTGGGGCAGAGCGGGGCCTGTGGGGCAGTGCCGTGGGGCAAGAGCGTGATCTGTGGGGCAGACTGGGATCTATAGGGCAGAGCAAGGTCTGCGGGGCAGGACTTATGGGGCAGAGCGGGATCTATAGGGCGGAGCAGGATCTGTGGGGCAGACTGGGATCTATAGAGCAAAGCAGGACCTGTGGGGCAGAGCGGGATCTATGGGGCACAGTGGGGTCTATGGGGCAGAGTAGGGTCTGTGGGGCAGAGCGGGGTCTGTGGGGCAGCACCACGGGGCAGAGCGGGATCTATGGGGCACAGTGGGGTCTGCGGGGCACAGAATGGGATCTATGGGGCAGAGCGGGGTCTATGGGGCAGAGCAGGATCTATGGGGCACAGTGGGGTCTATGGGGCACAGAATGGGATCTATGGGGCAGAGTGGGGTCTGCGGGGCAGAATGGGATCTATGGGGCGGAGCAGGATCTATGGGGCAGCACCACGGGGCAGAGCGGGATCTATGGGGCAGAGCGGGGCCTATGGGGCACAGTGGGGTCTATGGGGCAGAGCGGGGTCTGGGGGCAGCCATGGGGCGCAGCCCCCGCCGCGGGCCCCGCTCCCCCTGCAGGTGCAGCAGTTTCGGTGATTGGCTAATTATGCGGCGCATGTTAACGAGCCCCATTACCCAATGAGGGGTGCCGGCGAGGCAGGGCTATAAATAACCCGGGGGCTCATTTGCATGATGCCAGATCACCCCCATGCCCCCCCCCCCCCCCCCGTCACCATGGTGACCCCCCCCCCCAAAATAAATCACGGGGTTCGTTAGCGGGGCCGCTAACGAGGGGACCCCTCTCACCCTCCCCCCCCCCCCCCAGGTGCCTCAGGACCCCCGGCCATGCTGTAGCCCCCCGGGGCCCCCATGCGGGTGCGAGCGGCCGGGGGCGGCCGGGGGACCCCGGCCCAGGCGCCATGAGCCCCCCGAGGGGCAGCGGCACCCCGGGGCCCAGCAGGAGGCCGAGACCCAGCGAGGCCCCGCGGCGCACCCGGAGACTGAGCCCCCCCGGGGACCTGGGGCCCGCCAGGGCCTCGCATCCGACGTGGCCTCCAAGGTCTCGGAGGCCCACCGAGGCCTCGCGTCCGCCATGGCCTCCACGGTGCCGGAAGCCCACGAAGGTCTCGCGCCCGACCCGGCCTCCACGTCCTGCCCGGTCCTGGAGGCCCGCCGAGGCCTTGTGTCCGACCTGGCCTCTACATCCGACCCGGTCCTGGAGGCCCGCCGAGGCCCCGAGGCCCGCCTGGAGGCCGGGCCTCGCCCCGCCGACCGTCCGGAGGCCGAGGCCCACCCAGGCCTCCTGGGCGCGAAGGGCTCTGCGGCCACCCAATTCCCCAAAGACTGCGGAGAGACCGAGGGCAGCGGAGGCTCTGCGGCCTCCCTGGAGGCCGAGGTCAACCGAGGCCTCGCAGCGTGTCTGGACTCCGAGGTCCACCGGGACTCCGTGGCCGACCGAGGCCCCGTGGCCTCCCTAGACCCGAGGGGGTACCGAGACCCTACGGCCAGCCGCGGCCCCGTGGGGACCGAGGACCCCCGCGACCGTGCGCCCCACCAGGGCCCTGCGGACCCTCTGGAGGCCGAGGTCAGCCGAGGCCCCGAGGCCCACCTGGGCGTGGAGGCCCGCCGGGGCCCCTTGGCCGACCACGGCCCCGTGGGGCATCGGGAGGCCGCGGCCCACCAGGAGGCCAACCGTGGCCACGCGACCCCTGTAGACTGGAAGACCCACCCGGACTCTACGGCCAACCGCAGCCCCCTGGGGCTTCTCGACTTGAAGGCCCACCAGGACCCCGTGGCCAACTGTGGCACCATGGCTTCTCTAGGCCCAAAGGCCTACCAAGACTCTGCGGCCAACCGTGGCCCCGTCGATCATCTTGACCTGAAGGCCCACCAGGACTCCATGGCCAAGTGCACCCCAATGGGTCTTCTAGGCCAAAAGGACCACCAGGACCCCGTGGCCAACTGTAGCCCCATGGATCATCTTGACCTGAAGGCCCACCAGGACTCTACAGCCAACTGCACCCCAATGGGTCTTCTAGGCCAAAAGGACCACCAGGACCCCGTGGCCAACTGTAGCCCCATGGATCATCTTGACCTGAAGGCCCACCAGGACTCTACAGCCAACTGTAGCCCCACGTCCTCTCCAGGCCCGAAGGCCCACCAGGACTCCATGGCCAACCGTAGCCTCATGGCTCCTCTAGGCCTGAAGGCCTACCAGGACTCCATGGCCTCTCCAGGCCCAAAGGCCCACCAAGACTCCATGGCCAACGGTAGCCCAATGGCTTCTCTAGGCCCAAAGGCCCACCAGGACTCTACAGCCAACTGTAGCCCCCCGTCCTCTCAAGGCCCGAAGGCCCACCAGGCCTCTAAGGCCAACTGCACCCCAAAGGACCTTCTAGGCCCAAAGGTCTACCACGACTCTACAGCCAACCGTAGCACCACGTCCTCTCCAGGCCCGAAGGCCCACCAGGCCTCTAAGGCCAACTGCACCCCAAAGGACCTCTCTAGGCCCGAAGTCCCACCAAGACTCTACAGCCAACTGTAGCACCATACGTCCTCTCCAGGCCCGAAGGCCCACCAAGACTCTACAGCCAACCGTAGCCCAATGGCCTCTCTAGGCCCGAAGGCCCACCATGCCTCTACAGCCAACCTCACCCCAACGACTCTTCTAGGCCCGAAGCCCCACCACGACCATGCGGCCACCCGCGTGTCGCCGCGCCGCCCCGTGCTGGCCCTGGCGCTGCTGGCCCTGTGCTCGCTGCTGGCGCCGTGCGCCCGCGGCGGCGGCGCTGGAGTTCGGGGGCGCCCCGGGGCAGTGGGCGCGCTACGGGCGGTGGGCGCCGGGGGCGGGCGGGCAGCTGAGCTTCAGCCTCAAGACCAACGTCTCGCGGGCGCTGCTGCTCTACTTGGACGACGGCGGCAACTGCGACTTCCTCGAGCTGCTGGTGGCCGAGGGGCGGCTGCGGCTGCGCTTCGCCATCGCCTGCGCCGAGCCGGCCACCGTGGCGCCGCCGGCGGCGGTGAGCGACGGGCGCTGGCACGCCGTCCGCCTGACCCGCAACGCCCGCGAGACCGCGCTGGCGGTGGACGGGGAGGCGCGGGCGGGCGCCGTGCGCTCCAAGCGGGCCGAGATGGCGGTGGCCAGCGACCTCTTCGTCGGCGGCATCCCGCCCGACGTCCGCCTCTCGGCGCTCACCCTCAGCACCGTCAAGTACGAGGCGCCCTTCCGCGGCTGGCTGGCCGACCTGCGGGTGGGCGACGCGCCCGCCGCCCTGCTGGGCGCCCAGGGCGTGCGGGGCGAGGAGGAGGAGGAGGAGGAGGAAGAGGAGGAGGACGAGCAGCGGCAGCAGTGGCAGGAGCGGCAGCAGTGGCAGGAGCAGCAGCAGCAGCGGTGCGCCCGGCACCCGCCCTGCGCCCACGGCGGGCGCTGCACCCTGCGCCGCGGGGAGCCCCGCTGCGACTGCGCCGGCACCGGGTACCGCGGGCCCTTCTGCGAGGAAGGTGAGGGGGGTTTTGGGGGGGGATTGGGGGGAGATTGGGGGTCATCGGGGTGGGTCTGGGGGTGATTTGGGGTCATTGGGGCGGGTTTGGGGGTGATTGCGGGTCATTGGGGTGGGTCTGGGGGAGATTGGGGGTGATTGGGGTGGGTTTGGGGTGATGGGGGTGATTGGGGTGGGTTTGGGGGAGATTGGGGGAGTCTGGGGGAGATTGGGGGTCATTGGGGTGGGTTTGGGCGGAGATTGGGGGAGTCTGGGGGAGATTGGGGGTCATCGGGGTGGGTTTGGGGGTCATTGGGGGTCATTGGGGTGGGTTTGGGGGAGATTGGGGGGTTTTGGGGTAATTGGGGTGGGTTTAGGGGAGATTGGGGGAGTCTGGGGGTGATTGGGGGTCATTGGGGCAGGTTTGGGGGAGATTGGGGGTCATTGGGGTAGGTTTGGGGGTGATTGGGGGTCATCGGGGCAGATTTGGGGGAGATTGGGGGTCATCGAGGCGGGTTTGGGGTCTGGGGAAGATTGGGGGTCATTGGGGTGGGTTTGGGGTGATTTGGGGTGATTTTGGAGGGTTTGGGGATGATTGGGGTGGGTTTGGGGGAGATTGGGGGTTTTGGGGTAATTGGGGTGGGTTTGGGGGAGACTGGGGGGTCCGGGGGAGATTGGGGGTCATCAGGGCTGGTCTGGGGGTGATTGGGGGTCATTGGGGCAGGTTTGGGGAAGATTGGGGGGTTTGGGGGTGATTTGGGGATGACTGGGGATCATTGGGGTGGCTTTGGGGTGATTTGGGGTGATTTTGGAGGGTTTTGGGGGTAATTGGGGGTCATTGGGATGGCTTTGGGGGTAATTGGGGTGGGTCTGGGGGAGATTGGGGGTCACTGGGGTGGGTTTGGGGTGATTTGGGGTGATTTTGGAGGGTTTTGGGGTAATTTGGGGGTAATTGGGGGGTTTGGGTGGTAATTGGCGGTTTGGGGGTAATTGGGGTGGGTTTGGGGGAGATTGGGGTGGGTTGGGGGTAATTTGGGGGTAATTTGGGGTTTTGGGGGTAACTGGGGGGACAGGGGGGATTTTGGGGAGGTTTGGGGAGGTTTCGGGGTTATTGGGGGTGATTGGGTGTCATTGGGGTGGGTTTTGGGGTGATTTGGGGGCAATTGGGGGAGTTTTGGGGGTAATTGTGGGGTTTGGGGGGAGATGGGGGTGGGTTGGGGGTGATTGGGTGGGTTCTGGGGTGATTTGGGGGCAATTCGGGGGTAATTGGGCGGTTTGGGGGTAATTGGGCAGTTTGGGGTATACGGGGGGTTTGGGGTAATTGGAAGGTTTTGGGGTAATTGGAAGGTTTTGGGGTAATTGGGGGAGTTTTGGGGGCAATTGGGGGTGTTTTGGGATCAGGGGGCGGGCGGTGGTGTCGCACGGCCTCGTGTCTGGGTGCTTCCCTGTGGCGTTGCACACCCACATTAGTGTTGCACGCCCGTGGGGTGTCGTGTTCCCGTGTTGCACACCCATGGGGTGTCGTGTTCCCGTGTTTCCCCTGGCGTCGCACACCCTCGTGGTGTTGCACGCCCATAGGGTGCTGTGTTCTCGTGTTGCACGCCCATGGGGTGTCGTGGTCTCGTGTTGCACACCCATGGGGTGTCGTGTTCTCGTGTTTCCCCTGGCGTCGCACACCCTCATGGCGTTGCACGCCCTCACGGCTTTGCACACCCATGGGGTGT
The DNA here is from genome assembly GCF_040182565.1 of Anser cygnoides. Lineage (NCBI taxonomy): Eukaryota > Metazoa > Chordata > Aves > Anseriformes > Anatidae > Anser > Anser cygnoides. Next base: position 3,824,179 of record NC_089911.1, read on the forward strand.
TGCGTTCTCGTGCTTCCCCCATGGCGTTGCACGCTCTCATGGCGTTGCACACCCGTGTGGTGTTGCGTTCTCGTGTTGCACGCCCGTGGCTCGTTGCGTTCTCGTGCTTCCCCCATGGTGTTGCACACCCTCGTGGCGTTGCACACCCGTCGCGTGTCGCGTTCCTGTGCTTCTCCGTGGCTCTCAGCGTTGCACGTCCACGGGGCGTTGCACTCCCACGTGTCTCCACAGCTCCGTGCCCTCGGGCTGTTGCACGCTCTCGTGCTGTTGCACACCCTCGGGCTGTTGCACGCCTGTGCCCTTGCACGGCCCCGTGCCCTTGCACAACTTCCTGTAGTTGCACTCCCCAGTGCCCTTGCACGTGCTCATGCAATCACATGCCTGGGTGCCCTTGCACGCCCTTGTGTAATTGCACGCCTGTGTGCCCTTGCACGTCTGTGTGCCCTTGCACAACCTCATGCTCTTGCACGCCCTTGTGTAATTGCATGCACCAGCGCCCTTGCACGCCTGTGTGCCCTTGCACGCCCTTGTGTAATTGCATGTCCCAGCGCCCTTGCACGCCTGTGTGCCCTTGCACACTCTTGTGTAATTGCATGTCCCAGCGCCCTTGCACGCCTGTGTGCCCTTTGCACAACCTCATGCCCTTGCACACCCTTGTGTAATTGCATGTCCCAGCGCCCTTGCATGCCTGTGTGCCCTTGCACAACCTCATGCCCTTGCACACCCTTGTGTAATTGCATGTCCCAGTGCCCTTGCATGCCTGTGTGCCCTTGCACAACCTCATGCCCTTGCACGCCCTTGTGTAATTGCACGCCCTTGTGTAATTGCACGTCTGTGTGCCCTTGCACGTCTGTGTGCCCTTGCATGTCTGTGTGCCCTTGCACACCCTCATGCCCTTGCACACCCTTCTGTAATTGCACGCCCTTGTGTAATTGCACGCCTGTGTGCCCTTGCACATCTGTGTGCCCTTGCACACCCTTGTGTAATTGCACGCCCTTGTGTAATTGCACGCCTGTGTGCCCTTGCACATCTGTGTGCCCTTGCACACCCTCATGCCCTTGCACACCCTTGTGTAATTGCACGCCCTGGTGCCCTTGCACGCCCCCATGCACTCACACGTCCCCATGCCCTTGCACACCCGCATGTCCTTGCACGTGCTCGTGCCCTTGCACACCCCGGATGCCCTTGCACACCCGCCCCCCATGACAACCGTTGCCATGACGACGGCTCCCTCCCTCCCGGGCTGTATCCGGGGGGGCCGCGTCGCCGTGGCAACGCCGGGCGGCTGACCCGTTGCCGGGGTGTGGCGGCGCTGTGGCAACGGTTGCCGGGGCCCCCCGGTTGCCGTGGCGACGGCCGGTCCGCCTGTCGCCCTGGCAACCGTTGCCGCGGGGATGGCGACGGCCCCGGCGTCCTTGAGGGATGGGGACGGGGGTGCGGGGGGGTCTGTGGGGGGTCTGGGGGGCTGTGGGGCTCTATGGGGCTCTATAGGGTGCCGTGGGGGGCTATGGGGCTCTATGGGGCTTTGTGGGGGGCTATGGGGCTCTGTGGGGCACTCTATGGGGCTCTATAGGGTGCTGTGGGGGGCTATGGGGCTCTATAGGGCGCTGTGGGGGGCTATGGGGCTCTATGGGGCTCTATAGGGTGCTGTGGGGGGCTATGGGGCTCTATAGGGCGCTGGGGGGGCTATGGGGCTCTATGGGGCTCTATAGGGTGCTGTGGGGGCTATGGGGCTCTATGGGGGGCTATGGGGCTCTATAGGGCACTATGGGGGGCTATGGGGCTCTATGGGGCTCTATAGGGTGCTGTGGGGGGCTATGGGGCTCTGTGGGGCTCTATAGGGTGCTGTGGGGGGCTATGGGGCTCTATAGGGCGCTGTGGGGGGCTATGGGGCTCTATGGGGCTCTATAGGGTGCTGTGGGGGGCTATGGGGCTCTATGAGGCGCTGTGGGGGGGCTATGGGGCTCTATGGGGCTCTATAGGGTGCTGTGGGGGCTCTATGGGGCTCTATAGGGCGCTGTGGGGGGCTATGGGGCTCTGTGGGGCTCTATAGGGTGCTGTGGGGGGCTATGGGGCTCTGTGGGGCACTGTGGAGGGCTATGGGGCTCTATGGGGCTCTATAGGGTGCTGTGGGGCTGTGGGGCTCTGTGGGGCACTGTGGGGGCTATGGGGCTCTATGGGGCTCTATAGGGTGCTGTGGGGGCTGTGGGGCTCTATGGGGCGTTGGGGGGGCTATGGGGCTCTATGGGGCTCTATAGGGTGCTGTGGGGGCTATGGGGCTCTATAGGGCTTTGTGGGGGGGCTATGGTGCTCTATAGGGGCTATGGGGCTCTGTGGGGCTCTATAGGGTGCTGTGGGGGGCTATGGGGCTCTGTGGGGCACTGTGGGGGGCTATGGGGCTCTATGGGGGCTATGGGGCTCTATGGGGCTCTATAGGGTGCTGTGGGGCACTGTGGGGGCTATGGGGCTCTATGGGGCTCTATAGGGTGCACTGTGGGGGCTATGGGGCTCTATGGGGCTCTGTGGGGCACTGTGGGGGGCTATGGGGGGCTATGGGGCTCTATGGGGCACTATAGGGGGGGCTGTGGGGCTCTGTGGGGCTCTATAGGCTGCTGTGGGGGGCTGTGGGGCTCTGTGGGGCACTGTGGGGGGGCTATGGGGCTCTATGGGGCTCTATAGGGCGCTGTGGGGGGGCTATGGGGCTCTGGGGGGCACTGTGGGGGGCTATGGGGCTCTATAGGGGGTTATGGGGCTCTATGGGGCTCTATAGGGTGCTGTGGGGGGCTGTGGGACTCTATAGGGTGCTGTGGGGGCTATGGGGCTCTATAGGGCGCTGGGGGCTATGGGGCGCTGTGTGGGGCTGTGGGGCTCTATAGGGCACTATGGGGTGCTGTGGGGTGCTGTGGAGCGCTATGGGATGTCTATGGGGTGTCTATGGGGCTCTATAGGGCTCTATAGGGCGCTATGGGGCGCTGTGGGGCTCTGTGGGGCGTTACGGGGTGTCTATGGGGTGTCTATGGGGTGCCTATGGGGCGCTGTGGGGCGCTGTGGGGCGCATGGGCCTTGCAGAGGCGCTCTGGGGGGGGGGGGGGGGAGGTCCCGAGTGTGGGCACGCTCGGGGCGTGCAAACCCCTCAGGGGGCGTTAAGGTGCGTGCAAACCCTGCTGGGGTGTGCAAGGGGGTGCGGAAACCCTCCCGGGACGTGCAACGGGGCGTGCAAAGGCCTCTGGGACGTGCAAGGGGCGTGCAAACCCTGCTGGGGTGTGCAATGGGGCGTGCAAAGGCCTCTGGGGCGTGCAACGGGGCGTGCAAACCCTGGTGGGGTGTGCAATGGGGCGTGCGAAAGTCTTCTGGGACGTGCAACGGGGCGTGCAAACCCTGCTGGGCCGTGCAAGGGGCGTGCAAAGTCTTCTGGGACGTGCAACGGGGCGTGCAAACCCTGCTGGGGCGTGCAACGGGGCGTGCAAACCCTGCTGGGACGTGCAAGGGGCGTGCAAACCCTGGTGGTGTGCAGTGGGGCATGCAAAGTCTTCTGGGATGTGCAATGGGGCGTGCAAACCCTGCTGGGCCTGTAAGGGCGTGCAAGCCTGTGGGCCGTGCAACGGGCGTGCAAACCCCTGCTGGGACGTGCAACGGGCGTGCAAACCCTGCTGGGCCGTGCAAGGGGCGTGCAAACCCCTGTGGGCCGTGCAAGGGGGCGTGCAAACCCGCTGGGGTGTGCAACAGGGCATGCAAAAAGTCTTCTGGGCCGTGCAAGGGGCATGCAAACCCTGCTGGGGCGTGCAACGGGGCGTGCAAGCCCCAATGCCGGCTTGTGCGCCGCGTCCCCGTGCAACATGAGGGAGGGGCACACGCGCGCGTGTGTGTGTGAGTGTGCAAGGCCCCCCCCCCCCCCCCCGCTGACGTCTCCTCTCTCCCCCCGTGCCCCAGAAGAGGAGCCCGCGGTGGAAGGTGAGGTGCGGGCGTGCAAGGGGGGGGGGGTGCGTGTGCAAGGGCGGGCGTGCAAGGGGGGGCGTGCAAGGCCAGGGGAGGGTGTGCAAAGCTTGGGGCCGGTGCTTGTGCAAGCCCCCGGGGCGCTCGTGCAAGGCTGGGCACACGCGCGTGCCCGGCTCCGTGCTCGTGCAAGTCCCCCCCCACCCCCCCCCACCTTGCACACGCACGTGCAAGGCCGCTGTGTCACCGCTGGCCACCTGCCGTGACGTCACCGCCGGCCGCCCAATGGGCTTGGGGGTATGCAAATGAAGGGCGCCGCCGAGCCAATGGGCTGCAGGGCTGCTGCTGCTGGGGGCGGGGCTATGCAAATGGAGGGGCGGGGCGGCCAGCGGGGAGGGGGCGAAGGGGGCGTGCAAGGAGCGGGGGCGTGCACGAGGGGCGTGCACGAGGGGCGTGCAATGCACATGGGGCGTGCGCGAGGGGCGTGCAAGCAGCAGGTCTTGCACGAGGAGCGTGCAAAGCAGGCGGGTGTGCAAGGAGCAGGCCCTGCACGAGGGGCGTGCAAGAAGCAGGGGGGCCCACAAGGGGCGTGCAAGCAGGGGCTGCACGGGAGCGTGCAAGAAGCAGGGGATTCTGCACGTGAGGGGCGTGCAAGAAGCAGGGGCTGCACGAGGAGCGTGCAAGAAGCAGGGGGTGCACGAGGAGCGTGCGAGAAGCAGGGGGTGCACGAGGAGCGTGCAAGAAGCAGGTGCTGCACGAGGAGTGTGCAAGAAGCAGGGGTGCACGAGGAGCGTGCAAGAAGCAAGGGGGTGCACGAGGAGTGTGCAAGAAGCAGGGGGTGCACGAGGAGCGTGCGAGAAGCAGGGGTGCACGAGGAGCGTGCGAGAAGCAGGGGCTGCACGAGGAGCGTGCAAGAAGCAGGGGGCTCTGCACAAGGGGTGTGCAAGCAGCAGGTCCTGCACGATGGGCGTGCAAGGAGCGGGATGAGCACGAGGGGCGTGCAAAGCAGCAGGGCGTGCAAGGGGCAGGCCCTTTCACGGGAGGGGTGTGCAAGCAGCAGGGGTGCACAAGGCGCGTGCAAGGCACCCGAGTGTGCAAGCGGCAGGCCCTTTCACACGACGGGCGTGCAAGCAGCTGGGGGGGGCAAAGACTCAGGCCCTTTCACACAAAGGGCGTGCAAGCAGCAGGACGTGCACGAGGGGCGTGCAAGCAGCCGGGCGTGCAAGCAGCAGCCCTTGCACGACGGGCGTGCGAGCAGCTGGGGGGGGGGGGGGCAAAGACTCAGGCCCTTTCACGGGAGGGGCGTGCAAGCAGCAGGACGTGCACGAGCGGCGTGCAAGCAGCTGGGCGTGCAAGCAGCAGCCCTTGCACGACGGGCGTGCGAGCAGCGGGGGGGGGGAGCGCACAAGGAGCGTGCGAGCAGCAGCCCCTGCACGACGGGCGTGCAAGGGGGGGGGGAGGGAGGGGGGCGCACGAGCGCCGTGCAAGCCACGCCCCCGCCCCACCAGCGCGTGCAAGGAGTGTGCATCGCACCACCACCGCCGTGCCCCCCCTTCCCCCCCCCGCCTTGGTTTTGGGGTCAAACCCCCAAAACCCCCCCCCCCCAAAAAAAAAAAAAAGGGAAAAGGGGGCAACGAAGCATCCCGGCCATGCTTCCCCCCCCCCTTTTTCCCCCCCCCCCCCCCAAAATCCCCCCCCCTCCCCAAATTCCCCCCCCCCCAAAATCCGCCCCCCCCCCCCCGCCCCGGCATCGCCCGATGCCTGTCACAAGGCTTCGAATTGTGGCTGGGGGGCTCGGGACCCCCCCGCCCGCGGTGACTTCGTCTCTTCTCTCTCTGCTTTGCCCCCCCTCCCCCCCCCCCCCTTATCCCCCCCCCCCCCCCCCCAAATTTTCCTTTTCCCCATCATTTTCTCGTGGGGGGTCCCATTTTCCCCCTTTTCTGTTTTGGGGCTAATTTCGCCGCTTTTGGGTCCTTCCACCTTTTTATTTCCATTTTTTTATTCCATCCCCCCCCTTTTTCCTCCCTCGCCCCCCCCCCCCCCCCAAAAAAAAATTTCCTTTTCCCCATCATTTTCTCGTGGGGGTCCCATTTCTCCCCCCTTCTCCGTTTTGGGGCAAATTCCGCCGCTTTTGGGTCCTTCCACCTTTTTATTTCCATTTTTCCCCCTTTCTGTTTTTTTTCCCATTTTTTCGCCTTATTTTCCCCCCCCCCCAAATTTTCCTTTTCCCCATCATTTTCTCGTGTGCGGGGGGTCCCATTTCCCCCCCCCCCCCTTTCCGTTTTGGGGCAAATTCCGCCGCTTTTGGGCCCTTCCCGCTTTTTCCTTTCCGTTTCCGTTTCCCCTTTTGCTTTTTTTCGCCTTTTTTCGCCTTATTTTCGCTTCCCCCCCCCTTCCCCCCCTCCCCCCCAAGGTCCTGCTCACCTGACGTTAAGCAGCCAAGGTACGGACCCCCCCCTCCTCCCCCTCCCCTGCGCGTGCAAATCCTCGTGCAAATCCTCGTGCAAATCCTCGTGCAAATCCTCGTGCAAGCGTCGTGCCCCTCCCCCCTCCCTCCCCCCCCCGGCCGCGTCTCCCCTCCCCCCTCCCGCATTTTGTGCTCGTGCAACACGTGGGGGGGGGGGGGGGGCTCCTTGCACGGGGACTGGAGTGAGCGTGCAAACCTTGCACACTCACCCCCCCCCCCCCCACCTTGCACATGCTTCGGAGCCGCGTGGGGGGGGGGGGGGGCGTGCAAGGGCTTGGGGGGGGAGGGGCGAGCGGCTCCTTGCACGGGGAGCGGAGTGAGCGTGCAAACGCCCCCCTTGCACACTCACCCCCTCCCCTTGCACACTCACCCCCCCCCGCGCACACACACGCGCCTTGCACACGCTTCGGAGCCGCGGGGGGGGGGGGGGGGGGTGTGCAAAGGCTTGGGGGGGATGGGGGGAGGCGGGGGGGGCCTTGCACGCCTGTGCACGCTCTTGCACACTCGTGCACACTTGTGCACACTCGTGCCCTCCCTTCCCCCCCCCCCCGCAGGGGTCGCCGAGGTCCGCCGAGAGGGGGGCCCGGCCGGGGGCCAGCGAGAGCCAGCCCGCGGCCAAAGGTCAGTGGGGGCCTTGCACGCGCGTGTGCAAGGGGGGAGGGGCGGGGGGGGGGGGCACGTCCCCAGGGTGAGGTGTCGTCCCCCCCCCTCCCCCCAGGGCCCCCCCCAACCCAAGGACCCCCCCCAGGGTCCCTCCCCACCCCCCCCAAGGGTCCCCCCCCCCCAAGCCCCCCGGCCCCCCCCAGGGTCACGTGACCCCCCCCCAGCCCCCCTCCCAAACTCCCCCCCCCCAGGGTCACGTGACTTCCCCAGCCCCCCCCCCAAACTCCCCCCCCCAAGGTCTCCCCCCCCTCCCCTCCCCAGGGCCCCCCCCCCAAGGGTCCCCCCAAAGGGTCCCCCCCCCAAAGCCCCCCCGGGGTCCCCCCCCAGGGTCATGTGACCCCCCCCAAGGGTTCCCCCCCCCGAGCCCCCCCCCCCGGGGTCCCCCCCACCCCGAGTTGCCCCCTCGGGGTCCCCCTCCCCCCCCCCCCCCCCCCAGTCCCATTTCAGGGGTCCCCCCCCCGGGGGTCTCCCCCAGCCCCCCCCACCCCGGGGCCCCCCCACGGCCCCCCCCCGTGAGGTCCCACCTCAGGGTCCCTCTGTCTGCGCCTCTGCCCCTCTCTCTGTCCCTCCCTCCCCCGTCCATCCTTCTGTCCTCCCCCGTCCCTCTGTCCTTCTGTCCCTCCCTCCCTCCTCCTTCTCTCCATCCTTCTCTCCATCCCTCCCTCCCTCCCATCCCTCCCTCCCTCCATCTCTCCGTCCTTCTGTCCCTCCCTCCCTCCCTCCCTCCCTCCCTCCCTCCCTCTCTCCCTCCATCTCTCCCTCCCTCCCTCCCTCCCTCCATCCCTCCTTCCTCCCATCCCTCCTCTTTCTCCTCTCTCCATCTCCCTCCTCCCTCCCTCCCTCCCATCTCCTCCATCCTTCTGTCCCTCCCTCCCTGCCTTCCTCTCTCCCTCCATCTCTCCCTCTCTCCCTCTCTCCCTCCCTCCCTCCCTCCCTCCATCTCTCTTCCCTCCTTCTCTCCCTCCCTCCCTCCCTCCCTGCCTCCATCTCTCCCTCCTTTTCTCCATCCCTCCTCCCATCCCTCCCTCCTCCTTCCTCCCATCCCTCCCTCCCTCCTTTTCTCCCTCTCCTTCTCTCCCTCCCTCCCTCCATCTCTCTCCTTCTCTCCCTCCCTCCCTCCCTCCTCTCTCCCTCCTTCTCTCCCTCTCTCCTTCCATCCCTCCTCCCTCCCTCCCTCCTTTTCTCCCTCTCCATCTCCCTCTCTCCCTCCCTCTCTCCCTCCCTCCCATCCCTCCCTCCCTCCTCTCTCCTTCCCTCTCCTCCCTCTCCCTCCATCCCTCCTTCCTCCCATCCCTCCATCCCTCCTTTTCTCCCTCTCCATCTCCCTCTCTCCCTCCTCTCTCCCTCCCTCCCATCCCTCCTCCCTCCCTCTCTCCCTCCTCTCCCTCCATCCCTCCATCCCTCCTTCCTCCCATCCCTCCATCCCTCCTTTTCTCCCTCTCCATCTCCCTCCTCCCTCCCTCCCTCCTTCTCTCCCTCTCTCCTTCCATCCCTCCCTCCCTCCCTCCTTTTCTCCCTCTCCATCTCTCTCCCCCTTCTCTCCCTCCCTCCCTCCCTGCCTCCATCTCTCCCTCCTTTTCTCCATCCCTCCTCCCATCCCTCCCTCCCTCCTTCCTCCCATCCCTCCCTCCCTCCTTTCTCCCTCTCTCCATCTCCCTCTCTCCCTCCTTCTCTCCCTCCCTCCCTCTCCATCTCCCTCCTCCCTCCTTTTCTCCCTCTCCATCTCCCTCCCTCTCTCCATCACCTCCCTCCCTCTCCATCTCCCTCCCTCCCTCCCTCCTTCTCCCATCCCTCCCTCCTTTTCTCCCTCTCCATCTCCCTCTCTCCCTCCCTCTCTCCCTCCCTCCCATCCCTCCCTCCCTCTCTCCCTCCCTCCCTCCCTCCATCCCTCCCTCCCTCCTTCCTCCCATCCCTCCCTCCCTCCTTTTCTCCCTCTCCATCTCCCTCCCTCCCTCCCTCCCTCCTCTCTCCCTCCTTCTCTCCCTCTCTCCTTCCATCCCTCCCTCCCTCCCTCCTTTTCTCCCTCTCCATCTCCCTCTCCCTCTCCTTCTCTCCCTCCCTCCCATCCCTCCCTCCCTCTCTCTCTCCCTCCTTTTCTCCATCCCTCCTTCCATCCCTCCATCCCTCCTTCCTCCCATCCCTCCCTCCCTCCTTTTCTCCCTCTCCATCTCCCTCCCTCCCTCCCTCTCTCCCTCCTTCTCTCCCTCCCTCCTCCCATCCCTCCCTCCCTCCTTTTCTCCCTCTCCATCTCCCTCTCTCCCTCCTTCTCTCCCTCCCTCCCTCCCTCCCTTCTCCCTCTCTCCCTCCTTTTCTCCCTCTCTCCATCACCTCCCTCCCTCTCCATCTCCCTCCCTCCCTCCCTCCCTCCCTCCCTCCCTCCCTCCTCCATCTCTCCCTCCTTCTCTCCCTCCTTTTCTCCCTCTCTCCATCACCTCCCTCCCTCTCCATCTCCCTCCCTCCCTCTCCATCTCCCTCCCTCCTCTCCATCTCCCTCTCCCTCCCTCCATCTCTCCCTCCTTCTCTCCCTCCTTTTCTCCCTCTCTCCATCACCTCCCTCCCTCTCCATCTCCCTCCCTCTCTCCATCACCTCCCTCCCTCTCCATCTCCCTCCCTCCCTCCTTTTCTCCCTCCCTCCCTCCCCCATCTCCCCCCCCCCAGCAGGCCGCCCCGAGTACGTGGCCACCTTCCGCGGCCGGGAGTTCTTCTGCTACGACCTCTCGCACAGCCCCATCCAGAGCAGCGCCGACGAGCTGACGCTCTCCTTCCGCACGCGCCAGCGCCACGGGCTCCTGCTGCACACCGGCCGCGCCGCCGACTACGTCAACCTCTCGCTCAAGGCCGGCGCCGTCTGGCTCGTCATCAACCTCGGCTCCGGCGCCTTCGAGGCCCTGGTGGAGCCCGTCAACGGCAAGTTCAACGACGACGGCTGGCACGACGTCCGCGTCACCCGCAACCTGCGACAGGTAGGGGCGGTTTTGGGGCAGGGGGGGCGGTTGGGGGGCTTGGGGGTACAGCTGGGGGCGTCTGGGGACGCCTGGGGGTCCCTGGGGACGCTTGGGGACACTTGGGGATACAGATGGGGGCATCTGGAGACGCCTGGGGACACTTGGGGGTCCCTGGGGACACTTGGGGGTACAGCTGGGGACACCTGGGGACACTTGGAGGTACAGATGGGGGCGTCTGGGGACACCTGGGGGTCCCTGGGGACACTTGGGGACACTTGGGGGTACAGATGGGGGCATCTGGGGACACCTGGGGGTCCCTGGGGATGCTTGGGGACACCTGGGGGTCCCTGGGGACACTTTGGGGTACAGATGGGGGCATCTGGGGACACCTGGGGGTCCCTGGGGATGCTTGGGGACACGGGGATACAACAGGGGGCATCTGGGGACACTTGGGGGTACAGCTGGGGACACCTGGGGGTCCCTGGGGACACTTGGGGACACTTGGGGGTACAGCTGGGGGCATCTGGGGACGCTTGGGTACACCTGGAGACACCTGGGGGTACAGATGGGGGCATCTGGGGACACCTGGGGTCCCTGGGGACACCTGGGGACACTTGGGGACACTTGGGGGTACAGCTGGGGCATCTGGGGACACCCGGGGACACCTGGGGACACACCTGGGGACACCTAGAGGTGCTTGGGGACACTTTGGGGGTACAGCTGGGGGCATCTGGGGACACCTGGGGACACCTAGGGGTCCTTGGGGACACTTGGGGGTACAGCTTGGGGACACTCCGGAATACAGCTAGGGGCACCTTGGGTGCTTGGGGACACTTGGGGGTACAGCTGGGGACATCTGGGGGTCCCTGGGGACGCTTGGGGACACTTGGGGGTACAGCTGGGGACACCTGGGGGTCCCTGGGGACACTTGGGGACACTTGGGGGTACAGCTGGGGACACCTGGGGACACTTGGGGGTACAGCTGGGGACACTTGGGGATACAGCTGGGGGCAGCTGGGGACAGTTGGGGACACTTGGGGATACAGCTGGGGGCATCTGGGGACACCTGGGGGTCCCTGAGGACACCTGGGGACAGTTGGGGACACTTGGGGGTGCTTGGGGACACTTGGGGGTGCTTGGGGACGCCTGGGGACGCTTGGGGACACGGATGGGGGCACCTCAGGCACACCTGGGGACACACTTGGGGACACCTGGGGACACCTTGGGGTCCCTGCAGACACAGCTGGGGGCACCTCAGGGTGCTCGAGGACACCTGGGGACACTTGGGGAACAGAGGTGAGGGCACCTCAGGTGCTTGGGGACACACTTGGGGGTGCTTGGGGACACTCCGGAATACACCTCAGGTGCATGGGGACACACTTGGGGGTACCGGGGGACACTTGGGGACACAGCTGGGGGCATCTTGGGGTGCTTGGGGACACCTGGGGGCACAGCCAGGGACACCTTGGGGTGCTTGGGGACACCTGGGGGCATTTGGGGACACTTGGTGGCACGCTTGGGGACACAGATGGGGGCACCTCAGGCACATGGGGACACACCTGGGGACACACCTGGGGACACCTTGGGGTCCCTGCGGACACAGCTGGGGGCACCTCAGGGTGCTCGAGGACACCTGGGGACACTTGGGGACAGAGGTGAGGGCACCTCAGGTGCTTGGGAACACACTGGGGGCATTTGGGGACACTTGGTGGCACCTTGGGGTGCATGGGGACACACCTGGGGGTACCGGGGGACACTTGGGGACACAGCTGGGGACACCTAGGGGTGCTTGGGGACACCCAGAGACACCTGGGGACACACCTGGGGGCACCTGGGGACAGTTCATGGCACCTTGGGGTGCTTGGGGACACACCTGGGGGCATTTGGGGACACTTGGTGGCACCTTGGGGTGCTTGGGGACACCTGGGGTCACAGCCAGGGACACCTTGGGGTGCACTTGGGGACACACCTGGGGGCATTTGGGGACACTTGGTGGCACCTTGGGGTGCTTGGGGACACCTGAGGACACCTGGGGGCACACCTGGAGGCACCTGGGGACACTTGGTGGCACCTTGGGGTGCTTGGGAACACCTGGGGGCATTTGGGGACACTTGGTGGCACCTTGGGGTGCTTGGGGACACCTGGGGGCACCTGGAGACACTTGGGGACACCGGGGGGTCCTTGGGGACAAGAGGAGCCGCACCTGGAGACGCTTGGAGACGCCTGGGGGCAGCTGGGGAGCTGGGTCTGCTCCAAACTGGGAGTACTGGGAGCATCTGACCCCGACTGGGAGCTGGGTCTGCTCCGAACTGGGAGCACTGGGAGCTGGGTTCTTCCAGCTGGGGGCACTGGGAGCACTGGGTGCTTGGGTCAGCTCCCAGCTGGGAGCACTGGGTGCACTTGGATCAGCTCCCAGCTGGCAGCACTGGGAGCTGGGTCTGACCCCAGCTGGGGGCACTGGGAGCACTGGGAGCTGGGTTCTGACCCCAGCTGGGAGCACTGGGAGCTGGGTTCGCCCAGCTGGGAGCACTGGGAGCTGTGTCTGCTCCAAACTGGGGACACTGGGAGCAGTGGGAGCTGGATTCTCACAACTGGCAGCACCGGGAGCTGGGTCTACTCCTTACTGGGAGCACTGGGATCTGGATTCTCCCAACTGGGAGCACTGGGAGTTGTCTCTCTCCCAACTGGGAGTGCTGGGAGCTGGGCCTGCTCCTTACTGGGAGCGCCGGGAGCTGGGTCTGACCCCAGCTGGGGGTACTGGGAGCACTGGGAGCTGGCTTCTCCCAACTGGGAGCACTGGGCCTGCTCCTAACTGGGAGCACTGGGAACCGTGGCTTCTCCCAACCGGGAGCACTGGGAGCTGTGTCCCTCCCAACTGGGAGCACTGGGAGCTGGGCCTGCTCCTTACTGGGAGCACTGGGAGCCTAACTGGGAGCACTGGGAACTGGCTTCTCCCAACCGGGAGCACTGGGATTTGGATTCTCCCAACTGGGAGCACTGGGAGCTGGGCCTGCTCCTTGCTGGGAGCACTGGGAGCACTGGGCCTGCGCCTTACTGGGAGCCTAACTGGGAGCACTGGGATTTGGATTCTCCCAACTGGGAGCACTGGGAGCCTAACTGGGAGCACTGGGAACTGGCTTCTCCCAACCGGGAGCACTGGGATTTGGATTCTCCCAACTGGGAGCACTGGGAGCTGGGCCTGCTCCTTACTGGGAGCACTGGGAGCCGGGCCTGCGCCTTACTGGGAGCCTAACTGGGAGCACTGGGATCTGGGGGGGGAGGGAGGTTGTGGGGTCTCTGCCTCCCCCGTGCCCCCCCCCGTGCGCCCCCCGTGTGTGTGCGCGCGCCACTAACCTGCTTCGGCCGGCCCCCCCGGCCCCCACTAACCTCCCCGCGCCCCTACTAATCCCGGGGGGCCCAGGAGCACCCCAACGCCCCGGGGGGGAGAAAAACGGGGAGGGGGGCGAAAAAGGCCAAAAAGGGGAAAAAACGCGAAAAAAATCCCCCGAGGGAAAGGCCGGGGCGTGAAAAGTGAAATTAGGGGGAAATGGTAAAAAACGGGTAAATCGGGGGAAAGGAGGGGGGGGGGGGGGTTGGGGGGGATAATTAAAAAATGGGTAAATGGGGGAAAGGAAGGGGGGATGGGGGGAAAAAGGGGAAAGTGGAGGAAACGGCCCCAAAATAATAAAAGCCCCGAAGGAATAAAAGCTTAAAAGGGATAAAATCCCCAAAGAAATCAAATCCCAAAAGAAAGAATTAAAAAGAAAAGAAATAAATGAAAAGGAATAAAAACCCGAAAAGGAATAAAAAACCCGAAAATAAAAACCCGAAAAAGAAATAAAAATCCCAAAAGAAATAAAGACCCGAAAAGGAAATAAAAACCCGAAAAGGAATAAAACCCGAAAAGGAATAAAGACCCGAAAAGGAAATAAAAACCCGAAAAGGAAATAAAAACCCCAAAAGAAATAAAAATCCCAAAATGAATAAAATCCCCCAAAGTAATAAAAACCCCAAAAGGAATAAAAGCCCCCAAGAAACCCAAAAGACACCAAGAAAAACACAAAAGAAAGAAAAATAAATCGTAAAAGGAACGAAAAAGCGGAAAAAGAAACAATAAAAAAGAAAAAAGAATCAAAAACGTGAAGAAACAAAAAAAAGAATCAAAAAAGGAACCGAAAAACCCCAAAAGAAGAAAAAACGGCCCCAAAGTAACCAAAAGGCCCCAAAGAAGCCAAAACCCCACAACTAAGCCCAAAACCCCGAGAAACAACAAAAGAGGACCCCGAACGCCTCAACCCCAGAGAAAAAAGGAAAAAAAAACGTAAAAATAACCAAAACCCCCAAAGAGACCCAAAACCCCCCACCAAACAAAAAAGCCCCAAACCCCCCAAAAATCCAACAAGAACCCCGAATGACCCCAAACCCCCGAAAAAAACGACGACAAAAATACACGAAGTGACCCCAAACCCCCCCAAAACGACCCCAAACCTCCGAAATAACTAAAAACCCCCAAAACCACCCCAAAACCACCAAACTTTAAAAAAAGCCACAACCCCCCCCCCCAAAATCCCTCCTCCCACCCCCAAATCCTCCCAAATCCCCCCAAAAAACTCCCCCGGGGCCGGCAGCCGGGGGTCACTTTTTTCTTCTTTTTTTTCCTTTTTTTTTTGTTTTTTTGTCCTTTTTTTGCCGGTTTTGGCTCTTTTTTTGGCGGCCCCCCCGCAGCACGCAGGGATCGGACACGCTATGGTAAACAAACTGCATTACCTGGTAGATATCACTTCTTCTTACTCCCCCCCCCCAGCCACGGTTTTTGGGGCGAATTCTGGGGATTTTGGGGCCTCGCCTTTGGCCGGGGAGGGCGGGGGGGGGGGGGAGGCCGGTTTTGGGGCGCTTTCAGGGCTTTTAGGGGTTCTCCGGGGGTCGTCGCTTCCCGCTGCCCCCCCCTCCACACCTCGTTCCCTCCCTGGCCTTCCGGGCCCGCTTTGGGGTAAGAAAAGGCGATTTTGGGTCGGGCCGCTGGGGAGAGGCTGCCCCGGGCCCGCGCGGGGTCCCCGGAGCCCCCGGCCCCTCGCACGGCTTCGCACGCTCCTTGCACGCCCCTTGCACGCCCCTTGCACGGCACTAACACCGCGGCACCGGCAGCACCGGGGGGGGGGGCTGGGGGTGTTGGTGCAAGGTGGGTGTGCAAGAGGGGGTGCTGGTGCGAGACAGGTGGGTGTTGGTGCAAGGCGGGTGTGCACAAGGGGGTGCTGGTGCAAGGTGGGTGTGCAAGAGGGTGTGCTGGTGCAAGGCAGGTGGGTGTTGGTGCAAGGTGGGTGTGCAAGAGGGTGTGCTGGTGCAAGGTGGGTGTGCAAGAGGGGGTGCTGGTGTGAGACAGGTGGGTGTTGGTGCAAGGCGGGTGTGCACAAGGGGGTGCTGGTGCGAGGTGGGTGTGCAAGAGGGGGTGCTGGTGCGAGACAGGTGGGTGTTGGTGCAAGGTGGGTGTGCAAGAGGGTGTGCTGGTGCAAGGTGGGTGGGTGTTGGTGCAAGGCAGGTGTGCATAAGGGGGTGTTGGTGCAAGGTGGGTGTGCAAGAGGGGGTGCTGGTGCAAGGCGGGTGTGCAAGAGGGGGTGCTGGTGCAAGGCAGGTGGGTGTTGGTGCAAGGCGGGTGTGCACAAGGGGGTGCTGGTGCAAGATGAGTGTGCAAGAGGGTGTGCTGGTGCAAGGCGGGTGGATGTTGGTGCAAGGCGGGTGTGCAAGAAGGTGTGCTGGTGCAAGATGAGTGTGCAAGAGGGGGTGCTGGTGCAAGGTGGGTGTGCCCGGGTGTTGGTGCGCAGCGAGCACGTGCGTACGAGTGTGCACAGGTGTGCAAGCTGCGGGGGGGGGGGGGCAGGGCCAGCCGCACACTCGTGCCCATCGAGGCACGGCCCACGTGGAATGCACACGCGTGTGCAAGCCACACCTGCGCGTGCCGCCCCCCCCCGGTGCTCCGGCCCCTCCCTGCTGCCCCTGCATGCCTCCCCCCCTCTTTGCACGCCCACCCCCCCCTTGCACGCCCCCCCCTTTGCACGTCCCCCCCGTTTTGCACGCCCCCGCCTTGCACACTCACACGCTTTGCACACTCGCCCCCACCAGTGGCCACCCTGGTCGAGGGCCCAGGACCCGGTACTAACCCCCCCCCCCCACGCCCCCGGGACCCCCAGCGTTCCCCCCATTGTTGTGTCCCCCCCCATTGTTGTGTCCCCCCCCCCCATTGTTTTGTGTCCCCCCCATTGTTTTGTGTTCCCCCCCATTGTTGTGTCCCCCCTTTGTGTCCCCCCCATTGTTTCGTGTCCCCCCCCCACTGTTTTGTCCCCTCCCCATTGTTGTCCCCCCCCTTTTGTCTCCCCCCCATGTCCCACAGGTCCCCCCCATCCCTTAGGCTGCCCCAGCCCCACGCCCCCCCCCCAGACCCCATCCCCCCTTTTCCTTCATCGCCCCCCTTTCCCACATTTCCCCCCACCCCCCATTTCCCTTCCCCCCATTTCCCCATTCCCCCCCACCCCCCATTCCCCCACCCCCCATTTCCCCCATCCCCCCCATTCCCCCCATCCCCCCATTCCCCCATTCCCCCCCATTTCCCCCATTCCCCCCATTTCCCCCATTCCCCCCATTTCCCCCATTTCCCCCCACCCCCCATTTCCCCCATCCCCCTCATCCCCCCCATTTCCCCTTTCCCCCCATTTCCCCCATTCCCCCCCCCCCATTCCCCCCATCCCCCCCCCCATTCCCCCCACCCCCCCATCCCCCCCACCCCCATTCCCCCCCATTTCCCCATTCCCCCCCCCCACCCCCACCCCCCCTTTACCCCCCCCGGGGGGGGGTCCCGCTGAGCCCCCCCCCGGCCCCGCAGGTGACGATCTCTGTGGACGGGATCCTGACGACGACGGGCTACACGCAGGAGGACTACACCATGCTGGGCTCCGACGACTTCTTCTACGTGGGGGTCCCCGAACACCGCCGACCTGCCCGGCTCCCCCGTCAGCAACAACTTCATGGGCTGCCTCAAGGACGTGAGTGGGGGGCACGGGGGGGGACATGGGGACATTGGGACGTGGGGACATGTAGGGCACTTGGGGACTTGGGGGGCACAAGGACACGGGGGGCACTGGGGACATGGGGGGTATATAGGGCACATGGGGACATGGGGGGGCACAAGGACATGGGGGGCACTGGGGACATGGGGGGACATGGGGACATAGGGACATGGGGGGGCACAAGGACATGGGGGGCACTGGGGACATGGGGGGGACATGGGGACATAGGGACATGGGGGGGCACAAGGACATGGGGGGCACTGGGGACATGGGGGGGACATGGGGACATAGGGACATGGGGGGCACAAGGACACGGGGGGCACTGGGGACATGGGGGGGACATGGGGACATAGGGACATGGGGGGGCACAAGGACACGGGGGGCACTGGGGACATGGGGACATGGGGGGGACATGGGGACATGGGGGGCACAAGGACACGGGGGGCACTGGGGACATGGGGGGGACATGGGGACATAGGGACATGGGGGGGCACAAGGACATGGGGGGGCACAAGGACATGGGGGGACATGGGGACATGGGGACATGGGGGGGACATGGGGACATGGGGGGGCACAAGGACATGGGGGGGACATGGGGACATAGGGACATGCAGGGCACTTGGGGACATGGGGGGGCGCAAGGACATGGGGGGCACTGGGGACATGGGGGGGACACTGGGGACATAGGGACATGGGGGGCACAAGGACATGGGGGGGACATGGGGACATGGGGGGCATATAGGGCACATGGGGACATGGGGGGGCACAAGGACACGGGGGGCACTGGGGACATGGGGGGGACATGGGGACATGGCAAGGGACAGGGGGACATAGGGACATGTAGGGCACTTGGGGACGGGGGGGCACAAGGACATGGGGGACATTGGGGACATGGGGGGGACATGGGGACGTAGGGACATGGGGGGGCACAAGGACATGGGGGGCACTGGGGATATGGGGGGGACATGGGGACATAGGGACATGGGGGGGCACAAGGACATGGGGGGCACTGGGGACATGGGGGGACATGGGGACATAGGGACATGGGGGGGCACAAGGACACGGGGGGCACTGGGGACATGGGGGGACATGGGGACATAGGGACATGGGGGGGCACAAGGACACGGGGGGCACTGGGGACATGGGGGGGACATGGGGACATAGGGACATGGGGGGCACAAGGACACGGGGGGCACTGGGGACATGGGGGGGACATGGGGACATAGGGACATGGGGGGGCACAAGGACATGGGGGGCACTGGGGACATGGGGGGGACATGGGGACATAGGGACATGGGGGGGCACAAGGACACGGGGGGCACTGGGGACATGGGGGGGACATGGGGACATAGGGACATGGGGGGCACAAGGACATGGGGGGGACATGGGGACATGGGGACATGGGGGGGACATGGGGACATGGGGGGGCACAAGGACATGGGGGGGACATGGGGACATAGGGACATGCAGGGCACTTGGGGACATGGGGGCGCAAGGACATGGGGGGCACTGGGGACATGGGGGGACACTGGGGACATAGGGACATGGGGGGCACAAGGACATGGGGGGGACATGGGGACATGGGGGGCATATAGGGCACATGGGGACATGGGGGGCACAAGGACATGGGGGGCACTGGGGACATGGGGGGACACTGGGGACATAGGGACATGGGGGGCACAAGGACATGGGGGGGACATGGGGACATGGGGGGCATATAGGGCACATGGGGACATGGGGGGGCACAAGGACACGGGGGGCACTGGGGACATGGGGGGACATGGGGACATGGCAAGGGACAGGGGGACATAGGGACATGTAGGGCACTTGGGGACGGGGGGGCACAAGGACATGGGGGACATTGGGGACATGGGGGGGACATGGGGACGTAGGGACATGGGGGGGCACAAGGACATGGGGGCACTGGGGACATGGGGGGGACATGGGGACGTAGGGACATGGGGGGGCACAAGGACATGGGGGGCACTGGGGATATGGGGGGGACATGGGGACAGAAGGGGGACGTGGGGACATGTAGGGCACTTGGGGACGGGGGGGCACAAGGACAGGGGGGACATTGTGGACATGGGGGGGACATGGGGACATGGGGGGGACATGGGGACATAGGGAGATGTAGGGCACATGGGGACTTGGGGGGCACTGGGGACATGGAGGGGACATGGGGACACGCAGGGCACTTGGGGCCATGGGGGACACAGTGAGACATGGGGTCACGGGGAACATGGGGGGGACATTGGGACATGGGGGGCACAAGGACATGGGGGGCACATGGGGGTCATGGGGACATGGGGGACATTGGGGACATGGGGGGGACATGGGGATGTAGGGACATGGGGGGGCACAAGGACATGGGGGACATTGGAGACATGGGGGGGACATTGGGGACATGGGGACATGGCAAGGGACAGGGGGACATAGGGACATGTAGGGCACTTGGGGACGTGGGGGGGCACAAGGACATGGGGGGCACAGGGACATGGGGACATGTAGGGCACGTGGGGACATGGGGGGGACATGGGGACATGGGGGGCACTTGGGGACATGGGGGGCGCTGGGGACATGGGGTGACGGGACCACAGGGACACGGGACAATGGGACCACGCGGACACGGGGACATGAGGACACGGGGCAATGGGACCACAGGGCCACTGGGATACGGGACCACAGGGACGGGGGGCCATGGGGCCACGGGGACATGGGGATATAGGGCTGTGGGACCACGGGGACACGGGGCAATGGGACCACGGGGCCATGGGGCAACGGGGCCACAGGGCCACAGGGCCACGAGACCATGGGTGCACAGCACCACGGGGACACGGGGACATGGGGCTATGGGGACACGAGACCACAGGGCCATGGGACCATGGGGACACGGGGCTATGGGACTACGGGGCCATGGGGCAACGGGGCCACAGGGACACGAGGCCATGGGCGCACAGCACCACGGGGACACAGGGCTATGGGACCATGGGGACATGGGACCACGGGGACACAGGGCTATGGGGCCACGGGACCACGGGGCAATGGGACCATGGGACCACGGGGCAATGGGACCATGGGGACATGGGGCAATGGGGCCATGGGGCCATGGGGCAATGGGACCATGGGGACACGGGGCTATGGGGCCACGGGGACATGGGGCTATGGGGCCACAGGGCCATGGGACCATGGGGACACAAGGCCATGGGACCACAGGGCAATGGGGCCATGGGGGCTATGGGACCACGGGGCCACGGGGCAATGGGGACACGAGACCACAGGGCTATGGGACCACGGGGACACAGGGCCACGGCACTATGGGGACACGGGGCCATGGGACCATGGGGACATGGGGCAATGGGGCCACGGGGACACGAGGCCATGGGACCATGGGGACACGGGGCTATGGGGCCATGGGACCACAG
Source organism: Anser cygnoides (assembly GCF_040182565.1). NCBI lineage: Eukaryota > Metazoa > Chordata > Aves > Anseriformes > Anatidae > Anser > Anser cygnoides. The sequence goes on from NC_089911.1 coordinate 3,844,670, forward strand.
GGCAATGGGACCATGGGACCACAGGGACATGGGACCACGGGGACACGGGGCTATGGGGCCACAGGACCACAGGGCCATGGGACCATGGGGACCACAGGGTGATGGGACCATGGGGACACGGGGCAATGGGGACACGGGACCACAGGGCCATGGGACCACGGGGACATGGGGCCATGGCACTGCAGGGACATGGGGCAATGGGACTACGGAGACACGAGGCAATGGGGCCACGGGGCCACGGGACCTTGGGGACCACAGGGTGATGGGACCACGGGGCTATGGGACCATGGGGCCATGGCACTACGGGGACAGGGGGCCATGGGACCACGGGGCAATGGGGCCACGGGACCACAGGGCAATGGGGCCACAGGGACACAGGGCTATGGGGACATGGGGACATGGGGCAATGGGACCATGAGGACACGGGGCCATGGGGCCACAGGGCCATGGGACCACGGGGACACGGGGTTGTGGGACCACGGGGACATGGGGCTATGGGGCCACGGGGACATGGGCCGTGGGACCACAGGGACACTGGGTTGTGGGACCATGGGGACACGGGGCCATGGGACTGGGGGATACAGGGCAATGGGACCACGGGGACACGGGGCTATGGGGCCATAGGACCACAGGGCCATGGGGCCACGGGGCCAACGTGGCCGCAGCACGCTGGGGGGGCCCTGATGGCGGCGGCGGCGGCCCCGCAGGTGGTGTACAAGAACAACGACTTCAAGCTGGAGCTGTCGCGCCTGGCGCAGGAGGGGACGCGCGCGTGGCGCTGCACGGCGCCCTCCTCTTCCGCTGCGAGCCCGTGGCCGCCCCCGACCCCGTCACCTTCACCCTGCCGGGGGCCTTCGTGGCCCTGCCCCGCGCCCCCGCGCCGCCCGCGCCGGCTCCGTCTCCTTCGACTTCCGCACCACCGAGCCCAACGGGCTCCTGCTCTTCGGGCAGGGCCCCCAGCACCCCGGGGGTCACCCCCAGCACCCCGGGGATCCCTCCCAGCACCCCGGGGGTCCCTCCCAGCACCCCGGGGTCCCCCGCAGCGCCCCGATTACTTCGCGCTGGAGCTGCTGGACGGGCACCTCTACCTGCTGCTGGACATGGGCTCGGGGGCATCAAGGTGCGCGCCAGCGGGCGCAAGGTGACCGACGGCGAGTGGTGCCACGTGGACGTGCAGCGGGACGGGCGGCGAGGTGGGCGTGCGAGGGGGTGTGCGAGGGGGGTATGGGGGGTGAGGGGGCGTGCAAGGTATGGGGGTGAGGGGGTGCCACGTGGACGTGCAGTGGGATGGGCGGCAAGGTGGGTGTGCAAGGGGGCGTGCAAGGGGGGATATAGGGGGTGTGCAAGGAGGGGGTTATGGGGGTGAGGGGGGTAAGGGGGTGTGCAAGGGGGGATATGGGGGGTATGGGGGGTGAGGGGGCGTGCAAGGAGGGGGGTATGGGGGGTGAGGGGGTGGCACGTGGATGTGCAGTGGGATGGGCGGCAAGGTGGGTGTGCAAGGGGGTGTGCAAGGGGGGGCATGGGGGGTATGGGGGTGAGGGGGTGAGGGGGCGTGCAAGGAGAGGGGTATGGGGGGGTGAAAAATGGGTGGGGGTGAGCAGGGGGTGTGCAAAAAGGGGTGTTTGTGCAAGGGGTGTTTGTGCGTCGGGGGGGCGCGCGGAGGGGTTGTGGTTGAGGGGGGCGAGTGTGCAAAGAACGTCTGTGCGTGGGGGTGTGTGCGGTGAGGGGTCCCCGGGGGGTCAGGGGACACCCCCCCCACCCCAGTGTGCCCCCCCCCCACCCCAATGTGCCCCCCACGACCCCGCCATCCCCCCCCACGACCCCCACCCGCCCCCCCCCCACCCCTCTGTGCCCCCCATGACCCCCCCATCCCAATGTACCCCCCCAACCCCATGTGCCCCCCCCCCCCCGACCCTGATGTGACCCCCACGACCCTTGGCATGCCCCCCGACCCCATTTGCCCCCCCATGTGCCCCCCCCATATGACCCCACCACATGAACCCCCCTTGCCCCCCCCGGCTCGGTGTCGGTGAACAGCCGCAGCACCCCGTTCGTGGCCTCCAAAGGGTGCCCCCCCCACCCCCCCCACCCCCATATACCCCCCCATATGACCCCCCCATGTGCCCTCCCCCATGTGCCCCCCCCATATGACCCCCCCATGTGCCCCCCTCTATATGACCCCCCCCAATATGACCCCCCCATATGACCCCCCCATGTGCCCCCCCATGTACCCCCCAATATGACCCCCCCAATATGACCCCCCCGTGCCCCCCCCCCCAAATATAACTCCCCCTTGCCCCCCAGGCTCGGTGTCGGTGAACAGCCGCAGCACCCCGTTCGTGGCCTCCAAAGGGTGCCCCCCAATATGACCCCCCCCAATATGACCCCCCCATGTGCCCTCCCCCCATGTGCCCTCTCCCAATATGACCCCCATATGACCCCCCATATAACCCCCCCCATGTGCCCCCCTCTATATGACCCCCAATATGACCCCCATATGACCCCCATGTGCCCCCCCAATATGACCCTCCCCAATATGACCCCCCCATGTGCCCTCCCCCCATGTGCCCTCCCCCATGTGCCCCCATATGACCCTCCCATGTGCCCCCCCAAATATGACCCCTCCCATATGTGCCCCCCATGTGCCCCCCCCATGTGCCCCCCAAATATGACCCCCCCCAATACGACCCCCCTTGCCCCCCCAGGCTCAGTGTCGGTGAACAGCCGCAGCACCCCGTTCGTGGCCTCCAAAGGGTGCCCCCCCACCCCCCCCCACCCCCATATACCCCCCATATGACCCCCCCATGTGCCCCCCCCAATATGACCCTCCCCAATATGACCCCCATGTGCCCTCCCCCATGTGCCCTCCCCCATGTGCCCCCCCCCATATGACCCCCCATGTGCCCCCCTCTATATGACCCCCCCCAATATGACCCCCCATATGACCCCCCATGTGCCCCCCATGTACCCCCCCAATATGACCCCCCAATATGACCCCCCGTGCCCCCCCCCAAATATAACTCCCCCCTTGCCCCCCCAGGCTCGGTGTCGGTGAACAGCCGCAGCACCCCGTTCGTGGCCTCCAAAGGGTGCCCCCCAATATGACCCCCCAATATGACCCCCCCATGTGCCCTCCCCCCATGTGCCCTCTCCCAATATGACCCCCATATGACCCCCATATAACCCCCCCCCATGTGCCCCCCTCTATATGACCCCCCAATATGACCCCCCATATGACCCCCCCATGTGCCCCCCCAATATGACCCTCCCCAATATGACCCCCCCATGTGCCCTCCCCCCATGTGCCCTCCCCCATGTGCCCCCCCATATGACCCTCCCATGTGCCCCCCAAATATGACCCCCTCCCATATGTGCCCCCCATGTGCCCCCCCATGTGCCCCCCAAATATGACCCCCCAATACGACCCCCCCCTTGCCCCCCAGGCTCAGTGTCGGTGAACAGCCGCAGCACCCCGTTCGTGGCCTCCAAAGGGTGCCCCCCACCCCCCCCACCCCCATATACCCCCCATATGACCCCCCATGTGCCCCCCAATATGACCCTCCCCAATATGACCTCCCCATGTGCCCCCATGTGCCCCCCCACATGACCCCCATATGACCCCATGTGCCCTCCCCCATGTGCCCCCATATGACCCCCCATGTGCCCCCCAAATATGACCCCCCCAAATATAACCCCCCTTGCCCCCCCAGGCTCGGTGTCGGTGAACAGCCGCAGCACCCCGTTCGTGGCCTCCAAAGGGTGCCCCCCAATATGACCCCCCAATATGACCCCCACGTGCCCCCCCCCAATATAACCCCCCTTGCCCCCCCAGGCTCGGTGTCGGTGAACAGCCGCAGCACCCCGTTCGTGGCCAGCGGCGAGAGCGAGGTGCTGGACCTGGACTCGCAGCTCTACGTGGGGGGGCTCCCGGAGGGGCTGCCCCCCCCGCCGAGGTGTGGACGGCCTTCCTCCGCTACGGCTTCGTCGGCTGCCTCCGCGACCTCTTCGTGGACGGGCGCAGCCGCGACGTGCGGCGCCTGGCCACGGAGCAGGGGGCGGCGGGGGTGGCCCCCTCTGCAGCCGGGACCCCCCGGCACTGCGCCTCGGGGCCCTGTCGCCACGGGGGGGTCTGTCGCGAGGGCTGGAACCGCTTCGTCTGCGACTGCCTGGGCACCGGCTACCTGGGGGCCCGCTGCGAGAACGGTGGGTTTGGGGGGGATTTGGGGGGGGGGGGGGGACTTGGGGGGAGGGGTCTTGGGGGGGGGGTTGGGGTGGGGGGAGTTGGGGATGGGGGTATTTGGGGAGGGGGACATTTGGGCACCGGGTACCTGGGGGCCCGCTGCGAGAACGGTGGGTTTGGGGGGGGCGGATTTGGGGGGGGGGGGTTGGGGATGGGGGATTTGGGGGGGGGGGTGTTTGGGGAGGGGTATTTGGGGAGGGGGTATTTGGGGAGGGGGTATTTGGGGAGGGGGTATTTGGGGAGGGGGACGTTTGGGCACCGGGTACCTGGGGGCCCGCTGCGAGAACGGTGGGTTTGGGGGGGGGCGGATTTGGGGGGGGGGTTGGGGATGGGGGATTTGGGGGGGGGGGTGTTTGGGGAGGGGGTGTTTGGGGATGGGGGTATTTGGGGAGGGGGTATTTGGGGAGGGGGTATTTGGGGAGGGGGTATTTGGGGAGGGGGTATTTGGGGGCCCGCTGCGAGAACGGCGGGTTTGGGGGGGGGGTTGGATTTGGGGGGGGGGGATTTGGGGGGGGGGTTTGGGGATGGGGGGATTTGGGGAGGGGGTATTTGGGGAGGGGGTATTTGGGGAGGGGTATTTGGGGAGGGGGTATTTGGGGGCCCGCTGCGAGAACGGTGGGTTTTGGGGGGGGGGAGATTTGGGGGGGGGGGGGGTTGGGGATGGGGGATTTGGGGGGGGGGGGTGTTTGGGGATGGGGGTATTTGGGGAGGGGGTATTTGGGGAGGGGGTATTTGGGGAGGGGGTATTTGGGGAGGGGGTATTTGGGGGCCCGCTGCGAGAACGGTGGGTTTTGGGGGGGGGGATTTGGGGGGGGGGTTTGGGGATGGGGAATTGGGGGGGGGTGTTTGGGGATGGGGGTATTTGGGGAGCGGGTATTTGGGGAGCGGGTATTTGGGGAGGGGGTATTTGGGGAGCGGGTATTTGGGGAGGGGGTATTTGGGGAGCGGGTATTTGGGGAGCGGGTATTTGGGGAGGGGGTATTTGGGGAGCGGGTATTTGGGGAGCGGGTATTTGGGGAGGGGGTATTTGGGGAGCGGGTATTTGGGGAGCGGGTATTTGGGGAGCGGGTGTTTGGGGATGGGGGTATTTGGGGAGCGGGTATTTGGGGAGGGGGTATTTGGGGAGCGGGTATTTGGGGAGCGGGTATTTGGGGAGGGGGTATTTGGGGAGCGGGACATTTGGGGAGCGGGTATTTGGGGAGGGGGTATTTGGGGAGCGGGTATTTGGGGAGCGGGTATTTGGGGAGCGGGTGTTTGGGGATGGGGGTGTTTGGGGAGGGGGTATTTGGGGAGGGGGTATTTGGGGAGGGGGACATTTGGGCACCGGCTACCTGGGGGCCCGCTGCGAGAACGGTGGGTTTGGGGGGGGGGGGGGGGGGGGGGGGGGACTTGGGGGGGGTGTTTGGGGATGGGGGGTTTGGGGAGGGGGTATTTGGGGAGGGGGACATTTGGGCACCGGCTACCTGGGGGCCCGCTGCGAGAACGGTGGGTTTGGGGGGGGGGGATTTGGGGGGGGGGGGTGTTTGGGGATGGGGGGGTTTGGGTAGGGGGTATTTGGGGAGGGGGTATTTGGGCACCAGGTACCTGGGGGCCCGCTGCGAGAACGGTGGGGTTGGGGGGGGATTTGGGGGGTGTTTGGGGAGGGGGTATTTGGGGAGGGGGTATTTGGGGAGGGGGTATTTGGGGAGGGGTATTTGGGGGCCCGCTGCGAGAACGGTGGGTTTTGGGGGGGGGGGGATTTGGGGGGGTTTGGGGATGGGGAATTGGGGGGGGTGTTTGGGGATGGGGGTATTTGGGGAGCGGGTATTTGGGGAGCGGGTATTTGGGGAGGGGGTATTTGGGGAGCGGGTATTTGGGGAGCGGGTGTTTGGGGATGGGGGTATTTGGGGAGCGGGTATTTGGGGAGCGGGTATTTGGGGAGGGGGTATTTGGGGAGCGGGTATTTGGGGAGGGGGTATTTGGGGAGGGGGACATTTGGGCACCGGCTACCTGGGGGCCCGCTGCGAGAACGGTGGGTTGGGGGGGGGGGGGATTTGGGGGGGGGGGTTGGGGATGGGGGATTTGGGGGGGGGGTGTTTGGGGATGGGGGTATTTGGGGAGGGGGTATTTGGGGAGGGGGTATTTGGGGAGGGGGTATTTGGGCACCGGCTACCTGGGGGCCCGCTGCGAGAACGGTGGGTTTGGGGGGGATTTGGGGGGGGGGGGGACTTGGGGGGGGGTGTTTGGGGATGGGGGGTTTGGGGAGGGGGTATTTGGGGAGGGGGTATTTGGGCACCAGGTACCTGGGGGCCCGCTGCGAGAACGGTGGGGTTGGGGGGGGATTTGGGGGGGTGTTTGGGGAGGGGGTATTTGGGGAGGGGGTATTTGGGGAGGGGGTATTTGGGGAGGGGGACATTTGGGCACCGGCTACCTGGGGGCCCGCTGCGAGAACGGTGGGTTTGGGGGGGGATTTGGGGGGGGGGGTGTTTGGGGATGGGGGGGTTTTGGGTAGGGGGTATTTGGGGAGGGGGTATTTGGGCACCAGGTACCTGGGGGCCCGCTGCGAGAACGGTGGGGTTGGGGGGGGATTTGGGGGGGTGTTTGGGGAGGGGGTATTTGGGGAGGGGGTATTTGGGGAGGGGGTATTTGGGGAGGGGGACATTTGGGCACCGGCTACCTGGGGGCCCGCTGCGAGAACGGTGGGTTTGGGGGGGGGATTTATGGGGGGGGGGGTTGGGGATGGGGGATTTGGGGGGGGGGTATTTGGGGAGGGGGGTATTTGGGGAGCGGGTATTTGGGGAGCGGGTATTTGGGGAGGGGGTATTTGGGGAGGGGGACATTTGGGCACCAGGTACCTGGGGGCCCGCTGCGAGAACGGTGGGTTTGGGGGGGAGGAAGAATTTGGGGGGGGGGGTTGGTGATGGGGGATTTGGGGGTGGGGGGGTATTTGGGGAGAGGGTATTTGGGGTGGAGGTTCAGGGCTGGGGGTGTTCAGGGAGGAGGAGATTTGGGGGGGGCGTTTGGGGAGGGGTATTTGGGGATGGGGGGTTTGGGGACAGGGTCATTTGGGGAGGGGGGACATTTGGGGACAGGGAGATTTGGGAGGGGGTTGGAGAGGGGGCTATTTGGGGAGGGGGCGTTTGGGGAGGGGGAGTTTTGGGGAGGGGGGTGTTTGGGGAGGGGGCCATTTGGGGAGGGGGCCATTTGGGGACAGAGACATTTGGGGACAGAGACATTTGGGTACGGGGACACTTGGCCTTGGGGGGGGGGGACCCCTGGGGCTGGAGGTGGGGGGGGGGGGTCCCCGAGGTGTGCCCCCCCCCAAAAAAAATTAACCCCCGCGTCCCCGCAGAGGCGGCGGTGCTGAGCTACGACGGCAGCATGTACCTGAAGATCCTGGTGCCGGGGGCGGCGCACACGGAGGCGGAGGACGTGGCGCTGCGCTTCATGTCCCCGCGCGCCTACGGCCTCGTGCTGGCCACCACCTCGCGGCACTCGGCCGACACGCTGCGCCTCGAGCTCGACGCCGGCCGCATCAAGCTCACCGTCAACCTGGGTGAGGTCCCGAAAACTGCGCCCCCCCCCCCCCCCCCCCGGGGGGACGAAGCGGGACCCGAAACGGCGCCCGGCGCCCCGAAATCGTCCCTGATGTCCCTGAATCGCCCCCGATGTCCCCCAGATTGTCCCCAAAGCAGTGCTCGAGGCAACAAAATGGCTCCTGGGAGGCCGAAGTGGGCCCCGAAATGGTGCCTGGCGCCCCAAAATTGTCCCTAACAGCCCCAAATTGTCCCAACATCCTCAAATTGTCCCCAAAACACTGCTTAGGGAGCCAAAGTGGCACCCGAGAGGACGAAGTGGGCCCCAAAATGGTACCCAGTGCCCCAAAAGTGTCCCTAACGTCCCCAAATTGTCCCCAATGTCCCCAAATTGTCCCCAAAACAGTGCTTAGGGAGCCAAAATGGTGCCTGAGAGGCCAACGTGGGCCCCAAAATGGTGCCTGGTGCCCCAAAATTGTCCCTAATGTCCCCGAATTGTCAACCCAGCGTCCCCAAATCGTCTCGAGATCGTCCCCAAAACAGTGCTCAGGGAACCAAAGTGGTGCCCAGGAGGACAAAGTGGGCCCCAAAATGGTGCCTAATGCCCCAAAATTGTCCCTAATGTCCCTAGATCACCCCAATGTCCCCAAATTGTCCCCAAAGCAGTGCTCAAGGCAACAAAATGGCTCCTGGGAGGCCAAAGAGGGCCCCAAAATGGTGCCTAATGCCCCAAATTGTCCCTAACAGCCCCAAAATTGTCCCCAAGATCCTCAAATTGTCCCCAAAACAGTGCTTAGGGAGCCAAAGTGGCACCCGAGAGGACGAAGTGGGCCCCAAAATGGTACCCAGTGCCCCAAAAGTGTCCCTAACGTCCCCAAATTGTCCCCAGTGTCCCCAAATTGTCCCCAAAACAGTGCTCAAGGCAACAAAATGGCTCCTGGGAGGCCGAAGTGGGCCCCAAAATGGTGCCTAATGCCCCAAAATTGTCCCTAACAGCCCCAAATTGTCCCCAACATCCTCAAATTGTCCCCAAAACAGTGCTTAGGGAGCCAAAGTGGTGCCCAGTAGGACAAAGTGGGCCCCAAAATGGTACCCAGTGCCCCAAAAGTGTCCCTAACGTCCCCAAATTGTCCCCAATGTCCCCAAATTGTCCCCAAAACAGTGCTTAGGGAGCCAAAATGGTGCCCGAGAGGCCAACGTGGGCCCAAAATGGTGCCTGGCGCCCCAAAATTGTCCCTAATGTCCCCGAATTGTCAACCCAGCGTCCCCAAATCGTCTCGAGATCGTCCCCAAAACAGTGCTCAGGGAACCAAAGTGGTGCCCAGGAGGACAAAGTGGGCCCCAAAATGGTGCCTAATGCCCCAAAATTGTCCCTAATGTCCCTAGATCACCCCCAATGTCCCCAAATTGTCCCCAAAGCAGTGCTCAAGGCAACAAAATGGCTCCTGGGAGGCCAAAGAGGGCCCCAAAATGGTGCCTAATGCCCCCAAATTGTCCCTAACAGCCCCAAAATTGTCCCCAAGATCCTCAAATTGTCCCCAAAACAGTGCTTAGGGAGCCAAAGTGGCACCCGAGAGGACGAAGTGGGCCCCAAAATGGTACCCAGTGCCCCAAAAGTGTCCCTAACGTCCCCAAATTGTCCCCAGTGTCCCCAAATTGTCCCCAAAACAGTGCTCAAGGCAACAAAATGGCTCCTGGGAGGCCGAAGTGGGCCCCAAAATGGTGCCTAATGCCCCAAAATTGTCCCTAACAGCCCCAAATTGTCCCCAACATCCTCAAATTGTCCCCAAAACAGTGCTTAGGGAGCCAAAGTGGCACCCGAGAGGACGAAGTGGGCCCCAAAATGGTACCCAGTGCCCAAAAGTGTCCCTAACGTCCCCAAATTGTCCCCAGTGTCCCCAAATTGTCCCCAAAACAGTGCTCAAGGCAACAAAATGGCTCCTGGGAGGCCGAAGTGGGCCCCAAAATGGTGCCTAATGCCCAAAATTGTCCCTAACAGCCCCAAATTGTCCCCAACATCCTCAAATTGTCCCCAAAACAGTGCTTAGGGAGCCAAAGTGGTGCCCAGTAGGACAAAGTGGGCCCCAAAATGGTGCCCGGTGCCCCAAAAGTGTCCCTAACAGCCCCAAATTGTCCCCAGTGTCCCCAAATTGTCCCCAAAACAGTGCTCAAGGCAACAAAATGGCTCCTGGGAGGCCGAAGTGGGCCCCAAAATGGTGCCTAATGCCCCAAAATTGTCCCTAATGTCCCTAAATCGCCACCAATGTCCCCAAATTGTCCCCCAAAACAGTGCTCAAGGCAACAAAATGGCTCCTGGGAGGCCGAAGTGGGCCCCGAAATGGTGCCTAATGCCCCAAAATTGTCCCTAACAGCCCCAAATTGTCCCCAACATCCTCAAATTGTCCCAAAACAGTGCTTAGGGAGCCAAAATGGTGCCTGAGAGGCCAACGTGGGCCCCAAAATGGTGCCTGGCGCCCCAAAATTGTCCCTAACGTCCCCAGATCGTCCCCAAAGCAGAGTTTAGGGAGCCGAAATAGTGCCCAGGAGGCTAAAGTGGGCCCCAAATGGTCCCCAACGTCCCTAAATTGTCCCAAACGTCCCCAAATTGTCCCCAAATCAGTGCATAGGGGCCTAAAATGGTGCCCGAGAGGCCAATGTGGGCCCCAAAATGGTGCCCAGCACCCCAAAATTGTCCCTAATATCCCCAAATCGTCCCCAAAACAGCGCTGAGGGGCCTAAAATGGTCCCCGAGAGGCCAAAGTGGGCCCCAAAATAGTGCCCAGAGCCCCCAGATTGTCCCCAGAACCCTCAGATTGTCCCTAAAGCAGTGCTTGGGACCCCAAAATGATGCCTGGGACCCCAAAATGATGCCTGGGACCCCAAAATGGTGCCTGGGACCCCAAAATGGTGTCCGGGGCCCTAAAATCGCCCTGGCTCCCCAAAACGGCCCCGAATCCCCCAAAACGGCGCCGGGGCCGACTCGGGCACCCGCGTCCCCATCGCGTGTCCCCCCCCCCCCCCCCCCCCACCCCGCTCCCCCCTCCCCACCCTGCGGGTTTGGAGCCTTCGTGTCCCCCCCACTGCCCCCCCCCCCCCCGGGGCACAGCGCCGGGACCCCCCCAAAGGGGCTGGGACCCCCCCAGAGGGGCCGGGACCCCCCTAAAGGGGCTGGGACCCCCCCCCAGGATTGGGGTCCCCCCCCGAGCCCCATAGAAATGGGGCCCCCCCCTCTACGGGGCTGCGGGTTCCCTGTGGGCTCAGGGACCCCCCCTGAGGGTTTGGGGACCCCCCCCCATGGGTTTGGGGACCCCCCCCCATGGGTTTGGGGACCCCCCCCGTGGGATCGGGGACCCCCCCAAGGGGTCGGAGGCCCCCCTATGGGATTCAGGACCCCACTATGGGTTCGGGGCCCCCCTCATGGGATTGGGCCCCCCCCCATGGGATCGGGGACCTCCTATGGGATTGGGGACCCCCCCCGTGGGATTGCCCCCCCCCCATGGGATTGGGGACCCCCCCATGGGATTGGGGACCCCCCATGGGATTGGGGACCCCCCCCCCATAGGATTGGGGCCGCCCCTATGGGATTGGGGATCCCCCATGGGATTAAGGACCCCCCCCCCATGGGATTGGGGACCCCCCATGGGATCGGGGACCCCCCATGGGATTGGGGACCCCCCCCATAGGATTGGGGCCGCCCCTATGGGATTGGGAACCCCCCATGGGATTGGGGACCCCGCTATGGGATTGGGGACCCCCCATGGGATTGGGGACCCCCCCATGGGATCGGGGACCCCGCTATGGGATTGGGGACCCCCCATGGGATTGGGGACCCCCCCATGGGATCGGGGACCCCCCATGGGATTGAGGACCCCCCCCATAGGATTGGGGACCTCCCATGGGATTGGGGACCCCCCCCCATGGGATCGGGGACCCCCCATGGGATCGGGGACCCCGCTATGGGATTGGGGACCCCCCCCCATAGGATTGGGGCTGCCCCTATGGGATTGGGGACCCCCCCCTATGGGATTGGGGACCCCCATGGGATTGGGGACCCCCCCATGGGATCGGGGACCCCCCATGGGATTGGGGACCCCCCCCATAGGATTGGGGCCGCCCCTATGGGATTGGGAACCCCCCATGGGATTGGGGACCCCGCTATGGGATTGGGGACCCCCCATGGGATTGAGGACCCCCCCCTATGGGATTGGGGACCCCCCCCTATGGGATTGGGGACCCCCATGGGATCGGGGACCCCCCCATGGGATTGGGGACCCCCCATGGGATTGGGGACCCCCCCCATAGGATTGGGGCCGCCCCTATGGGATTGGCCCCCCCCCACGGGATCGGGGACCCCGCTATGGGACTGGGGACCCCCCCGTGGGATTGGGGCCGCCCCTATGGGATTGGGGACCCCCCATGGGATTGGGGACCCCCCCCATGGGATTGGGGACCCCCCATGGGATTGGGGATCCCACCCCATGGTTTTGGGGCCCCCCCCCCCCCGGTCCCGGCGCGCTTGCCCCCGCCGCCCCGCAGCGGTTGACGAGGGGGGGCCCAGCCCTGGGGCGCCCGATCCCCCCGGATCCCCCCCCGGGATCCCCCGGGATCAGCTGCGCCCCCTCCCCCCGGGCTGGGCCCTGCGAGGGGGCCGGGATCGCCCGGCCGCGAGGTGCCTCAGCCCCCCCCCCCCCGACCCCCCCATCCCAATCCCGTCATCCTCATCCCAATCCCATTAACCCCACCCCAATCCCATCATCCCCACCCCAATCCCATTAACCCCACCCCAATCCCATTAACCCCACCCCAATCCCATCATCCCCACCCCAATCCCATTAACCCATCCCACCCCAATCCCATCATCCCCACCCCAATCCCATCATCCCCATCCCAATCCCATTATTTCCATCCCATCCCATCCCAATCCCATTAACCCCACCCCAATCCCATTATCCCCATCCCAATCCCATCATCCCCACCCCAATCCCTTTAACCCCACCCCAATCCCATTATTCCAATCCCACCCCAATCCTGTCATCCCCACCCCAATCCCATTAACCCCATCCCACCCCAATCCCACCATCCCAATCCCAATCCCATTATCCCCACCCCATCCCAATCCCAATATTTCCATCCCATCCCACCCCAATCCCATTAACCCCATCCCATCCCAATCCCATTATCCCCATCCCAATCCCATTATCCCTACCCCAATCCCATTATCTCCATCCAATCCCACCCCAATCCCATTAACCCCACCCCATCCTATCCCATCATCCCCACCCCAATCCCACCGTCCCAATCCCAATCCCATTATCCCCATCCCAATCCCATCATCCCCACCCCAATTCCATTAACCCCATCCCATCCCAATCCCATCATCCCCACCCCAATCCCATTATCCCCTTCCCAATCCCATTATCTCCATCCAATCCCACCCCAATCCCATCATCCCCATCCCAATCCCATTAACCCCATCCCAATCCCATTATCCCCACCCCATCCCAATCCCATTATTTCCATCCCATCCACCCCAATCCCATCATCCCCACCCCAATCCCATTAACCCCACCCCAATCCCATTAACCCCATCCCATCCCAATCCCAATATTCCCATCCCAATCCCATTATCCCCATCCCAATCCCATTATCCCCATCCCAATCCCATCATCCCCACCCCAATCCCTTTAACCCCACCCCAATCCCATTATTCCAATCCCACCCCAATCCTGTCATCCCCACCCCAATCCCATTAACCCCATCCCACCCCAATCCCACCATCCCAATCCCAATCCCATTATCCCCACCCCATCCCAATCCCAATATTTCCATCCCATCCCACCCCAATCCCATTAACCCCATCCCACCCCAATCCCATTATCCCCATCCCAATCCCATTATCCCTACCCCAATCCCATTATCTCCATCCAATCCCACCCCAATCCCATTAACCCCACCCCATCCTATCCCATCATCCCCACCCCAATCCCGCCGTCCCAATCCCAATCCCATTATCCCCATCCCAATCCCATCATCCCCACCCCAATCCCATTAACCCCATCCCATCCCAATCCCATCATCCCCACCCCAATCCCATCATCCCCACCCCAATCCCATTATCCCCATCCCAATCCCATTATCTCCATCCAATCCCACCCCAATCCCATCATCCCCATCCCAATCCCATTAACCCCATCCCAATTGCATTATCCCCACCCCATCCCAATCCCATTATTTCCATCCCATCCCACCCCAATCCCATTATCCCCATCCCAATCCCATCATCCCCACCCCAATCCCATTAATCCCACCCCAATCCCATTAACCCCATCCTACCCCAATCCCATCATCCCCACCCCAATCCCATCATCCCCACCCCAATCCCATTAATCCCACCCCAATCCCATTAACCCCATCCTACCCCAATCCCATCATCCCCACCCCAATCCCCCTGTCCCAATCCCAATCCCATTAACCCCATTCCAATCCCATTATCTCCATCCCATCCCCCTCCAATCCCATTAACCCCACCCTAATCCCATTAACCCCATCCCACCCCAATCCCATCATCCCCACCCCAATCCCATTAATCCCACCCCAATCCCATTAACCCCATCCCAATCCCATTAACCCCATCCTACCCCAATCCCATCATCCCCACCCCAATCCCCCTGTCCCAATCCCAATCCCATTAACCCCATTCCAATCCCATTATCTCCATCCCATCCCCCTCCAATCCCATTAACCCCACCCTAATCCCATTAACCCCATCCCACCCCAATCCCATCATCCCCACCCCAATCCCATCATCCCCACCCCAATCCCATTAATCCCACCCCAATCCCATTAACCCCATCCTACCCCAATCCCATCATCCCCACCCCAATCCCCCTGTCCCAATCCCAATCCCATTAACCCCATTCCAATCCCATTATCTCCATCCCATCCCCCTCCAATCCCATTAACCCCACCCTAATCCCATTAACCCCATCCCACCCCAATCCCATCATCCCCACCCCAATCCCATTAATCCCACCCCAATCCCATTAACCCCATCCCAATCCCATTAACCCCATCCTACCCCAATCCCATCATCCCCACCCCAATCCCCCTGTCCCAATCCCAATCCCATTAACCCCATCCCAATCCCATTATCTCCATCCCATCCCCCTCCAATCCCATTAACCCCACCCTAATCCCATTAACCCCATCCCACCCCAATCCCATTATCCCCACCCCAATCCCATTAATCCCACCCCAATCCCATTAACCCCATCCCAATCCCATTAACCCCATCCTACCCCAATCCCATCATCCCCACCCCAATCCCCCTGTCCCAATCCCAATCCCATTAACCCCATCCCAATCCCATTATCTCCATCCCATCCCCCTCCAATCCCATTAACCCCACCCTAATCCCATTAACCCCATCCCACCCCAATCCCATTATCCCCACCCCAATCCCATTATCCCCACCCCAATCCCATCATCCCCACCCCAATCCCATTAACCCCACCCCAATCCCATTAACCCCACCCCACCCCAATCCCGCCGTCCCAATCCCAATCCCATTACCCGCCCCCCCGCCCCCCCGGCACCTCGCGGCCCCCCCCCGGCCCCCTCCCCGCTCGTCCCCCGGGGCCGGCGCCGGCGGCGGCTGCGCGAAGGGCCTGATCCTGCTCTCTTCTCTCCCCAGACTGCGTGCGCGTGGGCTGCCACCCCAGTAAGTGTGCCCCCCCCCGCCCCCCCCCGGGGTGCCTGGGTCCCCCCCCCACCCCTGGGTGCACCCCCCCCACCCCTGGGTGCCCCCCCCCTACCCTCGTGTGCCCCCCTCCCCCCCTTGTGTGCCCAGCTCCCCCCCTTGGGTGCCCCCCCCCACCTTTGGGTGCTCCCCCCCCCCTTTGATTGCCCCCCCCGGGCCCCCTTGGTCCCCTGGGTGCCCCCCCAGGTCTCCTGAAACCCCCCCCGCACACACGCGTGTGTCCCGGCCGTGCACACGCGTGTGGGGACGGGCTGGGGGGGGGTAGGGGGGGGCGCCGTGTGAATTCAGGTAAGGAGGGGGGTTGCACGCGCGCGTGCAAGGGGTGGTGTGTCGCCGTGGTGCAAGGAGAGGGGGTGTAAATGCACGCGTTTGTGCAAGGGGGGGCACACGCACACGTGTGTGTGTGTGGGGACTGCACACGCATGCAAGGACTGGGGACACGCGCGTGTGCAAGGGGTGCGGTGGGGGGGGTGGGGGGGGGCGCTGCTGTCGCCGTCGTGCGAGAAGAGGTGCGTGTGGGGCGTGCAAATGCGCAGGCGTGTGCAAGGAGGGAGGCACGTGCGTGAGAAGCCCACGCGCACACGTGTGCAAGGCCTGGGGGCGTGCGCGTGTGCAAGGGCTGGTGTTACGCACATGCAAGGCTGCGCAGCGGCCGGGGGGGGTCCCAGTGACACACGCGTGTGCACAGAGGGTGGTGTGGGGAGGGGACACGCGTGTGTGCCACGCACGCCCGGACCCGGCGAGGACGCAGGTGAGTGTGGTCCCCTTGCACGAGGACCCCCTCCCCCCAGGGTGGCCCCGTCCCCAAGGACCCAGGCGCCCCCCCCCCCCCCCGTGCCCCCATCGCGTGTCCTGGGGCGGGGGCACACGCGTGTGCAGCCTTGCACACACGTTGCACACGTATGGCCTGTGGTTGTGCACAGGCGTGCAAGTGTTACGGCCGTGCACAGACGTGCGGACGTGTGTTCACGTGTCCTGCAGCTGTGCATGGATGTGTGCGCACACACGTGTGCACGTGCACACGCGTGTGCACCCCCACCCTCTCTGCATGCTCCCCCTCCCCACCCCGTGTCCCCTCCTGTGTCCCCCCCGCGTGTCCCCCGGCTGGTGCACACGCTGGTGCCCCATGGCTGGGCTGGCACAAGCGTGTGCAAGGCACGTGCACGCCCCGTGTGCTCGTGTGCAGCGCTTGTGAGCGTGCGGGTGTGCACGGGGCTGAGTGTGTTTGCTGGGGGGGGGGGGTGAGTGTGCACGGGGCTTTAGGTGTGTGGTTGTGCACGGTGCTCTGGTGTCTGCGCGTGCACGGTGGGTGCTGGGTGTGCGCTGGGTGTGCGCTGGGTGTGCATTGGGTGTACTGGGTGTGTACGGGGTGCGCTGGGTGTGTGCTGGGTGCCCTGAGTGTGCATTGGGTGCCCTGGGTGTGAGTTGGGTGTGCTGGGGGTGCACTGGGTGCACTGGACGTGTGCTGAGTGTGCACTGGGTGCACGCTGGGTGCTCTGGGTGCCCACTGGGTGTATGTTGGGTGCCCTGAGTGTGTGCTGGGTGTGCCCCGAGTGTGCTCTGAGTGTGCCCCAGGCATGCTGGGTGTGCACTGGGTGTGCAGAGTGTGTATTGGGTGTGTGCTGGGTGTGCCCCGGGTACACACTGGGTGCCCTGGGTGCCCACTGGGTGTACGTTGGGTGCCCTGAGTGTGCCCTGAGTGTGCACTGGGTGTGTGTTGGGCGCATGCTGGGTGCTCTGGCTGCACACTGGGTGTATGTTGGGTGTGCTGGGTGCCCTGAGTGTGCCCTGGGTGTGCCGAGAGTGCACTGGGTGCGTGTTGGGTGTGCACTGGATGTATGTTGGGTGCCCACCGGGTGTACGTTGGGTGCCCTGAGTGTGCCCTGAGTGTGCACTGGGTGTATGTTGGGTGCCCTGGGTGTGTGCTGGGTGCCCTGAGTGTGCACTGAGTGTGCCTTGGGTGTGCCGAGTGTGCACTGGGTGCGTGTTGGGTGCCTTGGGTGCATGCTGGGTGCCTTGGGTGCTCACTGGGTGTATGTAGGGTGCCCTGAGCGTGCCCCGAGTGTGCACTGGGCATACGTTGGGTGCCCTGGGTGTGTGCTGGGTGCCCTGAGTGTGCACTGGGTGTGCACTGGGTGTGCCGAGTGTGCCCTGGGTGTGCCGACTGTGCACTGGGTGCGTGTTGGGTGCGCACTGGATGTATGTTGTGTGCCCTGGGCGCCCGCTGGGTGTACGTTGGGTGCCCGAGCGTGCCTTGAGTGTGCACTGGGTGTGTGCTGGGTGCCCTGAGTGTGCCCTGGGTGTGCACTGGATGTGCCGAGTGTGCACTGGGTGCGTGTTGGGTGCGCACTGGATGTACGTTGGGTGCACTGGGTGCACGCTGGGTGCCCTGGGTGCCCACTGGGTGTTTATAGGGTGCCCTGGGTGTGTGCTGGGTGCCCTGAGTGTGCACTGGGTGTGCACTGGGCGCGCCGAGTGTGCCCTGGGTGTGCCGAGTGTGCACTGGGTGCATGTTGGGTGCCCTGGGTGCGTGCTGGGTGTACGCTGGGTGCCCTGAGTGTGCCCTGAGTGTGCCCTGGGTGTATGTTGGGTGCCCTGGGTGTGTGCTGGGTGCCCTGAGTGTGCACTGGGTGTGCCCTGGGCGTGCCGAGTGTGCACTGGTTGCATGTTGGGCGCCCACTGGATGTACGTTGGGTGCCCTGGGTGCGTGCTGGGTGCCCCGGGCGCCCGCTGGGTGTACGTTGGGTGCCCTGAGTGTGCCCTGGGTGTGTGCTGGGTGCCCTGAGTGTGCCCTGAGTGTGCCCTGAGTGTGCCCTGGGTGTATGTTGGGTGCCCTGGGTGTGTGCTGGGTGCCCTGAGTGTGCACTGGGTGTGCCCTGGGTGTGCCGAGTGTGCACTGGTTGCATGTTGGGCGCCCACTGGATGTACGTTGGGTGCCCTGGGTGCGTGCTGGGTGCCCCGGGCGCCCGCTGGGTGTACGTTGGGTGCCCTGAGTGTGCCCTGGGTGTGTGCTGGGTGCCCTGAGTGTGCCCTGAGTGTGCCCTGAGTGTGCCCTGGGTGTATGTTGGGTGCCCTGGGTGTGTGCTGGGTGCCCTGAGTGTGCCCTGAGTGTGCCCTGAGTGTGCCCTGAGTGTGCTGAGTGTGCCCTGGGCGTGCCGAGTGTGCACTGGTTGCATGTTGGGCGCCCACTGGGTGTACGTTGGTTGCCCTGGGTGCGCGCTGGGTGCCCCGGGCGCCCGCTGGGTGTACGTTGGGTGCCCTGAGTGTGCCCCGAGCGTGCCCCGAGCGTGCCCCGGGCGTGCCCCGGGCGTGCGCTGACGGCCTGGCGCAGGCAAGGGCCCCGAGACGCTGGTGGCGGGGCAGCGGCTGGACGACAACGAGTGGCACAGCGTGCGCGTCCTGCGCCGCGGGCGCAGCCTCCAGCTCTCCGTCGACAACGTCACCGTCGAGGGTAGGGGGCTTGGGGGGGTTGGGGGGGGCTTGGGGGGGTTGGGGGGGGTCTATGGGGACGGGGGGGGGCTGGGGTGGGGGGTCTGTGGGGATGGGGGGGGGTCTATGGGGACGGGGGTCTGTGGAATGTGGGAGGGGGTCTTCGGGTCTTTGGGGACTTGGGGGGGGGGGCTATGGGGATGGGGGGGGCTTTGGGGACATTGGGGGGGTCTTTGGGGTCATGGGGGGTCTGTGGGGACATGGGAGGGGGACTGTGGGGTCCACAGGGATGTGGGAGGGGGTCTATGGGGACATGGGGATGTGGGGGAGTTTATGGGGACATGGGAGGGGGTCCTGGAGCTCCATGGGGCCATGGCACGGGGACACGCAGCCCCACGGGGATTTGGGGCCATGGCACACGGCCGTGGAGCTCCACGGGGACTTGGGGTCACGGCACACGGCCATGGGGCTCCACGGGGACTTGGGGCCATGGCACACGGCCACGAGGCCCCACGGGGACTTGGGGACACGGTGTATGGCCATGGAGCTCCACGGGGACTTGGGGTCACGGCGCATGGACACGAAACCCCGTGGGGATCTGGGGCCATGACACACGGCCGTGGAGCTCCATGGGGACTTGGACCATGGGGTCATAGGTCTATGGGTCATGGCACATGGACACGAGGCCCCATGGGGACTTGATCCATGGGGTCACAGGTCCATGGGTGATGACACGTGGACACGAAGCCCCTTGGGGACCTGGGGACACGGTGTATGGCCATGGAGCTCAAATGGGGACTTGGGGTCGCGGCACATGGACACGAAACCCCGTGGGGATCTGGGGCCGTGACACACGGCCACGAGGCCCCACGGGGACTTGGGGACACGGTGTATGGCCATGGAGCTCCACGGGGTCTTGGGGCTGTGGGGCAAGGACACGAAACCCCATGGGGATTTGGGGCCATGGCACGTGGACGTGGAGCCCCACGGGGACTTGATCCATGGGGTCACAGGTCCATGGGTGATGACACACGGACACGAAACCCCATGGGGACTTGGGGCCGTGACACACGGCCATGAGGCCCCATGGGGACTTGGGGACACGGTGTATGGCCGTGGAGCTCCACAGGGACTTGGGGCCGTGGGGCATGGACACGAAACCCCATGGGGATTTGGGGCCACGGCACGTGGACGTGGAGCCCCACGGGGACTTGAAGTCACGGCACATGGACACGAGGCCCCATGGGGACTTGGACCATGGGGTCACAGGTCCATGGGTGATGACACACGGACACGAAACCCCGTGGGGACTTGGGGCCAAGACACACGGCCATGGAGATCCGTGGCAATTTGGGGCCGTGACACGTGGACAGGAAACCCCATGGGGATTTGGGGCCATGGCACGTGGACGTGGAGCTCCACGGGGACTCGGGGCCGTGACACGCAGACGTGGAGCTCCATGGGGACTTGGGGTCACGGCACATGGACACGAAACCCCATGGGGACTTGGGGCCATGGCACGTGGACGTGGAGCTCCATGGGGACTTGGGGCTGTGACACGTGGACACGAAACCCCATGGGGACTTGGGGCCATGGCACACGGCCACGAGGCCCCACGGGGACTTGGGGACACGGTGTATGGCCATGGAGCTCCACGGGGACTCGGGGCCGTGACACGCGGACACGGAGCCCCTCGGGGACCTCGCTCCCCACACGCCGCCCCCCTCATCCCCGTCCCCCCATCCCCGTCCCCGCAGGCCAGCTGTCGGGCGCCCACACCCGCCTGGAGCTGCACAGCATCGAGACGGGGATGGTGACGGAGCGGCGCTTCCTGGCCGCCGTCCCCTCCAACTTCCTGGGCCACCTCAGCGGCCTCCTCTTCAACGGCCTCCCCTACCTCGACCTCTGCAAGAACGGCGACCTCAGCTCCGCCTGCGAGCTCAACGCCCGCTTCGGCCGCCGCGCCATCGTGGCCGACCCCGTGGCCTTCCGGGGCCGCGGCTCCTACGTGGCGCTGGCCACGCTGCAGGCCTACGGCTCCATGCACCTCTTCTTCCAGTTCCGCACCTCGGCCCCCGACGGCCTCCTGCTCTTCAACGGCGGCGACGGCAACGACTTCCTGGCCGTCGAGCTCGTCAAGGGGTGAGGGGGTTGGGGGGGGGTTGGGGGGGGGGTTTGGAGGCCTTAGGGGGTGCTCGGGGACCTTCTGGGGGACCTTGGGGAGCTCTTGGGGACCTCTTGGGGTGCTTGGGGACCTGCTGGGGGACCTTGGGGACCTCTTGGGGTGCTTGGGGACCTGCTGGGGGACCTTGGGGAGCTCCTAGGGAGCTTGGGGACCTCATGGGGGCCTCTTGGGGTGCTCGGGGACCTTCTGGGAACCTCTTGGGGAGCTTGGGGACCTCGGGGACCTTGGGGAGCTCCTGGGGACCTCTTGGGGTGCTCAGGGGCCTCCTGGGGACCTCTTGGGGTGCTCGGGGACCTTCTGGGAACCTCTTGGGGAGCTTGGGGACCTCGGGGACCTTGGGGAGCTCCTGGGGACCTCTTGGGGTGCTCGGGGACCTTCTGGGAACCTCTTGGGGAGCTTGGGGACCTCGGGGACCTTGGGGACCTCCTGGGAACCTCTTGGGGATCTTCTGGGGGACCTTGGAGACCTCTTGGGGCGCTTGGGGACCTCCTGGGAACCTCTTGGGGATCTCCTGGGGGACCTTAGGGGGGATTGGGGGGGTTTGGGGGGGTTGGGGGGGGTCCTGGAGGCCTGAGGGGGTGCTTGGGGACCTTCTGGGGGACCTTGGGGAGCTCTTGAGGTGCTTGGGGACCTCACGGGGACCTCTTGGGGTGCTTGGGGGCCTCCTAGGGGACCTTGGGGATCTCCTGGGGGACCTGGGGGTGATCAGGGAGCTTGGGGACCTTGGGGACCTCCTAGGGGACCTTGGGGAGCTCCTGGGGACCTCTTGGGGTACTTGGGGACCTCCTGGGGGACCTCTTGGGGTGCTTGGGGGCCTCCTGGGGACCTCTTGGGGATCTCCTGGGGGACCTTGGAGACCTCTTGGGGCGCTCGGGGACCTTCTGGGAACCTCTTGGGGTGCTTGGGGACCTCCTGGGGACCTGGGGATGATCGAGGAGCTTGGGGACCTTGGGGACCTCCTAGGGGACCTTGGGGTGCTCCTGGGGACCTCTTGGGGTGCTTGGGGACCTCCTGGGGACCTGGGGGTGATCGAGGAGCTTGGGGACCTTGGGGACCTCCTAGGGGACCTTGGGGTGCTCCTGGGGACCTCTTGGGGTGCTTGGGGACCTCCTGGGGACCTGGGGGTGATGGGGGACCTTGGGGAGCTCCTGGGGTGCTTGGGGACCTCTTGGGGTGCTCGGGGGCCTCCTGGGAACCTCTTGGGGATCTCCTGGGGGACCTTGGGGGGGATTGGGGGGGTTGGGGCGGGGTTGGGGGGGTCCTGGAGGCCTTAGGGGGTGCTTGGGGACCTTCTGGGGGACCTTGGGGAGCTCTTGGGGTGCTTGGGGACCTCCTGGGGACCTTGGGGAGCTCCTGGGGACCTCTTGGGGTGCTTGGGGACCTCCTGGGGACCTCTTGGGGACCTGGGGGTGCTTGGGGACCTCCTGGGGGACCTCAGGGACCTCCTGGGGTGCTTGGGGAGGTTGGGGGCCTCCGGGGGACCTTGGGGTGCTCAGGGACCTCCTGGGGACCCCCTGAGCCTCTCGGGGACCTCGGGGACCTCCCGGACCCCCGTGGGATCCTGGGGACGTCCCCCTGGGCTCAGGCCCCTCCCCTTTTAATCAGCCCCGCCCCTCCGCTCAGGCCCCGCCCCCTCCGTTCAGACCCCGCCCCCCCGAGCTCAGGCCCCTCCCCCTTTGGTCAGGCCCCGCCCCCGGGCTCAGACCACGCCCCCTGGGCTCAGGCCACGCCCCTTGGGTGCAGACCACGCCCCCCGCCTTAGGTACCCCCATTACGTCTTCAACCTGGGCGATGGCCCCCTGGGCTCAGGCCCCTCCCCCTCCGGTCAGGCCCCGCCCCCTTCGGTCAGGCCCCGCCTCCTGGCTCAGGCCACGCCCCCTGACTCAGGCCCCGCCCCCTGACTCAGGCCCCGCCCCCTGACTCAGGCCCCGCCCCCTGGCTCAGACCACGCCCCCTGGCTCAGGCCCCGCCCCCTGGCTCAGGCCCCGCCCCCTGACTCAGGCCACGCCCCCTGGCTCAGGCCCCGCCCCCTGGCTCAGGCCCCGCCCCCTGACTCAGGCCCCGCCCCCTGACTCAGGCCCCGCCCCCTGACTCAGGCCACGCCCCCTGACTCAGGCCACGCCCCCTGACTCAGGCCCCGCCCCTTGACTCAGGCCACGCCCCCTGGCTCAGGCCCCGCCCCCCTGACTCAGGCCCCGCCCCCTGGCTCAGGCCACGCCCCCTGGCTCAGGCCACGCCCCCTGGCTCAGGCCCCGCCCCCTGACTCAGGCCCCGCCCCCTGACTCAGGCCCCGCCCCCTGACTCAGACCCCGCCCCCTGACTCAGACCCCGCCCCTGGCTCAGGCCACGCCCCCCTGACTCAGGCCCCGCCCCCTGGCTCAGACCACCCCCCGGGCTCAGGCCCCGCCCCCTGACTCAGGCCACGCCCCTCGGGCTCAGGCCCCGCCCCCTGGCTCAGGCCCCGCCCCCTGGCTCAGGCCCCGCCCCCTGGCTCAGGCCCCGCCCCCTGACTCAGGCCACGCCCCCTGGCTCAGGCCCCGCCCCCTGACTCAGGCCCCGCCCCCTGGCTCAGGCCCCGCCCCCTGACTCAGGCCCCGCCCCCTGGCTCAGGCCCCGCCCCCTGACTCAGGCCCCGCCCCCTGACTCAGGCCCCGCCCCCTGGCTCAGGCCCCGCCCCCTGACTCAGGCCCCGCCCCCTGGCTCAGGCCCCGCCCCTGACTCAGGCCCCGCCCCCTGACTCAGGCCCCGCCCCCTGACTCAGGCCACGCCCCCTGGCTCAGGCCCCGCCCCCTGGCTCAGGCCCCGCCCCCTGGCTCAGGCCCCGCCCCCTGACTCAGGCCCCGCCCCCTGACTCAGGCCACGCCCCCTGGCTCAGGCCCCGCCCCCTGGCTCAGGCCCCGCCCCTGGCTCAGGCCCCGCCCCTGGCTCAGGCCCCGCCCCCCTGGCTCAGGCCCCCCCCCCCCGGTGCAGGTACATCCACTACGTGTTCGACCTGGGCGACGGCCCCTCGCTGATGAAGGGCAACTCGGAGCAGCCGCTGCACGACGGGCGCTGGCACGAGGTGGCCGTGGCCCGCGAGGGGGGCGCCCTGCACGCGCTGCGGGTGGACGGGCGCCCCGTCACCCAGCACGGCCAGGGGGCGCGCAACCTCGACCTGAAGGGTGAGCGGGGGGGGGGGGCGAGGGGGGGGGGGGGGGGGGGCATCTATGGGGGGGGAACCTGGGGGGGGGAGCTGGGGGGGGAACCTATGGGGGGGGGGGGAACCTAGGGGGGGGGGGGAACATATTGGGGGGGGGGACCTGGGGGGGGGGGGAGCTGGGGGGGGGCATCTATGGGGGGGGCATCTATGGAGGGGGGACCTGTGGGGAGGGCACCTATGGGGGGGGGGGGACCTGGGGGGTGCCTATGGGGGGGGGCATCTATGGGGGGGGGAACATATTGGGGGGGGGACCTGTGGGGGGGGGGGACACCTGTGGGGGGGGGAGCCTATGGGGGGGGAACCTATGGGGGGGTGCCTATGGGGGGACAGCTAAGGGGGGGGGGGACCTGTGGGGGGGGAACCTATGGGGGGGGAGCTGGGGGGGCACTTATAGGGGGGGGACCTGTGGGGGGGAACCTGTGGGGGGGGTACCTATGGGGGGGGCACCTGGGGGGGCGCCTATGGGGGGGGCACCTATGGGGGGGGGGGAGCTGTGGGGGGGGAACCTATGGGGGGGGTGCCTATGGGGGGACAGCTATGGGGGGGGGACCTGTGGGGGGGGAACCTATGGGGGGGGGAGCTGGGGGGGGGCACTTATAGGGGGGGGACCTGTGGGGGGGAACCTGTGGGGGGGGATGCCTATGGGGGGGGGCACCTGGGGGGGGAACCTGTGGGGGGGGGAACCTGTGGGGGGAACCTATGGGGGGGGGACCTGTCGGGGGGGGAGCCTATAAGGGGGAGAGCTGGGGGGGCACTTATGGGGGGGCACCTATGGAGGGGGACCTGTGGGGAGGGCACCTATGGGGGGGACACCTGGGGGGGGGTGCCTATGGGGGGGGCATCTATGGGGGGAACATATTGGGGGGGACCTGTGGGGGGGGGGAGCTGGGGGGGGCGAGGGGGGGGAACCTATGGGGGGGGGCAACTATGGGGGGGGACGTATGGGGGGGGACATGGGGGAGGGCGCCTATGGGGGGGGTACCTATGGGGGGGGGGAGCTGTGGGGGGGAACCTATGGGGGGTGCCTATGGGGGGACAGCTATGGGGGGGGGGACCTGTGTGGGGGGAGCCTATGGGGGGGGGTGAGTGGGGGGAACCTATGGGGGGGCATCTATGGGGGGACAGCTATGGGGGGGGGACACCTGTGGGGGGAACCTATGGGGGGTACCTATGGGGGGGGGCAGCTGGGGGGCGCCCATGGGGGGGGACCTGGGGGGGGGGACCTGTGGGGGGAATCTATGGGGGGCGCCTATGGGGGGGTCCTGTGGGGGGCACCCATGGGGGAGGCAGCTATGGGGGGGGGGGGGGGCGCCTATGGGGGCGGAACCTGTGGGGGGGCACCTATGGGGGTGCCTATGGGGGGGCACCTATGGGGGGGGTGAACCTGGGGGGGGGTGCCTACGGGGGGCACCTATGGGGGAGGACACCTATGGGGGGGCACCAATGGGGGGGGGCACCTATGGGGGGGCTATAAAGGGGGGGGGTCACCCAAGGGGGGTCTGTAAAGGGGGGTGATGGAAGAGGGGGTGATGGAAGGGGGGTGATGGAAGGGGTTGTCAGTGGGGTCTCCCCCCCTGTGCCCCCCCCCCCGACACCCGGTGCCCCCCCCCAGGGGAGCTGTTCGTGGGGGGGCCCCTCGGGCGCTGCTGGGGCGCCTGCCGCGCCTGGTGGCCTCGCGGGGGGGCTTCCAGGGCTGCCTGGCCTCCCTCGACCTCAACGGGCGCCTGCCCGACCTGCTGGGGGACGCGCTGCACCGCGGGGGGGGCGTCCAGCGGGGCTGCCAGGGTGAGTGGGGGGGGGGCTGGGGGGTACATGGGGGTTGGGGGGGATATGGGGGGGTTTGGGGGGGATATGGGGGGATATCGGGGGGTTTGGGGGATGCGCTGCACGGCGGGGGGCATCCAGCGGGGCTGCCAGGGTGAGTGGGGGGGGGGGGGGGGGGGGGTACGGGGGGATTGGGGGGGTTTGGGGGGGATATGGGGGGGTTTGGGGGGATACGGGGGGTTTGGGGGGGGGTTTGGGGGGGGGGTTATGGGGGGGGGTTTGGGGGGGGGGATATGGGGGGGGTTGGGGGGGGTATGGGGGGGGGATATGGGGGGGATATGGGGGGTTTGGGGGGGATATGGGGGGGGTTGGGGGGGATACAGGGGGATATGGGGGGGTTGGGGGGGATATGGGGGGCTTTGGGGGGGTATGGGGGGATATGGGGGGGGTTTGGGGGGGTTGGGACGTGCTGCACCGCGGGGGGGCGTCCAGCGGGGCTGCCAGGGTGAGTGGGGGGGGGCCGGGGGGGTACGGGGGGGTTGGGGGGGATATGGGGGGGTTTGGGGGGGATATGGGGGGGGGTATGGGGGGGATATGGGGGGATATGGGGGGTTTGGGATGCGCTGCACGGCAGGGGGGGGGCATCCAGCGGGGCTGCCAGGGTGAGTGGGGGGCTGGGGGGTACGGGGGGGTACGGGGGGGGTTATAGGGGGATATGGGGGGGGGTATGGGGGGGATACAGGGGGATATGGGGGGGGGGTTGGGGGGGGGATATGGGGGGGGTGGGGGGGTATGGGGGGGGGTGGGGGGGATATGGGGGGTTTGGGGGGGATATGGGGGGGGGGGGTGGGGGGGGATACGGGGGGGGATATGGGGGGGTTTGGGGGGGGGGATATGGGGGGGGGTTTGGGGGGGGTATGGGGGGGATATGGGGGGGGGTTTGGGGGGGGGGTTGGGACGCGCTGCACCGCGGGGGGCGTCCAGCGGGGCTGCCAGGGTGAGTGGGGGGGCTGGGGGGGTACGGGGGGGGGGGGGTTTGGGGGGGGGGTTATAGGGGGATATGGGGGGGATATGGGGGGGGTTGGGGGGATATGGGGGGATATGGGGGGGTTTGGGGGGCTTGGGGAAACGGGGGGGGTATGGGGGGGTTTGGGGGGCTACGGGGGGGGTCTGGGGTAAATGGGGGGGGAAATGCAGAGGGGGGCGCAGGGGGGCGCCCAGCGCTTCTGGGGTTGGAGTGGGGGGTCTGCAAGAGGGGCTCCCGTTCCCATCACTTAAAGCGGGCTGGAGGAGGCGCCACCCATGGGTGCCCCCTTGTTGCTGTACCCCCACCCATGGGTGCCCCCCCCTTGTGTCCCCCCCCAGGCCCCAGCACGACGTGCGCCGAGGATTCGTGCGCCAACCAGGGCGTGTGCCTGCAGCAGTGGGACGGCTTCAGCTGCGACTGCTCCATGAGCGCCCACCGCGGCCCCGCCTGCACCGAGCGTGGGTCCCGGGGGTCCGGGGGGTCCGGGGGGTCCTGGGGGTCCTGGGAGGGGTCCTGAGGGGTTTTGGGGGCTCCCGGGGGTTTTGGGGGGGGGGTCCGGGGGGTTTTGGAGGGGGTCCTGGGGGGTTTGGGGGGGTCCCAGGACCCTTTGCATGAGGAGCGGGGGCGTTGCGCAGGGTCCCCGGGTCCCCCCCCAGTGCGTTGTGCGAGGTGCAGGGGTCCCCTCGTGCGTTGCACGGGGTCTTTGTGTCCCCACGTGTGCGTTGCACAAGTCTCGGGAGTCCCCACGTGCATTGCACGAGGTGCAGGGGTCCCCTTGTGCATTGCACGGGGTCCCCTTCTGCATTGCACAAGTCTCAGGAGTCCCCCCGTGCATTGCACGAGGTGCAGGTTCCACAGCGCGTGGTGCACCGGGGAGTCCCCCCCTGGCATTGCACGAGGTGCAGGGGACCCCCTGTGCGTTGCACGGGGTCTTTGTGTCCCCATGTGTGTGTTGCACGAGGTGCAGGACTCCTCTTGTGCATTGCACGGGGTCTGTGTGTCCTTCGTGCATTGCACGGGGTCCCCAGGTGTGCGTTGCACAAGTCTTGGGAGTCCCCACGTGCATTGCGTGAGGTGCAGGGGTCTCCATGTGCATTGCACGAGGTGCAGGGCTCCTCTTGTGCGTTGCACGCGGTCTTTGTGTCCCCGGGTGTGCGTTGCACAAGTCTGAGGAGTCCTCCCCATGCATTGCACAAGGTGCAGGGGTCCCCACGTGCGTTGCACGGGGTCCTTGTGTCCCCATGTGTGTGTTGCACGAGGTGCAGGAGCCCCGTGTGCGTTGCACGGGGTCCTTGTGTCCCCATGTGTGCGTTGCACGAGGTGCAGGAGTCCCGTGTGCGTTGCATGGGGTCCCCGTGTGTGTTGCACAGGTTCTTTGTGTCCCCAGGTGCGTTGCACAAGTCTCGGGAGTCCCCCGTGCATTGTGTGAGGTGCAGGGGTCCCCACGTGCGTTGCACGGGGTCTTTGTGTCCCCATGTGTGTGTTGCACGAGGTGCAGGGGTCCCCTTGTGCGTTGCACGGGGTCTGTGTGTCCCTTCGTGCATTGCACGAGGTGCAGGGGTCCCTTGTGCGTTGCACGGGGTCCCCAGGTGCGTTGCACAGGCTCTTTGTGTCCCCAGGTGCGTTGCACAAGTCTCAGGAGTCCCCATGTGCATTGCACAGGGTCCTCGTGTCCCCACGTGCATTGCACAAGGTGCAGGAGTGCTCACGTGCGTTGCACGGGGTCCCTGTGCAAGTTGCACGAGGTGCAGGGGGCCCCCTGTGCATTGCACGTGGTTTTGTGTCCCTTCGTGCATTGCACAAGTCCCAGGAGCCCCCACGTGCGTCGCACGGGGCCCCTGTGCCCACTTGTGCATTGCACAAGTCCCAGGAGCCCCCACGTGCGTCGCACGGGGCCCCTGTGCCCACTTGTGCATTGCACAAGTCCCAGGAGCCCCCACGTGCGTCGCACGGGGCCCCTGTGCCCACTTGTGCATTGCACAAGTCCCAGGAGCCCCCACGTGCGTCGCACGGGGTCTTTGTGTCCCCGTGTGTGGTGCACAAGGAACCCCCGTGCACCTTGCACGGGCCTCCGCGTGTCCCCTCGTGCGTTGCACGAGTCTCGGGAGTCCCCACGTGCAGGGATGTGTGGGGCGGGGATGTGGGGCAGGGAGATGTGGGGCAGGGAGATGTGGGGCAGGGATGTGGGGCAGGGGGATGTGGGGCAGGGGGATGTGGGGCAGGGGGATGTGGGGCAGGGCGATGCTATGGGGCTGGAGGCTGCTGGGGGCTTCGGGGGGTCCTTGTGGGGTCTCTACGGGGTCTCTGTAGGTCCTTGTAGGGTTTTTGGGGGGGTCTCGATGGGGTCTCCGTGGGTCCTTGTGGGGTCTCCGTGGGGTCTCTATAGGTCCTGGTGGGGCTCTGTGGGGTCTCTATAGGTTCCTGTGGGTCTCCGTGGGGTCTCTATAGGTCCTGGTGGGGCTCTGTGGGGTCTCTATAGGTTCCTGTGGGTCTCCGTGGGGTCTCTATAGGTCCTCGTGGAGCTCTATGGGGTCTCTATAGGTCCTTGTAGGGTTTTTGGGGGTCTCTATAGGTCTCCATGGGTCCCTGGGGGCTTCCTGGGTCCCCACGGGGTCTCTATGGGGTCTCTATAGGTTCCTGTGGGGCTCTATGGGGTCTCTATAGGTCCTTGTAGGGTTTTTGGGGGGGTCTCGATGGGGTCTCCGTGGGTCCTTGTGGTTCCCTATGGGGTCTCTATAGGTCTCCGTGGGTCCTTGTAGGGTCCCTATAGATCCTCGTGGAGCTCTATGGGGTGTCCATAGGTCCCTGTAGGATTTTCTTGGGGTCCCCGTGGGGTCTCTACAGGTCCTTGTGGGGCTCTGTGGGGTCTCCGTGGGTCCCTGTGGGGTCTCCGTGGGGTCTCCGTGGGTCCTTATAGGATTTCTGTGGGGTCTCTGTGGGGTCTCCGTGGGGTCTCCGTGGGTCCTTATAGGATTTCCGTGGGGTCTCCGTAGGGTCTCCGTGGGGTCTCCGTGGGGTCTCCGTGACCCCTTGTAGGATTTCTGTGGGGTCTCCGTGGGTCCTTATAGGATTTCCGTGGGGTCTCCATGGGGTCTCCGTGGGTCCTTATAGGATTTCCGTGGGGTCTCCATGGGGTCTCTGTGGGTCCATATAGGATTTCCGTGGGGTCTCCATGGGTCCTTATAGGATTTCCGTGGGGTCTCCGTGGGTCCTTATAGGATTTCCGTGGGGTCTCCGTGGGTCCATATAGGATTTCCGTGGGGTCTCCGTGGGTCCATATAGGATTTCCGTGGGGTCTCCGTGGGTCCTTATAGGATTTCCGTGGGGTCTCCGTGGGTCCTTATAGGATTTCCGTGGGGTCTCCGTGGGTCCATATAGGATTTCCGTGGGGTCTCCATGGGTCCTTATAGGATTTCCGTGGGGTCTCCGTGGGTCCTTATAGGATTTCCGTGGGGTCTCTGTGGGGTCTCCGTGGGTCCTTATAGGATTTCCGTGGGGTCTCCGTGGGTCCTTATAGGATTTCCGTGGGGTCTCTGTGGGGTCTCCGTGGGTCCATATAGGATTTCCGTGGGGTCTCCGTGGGTCCTTATAGGATTTCCGTGGGGTCTCTGTGGGGTCTCCGTGGGTCCTTATAGGATTTCCGTGGGGTCTCCGTGGGGTCTCCGTGGGTCCTTATAGGATTTCCGTGGGGTCTCTGTGGGGTCTCCGTGGGGTCTCCGTGACCCCTTGTAGGATTTCCGTGGGGTCTCCGTGGGTCCTTATAGGATTTCTGTGGGGTCTCCGTGGGGTCTCCGTGGGTCCTTATAGGATTTCTGTGGGGTCTCCATGGGGTCTCCGTGGGTCCTTATAGGATTTCCGTGGGGTCTCTGTGGGGTCTCCGTGACCCCTTATAGGATTTCCGTGGGGTCCCCGTGGGGTCTCCATGGGTCCTTATAGGATTTCCGTGGGGTCTCCGTGGGGTCTCCATGGGTCCTTATAGGATTTCCGTGGGGTCTCCGTGGGTCCTTATAGGATTTCCGTGGGGTCTCCGTGGGGTCTCCGTGGGGTCTCCGTGGGGTCTCTGTGGGGTCTCCGTGGGGTCTCTGTGGGGTCTCCGTGGGTCCTTATAGGATTTCTGTGGGGTTCCCGTGGGGTCTCCGTGGGGTCTCCGTGACCCCTTGTAGGATTTCCGTGGCGTCTCCGTGGGTCCTTATAGGATTTCCGTGGGGTCCCCGTGGGGTCCCCGTGGATCCTCCCCGTGCCCCTCCCCCCGGGGCGGCGGCGTTGGCGTTGTGGGGTGCTCCCCGTGGGGTCCCCCCCCCCCCCCCTCCGTGGGTCGCGCCGCGGCCCCTCCCCCCCGCGCCCCTCCCCCCGGCCCTCCCCCTCCGCCGCCCCTCCCGCTGCAGCAGCCGCCGCCGCCGCCGCCCCACGGCCACCCGCGGCCCCTCCGCGCCCCACGGCGCCCCGCAGCGCCCCGCACCGCGCCCCACGGGAGCCGCCGCCGCCGCCCGCCAGGCCAGAGACCCCCCCCCCCCCCCCCCGCCGCCCCCATCCCCCCCCCCACCCGACCCCTCCTCATCTTCAGCGGCCTCGGCAGCTGCCCGCAGCCCCCCGCCCCACAGCCTCCTGCCCCACATCCCCGCCCCACAGCTCCCCATCTCCCCCGCCCCACATCTCCCCATCCTCCGGCCCCACATCTCCCCCCCATCTCCCCCACCCCACATCCCCCCCACCCCACATCTCCCCATCCTCCATCCCCCAGCCCCACATCCCCCCATCTCCCCCGCCCCACAACTCCCCGTCCCTCCAGCCCCACATCTCCCAGCCCCACATCTCCCGGCCCCACACCCTCCTGCCCCACATCTCCCCATCCATCAGCCTCCGGCCCCACATCTCCCCCGCCCCACATCGTCTGGACCCACATCCTCCAGCCCCACATCTCCCCCACCCCACATCTCCCCATCCCTCAGCCTCCATCCCCTGCCCCACATCTCCCCGCCCCACATCCCCACCCCACATCTCCCCATCTTCCATCTCCCCTGCCCCACATCTCGCCCCACATCTCGCCCCACATCTCCCTGCCCCACACCCCTGCCCCACATCCCCCTGCCCCACATCTCCCCATCTCCTCCGCCCCCACAACTCCCCATCCCTCCAGCCCCACATCTCCCCCGCCCCACATCCCCCCAGCCCCACATCTCCCCACCCTCCATCCCCTGCCCCACATCCCCCTGCCCCACATCCCCCTGCCCCACATCTCCCCATCCCTCAGCCTCCATCCTCCATCCCCTGCCCCACATCCCCCCTGCCCCACATCTCCCCCAGCCCCACATCCCCCAGCCCCACATCCCCGCCCCACATCTCCCCATCTTCCATCTCCCCTGCCCCACATCTCGCCCCACATCTCCCTGCCCCACACCCCTGCCCCACATCCCCCTGCCCCACATCTCCCCCATCTCCTCCGCCCCACAACTCCCCATCCCTCCAGCCCCACATCTCCCCCGCCCCACATCCCCCCAGCCCCACATCTCCCCACCCTCCATCCCCTGCCCCACATCCCCCTGCCCCACATCCCCCTGCCCCACATCCCCCAGCCCCACATCCCCCTGCCCCACATCTCCCCATCCCTCAGCCTCCATCCTCCATCCCCTGCCCCACATCTCCCCCAGCCCCACATCCCCCAGCCCCACATCCCTGCCCCACATCCCCCAGCCCCACATCTCCCAGCCCCCCCCCCGCCCCCCCCCCCCCCCCCGCCCTCCCCCCCCCGGGCCATGCTCGACCCCTCTGAGCCCCCCCCCCCCCCGCCCCCCGCGCCCTGGCCCCCCCGCAGGCGGCGCCGAGCCCCGGGGGGGGGGATCCAGGGCCCCCGCCCCGGGGGGGGGCACTCGGGGTTCCCCCCCCCCCCCAGCAGGCCCCCCCCTTCCCACTTCCGGCCTATTTTGGGGTGATTTTGGGGGAATTCGGGGCCGGCCCCGTTTTGGGGTGATTTGGGGGTGATTCGGGGCCTCCCCAGCCCCATTTCTGGGGGGGGTTTCAGCCCCCCCCCGGGCAGATTTTGGGGTCCCCCAGCCCCTTTTTTGGGGGGGGGGTCGGGGCCGGGTCGGGGCCTTCCCGTTTTTTTTTTTTTGGGGGGGGGGGGCTCGAAGCTGCGCGGCCCCGTTTTGGGGTGGATCGGGGCAGATTTGGGGCTCCCCGGTCCCTTAAAGGGTGATTTCCACCCCCCCCCCCATATTTTGGGGTGAATTGGGGCTGATTTGGGTCCCCCTCCCCATTTTGGGGTGAATTGGGGCTGATTTGGGTCCCCCTCAGCTTTTGGGGTGAATTGGGGCTGATTTGGGTCCCCCTCCCCATTTTGGGGTGAATTGGGGCTGATTTGGGTCCCCCTCCCCATTTTGGGGTGAATTGGGGCTGATTCGGGTTCCCCCATTTTGGGGTGAATTGGGGCTGATTTGGGCCCCCTCAGCTTTTTGGGGTGAATTGGGGCTGATTTGGGTCCCCCCCCATTTTGGGGTGAATTGGGGCTGATTCGGGCCCCCCTCGTTTTGGGGTCACCCCCCCCACCCCCTTTTGGGGTGCCCCCCCGCCCACCTCGGGGGCTCCCCCTATTTTAGGGGCTCCCTTTTAGCCCCCCCCCTTTTAGCCCCCCCCCCTTTTAGCCCCCCCCTTTTAGCCCCCCCCCCTTTAGCCCCCATCCCCCATTTCAGGACCCCCCTCCCCATTTTTAGGGGCTCGCCCCCCCCCTTCAAGGTGCTCCTCCCATCCCCCCCCCCCCCCCAATTTTAGGGGCTCCCTCCCCCCAATTTCCCCCCCCCCCCCCCCTTTTAGGGGCTGCCCCCCATCTCCCCCCTCATTTAACCCCCCCCCCTTTTAAGGGGTCCCCCCCCTTTGCCCCCCCATTTTAGGGGGCTCCCCCCATCTCCCCCCCCACTTTAGGGGCTCCCTCCCCATTTACCCCCCCATTTACCCCCCCATCCCCCCCCCATTTCCCCCCCCCATTTTAGGGGCTCCCCCCCCATTTCCCCCCCCCCATCTCCCCCCCCATCTAACCCCTTTTCCCCCCCACCCCCCCATTTACCCCCCCATTTCCCCCCCCCCCATCCCCCCCCCCCCCCCATTTTAGGGGCTCCCCCCATTTACCCCCCATTTACCCCCCCTCACCCCCCCACCCCCCCATTTCCCCCCCATCCCCCCCCCCCCCCCCCCCCCCCATTTTAGGGGCTCCCCCCCCATCTAAGCCCCCTCACCCCCCACCCCCCATTTCCCCCCCCCATCCCCCCCATTTCCCCCCCCCCCCACCTAACCCCCCTCACCCCCCCACCCCCCATTTACCCCCCCCCATTTCCCCCCCCACTTTAGGGGCTCCCCCCCCCCCCAACCCCACCCCCCCCATCCCCCCCACTTTAGGCCCCCCCCCCCCCATGGCGGGGGGGCGCTGAGCGGCATGGGGGGGGCGCTGGGGCTGGCGCTGCTGGCGCTGGGGGCGCTGTGGGGGGGGCGCGGGGGGCGCGGGTGTCCTCCAGCCTGTCCAGCACCCACCACGTGCACCACTTCCACCGGCACCGCGCCGGGCCCGTCGCCATCAACCGCGCGCCCTTCCTCACCCGCGGCGCCCACGGTGAGCCTGCCTCCCCCCCCTCCTCCTCCTCTTTGGCCTTCCTCCTCCTCCTCCTCCTCCTCCACCTCTTCGTCTTTGGCCTTCCTCCTCCTCCTCTTCCTTCTAGTCTTCCTCCTTCCTCCTCTTCCTCATCCTCCTTCTCTTCCTCATCCCCCTGGCCCTTCGTCCTCCTCCTCCTCCTCCTCCTCCTCCTCCTCCTCCTCCTCCTCCTCTTCTTTCTAGTCTTCCTCCTCCCTCCTCTTCCTCCTCTTCCTCCTCCTCCTCCCCCTCCTCCTCTTTGGCCTTCCTCCTCCTCCTCTTCTTTCTAGTCTTCCTCCTTCCTCCTCCTCCTCCTCCTCTTCGTCCTAGTCTTCCCCCACCCTCCTCCTCCTGGTCTTCCTCCTCCTCCTCTTCCTCCTCTTTGGCCTTCCTCCTCCTCTTCCTTCTAGTCTTCCTCCTTCCTCCTTCTCTATGTCCTAGTCTTCCTCTCCTCCTCCTCCTCCTCCTCCTGGTCTTCCTCCTCCTCCTCCTCTTTCTTCTAGTCTTCCTCCTCCTCCTCCTCTTCTTCCTCTCCTCCTTCTCCTTCTCTTTGTCCTAGTCTTCTTCCTCCTCCTCCTCATCTTCCTCCTCCTCCTCTTTGGCCTTCCTCCTCCTCCTCTTCTTTCTAGTCTTCCTCCTCCTCCTCCTCCTCCTCCTCCTCCTCCTCATCCTCCTGGTCTTCCTCCTCCTCCTCTTCCTTCTAGTCTTCCTCCTCCTCCTCCTCCTCTTTGGCCTTCCTCCTCCTCCTCTTCTTTCTAGTATTCCTCCTCCTCCTCCTCCTCCTCCTCCTCCTCTTTGGCCTTCCTCCTCCTGTTCTTCCTCCTCATCTTCCTCCTCCTCCTCTTTGGCCTTCCTCCTCCTCCTCCTCTTCTTTCTAGTCTTCCTCTCCTCCTCCTCCTCCTCCTCCTCCTCCTCCTCCGCCTCCTCATCCCCCTGGCCTTCCTCCTCCTCTTCCTCCTCTTTGGCCTTCTTCCTTCTTCTCTTCGTCCTACTCTTCCTCCATCCTCCTCTTCTTCCCTGGCCTTCCTCCTCCTCCTCCTCTTTGGCCTTCCTCCTCCTGTTCTTCCTCCTCCTCCTCCTCCTCCTCCTCCTCCTCTTTGGTCTTCCTCCTCCTCTTCTTTCTAGTCTTCCTCCGTCCACCTCTTCCTCCTCCTCTTCCTCCTCCTCTTCCTCCTCCTCCTCCTCCTCCTCCTCCTCCTCCTCCTCCTCCTCCTCCTTGGCCTTCTTCCTTCTTCTCTTTGTCCTAGTCTTCCTCTGCCCTCCTCCTCCTCCTGGCCTCCCTCCTCCTCCTCTTCCTTCTAGTCTTCCTCCTTCTTCCTCCTCCTCCTCATCTTCATCCTAGTCTTCCTCCTCCTCCACATTTTCCTCCTCCTCCTGGTCTTCCTCCTCCTCCTCCTCCTCCTCCTCCTCCTCCTCTTTGTCCTCATCTTCCTCCTCCTCTTCCTCCAAGTCTTCCTCCTCCTCCTCCTCTTTGGCCTTCCTCCTCTTCCTCATTCTGGTCTTCCTCCTCCTCCTCCTCGCCTTCCTCCTCCTTCTCATTGTCCTAGTCTTCCTCCCCTCTCCTCCTCCTCCTCCTCCTCCTCCGAGTCTTCCTTCCCTCCTCCTCCTCCTCTTTGGCCTTCTTCCTTCTTCTCTTCCTCCAAGTCTTCCTCCTCTTCCTCCTCTTTGGCCTTCCTCCTCCTCTTCCTTGTCCTGGTCTTCCTCCTCCTCGCCTTCCTCCTCCTTCTCTTTGTCCTAGTCTTCCTCCCCTCTCCTCCTCCTCCTCCTCCTGGTCTTCCTTCCCTCCTCCTCCTCCTCCTCCTCCTCTTCCATCACCTTTCTCTTTCTTTTCCATCCTCTTCCTCGCCCCTCCTCCTCCTCTTCCTCGCCTTCCTCCTCCATTTTCCTCTTCTTCACCTTCCTCCTCTACCACCTTCCTCTTCATCTTCCTCCTCCTCCTCACCTCCCTCTTCCTCCTCCTCCTTTTCCACACCTTCCTTCTCCATCATCTTCCTCCTCTCCTCCTCCTCCTCCTTCTCTCCTTCTTCCTCCATCACCTTCCTCCTCCTCCTCCTCCTCCTCACCTCCCTCTTCCTCCTCCTTTTCCACACCTTCCTTCTCCATCATCTTCCTCCTCTCCTCCTCCTCCTCCTTCTCTCCTTCTTCCTCCATCACCTTCCTCCTCCTCACCTTCCTCTTCCTCCTCCTCTTCCTCACCTTCTTCCTCCTCCTTCCTTCCCTTCCTTCTCCTCCTCCTCTTCTCTTCCTCCTCATTCTCGTTTTCCTCACCTTCCTCCTCCTCTTCCTCACCTCTCTTCCTCCTCCATCACCTTCCTCTTCCTCGCCTTCCTCCTCGTTCTCATTTTCTTCGCCTTCCTCCTCCTCTCTCTCTTCCTCCTCCTCTTTCTCACCTTCCTCTTCATCCTTCTCCATCACCTTCCTCCTCCTCCTCACCTCCCTTTTCTTCCTCCTCCATCATCTTCCTCACCTTCTTTGCCTCCCCCTCTTCCTCCTCGCCTTCCTCCTCCATCGCCTTCCTGTTCCTTGCTCTCCTCTTCCTCACCTTCTTCTTCCCCCTCCTCCTCTTCCTCACCTTCTTCTTCCTCCTCCTCCTCTTCCTCACCTTCTTCCTCCTCCTCCTCACCTCCCTCTTCTTCCTCCTCCTCCTCCCCCTTTCTCTTTCTCTTCGCCTTCCTCCTCGCCTTCTTCCTCCTCCTCATCCTCCTCTCTCTCGCCTTCCCCTTCTTCTTTTTCTCACCTTCCTCCTCGCCATCTTCCTCCTCCACTGGCCTTCCTCTTCCTCCTCTTCATCACCTTCCTCCTCCTCGCCTTCTTCTTCCTCCTCGTCCTCTTCCTCTCCTGGCATTCAGTTTCCTCGCTTTCCTCCTGGCCTTCCTCCTCCTCCTCCTCCTCCTTTTCCTCATCTTCCTCTTCCTCGCCTCCTCCTGGCCTCCTCCTTCGTCCTCCTTTTCCTCACTTTCTGCCTTCCTCCTCCTTGCCTTCCTCCTCTTCTTCCTCACCTTCCTCCTCCTCCTGTTCCCGGGGACACCAAAACCCGTGGGCTCCTCCTGCCCTTCCTCCTCCTCCTCCTCCTCCTCCTCTTCCTCCTCCTCCTCCTCCTCCTCCTCCTCCTCCTCCTCTTCCTCCTCTTCCTCCCCCCATCTGTGGGGTCTGTGACCACCCTGGGGGCTCTCAGCAGGTTTTGGGGCAGTTGCAGTGGTTTTGGGGTCTCTGTGTGAGATTTGGGACCATTTGCAGCAGATTTGGGGCACTTGCAGTGTTTTTAGGGTCTCCGTATGAGATTTGGGGCCATTTACAGCAGATTTGGGGCAGTTACAGTGGTTTTGGGGTCTCTGCATAAGATTTGGGGCCATTTGCAGCAAATATGGGACACTTGCAGCGGGTTTGGGGTCTCTGTATGAGATTTGGGGCCATTTGCAGTGGTTTTGGGGCAGTTACAGTGGTTTTGGGGTCTCTGCATAAGATTTGGGGCCATTTGCAGCGTTTTTGGGGTCTTTGTGTGAGATTTGGGGCCATTTGCAGCAGATTTGGGGCAGTTACAGTGGTTTTGGGGTCTCTGTGTGAGATTTGGGGCCATTTGCAGTGGTTTTGGGGCAGTTACAGTGGTTTTGGGGCAGTTACAGTGGTTTTGGGGTCTCTGTGTGAGATTTGGGGCCATTTGCAGCAGATTTGGGGCAGTTACAGTGGTTTTGGGGTCTCTGTGTGAGATTTGGGGCCATTTGCAGTGGTTTTGGGGTCTCCGTATGAGATTTGGGGCCATTTGCGGCAGATTTGGGGCAGTTACAGTGGTTTTGGGGTCTTTGTATGAGATTTGGGGCCATTTGCAGCAGATTTGGGGCAGTTACAGTGGTTTTGGGGTCTTTGTATGAGATTTGGGGCCATTTGCAGCAGATTTGGGGCAGTTACAGTGGTTTTGGGGTCTCTGTATGAGATTTGGGGCCATTTACAGCAGATTTGGGCCATTTGCAGCGGTTTTGGGGTCTCTGTGTGAGATTTGGGGCCATTTGCAGTGGTTTTGGGGTCTCTGCATAAGATTTGGGGCCATTTGCAGTGGTTTTGGGGTCTCTGCATAAGATTTGGGGCCATTTGCAGCAGATTTGGGGCAGTTACAGTGGTTTTGGGGTCTCTGTGTGAGATTTGGGGCCATTTGCAGTGGTTTTGGGGCAGTTACAGTGGTTTTGGGCCATTTACAGTGGTTTTGGGGTCTCTGTGTGAGATTTGGGGCCATTTGCAGCAGATTTGGGGCAGTTACAGTGGTTTTGGGGTCTTTGTATGAGATTTGGGGCCATTTGCAGCAGATTTGGGGCAGTTACAGTGGTTTTGGGGTCTTTGTATGAGATTTGGGGCCATTTGCAGCAGATTTGGGGCAGTTACAGTGGTTTTGGGGTCTCTGTGTGAGATTTGGGGCCATTTACAGTGGTTTTGGGGTCTCTGCATAAGATTTGGGGCCATTTGCAGTGGTTTTGGGGTCTCTGCATAAGATTTGGGGCCATTTGCAGCAGATTTGGGGCAGTTACAGTGGTTTTGGGGTCTCTGTGTGAGATTTGGGGCCATTTACAGTGGTTTTGGGGTCTCCGTATGAGATTTGGGGCCATTTGCGGCAGATTTGGGGCAGTTGCAGTGGGTTTGGGGTCTCCGTATGAGATTTGGGGCCATTTACAGCAGATTTGGGGCAGTTACAGTGGTTTTGGGGTCTCTGCATAAGATTTGGGGCCATTTGCAGCAGATTTGGGCCATTTGCAGCGGTTTTGGGGTCTCTGTGAGATTTGGGGCCATTTACAGCAGATTTGGGCCATTTGCAGCGTTTTTGGGGTCTCTGTATGAGATTTGGGGCCATTTACAGCAGATTTGGGGCAGTTATAGTGGTTTTGGGGCAGTTGCAGTGGTTTTGGGGTCTCTGTGTGAGATTTGGGGCCATTTGCAGAGGTTTTGGGGTCTCTGTATGAGATTTGGGGCCATTTGCAGCAGATTTGAGGTGGTTGCAGTGGTTTTGGGGCAGTTACAGTGGTTTTGGGGTCTCCGTATGAGATTTGGGGCTATTTGCAGCGATTTTGGGGTCTCCGTATGAGATCTGGGGCCATTTGCAGCGGATTTGGGGCTGTTTGCAGTGGATTTGGGGCTCCGCGTTGGATTTGGGGCCATTTGTGCTGCATTTGGGGCAGCTGGAACAGATTTGGGGCAACTCTGCTGGATTTAGGGGCTCTGTGTTAGATTTGGGGCCATTCCCGGGGGTTTGGGGCCGTTTGCGCCGGGTTTGGGGCCGCCCCTTGCACACGCGTGTGGGTGCAGGGCCGGGGGGGGGTTGGAGCTGTGCGTGCCCCCTCCCAAACGCCCGGTTCCTCCCCCAAAATGCTGGGGTTTTGCCCCAAAATGCCAGGATTCTCCCCACCCCCCAAAATGCCGGGTTTCTCCCCCAAAAATCCCAGGATCCCCCCAAAAAATGCCAGGTTCCCGCTCAAAAATGCCCCAAGAAAAATCCCATAGCCCCCCAAAATCCTGTACCCCCCCCCAAAAAAATAATCCCTTACCCCCCCCCCCCAAATCCTGTAGCCCCCAAATGCCAGGTGCCCCCCCCAAAAAAAAATCCCATACCCCCAAATCCTATAACCTCCCCCAGAAAAATCCCATACCCCGCCCCAAAATGCCAGGTTCCCCCCCCCCCAAACCCCATACTCCCCCCCCCAAAAAATCCCATACCCCCAAAATCCCATACCCCCCCCCAAAAAAAAATCCCATAACCCCCCCCCCCAAAAAAAACATACCCCCCAGAAAATCCCGGGTTATCCCCCCAAAATGCCAGGTTACCCCCCAAAAAAATCCCATACCCCCCCCCCAAAAAATCCCATAACCCCCCCAAAAAAATCCCTTACCCCCCAAAAAAATCCTATAAGTCACCAAATACCAGACCCCCCCCCAAAAAAAAATCCCATACCCGCCCCCCAAAAAATCCTATACTTCCCCAAAAAAATCCCTTAACCCCCCAAAATCCCCCCCCCCCCAAAAAAAAATACCCCCCCCCCAAAAAATTTATCCCCCCCCCCGCAGCGGGCATGACGTACATCTTCGGCAAGGGGGGCGCTGATCACCTACACGTGGCCCCCAAATACCCCATTACCCTCCCTCCCCAAAATAACCCCCCCCCCAAAATAAAATCCCATACCCCCCCCAATAAAGAACCCCCCCAAAGTTTCCAGGTCCCCCCCAAAAAAAAATTCAGCCCCCCTCCAAATAAATCCCAGGTTCCCCCCCCCCAAAAAAAGGTCCCTTACCCCCCAAACCCCACATCCCCCAAATCCCACATTCTGCCCCAAAATCCCCTACCCCCCAAAAAAATACCCCCCCGAAAATCCCAGATCCCCCCCTCCAAAAAAATCCCAGACCCCCCCCCCAAAAAAAAAAACAGGTTCCCCCCCCCAAAAAAAAAGGTCCCATACCCCCCAAACTCCATATCCCCCAAATCCCACATTCTGCCCCCAAAATCCCCTAACCCCCCAAAAAAAAAACATGCCCCCCCAAAAATCCCAGGTCCCCCCCCCAAAAAAAAAAATCCCAGACCCCCCTCCAAAAAAATCCCAGGTCCCCCCCCAAAAAGGTCCCATACCCCCCAAACCCCACATCCCTCAAATCCCACATTCTGCCCCCAAAATCCCCATACCCCCCCAAAAAAAAATAACCCCCCCCCCAAAAAACTATCCCCCCCCCGCAGCGGGCACGACGTACATCTTCGGCAAGGGGGGGCGCTGATCACCTACACGTGGCCCCCCAACGAGCGGCCCAGCACCCGCGCCGACCGCCTGGCGCTGGGCTTCAGCACCCAGCAGCGCGACGCCGTCCTGCTGCGCGTGGAGAGCGCCGCGGGGCTGGGCGACTTCCTGCAGCTCCACATCGTAAGGGGGGGGCCGTGGGGCCGGGGGGGGGCCGTATGGGGTCGGGGGGGTCATATGGGGTCGGGGGTCATATGGGGTGGGGGGAATTGGGGGGAATTGGGGGCAATTGGGGGTATTGGGGATATTGGGGGGGAATGGGGGAATGAGGGTGCCGCGGGGCTGGGCGACTTCCTGCAGCTCCACATCGTAAGGGGGGGCCGTGGGGCCGGGGGGGGGGGCCGTATGGGGTCGGGGGGGGGTCATATGGGGTGGGGGGAGTTGGGGGAGTTGGGGATATTGGGGGGAATGGGGGAACTGGGGGATTGGGGGGATTGGGGGAATGAGGGTGCCGCGGGGCTGGGCGACTTCCTGCAGCTCCACATCGTAAGGGGGGGCCATGGGGCCGGGGGGGGGGGGCGTATGGGGTCGGGGGGTCATATGGGGTGGTGGTGGGGTCATATGGGGTGGGGCAATTGGGGATATTGGGGGGAATGGGGGAACTGGGGGGGGATTGGAGGGATTGGGGGAATGAGGGTGCCGCGGGGCTGGGCGACTTCCTGCAGCTCCACATCATAAAGGGGGGGGTTATGGGGCGGGGGGGGGTGGGTTATGGGGTCAGGGGGGGTCATATGGGGTGGTGGTGGGGTCATAAGGGGGGGGGGGGATTGGGGATATTGGGGGGAATTGGGGGGATTGGACACCGGGAAACATTGGGGACGAATGGGAACATTGGGGGATATTGGGGCTGAATGGGGACATTGGGGACGAACTGGGGACGGATCGGGACGAACTGGGGACAAATTGGGAATGAATGGGGACACTGGGGTGAATGGGGAGACGCTGGGGACAAATGGGGATATTGGGGACATTGGGGACGAATTAGGGATATTGGGGACAAATGGAGACATTGGGGGGCATTGGGGACGAATGGGGCCGATGGGGCTGAAAGGGAAAATTGGGGACGAATTGGGGACATCGGGGACAAACTGGGGACGAACTGGTGACATTGGGGACAAACTGGGGACATTGGGAATGAATGGAGACATTGGGGGGCATTGGGGACGAGCTGGGGACATTGGGGACAAACGGAGACATTGGGGGGCATTGGGGACGAATGGGGCCGATGGGGCTGAAAGGGAAAATTGGGGACGAATTGGGGACATCGGGGACAAACTGGGGACAAACTGGGGACATTGGGGATGAACTGGGGACATTGGGGGACAAATGGGGACATTGGGGGGCACTGGGGACGAATGGGGCCGATGGGGCTGAATGGGGACATGGGGGGACAAATGGGGACAATTGGGGACGAATGGGGACATTGGGGGACATCGGGGGACAAATGGGTGCGATGGGGACATTGGGGGGGGCGTTGGGGACGAATGGGGCCGACGGGTCCGGTCTCGGTGCGGGTATCGGTGCCGCGAGGCGCGGGGGGGTAGGGGGAGGGACATCCGGGGGTGTCCCCCCCCCTCCCCCCCCCCCGCCGCCCGGTGACGGCCCCCCCGCAGGCGCAGGGGGCGGTGGGGGTGCTCTTCAACGTGGGCACCGAGGACATCGCGCTGGAGGAGCGCGGCGCCGCCGTCAGCGACGGCCGCTTCCACGTCGTGCGCTTCACCCGCAGCGGCGGCAACGCCACGCTCCAGGTGGACGGCGGCCCCGTGCACGAGCGCTACCCCGCAGGTACCGGCCCCTATAGGGCGCGGGGACAGCGCCCGCGGCGCCTATAGGGTGCGGGGAGAGGGAGTGCGGGGCGCCCCGGGGCGCCTGTAGGGTGCCTCGAGTGCGTAGAGCGCGCCAAGAGAGGGTCCGGGGCACCTATAGAGTGCGTAGAGAGGGTCCAGGGCACCTATAGAGTGCCTGGAGGGCCTATAGAGCGCCCTGCGTGCATATAGTGTGCCAAGAGAGCACCCTGGGGTGCCTGTAGGGTGCCTCGAGTGCGTAGAGCGCGCCAGGAGAGGGTCCGGGGCACCTATAGAGTGCATAGAGAGGGTCCAGGGCACCTATAGGGTCCCTGGAGCACGTAGAGTGCACCAAGAGAGCGCCTAGAGCGCCTATAGAGTGCATAAAGAGGGTCCAGAGCACCTGTAGAGTGCCTGGAGGGCCTATAGAGCGCCCTGAGTGCATATAGTGCGCCAAGAGAGCACCCCGGGGTGCCTGTAGGGTGCCTCGAGTGCATAGAGCGCGCCAAGAGAGGGTCCGGGGCACCTATAGAGTGCATAGAGAGGGTCCGGGGCACCTATAGAGTGCATAAAGAGGGTCCAGGGCACCTATAGAGTGCCTGGAGGGCCTATAGAGCGCCCTGCGTGCATGTAGTGTGCCAAGAGAGCACCCCGGGGTGCCTGTAGGGTGCCTCAAGTGCGTAGAGCGCGCCAGGAGAGGGTCCAGGGCACCTATAGAGTGCATAGAGAGGGTCCAGGGCACCTATAGGGTCCCTGGAGCGCGTAGAGTGCACCAAGAGAGCGCCTAGAGCGCCTATAGAGCGCATAAAGAGGGTCCAGAGCACCTATAGAGTGCCTGGAGGGCCTATAGAGCGCCCTGAGTGGATATAGTGCGCCAAGAGAGCACCCCGGGGTGCCTGTAGGGTGCCTCGAGTGCGTAGAGTGCGCCAAGAGAGGGTCCAGGGCACCTATAGGGTGCATAGAGAGGGTCTGGGGCAACTATAGAGTGCCTTGAGGGCCTATAGAGCACCCTGAGTGTGTATAGTGTGCCAAGAGAGAGCCTGGAGCAACTATAGAGTGCACAGAGAGGGTCCGGGGCACCTACAGAGTGCCTGGAGGGCCTATAGAGCACCAAGTGCTTATAGTGTGACAACAGAGCGCCCCAGGGCACCTATAGGGTGCCTTGAGTGCATAGAGCGCGCCAAGAGAGTGCCTGGAGCATGCAGAGAGCACCAGGGGCACCTATAGAGTGCATAGAGAAGGCCTGGGGCACCTGTAGAGTGCACAGAGAGGGTCTGGGGCACCTATAGAATGCCTGGAGGGCATATAGAGTGCCCTGAGTGCGTATAGCACGACAACAGAACATCCAGGGCAGCTACAGGGTCTCCGTAGGGACCTCCGTACTCTTCCTGTAGGCCTCTATAGCGCTCTGTACCCTCCTGTAGGCCTCTATAGGCCCTCTCTACTCTTCCTATAGGCCTCTGTACACTTCTGGTAGGCCTCTATCACAGTCTGTACCCTCCTGTAGGCCTCATTACTCTTCCTATAGGCCTCTATAGCATTCTGTAAACTCCTGTAGGCCTCTATAGGCCTGTACTCTTCCTATAGGCCTCTGTACCCTTTCTATAGGCCTCTATAGACCTTCATACTCTTCCTGTAGGCCTCTATAGGCCTGTACTCTTCCTATAGGCCTCTGTAGTGCTCTGTACCCTCC
Source organism: Anser cygnoides (assembly GCF_040182565.1). NCBI lineage: Eukaryota > Metazoa > Chordata > Aves > Anseriformes > Anatidae > Anser > Anser cygnoides. Next base: position 3,889,644 of record NC_089911.1, read on the forward strand.
TATAGGCCTCTGTAGGACTCTGTACCCTCTTGTAGGCCCCTATAGGCCTCTATACTCTTCTTGTAGGCCTCCGTACCCTTCCTATATGCCTCTATAGGCCTCCGTGCTCTTCCTGTAGGCCTCTATAGTGCTCTGTACCCTCTTGTAGGCCTCTATACTCTTCGTATAGGCCTCTGTACTCTTCCTGTAGGCCTCATTACTCTTCCTGTAGGCCTCTGTAGCGCTCTGTACCTTCCTGTAGGCCTCTGTACTCTTCCTATGGGCCTCTGTAGCTCTCTGTGCCTCCTTGTAGGCCTCTATAGGCCTCTGTACTCTTCCTGTAGGCCCCTATAGCGCTCCGTACCTTCCTATAGGCCTCTGTACTCTTCCTGTAGGCCTCTATAGCGCTCCATACCCTCCCGCAGGCCTCTGTAGGCCTCTACACTCTTTCTGTAGGCCTCTATAGTGCTCTGTACCCTCCTATAGGCCTCCATACTCTTCCTGTAGGCCTCTATAGCACTCTGTACCCTCCCATAGGCCTCTATAGGCCTCTGTACCCTCCTATAGGCCTCTATAGGCCTCCGTACTCTCCCTGTAGGCCTCTATAGTGCTCCGTACCCTCCCGTAGCCCCCCCGTAGTCCTGCTCTAGGCCCCCGCAGCCTCCCCGTAGCCCTCTGGAGCCCCGTCCCCTAATTAAGGCACCGATTGCAGCCCTAATGAGGTCCCCGCGCTAACGAAGGCCCCAGGCGTCCGGGCACCCCCCTAACGCCCCCCTAAACGCCGCATAAACGCCCCCAAAATCCGGCCGCCCGGCGGCCAGGCCACGCCACGGGGACGCCCGCGGGGACGCTGGCGGTGGCACCGCACCCACGTCGTGGTGGCACCAGGGACGGTGACGCCGTCATATCTGGGTGACGCCGGTGGTGGCAAGGTGGCCGTGGCAGTGACGGTGCTGTGGTCGCGGTGACGCTGGTGGTGTTGTCGTGGGCAGGTCGTGGTGACACCGACGGTGATCTCACGGTCTTGCCTTGGTGACACCGATGGTGACGTTAACGGTACTGTCATGGTGACACCAATGGCATTGTCGTGGTCATGTCATGGTGACACAAACGGTGACACCAACGGTGACATCAACGGCGTTGTCATGGTCATGTCGTGGTGACCCCAGCGGTGATCTCGTGGCCGTGTCTCGGTGACCCCGATGGTATTGTCGTCGCCAGGTCCTGGTGACACCAGGGGTGGTTCCAGCGGCATTGTCGCGGTCACGTCATGGTGCCACCAGTGGTGCCACCATGTCCTTGTCACACTGACTCCACTGGTGACACCACGGCCGTGCCATGTTGATGCCAATTGTGTCACCGTGGCCTTGCCATGCTGACGTCAATGGTGCCACCATGGCCATGTCGTGTTGATGCCAACGGTGACACCAGGGCCATGCCATGTTGGTGCCAATTGTGTCACCACTGGTGCCACCACGGCCATGTCATGTTGACGCCGACTGTGTCACCGCGGCCGTGCCATATTGATGCCAGCGGTGCCACCGCGGCCATGTCATGTTGACGCCAACGGTGCCACCGTGGCCATGTCATGGTGACGCCATTGGTGCCACCACGACTGTGCCATGCTGACACCAACAGCGCTACCACGGCCATGTCATGGTGACGCCAATTGTGTCACCACTGGTGCCACCACGGCCATGCTAAGTTGACGCCGATTGTGTCACCGTGGCCGTGCCGTATTGATGCCAACGGTGCCACCACAGCCATGTCATGGTGACGCCGATTGTGTCACCGCGGCCGTGCCATAGTGACGCCAACGGTGCCACCACGGCCATGTCATGTTGACGCCGATTGTGTCACCGCTGGTGCCACCACGGCCATGTCATGGTGACGCCGATTGTGTCACCGCGGACGTGCCATATCGACGCCAACGGTGCCACCGCGGCCACGTCACGTTGACGCCATTGGCGCCGCCCCGGCCGTGCCACGCTGACACCAACGGCGCCACCACGGCCGCATCGTGCCGCCGCCGACAGCACCCCCGCCGCCGCCCGCCCCCGCGGCCGGTCCCCGGTCCCCGTCCCCTGTCCCCCGTCGGCGGTGCCCCGGGCGCCCCCGTAGCCGCCCCCTAACCCTCTTCTCCCTCTTCAAGGCAGCGCGGATAGCGAGCGGCTGGCGATTGCCAGGCAGCGAATCCCCTACCGGCTCGGTCGGGTAGTCGATGAGTGGCTGCTCGACAAAGGTAACTCGTTAGCGCCGCCCTAACGAGCCCGCGGGGCAGCGCCCGGGGGGGGAGGGTCACGTGACCCAGGAGGTCAGGGCCTGGGTGTGGCGTGAGCCGGGGGGGTGGGGGTCACGTGGATGCAGGGGTCGTGTGACCCTGGTACCCGTGACCCCGGGGTCACGTGACCCTGGTGCCTGTGACCCCCCCCCCCCCCCCCCCCCAGTGTCATGTGACCCTGGTAACCTTGGTATTGGGTGTCATGTGACCCTGGTGTCACGTGACCCTGGTGCCTGTGACCCCCGGTGTCATGTGACCCTGGTAACCTTGGTATTGGGTGTCATGTGACCCTGGTGTCACGTGACCCATGTGCCTGTGACCCTGGTGTCACATGACCATGGCATATTTGGCACGAGGTGCCACGTGGCCTCGGTGTCACATGACCCAAGCGCCAATGACACCCGGTGTCACGTGACCCCCAGTGTCCTTGGCACCCGCTGTCACGTGGCATCACGTGACCCTGGCACCCTGTCACATGACCCCAGTGCCTGGGACCCTCACCCCCGGGGGGGGGGTCACGTGACCCAGGTGCCATGACCCAGGTGTCACATGACCTGGATGCCACGTGACCCTGGTGCCACGTGACCTTGGTGCCACGTGACCCAGGTGTCATGTGACCCCCCTGTGCCACGTGACCCAGAGTCCAAGGCCCCCCGGTGCCTCGTGACCTCCTTGCCATGTGACCCTGGTGCCACGTGACCCTCTTATCACGTGACCCCACTGTCACGTGACCGGGCGCCCTCCCGGGCTCTGCACCCCGCTGCCCGCAGCCCTGCCCCCGCAGCCGCCCCCGTTAAAGGGACCCGAACAGCCCCCAAACGGCCCAAAATGGCCCAAAACGGCCCCAAAATGGCCCCGACCGGCCCCGTAGTGGCCCTAAACGCTCCTAAACCCGCTAAACCGCGCATAACGCCCCGCTAACCGCCCCCAGCCCCGCGGGGCCGGCCGCACCGGCGTGCACAAGTGTGCAAGAGGCACTGTGAGCGTGCAAGAGGCACTGTGAGCGTGCAAGTGGGCCTGGTGAGTGTGTGAGTGGGCCTGGTGAGTGTGCAAGTGGGCACAGTGAGTGTGTAAGTGGCACTGTGAGTGTGCAAGTGGGCCTGGTGAGTGTGCAAGTGGGCCTCGTGAGTGTGTGAGTGGGCCTCGTGAGTGTGTGAGTGGGCACGGTGAGTGTGCAAGTGGGCACGGTGAGTGTGCAAGTGGGCCTCGTGAGTGGGCCTGGTGAGTGTGCAAGTGGGCACGGTGAGTGCGTAAGTGGCACTGTGAGCGTGCAAGTGGCACCGTGAGTGTGCAAGTGGCATGGGAGCGTGTGAACAGCACGGTGAGCGTGTGAGCAGCACCGTGAGAGTGCAAGTGGGCATGGTGAGTGTGCAAGAGGCGCAGTGAGCGTGTGAACGGCATAGTGAGCGTGTGAACGGCACGGTGAGCGTGCAAGAGGCGCAGTGAGCGTGCGAGCAAGGGTGTGAGAGCACGAGGGCTGTGAGTGTGGGAGAGGCAGGAGAGAGGGTGCACAAGGATGTTGCACAAGTGCTGTGTGCGCACAAGTCGGGTGTGTGCACAAGGCCTGGAGGAGCACCATTGGTGCAAGAGCTGAGAGTGCACAAGTGCCCCGCGTGAGAGCCGAGCGTGCGCGAGTGCTGCGCGTGCCCGAGCGTGTGCGCGTGTGCACGAGTGCGTGTGCAAGGCCACCCGCGTGCACGATGGCGGTGCACAAGTGGGTCCCGTGCACGAGCGTCTGTGTGTGTGTGTGCGCACGAGTGTGTGTGTGCACGAGTGCGTGTGCCAGGGCCGAGCGTGCACAAGCGGCCCCCCCCGCCCCCTCCCCCCCCGTGTCGCGAGCGTGCCCGTGGTGCCCCCCCCTCCCCCCCCCAGCGCTGTCGGTGTCCCTTTAACGGCCACCGCGGGGGGGGCACGGGGGGGGGAGGGGAAAGGGGGGGGGGGGGAGGGGCGAGGGGGTGGGGGAGGGGCATGGAGTGGGGGTGGGGGGAGGGGCAGGGCGGGGGGGCCACCCCCACACCCCACTGGTCCCAGTACTGGTCCCAGTTCCGGTGCTCAGTCCCAGTTCCAGTTCCGGTGCTGGTCCCAGTGCTGGTACTGGTCCCAGTGCCCGTTCCAGTGCTGTTACTGGTGGCAGGGTCAGGTTCTGGTACTGGTACCAGTGACAGGGTTGGGTTCCAGTACTGGTACTGGTCCCAGTGCCCGTTCCAGTGCCGTTACTGGTGGCAGGGTCAGGTTCTGGTACTGGTACCAGTGACAGGGTTGGGTCCTGGTGCTGGTACTGGTCCCAGTGCCCGTTCCAGTGCCGTTACTGGTGGCAGGGTCAGGTTCTGGTACTGGTACCAGTGGCAGGGTTGGGTTCCAGTACTGGTACTGGTCCCAGTGCCCGTTCCAGTGCCGTTACTGGTGGCAGGGTCAGGTTCTGGTACTGGTACCAGTGACAGGGTTGGGTTCCAGTACTGGTACTGGTACCAGTGCCCATTCCAGTGCCATTACTGGTCCCAGGGTTGGGGTCCAGTGCTGGTACCAGTAGTAGGGTTGGGCTCTGGTACCAGTACCAGTAGTGGAGTTGGGTTCTGGTCCCAGTCCCAGCAATGGGGTCAGGCTCCAGTACCAGTACCAGTAATGGGGTCAGACTGGTACCAGTACCAGTAGTGGAGTTGGGTTCTGGTCCCAGTGCCAGCGACAGGGTCAGGCTCCAGTACCGGTACCAGCAATGGGTACCCGTCGGGTTCCAGTACCAGTACCAGTAGTACCAGGGGGGTTGGGCTCTGATCCCAGTACCAGCAATGGGGTCGGGCTCTGGTCCCGGTCATGGCTATGGGGTCAGGCTCCAGTACTGGTCCCAGTGACAGGGTCAGGCTCCGGTACTGGTCCCAGTGACGGGCTCAGGTTCCGGTACCAGTCCCAGCAATGGGGTCAGGCTCCAGTACTGGTACCAGCAGTGGGGTCGGGTTCCAGTACCAGTACCAGTACCATCAGTGGGGTCAGGCTCTGGTCCCAGTCCTGGTTATGGGGCTGGGTTCCAGTACCAGTACCAGTAACGGGCTCAGGCCCCAACCCCGATCCCAGTGGCCCCCCCAATCCCCACCAGTCCCAGCAATGGGGTCAGGCTCCAGTACCAGTACCAGAACCAGTACCAGTACCAGTACCAGTCCCAGCAATGGGGTCAGGCTCAGGTTCAGTACCTCAGTACCAGTCCCACCAACAGGCTCAGGCCCCACCCCCAGATCCCAGTGGCTCCCCCAGTTCCCCATCAATACCAGTCCCAGCAATGGGGTCGGGTGCTCCAGTACCAGAACCAGTACCAGTACCAGTCCCAGCAATGGGGTCGGGCTCCAGTACCAGTCCCAGCAATGGGATTGGGCTCTGGTCCCAGTCCAGTACCAGAACCAGTACCAATACCAGTCCCACTCCCAGCAATGGGGTCAGACTCCAGTCCCAGTCCCAGAACCAGTACCAGTCCCAGAACCAGCAATGGGGTTGGGCTCCAGTCCCAGTCCCAGCAATGGGGTCAGGCTCCAGTCCCAGTCCCAGCAATGGGATTGGGCTCTGGTCCCAGTCCCAGCAATGGGGTCAGACTCCAGTCCCAGTCCCAGCAATGGGGTCGGGCTCTGGTACCAGTCCCACCAACAGGCTCAGGCCCCAATGGGGTCCCCAGATCCCAGTGGTCCCCCCTCCAATCCCCACCAGTCCCAGCAATGGGGTCAGGCTCCAGTACCATAACCAGTACCAATACCAGTCCCAGTCCCAGCAATGGGCTCAGGCTCCAGTACCCAGAACCAGTACCAATACCAGTCCCCCAGTCCCAGCAATGGGGTCGGGCTCCAGTCCCAGTACCATGAACCAGTACCAATACCAGTCCCAGTCCAATACCAGCAATGGGGTTGGGCTCCAGTCCCAGTACCAGAACCCCGAGTACCAATACCAGTCCCCAGTCCCCAGCAATGGGCTCAGGCTCCAGTACCAGAACCAGTACCAATACCAGTCCCAGTCCCAGCAATGGGGTCGGGTTCCAGTCCCAGTACCAGAATGGGGTCGGGCTCCAGTCCCAGTACCAGAACCAGTACCAATACCAGTCCCAGTCCCAGCAATGGGGTCGGGCTCCAGTACCAGAACCAGTACCAATACCAGTCCCAGTCCCAGCAATGGGGTCAGACTCCAGTCCCAGTCCCAGAACCAGTACCAGTCCCAGTCCCAGCAATGGGGTCGGGCTCCAGAACCGCTACCAGTCCTGGGCCCGGGCCCCAACCCCGATCCCAGTGGCTCCCCCAACCCCATCAATACCAGTCCCAGCAATGGGGTCGGGCTCCAGTACCAGAACCAGTACCAGTACCAGTACCCGCAATGGGGTCAGACTCCAGTACCAGTACCAGTACCAGTCCCACCAACAGGCTCAGGCCCCAACCCTGATCCCAGTGGCCCCCCCAGTCCCCACCAGTCCCAGCAATGGGCTCGGGCTCCAGAACCGCTACCAGTCCTGGGCCCGGGCCCCACCCCCGATCCCAGTACCCCCCCCGACCCCCCCAGTTCCCGTCCCCGGACCCCGTTGCGAGGCGCGCTCTCCCCGCAGGCCGGCAGCTGACCATCTTCAACAGCCAGGCGGCCGTGCGGGTGGGGGGCCGCGACCGCGGGCGCCCCTTCCAGGGGCAGCTCTCGGGGCTCTACTACAACGGGCTCAAGGTGCTGGCGCTGGCGGCCGAGGGGCACCCCAGGGTGCGCCTGGAGGGCGACCTGAGGCTGGTGGGGGAGCCCCCCCCCCCGGCGCCGCCCCCGCCCGGCGCCGCCACCGCCGCCCCCCCGGACATGGCCACCACCATCATGGAGACCACCACCACCATGGCCACCACCACCACCCGGCGCGGGCGCTCGCCCACCCTGAGGGACACCGTGGCGCAGGTAAAATGGGGGGGGGGGGGGGGAATGGGGGGGGGAGGTGGGTTCCTGGGGGGGGGGGGGGCAGGGGGTGTGGGGGGCACCCAGGAACCTTGGGGAGGGGGTAGAGGGGGTAACAAGGTGCCTTGGGGGGGGGCAGGGGGCACCCAGGAGCCTTGGGGGGGGCACCCAGGAACCAGGGGGGGCACCCAGGAACCGGGGGGGGGCTGGGTCTCATGGGGGGGGAGGTAGGGGGTGTGGGGGGGCACCCAGGAACCTTTAGAGGGGGTAACAAGGTGCCTTCGGGGGGTGCGGGGGCACCCAGGAGCCTTGGGGGGGGGAAGGGGCTGGGGGGGGCACCCAGGAACCTTCGGGGGGGGGCAGGGGGCACCCAGGAACCTTGCAGGGGGGTAGAGGGGGTATCAAGGTCCCTTCGGGGGGGGGCAGGGGGCACCCAGGAGCCTTGGGGGGGCACCCAGGAGCCTTGGGGGGGGGAGGAAGGGGCTGGGGGGGGGCACCCAGGAACTTTGGGGGGGGCAAGGAACCAAGGGGGCACCCAGGAACCTTGCGGGGGGTAGAGGGGGCAACAAGGTTCCTTGGGGGGGCAACAAGGTATCTTCGGGGGGGCACACCCAGGAACCGGGGGGGGGGAGCTGGGTCTCTTGGGGGGCAGGGGGTGTGGGGGGGCACCCAGGAACCTTGGGGAGGGGGGGGGGGTAACAAGGTGCCTTCGGGGGGGGGCAGCACCCAGGAACCTTGGGGGGGGAAGGGGCTACCCAGGAACCTTGGGGGGGGGGCAACAAGGAACCTTGCAGGGGGGTAGAGGGGGCAACAAGGTTTCGGGGGGGGGGCAGGGGGCACCCAGGAACCTTGGGGGGGGCACCCAGGAACCGGGGGGGGGGGGTCAGGGGGGCATCAAGGTCCCTTTGGGGGGGGCAGGGGGCACCCAGGAACCTTGGGGGGGGGCAGGGGGTCCCTATAAGCGGGGGAATTGGCTGGGGGACACCCGGGTCCCTTTTGGGGGGGGGGGGGCGGCGGGGGCACAACCCAAACCAGTGTCCCCTTATGGGGGGGGCACCCATGGCCTTTAGAGGGGGGCTCTGTTATTGGGGGGGGAGGGGCTCTATTATTATTTTTGATTGTTATTGGGGAGCCTCTATTATTATTTTCTATTATTATATGGGGGGGCTCTTATTATTGAGGGGCTCTATTATTATTGGGGGGGCTCTATTATTATATGCTCTTATTATTGAGGGGCTCTATTATTATTTCTATTATTATATGGGGGGGCTCTATTATTATTGGGGGCGCTCTATTATTTGGGGGGGCCTCTATTATTACTGGGGGGGCTCTATTATTATTGATATTATTATTTGGGGGGGCTCTATTATTATTATTTTGGGGAGCTCCCTTATTATTGGAGAGCTCTCTATTATTATTTCTATTATTACTGGGGGGGCCCTATTATTATTGGGGGGGGCTATATATTATTTGGGGGGGCCTCTATTATAATATTATTTTGGGGGAGGGAGCCTACTATTATTAATTATTACTGGGGGGGGGGGGCTATATTATTATTTGGGGGGGCCTCTATTATAATTTCCATTATTTTGGGGGAGCTCCCTTATTATTGGAGAGCTTTATTATTACTGGGGGGGGTTATATATTATTGGGGGGGCTCTATTATTACCGGGGGTGCTCTATTATTATGGGGGGGCTCTATTATTATTGGGGGGGTCCCTAACTGTGCCCCCCCCCCCCCCCAGAACACGGACGACCTCCTGGTGGCCTCAGCCGAGTGCCCGAGCGATGACGAGGACCTGGAGGAGTGCGAGCCCGGCACAGGTGGGTGCTCCTCCGCGGGGGGCCCCCCCCCGGCACGCGCGCGTGCAACGCACGCCCGCCCCCGGGGCACGCCCCCCCCCCAGCCCCCTCCCCCCACACCCATGCCTCGAGTGCGCCCCCACCCACCCAGAGCCCATCCGAGCCCCCAACTCCACACGCAGCCCCCCCCTCTCCACACACGCGCCCCCCCCCCTTGCACACGCGCCCCCCCCTCCTTGCACACTCGCCCAGCCCCGCCCCCACGCCCCCCCCTCGCACGCTGTGGCCCCGCCCCTGACGGACGGACGGACAGACGGACGGACAGGGAGGGGACGGTGGCGCTGGGTGGGTCCTCCCCCTCCCCCCCCCCCCATCACCGCCACGAGGACGTTGGGGGGGGGGCACCGGGGACAGCGGGGGGGGTCCCCAAGGGCTCGGGACCTATCAGGGCCATCGGGGTGGCCCCAAACCCTGGGTCCCTGCTGGCCCCAAGGACATGGGGGTGGCCCTAAAGACTTGGGAGCCATCGAGGACGTCGGGGTGGCCCCATAGGTTTGGGTCCTACTGGGGACTTCGGGGTGTCCCCAAAGGCTTGGGACCCATCGAGGACATCGGGGTGTCCCCAAAGCCATGGGTCCCATGAGGGACATCGGGGTGTCCCCAAGGGCTTGGGTCCTACTGGTGACATTGGGGTGTCCCCAAAGGCTTGGGACCCGTCGAAAGGATGAGGGACATTGTCCCCAAAGGGTGTTGGGGTGTCCCCAAAGGGCTGGGTCCCCAAAGACTACTTGAGGGACATTTGGGTCCTACTGGGGACATTGGGGTGTCCCCAAAGACTCGATGACCCATTGAGGACATTGGGGTGTCCCCAAAGCCATGGGTCCCATGAGGGACATCAGGGTGTCCCCAAAGGCTTGATGTCCTACTGGGGACACTGGGGTGTCCCCAAAGGTTTGGGTCCTACTGGGGACACTGGGGTGTCCCCAAAGACTTGATGACCCATTGAGGACATCAGGGTGTCCCCAAGGGCTTGGGTCCTACTGGGGACATTGGGGTGTCCCTAAAGGCCTCGATGACCCATTGAGGACATTGGGGTGGCCCCAAAGGTTTGGGTCCTACTGGGGACATCAAGGTGTCCCCAAAGACTCGATGACCCACTGAGGACATTGGGGTGTCCCCAAACCCTGGGTCCCTGCTGGCACCAAGGACATCGGGGTGTCCCCGGACACTTGGGACACACCAGGGACACCGAGGTGTCCCCAAAGACTTGGGATCCACTGGGGACATTGGGGTGTCCCCAAAGACTTGGGACCCATCGAGGACATCGGGGTGGCCCCAAAGTCTTGGGTCCTACAGGGGACATCGGGGTGGCCCCAAAGGGCCCTGCTGGTCCCCAAAGGGCTACTGGGGACATAAAGACTCCATGGGGACATTGTGTCCCCAAAGACTCGTTGATGACCCATTGAGGACATCGGGGTGTCCCCTGACACTTGAGTCCCACCGAGGACACTGAGGTGTCCCCAGAGACTCGGGTCCCATGGGGGACATTGAGATGTCCCCAGAGACTTGGGTCCTAGTGGGGACACCGAGGTGTCCCCAAAGCCTTGGGATCCATCAGGGACATCGGGATGTCCCCAGAGGTTTGGGTCCTGATGGGGACATCGGGGTGTCCCCAGGCCCCCCCCGGTCCCGTTCCCCCCAAGTCAGTGGCAAGCCGGGAAGGAGAAAGGGGGAGGACGGACGGACAGCAGACACGGACGGACGGACGGAGAAAGGGGTGGGGAACAGATGGAGATCCAGGGACGGACACGACGGACGGCGGATGGACAGACGGATGGACGGACGGGGTGGGGAATGGCTGGAGATCGAAGGATGGACACGGACGGACGGATGGACAACGGATGGAGATCCAGGGATGGACGGACACGGACAGACGGATGGACAGACGGACGGAGGGGGGTGGGGAACGGCTGGAGATCCAGGGATGGACGGACGGACGGACAGTGGACGGACAGACAGACAGACGGACGGGGAGGGGTGGGGAACGGATGGAGATCCAGGGACGGACGGACGGACAGAGGGGGAGGAATGGATGGAGAGCCATGGATACACGGACGGACGGACGGACAGACGGACATGTGGGCTCACGGATGGAGAGGTGGAAGGATGGGTACGTGGCTGGACGGACAGACGGGCGTGCGGATGGACAGACGGACAGGAGGATGAGTGGGCGAACGGCCGGCCGGGTGGATGGACAGATGGACGCGGAGCTGTGCGGCTGGGTGGGCGCGTGGCCGGCCGGACAGATGGACAGGTGGATCCTTGCGTGGCTGGACGCGTGGATGGACAGACGGACAGACAGATGGTCGGCCAGGATGCGTGGACGGACGGACAGACGGACAGACGGATGGTCGTACGGATGGATGGCGGGACGGACAGATGGATGGACAGACGGACGGGCCGGAGGGATGCAGCGCTGCCTGGCGGGTGGCATAGATGGACAGGTGGACAGACAGACGGCTGGCAGGGCGGACGGACGGACGGACGGATGGACGGAAGGATGGTTGGGTGGATGGTGGGACGGAAGGATGGACAGATGGAAGGAAGGACAGACGGATGGATGGATGGATGGACAGATGGACGGCTGGCCGGCTGAAGGATGGCTGGAAGGACGGATGGTTGGATGGCTGGACAGACAGACGGCTGGTTGGCTGGCTGGAAGACGGACAGACGGACGGCTGGGTGGATGGAAGGATGGACGGACAGATGGATGGAAGGATGGATAGACAGATGGCCGGCTGGAAGGATGACTGGACAGACGGATGGATAGTTGGATGGCTGGATGGACAGATGGAAGGATGGACGGACAGACGGCTGGTCAGATGGCTGGAAGGACGGACAGACGGATGGATGGACGTCTGACTGATTGGACAGCTGGAAGGACGGACAGACGGGTGGCTGGAAGGACGGACTGACGGACAGATGGCCGGTTGGATGGCTGGAAGGATGGATGGATGGACAGACAGACGGATAGTTGGATGGATGGATGGATGGACGGACAGACGGACGGCTGGCTAGAAGGACAGACGGACAGAAGGATGGACGGTTGGATGGAAGGATGGCTGGAAGGACAGACAGACCGATGGATGGGTGGTTGAATGGTTGGATGGCTGGAAGGACAGACGGATGGATGGATGGATGGATGGAAGGATGGATGGATGAATGGAAGGACAGACGGACGGCTGGCTGGTCGGTTGGCTGGCTGGAAGGACAGACGGACGGCTGGCTGGATGGCTGGAAGGACAGACGGATGGATGTTTGGAAGGACAGACGGATGGCTGGCTGGCTGGCTGGAAGGACAGACGGACGGCTGGTTGGATGGCTGGAAGGACAGACGGACGGCTGGCTGGTCGGATGGCTGGAAGGACAGACAGACCGATGGATGGGTGGTTGGATGGTTGGATGGCTGGAAGGACAGACGGACGGCTGGCTAGAAGGACAGAGGGACAGAAGGATGGACGGTTGGATGGAAGAATGGCTGGAAGGACAGACGGACGGCTGGCTGGTCAGATGGCTGGCTGGAAGGACAGACGGATGGATGGTTGGATGGATGGATGGCTGGATGGATGGATGGAAGGACAGACAGACCGATGGATGGGTGGTTGGATGGTCAGATGGCTGGAAGGACAAACGGACGGCTGGCTGGCTGGATGGCTGGATGGATGGACAGACGGATGGATGGATGGATGGCTGGAAGGACAGACGACGGCTGGCTGGTCGGATGGCTGGCTGGAAGGACAGACGGACGGCTGGTTGGATGTCTGGAAGGACAGACGGATGGATGGATGGATGGATGGATGGATGGATGGATGGATGGATGGATGGATGGATGGACGGACAGACAGACCGATGGATGGGTGGTTGGATGGTTGGATGGCTGGAAGGACAGACGGACGGCTGGCTGGATGGCTGGAAGGACAGACGGATGGTTGGATGGATGGCTGGAAGGACAGACGGATGGTTGGATGGATGGATGGAAGGACAGATGGATGGCTGGCTGGCTGGCTGGAAGGACGGACAGACCGATGGATGGGTGGTTGGATGGTTGGATGCCTGGAAGGACAGACGGACGGCTGGCTGGATGGCTGGAAGGACAAATGGATGGTTGGATGGTTGGATGGCTGGAAGGACAAACGGACGGCTGGCTGGATGGCTGGAAGGACAGACGGACATGGATGGATGGATGGATGGATCTGGATGGATGATGGATGATGGATGGATGGATGGAAGGATGGAAGGACAGACGGATGGACAGCTGGTTGGATGTCTGAAGGACAGACGGATGGATGGCTGGAAGGACAGACGGACGGCTGGCCGGACGGACGAGTGCCGGCCCGCTGGCCGGGGGCACGCAGAGGCCGGCCGGCGGCGGCGGCGGCAGCGGGGCCGCGCTCGGCACCTTCTCACCGAGTCTCTCTCTCTTCTTTTTTGTTTTCTTTCTTTTTTCTCTTTTTTTTTTGTGTGCTTTTCCTTCCTTCCTGCAATTTCTTTTTCTCCACGCTAAAATCACCCGGCCCCATCCCTCGATGTAAGTTGACGGCAGCGCCGCGGTTTGCTCTTAACACAAAAAAAAAAAAAAAAAACCTAGAGATGGGAGCAATAATGAGAGAGGAAAAAAGGAGGAAAAAAAAAAAAAGGAGAAAAATGAAAAAAGGCGAAAAAAGGAAAAAAAAAAAATGAAGGCAGTAAGGGAAAAAAAAAAAGGCAAAAAAAAAGGGCAAAAATAGGCAATAGGGTTGGAAAAAAAGGCAACAAGGGCAAAAAAGGCACAAAAAAGGCAAGGGAAAGGCAATAAGGGCAAAAAAGGCCCCCAAAAAGGCAAAGAAAAGGGAATAAGGGCGAAAAGGGCCGAAAAAAAGGCAAAAAAAATAAAAAAAAAGGCGGTAAGGGCAAAAAACGCCCCAAAAAAAGGCAAAGGAAGGGCAATAAGGCAAAGAAAAAAGACAATAAGGCAAAAAAGGTGAAATAAGAGGGCGAAAAAAGGGAATAAGGTGAAAAAAAGGTGAAATAAAAGGGCAAAAAAGGCAATAATGTGAAATAAAAAGCCAAAACAAGGGTGATAAGGTGAAAAAAGGCAGAATAAAATGCCCATAAAAGGCAATAAGGCGAACTAAAAGGCCCCAAAAAAAGGCAATAAGGCCCCAAAAAAGGCAATAAGCCCCCCCCCCCCCAAAAAAATGGCAATAAGCCCCCAAAAAAAGGCAACAAGGCCAAAAAAAAATAATAAAAAGGCCAAAAAGGGCCCAAAAAAAAGGCCAAAAAGGGCCAAAAAAAACGAAAAAGGGCGAAAAAAAAAATGTAAAAACGCCGTAAAAAAAATGTCTAAAAGGAGGCCAAAGGAGCCGGAACGGTGCCGCGGGGGGGGCTCGGGGGGCGCGGGGGGCGCGCGGCGGGCTCTGACGCGGGGCCCCCCCCGTGTGTGTCCCCCCCCCTTCCCCTGTCCCCCCCCCTTCCCCGTGTCTCTGTGTCTCCGCAGGCGGCGAGCTGGTGCTGCCGGCGTCCCCGGCGGGCGCCGTGGCGTCCCCCCCGTCCCCTCCGCCACCGCCCCCCCGGCGCTCCGCGGGCCCCCCCGGGTCATCCTCTTCATCCTCCTCCTCCTCCTCCTCAGCCGGGGGGGGCGGCGGCGGCTGCGGCCCCGACTGCGAGGAGCCGTCGGGCTTCGCCTCGGGCGAGGCGGCCGACGCCAACGCGCCGCCGGCCGACGACGAAGACTTTGGTGGCCACCGGGGCGCCAAGGCCACCGCCGGGGCCACCGCCGGCGTCACCGCCGGGGTCACCGTCACCGCGGCCGGGCCTTTACCGGGCTTGGTCCCGGCGGGCGAGCGGCACCCGCGGGAAGGCGGCGTCGGCGGCGTCGGCGTCGGCGGCGTTGGCGTTGGCGGCGTTGGCGTTGGCGGCGTCGGCGGTGGCGTTGGCGGCGTCGGCGTGGTGGCGGTGGCGGGGAGGGCGCGGGTGACGGTGGCCCCCGTCACCCGCGGCCCGGTGTCCCCACAGCGGCCGCGCCGGGGGCCGTGGAGGTGGTGGTGCGCGAGGCCGGCGGCACCACGGGCATGGTGGTGGGCATCGTGGCGGCCGCGGCGCTCTGCATCCTCATCCTCCTCTACGCCATGTACAAGTACCGCAACCGGGACGAAGGCTCCTACCAGGTGGACCAGAGCCGCCGTTACATCGGGGCCGCCCCCCCCCACGGAGGAGGAGGAGGAGGCCCCCCCGGAGATCCCCTGGGACCCCCCCAACGCCGTCGCCGCCGCCGCCGTCGCCCCGCCGAGCGGGGGGGGCGCCAAGGAGAAGGCGGCCGCCGGGCCCCCCCCGGCCAAGGCGCCCGGCAAGGGGCGGCGCAACAAGGACAAGGAGTACTACGTGTGACGGGACGCGGGGGCGTGACCCCCCCCACCCCCCCCGGGTGGCATCGTGACCCCCCCTGGGTGACATTGACCCCCCCCGGGTGGCATCGAACCCCCTTGGGTGACTTTGACCCCCCCTGGGTGACATCGAACCCCCCCGGGTTTGACCCCCCCCTGGGTGGCATTGACCACCCCCGGGTGACATCGAACCCCCCCCAGGTGGCATTGACCCCCCCTGGGTGGCACCCATGTCATTGCCACCCCCCCAGGGTGGCATCGTGACCCCCCCGGGTGGCACTGACCCCCTCTGGGTGACGTTGACCCCCCCCCGGGGGCACCCATGTCATTGTCACCCCCCCTCCGGGTGGCATCGTGACCCCCCCCGGATGACATCGAACCCCCCCCGGGTGACATTGACCCCCCCCGGGTGGCATTGACCCCCCCTGGGTGGCACCCATGTCATTGTCACCCCCCCCCCGGGTGACATTGATCCTCTCCGGGTGGCATTGACCCCCCCAGGGTGGCATTGACCCCCTCTGGGTGACATTGACCCCCCCCCCCGGGGGCACCCACATCATTGTCACCCCCCCCGGGTGACATTGACCCCCCCCCGGGTGGCATTGACCCCCCCAGGGTGGCATTTTGACCCCCCCCCCCCGGTGACATTGACCCCCCAGGGTGGCATCGACCCCCCCAGGGTGACACCCGCGTCACTGTCACCCCCTTGGGTGCCACCACCCCCCCCTTGGGTGTCACCCCCCTTTGGGTGTCCTCGCCGCCCCCCCCGGGGTTGTCACCCCCCCCGGGTGTCATCATCGCCCCCCCCCCTTTTGGGTGTCACCCCCCCCCTGGGTGCCACCCCCCCAAAAGGTGACACCCGCCTTGTCACCCCCCCCTCGGGATTGTCACCCCCCCGATGCCCCCTCCCCAATTCCCCCCCCCCCAAGCTGTGGGGACAGGGGCGCAGCGGGGGGGGGGTCCCTGCAAAGTCTGGGTTCGGGGGGGGGGCACCAAATTTTTTGGGGTGTGTGGGGGGGGACGCATTAAAGGGGCTTGGGGCCCCCAAAATTGGGGGGGGGGATACCGGGGGCGGTCCTGGACCCCCCCCGCCTCGATCCCAGCCCCCCCCCCGGGGGCGGGGGCGTTTTTAATTCCTTTGGGATTTTTTTTTTTTAAGCCCCCCCCCCCCGAATTTTTTTTTCTTAATTTATTGAGTTTGGAGCAAAGCTCCCGGAGTGGGGGGGGGGGGGGGGGGCTCCGGGAAAGCTCCCCCCAACCCCTCCCCCAGCCTCGGTGCCCCCCCCCCCCAAAAAAAAAAAAAACAAACCGGACCCCCCCCCCCCCAAAGGTGCCCCCGGGCCCCCCCGGCCCCCCCGCACAGAGGAATACACGGTTCTATACTTCGTACCTCGCCTCCGCCTCTTTCTGCGCCGTGCCCCCCCCCGCGGGACCCCCATTTTTATTTTTTTGGGGGGGAGGGTCCCAGGTAGTTGGGTGCCCCCCCCCCGAAATCTCCCTGTCCCCCCCCCTCCAAATCCAGGGATGGAGCAGTTTGGGGACCCGCCCCCCCCCCCCCCCCAGGGGTGTAGGGGGTTGGGGACCCCCCCTCCAAAATTTGGGATCCCCCCCCCCTCCGAAAAAATACCCCAAGACCCCCCCCAGGAGGACCCAAGCCCCCCCCGGAGGACCTAGGGCCCCCCAGGAGGACTCTGCCCCCCCAGGAGGACCCAAGCCCCCCCCCAGGAGGACCTAGGGACCCCCAGTCCCCCCCCCCCAAGAAGGATTCTGCCCCCCCCCAGGAGGACTCTGCCCCCCCAGGAGGACCTAGGGACCCCCCAGTCCCCCCCCCAAGAAGGATTCTGCCCCCCAGGAGGACTCAGCCCCCCAGGGGGACCTGGGGGCCCCCCCAAAACCCTCCAGGAGGACTCTGCCCCCCCCAGGAGGACTCTGCCCCCCAGGAGGACCTAGGGACCCCCAGACCCCCCCCCAAGAAGGATTCTGCCCCCCCCAGGAGGACTCAGCCCCCCCCCAGATGGACCCAGCCCCCCCAGGGGGACCTGGGGGCCCCCAAAAGCCCCCCAGGAGGACTCTGCCCCCCCCAGGAGGACCCAGACCCCCCCCAGACGAACCTGAGCCCCCCCCCGGCAGACCGAGACCCCCCAGGAGGACCTAGGGACCCCCCAGACCCCCCAGACCCCCCCAGGAGGACCCAACCCCCCCCCCCCCGAAGGATTCTGCCCCCCCACCCCCCCCCCAGCCCCCCCACCCCCTCCCCAGCCCCCCCCCAGGGAGGCTCTCCCCCTCCCAATTTCCGCCGGTGACGTCACCAGCCGGCCACGCCCCCCTCCCCGACTTCCGCCCGGCCCTTGCGTCCTCCCACACACGTAACCCCACGTGACCCCGCGTAACCCCACGTGACCCAACGTATCCCTCACGTGACCCAACGTAACCCACGTGACCCCGCGTAACCCAGCGTAACCCCCCACGTGACCCCAGCGGCGGCGATGGAGGCGGAAGCGGCTCCCGCGGGCCCCGGTGAGCACCGGGGGGCCCGGGGGGGTTCGGGGGGCCCGGGGGGGTTCGGGGGGGTCGCAGCCCCTGACGCCCCGCCCCCCCCCCCCCCCCAGCCCCGGAGGTGGTGGTGGTGTTCGCGGCGGACGGCGGGGCCGTGCCGCTGGCCCTGGAGCACGCGGCGGTGGCGGCGGCGGAGCTGCTGCGGCGGCTGCGGGAGGGGCTGCGCCTGGGGGAGGGGGGCGCCGGGGGCCCTGGCGCTGTGGTTGGCCTCGCCGCTGCTGGGTGAGTGCGGGGGGTGGGGGTAACGGGGGGGGGAACCGGGGGGGTACCGGGGGGTACACAGGGGGGTGGGGAACGGGAGGGGTACGGGGGGAGGGGAGGGAGGGGTAATGGGGGGGAACCGGGGGGGAAGGGGGTAACGGGAGGGGTACTGGGGGAGAGGGGGGTAACGGGAGGGGTAACGGGGGGGGGGGAACCGGGGTGTATAGGGGTAACGGGGGGGGGGGGGAACCGGGGGGGGGTGACGGGGGGGGGGTAACGGGGGGTACTGGGGGGAGCGGGGTAACGGAGGGGGTAAAGGGGGGTGTACGGGGGGGGAAGGGGTAAGGGGGGGAGGGGTACGGGGGGGGGCTAAGGGGAGGGGGGTGTAACGGGGGGAATGGGGTACCGGGGGGGCACCGGGGGGAGGGGTGAGGACCCCCAGAGCTGGGGACATTTGGGGGGCGGGGGGGGGGACACCTAATGGGGGTCCAGGACCCCTGGGGTTATTTGGGGGGGGAGGGACCCCTAGGATTATTTCGGGGGGAGGGCTGGGACCCCTAAATTTCTTGGGGGGGGGGCAGAATTTGGGGGGGGGGGCACCAGGGCCCCCAAGCATTGAGCTGGGGGGGGGGGACCTCTGGGGGGGGACCCCAAGTTTAGGGCTGCTGACACCTCAGCTTTTTTCGGGGGGGGGCTGAAAGGGGTGGGGGGGCCTTTTGGGGTGCTAGGGGGGCTTCATGTGTCCCCCCCGTGCTCCCCCCCAACCCCCCCAGAGGTGCAGCTGAAGCCCCGGCACCAACCCCTGCGCCTGTGCCGCCAGTGGCCGGAGCTGCTCCTGCGCTTCACCGACGCCCCCCCAGCGCCATCGCCGCCGGTGAGAGCCTCGGGGGGGGGGGGGGGGACGGGACCCCCGGGGGGGGGCCACCCTTTGTACCCCCCGTGACCCCCATTTTTATTTTAACCCCCCCAAGACGAGCCCTGCCTGCAGCTGCGCCGCAACGTCTTCTTCCCTAAGAAGAAGGAGCTGGAGGTGAGTTTTGAGGGGGGGGGTCGGGGGGGGGGGGGAGTTTTTCGCCCCGTAACCCCCCCCCCCCAAATTTTTTGGCCCCCCCCCCCGGGAAGCTGGAGGACGAGGAGCTGCTGCGGCTGCTGTACGAGGAGGCGCGGGGCAACGTTTTGGGGGGCGCTACCCCGTGGACCCCGAGGACGCCGAGGAGCTGGGGGCCATCGCCTGCCGCCTGCGCCTCGGGCCCTTCGACGAGAGCCTGCACACCCCCGACATGCTCAGGTGACCCCCCCGGGACCCCCCTCATCTTTAAGACCCCCCCAATTCGCTGAGACCCCCCCCAAGTTCCTGAGACCCCCAAGTCTGTAACCCCCCCCCCCAAATCTCCCCAAGTCTCCCCTGACCCCGCATTCGGATCCCGTTCCCCGTCCCCAAGATGCTCCTGGGGGAGTTTCTGCCCCCCCCCCCCCCAATTCCTGAGACCCCCCAAATTCCTGAGCCCCCCCGTCTTTAAGACCCCCCCAATTTGTCGAGACCCCCCCGAATTCCTGAGCCCCCCCAAATCCGTAACCCCCCCCCCCCCCCAATCACCCCAAGTCCCCCCTGACCCCGCATTCGGATCCCGTTCCCCCTCCCCAAGATGCTCCTGGGGAGTTTCTGCCCCCCCCCAGTTCCTGAGACCCCCCCAATTTACTAAGACCCCCCCCGAATTCCTGAGCCCCCCCCCCAGTCCGTAAACCCCCCAAATCACCCCAAGTCTCCCCTGACCCCGCATTCGGATCCCGTTCCCCCTCCCCAGGCTGCTCCTGGGGGAGTTTCTGCCCCCCACACACCCCCCCCCAATTCCTGAGACCCCCCCAATTCCTGTGACCCCCCCAATTTTTTAAGACCCCCCCAAATCCATAACCCCCCCCCCAATCTTTTCTAACCCTTTATTCGGATCCTATTCCCTTCCCCAGGCCCCTCCTGGGGAATTTCTGTGCCCCCCCGCCCCCCCAATTTCTTAACCCCCCCCAATCCCTGAGACCCCCCAATTCACTAAGACCCCCCCAATTTTTTAACCCCCCCCCCAAAATCCATAAACCCCACTCCTTTATTCTGCTCCCGTCCCCCCAGGTGTCTCCTGAGGGAATTTCACCCCCTAATTTTTAAGCCCCCCCCCCCCAATTTTCTGAGCATCCTCAAATTTTTTAAGCCTCCCCCCAATATTCTTGAGACCCCCCCAACCTAATATTCTGATCCCCCCCCACCCTTTCTTAAGTCCCCCCCAATCCCTGAGCCCCCCAATATATCTGAGACCCCCCACCCCGAACCCTTTATTCGGCTCCTGTGCCCCCCCAGGCCTCTCATGGGGAATTCCACCCCCTCAATTTTCTGACCCCCCCAATTTTTTAAGCCCCCCCAATCCACAACCCCCCCCCAATATTCTTGAGACCCCCCCAACCTCATATTCTTCCCCCCGCCCCGTAGACTGCTCCTGGGGGGAGTTTCTGCCCCCCCCCCAATTTTTAAGCCCCCCCAATATATCTGAGACCCCCCTTTATTCCCCCCCCCAATTTTTTAAGCCCCCCCAATATATCTGAGACCCCCCCCCCTTTATTCTGCTGCTGTCGCCCGCCCCCAGGTTTCTCATGGGGAATTCCCCCCCCTAATTTTTTAAGCCCCCCCCAATATTCTTGTGACCCCCCCCAACCTCATATTCTGACCCCCCCCCCCCCCCGCAGACCGCTCCTGGGGGACTTTCTCCCCCCCCCTCCCCGGGGGGCTTCTGGGGGCTCCTCCGCCCCCGCCGCAGCCGCCCCCGCGGCGCCCCCCGGAGGTGACCCTGCTGCGGGCTTTCCGCGCCGCCCCCGGCCCCCAGGTGCCCCCCCCGGGCTGTACCGCGCCTTCCTGCGCCACTGCCACCAGCTGCCCTACTACGGGTGAGTGGGGGCTTTTTTTTGGGGGGGGGGGGGGGTTAAACCCCGGGGGGGTCCCCGTGGGATTTATTGGCCCCCCCCCCAGGTGCGCGTTCTTCCCCGGGGCCGTCGATCGCCCCCCGGGGGCTGCTGGGCCGGGGGGGGGCTGCGAGCCGTCAGCGTGGCCGTGGGGCTGGAGGGGGTCACCATCGTGGACCCCCGGCAGAAGGTGAGCTGGGGGGGGGGGGGGGGGGGCGGGGGGGGATTTGGGGATGGGGGGGGATTTGGGGGATATGGGGTCTGGGGGGAGGGATTTGGGGGAGTCCTGGGGGTCCAGGGGGGGATATGGGGGAGTCCTGGGGATCTGGGGGGCATATGGGGTCCGAGGGGGGATTTGGGGGTGGGGGAGGGTCTGGGGGGGGGGATTTGGGGAGTCCTGGGGGTCCGGGGGGGGGATTTGGGGTCCGGGGGGGATTTGGGGGAGTCCTGGGGGTCCGGGGGGGGGGGATTTGGGGTCCGGGGGGGATTTGGGGGAGTCCTGGGGGTCCGGGGGGGGATTTGGGGTCTGGGGGGGATTTGGGGGAGTCCTGGGGATCCTGGGGGGATTTGGGGTCTGGGGGGATTTGGGGGAGTCCTGGGGGTCCGGGGGGGGGGATTTGGGGTCTGGGGGGATTTGGGGAGTCCTGGGGATCCTGGGGGGGGATTTGGAGGTGGGGGGGGTCCGGGGGGGGGGGATTTGGGGGAGTCCTGGGGGTCCGGGGGGGATTTGGGGGTGGGGGGGGGTCCGGGGGGGGATTTGGGGGAGTCTTGGGGGTCTGGGGGGGCATATGGGGTCCGAGGGGGGATTTGGAGGCGGGGGGGTCCGAGGGGGGATATGGGGTCTGGGGGGGGGGATTTGGGGGATATGGGGTCTGGGGGGGGGGGTTGGGGGGGGTCCGGGGGGCGTCCGGGGGGGGATTTGGGGGAGTCCTGGGGGTCCGGGGGGGGGGATTTGGGGGTGGGGGAGGGTCTGGGGGGGGGGATTTGGGGGGAGTCCTGGGGGTCTGGGGGGGGGGGGATTTGGGGGATATGGGGTCTGGGGGGGGGGATTTGGGGGAGTCTTGGGGGTCCGGGGGGGGGGATTTGGGGGTGGGGGAGGGTCTGGGGGGGGGGGATTTGGGGGAGTCCTGGGGGTCCGGGGGGGATTTGGGGGTGGGGGGGGTCCGGGGGGGGGGGATTTGGGGGAGTCCTGGGGGTCTGGGGGGCATATGGGGTCCGAGGGGGGGGGGATTTGGAGGCGGGGGGTCCGAGGGGGGGGGGGGGGGTATGGGGTCCGAGGGGGGGGATTTTGGGGGATATGGGGTGGGGGGGGGGCGTCGGGAGTCCTGGGGGCGTGGGGGGGGTCCTGGGGGTGTGGGGGAGGGGGATTTGGGGTCTGGGGGGGGGGAATATGGGGTCCGGGGGCATTTGGGGGCAGGGGGGAATTGGGGTCGGGGGGAGGGGGATTTGGGAGTGGGGGGGATATGGGGGGGGGGGGGGAGGTTTGGGGGGGTCCTGGGGGTGTGGGGGGGACTATGGGGCAGGAAGATTTATTTGGGGGGGGTCTTTGGGGCAGATGGGGGGCTCTGGAGCAGGTTAAGGTGTTTGGGGGGGTCTTTGGGGCGGGGGGGGTCCTGTGGGGATGGGGGGGGCTATGGGGCAGGGGGGCGCTGTGGGGATGGGGGGGGGCTATGGGGTGGGGGGCACTGTGGGACACGAGGAAGCTTTGGGGGGAGGCTATGGGGCAGGAGGAGGTGTTTGGGGGGGGGTCTTTGGGGCTGGGGGGGGCAATGGGGCCGCGGGGGGGGCACTTTGTGTGTCTGACCCCCCCCCCCCCCCCCAGCACGTGCTGCTGTCGCTGGCTTTCCCCGAGCTGTGCTGGGAGCTGGTGGGCGCCGGGGGGGCCGGGGGGACCCCGGGGGCCCCGGGGGAGGGGGCCGAGGGTCCCGCGGGGGGGGCACGGCCTCGGAGCCCCCCAGCTGTGGTTGGAGTTCGACGGCGAGCAGGGGGGGCCCCCGTCAACCGGCTGCTGAGGGTGCTGTCCCCACAGGTACGGCGGGGGGGGGGGGCACGGGGTAATTTGGGGGTGGGGGGGGGGGTTAATTGTGCCCCGTGGGGCAACTGGGGGGGGATTTGGGGGTTTGGGGGGGGGGGGGATTTGGGGGCTGGGGGGGCTTAGTTCTGCCCCATGGGGCAATTGGGGGGGGGGTTGGGGGGGGGGATTTGGGGGCTGGGGGGACTTAGTTCTGCCCCATGGGGCAACTGGGGGGGATTTGGGGGTTTGGGGGGGAATTTGGGGGCTGGGGGGCTTAGTTCTGCCCCATGGGGCAATTGGGGGGGGGGAATTTGGGGTGGGGGAGTTAATTTTTCCCCATGGGGTACTTTGGGGGGGCAATTTGGGGTTGGGGGGGCTTAATCCTGCCCTATGGGGTAATTGGGGGGGGGGGATTTGGGGGGTTGGGGGGGGGGAATTTGGGGGCTGGGGGGGCTTAGTTCTGCCCCATGGGGCAATTGGGGGGGAATTTGGGGTGGGGGGAGTTAATTTTGCCCCATGGGGTACTTTGGGGGGATTTGAGGTTGGGGGGCTTAATTCTGCCCTATGGGGTAATTGGGGGGGGATTTGGGGGTTTGGGGGGGGGGGGATTTGGGGGCTGGGGGGCTTAATTCTGCCCTATGGGGTAATTGGGGGGGGATTGGGGGATTTGGGGGCTGGGGGGTGGCTCAGAGCTGTCCTATGTGGTATTTTGGGGGGAGGGGGCTTAATTCTGCCCTATGGGGTAATTGGGGGGGGGGATTTGGGGGTTTGGGGGGGGGATTTGGGGGCTGGGGGGGCTTAGTTCTGCCCCATGGGGCAATTGGGGGGGGAATTTGGGGGGGGGAGTTAATTTTGCCCCATGGGGTACTTTGGGGGGGATTTGGGGTTGGGGGGGGGGGCTTAATTCTGCCCTATGGGGTAATTGGGGGGGGGGATTTGGGGGCTGGGGGGGCTTATTTCTGCCCCATGGGGTAATTTGGGGGGAATTTCGGGTTGGGGGGTGTTAATTTTGCCCCATGGGGTACTTTGGGGGGGATTTGGGGTTGGGGGGCTTAATTCTGCCCTATGGGGTAATTGGGGGGGATTTGGGGTTGGGGGGCTTAATTCTGCCCTATGGGGTAATTGGGGGGGGGATTAGGGGGGTTGGGGGGGATTTGGGGGCTGGGGGGCTTAGTTCTGCCCCATGGGGCAATTGGGGGGGGGAATTGGGGAATTTGGGGGGGGGATTTGGGTTTAAGGGGCTTAATTCTGCCCTATGGGGTGTTTGGGGGGATTTGGGATTGGGGGGGGCATTTTGGGGTTGGGGGGCTCCTGCCCCATGGGGTTATTTGTGGGGGTCTCATTTCTTCTCCCCCCCCCCAGGCGGAGCTGATGAGCTCCCTGATCGAGTGCTGCATCGCCCTGGGGGGGCCGACCCCCGAGCCCCCCCCACGCCCCCCTGCGGCGCCAGGACAGCGTCACCCGCCCCCGCCTGCAGCGCCTGGCCACCATCGACTACGTGGAGGACGGTGGGGGGGGCTTTTTTTTGGGGGGGGGGTGTTAAGTTTTGGGGGGGGGGGGGTTGTCACACCTTGGTGACCCCCCCCTGTGTTATCTGCCCCCCCCCAGGTCAGGAGCTGCGGCGGGTGAAGCCCCCCCGGCGCTCGGCGTCCTTCTTTAGCCGGGGGGGGGGCTCTGGGGGGGGCGCCTACGCCCCAGTGCCGGGGGGGGGCGGCGCTGGAGCAGGGCTGAGACCCCCCCCCCACCATGGACTGGAGCACTGGGAGCCCCCCTTCCTGGACTGGGAGCACTGGGACCCCCCCCCCCCATGGACTGGGACCCCCCCTGGAACAAACTGGGAGCACTGGGAGCCCCCTCCCATGGACTGGGACCCCCCCGGAGCAAACTGGGAGCACTGGGAGCCCCCTCCCATGGACTGGGACCCCCCCGGAGCAAACTGGGAGCACTGGACACTAACGAAGCGCACAGGGACGCGGCCGTCACCACCCCATTGCCCCCCCCCCCCCGGTTTGGGGCAAATTGGGGTGGTTTGGGGCAATTTTGGGGCGGATTGGGACTAATTTGGGGTGAACTGGGGTGGTTTGGGGTGGATTGGGACTGATTTGGGGCAAATTGGGGCGGTTTGGGGCAATTTTGGGGTGGTTTAGGGCAGTTTTGGGGCGGATTGGGACTAACGGCAAACTGGGGTGATTTGGGGTGGATTGGGGTGGTTTGGGGCAATTTTGGGGCAGATTGGGACTAATTCAGGGCAAACTGGGGTGATTTGGGGTGGATTAGGACTGATTTGGGGCAAATTGGGGCAGTTTGGGGCAATTTTGGGGTGGTTTAGGGCAGTTTTGGGGCAGATTGGGACTAATTCAGGGCAAACTGGGGTGATTTGGGGTGGATTGGGGCAATTTTGGGGCAGATTGGGACTAATTCAGGGCGAACTGGGGTGATTTGGGGTGGATTGGGACTGATTTGGGGCAAATTGGGGCAGTTTGGAGCAATTTTGGGGTGGTTTAGGGCAGTTTTGGGGCGGATTGGGACTAATTCAGGGCAAACTGGGGTGATTTGGGGTGCATTGGGGTGGTTTGGGGCAATTTTGGGGCGGATTGGGACTAATTCGGGGTGAACTGGGGTGGTTTGGGGTGGATTGGGACTGATTTGGGGCAAATTGGGGCGGTTTGGGGCAATTTTGGGGTGGTTTAGGGCAGTTTTGGGGCGGATTGGGACTAACGGCAAACGGGTGATTTGGGGTGGTTTAGGGCAGTTTTGGGGCAGATTGGGACTAACGGCAAACGGGTGATTTGGGGTGGATTGGGGTGGTTTGGGGCAATTTTGGGGCGGATTGGGACTAATTCGGGGTGAACTGGGGTGGTTTGGTGTGGATTGGGACTTATTTGGGGCAAATTGGGGCAGTTTGGGGCAATTTTGGGGTGGTTTAGGGCAGTTTTGGGGCGGATTGGGACTAACGGCAAACTGGGGTGATTTGGGGTGGATTGGGACTGATTTGGGGCAAATAGGGGCGGTTCGGGGCAATTTTGGGGCAGACTGGGACTAATTCGGGGCATATCGGGGTGGTTTGGGGCTATTTGGGGGCAGATTGGGACTAATTCGGGGCCTTTTGGGGCTGTTTTGGGGCTAATTCAGAGCAATTTGGGGCTGCGAGGGGTGGTTTGGGGCTAATTCAGAGCGGTTTGGGGCTGTTTTGGGGGCAGACTGGGACCCGTTCAGGGCGCTTTGGGGCAGATCAGGATGGTTTGAGGCACTCGGGGACTCATTTTGGGTGGTTTGGGGCAGATTGAGACAGTTTGGGGTAGAATAGAAGGTTTTTGGGGCTGATTGGGGGCGGTTTGGGGCTGATTGGGGGCGGTTTGGGGCTGATTCGGGGCGGTTTGGGGTGGCTTGGGGCTGAATCAGGGCAGTTTGGGCTGGTTTGGTGCTATATTGGTACAGATTGTGACTCATCCAGGGCATTTTGGGGCTGATTCCGGGGGTTTTGGGGCTGATTCAAGGGGTTTTGGGGGGGGCACTGGGACAAAATGGTGGCCCCACGTGCTGGCGGCCATTTTAGGGCCGGGGAAGGGGGGGGGAGGCACAGGGCACACGCGTGTGCCCTCGTGTTGCACGGGGACCCCTCATTAGTGCTAATGAGCTAACGGTGCCAGCTGTGCCTTGCTCACCGTGCCTCTTTTGGGGTGAATCCTGCAGTTTTAGGGTCACCTCCGCTGCCTGCCTGCACCCGAAGGGACGCTTCTCTTTGTGGGCGCACCCCGGATGCAAAAAATCCGAATATTTCACGATTTAACCTCACTTTCCTCACTCGCACACTGTCTCCTTTGTTCCTCTAAACCCTGCTTATTTTAAAATAATTTTACTACATTTTTTTAATACAAATCTCAGCACTCCCCCTCCCCCCCCAGCAGCAAAATCTGTGCATCCTGAAACACTACTTTTTTGTTTTTTCAAGGGAGAAGCAGCAATTCGGGGATTTTGTTCTTTCTGGCTGCGTTTAAAGGGGGGAATTTGTAAATATTTACGGTGCTTAATCGTGAAATAAACATTTAACACATTTAGGGAGTAGAAAGATGTATTTTTTGGGGGGGGGGGGGGGGGATAGCGAACGGTTCGCTTTCCCTGAAGGAAAACTGTGAGGAAACGCCATTTTCCTCCCATTTCCTCAGAGGACGGGGATGCTTTTGTGAGAAAACGCCATTTTAAGGCTGTGGAGCAACTTTATTTATTTATTTATTTACTTATTTTTTGGGGGGTGGCGGGGGGGAGCACGGGCGCTGCGTTGGGCGATGTTTTTTGTCACGGGGGGGGGGGGGGGAGGCGGCGGGGGGCACTTTCTGAGGTAAAATATCTCAGGAAAGGCGCTTTGCTCGCTCGTTTTTGGTGCTTTACGCCTCGCTGCGGCGGGGGGAGGGGAATTTGGGGTCAATTTCGGGGGTTTTGGGGGCCCATTTTAGGGGGATTTGGGGCACTGCGGGGGGGGGGGCAGGGCTCTGCGCATGCGCAGGAGCGCACTGCGCCACCCGCTGCAGCGAGGGCCGGCCGGCGCCGGTTGGAACCGGCCTCGGGGCCGCATCACCGCGGATCCCTCCGCCGCGCCGGGAACGCCCCGAATTCCCGTTTTTTTGCCTTTAAATGGGCGTGGGGGAGGAACGGAGTTAAAGTTAAACCTCCCGAGCCGTGGGGGGAGGGGAGGGAGGCTGGGGGAGGGGGTTCTGTGGGGGTTTGGGGCCCCCTGATGGAGAACATTGTGGGGAAAACAAGCGCGTGTCCCCCCCCGCGCCCCATTCCTGAGGTGATTTTTGTGTGAAAAGCCATAAAACTGACTCTTTTTTTGAGAGGGAGGGAGGTCTTGGGGAGACGGCTCGATAAAGGTAAAAATGGGGCTGGTGGATTGCAGGGTTTCACCCCAGAAAGGGTGGAAAATTGTGAGGGGGGTTCATGTGTCCTTTGCCTGCGGGATCAAAAAGGAAAACAAGCTGAAAAGCTGCAATTTTTACTTTAGTTATTTTTTTTAAAGTGTTCCCTTCGTTTTACGTGTAGTTGTGTGCTGAAATCGGTGTTTTCTGGTGCCGAAAAGAAAGGAAAAATAGGGTTAAAATTGCGGGCAGAGCTGTCCGACCCTGAAGGAGACAAAATGGCTGCCGGGGGGAGGGGGCCTCTTCTGGGCTCATTGTGCAGCTTTTTGGTGCAATCCCTGAAAGAAAATCAGCATTTCCACTCAGGTGGGCCGCGTTGTACTATTCCTGACAAAAGATAACAAGGTTTGAGTGAAAAAAAAAGAAGCAATCCTTCCTGACAGAGGCTTTTCTGAGGGAAAAGGGCCTAAAATGGCTTCTCCGAGCCCAATAGCTGGAGGGAAAATCAGCTTTTGGGGGCATTTCCATGCCGAAAACGTGAACTCTTGTAGTGTGGCAGTAGATTTTTTTTTAATTTTAATTCTAATTTGGCAGTTTTAAAGACGAAATAATTTGTTTCGTATCAAAGAAGGAAAGGGGAGGGGGGGGTATGTGTGTAAAAACAGGCAGAAATGTGCAAATCACTGCTGCAAAAAAAACATGTTCTGCGTTAAATCCCCCTGAAGTCCAGTTTTGTTAGCGATGGGAGGTTGAAACAGGAAAAAAATACTTTTATGGATGTTAGTGACCAAATAATAACAGCTGAATCCCTTCTTGTTTCGCAGGAAACGCCCTGGAAACACGGCGGAAAAACTCGTCCGTTGCCCAGTGACCGCCCGCGTCATCGCCTCGTCAGCCGCATTAATTGGCCCTAATTACTGGTTTCCCACATTTTTTGGGGGGGTGTCCTCACTAGCAGCGATTTTGGGGTGTCATTACCCGCGAAATGGGAGCGGGGGCTGCCCGGAAATGCCTCAAAATGCCGCAAACAGGGATTTTTTTTTTGCTTAAAAATGGCCAGCATGGCTGAGGCTGCGCAATGACTCAGCATGGCCTTAAAATTGTAGAAAATGAGGAGATTTTGGGGTATTTGAATGAAAAAAATACATTAAGAGGCTTCGTGCTTTGATGGGAAGCGGGGTGGGGATGGAAAAGGTTTGTCTGAGCTTTGTCGAAAGGGGGGAATTAAAAAGGGGGTTGGGGGGGTTGCTGATAAATGAGGACAAAAAAAGGGGGATTGGGAGTGTTTCCAACTGTAAAAGCGACGTGGCACAAGCACAAACATATACTCACCTGTGATTTAAACCATTTTTTCCCCAAAAGATTTCTGATTGTTTTGGGGAAAAACAGCCTTTTTGCCAGGACGCCCCCCCCAGAGTGACACAGCAGGAACAAAACCGGGTGAAAATGACGCAAAAACCCCACAATGACAGCGCTGGAAAAAAAATAAAGACGTCCAAAAGGTCAGAGGGGATTTTTAAAACAGCAAAAGAGAAACAAAAGGTTGAATTGAAGTGGTTAAATTTAACCATTAACTCGGGGTTAAATTTAACCATTTTCAGGCTGAAATAGATGACACAGCTGAACGCCTTCCTCCCTGGGGGGGGGGGGGGGTTAAAAATGAAGCAAAAATTAACAAAACACACAAAAAAAAGAGGATTTGTGGCGTGCCAGGGCAGAATGGCTTTTTTTTTTTTTTCTTTTTTTTTGGGGGGGGCATTTTTTGGCATTTTGGGGGGATTATTTTTCTCTGTTCCCCCCCTCGCGGAAGCGTTGCGGTGCGGCACTGACGTGGCCCTGGCTTTATAAAGCCCCGCGACGCCGCTGAGTGCAGGCGGGCGCAGGCTGCAGGCAGGGAGGCAGCAGCAGCTGGGGAGCCAGAAATCCAGAAATTTCCCCCCGCCGGGGCAGATTTTGCTCGAGGAAGACAGCCAGGGAAAAAAAAATTTAATTCCTGAAATACTCTTAATTCGATATTTTAGAGAAGCCAGAGCGAGCTAGGGCGCTTTTAAGATGAAAAAAGGCTCTCGAAGCTTTTCTCGCTTTAAAGCTCTTTGCGTTCTCCTCCCTTTAAAAGAAAAAAGCCCCCGGGAGGCTTTTAGGAGGAGGAAAACGGGAAGATTTCGGAAAGAAGAGCCCGGAGGAGCGCAGGCGGCCGCGGGCCCAGCAGGGTGAGCGGAGATTTTTGGTGCAGGATCAGGGGAAAACGGGGCTTTTCACAAGCCGCCAGCCGGAGGGTGTGGAGCCGAAGAGGAAGCAGAGGAGGAAAAAAAAAAAAAGAGATGATTTCTCAGTTAAAAATTCCGAAATTTCGGTTCTAAAGAGATAGAAGATGGCTTAAAGAGAAGATTATTGGAAAGGAGGAAATAATTTGCAAAACAGGAAAAAAATAAATCAAGAGTGAAGATAAAATGTAGACGTGAGGAAGATTTAAAAATCGAAGAGAGAAAACGCCAAATTCTAATTAATTTGATGAAGGAGGCTGACGAGCGGCTCCAGCCCGGCTTCACGCCGACCCCGAATTAACCCAATCGCGGCCGTTTTTCCCCAAACCGCCGAGGGCACGCCTGCTTCACGCAGCCGGAAAAGCCGAGATTTGAGCCCAAAAATGGCGAGGGGAGGAGGAGGAGGAGGAGGTTGTAGAGGCCGAGGAGAGGCGCGCGGGTGCGGGAGGCTTCCCAAACCCCCAGCCAGGTGTAGAAGAGCGGCAGCGACGCGCCTGGGCAGGAGGAAAAAAAAAGAGGAGAAAAAAGGACATTTTGGTTAAAATGCTTGCTGGGAAGGACGCAGGGAGGCGAGAAGGCGGCAGCAAAACACCAGTGGAGGAGGAAGCAGAAAATAGGAAAAGAGGAGAAAATAGAGCAAAGAAAAAGAGCAAATAATAGGCAAAAAGGAGGAGAAAACAGAAAAAATAGGAAAAAAAAAAAAAGAAGAGGGGAAAGAATAGAAAAAATGAAGAGGGCAGAAAATAGAAAAAAGAAAATAGAAAAAAGAAGAGGGCAGAAAATAGAAAAAAGAAGAGGGCAGAAAATAGAAAAAAGAAAATAGAAAAAAGAAGAGGGCAGAAAATAGAAAAAAGAAAATAGAAAACAGAAAAAAAAAGAAGAAAATAGAAAAAAAGAAAAATAGAAAATAGAAGAATAGAAAAAGGAAAATAGAAAAAAATGAAGAGGGCAGAAAATAGAAAAAATAGAAAATAGAAAAAAGAAGAATAGAAAAAAGAAAAATAGAAAATAGAAAAAATAGAAAAAGAAGAATAGAAAAAATGAAGAGGGCAGAAAATAGAAAATAGAAAAAAGAAAATAGAAAAAATGAAGAGGGCATAAAATAGAAAAAAGAAAAAATAGAAAATAGAAAAACTGAAGAGGGCAGAAAATAGAAAAAAGAAAATAGAAAAAACGAAGAGATCAGAAAATAGAAAAATAGAAAATAGAAAAAATGAAGAGGTCAGAAAATAGAAAAAACAGAAAACAGAAAAAAGAAGAGGGCAGAAAATAGAAAAAAAAATAGAAAAAAGAAAATTGAAAAAAGAAAATAGAAAATATAGAAGAAAACAAGAAAATAGAAGAGACTAGAGAAGGAATATAGAACAGAAAAAAAAAAGGAAATAGAAAAAAAAGAGAGAAGAGAGGAAAATAGAATAAGAAAATACAAAAAGAAAATACAAAAAAAAAGGCAGAAAATTGCACTTAAATGTTTGAGGGGACAAAGAGCCAGAAGAGAAAATAGGAAAAAAAAAAAAAAAAGAGAAAAAAGCAGAGGAGAAACTAGAGCAAAGGAGGAGCCAGTGGAAATTGGCGAAATTGAGGAAAACGGGCAAAAAAAAAAAAGGAGATAAAAGAGGAGAAGAGGCGCTGGAGGATGGAGAGGAGAGAAATTGAGGAAGAAAGCCAGAGGAAATTGGTGAAGAGAGGAGGAAATAGGAGCCTAGAAGAGGAGGAAAAGAGCGAAAAGAGAGGAAATAGAAGAAAAGAGAGGAAATAGAAGAGAGGAAATAGAAGAAAAGAGAGGAAATAATAGAAGAAAAGAGAGGAAATAGAAGAAAAGAGAGGAAATAGAAGAAAAGAGAGGAAATAGAAGACGGCGGAGGCAGAGGAGAGCGAGTTAAAAAACGGGAGGCGAGCCGGAGCGTGGTGAAGCTGGGGAAGAGACCGAAAATCGGCGAAAATTGGCGGAATCGGCCCCAAAAAGGAGCAGCGGAGACGCCGGGGCGCGGTGAGGGCCCCCCCCCCCGGTTTGTGGGGGGGGGGGGGGGTCGGGGGGCGGCGAGGGAGGGCGCGGGGCTCTTGTCGTTGCAGGCGCCGTTTTTGGCCACAGAGCGCCCCAAAACTCACCGCCGCGGCGTAGATATTTGGGTAAAATGCTAAAGAAACGGTGAAAAAAAAAAAAATCTGGAGAAAAAAAAAAATCTGGAGGAAAAAAAAAAAGGAAAAAACGACAAAAAAAAAGGAAAAGAACAAAAAAAAAAAAAAAAGAAATCAAAACCGACCCAAAATCCAGCATCATCACGCTCCGGCTGTAAAATACTGTAGGTACCGGTGTCGCCGCGCCGCAGAGTAAGTGCAAAAATCGTTGTTTTTTAACCCAAAAGCGGCGTGCGGGAGGGATGGCGGAAACTCGCTGGAAAAGGGGAAGGAGGAGTTAAAAAAAATGTGCTGTTTTGTGCCGGGGAGGAGGGGGGGTCTTCGAGTGTGTTTCCCCCCTCAGGTGTAAGCAACAAAAGGCGACAAAATCGAGGAAAAATAACAAAAAGTGATAATTCCGCTGAGGAAAATGCTCAGGATGAGGAGAAAGAGACCCAAAAGAGATCCTCAGGCTCAGGATTTTAAGCAAAAAAAAAAAAAAAAGGCAAAAATCCGCACCCAAACCGCGCTCAGCCCCGCGCTGGCAGCGCTCCCAGGAGCTTTTCCGCAGGGAGATTTTGAGGATAAAAGGCACAGAATTGGTTAATTGAGACTCGGTTCGGAAGTAAGATTTTTTGTTTGTTTGTTTTTTTGTTCTCTGCTTTTCCATTTTGGGGGCGTTTTCGTGGTTTTTTTTTTTTCCGGTTGGCGGAGCCGAGCTGGCTCGGTCGGGGGCAGGGGTCTGGCTGTGCTGGGGAGGGGGCGGGGGGGGAGAGGGGGCTTTTTTGGGGTGTTTTCCGGCCTTTTCACAGATGCAGAGGTAGGAGGCAGTGCCAGCTTGGAAGAAAAGCGCTTTTTACCCCCAAAAATGGAGCTGGAAAATCAGGATTTGTGGCTTGTTCCCCGGAGCTTCGGTTAACCCCCGCTGGGAGCGAGCGTAAAACCAGACCAAACGGCCCCAAAAAACGCCTGCGGGGGAGCGGCGGCGGGGGGGGGGGGGGGTGTAATATTCTGTATTTCCAGGTTTTTCTCCGTAAAAGGCAGCAGGATGCTTAAATTTAGGCTTTTTCCCCCAAACCGTGAGTCGTAAAAGTAGGAACGAGCCGGGGGGGGGGTGGCGGGGCGCAAAACGAGGCAAAAAAACCCCGAAGCGGCTGCGACGGTGGCAAGTACCCTGGGCGCGGGCCGGACTCCCCAAATTCACCAAAATCCCCCCGTTTTGGGAACGGCAGCGGGGTCAGGGCCGAGAGGGGGGGGCGGCGGCGGAGGGAGGGGCACGGATTTTGGGGCGATTTCCGGCCGTTTTGGAGGTGGCGGCGGTCGGGGGCGCGGCGGGCGGTTGTGCCGGGAGGAGCCGGGGCGCGCTGGGACCCCCCCACCCCCCCCACCCCCCAAAACCGGCGCGGAGGGATGCAAAAAAAGCCGGATTCGGACAAAAAAAAAACACCAAAAAAACCAAAAATCCCCAAACGCGGCGCTTTCACCCCAAACGGGGGCTGACGGGGGGGGCTCTGTCTCGCAGGTGCAGCCACGGCGCCCGAGCCGCAGCTTCTGGGCCAGCGCTAAGTAAAGATGAGGAGGGGGCGCCCCGACCCCCGCCGCCTTTTTGGGGGAAAAAAGGCCAAAAAAGGGGTCTGCTGGGCGCTGGCCCCGGCTTCTCCGCGCAGCTCAGTGAGATCCGCAGGAAAATGCCCCAAAAACGAGGCAGCGCGAGGACGCCCGACCCGAAAAAGGCAGAGCCCGGCAGCAAAACCTCCCAAAAACGTGTAGGAAAGGGAGAAAATAGGTATTTCGGGTGGTTTTCACCCAAAACGGGGGCACGGAGCGCCGCGAGGATCCAGGTGGCGGTGGTGGTTTTTTTCGCCCAGGGAGGGTGTGTTGGTTTTTATTATTTTTTTTACCGATTTAGCCCCAATTTTGCTTGGTTTTCCCCTCCGGATTCACAAATTCGGAAGCAAAAAAACCAAAAGCATAAAAAAAGGCCCAAAGTGCCCCAAAATGAGCGGCCGGCGCCAGGCCCTTCCGGCAGCAGCACTCGGCCAGGTCCCTTCAGTGGGATTTTGAGTGGAAAACGTGGCTTTTTGGTAAAGGCGGGGCTCGGACCTTTCGGCCCTAGGGAGGGGGGGGGAGATTTTTAACCGTTTTCCCCAGTTTTTCTCCCCAAAAGGGCAGGAGGAGGGGGGGCGGGGGCGGGGGGGGGGTCGTGGTGCTGTGTTTGTTTCTCCCCCTCCCCGCTCTCCACCGAGGCAGGATCGCAGCGACCCAAAACGGCCTCAAAACGGCCCAGAGAGGACAAATTGCTAAAAATGACTAAAAATTTAGAAAACGGGAACCAAAACCAAAAAAAAAGGCACAAAAAAAAAAGCCTAAAACCAAAAAAAAAATACGAAAGGCAGAAAAAAACCCAAGTGAGAGGAGTAAGTACCCGCGGCGCGGTCACGCAGCGCCGGCCCGACCCAAAACTCCGCTTTCTGAGCCCATTCCCGCGCCGGGGGTCGGGAGCCTGCCCCCAAAATCCCGCTTTCTGAGCCCGTTTCGCGACGGGCGAGCGCGGCGCCGGCCCCAAAAAGCCGTTTTCTGAGCTCGTTTTGCGCTGGGGGAGCATGCCGGACCCGAAAAAACCCGCTTTCCCGCGCCTGTTCAGCGCCGGGGACGCGTGCCGGACCCCAAAAACCCCTTTTCTCAACCCATTTGACGCTGGCGACGCGTGCCTGACCCAAAAAGCCGCTTTCGGAGCTCGTTTTGCGCCGGGACGCGTGGCTGCCCCCAAAATCCCGCTTTCTGAGCCCGTTTTGCCCCGGGGGAAGCGGGCCCGACCCCAAACCCCGTTTTCCGAGCCCGTTTTTGCGCTGGGGGCGTGAGCCTGACCCCAAATCCCGCTTTCTGAGCCCGTTTAGCGCCGGGGAAGCACGCCGGACCCAAAATCCCGCTTTCCGAGCCCGTTTTGCGCTGCGGACACGAGCGCGAACCCCAAAATCCCGCCTTCCGAGCCCGTTTTGCGCCGGGGACGCCGCGCCACCGGAACCCCCCCCCCCCCCCAAAAAATCCCCCAAAACCCCTAAAGCGCCCCAAAACACGCGGGGCGGGGGCGGGGCGCGCGCCTCTTCCCGTGCGGCCGTAGGTACCGAAATCGGCGATTTTCCACCCAAAAAAAAACCCTCCAAAAGCACCCCAAAGCGCGCACCGCCTCGGAGCACCGCCAGCGACGCCGCCAGGTAGATTTTTTGGGGCAGTTTCTCCGGTATTTGGGTACTTCGGGGGCCTCGCCCCCCCCCTTACGGTGGTGTAGGGAAACTGTCGGTTTTTGGTTTTGCCGGAAACCCCCGTTTTTCGGGGCGGTTTTTGGGGTGTGGGGGGGGTGGTGTCGCGATTGCCTTCCAGGGAGCGGCGCGACGCGGCCGGACCCGCGGCGGAGCCAGCAGGTGACTTACGCTTTTCTTGACCCCCCCCTTCTCCCAAAACCTCACAGATTCACCCCAAAACGACATTGGAGCTCAAACGCCCCCCCCCAAAATCGAACCAAAACCCACGAAATCGCCCAAAAAGACCCAAAACCGTGGGGTTTTTGCCTCCCCACTGTCAAAAACCCCACAAAAATGGGGTTGCGGGGCCCCCCCCGGCTTCACGCCGCGCCCCCCCCCCCCCCCCCCTCGATTTATAAATCCACAAATCGGGTGAAAACGCAGCAAAAAGCGGGTCGGGGCCGAGGGGGGGGGGACCCCGCTGCGATGCCCGGGGGGGCCCAAAATCGCCTGAAATTGCCCCAAAATCCATCTCCCCGCCCCCCCCCCGGGCCAGGTTTTCTTTTCCCTGAGAGAACGCCGTTGTCTCAGGTTTTGCTTTTCTCCTGCGGCCCCCCCCCCCCCAAAAAAAAAAGTGAAAAAAAGGACAAAACGGCCAAAAAAAAAAGCAAAAGGCGCCGGTGGCGGCACTCCCGACGGACGGGGTTCGAGTCCCCGCGGCGCCTGCTGCTGGCCGGGGCGCGTCGCGACGGGGGGGGCTTCGGGTCCCGCTGCCCCCCCCCCACGCACACACGGGGCTCTGCGCCTCCTCCCTTTCCGCACGACCCTAATCCTAAACCCCGCAATCCCAATCCTGACCCCTCAATCCCAATCCTAAACCCCCCAATCCCAATTCTGATGCCCTAAATCCCAATCCTAAACCCCGCAATCCCAATCCTGACCCCCTAAACCCCGATCCTGACCCCCGAATCCCAATCCTAAATCCCCCAATCCCAATCCTGACCCCCCCAATCCCAATCCTAAACCCCCCAATCCCAATTCTGACCCCCGCAATCCCAATCCTAAACCCCCCAATCCCAATTCTGACGCCCTAAATCCCAATCCTGACCCCCCAATCCTAAACCCCGCAATCCCAATCCTGACCCCCTAAACCCGGATCCTGACCCCCCCCAATCCCAATCCTGACCCCCCCCATCCCAATCCTGACCCCCCAATCCCAATCCTAAACCCCCCAATCCCAATCCTAAACCCCCCAATCCCAATTCTGACCCCCCCCAATCCCAATCCTGACCCCCCAATTCCAGTCGTAAACCCCCCAATCCTAAACCCCACAATCCCAATCCTGACCTCCTAAACCCCAATCCTAAATCCCCCCAATCCCAATCCTGACCCCCCAATTCCAATCCTAAACCCCGAATCCTAAACCCCCCAATCCCAATTCTGACCCCCTAAACTCCAATCCTAACCCCCCCAATCCCAATCCTGACCCCCTCAATCCCAATCCTGACCCCCGAATCCCAATCCTGACCCCCCCAATCCCAATCCTGACCCCCCAATTCCAGTCGTAAACCCCCAATCCTAAACCCCGCAATCCCAATCCTAAACCCCACAATCCCAATCCTGACCTCCTAAACCCCAATCCTAAATCCCCCAATCCCAATCCTGACCCCCCCAATTCTAATCCTAAACCCCCCAATCCTAAACGCCGCAATCCCAATTCTGACCCCCTAAACTCCAATCCTAAACCCCCCAATCCCAATCCTGACCCCCCCAATCCCAATCCTGACCCCCCCCAATCCCAATTCTGACCCCCGCAATCCCAATCCTAAACCCCCCAATCCCAATTCTGACCCCCGCAATCCCAATCCTAAACCCCCCAATTCCAATCGTAAACCCCCCAATCCTAAACCCGCAATCCCAATCCTAAACCCCACAATCCCAATCCTGACCTCCTAAACCCCAATCCTAAATCCCCCAATCCCAATCCTGACCCCCCAATTCCAATCCTAAACCCCCCAATCCTAAACGCCGCAATCCCAATTCTGACCCCCTAAACTCCAATCCTAAACCCCCCAATCCCAATCCTAAAACCCCCCAATCCTAAACCCCCCAATCCCAATCCTAAACCCCCCAATCCCAATCCTAAACCCCCCAATCCCAATCCTAAACCCCCCCAAACCCCAATCCTGACCCCCCTCAATCCCAATCCTGACCCCCCTCAATCCCAATCCTGACCCCCGCAATCCCAATCCTGACCCCCTAAACCCCAATCCTAAATCCCCCAATCCCAATCCTGACCCCCCCTAAACACCAATCCTGACCCCCCAATCCCAATCCTAAACCCCCGAATCCCAATCCTAAACCCCCACTCCCAGTTCTGACCCCCTAAACTCCAATCCTAAACCCCCCAATCCCAATCCTAAACCCCAATCCCAATCCTAAACCCCCAATCCCAATCCTGACCCCCTAAACCCCGATCCTGACCCCCGAATCCCAATCCTAAACCCCCCACTCCCAATTCTGACCCCCTAAACCCCAATCCTAAACCCCAATCCCAATCCTAAACCCCCCAATCCCAATCCTGACCCCCTAAATCCCAATCCTAAACCCCCCACTCCCAATTCTGATCTCCTAAACTCCAATATTAAACCCCCCAATCCTAAACCCCCCAATCCCAATTCTGACCCCCCTAAATCCCAATCCTGACCCCCAAACCCTAATCCTAAACCCCCCAATCCCAATCCTAGCCCCCGAAACTCCAATCCTGACCCCCCTAAACCCCAATCCTAAGCCCCCTAAACCTAATCCTCACCCCCCAACCCCTCAACCCCAATCCCAACCCCCTAAACTCATCCTAAACCCCCTAAACCTGATCCCAACCCCCTCAACCCCAATCCTAACCTCCTAATCCCAACCCTAATCCCCCTAAACTCACCCTAACCCCCCAACCCTATTAAGCAATAGCGTATTTTTCATCCTCTATTACCAACAGTTTGACCCGGTTCCCGGGGTCTGAGGGGCCCCAGATATCTGGGCTTTCTTTTAATTAAATTAAAAAATTCTTTAATGTAATTTAAAAAATTCTTTTATTTTAAAAATTCTTTAATGTAATTTTAAAAATTATTTAATTTAAAAATTATTTAATATAAAAAATTCCTTAATGTAATTTAAAAAATTCTTTATTTTAAACATTCTTTAATTTAAACATTCTTTAAATTCTTTTATTTTAAAAATTCTTTAATGTAATTTTAAAAAATCTTTTAAAAAATCTTTTAAAAATTCTTTAATGTAATTTTAAAATTCTTTAAAAAATTCTTTAATGTAATTTTTAAAAATCTTTAAAAATTCTTTAATGTAATTTAAAAAAATCTTTATTTTAAACATTATTTTTAAAAATTATTTTGAAAATTCTTTAATTTAAAAAATTCTTTAATGTAATTTTTAAAATTCTTTAAATTAAATTTGGCGTTCTTTTAGTCTTTAATTTAAAAAATCTTTAATTTAATTTAAAGAATTCTTTAAATTAATTTTAAAAAATCTTTAATTTTAAAAAATCTTTAATTTAAAAAAATCTTTAATGTAATTTAAAAAATTCTTTTAAAATTCTTTAATGTAATTTAAAAAATTCTTTTAAAATTCTTTAATGTAATTTTAAAAATTCTTTAAAAATTCTTTAATGTAATTTTAAAAAATTCTTTTAAAAATTCTTTAATGTAATTTAAAGAAGTCTTTAATTGAATTAAAACGTTAGGGGAAGGTAGGGCGGGGGGGCTCCCTATAGCGCCCGCCCGCCACCGGGAGCGCGAAGAACGCAGCCCCGCGGGACGCCCCCTGCGAAGGGCGGGATTGGGGATTTTTCGCGGGGGGCCTGGGGGGGTTGGGGGTTCCGAGGGTCGGGGGGGGGGGCGCGGAGCCCCTGGGATCGTGCCCCGAAACGGCCCTTTGGGGGGGGAGAGGAGGATTTGGGAGAAAAAACAACCCGGAAAATGGGGGAAAAGATTGAAAAATAAATAAATGAAGAAATAAATCGATAAGCGGTTCGATGGCGTGTCATTGTTCTTGGATTTGGGGAAAAAACAACCCGAAAAACAGGGAAAAAGATTTTTAAATAAATAATTGGTTTGAAAGCGTGCAATTGTCTGGGATTTGGGGGGAAAAAATTTAAAAAAACCTAGGGAAAAAAGATTGAAAAATAAATGAATGAATGAATAAATAAATAAGTGGTTTGATGGCGTGTGATCGTCTGGGATTTGAGGAAAAAACAACCCGAAAACTGGGGGAAAAGATTTATAAATAAATAAGTGAATAAATAAATAAATAAGTGGTTTGATGGCGTGTAATTGCCTAGGATTTGGGGGGGGGGGGAACTAGGGAAAAAGATTAATAAATAAATAAATAAATGAATGAATAAATAAGTGGTTTGATGTCGTGTAATCGTCTGGGATTTGGGGAAAAAACAACCCGAAAACTGGGGGAAAAGATTGAAAAATAAATAAATAAATGAACAAATAAATAGATAAGTGGTATGATGGCGTGTGATCGTCTGGGATGTGGGGGAAAAAAAAACAATCCGAAAACTAGGGAAAAAGATTTAAAAATAAACGAATGAATAAATAAATAAGTGGTTTGATAGCATGCGATCGCCTGGGATTTGGGGAAAAACAACCCGAAAAACAGGGAAAAAAGATTTTTAAAGTAAATAAATAATTGGTTTGATAGCGTGCAATTGTCCGGGATTTGGGAAAAAAAAAAAAAGAAAAGAAAACTAGGGAAAATGATTGAAAAATAAATGAATGAATGAATAAATAGATAAGTGGTTTGATGTTGTGTAATCACCTGGGATTTGGGGAAAAATCAACCCGAAAACTGGGGGAAAAGATTTAAAAATAAATAAATGAATGAATAAATAAATAAGTGGTTTGATGTCGTGTAATCGTCTGGGATTTGGGGAAAAAACAACCCGAAAAACAAGGAAAAAGATTTTTAAAGTAAATAAATAATTGGTTTGATAGCGTGTAATTGTCCAGGATTTGGGGGAAAAAAAAAACAACAAAAAAATGAAAACTAGGGAAAATTATTGAAAAATAAATAAATGAATGAATAAATAAATAAGTGGTTTGATGTCGTGTAATTGTCTGGGATTTGGGGAAAAAACAACCCCAAAATAAATAAATAAATAAATGAATAAGCGGTTTGATATCGTGTAATCATCTGGGATGTGGGGGAAAAAAAACAAAAACAACCCGAAAACTAGGGAAAAAGATTTAAAAATAAACGAATGAATAAATAAATAAGTGGTTTGATGTCGTGTGATCGTCTGGGATTTGGGGAAAAATCAACCCAAAAACTGGGGAAAGAGATTTATAAATAAATAAATAAATAAATACGTGGTTTGAT
The DNA here is from genome assembly GCF_040182565.1 of Anser cygnoides. Lineage (NCBI taxonomy): Eukaryota > Metazoa > Chordata > Aves > Anseriformes > Anatidae > Anser > Anser cygnoides. The sequence continues at coordinate 3,930,613 of NC_089911.1, forward strand.
ATCGTGTGACCGTCTGGGATTTGAGGAAGAAAAAAAAAAAAAAACAAAAAACAACCCAAAAACTAGGGAAAAAGATTTAAAAATAAATAAAGGATTTGGGGGAAAAAAATAGGGAAAAGGTAAATAAATAAATAAATAAGTGGTTTGATGTTGTGCAATCGTCTGGGGGAGAACGAGAAGGATTTGGGGAAAAAAAAAAACTAGGGGAAAAGATTTATAAACAAACAAATAAATAAATAGATAAATAAATAAATAACCGGTTTGATATCGTGAATTCGTCTCGCCTAAGAAGCCCAGAAAAGGACCTTGGGTATTTTGGCCCAAATATGGGTCTGATGAAAATTGGGGGGCGGTCGTCCTTTGGGGGAGAACGAGAAGGATTTGGGGAAAAAGAAAAAAAAAATATAGGGAAAAAGATTTATAAATAAATAAATAAATAAAAAGTGGTTTGAAAGCGTGTAAATCATCTGGGATTTGGGAAAAAAAAATAGGGAAAAAGATAAATAAATAAATAAATAAATAAGTGGTTTGATGTCGTGTAATCGTCTGGGATTTGGGGAAAAAATCAACCCAAAAACTGGGGAAAAAGATTTATAAATAAATAAATAAATAAATAAGTGGTTTGAAAGCGTGTAATCGTCTGGGATTTGGGAAGGAAAAAAAAAGAAAAACAACCCCAAAACTAGGGAAAAAGATAAATAAATAAGTGGTTTGATATCATGTAATCGTCTGGGATTTGGGAAAAAAAAACGACCCAAAAACTGGGGAAAAAGATTTATAAATAAATAGATAGATAGATAAATAAATAAATAACCGGTTTGATATCGTGAATTTGTCTGGCCTAAGAAGAAAATTGAGGGGGGGTCATCTTTTGGGGGAGAACGAGAAGGATTTGGGGAAAAAGAAAAAAAAATAGGGAAAAAGCTTTATAAATAAATAAATAAATAAATAAATAAATAAATGGTGGTTTGAAAGCGTGTAATCGTCTGGGATTTGGGGGAAAAAAACTGGGGAAAAAAACTGGGGAAAAAGATAAATAAATAAATAAGTGGTTTGATGTCGTGTAATCATCCGGGATTTGGGGAAAAATCAACCCAAAAACTGGGGAAAGAGATTTATAAATAAATGAATAGACAGATAGGTAGATAGATAGATAAATAAATAAATAGATAAATAAATAACTGGTTTGATATAGTGCAGGGGGAGAACGAGAAGGATTTGGGGAAAAAAAAACCTAGGGGAAAAGATTTATAAACAAACAAGCAAATAAATAAATAGATAGATAAATTGATAGATAGATAGATTAAATTAATTAATTAATTAATTAATTAATAACCGGTTTGATGTCGTTAACTCGTCTGGCCTAAGAAGCCCAGAAAAGGACCTTGGGTATTTCGGCCCAAATACGGGCCTGATGAAGATTTACCTAACTTTTATGTACCAATACGGGGCTGGTGAAGATTTACGTAAGGTTTTATGCGAAAAATAAACCAAAATAAGTCTTTTTTTTTGGGGGGGGGGAGGAACGGAGCCGCGCTCCCTGTGAGCCCCAACGCCGCGCCGGGGGCCGGGGCTGGAACCGAGGCTGAGCCTGAGGCAAAAAATTAGAATAATGTGGAGGAAATATTGGGAATTTCGCCCCCTTTTCATAATAATTGTACTTATAATTAATAATAATTAATGATTAATAATAACAGCACTAGCTGTGTGTCCTCTCGGGGAGGTTTTAGGGGGACAAACGCTTTATTTGAACGTGCGTTAGGTGACGAACACGTTTTGTGACCTCCCCCTTACCAGCAGACACGGAATTTTATTTATTTTTTTAAATTATTTTTATTTTTTTAAGAAATAAAGCCTCGCTGGGGGCCCCGCAGGCCCTCAGCTCCGTTTCGGGGGCTCAGCGTGTGTTTCAGAGGGGGGGGGGGGGAATGTCAAAAACCACTGGGGGGCGGCTCCTGAGGGCCCGGCAGCCCTTAAAAGTTTATTTTTTTTTTGGTAATTAAAACCTCGGCAGGCCGCAGCCCCCCCCCCCCCCCCTCCCGGAAGCGGCCCCTCCGCGCCGCGCCACGTCACATCCGCTCCGCTGGCCCCCACGTGACGCCGCTGACGCGCTCAGCTCCCCCCTCCCCTCCCCTTCCGCTCGCCCCGCCCACCGCCACCCTCAGAGCCCCGCCCACCACCCTTAACCCCGCCCACCACCCTTAACCCCGCCCACCACCCCCTTAACCCCGCCCACCACCCTCGGAGGCCCCGCCCACAACCCCGTAACCACGCCCACAACCCCTTAACCCCGCCCACTCCAGCCCCAAGCCACGCCCACACCCCCATTAACCCCGCCCCTAACCCCGCCCACCCCCGGCCCCTCCCGCAGCCACGCCGCCGCTCTCGGGCCACGCCCACCCCAGGCCACGCCCACCCCCAGGCCACGCCCACCCCAGGCCACGCCCACCCCAGGCCACGCCCACCCCAGGCCACGCCCACCACCAGGCCACGCCCACCCCCGAAGCCCCGCCCCCTCCCGGTGCCCGCCGCGGCCCCTCCGCTCCGCTCCCGCTCCCGGCGCCCCCCCGGTGCCCCCCCGGTGCCCCCGGTGCCCCCCGGTGCCCCCCCCGCCCCCCGCCCCCCCCCCCCCCGCGCCCCCCGGCCCTCCCTGCCCCCCCCGCCCCTCCGGTCCCCCCCTCGGCCCCCCCCAGCCCCTCTCGCCCCCCCCCCGGTGCCCCCCGGTGCCCCCCCCCCCCCCCGCCATGTGGCTCTTCTCCCGCGACCCCGTCCGGGATTTCCCCTTCGAGCTCGGCCCCCCGAGCCCGGCCCCGACCCCGAGCAGGGCCCGGCCCCGCTCTGGAAGCTGCTGAGGGGGCGCCGCAAGGTAACGGGGGGGGGGGGGGGCGCCGGGGAGGGGGCACCGGCGGGGGGAGGGGGAGGGGAAGGGGGAGGGGGAACCGGGAGGGGGAGGGGGGCGCTGGGGGGAGCGGGGCGGGCCCTGGGTTCCCCTCCCCCCCCCCGGTCTCTCTGGCCCTGAACCGCTCCGCTGCCCCCCCATGTCCCCAAATCCCCCATCCCCAAATCCCCGTCCCCCCTGACCCCAAATCCCCGTCCCCAAATCCCCATCCCCATGTCCCCCCGTCCCCTTATCCCCCTGTCCCCCTGTCCCCATATCCCCATGTCCCCCTGACCCCAAATCCCCCCGTCCCCAAATCCCCCCGTCCCCCTGTCCCCATATCCCCCTGTCCCCCTGACCCCAAATCCCCGTCCCCAAATCCCCATCCCCATGTCCCCCCGTCCCCTTATCCCCATGTCCCCCTATCCCCATATCCCCTGTCCCCCTGACCCCAAATCCCCCCTGACCCCAAATCCCCCCGTCCCCCTGTCCCCATGTCCCCAAATCCCCCCGTCCCCAAATCCCCCCGTCCCCCTGACCCCCTGTCCCCCTGTCCCCATATCCCCAAGTACCCCCGTCCCCATATCCCTGTGTCCCCAAATCCCTGTCCCCCTGTCCCCATCTCCCCCGTCCCCAAATACCCCATCCCCATGTCCCCCTGTCCCCATGTCCCCATATCCCCCTGTCCCCCCGTCCCCATATCCCTATGTCCCCATCTCCCCCATCCCCAAATCCCCCATCCCCATATCCCCCTGTCCCCCCATCCCCAAATCCCCCCGTCCCCAAATCCCCGTCCCCATAACCCCATATCCCCCGTCCCCCCATCCCCAAATCCCCCCATCCCCAAATCCCCCCGTCCCCCTGACCCCCTGTCCCCCCGTCCCCAAACCCCCCATCCCCAAATCCCCCTGTCCCCAAATCCCCGTCCCCATGTCCCCATATCCCCGTCCCCGTATCCCTGCCCCCATATCCCCCTGTCCCCCTGACCCCCTGTCCCCATATCCCCCGTCCCCAAATCCCCCATCCCCATCCCCCCGTCCCCACATCCCCCCGTCCCCACATCCCCCCATCCCCATCCCCCCGTCCCCACATCCCCCCGTCCCCGTGTCCCCGTCCCCACATCCCCGTATGCCCTCATATCCCCCGGATGTCCCCACACCCCATGCCGTGTCCCCACGTCCCCCTGTCCCCACATCCCCATGACCCCGTGCCCCACGTCCCCCCGATGTCCCCCCGTGTCCCCATATTTCCCTGTCCCCGTGCCCCACGTCCCCCCGCTGTCCCCACGTCCCCATAGCCCCGTGTCCCCATATTTCCCTGTCCCCATGTCCCATATCCCCCCAATGTCCCCGTGTCCCCCCGATGTCCCCTCATCCCCCAACGCCCCCCAATGTCCCTATACCCCATATCCCCCCAATATCCCCATATCCCCCCAATGTCCCCGTGTCCCCCAATGTCCCCACATCCCCCCGATGTCCTGACACCCCCCAATGTCCCGACGCCCCCCGATGTCCCCGTGTCCCCCAGATGCCCCCCGATGTCCCCCAGTGATGTCCCCATGTCCCATATCCCCCCGATGTCCCCCGATGTCCCCCTGTCCCATATCCCCCCAATGTCCTGACACCCCCCGATGTCCCCGTGTCCCCCCGCTGTCCCCATGTCCCGTATCCCCCCGATGTCCCCTCATCCCCCGACGCCCCCATATCCCCCCAATGTCCCCACGCCCCCCAATGTCCCCATGTCCCGTATCCCCCCGATGTCCCCCAATGTCCCTCCGCCCCCCGATGTCCCGACACCCCCTGACGCCCCCGTGTCCCCCGCTGTCCCCGATGTCCCCCCGCTGTCCCCATGTCCCCCTGATGTCCCGACGCCCCCGTGTCCCCCCGATGTCCCAACGCCCCCTGACGCCCCAGTGTCCCCCCGCTGTCCCCATGTCCCATATCCCCCAATGTCCCCCCATCCCCCGATGTCCCCCCATGTCCCCATGTCCCGTATCCCCCCAATGCCCCCCGCTGTCCCCATGTCCCCCCGATGTCCCGATGCCCCCTGACGCCCCAGTGTCCCCCCGCTGTCCCCATGTCCCGTATCCCCCCAATGCCCCCCGCTGTCCCCACGTCCCCCCGACGTCCCCATGTCCCATATCCCCCCGATGTCCCCCAATGTCCCCGTGTCCCACGCTGTCCCCATGTCCCGTATCCCCCCAATGTCCCCCGCTGTCCCGACGCCCCGACGTCCCCGTGTCCCCCCGACGTCCCCGTGTCCCCCCGACGTCCCCGTGTCCCCCCGCTGTCCCCATGTCCCGTTTCCCCCATATCCCCCAATGTCCCCATGCCCTCCAATGTCCCGATGTCCCGTATCCCCCTGTGTCCCCCGCTGTCCCCGTGTCCCCCTGATGTCCCCATATCCCCCCAATGTCCCCCCATCCCCCGTGTCCCCCCGCTGTCCCCGTGTCCCCCCGCTGTCCCCGTGTCCCCCCAATGTCCCCATATCCCCCCAATGTCCCCCCATCCCGCGACGCCCCCCAATGTCCCTATACCCCATATCCCCCCGATGTCCCCATATCCCCCCGATGTCCCCCCATCCCCCAATGCCCCCCGCCGTCCCCGTGTCCCCCCGCCATCCCCGTGTCCCCCCGACGTCCCCGTGTCCCCGTGCCCCCAGGCGGACGGGCAGCCGGTGTCGGTGTTCGTGCACGCGCTGGGGGCCGGCGACCCCGAGGGCAGCGCCCGCGCCCGCTGCGCCCTGCGGCGCCTGCGCACCCTGCGGCACCCCAACGTGCTGGCCTACCTCGACAGCCTCGAGGTGGGGGCGCGGGGGGGATTGGGGTCGGGGGGTATTGGGGTCAGGGGGGGACACGGGGGGTATTGGGATTGGGGGGTGAATGGGGATCAGGGCGGGTATTGGGATTGGGGGGTGAGTGGGGGGATATGGGCACTGGGGGGTATTGGGATCGGGGGGGACATGGGGACGGGGGGTATTGGGATTGGGGGGCTGAATGGGGATCGGGGGGGACATGGGGACTTGGGGGGTATTGGGATTGGGGGGTATTGGGGTCGGGGGGGGACATGGGGACTTGGGGGTATTGGGATCGGGGGGATGGGGATGGGGGGACATGGGGACAGAGGGGGGACATGGGAGTATTTGGATTGGGGGGTATTGGGATTGGGGGGTGAATGGGGATCGGGGGGACAGGGGGACTTGGGGGGTATTGGGATCGGGGGTATTGGGATTGGGGGGTATTGGGATCGGGGCGGGGACATGGGGATGGGGGGGACACGGGGACTTGGGGGGTATTGGGATTGGGGGGTATTGGGGTCGGGGGGGACATGGGGGGGTATTGGGATTGGGGGGTATTGGGATTGGGGGGGACATGGGGATCGGGGGGACATGGGGACGGGGTGGGTATTTGGATTGGGGGGTATGGGATTGGGGGGGTATTGGGATCGGGGGGGACATGGGGGTATTGGGATCGGGGGGTATTGGGATTGGGGGGGACATGGGGATCAGGGGGGAGATGGGGGGGTATGGGATTGGGGGGCTATTGGGGTCGGGGGGGACACGGGGATTTGGGGGGTATGGGGATCGGGGGGACATGGGGATCGGGGGGGACATGGGGGGGTATTGGGATTGGGGGGTATTGGGATTGGGGGGGGACATGGGGTCAGGGGGGACATGGGGATCGGGGGGAGATGGGGGTATTGGGATGGGGGGTATAGGGATTGGGGGGTATTGGGATTGGGGGGACACGGGGATCGGGGGGTATTGGGATTGGGGGGGACATGGGGATCAGGGGGGGATACGGGGGGTATTGGGATTGGGGGGGATGGGGACGGGGGGACATGGGGATCAGAGGGGGGATATTTGGATTGGGGGGTATTGGGATTGGGGGGTGAGTGGGGGGATATGGGCACGGGGGGTATTGGGATCGGGTGGGGTATTGGGGCTGGGGGGGACATGGGGAGGTATTGGGATTGGGGGGTATTGGGATCAGGGGGGACATGGGGTCGGGGGGGACATGGGGGGTATTGGGATTGGGGGGTGAATGGGGGGATATGGGATTGAGGGGGATCTGGGGGGGGGGTCATGGGCATGGGGGGGTAAATGGGGGGCACAAGAATGGGGGGTAAATGGGGGGTCAGGGGGGTGGGGGGGACATGGGGGGGGACACGGGGGGACAGAAGGCAGTGGGTGAACTTTGGGGGATGGGGGGTCACGGGGGGGGGGCACAAGGGGATGGGGGGGGGACATGAAGGGATGGGGGGGCCACGGGGGGATGGGGGGGGCCACGGGGGGGCCACGGGGACGTGTTGGGGCCGCCTCCATGGGACGGGGCCATGGGGCTGGGGGCACGCGGCGGGGGGGGGGCATGCGGTGAAGGGGGGCTGAGGGGTGGTCCCGGGGGGGGGGTCATCCGCCGCCCCCCCCCCCCCAGACGGAGCAGTGCCTGTACCTGGTGACCGAGGCGGTGACGCCGCTGCGCTGCCGCCTGCGTGACCCCGGGGGGGCCGAGCGAGGACGAGGTGGCCTGGGGGCTGCACCAGCTGCTGGTGAGGGGGGGGGGCACAAAATGGGGGGGCACAGGGTTGGGGTGGGCACAAAATGGGGGGGCGGGGCACAAAATAGGGGGGGCACAGGGTTGGGGGGGTCCACAGGATTTGGGGGGCCCACAGGGTTGGGGGGGGCACAGGGTTGGGGGGGCCCACAGGGGTTGGGGGGCACAAAATGGGGGGGGGCACAAAATGGGGGGGCACAGGGTTGGGGGGGGTCCACAGGATTTGGGGGACCCACAGGGTTGGGGGGCACAGGGTTGGGGGGGCCCACAGGGTTGGGGGGGCACAAAAGGGGGTCCACAGGGTTGGGGGGTCCACAGGGTTGGGGGGGGGCACAAAATGGGGGGGGGCACAAAATGGGGGGCACAGGGTTGGGGGGGGTCCACAGGATTTGGGGGGCCCACAGGGTTGGGGGGGCACAGGGTTGGGGGGGGCACAAAATGGGGGGCACAGGGTTGGGGGGGCACAAAATGGGGGGGGGGCACAAAATGGGGGGGCACAGGGTTGGGGGGGTCCACAGGGTTGGGGGGGCACAAAATGGGGGAGCACAGGGTTGGGGGGGCACAGGATTTGGGGGGGCACAGGGTTGGGGGTCCATGGGTCCTGGAGGGGGACCCAAGTGATGGGGGGGGGGGTCCCAGTAATATGGGGGGGAATTGATGGGGGGTCCCAATGATGAGTGGGGTCCAAGTAATATGGGGGGTCCCATTAATGGGGGGGTCCCTGTGATGGGTGGGGGTCCCAATTAAGGGGGGGGGGCAACTAATTGCGGGGGGGGATCCCAGTAATGTGGGGGGTCCCAGTGGTGGTGGTGGGGTCCCAGTAATATGGGGGGGGGGCAATTGATTGGGGGGGGTCCCAGTAATATGGGGGGTCCCAGTGGGGGGGGGTCCCAATAATATGGGGGGGTCCCAGTGGGGTGGGGGTCCCAGTTATGGCGGGGGGGCATTAATTGAGGGGGGGGGGGTGTTCCCCATGCGGGCAGGATCCCAGCTCTGGGGGGGGTCTCCCCGTAGTTACGAGGGGTCCCAGCGATCTGGGGGGGGGGGGTCTCTGCGTTATTTGGGGGGGGGGGGGTCCCAGAATTGTGTCCCCCCCCCCGCAGACGGCGCTGGCCTTCCTGTACCGCTCGGGGCTGGTGCACGGCGCCCTGGGGCTCGACGCCGTCTTCGTCGACCCGGGGGGAGTGGAAGCTGGGGGGCTCGAGCGGGTGGCGGCCAGCGGCGAGGAGCCCCCGCCCCCCCGGGGAGCCCCCAGCCCCAGGACCCCCCGAGCTCAGCGGGGGCGGGCACGGCCGCGGGGAGCCCTGGTGAGTTTGGGGGGGGGGGGGGGGATTTGGGGGGGCTGGGGGGGGGGTACTGGGGGGGATATTTGGGGGCTGGGGGGGGGCGTGGGGGGTATTGGGGGGTATTGGGGGGCTGGGGGGGCTTGGGGGGTATTGGGGGGCTGGGGGGTGTGGGGGGTATTGGGGGGGAACTTGGGGGGGTGTTGGGGGGGTATTGGGGGGCTGGGTGGGACTTGGGGGGGTATTGGGGGGGAACTTGGGGGGGGTGTTGGGGGGGGTATTGGGGGGCTGGGGGGGACTTGGGGGGGGGGTGTTGGGGGGGGGTATTGGGGGGCTGGGGGGTATTGGGGGGCTGGGGGGCTTGGGGGGTATTGGGGGGCTGGGGGGGGTTTTGGGGGGCTGGGGGGTGTGGGGGGTGTTGGGGGGGTATTGGGGTGATATTGGGGGGCTGGGGGGGGTTGGGGGGTATTGGGGGGCGGGGGGACGTGAGGGATGTTGGGGGGATATTGGGATATTAAGGGGGGTGGGGGGGGTATTGGGATATTGGGGGACTGGGGGGTATTGGGGGGCTGGGGGGGTCGCGGGGGATATTGGGGGGCTGGGGGGGGACGTGGGAATATTGGGGCAATACTGGGGGGTATTGGGGCTGGGGGGGCTTGGGGGGATATTGGGGGGTGGGGGGGGGGGACGTGGGAATATTGGGGGGGCTGGAGGGGTCGGGGTTATTGGGGGGCTGGGGGGGGATTTGGGGGGGCTGGCGAGGACACGGGGACACTGGGGGGACATGGGGGGATATTGAGGGACCGTGGAGGGGGGGGGTCCGGGAGCCGTGTCCCCGTGCCCCCCCCCGCTGCCACCGGTGTCCCCAGGGCGGGGGACATGTGGCGCCTGGGCTGCCTCATCTGGGAGCTCTTCAACGGGCCCCTGCCCCGGCCCGGCGCCCTGCGCAGCTTCGGCAAGGTGGGGGCGGCACCGCGACCCCCCCCCGGCACCGGGACCCCCCCCGGGCACCGGGACCCCCCCGGGCACCGAGATCCCCCCAAGTCACTGGGACCCCTCCCCCAGGCACCAGGACCCCCCCCTCGGCACCGAGATCCCCCCAAGTCACTGGGAGCCCCCCCGGCACCGGGACCCCCCCCCGGGCACCGAGATCCCCCCCCCCGGGCACCGAGATCCCCCCTCGGGCACCGAGATCCCCCCAAGTCATTGGGACCCCCCAGCACCGAGATCCCCCCCAAGTCACTGGGACCCCCCTAAGTCACCGGGAGCCCCCCTCGGGCACCGAGATCCCCCTCGGGCACCGGGACACCCCCCCCCCCGGGCACTGAGATCCCCCCCCGGGCACCGAGATCCCCCCGGGCACTAGGACCCCCCTCGGGCACCGAGATTCCCCCCCAGTCACCGGGACCCCCCTCCCAGGGCACCGGGAACCCCCCTGGCATCAGGACTCCCCCAATACCTGGGGTCCCCCCAAACACCTGGGTCTCCCCCCCCCCCAACACCTGGGTTCCCCTTGGCCCCCTGGGGTTCCCTCTGCCCCATAACCCCCCCATAACCCCTCATAACCCCCCATATAACCCCCCCCATAACCACCCATAACTAATTCCCCCTAATTCCCCCATTTCCCCCCATAACCCCCCGTACCCCCCCATAACCCCCCATAACACCCCTATACCCCCATAACCTTCTATAACCCCCTATACCCCCCCATAACCCCATATACCCCCCCGTACCCCCCCCCCCATATAACCTCCCCATACCCCCCATAACCCCATATAACCCCCTATACCCCCCTATACCCCCTCATAACCCCCATACCCCCTTATAACCCCTATACCCCCATAACCCCCATATAACCCCCCTATGCCCCCTATAACCCCCTATAACCCCCATATACCCCCATATACCCCCCATAACCCCATATAACCCCCCATACCCCCCCATAACCCCCTATACCCCCCCATACCCCCCATATACCCCCCATAACCCCCCTATACCCCCCATAACCCTCCTATACCCCCCATACCCCCCATAACCCCTCATAACCCCTCATAACCCCTCATAACCCCCCATAACCCCTCATAACCCCCCATAACCCCCATATAACCCCCATAACCCCCCTATACCCCCCATAACCCCCCTATACCCCCCATACCCCCATATAACCCCCCATAACACCCCTATACCCCCCTATAACCCCCCATATACCCCCATAACCCCCTATAACCCCCCCATAACCCCATATAACCCTCCCATAACCCCCCATAACACCCCCATAACCCCATATAACCTCCCTCATAACCCCCATAACCCCTCATACCCCCCCATACTCCCCTATAACCCCCCATAACCCCCCCATACCCCCCCATACCCCCCATAACCCCTATAACCTCTCATAACCCCCATAACCCCCATATAACCCCCATAACCCCCTATAACCCCCCCATAACCCCCCATAACCCCCCCATACCCCCCTATACCCCCATACCCCCATATAACCCCCCATAACCCCTCCGTAACCCCCCATAACCCCCCCATAACCCCATATAACCCCCCATACCCCCATATAACCCCTCCATAACCCCCATATAACCCCCCATACCCCCCCCCATAACCCCCCCATAACCCCATATAACCCCCCCATACCCCCCAATAACACCCCCGTGCCCCCCCAGATCCCCCGGCGCTGGTGGCCCCGTACTGCGAGCTGGTGGCCGCCGACCCCGGGGCGCGGCCGGGCCCCGAGCAGCTGCTGGCGCGGGGCGCAGCCCCGGGGGCTTCCTCGCCTGCGGGCTGGTGGACACCGCGCTCTTCCTCGAGCAGCTCCAGGTGCGTGGCCACGGGGTCCCCGGGGTCCCCAGTGTCCCCAGTGTCCCCAGTCCCAGTGTCCCCAGTGTCCCCAGTGTCCCCAGTCCCAGTGTCCCCAGTGTCCCCAGTGTCCCCAGTCCCATTGTCCCCATCCCCGCAGTCCTGGGCCCTTCCCTGGCCTCGTCCCGTCCCCGACCCTATAAGTTCCCATCCCGTCCCTGTGCCCGTCCCTGTGCCCGTCCCTAACCCTATAAGTTCCCATCCCATCCCATCCCCATCCCCGACCCTATATAAGTTCCCATCCCGTCCTATCCCCGTCCCTGACCCTATATGTTCCCATTCCGTCCCTGACCCTATATGTTCCCATCCCATCCCTGTTCTTTCCCATCCCCAGTGTCCCCAGTGTCCCCAGTCCCATTGTCCCTTTCCCCGCTGTCCTGGGCCCTTTCCTGGCCCCATCCTGTCCCTGACCCTATATAAGTTCCCATCCCATCCCCGTCCCATCCCCGACCCTATATAAGTCCCCATCCCATCCCTGTCCCCATCCCTGACCCTATATAAGTCCCCATCCCATCCCCGTCCCGTCCCCGACCCTATATAAGTCCCCATCCCATCCCTGTCCCTATCCCTGACCCTATAAGTTCCCATCCCGTCCCCGTCCCGTCCCCCGACCCTATATAAGTCCCCATCCCGTCCCTGTCCCTATCCTGTCCCCATCCCTGTCCGTGTCCCCATACCCCCCCTCACCCCCCCCCATATCCCCCCCTTACTTCCCCATATCCCCTCCCAAACCCCCTCTGACCCCCCCCGTGCCCCCCCAGGTGCAGGACCCCCCGCGTGCCCCCCCCCATCCCAATTCCCCCCATACCCTCCTCTCCCATCCCCATTTCCTACCCGTTACCCCCCATATCCCCCCAGACCCCCCAATCCCCACGTAGCCCCCCCTCTGACACCCCCCGTGCCCCCCCCCCAGGTGCAGGACCCCCCCGCGCACCCCCGCACCCTAATTCCCCCCCATATCCCCCCCCATACCCCCCTTCCCACCCCATATCCCCTCCCATACCCCCCCATATCCCCCCCAGCCCCCCAATCCCCACGTAGCCCCCCGTCTGACCCCCCCGTGCCCCCCCCAGGTGCAGGACCCCCCTGCGCACCCCCCACCCCAATTCCCCCCCGATTTCCCCCCTTACTCCCCCCATACCCCCCAGACCCCCCCCCAATCCCCATGTAGCCCCCCGTCTGACCCCCCCCCGTGCCCCCCCGTGCCCCCCCCCCAGGTGCAGGACCCCCCCGCGCGCCCCCCCCCCCACCCCAATTCCCCCCATACCCTCCTCTCCCATCCCCATTTCCCCCCTTACCCCCCATATCCCCCCAGACCCCCCCATATCCCCCAGACCCCCCCAATCCCCACGTAGCCCCCCCCCCCCCGGACCCCCCCGTGCCCCCCCCCAGGTGCAGGACCCCCCCGCCCGCCGCACCTTCCTGCAGGAGCTGCCCCCCCGCCTGGAGGCGCCTGCCCCCCCCCTTCCAGCGCCACAAGCTGCTGCCGCGCCTCCTCGACGCCCTCCGCTGGCAGCGCCGACGCCGCCGCCCTCGCCCCCTGCTCAAGGTGCGACCCCCCCCTCCCCAAACACAGACCCCCCGGACGCCCCCCCCACCCAGACACCCCTTCTGACCCCCCCGCAGGTGGCCAAGGCTCTGGACCCCCCGAGTACCAGGAGCGCGTGGTGCCCGTCCTCGTCCGCCTCTTCGCCGCCCCCGACCGGGCGCTGCGCATGCGGCTGCTGCAGCAGGTGGGGCTGGGGGGGTCCTGGGGGGGTCCTGAGGGTCCCTGGGGGGTCCTGAGGGTCCCTGGGGGTCCTAGAGGGGTCCTGGGGGGTCCTGGGGGTCCCTGGGGGGTCCTGGGGCGCCCTGGGGGTCCTGAGAGTACTTGGGGGGTCCTAGAGGGGTCCGGGGGGTCTGGGGGTCCTGGAGGGGTCCTGAGGGTACTTGGGGGGTCCTGAGGGTCTCTGGGGGTCCTAGAGGGGTCCTGGGGGTTCCTGGGGGTCCTGAGGGTACTTGGGGGTCCGGGGGGTCCTGGGGGGTCCTGAGGGTCCTGGAGGGGTCCTGAGGGTACTTGGGGGTCCTAGAGGGTCCCTGGGGGGTCCTAGAGGGTCCCTGGGAGGGTCCGGGGGTCCTGAGGGTCCCTGGGGGGTCCTGGGGGGTCCTAGAGGGGTCCTGGGGGTCCTGAGGGTCCCTGGGGAGGTCCTGGGGGCGCCCTGGGGGTCCTGAGGGTCCCGGAGGGGTCCTGGGGGGTCCTGAGGGTCCCTGGGGGGTCCTGAGGGTCCTGGGGGGTCCTGAGGGGTCCTGGGGGGGTCCTGAGGGGTCCTGGAGGGTTACTGAGGGTCCTGGGGGTCCTGAGGGTCCCTGGGGCGTCCTGGGGGTCCCTGGGGGTCCTGAGGGTACTTGGGGGGTCCTGGGGGTCCTGGGGGGTCCTGAGGGGTCCTGGAGGGGTCCCTGGGGGTCCCTGGGGGTCCCTGGTGGGTCCTGGGGGTCCCTGGGGGGTCCTGGGGGATCCTGAGGGTCCCTGAGGGGTCCTGGGGGGTCCTCTCATCATCTGGGGGTCCCTGGGGGGCACCTGCGGTGTCCTCTTATCACCTGGGGGTCCCTGGAGATCTCCTGGGGGTCCTGGGGGGTCCTTAGGGTCTCTGGGGGTCTCTGGGGGCACCTGGGGTGTCCTGGGGGGTCCTGGAGGGGTCCTGAGGGTCCCTGGGGAGTCCTGCAGGAGTCCTGAGAGTACTTGGGGGGCCCTGGGGGGTCCTGAGGGTCCCTGGGGGGTCCTGGGGGGTCCGGGGGGGGGGTCCTGAGGGTCCCTGGGGGGTCCTAGAGGGGCCCTGGGCAAGTCTGGGGGTCCTGGAGGGGTCCTGAGGGTCCCTGGGGGGTCCTGGGAGGGTCCTGAGGGTCCTGGGGGGTCCTCTCATCATCTGGGGAGCACCTGGGGGTCCCTGGGGGTCCTGGAGGGGTCCTGGGGGGGACCTGAGGGTCCCTGGGGGGGTCCTGGGGGTACTTGGGGGGTCCTGGGGGGTCCTGGGGGGCACCCGGGGGTCTCCTCATCTCCTGGGGGGTCCTGAGGGTCCCTGGGGGTTCCTGGGGAGCACCTGGGGGCCCCCCTCACCACCTTCAGGTCCCCTGGGGGTCTCCTGGGTGGTCCTGGGGGGGTCCGGGGGGTCCGCTGGAGGCCACCGGTGTCCCCATGCGCCCCCCCTCCCCGTGCCCCTCCCCGTGCCCCCCCCCCGTGCCCCCCCCCAGCTGGAGGACTACGTCGAGTTCCTGCCCGAGGCCACGGTGAGCGCCCAGATCTTCCCCCACGTCGCCCACGGCTTCCTCGACACCAACCCGGCCATCCGCGAGCAGACCGTCAAGGTGCGCCCCCCCGGCACGGGGACCCCCCCGGGGACGAGACCCCCCGGGGACAGAGACCCCCGGGTCACCTCCCCCCCCCCAAATAACACCCGGGTACCCCCTTGGCTGCCTGGGAGCTACCCCAAGACCTGGGTCCCCCCGCCTCAAACACCTGGGACCCCCCCCCAAAAAAAATTTGGACCCCCCCGAACATCTCAGACCCCCCGAACATCTCAGACCCCCCGAACATCTCAGACCCCCCCGAACATCTCAGACCCCCCCCAAAACCTCAGAGCCCCCCAGCACCTCAGAACCCCCCCCAAAAACACCTGCCCCCCTCCCCAGCCACCTGGGACCTCCCCCCCCCAAAACACCCGGGTTCTCCCCCTAAATATCTGGGACCCCCCCCAAATTTTGGACCCCCCAATATTTTGGCCCCCCCCCCTTATTTTTTTGCCCCCCCCAGCCCATGGTGCTGCTGGCCCCCAAGCACACATCCCCCCACCCTGACCCCTTTCCCCTGTGTCTCCCCCAATACTTTGCCCCCCCCCAATATTTTAACTCCCCCCCCCAAATATTTTGACCCCCCCATATTCTGACCCCCCCCCTTATTTTTCTGCCCCCCAGCCCATGGTGCTGCTGGCCCCAAGCACACATCCCCCCACCCTGACCCCTTTCCCATGCCCCCCAATATTTTAACTCCCCCCCAATATTTTAACTCCCCCAATACTTTGACCCCCCAATATTTTGACCCCCCCAATATCTGACCCCCCTTATTTTTTTGCCCCCCCAGCCCATGGTGCTGCTGGCCCCAAGCACACATCCCCCCCCAACCCCTTTCCCCTGTGTCTCCCCCAATATTTTGACCCCCCAATATTTTAACTCCCCCAATATTTTGACCCCCCCCAAATATTTTGCCCCCCCCCCCCATATTCTGACCCCCCTTATTTTTCTGCCCCCCCAGCCCATGGTGCTGCTTGCCCCAAGCACACATCCCCCCACCCTGACCCCTTTCCCGTGTCTCCCCCAATATCTTGACCCCCCAATATTTTAACTCCTCCCCCAATATTTTGACCCCCCAATATTTTGACCCCCCCATATTCTGACCCCCCTTATTTTTCTGCCCCCCCCCCAGCCCATGGTGCTGCTGGCCCCAAGCACACATCCCCCCCCCCGACCCCTTTCCCCTGTGTCTCCCCCAATATTTTGACCCCCAATATTTTAACCCCCCCCAATGACCCCCCCCCAATATTTTGACCCCCCAATATCTGACCCCCCTTATTTTCTGCCCCCCCAGCCCATGGTGCTGCTGGCCCCCAAGCACACATCCCCCCATCCCCCACACCCCCCACCCCTGCCCCCTCTCCACTGGCCCTCTCCCATCCCGGTGCCCCCCCAATATTTTGACCCCCCCCCCAAATTCTGACCCCCCCCTTATTTTCTGCCCCCCCCCCCAGTCCATGGTGCTGCTGGCCCCCAAGCTGCCGGAGGCGACGCGGGGCCGGGAGCTGCCGCGGTTGCTGTGCCGGGTGCAGGGGGGACGCCCTGGGCCCCCTGCGCTGCAACGCCACCCTCTGCCTGGGGCGCCTCGCCCCCTGCTGCCCCCCAGGTGAGCCCCCGCAGGACCCCCCCCCCGCACCCACGGGACCCCCCCCACCCCTGGGACCCCCCTGGAGGTGCTCACCCCCACCCCCCCAGTGAGCACCCATGGGACCCCCCGCACCCACGGGATCCCCCCCCACCCCTGGGAACCCCCCTGGAGGTGCTCACCCCCCCCCCAGTGAGCACCCATGGGACCCCCCGCACCCACGGGACCCCACCCCCACCCCTGGGAACCCCCCGAGATGCTCACCCCCCCCCCCCCCAGTGAGCACCCCTGGGACCCCCCACCCCCACCCCTGGGACCCCCGAGGTGCTCATCCCCCCCTGCTGCCCCCTGCCCCCCCCCCCCCCACCCCTGGGATCCCCCCAACCCCCCTGGAGGTTCTCACCCCCCCCCCCATGAGCACCCATGGGACTCCCCCGCACCCATGGGACCCCCGCTGGAGGTGCTCCCCCCAGCCCTGGGACCCCCCGGAGGTGCTCATGCCCCCCGCTGCCCCCGGGTGAGCACCCATGGGACCCCCCGCACCCATGGGACCCCTCCCACCCCTGGGACCCCCCAACCCCCCTGGAGGTTCTCACCCCTCCCCTGGTGAGCACCCAAGGGACCCCCCCACACCCCTGGGACCCCCCAGAGGTGCTCACCCCCTCCCCTGCTGCCCCCTCCCAGGTGAGCACCCACGGGACCCCCTGCACCCATGGGACCCCCCAACCCCCTTGAGGTGCTCACCCCCCCCCCCAGTGAGCACCCATGGGACGCCCCCCGCACCCCTGCACCCCCCCACACCCCTGGGACCCCCCCCCGAGGTTCTTACCCCCGCCACCACCCCTGGGACCCCCCAACCCCTCTGGAGGTGCTCACCCCCCCGGTGAGCACCCATGGGACCCCCGCACCCATGGGACCCCCCTGGAGGTGCTCATCCCACCCCCCAGTGAGCACCCATGGGACCCCCCCACACCCTTGGGACCCCCCCCGAGGTGTTCACCCCCTCCCCTGCTGCCCCCCCAGGTGAGCACCCATGGGACCCCCCGCACCCCTGGGCCCCCCCACCCAAGTGCTCACCCCCCCCCCCCATAGGTGCGGCAGCGGGTGCTGGCCCCCGCCCTGGCGCGGGCGACGCGGGACCCCTTCGCCCCGGCGCGGGCGGCCGCCGTCGCCGCCTTCGCCGCCACCCATGGGTGCTACTCGGCCCAGGAGTGCGCCGGCAGGGGTGCTGCCCGCCCTCTGCGCCCTCACCGTCGACCCCGACCGGGGGGTCAGGGAGCAGGTGGGGGGGGGGGTGGGTGCTGGGGGGGGGTGGGCACGGGGGTTGGGGGTCCCGCTGCAATGGGTGCTGGGGTCTGGGGGTCCCGCTGCAATGGGTGCTGGGGTCCCATTGCATTGGGTGCTGGGGGGTCTGGGGTCCTGGTCCCATCACAGTGGGTGCTGGGGGGGGCTGGGGGGTCCCACTGCAATGGGTGCTGGGGTCCCATTGTAATGGGTGCTGGGGGGTCTGGGGGTCCTGGTCCCATTGCAGTGGGTGCTGGGGGGGTCCCATTAAAGTGGGTGCTGGGGGTGGGTGCTGGGGTGGGGGGCCTTGGGTCCCACGGCAGTGGGTGCTGGGGTCCCATTGTAATGGGTGCTGGGGGGAGGGGACTGGGGTCCCATTGCAGTGGGTGCTGGGGGGTCTGGGGTCCTGGTCCCATCACAGTGGGGGCTGGGGGGAAGGGGGCTGGGGTCCCATTGGAATGGGTGCTGGGGGGTCTGGGGTCCTGGTCCCATCACAGTGGGTGCTGGGGGGGGGTCCCATTAAAGTGGGTGCTGGGGGTGGGTGCTGGGGTGGGGGGCCTTGGGTCCCACTGCAATGGGTGCTGGGGGGGGGTCTGGGGGTCCCATTATAATGGGGTGGGGGGCTGGGGTCCTATTGCAGTGGGTGCTGGGGGGGGGTCGGGGGTCCCATTGCAGTGGGTGCTGGGGGTGGGTGCTGGGGTGGGGGGCCTTGGGTCCCACGGCAGTGGGTGCTGGGGGTCCTGGTCCCATTGTAATGGGTGTTGGGGGGTCTGGGGGTCCTGATCCCATTATGGGGGGCTTGGGGGGTCCCACGGCAGTGGGTGCTGGGGTCCCATTGCATTGGGTGCTGGGGGGGGGGTCGGGGGTCCCGTTGCAATGGGTGCTGGGGGTCCTGGTCCCATTACAGTGGGTGCTAGGGGGGTCGGGGGTCCCATTATAACGGGGTGGGGGCTGGGGTCCCATTGCATTGGGTGCTGGGGGGGGCGTTGGGGGTCCCATTGCAATGGGTGCTGGGGGAGCTGGTCCTGTTACAATGGGTGCTGGGGGGGGGGGTCCCCTCATTGTCCTGCTTTGCCCCCTCCCCGAATTGTGCCCCCCCTTTCTTCCCCCCCCCCCCAGGCGTTCCGGGCGATCCGCAGCTTCCTGGAGCAGCTGGAGGCGGCCGCCGAGAGCGGGGGGGCACGGAGGGGTGAGAAAATGGGGGGGGCACGAAGGGGGGGTGAGAAAATTGGGGGAGTGAGAAAATTGGGGGGGGCACGGAGGGGGGTGAGAAAATGGGGAAATTGGGGGGGGGCATGAAGGGGGGTGAGAAAATGGGGGGTGAGAAAATTGGGGGGGAAATGGGGGGTGATAAAATGGGGGGTGAGAAAATTGGGGGGGCACGGGGGGGAGAAAATTGGGGGGGGGGGTCCTAAGGGTGGGGGAGGGGTCTGGGGGGGGGGGAGAAAATGGGGAGAGGGAAGGAATGGGGGGGGTCCAGGGGGGTTGGAAGACACGGGGGGGCACAGAGGACTCAGGGTCCCAGCCCCCCCCCCCGCTGCTCCCTCCCCAGCCCCCCCGGTGCAGCCGAACCCCCCGAGGCCGGGGGGGGGGCCGGGGGGCGGGCTGGGGGCGGCCGTGTCCTGGGCCGTCACCGGCGTCACCTCCCTGACGGCGCGGCTCATGGGCGCCGAGGCCGGGACCCCCCGGGACCCCCAGGAGACCCCCCCGGAGACCCCAGCGCCCCCCCCGCAGGGTGAGTGCCCCCCCCGACCCCCCCCCGGGACACCCCCAAAAAAGCTCTGGGGGGGGGTCCCCAACCCCTCCCCCTGCTCTCCCTGACCCCCCCCCCTTGACTCCCCCCCTTGTGCCCCCCCCCTTGTGCCCCCCCCAGCAGAGCCCCCCCCAACAGAGCCCCCCCCGAGCCGACCCCCAGACGACTTCGACCGCTGGGACGATGACTGGGGCAGCCTGGAGGTGAGGTTTTTTTTTTTTTGGGGGGGGGGGGGCATTACTTTGGGGGAGGGGGGGTCACGGAGTGAGCTCCCCCCCAACCTAATGCCCCCCCCCCCAATATTCCCCCCCCTCCCCCAGGACGTGGAGCCCCCGCGGCCCCCCGCAAGCAACCAGGACAGAGGAGGGGGGCCCCCGGCCGGGCTCTCCCCCCCCGGCGGCCCCCCCGCGCCCCCCCGGCCCAGGAGGGGGACGGGGACGAGGGGTGGGGGGCGGGCACCGAGTGGGGCACCGACGACGCCTGGGAGGCGCTGCCCAGCCAGCGGGGTGAGACCCCCCCCGAGACCCCCCCCCGAGACCCCCCCCCATCTCCCCCCCCCCAAAAAAAAACCCCTGGGGCATCCCCCTGCCCCCCAGGACCCCCATCCCCCCCCCCCCCCCCATTCGTCTCATTTACTCCCCAGACCCCCCAGCCACCCCCCCGAACCACCCTGACCCCCCCCAGGACCCCTCCAGCCCCCCCCCGACCCCCCCAGGACCCTTCCAGCCCCCCCGCCCTCCCCCAGCACCCTCTGACCCCCCCCCTAGAGCCCCCCGACAGCCCCCAAGACCCCCCTGACCCCCCCCGACCCCCCCCCCTTATAACCCCCTGACCCCCTAGGACTCCTCCAGCCCCCCTGGCACCCCCCCGACCCACCCAGCGCCCCTCTGCCCCCCCGACCCCACTTGTCTCCCCAGGCCCCCCGTTCCCCCCCTTGCCCCCCCCCCCCCCCCCAGGCCCCCCCGGTCCCTCCCTTGCCCCCCCTAGCCCCCCTGACCCCCCCCTTGTGATCCCAGGCCCCCCCCGGTCCCTCCCTTGCCCCTCCCAGTCCCCCCAGCCCCCAGCCCCCTTGCCCCCCTCCTTGTCTCCCCAGGCCCCCCCCGCCCCCCCTTGCCCCCCCCAGTCCCTCCCTTGTCTCCCCAGGCCCCCCCTTGCCCCCCCCAGCCCCCCTGACCCCCCCCCTTGTCTTCCCAGGCCCCCCCGGTCCCCCCCTTGCCCCCCAGTCCCCCCTGACCCCCCCCTTGTCTCCCCAGGCCCCCCCTTGCCCCCCCCAGCCCCCCCTGACCCCCCCCTTGTCTCCCCAGGCCCCCCCCCGAACGCCGCCCGGCGGCAGCGGGAGCAGCAGCGGCGCCGGGAGCTGGAGGCCCGGCGGGCCGAGCGCCGGGGGGCCCAGGGCCCCCCGAAATTGGGCACCCGCAAACTCGACTGAACCTTGGGGGGGGGGGGGGGGGGGAACACAATAAAAGCGCATCGAGAACTACAACTCCCATCGGGCCGCGCGGCTGGCCACGTGGCGCGGCGGGTCACGTGGTGGCGCGGGGGGGGGGAGGAGCGGTCACGTGGCGGCGCATGGCGGCGCGCGGCGGCGGGCGGCGGCGGCGGGCAGAGGTGAACGGGAGGGGGGCGGGGGCGTGGCCGGCACGTGGCCGGCACGTGACAGGCACGTGACCGCCTGGCCCCGCCCCCCCCGCAGGCCCCCACGTGCGGCTGTCGAAGGCGCTGAGCTGGGCGCTGCGGCACGGGGCGGGGGAGCTGGGGCTGCCCATGGGGGCGGGTACGTGACCCCCCCCCCCCATGGAACCCCCCCCCCGGACACCCCCCCCCAACCCCTCGGATTCCCCCCCCCCCGGACCCCCCAGGTGCCCCTTGGGGTCCCCCAGCCCCCCCCCAATCCCCCTCCCCCATGGACACCCCCAAATGTTCCTGGGACCCCCCCCCAATTTGCCCTCCCCCCCTTTGATCTCCCCCCCCCGGGCCCCCCAACTGATCCTGGGAGCCCCAAATGTCCCCAGAACCGCCCCCCCCCCGAAATCCCCCCCAACTTCCCGCTGCCCCCTGGCCCTCCCCAGGTACACCCAGGATCCCCTGCCCCCCCAGGACACCCCCCACACCCCCAAGTACCCCCAAGCCCCCCAACTGCCCCCTGGGACCCCCCCCCACATAGCCCAGGACCCCTCCAATTGCCCCCAAGACCCCCACCCCCACCCCCTGGGTCCTTCCCCGGGACCCCCAAGCCCCCCCAAATAGCCCCAGGACCCCCCCCCCCCAGTTGCCCCCAAGCCCCCCAACTGCCCCCTGGGACCCCCCTAAGTCCTCCCAGGTGCCCCTTGGGACCCCCAGGCCCCCCCAACTGCCCCTTGCCCCCCCCCCCAAATACCTCCAGGATACCCCCCCCCCAGTTGCCCCCAATTTCCCCCAATCCCCCCCCCCAACTGCCCCCTGGGACCCTCCTGAAGCCCCCCCCCCCAGCTGGCCTCCAGACCCCCAAGCCCCCACATACCCCCAGGACCCCCCTCCCCAGTTGCCCCCAATTTCCCCCAATCCCCCCCCAACTGCCCCCTGGGACTTTATCTGGGACCCCCCCCAAGCCCCCCAAATGGCCTCTGGGACCCCCAAGCCCCCCAAATGCCCCCAGGACCCCTCCAATTGTCCCCAATTGCCCCCAATCCCCCCAACCGCCCCCTGGGACCCCCCCTGAAGCCCCCCCCCCCAACTGGCCTCCAGACCCCCAAGCCCCCCAAATACCCCCAGGACCCCCTCCCCAGTTGCCCCCAATTTCCCCCAATCCCCCCCCCCCCAACTGCCCCCTGGAACTTTACCTGGGATCCCCAAGCCCCCAGATACCCCCAGGACCCCTCCAGTTGCCCCCAATTTCCCCCAATCCCCCCCCCCCAACTGCCCCCTGGGACTTTACCTGGGACCCCCAAATACCCCCAGGACCCCTCCAATTGCCCCCAATCCCCCCCCAACCGCCCCCTGGGACCCCCCCCCCCAAGCCCCCCCAACAGGCCTCCGGACCCCCAAGCCCCCCCAGATACCCCCAGGACCCCTCCAATTGCCCCCAATTGCCCCCAATCCCCCCCCCCAACTGCCCCCTGGAACTCTACCTGGGATCCCCAAGCCCCCCAAATACCCCCAAGACCCCTCCAATTGCCCTCAATCCCCCCAACTGCCCCCTGGGACCCCCCCCCCAAGCCCCCCCCCACTGGCCTCTGGGACCCCCAAGCCCCCCAAATACCCCCAGGACCCCTCCAGTTGCCCCCAATTTCCCCCAATCCCCCCCCCAACCACCCCCTGGGACTTTACCTGGGACCCCCAAGCCCCCCCAGATACCCCCAGGACCCCTCCAATTGCCCCCATTGACCCCATTTCCCCTCCCCCCCCCCCCAAATGCCCCCTGGGACTTTACCTGGGACCCCCGCCAAGCCCCCCTAACTGGCCTCTGGGACCCCCAAGCCCCCAGATACCCCCAGGACCCCTCCAGTTGCCCCCAATTTCCCCCAATCCCCCCCCCCCAACTGCCCCCTGGGACTTTACCTGGGACCCCCAAATACCCCCAGGACCCCTCCAATTGCCCCCAATCCCCCCCCCCAACCGCCCCCTGGGACCCCCCCAAGCCCCCCCCCCCAACAGGCCTCCGGACCCCCAAGCCCCCCAAATACCCCCAGGACCCCTCCAATTGCCCCCAATCCCCCCCAACCGCCCCCAGGACCCCCAAGTCCCCCCAGGTGCCCCCGAGACCCCCCCAGTGACGGCTTTGGGGGGGGGGGCCGGGGGGTTCCCAGACGGCTTCGTGGAGGTGGGGGCCCTGCTGCGGCTGCCGCCCTTCGCGGGGGTCTCGGAGGAGGACGTGCGGCGCGTGGTGGCCGCGGACCCCAAGGGGCGCTTCGCGCTGCGCCCCCACCCCCTCTGCATCCGCGCCAACCAGGGCCACTCGCTGCAGGTCCCGGGGGCTTCGGGGGCTGGGGGGGGGGTCCAGGAGGGATTTGGGGGGTCCAGGGGGATTTGAGGGGCCCTGAGGTGCTCCAGAGAGGGCTCTTGGGGGGTCGGGGGGGTTTGGGGGGCCCTGGGGTTGGCAAGAGGGGGATTTGGGGGTCCCCGGGGATCTGGGGGGCTTGGGGTGGTCTAGAGGGGGATTTGGGGGGGTCCCCGGGGATCTGGGGGGGTTTGGGGTGGTCTAGAGGGGATTTGGGGGTCCCCGGGGATCTGAGGGGGCTTGGGGTGGTCTAGAGGGGGATTTGGGGGTCCCGAGGGGATTTGGGAGGGGCTTGGGGTGGTCTAGAGGGGGATTTGGGGGTCCCCGGGGATCTGAGGGGGCTTGGGGTGGTCTAGAGGGGGATTTGGGGGTCCCCGGGGATCTGAGGGGGGGCTTGGGGGTGGTCTAGAGGGGATTTGGGGGTCCCGAGGGGATTTGGGAGGGGCTTGGGGTGGTCTAGAGGGGGATTTGGGGGTCCCCGGGGATCTGGGGGGCTTGGGGTGGTCTAGAGGGGATTTGGGGGTCCCGAGGGGATTTGGGAGGGGCTTGGGGTGGTCTAGAGGGGATTTGGGGGTCCCCGGGGGTCTGAGGGGGGCTTGGGGTGGTCTAGAGGGGATTTGGGGGTCCCGAGGGGATTTGGGGGGAGTTTGGGGTGGTCTAGAGGGGGATTTGGGGGTCCCGAGGGGATCTGGGGGGGCTTGGGGTGGTCTAGAGGGGATTTGGGGGTCCCGAGGGGATTTGGGGGGGCTTGGGGTGGTCTAGAGGGGATTTGGGGGTTCCCAGGGGATCTGGGGGGGGGCTTGGGGTGCTCCCTGGGTTAATAATTGGGGTTTTGAGGGGGGTTATTTGGGGTTTCAGGGAGGATTTTGGGGGTCCTGGGTTAATATTTGGGGTCCCTGGGGTGAACATTTGGGGTCCCTGAGGGAGGGGATGTTTGGGGTCCCGGCAGGATTTGGGGGTCCCGGGGAGGATTTTGGGGTCCCAGCAGGATTTGGGGGTCCCGGATAGGAAGATTTTGGGGTCCCGGCAGGATTTGGGGGTCCCAGCAGGGTTTGGGGTCCCGGCAGGATTTGGGGGTCCCGGGGAGGATTTTGGGGTCCCGGCAGGATTTGGGGTCCCAGCAGGATTTGGGGTCCCGGGGAGGATTTGGGGGTCCCGGCAGGATTTGGGGGGGTCCCGGCAGGATTTGGGGTCCCAGCAGGGTTTGGGGTCCCGGCAGGATTTGGGGGTCCCGGGGAGGATTTTGGGGTCCCAGCAGGATTTGGGGGTCCCGGCAGGATTTGGGGTCCCAGCTCACGGCGGGGGGGGGGCTGTGTCCGCAGGTGCCGGCGCTGGAGCTGACCCCCCTGCGGAGCGCGGGGGCGCTGCCCCCACCCTGGCCCACGGCACCCGGCGCCGCTGCTGGGGGCCCATCCGCGCGGGGGGCTGTCGCCCATGGGGCGGACCCACATCCACCTGGCCCCCGGGCTGCCCGGGGACCCCGGCGTGCGCAGCGGTGAGGACCCCCCAAATAAATATCCCATGGGACCCCCCCCCAAATAAATATCCCATGGGACCCCCCCAAATAAATATCCCTTGGGACCCCCCCCAAATAAATATCCCATGGGACACCCCCAAATAAATATCCCTTGGGACCCCCCCATATGACACCCCCCCCCCCCAAAATAAATATCCCATGGGAACCCCCAAATAAATATCCCTTGGGACCCCCCCCAAATAAATATCCCATGGGACCCCCCCCAAATAAATATCCCATGGATCCCCCCCAAATAAATATCCCATGGGACCCTCCCCCATATGACACCCCCCCAAATAAATATCCCTTGGGACCCCCCCCCAAATAAATATCCCTTGGGACCCCCCCCCAAATAAATATCCCATGGGACACCCCCCAATGACCCCCCCCCAAATAAATATCCCTTGGGACCCCCCCCCCAAATAAATATCCCATGGGACCCACCCCCCAAATGACCCCCCCCAAATAAATATCCCATGGGACCCCCCCCCCCCCATATGACACCCCCCAATAAATATCCCATGGGACACCCCTCCACACCCAAATAAATATCCCTTGGGACCCCCACCCCATATGACACCCCCCCCAAATAAATATCCCTTGGGACCCCCCCCCAAATAAATATCCCATGGGACACCCCCCAAATAAATATCCCTTGGGACCCCCCCCATATGACACCCCCCCCCAAAATAAATATCCCATGGGAACCCCCAAATAAATATCCCTTGGGACCCCCCCCCCAAATAAATATCCCATGGGACCCCCAAATAAATATCCCATGGATCCCCCCCCCAAATAAATATCCCATGGGACCCTCCCCCATATGACACCCCCCAAATAAATATCCCATGGGACCCCCCCCCCATATGACACCCCAATAAATATCCCATGGGACACCCCTCCACACCCAAATAAATATCCCTTGGGACCCCCACCCCATATGACACCCCCCCAAATAAATATCCCATGGGACCCTCTCCCTCCATATAACCCCCCCCCCAAATAAATATCCCATTGACCCCCCCCCCCAGCACAGCCTGGGGACCCCCAGAATCAGCCCATGCCCCCAACCCCCCCCCCCCCCCAAAACTCCCTTCCCAGGGCCCCCTCTGACCCCCCCCAGCACCCCCACCTCCCCCTGACCCCCCCCGCCCCCCCAATCCCCACCCCCCCCCCCAGTAAATATCCCATGCCCAAACCCCCCCCCCCCCCCGGGGACACCCAGTATCAGCCCATCCCCAACCCCCCCCCCAGAAACCCCCTCCCAGGGACCCCCCCCAACACCCCCCAGCCCCCCCCGACCCCCCCAACCCCCTTCCCCCCCCAGGCCCCCCCCCAACCCCAAAATCCCCCCCCCGCCAAGGGATGCGTCCGGACTCGGAAATCGCCATCCTCATCGACGGACCCCGGGCGCTGGCGGGTGAGCGGGGACCCCAATATTTGGGGGGGGGGGGGGGGGGCAACCCCCATATTGTGGGGGGGGGGGGTCCCACTGACGCCCCCCCCCAAAAAAAACCAGACGGGATCCCCTTCTTCCGCTCGGCCAACGGCGTCATCCTGACCCCAGGGGGACGCGGGGGCGCCTGCCCCCGTTACTTCCTGCGGGTGCTGCAGCTGCGCCCCGTCCGTAAGCACCCCCCCCTTTTTTTTGGGGGGGTCCCCAACATCACACAGGGACACGGGGGGGGCAGGGCACGAGCTGTTTATTTCCTTCCCCCCCCCCCAAGGGTGTCTGCTGCCGCTGGAGGGACCCGCGCACGAGGACACGAGCCCCTCGCACGAGGATGGGGGGGGGGCACGAGCCCCTCGCACGAGGATGGGGGGCACGAGCCCTCGCACGGGGGGGCCCCCTCCTGCCCCCAGCCATTAAACCGTTAGCGCGCGAGCGTTGCACGAGGACCTTGCACGAGGATTTGGGGGGGGGGCACGGGCCCTTTGCACGAGGACATGAGCTCCTCGCACAAGGATTGGGGGCACAAGCCCCTTGCACGGGGGGGGCTCCTGACCCCAGCTGTTAAACCGTTAGCACACGAGCGTTGCACGAGGACCTTGCACGAGGATTTGGGGGGGGGGGGGGGGCACTGAGCCCTTGCACGAGGACATGAGCTCCTCGCACAAGGATTTGGGGAGGGGGGCACAAGCCCCTTGCACAAGGACACGAGCCCCTCGCACAAGGATTGGGGGGGGCACAAGCCCCTTGCACTGGGGGGGCTCCTGACCCCAGCTGTTAAACTGTTAGCGCACGAGTGTTGCACGAGGACCTTGCACGAAGATTGGGGGGGGGCACGAGCCCCTTGCACAAGGATTGGGGGGGGGGGGGGGGCTCCTGACCCCAGCCATTAAACCATTAGTGCACAAGCATTGCACGAGGATTGGGGGGGGGCACGAGCCCCTTGCACGAGGACACAAGCCCCTCGCACAAGGATGGGGGCACAAGCCCTTGTACGCCCCCTCCCCCCCCAACCCCAGCCATTAAACCGTTAGCACACGAGTGTTGCACGAGGACCTTGCACGAAGATTTGGGGGGGGAGGGGGCACGAGCCCCTTGCACGAGGACAAGACCCCTTGCACAAGGATTGGGGGGGGCCCCTGACCCCAGCCATTAAACCGTTAGCGCACGAGCGTCACACGAGGGGGCGGTTGCACAAGTGCGGGTGGGGGGCACAAAGCTGGTGCTGGTGTCACACGAGGATTTTTTTTTTTTGGGGGGGGGGGGCGCTCAGGGCTCCTCGTGCCCCCCGTGAGCTTGTAGAAGAGGTCGAGGTCGAGGGGCTGCCCCTGGCGGCGCCCCCCAGGCAGATGTACCCCCAGGTACTCGTGCACCGTCTGGCACGAGGCCGACACCACGCTGAAGGCCACGTTCACCTGCTCCTCGAACTCGATCGCCACCTGCGGGGGGGGCAAATTTTGGGGGGGGGGGTAAATTTTGGGGGGTGGGGGCAAATTTTGGGGGGCAGGGGGGGGTTGGGGGGGCGGGGGGGAAATTGGGGGGGGGGGGTGGAGTGCGGGGGAATTTGGGGGGAATTGGGAGTGGGGGGGCAAATTTGGGGGGGGGGGGTGGGGGGGGGAAAATTGGGAAAATTAAATTGGGGGGGGGGGCAAATTGGGGCAAATTGGGGTGGGGGGCAAATTGGGGGGGGGAATTTGGGGGGGGGCAAATTGGGAAAATTAAATTGGGGGGGGCAAATTGGTGGGGGGCAAATTGGGGTGGGGGGGCAAATTGCGGGGGGAATTGGGGGCAAATTGGAGTGGGGGGCAAAAGGGGGAAAGTTTGGGGGCAGGCAAATTGGAGTGGGGGGGAAAATGGGGGGGGCAAATTGGGGGGGCAAATTGGGGGCAAATTGGGGGGCAGGGGGCAAATCGGAGTGGGGGGCAAATTGGGGGGGGCAAATTTGGGGGGGGGGTGGAGTGGGGGGGCAAATTAGGGGGAATTGGGGGGCAAATTGGGGGGCAAATTTGGGGGGCAAATTGGGGGGCAAATTGGGGGGTAAATTGGAGTGGGGGGCAAGGGGGGCAAATTCGGGGGGGGCAAATTGGAGTGGGGGGCAAATTGGGGGGGGGCAAATTGGGGGCAAATTGGGGGGCAGGGGGCAAATTGGAGTGGGGGGGCAATTTGGGGGGCAAATTTGGGGGGGGGGTGGGTGGGGGGGCAAATTGGGGGGGGGCAAATTGGGGGGGGGGGGTGGAGTGGGGGGGCAAATTGGGGGGGGGGAAATTGGAGTGGGGGGCAAATTGGGGGGGGGGGACTGGGGGGCAAATTTGGGGGGCAAATTTTGGGGGGGGGCAAATTGGAGTGGGGGGCAAAGGGGGAAATTTGGGGGGCAAATTGGAGTGGGGGGCAAATTGGAGTGGGGGGGGCAAATTGGAGTGGGGTGGGCAAATTTGGGGGCAAATTGGAGGGGGCAAATTGGAGTGGGGGGGCAAAGGGGGGGGAAATTCGGGGGCAAATTGGAGTGCGGGGGCAAATTGGAGGGGGCAAATTTGGGGGGGCAAATTGGAGTTGGGGGGCACGCAGGGGAACCCCAACCCCACCCAGTCCCTTCCCAGTAACCCCCAGTGCCCTCCCAGTAACCCCCAGCACCTCCCAGTAAGACTTAGCCCCTTCCCAGTGTCTCCCAGCACCCCCCAGCCCTCTCCCAGTGCTCCCAGTAACCCCCAGCGCCCTCCCAGTGCTCCCAGTGCCCACCTGCTGGCTGGCCCAGTTGACGTTCCACTGGCGCACGGAGCTGTAGCGCCCCCCAGTAACCCCCCAGTGCCCCCCAGCCCCCTCCCAGCGCCCCCAAAGCCCCCTCCCAGTGCCCCCATCCCCCTCCCAGTGCCTCCCAGTGCCTCCCAGTGCTCCCAGTGCCCACCTGCTGGCTGTCCCAGTTGACGTTCCACTGGCGCACGGAGCTGTAGCGCCCCCAGTAACCCCCAGTGCCCCCCAGCCCCCTCCCAGCGCCCCCAAAGCCCCCTCCCAGTGCCTCCCAGTGCCTCCCAGTGCTCCCAGTGCCCACCTGCTGGCTGTCCCAGTTGACGTTCCACTGGCGCACGGAGCTGTAGCGCCCCCAGTAACCCCCCAGTGCCCCCCAGCCCCCTCCCAGCGCCCCCAAAGCCCCCTCCCAGTGCCTCCCAGTGCTCCCAGTGCCCACCTGCTGGCTGTCCCAGTTGACGTTCCACTGGCGCACGGAGCTGTAGCGCCCCCAGTAACCCCCCAGTGCCCCCCAGCCCCCTCCCAGCCCCCCAAAGCCCCCTCCCAGTGCCTCTATCCCCCTCCCAGTGCCTCCCAGTGCCTCCCAGTGCTCCCAGTGCCCACCTGCTGGCTGTCCCAGTTGACGTTCCACTGGCGCACGGAGTTGTAGCGCCCCCAGTAACCCCCAGTGCCCCCCAGCCCCCTCCCAGCGCCCCCAAAGCCCCCTCCCAGTGCCCCTATCCCCCTCCCAGTGCCTCCCAGTGCCTCCCAGTGCCTCCCAGTGCTCCCAGTGCCCACCTGCTGGCTGTCCCAGTTGACGTTCCACTGGCGCACGGAGCTGTAGCGCCCCCAGTAACCCCCCAGTGCCCCCCAGCCCCCTCCCAGCGCCCCCAAAGCCCCCTCCCAGTGCCTCCCAGTGCTCCCAGTGCCCACCTGCTGGCTGTCCCAGTTGACGTTCCACTGGCGCACGGAGCTGTAGCGCCCCCAGTAACCCCCAGTGCCCCCCAGCCCCCCAAAGCCCCCTCCCAGTGCCTCTATCCCCCTCCCAGTGCCTCCCAGTGCCTCCCAGTGCTCTCAGTGCCCACCTGCTGGCTGGCCCAGTTGACGTTCCACTGGCGCACGGAGCTGTAGCGCCCCCAGTAACCCCCCAGTGCCCCCCAGCCCCCTCCCAGCGCCCCCAAAGCCCCCTCCCAGTGCCTCCCAGTGCCTCCCAGTGCCTCCCAGTGCTCCCAGTGCCCACCTGCTGGCTGTCCCAGTTGACGTTCCACTGGCGCACGGAGCTGTAGCGCCCCCAGTAACCCCCCAGTGCCCCACCAGCCCCCTCCCAGCGCCCCCAAAGCCCCCTCCCAGTGCCTCCCAGTGCCTCCCAGTGCTCCCAGTGCCCACCTGCTGGCTGTCCCAGTTGACGTTCCACTGGCGCACGGAGCTGTAGCGCCACGTGCGGGTGACGGCGCCGGTGGCGGGCTCCGAGGCGCACCAGGCGGGTGGCGCCGATGCCCAGCACCTCGTCCCGGCGGCTGCCCTTGAACCTGGCGGGACCCCCCCACGCCCCCCCTCGGGGTCACGGAGGGGGACGAAAATAGGGGGACCCCCCACCACCCTCCTCAAAGCAGAGGGGACCCCCTAAAAAAACACCCCCCCGGGGACCCCTCCCCTAAAGAGCCGGCATCCTCCTGGATGTTTAGGACCCCTCCCAAAACACCTGGGACCCCCCCCCCCAAAAAAAAACTTGGACCCCCCCGAACCCCAAAGACCCCCCAAACCCCCCCACCTCCCCTCCCAGCCACCAGGGTCCCCCCATCCCCCCATTATCCCCCCCATACCCCCCATTATCCCCCCCCCAGCCCCCCAACCCCCCATCCCGGGTCTGCCCCCCCCAAAAAGAACCTTAGACCCCCCAGACCCCCCAGACCCCCAAAGCCCCCCCGCGCCCCCCAATCTCCCCTCCCAGCCACCAGGGTCCCCCCATCCCCCCATTATCCCCCCCATACCCCCCATTATCACCCCCATACCCCCCATTATCACCCCCCCCAGCCCCCCAGCCGCCCCCCCCGGGTCAGTGCCCCCCCCAGCGCCCCCCGCGCCCCCCCCTCACCGCACGAGGAAGCAGGCGAGGCCGAAGCCGGGCAGGGCCCTCCAGGCCTGCAGGAAGCGGAGCCGAGCCTCGGCCGCCGGCAGCGCCGCCACGTGCTGGTGGGCCTCCAGGATGCGGGGCACCAGCTGGGGGGGGGGGCATCAGAAAATGGGGGGGGGCATTAGAAAATGGGGGCAAAAGGAAATGGGGGGCATCAGGAAATGGGGGGGCAACAGGAAATGGGGGGTGGGAGGGGGGCATGGGGGAGCAAGGCACGAGGGCCCCAGGATGCGGGGCACCAGCTGGGGGGGGGCATCAGAAAATGGGGGGGGGGGCATTGGAAAATGGGGGGGCAAAAGGAAATGGGGGGCACCAGGAAATGGGGGGGGGCACCAGGAAATGGGGCATGGGGGGGGGGGTCATGGGGGAGCACGGCACGAGGGCCTCAGGATGCGGGGCACCAGCTGGGGGGGGGGCATCAGAAAATGGGGGGGGGCAAAAGGAAATGGGGGGGGCATCAGAAAATGGGGGGGGCATCAGAAAATGGGGGGGGCAAAAGGAAATGGGGGGGCATCAGAAAATGGGGGGCACCAGGAAATGGGGGGGGGCATCAGAAAATGGGGGGGCACCAGGAAATGTGGGGGGCACCAGGGCACAAGGGCCCCAGGATGCGGGGCACCAGCTGGGGGGGGGGCATCAGAAAATGGGGGGGGGCATTAGAAAATGGGGGGGCAAAAGGAAATGGGGGGGGCAACAGGAAATGGGGGGGCACCAGGAAATGGGGGGGGGGCATCAGAAAATGGGGGGGGCACCAGGGCAATTAAGGGGCCCCCAGGGATGGGGGCGGGCAATTAGGGGGGGTCCCTACAGATGGGGGCAACTAGGGGGTCCCCATGGATGGGGGGGGCAATTAGAGAGTCCCTATAGATGGGGAGGGCAATTAGAGGGTCCCCATCGATGGGGGGCATTAGGGGGGGGTCCCCATTGATGGGGGGGCAATTAGGGGGTCCCTACAGATGGGGGGGGGCAATTAGAGGGTCCCCGTTGATTGGGGGGGCAATTAGGGGGTCCCTATAGACGGGGGGGGATTAGAGGGTCCCCATCGATGGGGGGGGTAATTAGAGGGTCCCCATGGATTAGGGGCAATTATGGGGTCCCCAGGGATGGGGGGGGGTGCAATTAGAGAGTCCTCATTGATTGGGGGGGGCATTAGAGGGTCCCTACAGATGGGGGGTGCAATTAGAGAGTCCTCATTGATTGGGGGGGCATTAGAGGGTCCCTACAGATGGGGGGGCAATTAGAGGGTCCTCATTGATTGGGGGGGCATTAGAGGGTCCCTACAGATGGGGGGGCAATTAGAGGGTCCCCATTGATTGGGGGGGCAATTAGGGGTCCCTATAGATGGGGGGCAATTAGGGGGTCCTCATGGATTGGGGGGGGCAATTACAGGGTCCCCGTTGATTGGGGGGCAATTACGGGGGTCCCCGTAGAATGAGGGGGCATTAGGGGGTCCCTACAGATTGGGGGGGCAATTAGGGGTCCCCATAGACGGGGGGGCAATTAGGGGGTCCCTATAGACGGGGGCGGGCAATTAGGGGGGGGGTCCCGATCGATGGGGGTAATTAGGGGTCCCCATTGATTGGAGGGGGCAATTACGGGGGTCCCCATGGATTGGGGGGGGGGCATTAGAGGGTCCCCATCTATGGGGGGTAATTAGAGGGTCCCTATAGACCGGGGGGGCAATTAGGGGTCCCCATCGATTGGGGGGCAATTAGGGGGTCCCTATAGATTGGGGGGGGGGCAATTTGGGGGGGGGCAATTTTGGGGGGGGGGGGGATCCCTTCACCTGCTTGGCCTTGAACTTGCGCTGGAAGCGGGGGCGAGCAGCAGCCGGGGGTCCGGGGGCGGCGCGGGGGCCGGCGGCGGCGGCGACCGGGGGGGGTTTTGGGGGGCGTCGGCTTGGGGGGGGGGGCACGGGCGCGGCCCCCCCGGCTGCAGCCCCAGCACCCCCAGCACCCCCCGCGCCTCGGCCCCGAAGCGGCGTCGGCCAGGGAGCGCCCGCGGGACGCCAGGCGGCAGCCGGCCACCCAGCGGGCGTACTGGGGGGCCTGGTTTTTTGGGGGGGGGGGGCAAAGTCAGGGACCCCCACACACCACGGAATAGGTGGGGTGGGTCTGGGGGGGCCCTGACACCCCCCACCCCCGTGATTTTCCTCCTCCTTTTCTCCTAAATGGCTCCTTGGGGATCCCCCCCCCAAAAAAATGGGGTGGGGGGGGGGATATATGGGGGGGTGTGGTTCTGGGACCCCCCCCAGACCCCCAAAAGTCCCCCCCACACACACACTCTGTGACACCCCCCCCCCCCCCCCAGTAAAGGCCCCAGGACCCCCCCTAAATCCCCCCCCCCGACTGCAAAAGCCCCCCAGGGCCGGCCCCCCCAAAGTCACTGGACCACCCCCCCCCCCCAAAAAACTTACTGGGACCCCCCAGCCCCCCCCCGAAACTATGGGGATATATTGAGGGGACCCCCCCCAAAGCCCTAAGCCCCCCCCCAACCCCTCTCTCCATCACCCCCATGTCCCAAGGAGGACCTGCAGGACCCCCCAGACCCCCCGGGACCCCCCGGGACCCCCGGGACCCCCGAACCCCCCAGGACCCCCCCCCGGTGCTCCCCGCCCCCCCCGGGCCCCCCCAGCCCTGTCCCCCCAGAGCCCCCCCAGGCCCCCTAACCCCCCCCCCCCTTTCTCCATCACCCCATATCCCAAAGAGGACCTGCAGGACCCCCCAGGACCCCCCGGGACCCCCCAGGACCCCCGGGACCCCCCAGGACCCCCCCGGTGCTCCCCGCCCCCCCCGGGACCCCCCCAGTGCTCCCTGCCCCCCAGTACAGCCCCCCCCAGAGCACCCCCCACCCCCTTTCTCCATCACCCCATATCCCAAAGAGGAGCTGCAGGACCCCTCGGGACCCCCAGGACCCCCCGGGACCCCCCCGAACCCCCGGGACCCCCCGGTGCTCCCCGCCCCCCCGGGACCCCCAGCCCTGTCCCCCCCAGAGCCCCCCAAACCCCCTAAACCCCCCCCCCAACCCCCCCTTTCTCCATCACCCCATATCCCAAAGAGGACCTGCAGGACCCCCCAGGACCCCCAGGACCCCCCGGGACCCCACCAGAACCCCCAGGGACCCCCCCCAAGTACTCTCTGCCCCCCCCCGGCCCCCCCCAGCCCTGTCCCCCCCAGAGCCCCCCCCGCCCCCTAACCCCTCCCCCCCCAACCCCCTTTCTCCATCACCCCATATCCCAAAGAGGACCTGCAGGAACCCCCAGGACCCCCGGGACCCCCCCAAGACCCCCAGGGACCCCCAGGACCCCCCCCCGGTGCTCCCCGCCCCCCCCGCCCCCCCCCCGGCGCTGCCCCCCCCCCCACTCACGTCTCGGCACCGCAGCTGCACCTCGCTCATGCCCTCGGGGGCCGCCACCAGGAGGCGGATGCAGAATTTCTGCGCCCCCACGTTGACGTCGGGGGTCACCTCGCAGCCTGGGGGGGGGCAAGGTTGGGGGGGGGGGGGGGTGGGGGGGGGGGGGGGGGGGCAAGTGGGGGGGGGGGCTGGGGACCCCCCGGGGGTCCCCACGTGTAGGGGATTTGCGATTATCCCCCAAAAATGGGGTGTTTGGGGGGGGGTGGGGAGGGGGTTTTGGGGGGTGGGGAGGGGTTGGGGGGGGGTAGGAAGGGGGGCGTTATGGGGGTCTTTGGGGGGGTCGTGGGGGCATTTAGGGGGCTGGGGGGGGGTCAAGGGGGGTCATGGGGTATTTAGGGGCCGGGGGGGGGCCTTGGGGGGGTTCAGGGGCATTTAGGGGGCTGGGGGCGGTGTTATGGGGGTCTTTGGGGGGGGGGGGTCGTGGGGGTGTTTATGGGGTTTGGGGGGGCTGTGGGGGCATTTAGGGGGCTGGGGGGGTCATAAGGGGGGGAGTCATGGGGCATTTGGGGGCCGGGGGGGGGGGGTCTTGGGGGGGGTTCAGGGGCATTTAGGGGGCTGGGGGGGGGGCGTTATGGGGTCTTGGGGGGGTCGTGGGGTGTTTATGGGGTTGGGGGGCTATGGGGGCACTTAGGGGGCTGGGGGGTTATAGGGGGCATCTATGGGGTTTGGGGGGGGGCTATGGGGGCATTTAGGGAGCTGGGGGGGGGGGTCATAAGGGGGAGTAATGGGGCATTTGGGGGCCGGGGGGGGTTCCTGGGGGGATTCAGGGGCATTTAGGGGGCTGGGGGGGGGTCATAAGGGGGAGTCATGGGGTATTTAGGGGCCGGGGGGGGGGCCTTGGGGGGGGGGGGGTTCAGGGGGCATTTAGGGGGCTGGGGGGTTATGGGGGTCTTGGGGGGGGGGGGGGTCGTGGGGTGTTTATGGGGTTGGGGGGCTATGGGGGCATTTAGGGGGCTGGGGGTTATAGGGGGCATCTATGGGGTTTGGGGGGGGGTATGGGGGCATTTAGGGGGCTGGAGGGGTCATAAGGGGGGAGTCATGGGGCATTTGGGGGGCGGGGGGGCTTGGGGGCTATGGGGGCATTTAGGGGGCTGGGGGGTTATAGGGGGCATCTATGGGGTTTGGGGGGGGGGCTATGGGGGCATTTAGGGAGCTGGGGGGGGGGTCATAAGGGGGGGGAGTCACGGGGCATTTGGGGGCCGGGGGGGTTCCTGGGGGGATTCAGGGGCATTTAGGGGGCTGGGGGGTCATAAGGGGGGAGTCATGGGGTATTTAGGGGCCGGGGGGGGGGGGGGCCTTGGGGGGGGTTCAGGGGCATTTAGGGGGCTGGGGGGGGTTATGGGGGTCTTTGGGGGGGGGGGGTCGTGGGGTGTTTATGGGGTTGGGGGGCTGTGGGGACATTTAGGGGGCTGGGGGGGTCATAAGGGGGGAGTCATGGGGTATTTAGGGGCCGGGGGGGGGGCCTTGGGGGGGGGGTTCAGGGGCATTTAGGGGGCTGGGGGCGTTATGGGGGGGTCTTTGGGGGGGCTGTGGGGGCATTTAGGGGGCTGGGGGTTACAGGGGGCATCTATGGGGTTTGGGGGGCTATGGGGGCATTTAGGGAGCTGGGGGGGGGGTCATAAGGGGGGGTCATGGGGTATTTAGGGGCCGGGGGGGGCCTTAGGGGGGGGGGTTCCAGGGGCATTTAGGGGGCTGGGGGGCGTTATGGGGGGGTCTTTGGGGGGGCTATGGGGGCATTTAGGGGGCTGGGGGGGGGTTATGGGGGTCTTGGGGGGGGTCGTGGGGTGTTTATGGGGTTGGGGGGGCTATGGGGGCATTTAGGGGGCTGGGGGGGTCAAAGGGGGGTCATGGGGTAGTTAGGGGCCAGGGGGGGGGGCCTTGGGGGGTTCAGGGGCATTTAGGGGGCTGGGGGGGTCATAAGGGAGGAGTCATGGGGCATTTGGGGGCGGGGGGGGGGTCTTGGGGGGGATTCAGGGGCATTTAGGGGGAAGGGGGGCGTTATGGGGTCTTGGGGGGGGGGTCATGGGGTGTTTATGGGGTTGGGGGGGGGCTATGGGGGGGTCGGAGGGCATTTATGGGGTTTGGGGGGGGGGGGTTCAGGGGGGATTTGGGGGCATTTAGGGGGCTGGGGGTTATGGGGGTCTTGGGGGGTTAATGCGGATTTTGGGGTCTGGGGGAGTCTTGGGGGGTTCAGGGGAATTTAGGGGTGTGGGGGGTGTACTTTGGGGAGAAAAGGGAAGGATTTGGGGCTAACAGGGGGGTCGGGGGGGGGGCGGGTTGAGGAGGGGTCCGGGGTGAATTTGGGGGGGGAATTTGGGGGGGGGGATTTAGGAGGGGGAATTTGGGGGGGGATTTAGGAGGGGGAATTTGGGGGGGGGGGATTTGGGGAGGGGGGGGGATTTGGGGGTCCCTCAGTGTTGGGCGGGGGGAGGAACAAGGGGGTTGGGAGCAACTTGGGGGGGGAGGATTGGGGGGGGGGTTATGAGGAGGGGGGGGGGTCCCGGGGGGGGGGGGTCCCGGGGGGGGGGGTCCCGGGGGGGGGTCTCACCCTTGAGGCTGAGCTGCTGCAGGGGCTCCCCGCGCCCCCGGCCCCCCCCCCCCCCGC
This sequence comes from Anser cygnoides, assembly GCF_040182565.1. NCBI lineage: Eukaryota > Metazoa > Chordata > Aves > Anseriformes > Anatidae > Anser > Anser cygnoides. The sequence continues at coordinate 3,967,956 of NC_089911.1, forward strand.
CTTGTAGCAGGCCAGGGTGGTCCCGCTCAGCACGGCCCAGTGGGGGCGGAAGCCGCGCAGCGCCAGCCTGCGGGGCCTGGGGGGGCACAAACGGGGCCGGGGGGGGCCCGCCGTTAGCCGGGGGGGGCCCCGCCAGGGCCGGGGGGGCCCGAAAGGACCCCGCTATAGGGGGCGGGGGACCCCCCCCCGGTTATCCCCCCCCCCCCACCTGTAGATCTCCAGCTCCTCTGCCAGCTCGGGGATGGCCGCCAGGTCCTCCTATGGGGGGGGGGTCCAGTATGGCCCAGTATGGCCCAGTATGGCCCAGTATGGTCCAGTATGGCCCAGTATGGTCCAGTATGGCCCAGTATGGCCCAGTATGGTCCAGTATGGCCCAGTATGGCCCAGTATGGCCCAGTTTCACCAGACCCCCTCCAGTCTCCCCAGTGACACCAGGGGAGCCCCCCAGTACCTCTCAGTGCCCCCCAGTACCTCCCAGTGCAGCCAGGAAAGCCCCTGAGTTTCTCCCAGTGTCCCCCAGTACCTCCCAGTACCCCCCAGTACGGCAAGAAGACCCCCCAGTACACCCTGATGGGTCCAGAAGACTCCCCCAGGTACGTCCCAGTGCCCCCAAGTACCTCCCAGTACCCCCCAGTCCCTCCCAGTATGGCAAGAAGACCCCCCCCCCCAGTACCTCCCAGTGTCCCCCAGTACCTCCCAGTACCCCCCAGTACGGCAAGAAGACCCCTCCCAGTACCTCCCAGTACCCCCCCCAATACCTCCCAGTATGGCAAGAAGACCCCTCCCAGTACCTCCCAGTACACCCCAATGGGTCCAGAAGACTCCCCCAGGTACCTCCCAGTGTCCCCCAGTACCTCCCAGTGCCCCCCTATACCTCCCAGTATGGCAAGAAAGACCCCCCAGTACCTCCCAGTGTCCCCCAGTACTTCCCAGTGCCCCCCAGTACCTCCCAGTATGGCAAGAAGTCCCCCCAGTACCTCCCAGTGCCCCCCAATACCTCCCAGTATGGCAAGAAGACCCCCCCAGGTACCTCCCAGTGTCCCTCAGTACCTCCCAGTACCCCCCAGTACCTCCCAGTGCCCCCAGTACCTCCCAGTATGGCAAGAAGACCCCCCCAGTACCTCCCAGTGCCCCCCAGTACACCCCCATGGGTCCAGAAGACCCCCCAGGTACCTCCCAGTGTCCCCCAGTACCTCCCAGTGCCCCCCAATACCTCCCAGTATGGCAAGAAGACCCTCCCAGTACCTCCCAGTGCCTCCCAGTACACCCCGATGGGTCCAGAAGACCCCCCCAGTACCTCCCAGTGTCCCCCAGTACCTCCCAGTATGGCAAGAAGACCCCCCCCCAGTACCTCCCAGTGCCTCCCAGTACACCCCAATGGGTCCAGAAGACCCCCCCCAGTACCTCCCAGTGTCCCCCAGTACCTCCCAGTACCCCCCAATACCTCCCAGTATGGCAAGAAGACCCTCCCAGTACCTCCCAGTACACCCCGATGGGTCCAGAAGACCCCCCCAGTACCTCCCAGTGCCCCCCAGTACCTCCCAGTACCCCCCAATACCTCCCAGTATGGCAAGAAGACCCTCCCAGTACTTCCCAGTACACCCCGATGGGTCCAGAAGACCCCCCCCAGCACCTCCCACTGTCCCCCAGTACCTCCCAGTACACCCCAATACCTCCCAGTATGGCAAGAAGACCCTCCCAGTACCTCCCAGTATGGCAAGAAGACCCTCCCCAGTACCTCCCAGTGTCCCCCAGTACCTCCCAGTACACCCCGATGGGTCCAGAAGACTCCCCCAGGTACCTCCCAGTGCCCCCAAGTACCTCCCAGTACCCCCCAGTCCCTCCCAGTATGGCAAGAAGACCCCCAGTACCTCCCAGTACACCCCGATGGGTCCAGAAGACCCCCCCAGTACCTCCCAGTGTCCCCCAGTACGGCAAGAAGACCCCCAGTACCTCCCAGTGCCTCCCATTACACCCTGACAGGCCCAGAAGACCCCCCAGTACCTCCCAGTGCCCCCCAGTACACCCCCATGGGTCCAGAAGACCCCCCAGGTACCTCCCAGTGCCCCCCAATACCTCCCAGTATGGCAAAAAGCCCCCTCCCAGTACTTCCCAGTGCCCCCCAGTACACCCCGATGGGTCCAGAAGACCCCCGGACCACCTCCCAGTGTCCCCCAGTAGCTCCCAGTGCCCTCCCAGTCTCACCAGCGGGCTGGGGGTGCCGCCGGGGTCCCCCCCCCAGTTTCACCTCCAGGTTGTTGAGGGCGGCGTCGAGGTCGTCCAGGGCGGGGTCGCCCCCCCGGGCTCCGACAGCTCCCCCGCCCCCAGCTCGTCAATGTGGTACTGGGGGGGGGGGGTGTCAAAATTGGGGGGGTCAGAACGGGGGGGGGGTCGGGGAGGGGCCCCCAAAGCGGCTGGGGGTCTGGGGGGGGGGCGGGGGGTATTAGGGGGTCGTGGAAGGGGGATTTGGGGGGCAGGATTTTGGGGGGGGGGGGTTTGGGGGTGGGGGGGTCCTGGGGGGCAGGGTTTTTTGGGGGGGGGATTTGGGGCCCCCAAACCAGCTGGGGGGGTTGGGGGGGCAGGGGTATTAGGGGTTGGGGCAGGGGGGATTTGGGGACTGGGGGGTCCTGGGGGCAGGTTTTTTTTTGAGGGGGGGGGGGGGATTTGGGGGCCCCCAAACCAGCTGGGGGGTTGGGGGGGCAGGGGGTATTAGGGGGTTGGGGCAGGGGGGGATTTGGGGACTGGGGGGTCCTGGGGGCAGGTTTTTTTTTTGAGGGGGGGGATTTGGGGCCCCCAAACCAGCTGGGGGTTGGGGGGGCAGGGGGTATTAGGGGGTTGGGGCAGGGGGGGATTTGGGGACTGGGGGGTCCTGGGGGGCAGGTTTTTTTTTGAGGGGGGGGATTTGGGGGCCCCCCAAACCAGCTGCAGGGTCTGGGGGGCAGGGGTTGGGGGGGCAGGGGGTATTAGGGGGTGGCGGAAGGGGGGATTTGGGGGGGGGGGTCCTGGGGGGCAGGTTTGGGGGTATTTTGGGCTGGGGGGGATTTGGGGACCCCCAAACCAGCTGGGGGGGTTGGGGGGGGCAGGGGGTATTAAGGGGTTGTGGAAGGGGGGGGATTTGGGGGCTGGGGGGAGGTGCTGAGGGGCAGTTTTTTTTGGGGGGGGGATTTGGGGGCACCCCAAACCAGCTGGGGGTTTGGGGGGGGGGGGGCAGGGGGTATTAGGGGGTCGTGGAAGGGGGTTTTGGGGGCTGGGGGGTCCTGGGGGGCAGGGTTTGGGGGTATTTTGTGGTGGGGGGGGATTGGGGGTATTCTGGGGGGATTATGGGGGTACATTTGGGGTCTCTGCAGCACTTCGGGAGCATTTTGGGGTATATTTAGGGACTTTTGGGGGGAAAACCGGGGAATTTCGGGGGGGGGGGGGGGGCTGGGGGAGATGAGGCTGGGGGGGGCAGCATCTCAGTACAGTTTTGGGGCATTTCAGGGCAGTTTCAGGGCAGTTTCGGGGCATTTCAGGGCATTTTGGGACATTTCAGGGCAGTTTTGTGGTATTTTGGGGCAGTTTTGGGGTGTTTCGGGGCATTTCAGGGCAGTTTTGGGGTATTTTGGGGCATTTCGGGGCATTTCAGGGCAGTTTCGGGGTATTTTGGGGCATTTCAGGGCAGTTTCAGGGCAGTTTTGGGGTATTTTGGGGCAGTTTTGGGGCATTTCAGGGCAGTTTCAGGGTGTTTCAGGGCATTTCACATAAATTTTGGGGTGTTTCAGGGCAGTTTGGGGGTGTTTCAGGGCATTTCAGGGAAATTTTGGGGTGTTTCGGGGCAGTTTGGGGGTGTTTCGGGGCATTTCAGGGCAGTTTCAGGGTGTTTGGGCATTTCAGGGCAGTTTCGGGGCGTTTTGGGGCATTTCAGGGCAGTTTTGGGGCATTTCAGGGCAGTTTCGGGGCGTTTTGGGGCATTTCAGGGCAGTTTCGGGGCGTTTTGGGGCATTTTAGGGCAGTTTCAGGGCATTTCAGGGCAGTTTCGGGGCATTTCAGGGCAGTTTAGGGGCGTTTTGAGGCATTTCAGGGCAGTTTCGGGGCAGTTTTGGGGCATTTCAGGGCAGTTTCGGGGTGTTTTGGGGCATTTCAGGGCAGTTTCGGGGCGTTTTGGGGCATTTCACGGCATTTTTGGGGCATTTCAGGGCAATTTCGGGGCGTTTCAGGGCATTTCACAGCATTTTTGGGGTATTTTGGGACATTTCAGGGCAGTTTTGGGGCATTTCAGGGCATTTCACAGCATTTTTCGGGTATTTTGGGGCATTTCTGGGTAGTTTTGGGGCATTTTGGGGGTCTTTTGGGCCACCTGCAGCGCGGCGAAGAGCATCATCTCCTCCTCGGTGCAGTCGATCTCCTCCAGCAGCAGCGACCAGCGCGCCTGCTCGTACAGCTGGGCCACGCGCACCGCGTCCACCTGGGGGGGGGCACGGGGGGGGGACAGGGGGTTATCGGGGGGGGGGCACGGGGGGACGAGGGGGACACCGGGGGGGGTAAAACGTGCCAGGGGCATGGGGATGACACGCTAAGGGGGTGCCGGAGGGGTTTTGGGGGGGCCATGGGGGATTTTGGGGGGGCTATGGGGGGGTTTGGGGGGCTATGGGGCGATATCAAGGAAGTGGGGGGGGGGGGCAGGTTTTGGGGGTGCCACGGGGGGGGGGGAGGGCATTTTGGGGAGATTTGGGGCTGTTTTGGGGGTGACGATAACGAAGCAGCGGCGCCAGAGGTGAAGGTTTTTGGGGGGGCTATAGGGGGCGTTGGGGGGGGGCTATGGGGGGGGGGATATCAAGGAAGCAGCAGCGGGGGGGGGGGATGAGGTTTTGGGGTGCAGCGGGGGGGTGGGCGAGGTTTTGGGGTGCCATTTTGGGGAGATTTGGGGCTTTTTAGGGGGCGCCGGTAAGGAAGCAGCGAGGTTGAGGAAGGGGCTTGGGGGGGGGGGGGGGGTCAGGGCGGTTTTGGGGGGCTCTGGGGGGGGGGGGGGGCAGGGGGGTTTTGGGGTGCCCTGGGGTTTTGGGGTGCCGGGGGGGGGTTTTGGGGTGCCGGGGGGGGGTTTGGGGTGCCGGGGGGGGCACCTGGGGGTCGATGTCGAGGAAGCAGTAGTACTTGAAGCGCAGCAGCAGCTCCTCGTCGTCGGCCACGTCCTGCTGCATCAGCGAGCGCGACGACACCAGCCACCTGGGGGGGGGCACCCCAAAATTAGGGGACCCCCCCCAGAAAAAATTGGGACCCCCCCCCCCCCCAAAAATTAACCCCCTCCAGACCTCCGCCCCCAAAACCCGCAGCTCAAAGCTGGGCCCCCAAAACTGACCCCCCCCCCCCAAAAGCGGAGCCCAGCAGCCCCCACACGGCCCCCCCCCCCCCAAACACCCCCCCAATTTGCCCCATTGCCCCCCCCAAATACCCCAATCCCCCTCGAGACCCCCCCCCAATCCACCCCAATCCCCCCCAATCCCTTAATCTGCCCCCCCCAAGCCACCCTAAACCACCCCAATCCCCCCCAAGTTGCCCCCCAGCCCCCCCACCCACCCCATTGCCCCCCCAATCCCCTAATTTGCCCCCCCAGCCCCCCAATCCACCCCACTGCCCCTCCCAATCCCCTAATCTGTCCCCCCAGCCCCCCAAACCACCCCAATCCCCCCAGTTGCCCCCCAATCCCCTAATCCCCCCCAATTCCCCCCGCCCCCCAATCGACCCCATTGCCCCCCAATCCCCTAATCCGCCCTCCAGCCCCCCAAACCATCCCAATCCCCCCAAACTGCCCCTCCATCGCCCTCCCCAATCCCTAATCTGCCCCCCCCCAGCGCCCCTAAACCACTCCAATCCCCCCAGTTGCCCCCCAGCCCCCCAATCCACCCCATTACCCCCCAATCCACCCCAAACCACATCCCAATTGCCCCCCAGCCCCCCAATCCACCCCAAACCACATCCCAATTGCCCCCTAGCCCCCCAATCCACCCCACTGCCCCCCAATCCCTAATCTGACCCCCCCCAGCCCCCCAAACCACCCTAATCCACCCTACTGCTTCCCCAATCCCGTAATCTGCCCCCCAGTCCCCCCAAACCACCCCAATCCCCCCCAACCTGCCCCCAATTGCCCCTCAGCCCCCCCAATCCACCCCATTGCCCCCCCAATCCACCCCAATCCCAAAAATCTGCCCCCCAGCCCCCCTAAACCACCCCGATCCCCCCCAAACCGTCCCCCATTGCCCCCCAATCTCCTAATCTGCCCCCCAATCCACCCCAATCTCCCCCAAACTGCCCCCAATTGCCCCTCAGCCCCCCAATCCACCCCATTGCCCCCCAATCCACCCCAATCCCAAAAATCTGCCCCCCAGCCCCCCTAAACCACCTCGATCCCCCCCAAACCGTCCCCCATTGCCCCCCAATCTCCTAATCTGCTCCCCAATCCACCCCAATCTCCCCCAAACTGCCCCCCAATAGCCCCCTTGCCCCCCAATCCCCTAATCTGCCCCCCAAGGCCCCCAATCCACCCCATTGCCCCCCCCAATCTCCTAATCTGCCCCCCAATCCACCCCCAATCTCCCCCAAACTGCCCCCCTGCCCCCCAATCCCCTAATCTGCCCCCCAAGGCCCCCAATCCACCCCATTGCCCCCCTCAAGCCCCCCAATCTGCCCCCAGCCCCCCAAATCCCCCCCCTTACCTCGCATTGATCCGGGTGCGGTGCAGCAGGGGGTTCCCGCGGGGGGGGGCCGGGGGGGGGGCGCAGGGCCCCAGCCCCCCCCGGGGGGGCCACCAGCATCTGGTAGCAGTTGGGGGTGCCCGGGGGCCCCCCGGCGGGGGGAGCAGGTGAGGGGGACCCCGCCATGGCCCCTCCTGGCCTAAATAACAGGGGGGGGGGGTGTGTCACATTGGGGGGGGGTTCCCCTATTTTTGGGGGTCCCAATTTTTTGGTGGGGGGTCCCATTCTTTTTAGGGGGGTCCCCCATTCTTGGGGGTCCCCATTTTTCATTGGGGGGGGGGTCCCACTTTTTTGGGGGTCCGATTTTTCAGTGGGGGGTCCTCCATTTTTTGGGGGTCCCAATTTTTCGACTGGGGGTCCCATTTTTTGGGGGGGGGTCCCCCATTTTTGGTTGGGGGTCCCCCATTTTTGGGGTCCCAATTTTTGTGGTGGGGGTCCCCAATTTTTGGGGGGGGGGTCCCCTTTTAATTTTTTTTTTTTTTGGGGGGGTGGGCACTCACCGGGGGCAGCACAACAGAGCTGAGGTCGAAGTCGACCCCTCCTCCCGGGGGGGGTCGCCGCGCTTCTTGCCCCCCCTTCCTCCTCCTCCTCGTCCTCGGGGGCCGCAGCAGCGACAGCTCCTCAGGGTGCCGGATGCCTGCGCCCCAAAACCACGGTGAGGGTGCCCCAAAGCCCCCCGGAGCCCCCCCCAGACCCCTCCAAGACCCCCCAACCCCCCCAGCCCCTCTAATCCCCTCCAGACCCCCCAGACCCCCCCAAGCCCCTTCTAACATCCCCAAGCCCCCCTCAGACCCATCTAACACCCCCCCACGCTCCCCGAACCCCCCCGTGACCCCTCTAATACCCCCCAGACCCCCCCAGCTCCCCCTAGCCCCCCAAACACACCCTCAGACCCCTCTTAGACCCCCCCAGCTCCCCCCAGCCCCCTCTAACACCCCCATAGCCCCCCCAGCCCCCTCTAACACCTCCCCTATCCCCCCCAGCCCCCCAGCCCCCTCTAACCCCCCCCAGCACCCCTCACCCCCCAGCTCCTCCCTAGCCCCCTCTAACACCCCCTAGCCCCCCAGCCCCCTCTAACACCCCCAGGCCCCCTCTAACACTCCCCTAGCCCCCTCTAACCCCCCCCCCCAGGCACCCTCTAACCCCCCACAGCTCCCCCCTAGCCCCCTCTAACACCCCCCCCCCAGCCCCCTCTAACACCCCCCCCAGCTCCCCCCAACACCCCCCAGCTCCCCCCTAGCCCCCTCTAACAACCCCCAGACCCCCCCAGCTCCCCCCTAGCCCCCTCTAACCCCCCCAACACCCCCCAGCTCTCCCCAGCCCCCTCTAACACCCCCTAGCCCCTCCAGCCCCCTCTAACACTCCCCTAGCCCCACCAACACCCCCCATCTCCCCCCTAACCCCCCCCAACACCCCCCAGCTCCCCCTAGCCCCCTCTAACAACCCCCAGACCCCCCAGCTCCTCCCTAGCCCCTCTAACACCACCCCAGCTCCCCCTAGCCCCCCCAGCCCCCTCTAACACCCCCAGTTCCCCCTAACACCCCCCAGGCCCCCCAGCCCCCTCTAACCCCCCCAGCTCCCCCCTAACATCCCCTAGCCCCCTCTAACCCCCCCAACACCCCCAGCCCCCTCTAACACCCTCCCAGCCCCCTCTAACACCCCCCAGCTCCCCCTAACATCCCCCAGCCCCCTCTAACCCCCCCAACACCCCCCAGCACCCCCTAGTCCCCTCTAAACCCCCCCAGCCCCCCCAGCCCCCCTAACCCCCTCTAACACCCCCCAGCTCCTCCCTAATCCCCTCTAACACCCCCTAGCCCCCCCAGCCCCCTCTAACACCCCCCAGCTCCCCCTAACATCCCCCAGCCCCTCTAACACCCCCCAGCCCCCCTAACCCCCCCATACCCCCCCTGGGACGCACCCAGCAGGCGGCAGGCCTCGGCCACCACCCTGCAGAGGGGCTCGGCGAAGGAGAGGCGCAGGCGCAGGCGGCGGCGGTTGGGCAGGCGGAGGCGCAGGGCCCGGTGCTGGGGGGCGAAGCGGAGCTGCGCGTCCGCCCCCACCCCCAGGGCGTCCAGCGTGCGCCCGGGCCGCAGCAGCCACTGCCGCCGCTGCGCCCACCACAGCGCGTGGTCCGACCAGTCCCGCTGCACCCCTGGGTGGGGGGGGGGCACGGGGGGGGTCAGGGGGGGTCGGGGGGGGGGTATGGTGAGGTATTGGGGGTCCTCCACCCCCCCGTCACCTGTAAATCCCCTAATAGAGACCCTACCCCCCACACATCTCCCCGAACTCCCCCCGTGCTGCACCCCTGGGGGGAAGGGACATGGGGGGGGGGTCAGGGACATGGGGGGGTCAGGGACATGGGGGGGGTCAGGGACATGGGGGGGTCAGGAGGAGGTATGGGGTGGTATTGGGGGTCCTCCGCCCCCCATCATCTGTAAATCCGCTAATAAAGACCCTACCCCCCCCACATCTCCCCGAACTCCCCCCGAGCTGCACCCCTGGGGGGGGGGGGGGGGGGGGGGGGGGTCGGGGGGGGGTCAGGGGGGGTCGGGGGGGGGGGTATGGGGTGGTATTGGGGGTCCTCCACGCCCCCGTCATCCGTAAACCCCCTAATAGAGACCCTACCCCCCACCTCCCCAAAATCCCCCCTTGACCCCCATCGCCCAATATCCCCCCCCAATAGCAACCCTAACCCCCCCATGCCCCCCCATCGCCCAATCCCCCCCAATAGCAACCCTAACCCCCCCAAATGCCCCCCACTCCCCTCATTCCCCCCACCCAATAACCCCCCCAATATCCCCCCAGCCCTTCCATGTCCCCCCCATCACCCGTAACCCCCCCGAAGGCAACCCTAACCCCCCCCAACTGCCCCCCATCACCCCTAACCCCCCCAACTGCCCCCCATCACCCCTAACCCCCCCAACTCCGCACCCAGCCCCCCCACGCTCCCCCATCACCCATCACCCCCCACCCCCCCAAATACCCCCCACCACCCCAACCTCCCCCCAATACCCCCCATCACCCTAAACCCCCCCCAATACTCCCCCATCACCCCAAACCCCCCCCAAAATACCCCCATCACCCTAAACCCCCCCAAACACCCCCCATCACCCTAACCCCCCCCCATGGCACCCCTTGACCCCCCAAATAATCCCCCAGCCCTTCTACGCCCCCCCCCCCACCCTAAAGCCCCCAATGGCACCCCAGAGCCCCCCAACACCCCTCCCCTGCCCCCCCCCCGTACCCCCCAACCCCCAAATTGGGGGGGGGGCAGAGAGAGGCTGGGGGGTTTTGGGGGTCCGGGACAATGGGGGGGGGTCATTGGGTGGCTGGGGGCAATGGGGGTTAGGGGTGATGGGGGGCACAGAGGGGGTGGGGGGGATATTGGGGGGTTATGGGGGGTTAGAGAAGAAGGGGGGGCACAGAGGGGTATTGGGGGTTAGGGGTGCCGGGGGGGTATTGGGGGTGCTATGGGGGGGTAGGGGTGATGGGGGTTATTGGGGGTGAAGTAGAGGGGCTGAAAGGGATTATAGGGTGCTGGGGGGGGCAGGATGGCTGGGGGGCAGGACGGCTGGGGGGGCAGGATGGCTGGGGGGAGGCCTGGGGGTGCCACGGAGGAATTTGGGGGTGCTGGGGGGGCTACAAGGTGCTGCTGGGGGTTAGGGGCACTATGGGGGGGCTGCGAGGTGTTACGGGGGGGCTACGAGGGCCCTGCTGCCCCCCTAAACCGCGGGGTGGGGGGGGGACACGAGGGGGGGCCCTGGGGGTATTTATAGCCCGCGGTTTCCTTATCGCCCCGGCCAGGGGGTGACACGGAAACGGGGGGGGGTTGCGGGGGGGCCCTGGGACCCCCGATAAGGGCTGGGCCCCCCCCGGCCACATCCTGCCCCTCCCCCCCCCCCAGCAGCAGCCACTCAGCACCGCGTGATGGAGGGAAGGACGGGGTGGGGGGGGGGAAACCCTTTCCGACGGGGCGGGGGGGGTCAGGGGGTGCCCCCACATTTCGCTATGGGTCAGAGGGACCCTAAAAGGGTGGGGGGGGGGCCAAATTTGCCCCCCACCCCCACCCCCAGACCCCCCCGGGGGCGCTCACCGACGGTCTCCACGATGAGCAGCATGAGGCCGCCGACGTGCAGGTCCCCGGTGACGCGGAGGGCGACGGTGCGGGTGGGGGTGCCCCCTGCCGCCCCCGGGATGGAGGGGGGGTCTCCGGGGGAGTCGGGGCCCCCCCCGGCCCCCTCCACCTCCACCTGCAGCTCGAAGGAGCCGTCGATGGCCTCCCCCGTGGCCGTCTTCAGCCCCGCCATGGCGCCGGGTGCCACCGCGCCACCCCTGGGTGTCAGGGCCCCCCCCGGCCCCCCCCCCCCACGTAGAGGAAGTGGAGCAGGGGAGGGGACAGCGCCGTGATGTCACCCCCCCCCCAAAAAAGGCCACGCCCAGGTCCCCATTTCCCCCCCCCTCCAATCTTTGGGGTGCCCCCAATATCCCTGCCCCCCCCCCCCATGGATTTGTAACCGTTACATTCAGGGTGACCCCCCCCCAAAAAAAATTTAGGGTCCTTTTTGTCCCCAAAATCGAGGGGGGGGGGCACAGCCTTCCGGGGCCGGGCAGGAAGCGGAAGCCAAGGCCCCGCTTTGGGAGCCACGGCCCCAATTTGGGGACCCCCCCCAAAAAAAGGCAGGATTTGGATGCGTGTTGTCCCCCCCCCCAAAATCCCCCCGATCAGAATAGGTCCCACGATAGCGGCGCCCCCCACCATTAAACCCCATTACCCCCCTGCAGCATCCCAAAATCCCCCCCCCAAAAATAGACCCATCCCCCCCCAAAACCCAAGCACCCCCTTTTTACCCCCCCCCCGTGCCCCCCCCCATTTGACCACGGTGCCTGCCCCCCCCCGCCCCCAAATCCCCCCCCCCCTCGCCCCACAAGAGGCTGGGCCTGGGCAACTGCTCCGCTCTTTATTGGGGCCGCGGCGACCCAAAACCGAGACAATTTGAGTGGGGGGGGGGGCGGTGGGGGGGCAGCACCCCACGACCCCCCCCCCCCCAGGGACCCCAAACACCCTCTGGGGGTACCCTGAGACCCCCGGCCACTCTCCGCCCCCCCCACGGGGCTGCAGCATCTCCGGTGTCCCCACGGCCTCGCGATGTGTGTGGGGGGGGTCCCTGCTTCCCCCCCCCCCGGGGCAGGGGGGGGGTGGGAGGCGAGCAGGGCCCTCCAACGCCCCCCCCCCTTAAATTTTAAAGGGGGGGGTCCCCAGGGGGTGTCGGGGGGGGACACGGGGTCGGTGACATCACCGGATGGCAATCAGCCCAACGTCCATCAGCTTCTGGATCTTCTGGGCGATGACGGGGTTCTTGAGGTGCCTGGGGGGGACAAGAAGGTTGGGGGGGGGCACGGGGACCCCCGGGCACCCCCCCATGCCCCCAGACCCCCCCCCCCCGCCCCCCTCGTGGCCCCAAGGGAGGTGGTGACGGGGAGGGGCCTCAGGGACCCCGGGACTTCACGCAACAGCAGGGCAGGGGGACAAGCGTGGGTGTTATGGGGGGGGTGGCTGGGGACCCGGTGACATGTTGGGGACCCTGGGGGGCCCCCACAAGGTGCTGGGGGCACCCGGTGACACCCCAGGGACATGCTGGGACACCCTGGGGACACCTCCACGAGGTTTGGGGGACCCTCCCCACGACCCCCCCGAAGCAGCTGCGGGCAACGCCAGGGTGACCAGAGCGCAGCGTGGGGCACTGGGGACACACGGGGACACCTTGGGGACCCCCTGTGGCACCTCGGGGACCCCCTGTGACACCTCGGGGACATGTGGGGACACTTTGGGGACCCTTGGTGACACCTTGGGGACGCCCAGGGGTGCCCCACGAGGTTCTGGGGACCCTCCCCATGACCCCCAACCAGCTCTGAGCAACACCAGTATGGCCAGAGCACAGCGTGGGGCACCCCGTGGAGCACCGGGGCCACCCAGTAACACCCTGTGACACCTCGGGGACCCCCTGTGACACCTCAGGGACACATGGGGACACTTTGGGGACCCCCAGGGGCACCCCAAAATGTTCTGGGGACCCTCCCCACCACCTCAAAGCAACACCACCGTGGCCCCCCGTGGAGCACCGGCGGGGCCACCCGGTGCCGCCTCGGGGCCACCTGGGGACCCCGGTGTGACACTTTGGGGACACCTGGGGACCCCCTGTGACACCTCGGGGACATGTGGGGACACTTTGGGGACCCCCTGTGACACCCCACGAGGTTCTGGGGACCCTCTCCATGACCCCCCAGCAGCTCTGAGCAACACCAGGACAACCAGAGCACAGCACGACAACCCCCATGGACCACTGGGGACCCGCCTGTGACACCTCGGGGACCCCTGTGACACCTCAGGGACATGTGGGGACACTTTGGGGACCTCTGGTGACACCTTGGGGACCCCCAGGGGCGCCCCACGAGGTTCTGGGGACCCTCCCCACGACCCCCCACCAGCTCCGAGCAACACCAGCATGACCAGAGCACAGCGTAGGGCACCCCGTGGAGCACTGGGGACACCCTGTGACACCTCAGGGACACCCTAGGGCCCCCCTGTGACACCTCAGGTACCCCCTGTGACACCTCAGAGCCCCGTGGGGACACTCTGGGGACCCCTGGTGACACCTTGGGGACCCCCAGGGACACCCCACGAGATTCTGGGGACCCTCCCCACCACCTCCAAGCAACAGCAGCGTGACCAAAGCACAGCGTGGGGCACCCCATGGACCACTGGGGACCCCCTGTGACACCTCAGGGACCCCCTGTGACACCTCAGGGACGTTGGGGGACACTTTGGGGACCCCCAGGGGCACCCCACGAGGTTCTGGGGACCCTCCCCACCACCCCCCACCAGCTCCGAGCAACACCAGGACGACCAGAGCACAGCGTGGGGCACCCCATGGAGCACTGGGGACCCCCTGTGACACCTCAGGGACCCCCTGTGACACCTCGGGGACGTGTGGGGACACTTTGGGGACCCTTGGTGACACCTTGGGGACCCCCAGGGACACCCCAAGAGGTTCTGGGGACCCTCCCCACAACCCCCAGCAGCTCCAAGCAACACCAGGACAACCAGAGCACAGTGTGGGGCACCCTGTGGAGCACCGGGGACACCCAGTAACACCCTGTGACACCTCGGGGACATGTGGGGACACTTTGGGGACCCCTGGTGACACCTTGGGGACACCCAGGGACACTTTGGGGACCCCCTGTGACACCCCACGAGGTTCTGGGGACCCTCCCCACGACCCCCCACCAGCTCCGAGCAACACCAGGACAACCAGAGCACAGTGTGGGGCACCCTGTGGAGCACTGGGGACCCCCTGTGACACCTCAGGGCCACCTCGGGGACCCCTGTGACACCTCGGGGACATGGGGGGACACTTTGGGGACCCCCAGGGGCACCCCACGAGATTCTGGGGACCCTCCCCACAACCCCCACCAGCTCCGAGCAACACCAGGACAACCAGAGCACAGCGTGGGGCACCCCGTGGAGCACCGGGGCCACCCGGTGCCGCCTCAGGGCCACCCGGGGACCCTGGTGTGACACTTTGGGGACACGTGGGGACCCCCGGGGGGCGCAGGGGGGGCGGGGGGTCCGCACTCACTCGCTGAGGGCCTGGGGGTCCTTCTGCATCTGCTCGAGGATGAGGCGCATGGCGGGGTCGCTCATGATCTGCTGCACCTCGGGGTCGGCCATGGCGCGCCGCTTCACCTCCTCGGGGTTGTCGTTGCGGTTGTACTGGGCCAGCAGGCAGCGCTGGTAGCCCTCGGCGGCCTCCTGGGGGGGGGGAAACGGGCATAAAAACGACGGGGGGGTCACCGTCAAGCCCCCCCGGGACAATTTGGGGGGTCCCCGGGGCTGGGGGCAGGGGGTCTCACCTTACAGGCGGCGTCGAGGTCGAGGGCGCGCTGGTAGACGTCCATGGCTTTGCTGTAGTCCTTCATCGCCTCCAGCGCCGCCGCCTTGCGGGTGTAGCCCTTGACTGGGGGGGGGCACGTAAATTGGGGGGGTCAGCACCCCAAAAAGCCCCCCCCGGCTGGATAAGCCCCCCCACACGCACTCACTCCAGCTCAACCCCCGCCCCCCCCCAACCCAGGGTGCAACTCACTGAAGGTGGGCTCCAGGCGGATGCATTCCTCGCAGTCCTGGGGGAGGGAGGGAAAAATGGGGGGGGGCACCGCAAAAATCGTGGGGGGCACCCCAGAATTTCATGGGGGCACCCCAAAAATTCGTGGGGGGCACCCCAAAAATTCGTGGGGGGCATCAAAGCCCTCAGGCACCTGCTAGGGTGAGCCCAGAGTGGCCAAGGGCACCCCAAGACCCTGAGCTGAACCCCAAAACACATCCCCAAACCCCTTGGGTGACCCCTGAACCCCAAAACCAGGCCCTCAGACCCCCTTGGGTGACCCCTGAACCCCCAAACCAGGTCCTCAGACCCCCTTGGGTGACCCCTGGACCCCAAAACCAGGTCCTCAGACCCCCTTGGGTGACCCCTGCACCCCAAAACCAGGCCCTCAGACCCCCGTGGGTGACCCCCGAACCCCAAAACACACCCCCAAACCCCTTGTGTGACCCCTGAACCCCCAAACCAGGTCCTCAGACCCCTTTGGGTGACCCCCAAACCCCAAAACCAGGTCCTCAGACCCCCAAACCCCAAAACACATCCCCAAACCCTTTGGATGACCCCCAAAGCCCCCAAACCAGGCCCCCAAACTCCTTGGGTGACTCCTGAACCCCAAAACCAGGTCCTCAGACCCCTTGGGTGACCCCTGAATCCCAAAACACATCCCCAAACCCTTTGGATGACCCCCAAACCCCCCAAACCAGGCCCCCAGACCCCTTGGGTGACCCCCGAAGCCCCCCAAAAGGAGCTCGTGGTGCCCCCCAGCCCCCCGGCACCCCCAGCACCCCCAAACCCCCCCCGGCGCCCCCCACCTTCAGCGCCAGGGGGAACTCGAGCAGCTTGGTGTAGCAGGCGGCGCGGTTGCTGTACAGCTTGGCGTCGTGCGGGTTGCGCCGGATCGCCTCGCTGTAGTGCTTCATGGCGCGGGGATAATCCCCTGGGGGTGAGGGGGGGACACCAGGGGTCAGCCCTGCGTTTTGGGGACCCCCGGCCCCCAAAACCCCCCCAACTCACCTTTCTGGAAGCATTCGTTACCCTTGTTCTTCTCCTCCAGCGCCAGGTCGGGGTCGATGTACGCCAGCCGCTCCTGCTCCTTTAGGATCTTCTCCGCCTGCACGACGCGAGGAAGGGGGGTTCGAGGGGGGGCCCGCGCCCTATTTAACCCCCCCCCAAGCCCCCGAGACCCCCAGGGGTACCTGCTGGCACTTCTTGAGCACGTCGGGCGTGCGGTGCTCGGCCAGGGACTTGTTGTAGAAGTGGACGGCGTCCTTGTAGCGCTCCTCCTTGAAGTACGAGTTGCCGATGCGGGCGTACGCCCTGCGGTTGGGGGGGGGGGTGGGGTGGGGGCACGGCGACGTTTTGGGGGTGCCGAGGGTCTCCAAAAACGCCCCCCCGCCTCGTTAAAAAAAAAAAAAAGCAGAGGGCTCCCCACTCACTTAGCGATCTGCCTGTAGTCCTCTCTGTTCTCCCTGCCCACCTCGATGGCCTTCTCGCACAGCTCGCGGCACCGGTCGTAGTCGCCCTTCTCGAAATAAACGGCTGCGGGGGGGGGAAATTAGGGTGTGGGGGGGATTTGGGGTCCCAAAGCCCCCCCGGGGCGGCACTCACCCGCCTGGTTGGTGATGTAGGTCATGTTGGTGGGGTCCAGCTCCTGGGCGCGGTCGTAGTGCGCCAGGGCGGCGGCGAAGTCCTTGCGCTTGTAGGCGGCGTTGCCCTGCTCCTTCTCCTGCTGCGCCTGCGGGTGGGGGCGGTGGGTACGCAGCCCCCCCCCCCAAATTAATTTGGGGGATTTTGGGGGGTCCTGACCTGCTTCTTGTTCTCCGGGAGGTCCTGCTGCATGGGTTCGGGGCGCGGGTCGGGCCGGGGGCTGCGGGGGGCGGGGGGGACATGGCTTCCTCCTCTTCCTCGGCCCCGCTCAGGTCCACCCCCAGCAGCACGCTCAGCGTCGTCATCACCCGCGGGTCCTGCAGCTTCCTGGGGGGTGGGGGGAAATGTGGGTGGGACCCCCCAAAAACCCCCTCGGGTCCTGCGGCACACCCCCTCCGGCACCCCCCCCAGACTGCTCGGGGTCTCGGGGAGGGGGCCGATCCCCACCGCGGCAGCCCAGCCCCAAAAACCTGCCCCAAACCCCACGTCAACAGCCCCAAAACTGTTCCAAATTCCGTGTTAATCCCCCCAAACCTACCCCAAATCCCCCCAAACCCACCCCAAATCCCCCTTGGCACCCCCAAAACCTGCCCCAACCCCCCCAAAACCTGCCCCAGCTCCTCCTTGGCACCACAAAACTTAGCAAAACCCCCCAAAAACCTGCCCCAAATCCTACCCCAACTCCCCCCAGCCCCCAAAATCTCCCCCAAACCCCATCCTAACCCCCAATCCCCCCAAACCCCACCCTAACACCCCCAGTTCCCCTCCAACGCCACCATAGCACCCCAAATCATCCCCTAACACCCCCAGCTCCCACCCTAACCCCACCCCAACTCCCCCAACCCCACCCCAACTCCCCCCAATCCCCCCAAACCCCATCCAAACCCACCCCCAATTCCCCCCAATCCACCCCCCAAACTCCCCCTAACACTCCCCAACGGCCCCAAATCCCCCAAATCTCCTCTAAACCCCCCCAATGCCCCCCAAACCCCACCCCAACTCCCCAAATCCCCCCAATACCCCCCAACTCCCCCAATCCCCCCCCAACGCCCCCCCACTGCCACTCCAACTCCCCCAATCCCCCACCGAACACCCCCAAAACCCCCCCAATCCCCCCCCAACTCCCCTAATCCCCCCCAATGCCACCGCAACTCCCCCAATCCCCCAACTCACCCCCGAACGCCCCCAAACCCCCCCCCAAATGCCCCCAAATCCCCCCAACCACCCCCCAACTCCCCCAAACCCCATCCAAACAACCCCAACTCCCCCCAACCCCCCCCGCCCCAACCACCCCCGCCCCGATTCCCCCCGAACGCCCCCGAATCCCCCAACCCCCATCCAAACACCCCCCAATACCCCCCCAACACCCCCCAACTCCCCCCGAACGCCCCCAAACCCCCCCCGGCCCCCCAACCCCCCAGCTCCCTCTCTCCGGCCCCCCACGCACGTGCCGAGCTCGGCGGGCTGGGTGCGCAGCTGCTCCAGCAGCTCCCGGTAGCTGGGGTCCCCCAGCAGCGCCCGCGTCCGGGGGTCCGCCTCCAGCTTGGCGTACAGGTTGGGCACGCTGAAGGGGTTCAGCAGCTTCCGCTCTGGGGGGCACGGGGGGGCACATCAGGGGACGGGACCCCCAAAACCCCCCAACAGATCCCACTCTGGGACCGGAGTCCTCCGTTCAGGATCCGTCAGCCCCGCTCTGGGACCCCAAAACCTCATTTTGGGACCCCAAAACCCTTCCCTGGGACCTCCCCAAAACCTCATTTTGGAACCCAAAACCCCGCTCTGGGACCCCCCAAAAACCTCATTTTGGGACCCCAAAACCCTGCCCCGGGACCCCCCAAAACCTCATTTGGGACCCCAAAACCCCGCCCTAGGACCCCCCCCCCCAAAACCCTGCTCTGGGACCTCCCCAAAATCCCATTTTGGGACCCAAAACCCTGCTCTGGGATGACCCCAAAACCTCATTCAGGGACCTCAAAACCCCACTCTGGAACCTTCCCAAAACCCCATTTTGGGACCCCAAAACCCCACTCTGAGACCCCAAAACCTCATTTCAGGACCCAAAACCCTGCCCTGGGACCCCCTCAAAACCCTATTTTGGGACCCAAAACCCCGCTCTGGGACCCCCAAAAACCTCATTTGGGACCCCAAAACCCTGCTGCTGGGACTCTAGGACCCCCCCCCCAAAACCCCGCTCTGGGACCTCAAAACCCCATTTTGGGACCCCAAAACTTGGCCCTGGGACCTCCCCCCCCCCCCCCAAAACCCCATTTTGGGACCCCCCCCAAAACCCCGCTCTGGGACCCCCCAAAGCTCCTCACGGAGCCCCCAGCCTCATTCTAGAACCCTAAGGTGTCCCAAAGTTCCCTCTGACCCGCTCTGGGACCCCAAAACCCCCTCAGGGTGCCCCCAGACCCACTCTGCGACCCCCAACCCCCCCCCAGCCCACTCTAGCACCCCAAAACCCCTCAGGGAACCCCCCAATCCCGCTCTGGGACCCCCAAACCGTCTCAGAACCCCCCCCGTCCCATTCTAGGACCCCCAGACCTGCTCAGGACGCCCCCAGCCCCATTCCAGGACCCCCAAAGCCCCTCAGGACACCCCCATCCCTACTCTAGGACCTCCAAACCCCCTCAGGAACCCCAAAATCCACCCAGAACCCGCAAACATCCTCGGGTGCCCCCAACCCCACAATGGGACCCCGAAATCCACTCAGAACCCCCCCAAGCCCTCTGATGGGACCCCAAAACCCCCTCGGGAAACCCCATTTTGGGACCCACTCCAGGACCTCCCCCCAAACCCCCTCAGAACCCCCCCAACCCCACAATGGCACCCCCAGACCCCTCAGGGTGCCCCCAGCCCCACAACGGGACCCCCCAAACCCCCTCAGAACACCCCCAACCCCTCTCTAGAACCCCAAAACCCCCTCAGGACACCCCCAGCCCCACAATGGGACCCCCAAACCCCACTCCAGGGCCCCCAAACCCCCTCAGGGTGCCCCCACCCCCACTCTAGAACCCCGAAATCCCCTCAGGATGCCCCCAGCCCCACTCCACGACCCCCAAACCCCCCCAGAACACCCCCACCCCCACTCCATGACTTCCCAAACCCCTTCCAGCCCCCCCCACTCCAGGACCCCCAAGACTCCCCAGAACCCCCCAGCCCCACTCCAGAACCCCCAAACCCCCTGAGAACCCCCCCCAGCCCCACTCCAGGGCCCCCAAACTCCCTCAGAACCCCCCACCTCCACTCCAGGACCCCCCAAACCCCCTCAGAACCCCCCACCTCCACTCCAGGACTCCCCAAACCCCCTCAGGGTGCCCCCAGCCCCGCTCTAGGACCCCCAAACACCCTCAGAACCCCCCAGCCTCGCTCTAGAACCCCGAAATCCCCTCAGGGTGCCCCGGCCCCACTCCAGGACCCCCAAACCCCCTCAGAACCCCCCACCCCCACTCCAGGACCCCCAAACCCCCTCAGAACCCCCACCCCCACTCCAGGACTCCCCAAACCCCCTCAGAACCCCCCCAGCCCTGCTCTAGGACCCCAAACCCCCTCAGAACCCCCCAGCCCTGCTCTAGGACCCCCAAACCCCCTCAGGGTGCCCCCAGCCCCACTCCAGGACCCCAAACCCCCTCAGGGTCCCCCCCCCACTCCAGGACCCCCAAACCCCCTCAGAACCCCCCACCCCCACTCCAGGACCCCCGAAACCCCCTCAGGGTGCCCCGGCCCCACTCCAGGACCCCCCAACCCCCCCCCAGAACCCCCCATAGCCCCTCCCCGAGCCCCCCAGCCCCCTCACCGGCCAGCCTGGCCTCCATGTTGTGCAGCCCCTCGCGCAGCTGCGCGTTGCCCGGCTCGTGCTTCAGCCCCTCCTCGTACGTGGCCTTGGCCTCCTCGAAGCGGTTCAGGAACTCCAGCGCCGCCGCCTTGCGCGAGTAGCCCTGCGCGGGGGCGACACCGGCGTTACAAAAACCCCCCCCGAAACCCCCAAACCCCCGAAACCCCCAAAACGGGCTCACCTTGGCCCAGTCGGGGCGCAGCTCGACGGTGCGGCAGGCGTCGGCCAGCGCCCGGCCGTAGTCGCCCTGGCGCGCGTAGGCGGCCGGCGCGGTTGCTGTAGAGGACGTGGTTGCGGCCGTCCAGGGCGATGGCGGCCGTGTAGTGCCGCACGGCCCCCCGATGTCCCCGCCGCCAGCGCCCGGTTGCCCCGCTCCTTCAGCGCCTGCGCCTGGCGGGGGAGGAGGAGGAGGAGGAGGAAGGGGAGGAGGAGGAGGGGGGAAGGAGGAAGGGGAGGGAGGAGCGAGGAAGAGGATGGGGAGAAGGAGGAAGAAGAGGAGGGAGTGAGGATGAAGAGGGCAGGGTGAGGGAGGAGGGGAGGAAGGGGATGGGGAGAAGGGGAGGAGGAAGAGGAGGAGTGGGGATGAAGAGTACAGGGTGAGGGAGGAGGGGAGGGAGGAGTGAGGAAGAGATGGGGAGAAGGGGAGGAAGAAGAGGAGGGAGTGAGAATGAAGAGGGCAGGGTGAGGGAGGAGGGGAGGAAGGAGTGAGGAAACGATGAAGAGGACAGGGTGAGAGAGGAGGAGTGAGGAAGAGCACGGTGAGGGGGAAGATGGAGTGAGGAAGAGGAGGAAGGAGTGGGGATGAAGAGGACAGGGTGAGGGAGGATGAGGAAGGGGAGGAAGGAATGAGGAAGAGATGGGGAGAAGGGGAGGAAGAAGAGGAGGGAGTGGGGATGAAGAGGGCAGGGTGAGGGGGGAGGAAGGGCAGTGAGGAAGAGGATGGGGAGAGGATAGGGAGGAAGAGGAAGAGGAGGGAGTGGGGATGAAAAGAGCACAGGGTGAGGGAGGAGGGGAGGAAGGAGTGAGGAAGAGGATGGGAAAAAGCAACAGGCGAGGAAACGAGGATGAAGAGGACAGGGTGAGAGAGGAGGTGAGGAAGAGCACGGGGAGGGGAAAGATGGAGTGAGGAAGAGGATGGGGAAAAGGCGAGGAAGAGGAGGAAGGAGTGAGGATGAAGAGAGCAGAGTGAGGAAGGAGAGGAGGAAGGGCATAAGAAAGTAAAATGAGCGAGGAAGAGTATGGAAAGAAGGGGAGGAAGAAGAGCATGGAGTAAGCATGAAGAGCACAGGGTGAAGGAGGAGGAGAGGAAGAGCATGAGGAGGTAGAAGATGGAGTGAGGAAGAGTATGAGCAGAAAATGAGGAAGAAAAGGAAAGCGAGAATGAAGAACGCAAGGTGAGGGAGGAGGTGAGGAAGGGCGTGAGGAAGTAAAAGGAGTGAGGAAGAGTATTGAGAAAAGGGGAGGAAGAGAACAAGATGAGGAAGGAGATGAGCAAGAAGCGAGGAAGAGAATGGGGAGAAAGTGAGGAAGAAGAAGGGAGGATGAAGAGCACAGGGTGAGGGAGGAGGTGAGGAAGGGCATGGGGAGGTGGAAGGAATGAACAAGAGTATGGGAGGAAGGAGGAGGGGAGGAAGAAGAGAAGCAAGCGAGGAAGAAGAGGAGTGAGCGAGGAAGGGCACGGGGAAGTGGAAGAAGGAATAAGGAAGAGTATGGGGAGAAAGAGTAATGGGGAGAAGAGGAGGGGATGAGGATGAAGAGCATGGGGAAGTGAGGAAGGGCACCATAAGAAGACAAAAAGGAGTGAGGAAGAGTATGGGGACAAGGAGGAGGTGAGGAGGAAGAGGAGGGGATGAGGATGAAGAGAGCAGGGTGAGGGAGGAGGTGAGGAAGGGCGTGGGGAGGTGCAGGGAGTGAGGAAGAGTATAGAGAGACGGTGAGGAAGAAAAAAGAAGGGAGAATGAAGAGCATGAGGTGAGGGAAAAGATGAGGAAGGACGTGGAAAAAGGAAAAGGAGTGAGGAAGAGTATGGGGAGAAATATTAAATGGGGGAGAAAAATGAAATGAAAAAGAAAAATAAGAAGCAAAGATGAAAACCACGTAAAGAACAATGAAATAAAAATAATAAAAAAAAATATAAAAAGTTAAAAAAAAAGGAGAAAAAGCAAAATAAAAAGTGATGAAATAGAAAAAAAAACAGAGAAAAACAGAATGAAAAATGGCAGAAAAGGAAAAATAAAATAAAGGGGAAAGAGCCCAGGGAGAGGATTGGGAAAAGGAGCAGGCCGACGGCGAGGTGAGGAAGAGGAGGCAGCGAGGATGAGGAGCGGGGAAAAACAGAAATATGGGGAAAAAATGGTGAAAACCAAGAAAAACGCAGCGTAAACGTAAGGCACGGGGAGGGACCCTCCCAGTGCCCCCAACAACCCCCGGCCCCACTCAGGGACCCCAGACGCCTCAGGACCCCCTTCAGGACCCCCCACAACACCCCCAGACCCCTCAAACCCCCCAGCCCCGCTCTGTGGCCCCCAACCCCCCCCCCCCAGGACCCTTTTCAGCAGCCCCCAGGCCCCCCAGATCCACTCTGGGACCCCGAACCTCCCCAGGACCCCTTTACAAAGCCCACCAAGACCCCAGACCCGCCTCAGGACACCCCCAGACCCGTTCTAGGACCCCAAACCCCCTCAAACCCGTTCTGGGACCCCAAAACCCCCTCGGGACACCCCCAGACCCGTTCTAGGACCCCAAACCCCCTCCTCCCGGACCCCTCCGATCCCTCCCTGCCCCACTGCCTGGCCGCAGGACCCCGGAAGCCCCCTCAGAAGCCCCCAAAGCCGCCCCCAGCCCCTCAGACCCCCCCCCCCCCGGACCCCCAAAGACCCCCCAGGACCTTCTTAGGATCCCTCAAGACCCCTCGAACGCCCCCCGGGCCGTCCCAAGACCCCCGGAGCCCCCTCAGGACCCCCCGAAGGCCCCTCAGATCCGCCTCAAAACCTCCAGATCCCCCCAGAACCGCCCCAGGACCCCTCTAAGCCCCCCAGGCCCCCTCAGGGCCCCCCAGGATCCGCGGAGAGCCCCACTGCTTCTTTAAGGCCCCTTAGTAGCCCCCGAAGCCCTTCCAGAACCCCCATGGCCCCCGAAGCCCCCCCCCGAAGCCCCCAGGGCCCCTCAGAACGCCCCGGAGCCCCCCAGAACCACCCCAGGACCCCCAAAGCCCCCTCAGGACCCTCCGAAGCCCCCAGCCACCCTCAGAGACGCCCCTGGACCCCCAGAGCCCCCTTAGGACCCCCTGAAGCCCTCCAGGCCCCCTCGGAACCTCCCCCCGGGCCCCTCAGAACCCCCGAAGCCCCCCAGAGCCACCCCAGGACCCCCACGTCCCCCTCAGGCCCCCCAGCCCTCTCAGGACCCCTCACAGCCACCTCAGGACCCCTAGAGCCCCCCGGAGCCCCAAGGACCCCTTCAGGACCCCCCGAAGCCTTCCCCCGGCTTCCTCACGACCCCTCGGAGCCCCCCGAAGCCCCCCAGGCCCCCTCAGAACCGCCCCAGGACCCCAGAATCCCGTCAGGACGCCCCGAAGCCCTCAAGACCCCCTCAGAACCCCCCAGGCCCCTCAAGACCCCCCGAAGCCCCCCAGAACCCCCGCAGCCCCCTCAGGACTCCTCAGAGCGCCTCGCAGCCCCCCAGAGCCGCCCCAGGGTCCCCAGAGCCCCCCAGGGCCCCCTCGGACGCCCCCCGCCCCCACCTCCTCCATGGCGGCGCCGGTTCCGCTCCGCTCCGCGCCCGCCGCCTCGCGCCGCCTTCTGGAAGCTGCTAGAAGCCTCGCGCCCCGCCCCCCGCCGCCCATTGGCCGCCGGCCCCGCCCGCCCGCGCCCACGCGCCCTCCCATTGGCCGCCGCCGAGGAGCGCGCCCCGCCATTGGCTGAGCCCGGGAGCGGCGCCCGCCCCTCCGCGCCCCGCCTCCTCGCCGGAAGCCGGCGGCGAAGGCCCGCCCCGCGCGCTGATTGGCCGCGGCGGGCGGCGGCTCGCCGCCCCATTGGCGAGAGCCCTGCCTGGCCTTCTGGAATTTTCCACCCCTCCCATTGGCTGCGAGCGGTGCCAATCAGAAGGGAGGGGGGCGGGGCTGGGGCGCGAGGGCGCCGCCCCGCGGCGGGGCGGCCTCGGGGAGGGGGGCGGGGCTTAAACAAGGGGCGGGGCTTGAGCCCAACGGGGGCGGGGCTTGCACGAGGGGGCGGGGCTTGCACCAGGGGGGCGGGGCTTGCCCGCCAGGGGGGCTTGCACACGGGGGGGGGGGGGGGGGATTTAAAGGTGTCTCTCCCCCCCCGCCCGGGCCTTCCCTGCCCCTTTTTTGGGGGGGCAGGATGGGGGGGGTGTCACGTGACCATCACATGACCGTCACGTGACCCCTCGTGTAACACAACTGTGCCCCCCCCCCCGTGTCCGCCCCCCCCGCCCCCCCCCCCCCCCCCAAGACCCATCCCCAAAAACCTACGGACCCCCCCCGCCCCTCGTGCACCCCCCCAATTGTGCAAGCCCCGCCCCTCGTGCAAGCCCCGCCCCCTGCCTTCACACCCCCTTGCACGCGCGTGTGCCCCCCCCCCCCCAATAGCCCAGGAAGGAGGCACCGCAGGGAAAAGGAGCCGCCGCTTTTATTTGGGGGGGGGGCCCGGCCCCTCGGGGCGCTTTTGCCCATTTTCGTCCTTTTCGCCCCAAAATTTCCCCGCCGGCCCCTGGGGGGGGGGGGGGTGAAGGCACCTCGGGGGGGGGGGGCACTTTGGTAGGCGCGGATCTGGTTCGGGGGGGGGCCTGTCCTGTGTGTGTCCCCCCCCCCAGCCCCGCACCAAAATCCGCCTTTTTACCCCCAAAGCGGCGTCGAAAAAAAACTAAAATCAACCCAAAAGCTGCTTAAAAAAAGTCAAACTGCCCCAAAAAGGGAGGTTGGGGGGAGGACCCCACAAATGTCCTTGGCGGGGTGGGGGGCAGCCCCAAATGTCCTTGAAGTGGGGGGGGGGGGGGCGTGGGGGTCCCCAAGGGGGGGCCACAAAGGGGGAGGGCCCAAAGTGTCCTCGTGGGGGACCCCAATGGGGGGGGGCAAAGCATCCTTATGGGACCCCCCCCCAAAATGCCCCTTAAGGGGGGGTCCCCAAAATATCCCCTAAAAGGGGGTCCCCTAAGTGTTCCTTAAGGGGGGGGCCCGAATTGTCCCCTAAAGGGGGGGGTCCCCAAAATGTCCCCTAAAGGGGGGCCCCAAATTGTCCCCCAAAGGGGGGGCCCCAAAGGGTTCCTTAAGGGGGGGTCCCCAAAATGTCCCCTAAACGGGGGGCCCAAAGTGTTCCTTAATGGGAAGGTCCCCAAATTGTCCCCTAAAAGGGGGGTCCCCAAAATGTCCCCTAAAGGAGGACGCCCCCAAAGTGTTCCTTGAGGGGGGTCCCCAAATGTGTCCCAAGCAGGGGGGGGACCCCAACGCGCCCCAAACTGGGGGGGGGGGGTCCCCAGATATCCCCTAAGGGGGTCCCCGAAGCGGGGCAGTCCCCGAAACGCGGGGGCGGGGGCGCCAAGGCCCCCCCTCCCCCCCCCCTTTCACGACCCCCCCGCCGCCGCCGTGGGGCACCCGCCCCCCCCCCGGTGCCCCCTGGCCCCGGGGGGGGGCGGCGGCGGGGGGGGGCGGCGGCGGCGGCGGCGGGGGGGGAAGACGGTGCGGATGCCGCCCTCGTCGGGGGGGCCCGGAGGGGTCGCAGCGCCAGCCCCCCCCCGCCTCCCCCTATTTTAGCAGCCCCCCCCGGTGCGTGGGGGGGGGCCCCCCGCGCCCCCACCTCCTCCTCCGCCTCCTCTGCCAGCACCCCCCAGCACCCCCAGGGCCAAAACCGCCGCCGCCGCCGCTCCCCCGCCGCCGCCCGGGGCAAACCCGGGGGTTGGCACGGGGCGGGGGGGCCCTCGGGGTCCCCCCGGCCCGAGCTTGGGCGCAGAGCGGGGGCGCCCCGGGGCGTCCAGGGCCGAGAGGCAGACGCGGTAAGCGGCGTGGGGCTGCAGCGCCGTCACCACGTACTCCCCCTCTCGCCTCGCACCAGGGTCTCGGTCACCGCGCCCCCCGGGCCGAAGCCAGCTGAGCCGTAAGGAAGCGCCGGGGGGGGCCGGCGGCCATCGCACCTTCAGGGCCCCCCGGGGGCCGACTGCACCCAGAGCCCCGCCGCCAGCCCCGGCGACGCCGCCGCGGCCCCCGGCGATGCCCCCGAGCCCCCGGCGCCTCCGCCGCCCCCGGCACCGCCGCGGCCCCCGCCGGCGACGCCGCCGCCACCCCCGGCGCGGGGGTCCCGCAGGCGTCCATCTCCCCCTCAGCTCCCCCACCGGCAGCCCCCGCAGGCGGGCGGGCGCCTGGCACAGCAAACCCCGCACCTCCAGCCCCGGCGGCGCCCGGCGCCGCAGCCAGTCCCGCAGCCAGGCCAGGTTGCAGCCGCAGAACCAGGGGTTGTTGCGCAGCCCCAGGTGGCTCAGGCTCCCCAGGTCGTCGAAGAGGCCCCGCGGCAGGGTGCTGAGGTTGTTGTCCGAGAGGTCGAGGCGCTCGAGGGCCCTCATGCGCGCCAGGGCGCCGGCGGGCACGTGGCTGATGGCGTTGGCCGCCAGCGAGAGGCGGCGCAGGCGGGCGCGGGGCAGGTTGGCCGGCGGCGCCGCCAGGGCGTTGCGGCCCAGCGAGAGCTCGCTGAGGTTGTGCAGGCGGCTGAAGGTGTCGTCGGCCATCCGCTGGTTGGCCAGCAGGTTGCCGTCCAGCACCAGGCGCCGCAGGGCCGGCAGGCCCTCGAAGGCCCGCAGCGGGATGGTGTGGATGCGGTTGTCGTCCAGCCGCAGCTCCTCCAGCGCCGGCGGCAGCCCCGGCGGCACGCTGCTCAGGTGGTTGCGCGAGAGGAAGAGGAGGCGCAGGCGGCGGCTCTCGGCGAAGGCGTCCTCCTCGATGCCCGCCGCCGACACCGAGTTGTCGTCCAGGTGCAGGCGCTCCAGGAGAGGGGCGCGGGCCAGGGCCCGCCGCCCGAGCCCCCGCACGTTGTTGTCCTGCAGGTGCAGCTCGCGCAGCGCCGGCGGCAGGTGGGCCGGGAGCTGCTCCAAGGCGTTGGCGTAGAGGTAGAGCACCCGCAGCGCCGGCAGGCGGCCCAGCCGCGGCGGGATGCCGGCGTCGCCGATGCGGTTGTTTTGGAGGAAGAGGGTGGTGGCCCCCGGGGGGAGGCCCTCCGGGACGGCCGTCAGCCCCCGGTCGTTGCAGTAGACTCGCCCGCCGGCGCAGCGGCACACCGAGGGGCAAGGGGCGCAGCCCCCCAAAGGGAGGCCAGCAGAGCCAGCGCCCAGGCCGGGGGGCCCCGCGGGGAGGGGGGCCATGGGGGGGCCTGGAGGGAAAAAGGGGAAAAGGGGGGCGGGGGAAAAAGGGGTGGGAGCGGCACCCCCCACCCCGAGCTGTAGACACACGTCGGGTTCCTGGAGGGGTTTTTGGGAGGGGGGCACTCTAAGGGACCCCCACCATAGGGGACCCCACCGTCGCCCCCCCACACTGTAGGGACCCCGGTGTTGTCCCCATAATAGGGGACCCCAGTGCTACCCCGTAATATGGGACCCCACCGTCACCCCCACACTCTAGGGGACCCCAGCGTCACCCCCATAATAAGGGAACCCAGTGTCACCCCCTAATACGGGACCCCAAAATCATCCCCATAATAAGGGACCCCAATGTCACCCCCGTAACACAGGACCCCAATGTCACCCCCATAATAAGGGACCCCGATGTCACCCCCATAATAAAGGACCCCAATGTCACCCCCATAATAAGGGACCCCAATGTCACCCCGTAATATGAGACCCCAATGTCACCCCTGTAATACAGGACCCCAATGTCACCCCCATAATAAAGGACCCCAATGTCACCCCCATAATAAAGCACCCCAATGTCACCCCCATAATAAGGGGCCCCAATGTCACCCCGTAATATGAGACCCCCGATGTCACCCCCACCATAAGGGACCCCCCACCCTAGGGGACCCCAGTGTCACCCCATAATATGGGACCCCGATGTCGCCCCCACAATAAGGGACCCCACTGTCACCCCCATAAGATGGGACCTCAGCGTCACCCCCCCCTCACTACAGGGGACCCCAATGTCCCCCCATAATGGGGGCCCCCAGTGCCACCCCCATAATACGGGACCCCAATGTCACCCCCATAATATGGGACCCCAAAATCACCCCCTCACTATAGGGGACCCCACTGTCACCCCCATAATAAGGGACCCCATTGCCACTCCCCTCCCCCCAGGACCCGGCAGCCCCCCCCCATACCGTGCACCCCAATGTGCCCCCCCGTCCCATCCCAGGTGTCCTGGTGCCCCCCCGATGTCACCCTAAGGACCCCTGGGGACCCAAACACCCCCATAGGTGTCCCCAGGGCCCCCCCCCAACAAAAGGTGACCCCAGTGGTGCCCCCCCCCCCCACAATAATTGGGCCCCCCCCCCCCAGCAGCCCCTACCTCGGTCCTCAGGGTGCTCCCGGTGCGCGATGTCCCCGTGCGACGTCCCCGTCCCCGTGCCCCGCTACCGGCTCCGGGGCCCCATGGCGGCGCCGCGCGGCCGCTCCCGGGGGGGGCCGGGGGGGGCCGGGGCCGCTGTAGAGGGGGGAGGGGTGTGTGTGAACAGGGCGGGGCTTGCACGGCCTCGTGCAACACCCACGCTCGTGCAATGCACGTGCTCGTGCAGACGCTTGCATGCAGTAACCACCCTTGTGCGAGGAGCACGCTTGCGCAGCACTATCGTGCAATGCGCACCCTTGTGCAACGCACTCTTGTGCAGTGCACACCCTTGTGCAACGCACTCCCGTGCAACGCACACCCTCGTGCAACACAGTCTCGTGCAATGCACGCCCTCGTGCAGCACATTATTGTGCAAAGCGCACCCTTGTGCAGCACACTCTTGTGCAGCGCAAACCCTTGTGCAGTGCACTCTTGTGCAAAGCACGCCCTTGTGCAGCACACTCTTGTGCAGTGCAAACCCTTGTGCAGTGCACTCTTGTGCAAAGCACGCCCTTGTGCAACGCACTCTTGTGCAATGCAAACCCTCGTGCAATGCATTCTTGTGCAATGCACACCCTCGCGCAGCAACCTCCCTCGTGCAATGCACACCCTCGTGCTACACAAGCCCTCTGCGACGCTTGCGGTCATGCAACAACTGCCCTCGTGCAACACGCTCCCTCGTGCAATGCACACTCCCTCTGCAATACCCATTATCCTGCAAAAAACACCCTCGTGCAATGCACGCCTTTGTGCAACACACGCTTGTGCAAGCACCATTCCCGTGCAACAGTCACACGTGCAACAACCGCCGTTGTGCAACACACACTCTCGTGCGACGTGCGCCCCTTGTGCAATGCACACCCTCGTGCAACACGCATGCCCCTGCGCAACACGAGTGTCCTCGTGCAACGTGCGCCCTCGTGCAACGCATGTCCTCGTGCAACGCGTGCAACACGCATGCCCTCGTGCAACGCGTGCCCTCGCGCAGCCCCGGCCTTGCACTCCCCCCCCCCCCCCAGTGCCCCATGCTCCCTTCCCCGGGGGGCTAATTAGCAGCAGCGCTAACGAACCTCTCGTCCCGTGCACTAACGAGCCCCCCGAGACCCCCCCCGGCCCAGCGTCCCCCGGGAGGGGGGGGGGGCTGTGACTTTGCACGAGGACGCTCGTGCGAGGCCCCTGGTGGGGTGAGGGGGGGGGGGGGGCAGGTGCTAATTAGCAGCAGCTCGTTAGGGATCTCCCCCCCCCCCAGCCCAGGGCCTTTGTGCCCCCCCTCCCCCCCAGGGACCCCTTGCGTCAGCCGCAGCCTCGCACGAGGACTCACGGGGGGGGGGGGAAACTGAGGCACGCCCTCCCTGCCCCCCCCCATCTCAGCGCCCACCCCCCAATATCAGGACCCCCCCCCCAAATGTCGGGACCCCCCCCCCCTCAATGTTGGGACCCTCTCCTTAATTTTGGGACCCCCCCAATATCAGGACCCCCCCCCAGTGTCAGGACCCTCCCCTTAATAATGGGACCCCCCTCAGTGTCAGGACCCCCCTTAATACGGGACCCCCCCAATCTCAGGACCCCCCAATCTCAGGACCCTCCCCTTAATATCAGGACCCCCCCCCAATATAAGGACCCCCCAATCTCGGGACCCTCCCCCAATATAGGAACCCCCCCCCAATATCAGGACCCCCTCAATATAAGGACCCCCCCCCCTCAGTTTCAGGACCCCCCCCCCTTAATATGGGGACCCCCCTCAATCTCGGGAACCCCCTCCAATGTCAGGACCCCCCTCAATATAAGGACCCCCCCCAGTTTCAGGACCCCCCTTAATATAAGGACCCCCTCTTAATATCAGCCCCCCCCCATTAAAGCCCCCATACCCTGGAGGGGGGGTCCCTTCCCTGCCCCCCCCCCAGCTCCCTGGAGCATCCCTATGAGATGGGGGGGTCCTGGGGGGTCCTGGGCCTTTCTGGGGGGGGGTCCTGAAGGTTTTTTTGGGGGGGGGCTGTTTTTTTCTGGGGGGGGGTCCAAGGGGGGACCTGGGGGGCTCTCCGGTGGCTGGAGCCGGGGGGGGGGCGGGCCCTGCTGTCCCCCCGGTGCTGGGGGGGGGGGGGGGGGGGGGGGGGGGGCTACCGGTGGGGGGGGGGGCTGAAGGGGGGGGTCCGGGGGGGTCCGGGATGGGGGGGCGGGGAAGGGTAGAGGAAGGGGGGGGGGCGCTGGGTCCTTGGAGCATCACTGGGGGGGGGGCGGGGGGGGCTCAGGGGGGTCCGGGGGGGGTCCGGGGGGTCCGGGGGGGGGGTCTGGGGGGGGGGGTCCCCGATGCTACCGGGGGGGGGGGCCGGTTCCCGTCCATCCCCGCGGCCGGAGCATTCCTGGGGGGGGGGGGGGAGGAAGGAGGGGGGCGATGGGAGGCGGGGGAGGAGGTGGAGGGGGGGGGGGTCCGGGGGTTGGGGGGGGGGGGGGGTCCGGGGGGCCTTTACCGGGCTCGGGGCCGGGCGGCGCGGTCCGGGCCCGGTGCTGGCGGCGGCGGCTGCGGGCGTGGGAAGGCGGCGGGGCGGGGAGGGGGGGGGGGCAGCGCCGCCTCCCCGGTGCGCGGGGGGGGCCCGGGGGGGGGGGGAGGCCCGGGGGGGGGGGCCCTGGGGGCTGGGGGGGGGTGTGGAGGGGGGCAGGGAGGGGGAGGGGAGGGGATGGGGGGGGGAACACCCAACGGGCAGCGGCACCGGGCGGGGGGCGGGGGGGGCGGGGGGGGGCGGGGCTTGCACGGGGGGTGCAAGGGGGGTGCAAGGGGGTGCACGGGGCTTGCACCTGCTTTGCACGGGGGTTGCACGGGGCTTGCACCTGCTTTGCACGGGGGCTGCATTGGGGTTTGCACGGGGCTTGCACGGCGCTTGCATCTCCTTTGCACGGGGCTTGCACGGGGCTTGCACGGTGTTTGCACGGGGCTTGCACCTGCTTTGCACGGGGGTTGCATTGGGGTTTGCACGGGGCTTGCACGGCGCTTGCATCTCCTTTGCATGGGGCTTGCACCTGCTTT
Source organism: Anser cygnoides (assembly GCF_040182565.1). Taxonomy (NCBI): domain Eukaryota; kingdom Metazoa; phylum Chordata; class Aves; order Anseriformes; family Anatidae; genus Anser; species Anser cygnoides. Next base: position 3,999,880 of record NC_089911.1, read on the forward strand.
GCACGGGGTTTGCATCTCCTTTGCACAGGGCTTGCACGGGGCTTGCACGGGGCTTGCACGGCGCTTGCATCTCCTTTGCACGGGGCTTGCACGGGGCTTGCACGGTGTTTGCACGGGGCCTTGCACCTGCTTTGCACGGGGGTTGCATTGGGGTTTGCACGGGGCTTGCATCTCCTTTGCACGGGGCTTGCACCTGCTTTGCACGGGGTTTGCATCTCCTTTGCATGGGGCTTGCACGGGGCTTGCACCTGCTTTGCACGGGGTTTGCATCTCCTTTGCACGGGGCTTGCACGGGGTTTGCACGGGGCTTGCATGGGGGCTGCATCGCCTTTGCACGGGGTTTGCACAGCGCTTGCACAGGGCTTGCATCTCTTTTGCACGAGGCTTGCGTGGGGCTCGCACGGCGTTTGCATGCCCTCGCTTGCATCTCCTTTGCACGGGGTTTGCACAGGGCTTGCACCTTCTTTGCACGGGGCTTGCACCTGCTTTGCACGAGGCTTGCACAAGGTTTGCAGGGGTGCACAGGGCTTGCAGGGTTTGAACGGGGCTTGCATCTCCTTTGCACGGGGTTTGCACAGGGCTTGCACGTGACTTGCGCCTGTTTGTGCAGAGTTTGCACGGGGCTTGCATGGGGCTTTCATCTCCTTTGCATGGGGCTTGCACGGGGCTTTGCACGGGGTTTGCACGGGGCTTTCATCTTCTTTGCACGGGGCTTGCATTGGGCTTGCAAGGGCTTTGCACAGGGCTTGCACAAGGAGCTGTGCAGGGCTTGCACGAGGACTCACGTGTCCACATGGGGCACTGCAGGGGCGTGCACGGGGCCCCACAGGGCTTGCACGAGTGCTTGCACAAGGGCTGCTGCTCCTCTGCTCCCTGGGGGGCGCTCTGGGGGCTCCCGGGGGCAGTTTTGGGGCTGGGGGGGGGCAGTCGGGGGTCCCGGGAGGCAGAGGCATGTGTGCAAGGGCTGTGCACAGGTGTGCAAGGACTGCACATGGGCAGGGCATGCTCACACAAGGACGTCTTGCACGAGGACCACATCTTGCACGAGGACCACATCTTGCACGAGGACGTCTTGCAGAGCTCTCCTGGCACGAGGGCTGTCCCCCGTGCGTGCCCTCTTGCACACGCGTGTGGCAGGCGGAGCAGGCTCCCCACAGCCCCCCTCAGTCCCGCCCCCCCCCCCCCAATAAAAACGTGCAAGGAGTGTGGGCCGCGTCTTTATTCAGGAACCGGGGGGGGAGGGAGGGGCGTGCAAGGCTGCACGAGGAGGGGGGCTGGGAGCCTCGTGGGACTTGTGCAAGGCCGCACGAGGGCCGTGCAAGACCAGAGGGGACTGCAGCGGCGGCAACGCCGCACGAGGCCCTCGTGCACCCACCGGAGGCCCCGCAGGTACTCGTGCGAGGCTGTGCAAAAGCCCCCAAGGAGGGGAGGCTCACACGAGGCTGGTGCGAGGCTCACAAGAAGCTGGTGCGAGGCTCACACGAAGCTTGTACGATGCTCACACGAGGCTGGTGCAAGGCTCCCACAAGGCTGGTGCAAGGGTACTATGAGGTTCACACGAGACTGGTGCGAGGCTCCCACGAGGCTCGTGCGAGGCTCCCACGAGGCTGGTGCGAGCCCCCTCCCGAGGAGGGGAAGCTCCCACGAGGCTGGTGCAAGGCTCCCACGAGGCTCCCACGAGGCTGGTGCAAGGCTCCCACGAGGCTCGTACGATGCACACACGAGGCTGGTGCAAGGCTCCCCACGAGGCTCGTGCGAGGCTCCCACGAGGCTCGTGCGAGGCCCCCAGGGAGGGGAGGCTCCCACAAGGCTCCCCCCCGAAGCTGACGCGAGGCTCCCCCGAGGCTCACGGGGGGCTCCCCACGAGGCTCGTGCGAGGCCCACGAGGCTCGTGCGAGGCCCGTGCGAGGGCCGGCTCACTTGTAGAGGATGTCGTAGTGGCCGGGGGCGGTAGAGGAGGCAGACGCGGGGCTGCGAGCCCTCGGGGAAGACGTGCGGGTTGGTGGCGCCGCCCCTCGCCCCGGTCCATGTACTCCACCAGCACCGGCACCTGCAGGCGCCCGCGCCAGCGCGATGATGTGGATGTGGTCGCTCTCCTTGCACATGGGCTCCACCTCCTGCACGGGGGGGGGGGTGGGGGGCACACGGGGAGATGGCGTGCGAGGCCGTGCGAGGCCGTGCGAGGGGTATGGGGGGGGGGGTTGGGGGGTCGCGAGGGCGGGACAAGGGGAGGGGAGGCTGTGAAAGGCGGGGGGAAGGCGTGGAAGAGCAGCGCGAGGGGCGCTGGGGGACGTGCAAGGCTGTGCAAGGGCGTGCAAAGCTGGGCAAGGGCAGTGCAGGGGCCATGTAAGGCTGTGCAAAGCTGTGCAAGGGCGTGCAAAGCTGTGCAAGGGCAGTGCAAGGGCCATCGGGGCCACGTAAGGCTGTGCAAAGCTGTGCAAGGGCGTGCAAAGCTGGGCAAGGGCAGTGCAGGGGCCATGTAAGGCTGTGCAAAGCTGTGCAAGGGCGTGCAAAGCTGGGCAAGGGCAGTGCAGGGGCCATGTAAGGCTGTGCAAAGCTGTGCAAGGGCCATTGGGGGATGTGCAAGGCTGTGCAAAGCTGTGCAAGAGCAGTGCAATGGCCACTGGTGGGCGTGCAAGGCTGTGCAAAGCCACGCACGGCCGTTTAGGGGCCGTGTGAGGCTGTGCGAAGCTGTGCAAGGGCCACTTCGGAGCCGTACAAAGCCGCAGAAAGCCATGCAAGGGCCGTGTAAGAATGCAGAAAGCTGTGCAAGGGTTGTGTAAGGGCCGTGCAAGGCCATTTAGGGGCCGTGCAAGGTTGCAGGAAGCCGTGCAAGGGCCGTGCAAAGGCGTGCAAGGCCATTTAGGGGCCACGCAAGGTTGCAGAAAGCCGTGCAAGGGCGGTGCAAAGCCATGCAAGGCTATTTAGGGGCTGTGTAAGGCTGCAGAAAGCCGTGCAAGGGCCGTGCAAAGCCGTGCAAGGGCCGTGCAAATCCCTGCAAGGCCATTTAGGGGCCATGCAAGGTTGCAGAAAGCCGTGCAAGGGCCGTGCGAGGCTGCAGAAAGCCACGTAGGGGCCACGCAAGGCCGGAGAAAGCCTTGCAAAGGCCGTGCAAGGGCCGTGCAAAGCCGTGCAAAGCCGTGCAAGGGCCGTGCAAAGCCGTGCAAGGCTATTTAGGGGCTGTGTAAGGCTGCAGAAAGCCGTGCAAGGGCCGTGCAAAGCCCTGCAAGGCCATTTAGGGGCCGTGTAAGGCTGCAGAAAGCCGCTTAGGGGCCACGCAAGGCTGGAGAAAGCCTTGCAAAGGCCGTGCAAGGGCCGTGCAAAGCCGTGCAAAGCCGTGCAAGGGCCGTGCAAAGCCGTGCAAGGCTATTTAGGGGCTGTGTAAGGCTGCAGAAAGCCGTGCAAGGGCCGTGCAAAGCCCTGCAAGGCCATTTAGGGAGGCCGTATAAGGCTGCAGAAAGCCGCTTAGGGGCCACGCAAGGCTGAAGAAAGCCTTGCAAAGAGCCGTGCAAAGCCGTGCAAAGCCGTGCAAAGGGCCGTGCAAAGCCGTGCAAGGCTATTTAGGGGCTGTGTAAGGCTGCAGAAAGCCGTGCAAGGGCTGTGCAAAGCCCTGCAAGGCCATTTAGGGCCAGTGTAAGGCTGCAGAAAGCCGCTTAGGGGCCATGCAAGGCCGGAGAAAGCCTTGCAAAGGCCATGCAAGGGCCGTGCAAAGCCGTGCAAGGGCCGTGCAAAGGGCCGTGCAAAGGCGTGCAAGGGCCGTGCAAAGGCGTGCAAGGGCCCCGCGGGGCGCCCACCTGCTGGCAGAACTCCTTGATGCTGCGGCCGCCCTCGAGGAACTGCTCGAAGAAGCGGCGGTGGCGCTGCAGGCAGCCCGAGGTGAGCAGGCGCAGGTAGACCACCAGGTAGTCCGACGTGCCCGGCTCGTTGAAGGCCGCCAGCAGCTCGGGCAGCGGCACGCGGCGCTCCACGCGCTCGATCAGCTCCATGAACTGCGGGGGGACCGGGTTATGGGGTCAGACAGGGGGGTATGGGGTCACACGGGGGTTATGGGGTCACACAGTGGGTTATGGGGTCACACGCTCCACGCGCTCGATCAGCTCCATGAACTGCGGGGGGACCGGGTTATGGGGTCACGCGGGGGGTTATGGGGTCACGCGGGGGGTTATGGGGTCAGACACACCGTTAGGGGGTCAGACAGGGGCTATGGGGTCACACACACCGTTACGGGGTCACACGCTCCACGCGCTCGATCAGCTCCATGAACTGCGGGGGGGACCGGGTTATGGGGTCACGCGGGGGTTATGGGGTCACACAGGGGGTTATGGGGTCAGACAGGAGTTATGGGGTCACACACACCATTAGGGGGTCACACAGGGGGTTATGGGGTCACACGGGGGGTTATGGGGTCAGACAGGAGTTATGGGGTCACACACACCGTTAGGGGTCAGACAGGGGGCTATGGGGTCACACGGGGGGTTATGGGGTCACACGCTCCACGCGCTCGATCAGCTCCATGAACTGCGGGGGGACCGGGTTATGGGGTCACGCGGGGGTTATGGGGTCACGCGGGGGGTTATGGGGTCACACACACCGTTATGGGGTCACACACACCATTAGGGGGTCACACAGGGGGTTATGGGGGTCACGCAGGGGGTTATGGGGTCACACAGGGGGTTATGGGGTCACACGCTCCACGCGCTCGATCAGCTCCATGAACTGCGGGGGGACCGGGTTATGGGGTCACGCGGGGGGTTATGGGGTCACGCGGGGGTTATGGGGTCACACACACCGTTAGGGGGTCACACAGGGGGTTATGGGGTCACACACACCGTTAGGGGATCAGACAGGGGGCTATGGGGTCACACACATCGTTATGGGGTCACACGCTCACACGCGCTCGATCAGCTCCATGAACTGCGGGGGGACCGGGTTATGGGGTCACGCGCGGGGGTTATGGGGTCACACGGGGGGTTATGGGGTCAGACAGGGGGTTATGGGGTCACACACACCATTATGGGGTCACATGGAGGGTTATGGGGTCACACACACCATTAGGGGATCACACAGGGGGCTATGGGGTCACACACACCGTTATGGGGTCACACGCTCCACGCGCTCGATCAGCTCCATGAACTGTGGGGGGACCGGGTTATGGGGTCAGACGGGGGGTTATGGGGTCACACACACCATTATGGGGTCACATGGAGGGTTATGGGGTCACACACACCATTATGGGGTCACATGGAGGGTTATGGGGTCACACACACCGTTATGGGGTCACACGCTCCACGCGCTCGATCAGCTCCATGAACTGTGGGGGGACCGGGTTATGGGGTCAGACGGGGGGTTATGGGGTCACACGGGGGGTTATGGGGTCACACACACCATTATGGGGTCACATGGAGGGTTATGGGGTCACACACACCATTAGGGGGTCACACAGGGGGTTATGGGGTCACACACACCGTTATGGGGTCACACAGGAGGTTATGGGGTCACACACACCATTATGGGGTCAGACACGGGGTTGTGGGGTCACACGGGGCATTATGGGGTCAGACGGGGGGTGACACACACCGTTATGGGATCACACAGGGGGTTACGGGGTCACACGCTCCACCAGCTCCATGAACTGTGGGGGACGGGGTTATGGGGTCACGCGGGGGGTTATGGGGTCAGACAGAGGGTTATGGGGTCACACGCACCGTTATGGGGTCACACGGGGGGTCATGGGGTCACACGCACCATTGTGGGGTCACACAGGGGGTCATGGGGTCACACACACCATTATGGGGTCACACACACCATTATGGGGTCGCACACGGGGTTATGGGGTCACGCACACCGTTATGGGGTCACACACGGGGTCACACGTGCCATTATGAGGTCATGGGGGGGTCACACGTGCCGTTATAGGGTCGTACACACCATTATGGGGTCGCACACACCATTATGGGGTCACACACACCATTATGGGGTCACACACACCATTATGGGGTCACAGAGGGGGTTATGGGGTCACACACACTGTTATGGGGTCACACGGGGTCACACGTGCCATTATGAGGTCATGGGGGGTCACACGTGCCGTTATAGGGTCGTACGCACCATTATGGGGTCACACATGTCGTTATGGGGTCGGGGTCACGCACACCGTTATGGGGTCACACGCCCCAGTGTCCCCCCAGTGTCTCCCCCATATCCCCAGTGTCCTCCCAGTGTCCCCAATGTCCCCCCAGTGTCCCCTGCCATGTCCCCAGTGCCCTCCCAGTGCCCCCCCGCGTCCTCCCGGTGTCCCCCAGGTGTCCCCCCAGCGTCCCCCAGGTGTCCCCCCATGTCCCCAGTGTCCCCAGTGCCCTCCCAGTGTCCCCAGTGCCCTCCCAGCGTCCCCCCGTTCCCCCAGTGTCCCCCACCAAGTCCCCACTGTTCCCCTTGCCCTCCCAGTGTCCTCCCAGTGTCCCCAATGTCCCCCCAGTGTCCCCTCTATGTCCCCACTGTCCCCCCATATCCCCCAGTGTCTCCCAGTCCGCCCAGTGTCCCCACAGCGTCTCCCCAGTGTCTCCCAGTTGCCCCAGTGTCCCTGCAGCATCTACCCAGTGTCTCCCCAGTGTCTCCCAGTCCGCCCAGTGTCCCCACAGTGTCTCCCCAGCGTCTCCCCAGTATCTCCCAGTCCACCCGGTGTCCCAGCTGTGTCTCCCCAGTATCTCCCAGTCCCCCCAGCATCCCTGCAGGGTCTCCCCAGTATCTCCCAGTCCCCCAAGTGTCCCCGCAGTGTCTCCCCATTATCTCCCAGTCCCCCCAGCATCTCCCCAGTATCTCCCAGTCCCCCCAGCGTCCCTGCAGCATCTCCCCAGTGTCTCCCAGTCCCCACACTGTCCCCCCAGCGTCCCAACTGTCTCCCCAGTATCTCCCAGTCCCCGAGTGTCCCCGCAGTGTCCCCCCAGTGTCTCCCAGTCCCCCCAGCGTCTCCCCAGTGTCTCCCAGTCCCCCCAGCGTCCCTGCAGCATCTCCCCAGTGTCTCCCGGTGTCTCCCCAGTGCCTCCCAGTTCCCCCCAGCGCCTCCCAGTTCCCCCAGCATCCCTGCAGCATCTCCCCAGTGTCTCCCGGTGTCTCCCCAGTGCCTCCCAGTTCCCCCCAGCGTCCCTGCAGCATCTCCCCAGTGTCTCCCAGTCCCCCCAGCGTCCCCGCACTGTCTCCCCAGTATCTCCCAGTCCCCCCAGTGTCTCCCCAGCGCCTCCCAGTTCCCCCCAGGGTCCATGCAGCATCTCCCCAGTGTCTCCCGGTGTCTCCCCAGTGCCTCCCAGTTCCCCCCAGCATCTCCCCAGTGCCTCCCAGTCCCCCCAGCGTCCCCGCACTGTCTCCCCAGTATCTCCCAGTCCCCCCAGCGCCTCCCAGTCCCCCCAGTATCCCCCACCGTGTTGTGGAAGTCCTCGATCGTGAACTCGGTGAAGCCCTGCGCCACCAGCTCGTCCTTGCTGCGCGCCGAGATCTCCTTGAACCTGGGGGGGGGGGGGGGGGACACAAAGCGGGTGGCACCGCGGAAGGGGGGCTTTGGGGACACCGGGGGGGTCCCGGGGAGGGGACGGGGGCCACGGGGGGGCCACGCACCGCTGCAGCTCCTGGCCGTCCTCCAGCAGGGCCTCGAGGTGCGCGAAGCCGAAGGCGCGGTAGAAGCAGTTCCCGTCCGGCCGCGTCTTGCGGATGTAGGAGTACTTCTGGAGCAGGTCCTGGGGGGGCGGGGGGGACAAAAGGGACGTTTGGGGACATTTGGGGACACCTGGGGACGTCTGGGGACACCTGGGGACGTTTGGGGACGCGGCAAGGGCGTGGGGACATGGGGGTAGCACGGGGCAGGGGGACAGGGGGACACGGTGGGGATGTTGGGGGGATGTCAAAGGGATGAGCTGAAAGGAGGTGGCCCTAAGGGACAGCCTGGGGACATTTGGGGACACCTGGGGACATTTGGGGACAGCCTGGGGACGCGGCAGGGACGTGGGGACACGGGGCAGGGGGTACGGGGGTGGCACGGGGCAGGGGGACACGGTGGGGATGTTGGGGGAGGTCAAAGGGATGAGCTGAAGGGAGGTGGCCTTAAGGGACAGCCTGGGGACACTTGGGGACACCTGGGGACGTCTGGGGACACCTGGGGACATTTGGGGACACCTGGGGACACGGCAGGGACGTGGGGACACGGGGCAGGGGGCACGGGGGTGGCGTTGAGGGGATGTCAAAGGGATGAGCTGAAGGGAGGTGGCCCCAAAGGACAGCCTGGGGACACTTGGGGACACCTGGGGACACTTGGGGACACCTGGGGGGACGTGGGGACACCCCAAAGGGACAGCAGGGACACGCCGAGGGGACGTGGGGACACCCCGAAGGGACACAGGGACACCCCGAGGGGACACGAGGGAGGTGCCAAGGGGTTGTGGGGACACCCCGGGGGACACGGGGACACCCCAAAGCCTCCCAGCCCTACAACGGTGCTCCTAAAAGGCTCCCAGTGCCCCCCAAAGGCTCCCAGTGCCAAACCAGTAACCCCAACACCTTCCCAGTACCAAACCAGTAACCCCAAAAGCCTCCCAGTATCAAATTGGTCGTCCTAAAAGGCTCCCACTGCCCCCCAAAGCCTCCCAGTGCCCCCCAAAGCCACCCAGTGACATCCTGGTGGCCTTAAAAGCCTGCCAGTGCCCCCTAAAGCCTCCCAGTGCTGTACTGGTGGCCCTAAAAGCCTCCCAGTGCCAAACCAGTAGCCCCAAATCCTCCCCATCCTACAACAGTGCTCTTAAAAGGCTCCCCAGTGCCAAACTGGTTTCTCTTGAGGCTTCCCAGTGCCAAACCAGTAACCCCCAAAGCCTCCCAGTGCCAAACTGGTGCCCCCAGAGCCTCCCAGTGCCATACTGGGCGCCCCCTTCAGAGTCCCCAGCACCATACTGGCGCCCCCAGAGCCTCCCAACCCTACAACGGTGTTCCTAAAAGGCTCCCAGTGCCAAACCGGTTTCTCTTGAGGCTTCCTAATTAACCAAACCAGTAACCCCCAAAGCTTCCCAGTGCCAAACCAGTAACCCCCAAACCTTCCCAGTGCCAAACCAGTAACCCCAAAAGCCTCCCCAGGGCCCCCTAAAGCCTCCCAGTGCCTTACTGGTGGCTCCCAGAGTCCCCCAGAGCCCTACTGGCGCCCCCAGAGCCATACTGGTGTCCCTCAAAGCCTCCCAACCCTACAACGGTGCTCCTAAAAGGCTCCCAGTGCCAAACTGGTTTCTCTTGAGGCTTCCTAGTGCCAAACCAGTAACCCTCAAACCTTCCCAGTGCCAAACCAGTAACCCCAAAAGCCTCCCAGAGCCTCCCACTGCCCCCTAAAGCCTCCCAGAGCCCTACTGGTGGCCCCCAGAGCCCCCCAGAGCCTCCCAGTGCCATACTGGTGCCCCCCAGAGCCTCCCAGTGCCATACTGGCGCCCCCCAGAGCCTCCCAGTGCCATACTGGTGCCCACCTTGATCTTCTGCTGGTAGACGTGGTCGTCCTGCGCGTACTCCTTGTAGAGCACGGCCAGCTCCAGCCGCTCCGACACCAGCGGGTTCTGCACCGCAATCTGGGACGGGGGGTTAATGTAACGGGGGGGTTAATTAACAAGGGGGGGTTAATTAACAAGGGGGAGGGTGTTAATGAGCCCCCCCCCCCCCCAATTAAGGGGGGCGCTCACCTCCTGCTGGATGCGGTCCTGCTGCGCCATGATGGCCTCGTCGTAGGCCAGGCAGTTCACGCCTGGGGGGGACGCGTTTAGGGGACCCCCCCCCCAAAAATATTGGGGGTGGTGGGTGAGACCCCCCACGGCCATGGGGGAGGGGGGGGGGGCTGGGGGGGGGGTGGGGGACTTTTTTTTGGGGGGGGGGGGTTGGGGGGTCTGGGGGAGACTTTTGGGGGGCTGGAGGGGTTGGGGGCTTTTTTGGGGGGGGGGTTGGGGGGGTTTTGTGGGGGGTATTGGGGGGCATTTTTAGGGGGCTGGGGGGTATTGGGGGGGGTTGGGGGGTATTGGGGGGTATTGGGGGCTGGGGGACTGGGGGGGTTGGGGGGGTGTTGGGGGGACTTGGGGGTTGGGGGGCTTTTTGGGGGGGTTTTTGGGGGGTTGGGGGGACTGGGGGGGCTTGGGGGCTTTTTGGGGGGTTTTGGGGGGTCTGGGGGAGACTTTGGGGGGGTTGGGGAGGTATTGGGAGGACTGGGGGTGTTGGGGGGCTTTTTTGGGGGGGTTGGGGGTTTTGGGGGGGGTTTGGGGGGTCTGGGGGAAACTTTTTTGGGAGGTATTGGGGGGGCTAGGGGGGTTGGGGGGACTTTTGGGGGGGGTTGGGGGGTATTGGGGGGGCTGGGGGGCTTTGGGGGATGTTTGGGGGGTATTGGGGGGATATTGGGGGGTATTGGGGGCTGGGGGGACTTTTTGGGGGTATTGGGGGGAGACTGGGGGGTTTAGGGGGTTTTGGGGGGTATTGGGGTGACGGGGGGGGGTTGGGGCTTTTTTTTGGGGGGTTGGGGGGTATTGGGGGGAGACTTTGGGGGGTTTGGGGGGGGGACTTTTGGGGGGGTTTGGAGGGGTACTGGGGGTTTTGGGGGGGGTTGGGGGGGGACTGGGGGGTTGGGGGTTTTTTTGGGGGGGTGGGGGGACTTTGGGGGATTTTGGGGGTTTGGGGGCATATTAGGGGCCTGGGGGGGGGCTTGGGGTTGCGGGGGGACTTTTTTGGGGGGGGGGCCTGGGGGCCTGGGGGCTTTCTTGGGGAGTGTTGGGGTGTGGTTTGAGGAGGGGACCTGGGGGGGGGGTTGAGGGTGTTGAGGGGGCTTTTGGGGGGTATTGGGGATTGGGAGGACTGGGGGATTTGGGGGCTTTTATGGGGATTTGGGGGGACATTTTTGGGGGAGGCTTTGGGGGGCTATGGGGGTGTTGGGGGCTTTTTGGGGCCTTTTTGGGGGGGTGGGGGGCCCTTGGGGGGTATTACGGGTCTGGGGGGGCTTGGGGGGGGCTTTTTGGGGTTGTTGGGGGCCTGGGGGGCTTTTGGGGTGTTGGGGGGCATTGGGGGGCCGGGGAGGGGGTTGGGGGGTATTTGGGGTCGAGGGGGGGCATTGGGGGGTTTTTGGGGGGATTTGGGGGGTATTACAGGTCCGGGGGGAGCTTTGGGGGTGTGGGGGGCTTTTTTGGGGGGGAATTGGGGGGGGGGGCTTTGGGGGGGCATTAGGGGGGCTTTGAGGGTTACGGGGGGATTATAGGGGGCTATAGGGGGCTGCAGAGGTCTACAGGGGGGCACTACAACGCCACGGGGGGGGGGGCTGGGGGGGGGTCGCAGGGGGGCTATAGGGGGCTTTGGGGGTCCACAGCGGTTATATAGGAGCCTATAAGGGTTTTGGGGTGGGGTCCACAGGAGGCTTGGGGGGGCTATAGAACGCTTTAGGGGGGTCCATAGGGGCTTGGGGGGGCTTTTAGGTAGGCTTAGGGAGCCTGTAGGTGCTTTAGGGGATCTATAGGGGCTTGGGGGGGTGTCTATAGGGGCTTTAGGGGATCTGTGGGGATATATGAGGGTCTATAGGGGCTTTGGGGGGCTCATACAGAGACTTAGGGGTTCTATAGGTGCTTTAGGAAATGTATAGGGGGCTTTGGGGGAGCTTATAGGGCGGTCTGAGGGTCTATAGGGGCTTTGGGGGGGTTCATGGGGGCCTTTAGGGAGCCTGTAGGTGCTTTAGGGGATCTATAGGGAGCCTTGGGGGAATCTATAGGAGGCTTTGGGGGATCTATAGGGGGATCTGGGGGTCTGTGGGGGCTTTGGGGGGTTCACAGGGAGACTTATGGATTCTATAGGGTCTTTAGGGGGCCTATAGAGAGCTTTGGGGGGGGGGCTATGGGGCTTCGGGGGGTTCATAGTGAAATTTAGGGACTCTGTAGGTGCTTTAGGGGATCTGTAGGGGGGCTTTAGGGGGCCTATAGGGGCTCTGGGGGGTTCATAGTGAGATTTAGGGACTCTGTAGGTGCTTTAGGGGGCCTATAGAGAGCTTTGGGGGGCCTATGGGGGCTATGGGGGGTTCACAGTGAGATTTAGGGGATCTATAGGGAGCTTTAGGGGCCTATAGGGGCTTTGGGGGTCCATATGCAGATTTAGGGACTCTATAGGTGCTTTAAGGCGCCTATAGGGGGCTTTAGAGGGCCTATAGGGGGCTTTGGGGGCCTATAGGGGCTCCGCGGGGCCTATGGGGGGTTCCATAGGGTCCTCAGGGGCCAGTAGGGGGCTGTGGGGGGTTCCTCGCCACCCCCGGACCCCTCCTCCCGCCCTCCGCCGGGGCCGGGCGCTGCGGGCGGCTCGGGGCCCGCCGGTCCGGGCGCTCCGTTACCGTCCGCGTCGCCGCCGAGCGGCTCCGGCTTCTGCTGAGGCTCCTCCGCCGCCATCTTCCGCCGCAGCCCCGCCCCGCGCACCGCTTCCGGGGCACCGGCGGCAGCCGCAAGCGCTTCCGGGGCACCGGCCGCCCCGCCGGAAGCCAGGCCGCGGCAACGGCTCCCGCACCGGGGGCCCGCCCCCTAGCAACCGCGCGGGGGAGTGGCCCCGCCCCTAGCAGGCCCCGCCCCCGGCGACAGGCCACACCCCTAGCAACCATCCTGGATGCGGGGTCGCCACGCCCCTAGCAACAGGCCCCTCCCCTTAGCAGGCTTGGAGGCGGGATGGCCCCGCCCCTAGCGACTGGAAAGGGTCGGTGGGAACGGCCCCGCCCCTACAGCTGGCCCCGCCCCCGGCAACCAGCCCTCCCCTAGCAACCAGGCCACGCCCCCTAGCAACCAGGCCACGCCCCCCAGCAATCAGGCCAGTCCCTAGCAACCAGCCCGCGCCTCCTAGCAACCGGGTCACTCCCTCCCCAGCAACCAGGCCACACCCCTTAGCAACAAGGCCCTCCTCCCCTAGCAACCGGAACCGCCCCTAGCAACCAGGGGCTCCTCCCCCTAGCAACCGGATCCGACCCGTAGCAACCGGGGCTCCATCAGCCCCCAAGCAACGAGCAGGTAAGCTGGCCGTGACGTCACCTGATGACCTCATCGACCCCCGAGCCCCCCGGTGCCCCCCGAGCCCCCCCCCCCCAGCCTCCCGCTGCTCCCCCGCACCCTCCGGTGCCCCCCGAGCCCTCAGGTTCTCCCCCAATCCCCCCCGGTCCCCCCTGCCCCTCCCCGTGCCCCCCGTTATCCCGCACGAGCTCCCCTGTGTCCACCCTGAACCCAGCGGTGCCACCCCCCGGTCCCTCCGGTGCTCCCCCGAGCCCCAAGGTGCCCCCCTGGTCCCTCAGGGCCCCCCCCCGAGCCTCTCGGTGCCCCCCCGTGACGGACGGAGGCGGGGAGAGCATCAACGGCCTTTATTGGGGCGCGGGTCCCGGGGGCCCGGGGGCGCTGGTCCCGTTCGTGGTCCCGTTCCTGGTCCCCTTCGTGGTCCCGGTGCTGGTCCCGTTCGTGGTCCCGGTGCAGGCCCCGGCTCACTCCCGCTGCTTGTAGTCCTCCAGGTGCGCCAGCACCCAGGCGGCGGGGCCCAGGCACACGGCGAACATGGCGGCGAAGCCGGCGGCGGTCTCCTACGGGCACAGCGGCGTCAGCGGACGGCAAGGTCACCCCGCCCGGTCCCCCCAAGCCCCGAGCCGCTGCCCCCGCGCTCACCGCGGGGCCCAAGGGATCCTGCGGAGGCCCCGTGACGAGGCCGCGCCGGGCCGGGCCGGGCCGGGCCGCGGGGCGCAGCAGGGCGCGGGCCAGGCGAACTGCGAGCGACATGGCGGCGGCGGCGGGGACGCAGCGGAAGTGACGCCCTGCCTCACTTCCGGGGGAGGAGTCGGGAGACCACGCCCCCAGCCCTGACAGGTCCGCGGGAGGCCCCGCCCCTCGGGGCCAGCCCTATGGCCCCCGCGGTGCATGCCGGGAGCTTTCTTTCATTGCTCAAAGCGCGGCCGCGGGGGCTGCTGGGAAATGTAGTCCTGCACACCCCCACACCCCCCGGGAACTGGTGCGAACTGGTGCGAATTGGGGGGGGGGGGTCACCCCATCCAGACCAGGCTCCGTTTATTTCTCGTGAACGATTTATTTGTGATGTACAAACCGAAGCGATCAAAAAAGGGGAGTCCGTGGCTGCCCGGAGGCACTAGAAACAGCACCGGAAACATCCAAAACGGGCAAAAACCCTCATTGTGCCCCAAAAATATGAGCCCTGCCCCCCAGCGCGGGACACCCCCGCTGCAGGGAGGGGACCAGAACCCTCCCTGACAGCACCCAAAACTCCGGGGGTCACAGTAGGGCGACAAGGGGGGGCACAGCCGGGCCGGACACCCGTACACGGCACAGAGCGACGAGCCCGTTTTGGGGTAAAAACCTTCAGATTTGGGTAAATCTGCGTCGGGGGGGGGGGTGGGCTCAGTGGCAGCAGCCCCCGCAGTGCCCCCGGGGTGCGCGTGCTGGCTCTCGCCGAACTTGGTGCGCCGGCTGAGGATCTCGTAGGAGCAGTCGTCGCCGCAGCAGCCCGAGACGCTGGGCGAGGTGTCGTCGATGTCGAACCTGGGGGGCGGGGAGGGGGTAAAAAAATAAATAAAAATGGGGCGGGGGTCAAAAATAGGGTGGGGGGGTCAGCGCCACCCCCCGACCCCGATATAGGGGAATATGGGGGGTGAGCTGCCTGCCACACAAGGGGGGGGGGGTGGAGAGGTGACCCCGACAGGCACAAGGAGGGGGGATGGTGCTGGGCGAGGCGGGGGGTCAAAACACCCGGGGAAAATTCGGGGGGGGGGGGGAATAAAAGGTGGGGGGGGGAAACGGGGGGGCTGCGGGGGCACCCGGACACCCACCTCCGGCAGCCGGGCGAGCACCAAACCCTTCCCCGCCTGCCCCGTCACGTCGCCAGCGCGCTGCAAGAGGGGGCGTGAGCGGCGGGTTACGGAACCACCGCCCCCCACAAAAGAGAGGGGGTTCCCCCCTCCCCCCGTGCCCCCACCCCCCCCGGGGGGGGGAAAAGGGTGGGAAACGGGGTGAAAAACGAGGGGTTTGGGGTTTTGACTTACTGTAAGGCGTCCCGGAAGAAGTGGTAGGCGCCGTGGTTGTGTTTGAACACCGTCAGCATCACCTTCTTCATCTGGGTGCTGGGGGGGGGGGGCAGGAAAAAGGGGTGAGGGGGGGAAAAAAGCCCCGAAAACCCCCGCTTTTGCCCCGAAAAAGGCGCCGTCACCTGTTGGCCACCAGCTGTAGGATCTGCAGGAGGAATTTGCCCAGCCCTCGCCGGCGCACCCGGCTCTCCAGCTGCACCTCGTAGCTGCGGGGGACAGGAACCCCAAATCACCGCGGCCCCGTTCCCAGGGCTTTTGCCCCATTCCCAGGACCCCCTTTTCGCCCCTATTTCGAGACCCTTTTGGCCCCCCATTCCCAGCCCCCTTCCGCCCCCATTCCCAGACCCCTTTCTGCCCCATTCCCAGGACCCTTTTGGCCCCCCATTCCCCAGCCCCTTTCCGCCCCATTCCCCGGACCCTTCTCGCCCCATTTCCAAGCCCTTTTTGCCCCATTCCCAGCCCCTTTCACCCCATTTCCAAGCCCTTTTTGCCCCATGCTCCATCCCCTTTCCGCCCCCATTCCCAGACCCATCTCACCCCATTCCCAGAACCCTTGCTGCCCCCATTCCCAGGGCCCTTTTGGCCCCCCATTCCCCAGCCCCCTTTCCACCCCCGTTCCCAGACCCCTTTCACCCCACCCCCAGCCCCTTTTGCCCCCATTCCCGACCCCCTTTCTGCCCCCATTCCCAGACCCCTTTCACCCCATTTCCAAGCCCTTTTTGCCCCATTCCCAGACCCCTTTCTGCCCCATTCTCCAGACCCCTTCTCGCCCCATTCCGACCCCTTTTTGCCCCATTCCCAGCCCCCTTTCACTTCATTTCCAAGCCCTTTTTGCCCCATTCCCCAGCACCCTTCTCACTCCATTCCCAGCCCCTTTCACCCCCATTTCCGGACCCCTTTCACCCCATTTCCAAGCCCTTTTTGCCCCATTCCCAGCCCCTTTCCACCCCCCATTCCCCAGCCCCCTTCTTGCCACATTCCCCAGCCCCTTCCCACCCCCATTCCCCGGACCCCTTCTCACCCCATTCCCAAGCCCTTTTTGCCCCATTCCCAGCCCCTTTCCGCCCCCATTCCCCAGCCCCTTTCACCCCATTCCCAAGCCCTTTTGCCCCATTCCCAGCCCCTTTCGCCCCATTTCCAAGCCGTTTTTTACCCCATTCTCACAGCCCCTTTTGCCCCCCATTCCCCAGCCCTTTTTGCCCCATTCCCAGCCCCCTTTCCGCCCCCATTCCCGGACCCCTTTCGCCCCAGCCCCTTTCACCCCATTCCCAGCCCCTTTCCGCCCCATTTTGAGCCCTTTCCGCCCCCAGTTTTTCCACCCACCAGTAGAGAACCTCGTCGCCGCACTCGACGTCGAAGCGGAAATGGGAGAAGGCGACGGGGCCGGCGGCGGCGTCGCGGGCGATGAGGTACCAGGCGCGGTCGTCCGCCAGCTCCTCCCGCTTCTCCCGCTCCTTCCAGCCCCACTCGCTCTGCTCGTACCTGCGGGGAAACACCCCCCGGGGGGTTCGTCCCCCCCCCAGCCCCGTCCTCGTTTTTAGGGCAAAACACGGGGGTTTCGGGGCTCGCAGGGGCGCACTTACAGCGTCTGCATGTTGCTCTTGGTCAGCTCGAAAGCCCACTCGAGGGTGGCTGGCTCCAGGCCGGCGCCGCGCCGGCACTCGATGGCAACATCGAGGCTGGGGGGAGAAAAGGGAAGGCGACGGCACCGTTGGCCCCCCCGGGACCGGCAGCGCCACGGTTTTACCGCGCCGGGGGCGGGGGGCAGGCACTCACCCGTTGCGGTCGTATTTCTTGAACACCGGGAAGGCTTCGAGGGGATCTTCGAGCTGGGAGGAAGCAAACATCGCCCCCAAAAAATTAAGAAGGGGGTGGGATTTGCCCCCCCCCCCCCCCCACGGGGCCAATTTTGCCCTTTTTGGCCCCGTTTTGAGGCTGGGGCGCTCACCTTGTTGGCTGCCTCCACCTTGGCGCAGACGGCATCCATCGCCGCCCGCTCCTCCAGGCGCTTCTGCTTCTTCTCCTTGGCCTTGCTCGATTTCCTCTGCAGGAAGAGCAGAATGGGGTGATTTTGCGCTAAATCCGCGATTTTTTTTTTTTTACATGAAAATCCCTGCCCAGCAGGGACGCAAGATTCCCAACGAGAGATAAAAAAAATAAAACGGCCCCCAGGGAAAGAAAAATAAGCGGCTAACAGCGGGCTGCCAAAGCTGAGCTCACCCAAACCCCCTCACAAAAAAAAAAAAGTGGGTTTTGGGGGAGAAAAGTGTGGTTTTTTGATAAAAACACGGGCAGAGGGGGGACGTAGCGGCTCCTTGAACCCCACCGGTCACCTCGGAGCAGGACAAGAACTTTTTCTGTGTCCCAATCCCTGCCCGATGGGAAATTCGTGGAGTTTTCCCCCAAATCTTTGGTTGTGTGGCGAAGCGTGCGGTAGAACACGGCTTCTCCACATCCACACGGAATTATCCCTTTTTATTTCTATTTCTTTTATTTCTGTTTTCATTTCTGCTGCTGGTTAAAAGCCCCCTGTTGAAGATAACCCAAAACCAGGCCATTTTCCCCCAAAACCCTGGCAATTTCCCCCCAAACCCTGCCGGCATCCCCTCAGGATCCCCAAATGACAACAAATTTACGTGGGAAAAAGCTTCGCTTCCACAAAAACTACACAAAAAAAGGGCAAACACACGATTTTACAACGCTCTGCCTGCGCCCTTCCCCTAAATAACACTCTCCCCCCTCCCCCCCAAGTTTGGGGAACTTCAGGTGGTTTCAGTGTTTTTCCCCAGCGCTCGCTGCCGGCTGGGACAGGGACTCCAAAAGCTCTGGTATTGGCTCATTTTGGGGAGAAAGGCGCGCTTTTCCACCGCCAGGGAGAAAATCACCCCGTTTCCCAGCAGTTTGCACACGCATTTGGGTAAAATAGGGGGGACAATGTCACCAAGGGTCCCCGAAGCACCCCAGAGGGCCCCCAAATCCCTTCAGAGATCCTCTAAAGCCCCTCAAAGACCCCAAATCCCCTCAAAGATGCCCCAAAACCCCTCGAAAGGACCCAAATCCCCTTAAAGGGACTACAAACACCCCAGAGAGCCCCAAGTCCCCTCAGAGAAGCCCCCTAAGCCCCCGAAAGACCCCAAATCCCCTCAGAGCTGCCCCAAAATCCCTCAAAAGGCCTCAAATCCCCTCAGAGATGTCCCAGAGCCCTTCAAAGGGACCCCAATTCCTCAGGAAACATCCCCAAGCCCCTTCAAAAAGCCCCAAATCCCCTCAGAGATACCTTAAGTACCCCGAATCCCCTAAGAAATGCCCCAAATGCTCTCAAAAGCCCCAAAGTCCCTCAGAGATGCCCCAACCCCTCTCAAAAGGCCCCAAATCCCCTCAGGGATGCCCCCAAAGCTCCTCAAAGGCCTCAAATACCCCCAGGAATGCCCCAGAGCCCCTCAAAAGGCCCTCAATCCCCTCAGAGATACCTTAAGTGCCCCGAATCCCCTCAGACATACCCCAAATCCTCTCAAAAGGTCCCAAATCCCCTCAGAGGCGCCCCCAAAGCTCTTCAAAGGCCCCAAGCCCCCTCAGTGATGCCCCAGAGCCCCTCAAAAGGGCCCCAATCCCCTCAGAGATGCCCCAAATCCCCTTAAAGGGACTACACACATCCTCAGACAGTCCCAAATCCCCTCAGAGAAGCTCCAAACTCCTCCAAAGGCCCCCATTTCCCTCAGAGACGCCTTAACCCCCCTCAAAAGGCCCCAAATCCCCTCAGAGAAGCACCCGAAACCCCTTACGGGCACCAAATCCCCCTCAGGAACGCCCCGGGGTCCCTCGAGAAGCCCCCAATCCCCTCAGAAATACCCCGAATCCTCTCAAAAGGCCCCAAATCCCTTCAGAGGCACCCCCAAAGCTCCTCAAAGGCCCCAAACCCCCTCAGGGATGCCCCAGAGCCCCTCGAAAAGCCCCCAATCACCTCAGAAACGCCCCCAAAGCCCTCAAAGGCCCCTAAACCCCTCAAAAGGCCCCCAAAGCCCTCAAAGGCCCCCAAACACCCCCGCCTCCCCGCTCCAGGCTCCCCCGCCTCCCCACTCACCCCCATGGCGGCGCCGAGCGCGGCCGCGGCAGCTCCTGGCGGCGCGGGGGCGCGGGGGGCTCTGAGGGGCCGCGCGGGGAGCGCGCCCTATTTATAGGGGGGGAGGGGCGCGGGGCGCGCGAGCCTGCGGCCGCCCGGGGACACTGCGCCTGCGCAGAGCCCGCGCTGGGCGGGGGAGGGCCGAGCGGGAGCGAACGGAGCGCATGCGCGTTGTCAACGGAGGCGCCCGGCCTCGTCGTGCGCATGCGCGGATGGAGAGGCGGAAGCGGGGGGAGGGCGGTGCCGACCGTCGTGCGCGTGGCGGCGCCGCGAGGCGCGAAGGCAGGCGGGCGCTGATTGGCTGAGGGGGCCTTGGGCGGGAAGGCGGCGAGGCCACACCCTGCGCTGAGGGGAGCCTGCCTCAGAGCGGCCCCAGAGCGGGCCCGAGGCGCTGGCCCCCCCGCGCTGCCCCGCGGTCGCCTCACGGCGGCCTCGTAGCGACCTCACAGCGCTGCCCCACGGCGATGGGCTCCAGCCGGACCCCCCGCCTGCCCCCCGTGTCCCCCACGGCGGTGAGCGGCCCCCACAGCAGGGGGATGGGAGGTACGGGGCAGGCCCACGGTGTGGCCTGTGGTGAGAGGGGCCCCCGTGGCTGCCCTCCAGCCCCACAGCAGCCCCCCCCCAGTGGGACCCCCAGCCCCACACCTCTCCTGCCCCACAGCAAGCCCTGGGGAGGCCCTTTTGCCCCCCCCCGCTGCCCCCCAGCCCTTTGCCACACTGGGGGGGGACACCCAGCCCTGCATTCCCCCCCCCCCGTAATGCTGTGGGGCCCAGCCCCAGACACCCCATGGCAGGGCTGGGACCCCCGTGCCCCCCCCCCATGTCCCTGTGTCCCCTCCCATGCCCCCCCATGTCCCTGTGCCTCCCCATGACCCCCCATATCCCCGTGTCCCCCCCATATCTCCCCCACGTCCCTGTGCCCCCCCATGTCCCCCTAAATCCCTTGTGCCCCCCAATGTCCCCATACCCCCCATGTCCCTCTCCCCCCATGTCCAGGTGTCCCCCCCATATCCCTGTGCCCCTCCCTTGTCCCCCCAAGTTCCTGCCCCCCCATGTCCCCGTGTCCCCCCTGTTTCCCCCCACGTCCCCGTGTCTCCCCATGTCCCTGTTTCCCCCACGTCCCCATGTCCCCCCATGTCCATGTCCCCCCGTATCGCCTCGTGTCCCTGTGCCCCCCATGTCCCCTCCACATCCCCATGTCCCCCCCACATCCCCATGTCCCCCCCCGTGTCCCTCCCCATATCCCCGTGCCCCCCCACGTCCCCGTGCCCCCCCACATCCCCATGTCCCCCCCACATCCCCATTTCCCCCCGTGTCCCTCCCCATATCCCCGTGCCCCCCACGTCCCCGTGCCCCCCGCATCCCCACGTCCCCCCGTGTCCCCCGTCCCCATCCCCTTCACGCCCCCCTTTGCGTCCCCACGTCACCCCCATCCCCTCCCGCTTCCACCCCCCACGCCCCCCCGCCCCCCCAGCGCCCCCACCCCCCACCCTTGCACACCCCTTACACTCCCCCTCCCCCATACCCCCCGTCCCCCCCCCCCCGTTCTCCCGCGTCCCCACGTCACCCGTGCCCCCCCCCGCCCCCCCCCCCGCCCCCGGCCTGCCCCCGCCCTCCCGCCGTGCCCCCGCGGCCGCCCCCCGCGCCGGCGGAGGGGTACGCTCGGGGGGGGGGGCCGTGCTGAGGCCGGGGGAGCTGGAACTACTTTGGCACCGGCGGGCGGCGGGAGCGGCCGGCGGCGCTTTGTGTGGGCGCGGGGTGGGCTCCGGGACCCCCGCCCCCCCCCCCCCACTTCCCTTTGCCCCCCCCCCTTCCTTCACCCCTTCACCCACCCCGCGCACAGCGCCGCCGCGCCCCCCCCCCCCCCAAAAAAAAAATAATTAAAGGGGCTGGATCCTGCGGGCATGGGGTGCCGGTGCTGAGCACCCCGGGGTGCTGGGGGGGGGGGCACGCCGTGCGCCCCCCCCCTCGGGGCCGGCGATGCCCTCGGTGATGGAGAAACCCTCGGGGATCCTGTCCCGCAGCCGCGCCAAGTCGGCCGCCGGCGGCCCCCTCGGAGGACGAGGGCAGCGAGGACGAGCACGCGCACGGTGAGTGCCCCCCCCCCCCCAAATACACGTGCGGCCCCGGGGGGGGGGGGGGCCGCCCGGCGGGGGGGGGGGGGGGGGGAACAAAGCCCCGTCCCCCGGCCGCGGCCCCATTGTCCCCGGCCGCCGCCGCGTGTGCGCCGGCCTCCGGCTTTGTTCGCCCGCGCCCCCCCCCGGTGTCACCCCGCCGCTGACCCCCCCCCCCCCCATTTTCCTATTTTTTATCCCCCCCCCCAAACAGACAGCATGATCCGCGTGGGGGCCGACTACCAGGCGGTGATCCCCGACTGCAAACCAGGTAGGGCAGGGTGGGCGCGGGGGGGGGGGGGGTGGGCGGGGGCCCATTTGTGTGTGTCCCCCCCCCCCCCAAACACCCTCACCCCCCCCCCCCCCCCCGTGTCGCCCCAGAGAGCCCCGCGCGCTACAGCAACAAGGAGCTGAAGGGGATGCTGGTGTGGGCGCCCAACCACTGCGTCTCCGACGCCAAACGTGAGCGACACCCCCCCGGAAGGGATGGGACCCCCACCGCCACCTTTGGCCCCCCCCGGGGTTTGCCCCCCCCTGACACCGCTTTCCTCCCCCCCCCCGCAGTGGATAAATACATCGCCATGGCGGGGAAGGACAAGCACGGCTACAACATCGAGCAGGTACCGCCGGGGCGCTCCGGGTGCCCCCCGGCGCCCGGTACCCGCTGAATCCCCCCCCCGCGCCTTTCCCCGTGCCCCCCCCCGCTCTATGTCCCCCCCCCCCGCAGGCGCTGGGCATGCTGCTGTGGCACAAGCACGACGTGGAGAAGTCGCTGGCCGACCTGGCCAACTTCACGCCCTTCCCGGACGAGTGGACGGTGGAGGACAAGGTGCTCTTCGAGCAGGCCTTCAGCTTCCACGGCAAGAGCTTCGCCCGCATCCAGCAGATGGTCAGCCCCCCCCGCGCCCCCCCCCCCATTGTCCCCCCCCGGCACCCCAAAACGCCCCCCCGGGGGGACTCCCCCCGCCCCCAACCCAGGCAGGAGCCGCCTGAACCCCAACCCCCCTTAAGGCCATGGGACGCGCCAGCCCCTGCTCCCCCCCCCGCAGCAGATGGCCCCCCCCAGGAAGTTGTGCCCCCCCCCCCCAGCAGATGGTACAAACACCCCCCTCACCCCCCCCCATAGGCCATGGGATGTGCCCCCCACCTGTCCCCTGCAGGTGGCACCCCCCATCACCTCCCAGTCCTCCTTTTTTGGGGTGACCCCCCACTTTTGGGGTGCCCTCTGTTTTTGGGGTGCCCCCCCCGGTTTTGGGGTGCCCCACTCTCATTTTACACCCCCTCTGCTTTAGGGGTGCCCCCCCCCTTTAGGGGTGCCCCCCTTTAGTGTTGCCCCCACTTATTTAGGGTGCCCCCCAGTTTTATGGGTTCCCTCCCCATTTTGCGTTGCCCCCATTTTATGTCCGTCCCCCAGTTTTATCGGTTGCGCCCCATTTTATGGTGGCCCCCCATTTTATAACGCCCCCCCCATTTTATGGTGCCCCCCGTTTTACACCTGCTCCCCCCCATTTTATGTCCGTCCCCCAGTTTTATCGGTTGCCCCCATTTTACGGTGGCCCCCCCATTTTATAACCCCCCATTTTATGGCGCCCCCCGTTTTACACCTGCACCCCCCCCCCATTTTACACCTGCCCCCCCCTTCCAGCGCCACCCCCAGCAGCCCCACTGCTCCCCCCATCCCCGCTCCTGCAGCCAGGGGGGCCCCAAACCCCCTCCAAGCTCCCCCAAACCCCTCCAACGCCCCCCAAACCCCCTCCAACGCCCCCCAACCCCCCCCCAGCGCCCCCCCCCACGCCCCGTGCCCCCCCCCCCCGCTCACCCTTTCCCCCCCCCAGCTGCCCGACAAGCTGATCCCCAGCCTGGTCAAGTACTACTACTCCTGGAAGAAGACGCGCAGCCGCACCAGCGTCATGGACCGCCAGGCCCGGCGCCTGCTGGGGCGCAAGGAGCGGGACGACAGGTGCCCCCCCCAACCCCCCCGGACCCCCCCCCCCCAAATCCCCCAGCCCCCCCCTCCCTCCATTGACCCCCCCCCCCCCTTCCAATTTCACAGCAACGACGAGATGGAGGAGCACCGCCCCGCCAGCGAAGGGGAACTGGAAGCGGCCGACCCCAAAAAAGACCCTTTTTACCCCAAAAGCGGCTTGGGGGGCGCAAGGAGGCGCAGTACCGGCACCACCCCCGGCAGCGCCGGCGGCCCCCCGCGGCATGCACCTGAGCCGCGAGGACGTGGCCGGCGTCACCGCCAACCCCGACCTGGGCGCCCTGGCGCTGCGGCAGCTCGACTGCCAGCTCGTCTCCCTCAAGCGCCAGGTAGCCGCGCCCCGAAGGGATGGGGTGGGGGGGACGAGGAGCCCCCCGAAACGTCGGGGAGCCCCCCAAACGTCGGGGAGCCCCCCAAACGTCGGGGACCCCCCCGATCGATGTGTCCCCCCCCCCCCCATGCCGCAGGTGCAGTGCATCAAGCAGATCAACAGCGGGCTGAGGCAGGCGCTGGAGGGCGGCGTGGAGGCGTTGCGGCCGCCCGAGGTGTGTGTGGGGGGGGTCGGGGGGGGGCTTTTCTGTCCTTCTGTCCGTCCCTCTGTCCGTCCCGCTGTCCCCTGGGTCCTCGGGGTGTCCCCAGCGGCGGGGGTGAGGCCCCCCGGTGGCAGCGCGTGCCCCTTTGTGTCCCAGCGCGTCCCCGTACGCCCCGTTGCGCCCCCATACACCCCATCGCCTTGCGTCCCCAGTGCCGCAGCGTGTCCCCGCGCGTCCCCTCGTGTCCCCGCACGTCCCCTCGTGTCCCCGTGCGTCCCCTCATGTCCCCGTACACCCCATCGTGTCCTCTCGTGTCCCTGGTGTCACCCCGCGTTGCTCCGTGTCCCCGCGTGGCCCACGGTGTCACCGTGTCCCCATACGCCCCGTTGTGTCCCGCGGCGTCACGCTGTGCTCCACGGTGTCCCCCCGGTGTCCCATGGTCCCATAGCGTCCCCCAGTGTCCCCTCCAGTGTTCCCTCACCCCATAACATCCCCCGGTGTCCCCCAGTGTCCCCCAGTCCTGCAGCATCCCCCTGGTGTCCCACAGTCCCATAATGTCCCCCCGGTGTCCCCTGCCCCTGTGGTGTCCCCGTGGTGTCCCATGGTCCCATAGCATCCCCCGGTGTCCCCTTGGTGTCCCATGACCCCGCAGCATCCCCTGGTATCCCCTGGCCCCATAGCATCCTCCAGCGTCCCCCCAGTGTCCCGTGACCCCATAGCGTCCCCTGGTGTCCCCCAATGTCCCCTGGTGTCCCCCAGTGTCCCCCGGTCCCATAACATCCCCTGGTGTCCCCCCAGTGTCCCACGACCCCGTAACATCCCCTGGTGTCCCCCAATGTCCCCTGGTGTCCCCCGGTGTCCCCCAGTGTCCCATGACCCCATAGCACCCCTGGTGTCCCCCAATGTCCCCCGGTGTCCCCCAGTCCCATAGCATCCCCTGGTGTCCCCCCAGTGTCTCACAACCCCGTAACATCCCCTGGTGTCCCCCAGTGTCCCATGACCCCATAGCGTCCCCCGGTGTCCCCCAATGTCCCCCGGTGTCCCCCAATGTCCCCCAATGTCCCCCGGTCCCATAGCATCCCCTGGTGTCCCCCTAGTGTCCCACGACCCCGTAACATCCCCTGGTGTCCCCCCAGTGTCCCATGACCCCATAGCGTCCCCCGGTGTCCCCCCGTGTCCCCCGGTGTCCCCCAGTGTCCCCCAATGTCCCCCGGTCCCATAGCATCCCCTGGTGTCCCCCTAGTGTCCCACAACCCTGTAACATCCCCCGGTGTCCCCCAGTGTCCCCCCAGTGTCCCATGACCCCATAGCGTCCCCTGGTGTCCCCCAGTGTCCCCCCGTGTCCCCTGGTGTCCCCGGTGTCCCACGACCCCATAGCGCCCCCCGGTGTCCCCCGGTGTCCCACGCCGTCCCCTCTCCCCGCAGGCCACCAGCAAATTCAGCTCCCGCTGGACCACGGACGAGCAGCTGCTGGCGGTGCAGGGTGAGTGCAGGATGAGGCCGCAATGTGGGGGGGGACGACACCCCCGGAGGGGGGACAACACCCCGTTGGGGGGGGGGGGGGGCCTCCCGTTAACCCCGCGCCCCCCCCCCCCGGCAGCCCTGCGGCGCTACGGCCGCGACTTCCCGGCGGTGGCGGCGGTGCTGGGCACCAAGACGGCGGCGCAGGTGCGGAGCTTCGTGGCCAGCGCCCGCCGCCGCTACGGCCTCGACCGGGTGCTGCGCGAGTGGGAGGCCGAGCGGGGCGGCGGCGGCGGCGGCGGCCCCCCCGCCGCCGCCGCCGCCCCCCCGAGGAAGAGGAGGAGGAAGACGAGGAGGAAGAAGAGGTGAGCGCCCCCCCCCGCCCGCTCCCCCCCCCCCGCCGCCGCCGCCGACCCGCCGCCTCTCCCCGCAGGTGCAGATCACGGCGGTGTCGGCGCCCCCCCCGCCGCCGCCGCCGTCGCCCTCGCGGCCCCCGCAGCCCCCGCTGCTGCGCCCGGCCCTGCCCCAGCCGCCCCCCGGGACCGCCGCAAGCCCCGGGGCTGCCCCGGCCGCCCCCCCCCTGCAGCCCGGCCGCGCGCTGCCGCCGCGCCCCGCCCCGCCCCCGCTCGTCCGCCCCGGCCACGCCCACGCCGCCAGGCCACGCCCACCCGCCGCCGGACACGCCCCGCCCCTCTGAGCGGCGGGGCCACGCCCCCCTCCGGGGAAGCCACGCCCCCCAGAGACCACGCCTCCTCCCGCGGAAGGCTCGGCCTCAGAGGCCCCGCCCCTCATTCAAGAGGCCCCGCCCACCCCCGGAGGCCACGCCCACCCCCGGAGGCCACGCCCCCCGCTGGGTGGGGGAGAGGCGGCCCCGGGGGGGGGGGGGGGGGGGGGTCCGGCCGCGTTTGCAATAAAGGTATTTTACTAGAGAGGCTGCGTGCTGGGGGGGGGGGACGGACTGGGGGCACTGGGCTGTACTGGGAGGGTGCTGGGGGGGGGGGGGTTACTGGGTTGTACTGGTTCATACTGGGAGCACTGGCGCGGAGGCGGCGGCTCTTTGTGGAAAGATTTTAATCTAGAACCTGGAAAATCGACAGCGAGCGCCGGCCGGGGGGCAGAGGGCGGGGGGCCGGCGGTGCTGCGGCCCCGCCCCCCCTCCCCAAAATCCCCCCCCCCCTTTCAAAGCCCCCTCCCCAGGCAGCAGCACCCCAGGGTGCCCCCCCCCGGGGGTGCCGCCCCGCCCCTTGCTGGGGGGAGGTGGGGGGGTTCAGCAGGTCAAAGGGGGCGACCCCCCCCGGGTGGGGGGCTGAGGAGGGGGGGGAACCGCCCCCGGCAGCAGCAGAGCCCCCCCCCCCACGCGGCGGGGCCCTTCCTGAGTGAGGGGCGGGGGCGCGGGGACGGCTCCGCGACCCCCTGGTGGCCCTGAGGGGGGGTGGGGGGGACACGGGGACACCCCCGCGACCCCCAAGGTCACGGGGTGCCACCCCAAGGTCATGGGGTGTCCCCGTGTCCCCATAAGGCCACAGGGTGCCACCACGGGGCGTCCCCACGGGCCCGGGGCGCCCCCGTAAGGCTTGGGGACACCCCCCCCCCCCGCTGTCCCCCTGTCCCCGTAAGGCTCCGCGTCCCCAAAAGGATGGAAAGGCCCCAAAGTGTCCCCACAGGGTGTGGGGGGGACACGGTCGGGGTGTCCCTGTGTCACCGCAGGGACAGGAAGGCCACCACCACCGTGTCCCTTCGTGACCTGGGGACCCCCCAGGACGTCCCCGTAAGGCTCTGGGATGTCCCCGCCTGACCCCGCGGGTCTCGGGGGACGTCCCCTGTCCCCAGAGGGTTCGGGGGCCGTCCCCAGGTCCCTGCAGATCTGGGGGTGACGCCGCAGGTCTCGGGGCCGCGTCCCTGGCCGCAGAGGGTTTGGGGCCGTCCCCGGAGGTTTTGGGGCCGTCCCTGGAGGTTTTGGGGCCGTCCCCAGAAGTTTTGGGGCCAACCCCAGAAGTTTTGGGGCTATCCCCGGAGGTTTTGGGGCCACCCCCAAGAGCTTTCAGGGCCGTCCCCAAGTCCTCTCTTTTAGGGCCGTCCCCACGTCCTGCACCGACCCCACACCGCCAGGGGTCCGACCCCCCTCAGCTCCATCCCCCACAGGTCCCGGGGTTCGGGGGCGTCCCCGCAGCAGGTCCCCAGCCTGACGCCGCCCCCCACAGCATCCTGGGGCCCCCAGGGGGAGCGGGACCGGAGGCGTCGGCGGGGGGGGGGGCAACAGGGGGGCTGAGTCCGTGCCCCCCCCTCCACGGGAGAAGCCCCCCGCCAAGGGGAGGAACCCCCAAACGGGAGGAGCCCCTGCTAAGGGCAGCAGCCCCCCCAAACAGGAGCAGCCCCCTGCTAAGGGGGAGCAGCCCCCGCTAGGGGGAGAAGCGCCCCTGCCAAACAGGAACAGCCCCCCTCCCCAACAGCCCCCCACACACGGGAGAAGCCCCCTGCCGAGGGGAGAAGCACCCCTGCTCAAACGGGAGGAGCCCCCCGCCAAACGGGAAGAGTCCCCCCCCCCAACTGGGAGGAGCCCCCGCCAAACAGGAGGAGCCCCCCACCAAGGGGAGAAGTGCCCTGCTAAGGGGAGAAGCCCCCCCCAAACAGGAGCAGCCCCCTGCCGAAGAGGAGGAGGCCCCCAAAACAGGAGCAGCCCCCCCCGGGGAAGGGGGGGGCGGTTTCCGCGCTCAGAGCTTGAGCTCGTTGGCCACCTTGGAGGCAATGTTCTTGAAGGCCATGGAGGTGCCGGCGATGCGCTTGAAGCGGACGCCGTTGAGCGAGAGGCGCGGCAGCTTGCACACCTCCATCTCCCACTGCACGAAGGAGTCGTGGCCGGGGCGCCGTGGGCGCAGAGCAGCACGAAGCGCTCCTGCAGCTCGCAGCGGCAGCTGTTGGCGTCCAGCACCTTGCGGATCTCCCGCATCATCTCGCCCGGCTCCAGGGCGCTCGTCGTCTTCATGCTCCACGTGAAGCGCAGCGAGCGCGGCTTCGCCTCCCGGCCGCCGCCGACACCGCCCACGACGCCCCCGACGCCCATGTCCTCGCGATCCTTCTCTAGGCCCACCGGCGGCCTGCGGGGGGGATACGGGGGTTACTGGGGGGTTACTGGGAGGGGAGTGGGGAGAGGGGGTGGGGGTTACTGGGGGGTTACTGGGTGGGGACAGGGGGGTTACTGGGCAGGGAAGGAGGGTTACTGGGGGGTTACTGGGGTTACTGGGCAGGGAAGGAGGAGAGGGGTGGGGGTTACTGGGCAGGGAAGGAGGGTTACTGGGGTGTTACTGGGCAGGGAAGGAGGGTTACTGGGGGGTTACTGGGGTGTTACTGGGCAGGGAAGGAGGGTTACTGGAGTGTTACTGGGGTTACTGGGCAGGGAAGGAGGGTTACTGGGGGTTACTGGGCAGGGAAGGAGGGTTACTGGGGGTTACTGGGCGGGGAAGGAGGGTTACTGGGGGTTACTGGGGTTACTGGGCAGGGAAGGAGGGTTACTGGGGGTTGCCGTGCGGGGAAGGGGAGTTACTGGGGTGGAAAGCTACTGGGAGGGGAATGGGGAGAGGGGTGGGGGTTACTGGGATTACTACTGGTCAGGGTAAGAGGGTTACTGGGGTTACTGGGCAGGGAAGGAGGGTTACTGGGGGGTTACTGGGCAGGGAAGGAGGGTTACTGGGGGGTTGCCGTGGGAGGAAGGGAAGCTACTGGGAGGGGAATGGGAGAGGGAAGGGGGTTACTGGGGGGACTGGGGGCTTACTGGGGAGGAAGCTGCTGGGAGGGGGGGGTTACTGGGGGGTCACTGGGGTTACTGGACAGTTAACGGGGGGTTGCTGGGGAGGAAGGGGGGTACTGGGGGGTAAGGGGGAATGGGAGAGGGAGTGGGGAGAGAGGGAGGGGGTTACTGGGGAGGAAGCTACTGGGAGGGGAATAGGGAGAGGGGAGGGAGGGAACGGGGTTACTGGGGGGGGCAGGGAGGTTACTGGGGGGGCAGGGGAGGTTACTGGGGGGGCAGGGAGGTTACTGGGGGGCAGGGAGGAGGGTTACTGGGGGAAATGGGGGGGCACAGGGGTAGGGGGGCTTCTGGGGGGAGGGGAACAGGACCCCCAGGGAGGGCACTGGGGTGCTGCAGGGGATGGGGGGGGGGGGGGGAGCATCTTGGGGACCCCACAGACGGGGCTGGGGGGTGGGGGGGGGGACACCGCGACCCCACGGACACCGCGGGGATGGGGTGGGGGTCCCGAGTGTCCTGGGGGGGGGGGGTCACAGCCGCCCCCCGCACTCACCGCAGCGTCTCCACGCGCTCCTTGCTCTCGGGCTCGTGCGGGTTCCTCGAGAAACAGAAGGGGCAGAGGTCAGCGGGGGGGGGGCCGGGGGGGGGCACGCAGCCCCCTCCACGCCCTACGCCCCCCCCCCCCCCCCCCCCCCCAGAGACCCAGGCGGACAGACAGCACGGGGACAGGGGGACACGGGGACAGCGGGGTGGGGGCCATGCCGAGGCTTTTTTATTTGGGGGGGGGGGGGGGTGGGGGGGGGTAAAAGGGGTAACGGGGGGGCCGGGGGGGCCGGGGGGGGGGGGGGCAGCCGCGGCGCCTACCTTCTGGCAAACCTGAAAGACAGATTTCTACAAAGACAAACAGAAGAGAAGGGCGGCGTTGGGAGGGGGGGGGGGCACAGGGCGGCGCAGCCCCTCCCCGCCCCCGGGACCCCTGGATGCGGGGGGGTGTCCGTCCGTCCGTCCCCCCCCCCCAAAAAAAAAAAAAAAACCATGGCACCCCAAGCGGGGACGGGCTCGGCGGGAGGACCTTGGGGGGTGGGGAGGGGAGAAGCGGGAGCCCCCCCCCGGACACTGCTGCGCCCCCCCCCCCAGCCCTGCGGCAGCACACAGAGGGAGGGGGGCACGGGACAACGGGGGGGGGGCAAAAGGGGGGGGGACAGGAGGAGACGCAAGGGGGGGAGAAGGGACACTGAGGGGACAGGAAGAGCCCCGGGGGGGCACGGGGGGGGGGGACAAGAGGGGCACCTGAGGAGCCCTGGGGGGGGGGGGCAAGGAGGGGACACAGAGAGGACACGGGGGGGGGGGGCACAAGTGGCTGGAGGGCACAGAGGGACCCCCAGAGGGATAAGAAGGGGGGCACAAAGGGGGGGGGGGGACACAAGGCGGGGGGACAGAAGCGGGGGGGACAGAAGGGGGACAAGGGACCCCAAAAGGATGAGGGGGGGGACAGGGGGGGACACAGAAGGAAGTGGAGGAGCCCCAAAGGGACGGGGGGGGGGGGGGGGGGGGACAACACAGAAGGGGATGGGGAGGCCCCTAAGGGACAAATGGGGGGGGGCACAGCAGGGGGACGAGGGGGGGGACACAGAAAGGGGACGAGGGGAGGGGGGAGACACAGAAGGGGGACACAGAAGGGGGGGGGGGACACAGAAAGGGGACGGGGGGGGACACAGAAGGGGGATGAGGGGCTGGGGGGGGACACAAAGGGGGGACGAGGGGCTGGGGGGGACACAGAAAGGGGGACGAGGGGCTGGGGGGACAAAGAAGGGGGACGAGGGGGGGCCACACAGCAGGGGGACACAGAAGGGGGGACGAGGAGGGGGGGGGACACGGAGGATCCCGAGGCAGCGCTGTGGGGCCACACAGGAGGACGCAGACGCCCCCAGATTTGGGGCCGGGGGGGGGGAAGGAAAAAAAGAGGCTTTTTTTCGTGGGGGGGGGGGGAGGCCGCGGAGGCTCACCTGCGGACGAACTTGGAGGTGAACTTGCTGAAGAGGCTGGCGGAGGGCCCGCGGCGGCCGCCGCCGCCTGGCTGGCGCCCGAGGGGGAGGCCGGAGGTGGGTGGTGGTGGTGGTGGGGGGGCGGCGGTGGCGGGGGGGCACGGCGTAGGGCAGGGGGCCTGGTCGCGCGCCTGCCGCAGCTGCCCGGCGTGGAAGGTGCTGCGGCTCTGGACGCCGCGGGGGAAGCTGGGCCGCTCGCACAGCCCCTGGCTGATGTTGTGCGCCGACGGCGACGCCACCGGCACCCGCGCCGGGGCCGCGCTGTTGGGGGGGGGACACAAAAGGGACGGGGGGGGGCGGGAGCCCCGGCGTTAGTCGAGGTGGGAGAGGCGGGTGACCCCCCTCCCAACGCTGACCCACCCGCCCGCCTCCTTGGGGACCGCGGGGGTGAGCCGGGGCACCCAAGGGAGCTGCCGGGATCCCCCATCATCCCCAGGACTGCAGGGTGACCCGGGGCACCCAAGGGACCTGCTGGGGTCCCCCCATCACCCCTCCCATCACCCTGGGGACTGCAGGGTGACCTGTGGCACCCAAGGGACCTGCCGGGGTCCCCCATCACCCCCGAGACTGCGGGGTGAGCCGGGGCACCCAAGGGAGCTGCGGCACCCAAGGGACCTGCCAGGGTCCCCCCTCACCCTGGGGACCACAGGGTGACCCAGGACACCTTGGGGACCTGTGGCATCCAAGGGACCTGCCGGTGTCCCCCATCACCCTGGGGACCACAGGGTGACCCAGGGCACCTTGGGGACCTGGGGCACCCAAGGGACCTGCCGGGGTCCCCCCATCACCCCGGGGACTGCAGGGTGACCTGGGGCACCTTGGGGACCTGTGGCACCCAAGGGACTTGCCGGGATCCCCCATCACCCCTGGGACTGCGGGGTGAGCTGGGGCACCCAAGGGAGCTGCAGCACCCAAGGGACCTGCTGGGGTCCCCCATCACCCCTGGGACTGCGGGGTGAGCCAGAGCACCCAAAGGACCCATGGCACCCAAGGGACCTGCCGGGATCCCCCATCACCCCTGGGACTGCAGGGTGAGCCGGGGCACCCAAGGGACCTGCCGGGGTCCCCCCATCACCCTGGGTACTGCAGGGTGACCCATGGCACCCAAGGGACCTGCCGGGGTCCCCCCTCCCCCTGGGGACTGCAGGGTGACCCATGGCACCCAAGGGACCTGCCGGGGTCCCCCCATCACCCCGGGGTGACCAATGGCACCCTAGGGACCCGCCGGGGCCACCAGCACCCTGTGGGACCAGTGTGGGACCTAGGGGTGTGCGGGGCCACTGGCACCCCAATGGCACCCAAGGGACACGCAGGGGTCACCAGCACCCCAATGGCACCCATGGGACCTGTCAGCACCCAAAGGACATGCAAGGGGTCACCAGCACCCAAAGGACCTGCTGGCACCCAGGGGACCACCAGCACCCCAATGGCACCCAGGGGACCGCCAGCACCCAAGGGACATGCAAGGGGTCACCCAATGGCACCCAGGGGACCTGGCAGTGTCCCTCGTCACTCCCCGCCACCCCAAGCACCCAGTGGGGGCCACCGGTGCCCCCCGCCACCCTACAACACCCTGGGGGGACCCATTGGGGTCACCCCCACCCCACCCCACCCCCTGGCACCCTGGGGTGCCCCGCAGGACCCCGAATCTTCCCCGTCCCCAACTGGGGGGGGGGCAGGGACACCCCCACCCCCAGGGACCCCCCCCCCTTTTCTCCCACCCCCCCACAGGTGTGGGCCCCGCGCCGGGGGTTGGGGGACGGGGGGGGGCAGCGCGGCCGCGGGGCCTTGCCTGGGTCGGGGCCCCTCGCAGTTGGCGTCGGCGGGGGCCGCGGCGGGTTTCGGGTGCTGCCGGGGCCGCGGGGGGCCCCCGGGGCCGGGGGGCGGCGGGCGAGGGTCGGCAGCCCGGGGCAGGCAGGCTAAGGAGAGAAAAGCGGGGGCGCGGGGGGGTTAGGGGGCGCGGGGGGTGGTTAGGGGGTGCAGGGGGCAGTTAAGGGGTGCAAGGGGGTGCAGGGGGCGGTTATGGGAGGTTAGAGGGTGCGGGGGGGTGGTTAGGGGGTGCAAGGGGGCAGTTAAGGGGTGCAAAGGTGTGCAGGGGGGCAGTTAGGGGTGGTTAGGGGGTGCAGGGGGGCGGTTAGGGGAGGTTAGAGGGTGCGGGGGGTGGTTAGGGGGTGCAAGGGGGCAGTTAGGGGAGGTTAGGGGGTGCAAGGGGGCATTTAGGGGGTGTAAGGGGCGGTTAGGGGAGGTTAGGGGGCGCAAGGGGTTGCAAGGGGGCAGTTAGGGGGTGCAAGGGGCGCAAGGGGTTGCAAGGGGGCGGTTAGGGGGTGCAAGGGGGCGGTTAGGGGGTGCAAGGGGCGGTTAGGGGGCAGTTAGGGGAGGTTAGGGGTGCAAGGGGGCAGTTAGGGGGTGCAAGGGGGTGCAAGGGGGCGGTTAGGGGAGGTTAGGGGGTGCAAGGGGGCAGTTAGGGGGTGCGGGGGGGCAGTTAGGGAGGTTAGGGGCGGTTAGGCAGTGCAAGGGGGTGCAAGGGGGCAGTTAGGGGGTGCAGGGGGGCAGTTAGGGGAGGTTAGCGGGTG
Source organism: Anser cygnoides (assembly GCF_040182565.1). Lineage (NCBI taxonomy): Eukaryota > Metazoa > Chordata > Aves > Anseriformes > Anatidae > Anser > Anser cygnoides. Next base: position 4,033,540 of record NC_089911.1, read on the forward strand.
TTAGGGGCGGTTAGGGGGTGCAAGGGAGCAGTTAGGGGAGGTTAGGGGGTGCAGGGGGGCAGTTAGGGGGTGCGGGGGGCAGTTAGAGGAGGTTAGGGGGTGCGGGGGGGCAGTTAGGGGAGGTTAGGGGGCGGTTAGGCAGTGCAAGGGGGTGCAAGGGGGCAGTTAGGGGGTGCAAGGGGGCAGTTAGGGGGTGCAAGGGGGCAGTTAGGGGGTGCAAGGGGGCAGTTAGGGGGTGCAAGGGGGTGTTAGGGGCGGTTAGGGGGTGCAAGGGAGCAGTTAGGGGAGGTTAGGGGCGGTTAGGCAGTGCAAGGGGGTGCAAGGGGGCAGTTAGGGGGTGCAGGGGGCGGTTAGGCAGTGCAAGGGGGTGCAAGGGGGCAGTTAGGGGGTGCAAGGGGGCAGTTAGGGGGTGCAAGGGGGCAGTTAGGGGGTGCAAGGGGGCAGTTAGGGGAGGTTAGGGGTGTTAGGGGGCAGTTAGGGGAGGTTAGGGGGCGGTTAGGCAGTGCAAGGGGGTGCAAGGGGGCAGTTAGGGGGTGCAGGGGGGCAGTTAGGGGAGGTTAGGGGTGCAAGGGGGTGGTTAGGGAGTGCAAGGGGGCGGTTAGGGGAGGTTAGGGGGTGCAGGGGGGCAGTTAGGGGGTGCAGGGGGGCAGTTAGGGGAGGTTAGGGGGTGCAGGGGGGCAGTTAGGGGAGGTTAGGGGGTGGGTTAGGCAGTGCAAGAGGGTGCAAGGGGGCAGTTAGGGGGTGCAGGGGGCAGTTAGGGGGGACAGGGGGTGCCGGGGGGTGGTTTGGGGGGTCCCCACCTGTCCTTGCCGTTCTGCAGCGAGCTCTGGCCCAGGCTGGCGCGGTCGAGCAGGGGGAGTTCCGGCTGCGCGTGGTGCCCGTGGAGAGGACGCTGTTCTGTGGGGCGGGGGTTAGTTGGGGGGGGGGGCACGGGGGGGGGGAGCCCCGCGGTCACCCCGAGATCGGGGGGGGGGGAAGGGGGTCCTGGCACCCCAAGGTTGTTCTGGGGAGCGGGGTCGGGTGCCCGAAGCACGCCAAAATGGGGGAAAGGGGGCTCTGGTACCCCAAAAGCAACCCAAAATGGGGCGAAGGGGGCTCTGGAACCCCAAAATGGGGGAAAGGGGGGCTCTGGAACCCCAAAAGCAACCCAAAATGGGGGAAAGGGGGGCTCTGGAACCCCAAAAGCAACCCAAAATGGGGGAAGGGGGGCTCTGGAACCCTAAAAGCATCCTGAAATGGGGGAAAGGGGGGCTCTGGAACCCCAAAAGCAACCCAAAATGGGGAAAGGGGGCTCTGGAACCCCAAAACCATCCCAAAATAGGGGAAAGGGGGGCTCTGGAACCCCAAAAGCAACCCAAAATGGGGGAAAGGGGCGCTCTGGAACCCCAAAACACCCCAAAATAGGGGAAAAGGGGGCTCTGGAACCCGAAACCACCCAAAAATAGAGGAAACAGGGGTTCTGGCACCAAAAAACACCCCAAAAATGCAGGGACCAGATGGCCCGGCCCCCAAACCCACCCCAAACGGGGGACTCAGGCACCCCAGTCCCCCAAACCCACCCCAAAAATGCAGGTACCAGGCCCCCAGCCCCCAAACCCACCCCAAAAGGTAGGTGCCAGGACGCCCAGACCCCAAACCCACCCCAAAACCCCCCCCCGCCCCCCAGGCCCCCCAAACCCACCCCAAACCCGCCCCCCCCCCGGCCCCCAAACCAACCCCTCTGACCCCCAAACCCACCTCAAAACCCCCCCGACCCCCAACCCCCCCCCAGCCACCCCCAGGTCCCCCAAACCCACCCCAACCCCCCCTCCGCCCCCCCCAGGCCCCCAAACCCACCCCACCCCCCCCGCCGCCCCCCCCCGGCCCCATAAACCCACCTGCCACCCCCCAGCCCCCCCAAACCCACCCCAAAACACAGCTGCCGCCCCCGGCCCCATAAACCCCCCCCACCGCCCCCCGGCCCCCAAACCCACCCCAAAACACAGCTGCTGCCCCCCCTGGCCCCCTAAACCCACACGCCGCCCCCCCGGCCCCCAAAACCCGCCCCAAAACCCCCCTGACCCCCCAAACCCACCCCAAACCCCCCCGGGACCGTGCCCCCCCCCCCCCACCCCGAGCACCCCGCGCTGACCGTGGAGGGCGAGGGGGTGCCCTTGGCGCGCTCGAGGCCGGGCAGGGGGCTGGGGGGACCTTGGCAGTGCTGCCCGCTCGCCGCCCCCCCTCCTCGTCCGCTGCCGCCGCCGCCCGCTTGTTCTCGGCGTTGGCCGCCTGCGTCTTCTTTGAGTAGGACGACGAGGTGGGGATGGAGAGGCCGGCTGCGGGGGGGAAATTCAGCGTCACCCCCCCAGAAGGAAATCAGCGTCACCCCTCCTTAAACCCCCTTCTGTGCCCCCCCCCCTCCCCGCCAGGGGCGTCCCCAAGCCGTGCAGGGGGCCCATCCCCGCTGCCCCCCCCCACCCCGCAGGGCTCACCCTGGTCACTGATGGGGGGGGGAAAATCAGCGTCACCCCCCCCCAAAACCCCCTTCTGTGCCCCCCCGGGATGTCCCCAAGCTGTTGGAGGGGGGGGGCCCTTCCCCGCTGCCCTACCCTGCAGGGCTCACCCTGGTTGCTGATGGGGGGAATCAGCATCACCCCCCCGCAAAACCCCTTCTGTGCCCCCCGGGATGTCCCCAAGCCGTGGTGGGGGTCCCAACCCCAAGCTGTTGGGGGGCCCATCCATGCTGCCCCCCACGCCGCAGGGCTCACCCTGGTCGCTGATGGGGGCGGGGGGGAAATCAGCATCACCCCCCCGAAACCCCCTTCTGTGCCCCCCAGGATGTCCCCAAGCTTGGGGGGGGGTCCCATCCCCAAGCTGTGGGGGGGCCCATCCATGCTGCCCCCCCCCACGCCGCAGGGCTCACCCTGGTCGCTGACGCGGCGCTTGGGGTTGGTGGAGACGCTGCGCTGCACCTTGTGCGCCGGCGAGGGTGCTGAGCTGTTGGCCAGGTCCGGGGCCGCCCGCGGCTTCAGCGCCAGGCTCTCGTCCAGCTGGGGGGTGGGGGGGGGACACACGGGGTGAGAGGGGACCGAGGGGACGGGGGGGGGACAGGGGACAAGGTTGGGGGGGGGACACACGAGGGGGAGCGTGGACGCCGGGGCACGGGGACGCAGCCGGTGCACGAGGACGCGGAGATGGGGACGTGGTGGCACGGGGGGGGGGTGGGGGGGGGCAGCGGGGGACACGGTGACACGGCCTGGGGGGGGTCACAGGCTCAGGGTGTGACGTGGGGACACCCCCGGGGGAGGACGGTGACCCCCGCGTCCCTTCCCTCTCCTCCCCTTGGTGGCCCCGCTCCCTGCTGTGTCCCCCCCGGGCTTTGTGTCCCCATTTCCCCACCCCGCGGTGTCCCCCCCCCCCGCAGCGGTGTCCCCTCCTGTCCCCAAGGTCCCCGCACCTCCGAGCTCTTGTGGTCCAGCAGCAGGTAGGTGGCCATCACCTCGTTGTACTTCTGCCCCACCAGCGACTCCTGGATCTCCTCCCGCGTGTACCCCATGGACACCATCAGCTCTGGGGGACAGCCAGGCTCGTTAGGGGACCCGGGGGGGCACCCCAAATCCCCCAAGGGGATATAGGGCACCCCACGGCCCCACCTGTCCGCCGGGGGTCCTTGTAGTCTGGCACGGGCTCCATGTAGGGCTTCAGCTCGTCGTCCTCGTGGCCCACGTTCATCCAGCGGTCTTTCATGATTTGCTGCGGGGGGGGGGTGACAACGAGGGAAAAGGGGGGGGGTCAGGGGGTTTCTAGGGTGACATTCGGGGTCCCAGGGGGCACCCTGAGGTCTCTGGGGGCTGATGTTTGGGGTCTCTGGGGTATGCAAGGCCATTTGGGGGGGGCGAGGGATGCTCCAGGGGCACCTGGGGCTGTGCTGGGGGTGTTCAGAGCTTTTTGGGGTGCCCCAGGAGCACTCCGGGGGTACCCAGAACCACGCTGGGGGGCCTGGGGGTCTTCGGGGTGCTCAGGAGCAAGCTGGGGTTGTACAGGGGTGCCCTAGGAGCACACTGGGGCTCTCTGGGGGTCTTTGGGGTGCCCGAGACCACAATGGGGGTGTCCAGAACCATGCTGGGGGGTATCTGGGGGTCTTTGGGGTGCCCAGGAACACCCTGGGGGTGTCCGAGGTTGCCCCAGGAGCACGCTGGGGGTACCCAGAACCATGCTGGGGGTGTCTGGGGGTCTTTGGGATGCCCAAGAACACACTGAGGGGCCCCAAGGGTGCCCTAAAAGCACGCTGGGGGTACCCAGAACCATGCTGGGGGGTATCTGGGGGTCTTTGGGGTGCCCAGGAACACCCTGGGGGTGTCCGAGGTTGCCCCAGGAGCATGCTGGGGGTACCCAGAACCATGCTGGGGGTGTCTGGGGTTTCTTTGGGGGTGCCCAGAAACACCCTGGGGACGCACAGGAGAATGGTGGGGGGTCTTGGGGGCACTCAGGACAACGCTGGGGGTCTCCAAGGGGCGCCCGCCCCCTCACCTCCAGGGTGCCCCGCTTGGTGGGGTTGAGGATGAGGAACTTCTTCAGCAGGTTCTCGCAGTCGGTCGACATGTAGAAGGGGATGCGGTACTTGCCCCGCAGCACCCGCTCCCGCAGCTCCTGCAGGCGGGGGGGGCAACACCCGTCAGAGGAGACGTGGGGGGGACAAAACCAGCCCCCGGAGACCCCCAATGACTCGGGGGGTCGTTACCTTGAGGTTCTGCCCGTCGAAGGGCAGGGAGCCGCTGACCAGGGTGTAGAGGATGACGCCCAGGGCTCCAGACGTCGACCTCGGGGCCGTCGTACTTCTTGCCCTGGAAGAGCTCGGGGCGGCGTAGGGGGGGACCCGCAGAAGGTGTCCAGCTTGTTCCCGAACGTGAACTCGTTGCTGAACCCGAAGTCGGCGATCTTGATGTTCATGTCGGCGTCCAGCAGCAGGTTCTCCGCCTGCCGGAGAGGGGGGTGGGAGACGGGGGTCAGCGCCGCGGGGGGGGGTTGGGGGCTGCTGGGGCATCCGAACGCAGCCCTGGGGGTGCCAAACGCAGCCCTGGGGGTGCCAAACGCAGCCCTGGGGGTGCCAAATGTGACCCTGGGGGTCCCAAACGTGACCCTGGGGGTCCCAAACGTGACCCTGGGGGTGTCCGGGTGATGGCCCGGGGGTCCCCGGGTGTTTCCAGGGGCCTGGGGGTGTCTGGGTGCTGTCCCGGGAGTCCTGTGGGGTGTCCGGGTGACGCCCTGGGGGTCCCCGGGTGTTTCTGGGGGTCCCCGGGTGTTTCTGGGTGCTGCCCCGGGGTCCCCGGGTGTTTCCAGGGGGCCTGGGGGTGTCCGGCTGCTGTCCCGGGGGTGCCCCCAAAGGACCTGGGGGTCCCTGGGTGCTGCCCTGGGGGTCCCAAGGTGTTTCTAGGGGGCCTGGGGGTGTCCAGGTGCCACCCCAGGGGTCCCCAGGTGTACCCGGGGGTGTCCCTGAAGGACCTGGGGGTGTCTGGGTGCTGCCCTGGGGGTCCCCGGGTGGTTCCAGGGGGCCTGGGGGGTCCAGGTGCCACCCCAGGGGTCTCCAGGTGTACCCGGGGGTGTCCGGGTGATGCCCTGGGGGTCCCCGGGTGTTTCTGGGGAGGCTGGGGGTGTCCAGGTGACAACTCGGGGGTCCCCAGGTGTTTCTGGGGGACCTGGGGGTGTCCCCGAAGGACCTTGGGGGTGTACCCAGGTGCCACCCCAGGGGTCCCCAGATCTTTCTGGGGGTGTCCCCAAAGGACTCGGGGGGGTCCCCGGGTGCCACCCCAGGGGTCCCGGGTGCTGCCCTGAGGCTGGGGACGGGCAGGGGCCTGACGCTGTGACCCTGGGGGGGGGGGGGTGTTCAGGAGGGTTGTGGGGGCAGAAGTGGGGCACCCAAGGAGCACCGCAGGGGGCTGGGGGGTGCTCCCGGGGGTCCCGGGTGCCAAGAAGCCCCCCCACACCCCCCCCCAGGGCTCCTCACCTTCAGGTCTCTATGTACAATGAACTTCTGGTGACAGTACTGCACGGCAGACACTATCTGCAAGAGACGGGGGGTGTCACAGGGGGGGGCCCCCCCGCCCCCAGGGGCGTCACACGGGGGTCCCCCGGGGTCGCGGTGTCCCCCCCGGGGGTCCCTAGGGGGTGTCCGTCCCCCCCCCTCCCCACCTGTCGGAACTTGGCCCGGGCCTCCTTCTCCTTCATGCGCCCGTGGGCCACCAGGTAGTCGAAGACCTCGCCTGGGGGAGAGGGAGGGGGTGAGAGGTGGCCTTGTCCCTGTCCCCTGCCCTCTCCCTGTCCCTGTCCTTGTATTTCGTCCTTGTCCCCATCCCTCTGTTCAAGTCCTTGTCCCCTGTCCTGTCCCCGTCCCCATCCTTGTCCCCATCCCCCTGTCCCCGTCCTCATCCCCCCATCTCCATCCTTGTCCCCTGCCCTGTCCCCATCCCCAACCTTGTCCCTATCCCCCTGTCCCCATCCTTGCCATCATCCTCGTCCTCTTCCTCGTCCCCCAGCCCTGTCCCCATCCCCGTCCCCCATCCTTGTCCCCTGCCCTGTCCCCATCCTTGTCCCGTCCCAATCCTTGTCCCCTGCCCTGTCCCCATCCCCAATCCTCATCCCCTGCCCTGTCCCCGTCCCCATCCTTGTCCCCGTCGCCCCGTCCCCTTCCTTGTCCCCCAGCCCTGTCCCCGTCCTCATCCCCCAGCCTTGTCCCCTGCCCTGTCCCCATCCCCAATCCTCATCCCCTGCCCTGTCCCAGTCCCCATCCCCTGTCCCCAACCTTGTCCCTGTCACCCTGTCCCCCCTCCCTGTCCCCTTCCTTGTCCCCTGCCCTGTCCCCTTCCTTGTCCCCCATCCTTGTCCCCGTCCCTGTCCCCACTCCCTGTCCCCGTCCCCATCCCCAATCTTCATCCCCTGCCCTGTCCCCGCCCCCGTCCCCCTGTCCCCATCACCCTGCCCCCCCATCCCCTTCCGTGTCCCCTGCCCCGTCCCCCTGTCCCCATCCCCGTCCCCCTGTCCCCACCCTTGCCCCCCGTCCCCGTCCCGCGGCTCACCCCCGCTGGCGTACTCCATGACGAGGTAGAGCGTCTTCTCCGTCTCGATCACCTCAAAGAGCTTCACTGCAAGAGGCCGAGCGGGGCTGGGGGGTGCGCCCGGGACCCCCCGCACCTCTGCAGCCCCCACCCCATCCCCAAGGAGAAGGGGGGCACAAAGCCCCTGCACGGCACCGGGGGGGGGCTCACCTATGTTGGGGTGGTTCCAGGACCTTCATTATTCGCACTTCCCGAAAGAGCTGCGGGGACATGGGGGGGTCAGACACCGTGCGCGTGTCCCCCCTCGTCCCCGTCCCCAAATCGGCACCCCGATGGTCCCTGGGGGACTGGGGGGGGGGACACGGGGGGTTGAGGGGGGTCCTCACCTTCTGTAGGCTGGAGGAGTTGAGCTGCGTCTTGTCGATGATTTTCACGGCCACCTGCAGGGACGGGGCGGGGGGGAGGCGGGTGAGGGACGGGATTGTCCCCACGGGTGTCCCCAGGGCTGTCCCTGCCCCACGGTGGCACTCAGGGGGGGGGTGGGGGTGGGGAAATGGGGGGGGCCCGGGCTGTCCCCACGCCACGGTGGGGGCTCACGCGGCGAGGACGAGAGCCTGGGGCCGTCCCCGTGTCCGCCTCCGTCCCGCAGCGTCGCCCACGGGGGGAGCACCCAGAGCCTGTCCCCACGGTGGCACCCACGGGGTGAGCACCCAGAGCCCGTCCCCACGGCGGTGGCACCCACGGGGCGAGCGCCAGGAGCCCGTCCCCATGGTGTCACCCAGAGGGCAAACTCCAAGAGCCCGTCCCCACGGCGGTGACACCCACGGGGTGAGCACCAGGAACTTGTCCCCACGGTGTCACCCCTGGGGCGAGCACCAGGAGCCTGTCCCCACGGTGGTGGCACCCACAGGGTGAGCACCAGGAGCCTGTCCCCATGGCCGTGTCACCCACAGGGTGAGCACCCGGAGCCCATCCCCATGGGGCAAGCACCCAGAGCCCGTCCCCACAGCGGTGTCACCCCCAGGACAAGCACCAGGAGCCTGTCCCCATGGAGCGAGCACCCAGAGCCTGTCCCCATGGGGGTGTCACCCCCAGGACGAGCACCCAGAGCCCGTCCACATGGGGCGAGCACCAAGACCCCATCCCCACAGCGGTGTCACCCCCAGGACAAGTACCCAGACCCCGTCCCCATGGTGGTGTCACCCCCAGGATGAGGACCCAGACCCCGTCCCCATGGGGTGAGCACCCAGACCCCGTCCCCACAGCAGTGTCAGCCCCAGGACCAACACCCAGAGCCCGTCCCCATGGGGCGAGCACCCAGACCCTGTCCCCACGGTGGTGTCACCCCCAGGGCGAGCACCCAGACCCCATCCCCACAGGGCGAGCACCCAGTCCCCACGGGACAAACTCCAAGACCCCGTCCCCACAGTGTCACTCCCAGGATGAGCACCCAGACCCCGTCCCCATGGGGTGAACACCAAGACCCCGTCCCCACAGCAGTGTCACCCCCAGGGCGAGCACCCGGAGCCCATCCCCATGGGGTGAGCACCCAGACCCCGTCCCCACGGTGTCACCCCCAGGGCGAGCACCCAGACCCTGTCCCCATGGTGGTGTCACCCCCAGGGTGAGCACCAAGAGGCTGTCCCCATGGTGGTGTCACCCCCAGGACAAGCACCCAGACCCCGTCCCTATGGGGTGAGCACCAAGACCGCGTCCCCACGGTGGTGTCACCCCCAGGACGAGCACCCAGAGCCCATCCCCACAGCGGTGTCACCCCCAGGACGAGCACCCAGACCCCATCCCCACGGGGCGAGCACCCAGTCCCCACGGGACAAACTCCAAGACCCTGTCCCCACAGCGGTGTCACCCCCAGGGTGAGCACCCAGACCCCGTCCCCATGGGGCGAGCACCCAGACCCCATCCCCACAGCAGTGTCACCCCCAGGACGAGCACCCAGACCCCATCCCCACGGGGTGAGCACCCAGTCCCCACGGGACAAACTCCAAGCCCCCGTCCCCACGGTGGTGTCACCCCCAGGGGAGCACCCAGACCCCATCCCCATGGGGCGAGCACCCAGGATGAGCACCCGGAGCCCGTCCCCATGGGGCGAGCACCAAGACCCCGTCCCCACGGCGGCGTCACCCCCAGAGTGACCACCAAGACCCCGTCCCCACGGTGTCACCCCCAGGACGAGCACCCAGAGCCCATTCCCACAGCGGTGTCACCCCCAGGGGGAGCACCCAGACCCCGTCCCCACGGTGGTGTCACCCCCAGGGCGAGCACCCAGACCCCGTCCCCACGGGACAAACTCCAAGCCCCCGTCTCCGCGGCGGTGCCACCCCCCGGGGGGGGGGGGAAGACCTCCCCCCGGAACCCCGTCCCCGTGCCACCCACCTCCTTGCCGGTGAGGACGTGGCGGGCCAGCTTGACCTTGGCGAAGTTGCCCTTGCCGATGGTTTTCAGCAGGCGGTAGTTGCCGACGTGGGGCTGCTCCTCGGCGGACGGGGCCGAGCCGCGGCCCCGCAGCATGGTGGGCTTCCCGCCCCCCTTGCCCTCCGCGTGGCCCAGCGCCGGCTGCGGGGGAAAATTTGGGGGGGTGAAAAAAAAGGGGGGATACGGTGCCCCCCCACCCCCTTATTTTTTTTTGGGGGGGGGGGGGGCTCGGCGGGGCGGGGAGCAAAGTCCGGGTGCGCCCAGCCGCGCCCCGGGCGGGCCGGGAGCCGCCCCCGATACCTGACGCAAGCGCCGCGGTTTCGGGCTCCCCCGGAGGGGGGGGACGGGGATGAGGTGTGGGGGGGGACGGTTCCGGCGGAAACCGTCCCTGGGGGGGAGACATAGGGCAGGGGCCCCGGGGGCCCCCCGAACCCCGATTTGCAGTGGGATTAGGGTGGGATGGGGCCCGGAGGAGCCGGAAACGGGGCAGCCGGGTACCGGGATCCGGCCCCAAAATGGGGGGTGGGAGGGGGCAATAAAAACGGGGGGGTGACCCGAAACCGGGGAGTTTGGATGCCGGGGGTCCCGCTGGATCAGGAAGCTCAAACGCCTCGCGTTTGGCCCCAAATCTCTGAGCCCAAACCCCCATGTTCAACCCCAAATCCGTGAGCCCAAAACTCCACACGTTCAGCCCCAAATCTCCGAGCCCAAACTCCACACAGTTCAGCCCCAAAACTCCAAGCCCAAACCCTCATGTTTGACCCCAAATCCGTGACCCCAAACTCCACAATTTCAGCTCCAAATCTCTGTGCCCAAACCTGACACATTTGGCCCCAAATCTCCAAGCCCAAACCCCACAATTTCAGCCCCAAATCTCCAAGCCCAAACCCCCCACATTTGGCCCCAAATCTCTGAGCCCAAATCCCCACGTTTGACCCCAAATCCGTGAGCCCAAACCCCACAATTTCAGCCCCAAATCTCCGAGCCCAAACCCCCACATTCGGCCCCAAATCCGTGAGCCCAAACTCCACAACTTCGCCCCCAAATCCGTGAGCCCGAACCTGACACAATCGGCCCCAAATCTCCCAGCCCGAACCCCAAACATCCAGCCCCAAATCCCGCGCCCCCCTCCCCGCAGCCGGTCACCCGGAAACACGGATTCTCCCCCAAAACGAGCAGCCCCCCCCCCCCAAACTGGGGGAAGCTCCAAACACCGCAGGATTTTGGGGCCCTGGGGCCGGTTTTAGGGGGCCGCGTCCCCCCACCCCCCCCAGCTTACAAAAAGGGCACCCCCGGAGGGGAAAAGCTCTAATTAACGCTCAGGCGGTTAATTAGGAAGGAGGGGGTGTCGGGGGGGCCCCTCCCCGCCAGGAGGAAGCCGCCGGCGGAAGCTTTCGTTTCTCACCCGCCGATGGCGCAACCGCCGCGGGGCGCTCCCATGGGTGGGGGGCTTCACGGTCCCCCCCCCGACCCCAAAACGGTGGGATTTGGAGTAAAAAACCCCGTTTTCCTCCCCCTCCTTCTAAAACCGGGGCCTTCGTGCCGCCTCCCAACCCCCCGGGGATCGGAAGGTGAAGAAAACGGCGGTTTTCTGCCAAAAAACTGCTGTGGCAACGGGGCGGGAGGCGCCGCTCGCCATATGGCCGAGCCGCCGGGGAGATTTGGGGGGGATTTGGGGGATTTTGGGGAAACCGGCGCCCGCATCGCGACCCCCCTGCTCGGCGGGCGAGGGTGAAGGCGGGGCAGAGCCGCCGTCCGAAAACTGGGGTGAAAACCGCCCGGAACGGCGAAAGCGGCGTGGGTTTACGCCGGTTTTCCCGGCTGCGCGAGGGGGAAGGAGCCGCGGCGGGGCGGAAAGACCCAAAAAGGGATTTTTTGCCCCGTTCGGAGGGGCTCCCGTCGCCCCCCCCCCCCCATCCCCCGCCGTGCCAAATGCCTGGCATTTCTCTCGCCCCTCTTATCGGCGGCGCTCGAGGGCCCCGGGCGCCGCCGGCTTCCCAAGGTCGTGCCTTGGGGGGGGGGCAGGGGAAAGGGGGGGGTCCCCGGGTTCATTTTTGGGTTGATTTGGGGGTTTTATGGGGACGCTTTTGCTCCCAAGAACCCGGGCTCGCGTGGGACCGAATCGGCCCCCGCGGGCGGCGGCGATCCCGGGCTGGCGCCGTCCCCTGCGGCTACCAAGAGCACGGCTCCTCGTCAGCGCCCCGTGCTCGTTAGCTTAACGAACCTGGCGGAGTGGGTGTGTGTGGGGGGGGGGCACAACACCCCTGGGTGCTGCTTTTGGGGTGTTGGTGCGGGCCGGCATTTTGGGGACGGGGTGTGGGGGAGGGAAGACCCCAAAGGGACAAAGCTGCCCCAAAACGGCCCCAAGGAACCCAAAAGGGCCCCAAATGGACCCAAAAATGGGGCCGGGGAACCCAAGGAGGAGACCGGGGAACCCGAAAAGGGCCCCAAATAACCGAAAATGGCCCCGAGGAACCCAAAAATGGGGCCGGGAACCCAAAAGTGGCCCTGGTGAACCCAAAATGGGGCCCGAGGAACCCAAAAGGGCCCCGGTGAACCCAAAAATGGGCTCCAAATAACCGAAAATGGCCCCGGTGAACCCAAAACGGGGCCTAGGGACCCCAAAAACGGCCCCAAGGAACCGCAAACGGCCCCAAGGAACCCAAAAACGCCCCCGAGGAACACAAAACGGGGCCTGGGGACCCCAAAAACATCCCCGAGGAACACAAAAATGGACCTGGGGAACCCAAAAATGGATCCCAAATAACCGAAAACGGCCCCAATGAACCCAAAACGGGGTGTGTGGACCCCAAAAACGCCCCTGAGGAACCGGAAACGGCCCCGAGGAACCCAAAAATGGACCCCAAATAACCGAAAACGGCCCCGGTGAACCCAAAACGGAGAGTGGAGACCCCAGAAACGCCCCGAGGACCAGAAAAGGGCCCCGGGGAACCCAAAAATGGCCCCAAGGAACTGAAAATGGCCCCAAGGAACCCAAAACGGGGCCTGGGGACCCCAAAAACGCCCCCGAGGACCAGAAAAGGGCCCCTGGGAACCCAAAAATGCCCCCAAGGAACCCAAAAATGGATCCCAAATAACCGAAAACGGCCCCAATGAACCCAAAACGGGGCGTGGGGACCCCAAAACGCCCTGAGGAACAGAAAAGGGCCCCGGGGAACCCAAAAATGGCCCCAAGGAACTGAAAATGGCCCCAAGGAACCCAAAAACGCCCCCGAGGACCAGAAAAGCGCCCCGGGGACCCCAAAAACGCCCCCAGGAACTGAAAATGGCCCCAAGGACCCCAAAATGGGGCCTGGGGACCCCAAAACGCCCCCGAGGACCCCCAAAACGGCCCCGGGGCCAGCTCAAGGGTCTCTCCCCACCCCTCGACCCCCCCCCCCCCGTGTGTCCCCCCCCCACCCCGGTACCGGGGGTCCGGCGGCGCTGGCTCCGTCGGGGCGCTGGGCGGTGGCGGCTGCGCTCCCGGACCGGCTCGACCGGCTCCCGCCGGCGCCGCGGGGGGGGGGACGGGTTGGGGCCCCCCAAACAGGGGGGGGGGGTAAAGGAGACCTGGGAGCCCCCCCCCTCGAGTCGCCGGGGTCAGAAATTTGGGGGGAGAAAAGGGGGAAACGGCGAAAGCGCGGGGGATGCCGGGACGGGACGGGGGCGGCCGCCGGCGGTTGGCGTCAGCGGGCGAGGCGTGACGTCACCGCGCGCCCGATGATGTCACCACGTCCCCGGCGACGTCACCGCGCGCCCGACGACGTCACCGTGCCCCCGACGACGTCGCCAACAAGGCCTAAACCACCCCAAAACGCCTCCGGCGCCCTTAAGGAGGCGAAACCCCCCCCCAAAAAAAGAGCCCGGCCCCACCGCGTGCCGGGCCTACCTGGACGCCCGCCGGAAAAAAATCCCTAAAAAATTTAAAAAAAAAGAAATGGCCAAAAAGGGATAAAACGGCCCAAAAGGGACGGCCTCGCACGGGATGGGACCCCCCCTCAGCCCCCCCCCCCCACGGTTTCCCTCCTCCCTCGGCAGCTGAAGGGAGCCGGGGAAGCAGCTTCGGCGCTTTAAATGTCAGCCAAATTTAGGTATTTTTGACGGTTTTTCCTTTTTTTAAAAAAAAGGAGTTAAAAAAAAAAAGAAAAACCACACCACGGCAGATCAAAGCCACGTGACGCGGCCGCTCCGCAGGAACGGGGGAAGACTCCCCGATTTTGGGGCTTTTTTTTTAGGGGGGGGGGGAAAGGACGGCGACGCCGAGGCGCCCGCGCGTTTTGGTGCCGAAAACGGGGGAAAAAAAGGGGAAAAAAATGATAAAAACCGGAGGTTCTCAGCACCGGCGGACCCCAAAGCGGAGACGCGCCCCCAAAAGGCGGCGCCCCCCCCCCCCGCCCCCTCCCCAGCTCGCTCCCAGCAGCAGAACCCATGAATAATCCCCCCCCCCCCCTTACATAACCCGCCGGAAAAAAGCAGAAATCCACCCAAAACGGCGAGCCCCCCAGGGGCGGGGGGGGGGCCCTGCTGTGTCCCCCCCCCAAAAAAAGACACCCGAGGGGTCCGGGGCAGCCCCCGCGGTGTCCCCGGTGTTGGGGACACGAGGACACGTGGGTGTCCCCCCCCCCCGGGGGGGTCGCATCCTTCCTGATGGTGTCCCCCAAAGGGGGGGTGTAGAAAATAGGGGTGCCCCCCCCAAAAGAAAACAGGACCCCCCTAAAAAAAACCAGGACCCCCCCCAAAAAAAAACAGGACCCCCCCCCAAAAAAACAGGACCCCCCCCCCAAAAAAAACAGGACCCCCCCCCCCCAAAAAAAAAAACAGGACCCCCCCCCCCAAAAAAAACAGGACCCCCCAAGAGGGGGACATGGGGACGGCACCGTGGGACACAGCCGCTGAGCCCCCCCCAAACACCAGGGGGTGTCGTGGCCCCCCCCTTAAAAAAAATCTCTCATAAGGGGTGGCATCGAGGTGACCCCCCCCCCCAAAAAAAAGAATCTCCCAAAAAGAAGAAACGGCCCCAAAACGGGGGTGTAAGCCGCCCCCCCCCCCATCAGCCACCCCCTCACCCCATATGGGGGGGGTCCCATGCCAAAACGCAGCCTGCGCCCCCCCCAAATGGACACCCATTTTTTTTGGGGGGGGGGCTCCAAACACCCCCCCCACCCCCATAACCCCCCACCCCCAGCAGGTTGGAGGGGGGTCGCAGCCCACCCCCGCGGGGAAGGGGTGGGCGCACGCCCCCACACGCAGGCACCGAGGTGGATTTTGGGGGGGGGGGGACACCGCAGCCCCCTCCCACGCGCCTCACAGCCCCCCGAAGCCGTAGCCCCCCCAAAAAGCTCAGCCCCCCCCTTCCCCTACAGCCCCCCATTACAGCCCCCCATTCCATCAGGGCCCCCGGGGGGGGGTCTGGATATGGCCCCCACGGGGGGCTCTGACCTAAAAGTGGGGGGGGCAGCTCCTGTCACAGCCCCCCCAAAAGCTGGGATCCTCTCAGAGCCCCCCAAATCCTTCCTTTTTCCCCCAATAAAGGCCCCAGCCCCCCCGCTAAAGACACCAGGACCCCCCAGCCCCCCCCAAAGGCCCCAGGACCCCCCAGCCCCCTCTTTCCCCCCGTTAAAGGGCTCAGGACCCCCCAGCCCCCTCTTTTCCCCCGTTAAAGGGCTCAGGACCCCCCCAGCCCCCCTTTTCCCCCCATTAAAGGCCCCAGGACCCCCCCACCCCCCCTTTCCCCCGTTAAAGGGCTCAGGACCCCCCAGCCCCCCCTTTTACAGGCGGTAAAGGGCTCAGGACCCTTTTGGGTCCCCTTTTCCCCTCGTTTTCCTCTCAAACCCCATTTTTCCCCTCAATAAAAGGCTCAGGACCCTCTCAGCCCCCTTTTCACCCCACTAAAGGGCTCAGGACCCTCTCAGCCCCCTTTTCCCTCGCTGAAGAGCTCAGAACCCTCTCAGCCCCCCCTTATCTTCATATCCATGGTCTCAGGACCCCCTCAGCCCCCCTTTTCCCTCAGTAAAGGGCTCAGGACCCCCCCCCCCTTTATCCCTCATTTGACAGCTCAGGACCCTCTCAGCCCCCTTTTTCCTCATATCCATGGGTTCAGGACCCTCTCAGCACCCCTTTCCCCTCTCTAAAGGGCTCAGGACCCTCTCAGCCCCCCTTTTCCTCATATCCATGGGTTCGGGACCCTCTCAGCACCCCTTTTCCCCTCATCCAAGTGCTCAGGACCCTCTCAGGCCCCCTTTTCCCTCGCTAAAGGGCTCAGGACCCTCTCAGCCCCCTCTTTTCCTCTCATCCAAGGGCTCAGGACCCCCTCAGGCCCCCCTTTTCCTACCGTTAAAGGCCCCAGGACCCCCTCAGCCCCCTTTTTCCTCATACCCATGGTTTCAGGACCCTCTCAGCCCCCCTTTTCCCCTCATCCAAGGGTTCAGGACCCCCTCAGGCCCCCCTTTTCCCCCTTTAAAGGCCCCAGGACCCTCTCAGCCCCCCTTTTCCCTCACTAAAGGGCTCAGGACCCCCCTTTTTCCCTCAGTAAAGGGCTCAGGACCCCCTTTTTCCCTCAGTAAAGGGCTCAGGACCCCCTTTTTCCCTCACCCAACGGCTCAGGACCCCCTCAGCCCCCCCTTCTCCCCCCACTAAAGCCCCCAACGCCCCCCCCCCCCCCCCAGAGCGACCCCTTCCCTTCCCCCAGCCCCAGCCCCAGCCCCTACCTGCTCCGCGTCCCTCTCGTTGACGGTGGGCAGAGGGCTGCGGCCGCTGCTCGACATGGCGGCCCCCCTTCCCCTGGCGACTATCGCGATAGGGCTCTCTGCGTGGGGGGGGGGGGGGGGGGCGATAGGGAGCCCCGGGCCGCTCTCAGGGGGCGGGGGGGGGCCAAGCCACCGGCATGGGGGAGGCCGGCGAGGGGCACGGCACAGGAGAAGGGGGGGGGAGCGGGGGCG
Organism: Anser cygnoides; assembly: GCF_040182565.1. Lineage (NCBI taxonomy): Eukaryota > Metazoa > Chordata > Aves > Anseriformes > Anatidae > Anser > Anser cygnoides. Next base: position 4,049,942 of record NC_089911.1, read on the forward strand.
CCTCCTCCGCCCGGCCCGGCCCGGCCCGGCCGCCGCCGCCTCACGCCCGCGCCTCCTCAGCGCCCAGCGGCTCCCAACATGGCCGCCGCCGCCGGCCCTCGGCCATTTCCGCCGCCGCGCCGGAAACACCCGACACGCCTCCCGCTCCGCTTCGGCTCTTTCCGGACGCCTTCGCTCCGGCGCCGCTTCCGAGCTTCGGGATTTTCCGGCGGCTCTCCGGAGACGCCCGATGTAAGGGCTCGGCTTCCCCGGGAGGCGGCGGAAAGAGCCGAAGCCGCGCTCGGCTGTTTCCGCCCAGGCGGGCGGAAAGGGCCGAAGCCCCGAGCGGAGCCGGAAACACCCGAACGGCCCCGCTAGGCCCTCGGGCGTTTCCGAGCCCCGACGGAAACAGCCGAGCGGAGCCGAAGCTGCTGGTGGCGACCCCGAGGAGAAGGGGGGGGGGGCGGGTTGGGGGAAGGGGGGGTTTTGGGAGGGGGGATTTGGGGAGGAGGGGGGAAGGGGGGGGACACCCCGGGGTGTTCCCCCCGATTTGGGGTTTCAGGAGGAGTTTGGGCCCCCGGCTGCTCCTGCAGGCTGTGGGAGGGGGACCAGGCCCACTGGGACCCCCTGGGTGGGGAGGAGGGGGGGCACTGGGAGCACTGGGAGGGGCGGGACACGGTTATGGGCCGGCCCTGAAGGGTGCGGAGCTCGAGACGGGGGCGGAGCCAGGAGGAGAAAAGCCACGCCCCCACCAGGGGTGGGCGTGGCATCGCACCGAAGCCACGCCCCCTTTGGTCCAAAGGGGCGGGGCCAGCTCGGGGCGCGGGGGGGGGGGCGGCGGCTGCTCGGGTGCCCCACGCGCCAGGGGACCCCGGGGGGATGCTGCGGGCTGGGGGGGGCTGCGGGGGGAGGGGAGCACCCCCCCCACCACCACCACCATGGGGCCCCCTCCCCAGATTTTGGCTTGGGGGGGGCTTTTTTAAAGAGGGACGAGCCGAGACCTGGCGGCACCTCATCGCCCCCCTCCTCCTGAAGCCCCCACTGCCGGAGGGGAGGCGATGGGGGGGGGGAGGGGAAAGGCGGCGTGCGGCCCCTTTAAATTTACCCAGGAGCCCTTAAAGGAGCCCCAGGGGCCCCACGGCAGCGTCCCCACCCCGGCCGGCCCCCGCCCGCCGCCGCCGCCGCCGCCCCGGGCCCCGCCATGGAGCCCCCGCAGCTGCTCCCGCAACCGGACCGCGCAGGTGAGCACCGACACGGCGGGGGGGGGGCAGGCAGTGCGGCCCCTTTAAGGAGCCCCCCCCCAAACAGAGGGGGGGGGGGGGCTGGGTCCCCCTTGGCGCACAATGGGAACGATGCTGGCCCTTTAAGGCGCCCCCTGGCCCTAGCGGCACCCCCGGCGCTTTGCCATCCCCTGGGCTCCTCTGGTGTGCCCCCGGCCCTTTAAGATGCCCCCGTCCTATTTGGGTGCCCCCCATCCCTGTAGGGTGCCCCCATCCCTTTCAGCTGCCCCTGTCCCTTTAAGGTGTCCCCCATCCCTTTAGGATGCCCCCCATCCCTTTAGGGTGCCCCCGACCCTTTAAGGTGCCCCCCGACCCTTTAGGGTGCTCCCATCCCTTTAGGGTGCCCCCATCCCTTTAAGTTGCCCCCCTCCCTTTAGGATGCCCCCCATCCCTTTGAGGTGCCCCCCATCCCTTTAGGGTGCCCCCATAGCTTTAAGACACCCCCATCCCCTTCAGCGGACCCTGTCCCTTTAAGACGCCCCCTTCCTCTTTCAGACGCCCCCTCCCCTTTAAGATGCCCCTCCCCTTCACCGCCCCCAGCCCCATTACCGTGCCCCTGCCCCTTTAAGGGCCCCTCCCCTTTTGGGCGCCCTGCCCCTTTTAAGTACCCCCACCCCTTTCCCAAGCCCCGCCCCTTGCAGTGCGCTGCCCCTTTAAGAGCCCCCTGGCCCTTTAAGAGCCTCCCCGGCCCTTTAAAAGGCCCCTGGCCCTTTAAGAGCCCTCGCACACCTTGCCCGTGCCGCCCCCCCCCCCCCGCTTTTGCCACCCCTCCCCCTTTAAGACCCTCACCCCTTTGACCCCCTTTGCCCCCCTGCTCTGGGATCCCCAAGACCCCCCCATCCCCAGCAGCCCCCAGACCCCCCCCCTATTTGTGCCCCCCATCCCCGAGGACCCCCACAGCCCCTCTCCATATGTGGGGCCCCCAGGATCCCCCCCATGCCCAGCAACCCCCATAGACCCCTCCATAGGCTCACCCCCCAAGCCCCTGCCATCCCTGCCGCCCCTATAACCCCGCCACCCCACAAATCCCCCCTAAAACCCCCTCCCTCCGTCTCCTGCCCCCCTCCCTGACCCCATAACCACCCCAACCCCCCCCCCCGCAGCCTCGCCGCCGGGCCCGGGGCCGCGGGGGGCGGCGGAGCGCGGACCACTGCGAGGCGCGGGCGTCGCGGCCGGGCCGCAGCCGCATCCCGGGTCGGGACCACCGGCGGTATTACCACGAGCGCTGGCGGGCCGAGTACCTGATGGAGTTCAACGCGGCGCGGCACGGGATGCTCTGCATGGTCTGCGGCAGCGCCCTCGCCACCCTCAAGCTCAGCACCATCAAGCGCCACATCCGCCAGAAGCACCCCTACTCCGGTGCCTGGGGGCCCCGCGAGAAGCAGCTCGTCCTCCGCTCCTGGGACGCCCACCTGGGACCCCCCGCTCACCCCGACGGGGGGCCCGGCGGCGGCCGCGGGCCAGGTACAGCTGCTGGGGAGGGTGCCCATGTCTGGGGGTCCTTCATGTGGGGGTCCCCTTTTAGCTGCCCCGTTGCCCCTTTAAGGTGGGACCCCTTTAACGTGGGACCCGCTATAGGACTCCATTGCCCCTTTAACTTGGGAGCCCTTTAAGGTGGGGCCCACCATTTCTACCCCATTGCCCCTTTAAGGTGGGACCCCTTTAAGGTTGGACCCCATTAAGGTGGGACCCACCATTCCTGCCCCATTGCCCCTTTAAGGTGGGAACCCTTTAAAGTGGGACCCACCATTGCTACCCCATTGCCCCTTTAACGTGGGACCCCCTTACTGTGGGACCCACCATAGCTGCCCCATTGCCCCTTTAACCTGGGACCCCCTTACTGTGGGACCCACCATAGCTGCCCCATTGCCCCTTTAAGCTGAGCCATTGCCCCCTTAAATATGCCCCCCCCGAGGGCCCTGACTCCTTTAAGCCAGGCCGTGCCCCCTTTTTGTGGGCCCCGCCCGCTCCCCGTTGAGCCCCGCCCCCTTTAAATTGCCCGGTGCCCCTTTAAGACAAGCCACGCCCCGAGGCTCGCCCACCACGCCCAGCTGCGCAGACCACGCCCACTTTTCCCAGCCACGCCTCGCCGAAGCCCCGCCCCCGAGGCAGACTGGGTTAAGCCCCGCCCCCCAGCGCTGGGTCTCCCCCTATGGGCCCCGCCCCGGCTGTTTGGCCCCGCCCCCTTTCCCATTTGGCTCCGCCCACGAGGGGCGGTCCCGCCACAGGCTCCGCCCCCAGCCTGTGTCCCCCTGGGCTCTCCCAGCCCTGCTGCCCCCGAGCCAACGTCCCCGGGGGTCCCCAAGGTGTCCCCGGGGGGGTCCCCAAATTGTCCCCATTGCCTCCAGCCCGTGTCCCCGGGGGGTCCCCAGGGGTCCCCAGGGGTCCCCAAGGTGCCCCCCATGTCCCCAAAGTGCCCCCAAGGTGCCCCCATTGCCCCCGACCCACGTCCCCATGTCCCCGAGGTGCCCCCCATGTCCCCAAGGTGCCCCCCATGTCCCCAGGGTGTCCCCAAGGTATCCCCATTGCCCCCAGCCCATGTCCCCAGGTCCCCAGTTTGCCCCCACATCCCCGAGGTGTCCCCAGGGTGACCCCAAGGTGTCCCCATTGCCCCCAACCCATGTCCCCAGGGTGTCCCCAAGGTGTCCCCAAGGTGTCCCCCATGTCCCCAGGGTGTCCCCAAGGTGTCCCCAAGGTGTCCCCAAGGTGTCCCCCATGTCCCCAGGGTGTCCCCAGGGTGTCCCCAAGGTGCCCCCATATGTCCCCAGGGTGTCCCCAAGGTGTCCCCATTGCCCCCAGCCCATGTCCCTATGCCGCCCCCCATGTCCCCAGGGTGTCCCCAAGGTGCCCCCAAGGTGCCCCCCATGTCCCCAGGGTGTCCCCAAGGTGTCCCCAAGGTGTCCCCATTGCCCCCAGCCCATGTCCCCATGCCGCCCCCCATGTCCTCAGGGTGTCCCCAAGGTGTCCCCAAGGTGCCCCCATGTCCCCAGGGTGTCCCCAAGGTGTCCCCATTGCCCCCAGCCCATGTCCCCAAGGCGCCTCCCATGTCCCTGAGGTGCCCCCAACGTGCCCCCATTGCCCCCAGCCCATATCCCCCCGTCCCCAAAATGTCCCCAAGGCGTCCCCGCTGCCCCCAACCCATTCCCCCACGGTGCCCCCCCCCCATGTCCCCAACGCCCCCCCACCCCTTCCCCCCTCCTAACACCCCCCTCTCCCCCCTCCCCCCTCCCCCCCCCGCAGGCTGCCCACCCCCCGCCGCCACCGCCACGGCCGTCCCCGTGGCCCCCCGTCCCCACGGGGCCGCAAGGGGCCGGGGGGGCCGGGGGGGGACTCGCTGCGGGGGTGGCTGCGGGCAGAGCTGCTGCTGGACCTGGAGGCGGGGGGCAGCCGCCTGCGCTGCCTCCTCTGCGCCCGCGCCCTGCCCTCGCTGCACCTCGGGGACATCCGGCGGCACGCGCTGGCCGCGCACCCCGCGTCCCTCGCCCTGGGCCCCGCCGAGCGCGGGCGCTGCTGCGGGCCTGCGGGGACGAGGAGGAGGAGGAGGAGGAGGAGGAAGAGGAGGAGGAGGAGGAAGAGGAGGAGGAGGAGGAGGAGGAGGAAGAGCGTGGTGGCGGCGGTGGTGGTGGTGAGGCGGCGGGGAGTGACGGCCCGAGGGACGGAGAGGAGGAGGATGGTGAGATGGGGGGGGGGGGCATGGGGACGATGGGGGTGATGGGGACAATGGGGACATGGGGGTGATGGGGGTGATGGGGACAATGGGGACATGGGGACAATGGGGACGTTGAGGACATGGGGGTGATGGGGACATGGGGGTATGGGGACAATGGGGACATGGGGACAATGGGGACATGGGGGTGATGGGGACAATGGGGACATGGGGACAATGGGGACATGGGGGTGATGGGGACAATGGGGACATGGGGACAATGGGGACATGGGGGTGATGGGGACAATGGGGACATGGGGGTGATGGGGAGAATGGGGACATGGGGGTGATGGGGACAATGGGGACATGGGGGTGATGGGGACAGGGGGACGATGGGGATATGGGGACGATGGGGACATGGGGACGATGGGGACATGGGAGGTGATGGGGACATGGGGGTGATGGGGACAATGGGGACATGGGAGGTGACAGGGACAGGGGGATATGGGGGGTGATGAGGATGCTGGAGACATGGGGGCAGTGGGGACATTGGGGACATGGGGTCAAGGGGGACACGGGGGTGATGGGGACAATAGGGAGGGTGTGGGGACATGGGGGTGCTGGGGACGATGGGGACATGGGGGGTGATGGGGACACGAGGAGGGTGTGGGGACATGGCGGTGACGGGGACAATGGGGACATGGGGGTGGTGGGGACATGGGGACATGGGGACAATGGGACTTGGGGACTTGGCCCAGGCATGGGGGCGCTGGGGACATGGGGTGACCAAGGGGACGCTGGGGGGGGGGGGCGCTGGGGACTTGGGGTGGCCGTGGGGACACCGTGGGGACGCTGGGGGGGGGGCACACGAGCGGGTCCCCAGCTGGGGACAGGACAAGGGACCCGTCTGTCCCCCCCCCCCCGCAGCCCCAGCGCCCCCCAGCCCCGCCGAGGAGGAGGAGGAGGAGGAGGCCGAGGCCGAAGCAGCGGGGGCGGGGGGCCCCCCGGGGGCTGTGGCACAGGCGGGGGGGACGCGGGGGTCACCCCCCCCGCAGGGCCCCCCTGACCCCCCTGCACCACCTGAGCCGTGAATGTGGGGGGGACGTGGGGACAGAGGGGACATTTTGGGGGTCCCCCCCCCAGGTGTCCCTGGTCCCCTGTGGGTCCCCTCACGGTGTCACCGGTCCCCAGGGGGTCCCCTACTGGGGTCACCAGTCCCCAGGGGGTCCCTTACTGGTGTCACTGGTCCCCAGGGGGTCCCCAACTGGTGTCACCGGTCCCCAGGGGGTCCCCTTGCGGTGTCACCGGTCCCCAGGGGGTCCCCAGGGGTCCCCTACTGGTGTCACCGGTCCCCAGGGGGCCCCCAACTGGCGTCACCGGTCCCCAGGGGTTCCCCAGGGGGTCCCCAACTGGTGTCACCAGTCCCCAGGGGGTCCCCTCGTGGTGTCACCGGTCCCCAGGGGGTCCCCAGGGGGTCCCCAACTGGTGTCACCGGTCCCCAAGGGGTCCCCAACTGGTGTCACCAGTCCCCAGGGGGTCCCCAACTGGTGTCACCAGTCCCCAGGGGGTCCCCACTGGGTCCCCTACTGGGGTCACCAGTCCCCAGGGGTCCCCTCGCAGTGTCACCAGTCCCCAGGGGGTCCCCTACTGGTGTCACCAGTCCCCAGGGGGTCCCCAGTGGGTCCCCAACCGGTGTCACCAGTCCCCAGGGGGTCCCCTCAGGTCCCCAGGGGTCCCCCCGCGGTGCCACCAGCCCCCAGAGGGTCCCCTCCATGGTGCCACCGGTCCCCAACCGCCCCCCGTCCCCCCGCGCCATCACCAGTCCCCTCCGTGTCCCCCAAAAGCCCCCCCCCGCGGTGCCACCCTATTTATGCGCCCCCCCCTCCCCGCACCCCGTTTTTGTTTTTTTACGCCCCGTTTTGTACGCGAATCCCCTCAATAAACCCTCGATAAGGCCCTGGGGAGCGGCAGATGGGGGGGGGACACACGTCTGGGGGGGGACACATGGCGCGGGGGGGACATTTGGCCTGGGGGGGGATATTTGATATTTGGCCTGGGGGGGGGCACGCACCAAGGAAAGGGGTCGGAGGCGTCCGTCCGTCGCGGTGTTTTATTGAGCCCCCCCCCACGCCAAGACCGGCTCACGTCACCGGGGGGGGGGGGACACACGACACGCCATTTGGGGGGGGGGGGGGGGGCACCCCCCGGGTGCCCGTTTTTTTTGGGGGGGCGCACAGAGCTGACAGCGGGGGTCACACACAGACACGGAGCCTTTTTTTTGGGGGGGGGGGGGGGCATGGGGGGGGGGGGTTGAGCCCCCCCCCCGCACACACCGGGCGTGGTGGGGGTGCCCCCCCCAATTTACAGCAGTTACAGACATTTCACCTCGTTAACGTTAAAAAAAATTAACCGGGGGGGGGGGGGGGAACGAGCGGGGGACGGGGGGAGCCCCCCCAGGTGGAGTGGAGGAAGGGGGGGGGCTGGGTTTTTACCCCCCCCCAAAAAAAAAAAAAGGGGAGGCCAAGTCCAAGGCTGGGGTGGAAGGGACAGACGGACGCCGCCCCGAGACGGCCGGGGGGTCGTGGGTGGCGAGGGGGGCACCCCGATATTCCCCCCCGAGTTCTGGGTTTATTCCGGCTTCTTCTTGGCCATGCCCGGGACCTTCGCTTGGACCCTGCGGGGAGAGGAGAGACGGCGCGGTGATGGGGGGGGGGGGCACACGGGGGGGTCCTGGTGACATGGGGGGGGGGTCACACGGTGACGAGGGGGGTCACGGTGACAAGGGGGGTCACACAGTGACCTGGGGGGGCCACGGTGACCTGGGGGGGGTCACACGGTGAAAAGGGGTCATGGTGACAAGGGGGTCACACAGTGACCTGGGAGGGTCATGGTGACAAGGGGGAGTCACACGGTGACAAGGGGGTGTCATGGTGACCCGGGGGTCACAGTGACCCAGGGGGGTCACACGGTGACAAGGGGGGTCCCAGTGACAAGGGGGGTCACATGGTGACCCGGGGCGGTCACACAGTGACAAGGGGGGGGTCACACGGTGACCCGGGGGTCACAGTGACCCGGGGAGGGCACACAGTGAAAAGGGGGGTCACAGTCACCCGGGGGGGTCCCGGTGACAAGGGGGGTCCCGGTGACATGGGGGGGTCCCGGTGACAAGGGGGTGTCACACGGTGACAAGGGGGGGGGCCACGGTGACAAGGGGGTCACACAGCGACCTTGGGGGTCACGGTGACAAGGGGGGGTCACAGGGTGACCCAGGGTGGGGGCACACGGTGACAGGGGGTCCCAGTGACACGGGGGGTCATGGTGACAAGGGGGTCACACGGTGACACAGGGGGTGTCACGGTGACCCGGGGGTCACACGGTGACAAGGGGGCCACGGTGACACAGGGGGGTCACACAGTGACCTGGGGGGTCACGGTGACACAGGGGGGTCATGGTGACACTTGGGGGTCATGGTGACAAGGGGGGGGTCACGCGCATCTGGGGGTCACACAGTGACAAGGGGGTCCCAGTGACATTGGGAGGGGGTCACATAGTGACCTCTAGGGGTCCCAGTGACATGGGGGTCACGGTGACCTGGGGGGGGGTCACACGGTGACAAGGGGGTCCCAGTGACACGGGGGGGGGTCACACAGTGACCTGGGGGTCCTGGTGACAAGGGGGTCCCGGTGACACGGGGGGGGTTACACAGTGACCTGGGGGGCCACGGTGAGCTGGGGGGGTCACACGGTGACAAGGGGGGCCACAGTGACAAGGGGGGGTCACACGGTGACAAGGGGGGCCACGGTGACCCGGGGGGTCACACGGTGACAAGGGGGGCCACGGTGACACAGGGGGTCACGGTGACACAGGGGGTCACACAGTGACCTGGGGGGCCACGGTGACCTGGGGGGTCATGGTGACAAGGGGGGGTCACGTGGTGACACGGGGGAGTCCCGGTGACAAGGGGGGGTCCCGGTGACCCGGGGGGTCCCGGTGCCACTCACTTCGCGACGAGGGACCTGGTCTGCTCGCGGGCCATGTTCACGTAGTGGTCGATCTGCGCCTGGGGGGGGACACACAACAAAACGGGGGGGTCAGGGGGTCCCCGATTCCGCCCCCCATCCCATTGCGTGTGGGGGGGATCCCCGGTGCCCCCCCCCCAGCAACATTTTGGGGTGCTCACCTTGTACTTCTCGTAGACGGGCGGGACGGTGAAGGCGAGCAGGTCGGCTTGGGGGGGGGGGATAAAAAGGGGTCAGCGCCCGCCCCGGGGGGGGGGCACAGCCCCCTAACGAGGCTCAGCTCGTTAATTTGGGGGGGGAACCCCCATTATTTTTTTTTTTGGGGGGGGGATTTACCGAGGATGAGGAGGGTGATGCCGTTGAAGACGGCTCCCACGTAGGTCAGGAGCCACATGGCCACGGCCAGCTGGGGGGGGGGGGGGTGACATCGTGGGGGGGTATTTTTGGGGTTGGGGGGGTTATTTTTTTTTTGGGGGGGGGGTATTTTTTGAAAGGGGGGGCTTCACCTTCAGGGAATCCACCAGGTCCTCGACCAGGAAGAGGCGGAGGAGGAGCCGCAGGGCGCGGTTGACGTGGACCATGGCGGCGGCGGCGTGGCTCTGGAAGGCCTCGGGGGACAGCGCCACGTCCAGCTCCAGGTAGGCCCTGGGGGGGGGACACGGGGGGGGACACGGCGGGGGGGGGGGACACGGAGAGAGGGGGGTGTGGGGGACATGGGGACGCGGGGTGGGGCGGGGGGGGCACGCCGATGTGGGGGGAGTCCCTGAACGACCTCCCCCCTCTCTCTTCCCTGGGGGGGGGGGCTGGGGGTGGCAGCGATGGGTGCGGGGGGGGGCTGTCCCTATGGGTGCCACCAGCAGCCCCCTATGGGTCCCGTCACCACCCCATGGGTCCTGTCACCGCCCTATAGGCCCCACCACCACCCTACGGGTCCCACTGTCACCCTATGGGTCCCACCCCCACCCTATGGGTCCCGTCACCACCCTATAGGTGCCACCACCCCCTACGGGTCCCACCACCATCCTATGGGTCCCACCATGACCCTACAGATCCCACCACCACCCTACGGATCCCGTCACCCCCTATGAGTCCTGTCAACCCCCTATGGGTCCCACCACCACCCTATAGATCCCACCACCCCCCTATGGGTCCCGTCACCACCCTATAGCTCCCACCACCACCCTACAGATCCCAACACCACCCTACAGATCCCACCATGACCCTACAGATCCCACCACCCCCCTATAGGTCCCACCACCACCCTATAGAACCAACCACCACCCTATAGATCCCACCACCACCCTATAGGTCTCACCAGCACCCTATGGGTCCCGTCACCCTCCTATAGATCCCACCACCCCCCTATGGGTCCCATCACCCTCCTATGCGTCCCACCACCCCCCTATGGGTCCCACCACGACCCTATAGATCCCACCACCACCCTATGGGTCCCGTCACCCCTATGGGTCCCATCACCACCCTATGGGTCCCGTCACCTCCCTATGGGTCCCATCACCCTCCTATGGGTCCCACCACCCTACAGATCCCACCACCACCCTATAGCTCCCACCACCACCCTACAGATCCCACCATGATCCTAAAGATCCCACCACTCCCCTATGGGTCCCACCACCACCCTATGAGTCCCATCACCCCCTATGGGTCCTGTCACCTTCCTACGGGTCCCACCACCACCCTACGCATCCAACCACCCTCCCTATGGGCTCTATGGGTCCCACCACCACCCTATGGGTCCCACCATTACCCTACAGATCCCACCACCCCCTACGGGTCCCATCACCCCCCTACGTGTCCCACCACCACCCTATAGATCCCACCACCACCTCTATGGGTCCCACCACCACCCTACGGGTCCCGTCACCCTCCTATGGGTACCACCACCCTCCTATGGGTCCCACCACCACCCTATGGGTCCCGTCACCACCCTATAGCTCCCACCACCACCCTATAGATCCCACCACCCCCCTACGTGTCCCACCACCCCCCTATGGGTCCCACCACCCCCTACGGGTCCCACCACCACCCTACGCACCCAACCACCGCCCCTATGGCCTCTACGGGTCCCCCCACCCTCCTATGGCCCTCCCCACCCCCCACCCCCTCCCCTCCTCCCCCCCACCCTCCTACGGCCCCCCCCCCACCCTCCTATGGGCCCCCCACCCCCACGTGTCCCCCCCCCCGTCGCCCACCTGAAGGGGTGCCCCTCGTCGGCCTTCCGCAGGGCGGCGAGGACGGCGCGGTAGACGCGGTAGCCGAGGTGCCGCAGAGCAGGGCCAGGGCGGCGTGCGCCGCCACGCTCACCGCGCTGCACGCCGCCAGCGCCAGCAGCAGCGCCAGGCTGCCCCCGAACAGCGCCCCGCTGCGCCGCGCGTCCCGCCACAGCACCAGGTCCCGCGCTGCCGGGGGGGGGGACACGGGGGGGGGTCACGGGGGGGACAGGGGCACGAAACCCGCGACCCCCCCCCATGCCCTCCTGTGGCCCCTGTTTTGGCCATGAGTCTTTCAGCCATTCATTAAGGCTAGCAGTAATTAGTAGGGGGGGCATCATTGGTTATTTGGGGGGGGGGCACATCGATGTGTTATTTGGGGGGGGGGGCACATCCGTGGGTTATTTGGGGGGGGGCACACCGGCGAAGCTGTCAGTGAGGGGGCCGTGTTCTCCCCCCCCCCAACCCCATTCGGCCCCAAAAAGTGGTTTTTTTCCCCCAAAAAATGAGGCAGAGGAGGTGAGAGATGGGGGAGGGTGAGATATCTTTTTGGGGGGGGGGTGAGATTTTTTGGGGGGGGGCGGAGATTTTTTTGGGGGGGGATTTGGGGGGGGGGGGCATTTTGGGGGTGGCTGCCCCCGAACAGCGCCCCGCTGCGCCGCGCGTCCCGCCACAGCACCAGGTCCCGCGCTGCGGGGGGGACACCGGGGGGTCACGGGGGGGACAGGGGCACGAAACCGCGACCCCCCCCCCTCCGCCCTCCTGTGGCCCCCGGTTCAACCACGAGTCTTTCAGCCCTTCGTTAAGGCAATGGGTAATTAGTTGGGGGGGGGGCATCAATTTGTTATTTGGGGGGGGGACATCAACGTGTCATGGGGGGACATCGATCTGTTTTGGGGGGGGCACATCCGTGGGTTATTTGGGGGGGGGCACATCGGCGAAGCTGTCAGTGAGGGGGCCGTGTTCTCCCCCCGCCCCGACCCCATTCGGCCCCAAAAAGTGCGTTTTTTTCCCCCAAAAAAATTGAGGCAGAGGAGGTGACCCCCTCTGGGGGGGCTGGAGAGATGGGGGGGGGGAGATTTTGGGGTGGGGGGGATTTTGGGGCTGGGGCAAATATTTTGGGGCTGGGGGTGCTATTTTGGGGGCGATATTTCATGGGGGGTAAGATTTTGGGGGTGGGGGCAATATTTTGGGGGTGAGAAATATTTATGGGGTGGGGGGGTATTTTGGGGTGGGGGCGAGATTTTGGGGGCAATATTTTGGGGTGGGGGCAAGATTTTGGAGGGCAAGATTTTGGGGTGGGGGCAAAATTTTGGGGTCGGGGGCGATATTTCGGGGACAAGCGCGGTATTTTGGGAACGACACAATATTTTGGGGGCGATATTTTTTTTTTTTTTGGGGGGGGGGGGGGGGCGGCGTTACCTGCGAGGGGCGGCAGCAGCAGGCGGGCTGGGGGGCCGCAGGGGGGGCTCCTCGGTCACCCCCCGCAGCCGCTCCGGCTCTGCCTCGGGGAGCCGGGGGGCGGCGATTTTGGGGCCCCCGGGGCGGCGATTTCAGGCGGGGGGGGGGCAGATTTCGGCGGCGAGGGGGGGGGCGACGACTCGCGGCGGCGGCGAGGAGGAGGATTTTGGGGGGGGGGGGAGGCCCCCGCCGACGTCGTCTTCGATAACGGTGGCGTCGGAGTCTCCGGAGCTGTCGGCGTCGCCGAGGGGGGGGCGCCGGCGTCGCGGGGGGGTCCCGTCGTCGAGGGGGGTTCCCGTCGCGGGGGGGGTCCCGTCGTCGCGGGGGGGTCCCGTCGTCGCGGGGGGGGCCCCTTGGCCCCGTTCCACCCAGTCCCAGCTGAGCATCTCGCTGGTGAAGCTGCGCATCTCCCGCACGCATTTGGAAACCTCCTCCAGCGTCGTCCGGGCTTTGGTCCCGCTCATACTGGTCATACTGGTCATACTGGGGATGCTGGGGGTACTGGTGCCGCGGGGGGCTTGGCTGGGAAGTCGCAGACGCGGTCCTCGGGGATCTGGCTGAGCGCCCCCGCTCGCCCAGCGCCGCCGCGTACTCGCGCTCCGGCACCAGCTCGAAGGGGGACCCGGGGAGTCCTTGGGGGGCTCCCCCCGCCGCCCCCCCGAGGAGGAGGAGGAGGAGAGGGGGACGAAGGCTTCCCACGACGAAGGTTTGGGGGCGCTCCCCTGGGCGGCCCCCGAAATGGCTGGAATTTGGGGGGGGCGGCACTTAGGGCGCGGTTAGGACAAGCGGCATGCGGGGGGGGGGCGAACCCCCAAATCCCCCCCCAAATTCACCCCCCAAAATTCACCCCCCCCCCCAAAATTCACCTCCCCCCAGGGCAGCATTTTGGGGGGACCCCCCAGGGCAGCTTTTTGGGGACCCCCCCCAGGGCAGCTTTTTGGGGAACCCCCCCAGAGCAGCGTTTTGGGGGCCCCCCAGGGCAGCTTTTGGGGGGGACCCCCCCTAAAAAAAAATAACAGACCCCAACATCAGCGCAGCCATGCGAGCGGACAACGCGGGGCTGAGGGGGGGGGCAAAGCTGCAGCGGTTTCGGCGCCGTCTTCGTTTCGGGGCTAAAACGCCCGGATTGGGTCAGAAGCGAGGAAGCCCGGTTGCCAGGGCAGGATGCGGCCCCAAAAGCGGGGTTTTTTTGCGTGGTTTTGGGTTTTTTGACCATTTTGTTTATTTGTTTTTAACATTTTTCACCATCCGAGCCCCCCCCCCCAGCGGAGAGTTTTGGGTCAAGAACGAGCGGTTTTGGGTCAAGAACGAGCGGTTTTGGGGCTCGGCGAGGTTTCGGGGGCGTCGTCCCCGGTCGGCGGGGTGCGGCCGTTTGTCCCCCCCCCCCCGCGACGGACGGACAGACGGACGGACGGGGGGGGCGTGCAAAGCAAGGAGGGGGGGGGCGGCAGCAGCAAGGCACAGCAGCGGCGAAGCTCCGAAACGGGCAGGTTTTGGTTAAAAAAGAGAGCGAGGAGCGGAAGAAAAACGTCTATTTTTTGTCATTTCTGGAAAAAAGGAGGAACCCCGCACGTCCCCGCCCCCCCCCCGAGCTCTGAGCGCCGTGGGGGGGGCGCCCCGTGTTTGGGGACCCCCAACGGTCCCAACGTCCTCAACCCCCCCCCCGTTAATAAAAATTTAACGTTTTTCTTCCGCAAAAAGAGGCAGAAAAGGAGAAACTTGCCTGGTGAAGCCGCAAAGAGAGAGACAGGCTGGGAGGAGGAAACAAGGGGATCTGCAAGAAAATACACACGGTGAGAAACCCCAAAAGCGCCCCAAATTTAGCTGCCCCCCCCACCCCCCCACCGGGGTTGGCACCGCATGGGGGGGGTCCCCAAAAAGGGGGAGGGGGGTCACCGTGAGGGCGCGACGGACGCGGCTGCGGCACGGAAAGGGTTAATCGCGGCGCCAAAGCCCCCCGGTTTCGTTTTGGGGCGAATCCGCCCGGATTTGGGGCAGGAAGGACCTCACGGGGAGGGGGACGCGCCCTGTCCCCCCCCCTCACACACCCCCTTTTTGGGGCCGGTCCCCGCTTCGGGGCACGGCGCTTCCCGGGCCTTCCTCCTCCTCCTCCTCCTCTTCCTCGGCCGTTTTGGGGTCCGGTGCCCGTTTTGGGGGCTGCCCCCCCAATCTTCCTCTTCCTCGTTTTGGGGTCTGCTCCCCACCTTCCTCCTCCTCCTCCTCCTTCCTCTTCCTCCTCCTCCTCCTCTTCCTCAGGCCTTTTGGGGTCCGGCCCCGTATCAGGGCACGGCAGCCACGGCCTTCCTCCTCCTCCTCCAACGATTTTGGGGTCCGGTCCCCGTATCGGGGTTCAGCGCCGCCCCCCAATTCCTCCTCCTCCTCCTCGGGTGTCCATTTTGGGGTCTGGTCCCCATATCGGGGTACAGCGTTGCCCCCAAATTCCTCCTCCTTGGGTCCCATTTTGGGGTCCGGTCCCCGTATCGGGGTTCAGCGCCGCCCCCAATTCCTCCTCCTCTTCCTCGGGTACCATTTTGGGGTCTCGCCCCCATATCGGGGTACAGCGCTGTCCCCAAATTCTCCCTCCTCCTCCTCGGGTACCATTTTGGGGTCCTCTCCCCAATATCGGGGTACAGCGCTGTCCCCAAATTCTTCCTCTTCATCGGCGTCCGTTTTAGGGTCCTGTCCCCATATCGGGGTTCAGCGCCGCCCCCAAATCCTCCTCCTCTTCCTCAGGTGCCATTTTGGGGTCTGGTCCCTGTATTGGGGTACAGCATTGCCCCCAAATTCCTCCTCCTCCTCCTCGGTGTACCATTTTGGGGTCTCACCCCCATATCGGGGTACAACGTTGCCCCCAAATTCTTCCTCCTCTTCCTCAGGTGCCGTTTTGGGGTCCTGTCCCCATATCGGGGTTCAGCGCCACCCCCAAATCCTCCTCCTCTTCCTCGGGTACCATTTTGGGGTCCAGTCCCCATATCAGGGTACGGCGCTGTCCCCAAATTCTTCCTCCTCCTCCTCGGGGTCCATTTCGGGGTCCTGTCCCCAATATCGGGGTACAGCGCTGTCCCCAAATTCTTCCTTCTCCTCCTTGGTGTCTGTTTTGGGGTCTCGCCCCCATATCGGGGTTCAGCGCCGCCCCCAAATCCTCCTCCTCTTCCTCGGGTACCATTTTGGGGTCTGGTCCCTGTATCGGGGTACAACGTTGCCCCCAAATTCCTCCTCCTCCTCCCTGGGTACCATTTTGGGGTCCGGTCCCCGTATCGGGGTTCAGCGCCGCCCCCAAATCCTCCTCCTCCTCCTCTTCGGTGTCCATTTTGGGGTCTGGTCCCCATATCGGGGTACAACGTTGCCCCCAAATTCTTCCTCCCCTTCCGTGTCCGTTTTGGGGTCCTGTCCCCATATCGGGGTTCAGCGCCACCCCCAAATCCTCATCCTCCTCCTCGGGTACCATTTTGGGGTCTGGTCCCCATATTGGGGTACAGCGTTGCCCCCAAATTCCTCCTCCTCTTCCGTGTCCGTTTTGGGGTCCTGTCCCCGTATCGGGGTTCAGCGCCGCCCCCAATTCCTCCTCCTCGGGTACCATTTTGGGGTCCTGTCCCCAATATCGGGGTACAGCGCTGTCCCCAAATTCTTCCTCTTCATCGGCGTCCGTTTTAGGGTCCGGTCCTCATATCGGGGTACAGCGCTGTCCGCAAATTCCTCCTCCTCCTCCTCGGGGTCCATTTCGGGGTCCTGTCCCCATATCGGGGTTCAGCGCCGCCCCCAAATCCTCTTCCTCCTCCCCGCAGCCATTTTGGGGTCCTGCCCCCATATTGGGGTGCGGCGCCACCCCCAAATCATCCTCCTTTTCCTCGGGTGCCATTTTGGGGTCTCGCCCCCATATCGGGGTTCAGCGCCGCCCCCAAATCCTCCCCGCCGCCCCCAGCCCATGCCGAGGAGGGCAAAAACGACCTCATTTTGCCCCAAAACCCCGGTTTTTTACACGGGTTTCCCCCTTTTCGGGGTGACCCCGGGCGGGATTGCGTCACAGCCAGCTGGGTGACGCAGCCGGGGTTGGTTTTTTGGGGGAAAAGAATGGGATTTAGGGTGCTGCGAGGGGCTGGGGGGAGAGCCCCCACGAGGGATCTGCTGGGAGAAATTGGGGGAAAAAGGAGCGATTTGGACATTTTCCCCGCTCCTGATGCTGACGGGGGGACAGCAGGGGGGCAGCCACCTCTGCCAGGGTCGTTTTTTGGGGGAAAAGAATGGGATTTAGGGTGCTGTGAGGGGCTGGGGGGGAGAGCCCCCCACGAGGGATGTGCTGGGAGAAATTGGGGGAAAAAGGAGCGATGGACATTTTCCCCGCTCCTGATGCTGGAAGGGGGCGGTCATCACTGCCAGGGTCGTTTTTTGGCGGAAAATAATGGGATTTGGGGTGCTGTGTGGTGCTGGAGGGAGAGCCCCCACAAGGGATCTGGTGGGAGAATTTGGGGAAAAAGGAGCGATTTGGACATTTTCCCCACTCCTAATGCTGGGAGGGGGACAGCAGGGGGCGGCCACCTCTGCCAGGGTCATTTTTGGGGGAAAAGAATGGGATTTGGGGTGTTGTGAGGGGCTGGGGGGGGAGAGCCCCCACAGGGGATCTGGTGGGAGAATTGGGGGAAAAAGGAGTGATTTGGACATTTTCCCCGCTCCTGATGCTGACGGGGGACAGCAGGGGCGGCTACCTCTGCCAGGGTCATTTTTTGGGGGAAAAGAATGGGATTTGGGGTGTTGTGAGGGGCTGGGGGGGGAGAGCCCCCCCACAGGGGGATCTGCTGGGAGAATTGGGGGAAAAGGAGTGATTTGGACATTTTCCCCGCTCCTGATGCTGACGGGGGGACAGCAGGGGGGCGGCCACCTCTGCCAGGGTCATTTTTTGGGGGAAAAGAATGGGATTTAGGGTGCTGTGAGGAAGAAGAGCCCCCCACGAGGGATCTGCTGGGAGAAATTGGGGGAAAAAGGAGCGATTTGGACATTTTCCCTGCTCCTGATGCTGACGGGGGACAGCAGGGGGCGGCCACCTCTGCCATGGCCGTTTTTAGGGAAAAAAACGGGATTTAGGGTGCTGTGAGGAGGAAGAGCCCCCCCACGAGGGATCTGCTGGGAGAAACTGGGGGAAAAAGGAGCGATTTGGACATTTTCCCTGCTCCTGATGCTGGGAGGGGGACAGCAGGGGGCGGCCACCTCTGCCATGGCCGTTTTGGGGGAAAAGAACGGGATTTAGGGTGCTGTGAGGGGCTAGGGGGGAGGGAGAGCCCCCCACGAGGGATCTGCTGGGAGAAATTGGGGGAAAAAAGGAGCGATTTGGCCATTTTCCCCGCTCCTGATACCGGGAACGGGGCGGCCACGCGCTGGGATCCGGGGGGGGGGGGGATTCCCTGCCCCCGGCGCCCCCGGGATCCCTTTTGTGCTGTTTTTCCCCCATTTCCACCCCCCCCCCCCAGCCACGCGCCCGGCAGCATCTGCAGTGCGTCGCCGCCGGGGACAATGGCAGCGCCCGGCGCCTCTTTGTCCCCTTCTGTCCCCCCCCAGCCAGGGGGACACGGGGGGGGCACCCGGACACCCCCACAGTGTGGGGGGGGGGGGCTCGGGTTCGCCCCCTTCGCTCCCCCCCCAAATCCGTGCCCCAAAGGACGGCGTTGCCATCGCTACGAGCCTAAACCTCAGCTCTGAGGCCCCAAAAATAACCTCCCCCCCCCCCCCCCAAAAAGCACCCCAAATCCCCTCGTTCCCCCCCCCGGCTGCACCCCAAAGGCGCAGCGGGGCCCCAAAAGCCCCAAATCCCACAGGTGAGCCCCCCCCAAAAGCTTCGTCCCCTTCCTCTGAGCCCCCCCACCCCCCAAAGCCTCATCCCCCTCGTTTGACCCCCCAAACCCGCTGCCTGCACCCCAAAAGGCCCCCAGCACGGCCCCAAAGGGCTCGCCCTCCTCCCCTGCACCCCAAACCCCACGTTTACACCCCAAAACCACCTCAGCCCACCCATCCACGCCCCAAAAGGCCTCGTCATTCTTTATCGGGGCCCCCAAAAGGCCTCGACCGCACCCCAAATCCCCCATCTTTGCCCCCCAAAAAGGCCCCATCTACCTCACAGGAGCCCCAAAAGGCCTCGTTCTCCTCACCTGCACCCCAAATCCCACATTTATACCCCTAAATGCTTCCTCCCCATCCGTCTACACCCCAAAAAGGCCTCATTCCCCTATATAGGGGTCCCAAAAGGCCTAATCACATCCCAAACCCCATGTTTTTGCCCCTAAATACGTCATTCTCTCCATCTACACCCCAAAAACGCCTCGTTCCCCTTTATCGGGGCCCCAAAAGGCCTCACCCTATTCACCCGCACCCCAAATCCCGCATTTACACCCCTAAATGCTTCCTCCCCGTCCGTCTACGCCCCAAAAAGGCCTCGATCTCCTTTACTGGAGCCCCAAAAGGCCTCATCCTCTCCACCCGCACCCCAAACCCCACGTTTACACCCCAAAACGCCTCCTTTCTCTCACAGGACCCCCAAGAGGCCTCCTCGCACCCCGAATCCCGCATTTATGCCCCTCAACGCTTCCTCCTCTCCGCCTACACCCCAAAAAAGGCCTCGTCCTCCTCCCCCGCCCCCCAAATCCCACGTTTACACCCCAAAACACCTCACCCCACCCGTCTACGCCCCAAAAAGGCCTCGTCCCCCTTTACTGGGGCCCCAAAAGGCCTCACCCCGCTTACCTGAACCCCAAAAAGGCCTCGTCCTCCTCCCCCGCACCCCGACCCCCCCCATTTACACCCCGAATCCCCTATTTACACCCCAAAACGCCCCATTCCCCTCACAGCACCCCCAGAGCCGCCCCCCCCCCCGGGCCCTTACCGACGCAGGACACGGCTCCGGCCCCCTGCAGGCCGGGCCGGCGGGCTCGGGGCGTGCTGAGGAAGAGGAGGAGGAGACGAAGGGGGACTGCGCGGCGGGGTCGGCCATGGCGGCGGCGGCTGCGGCGGGCCCGGAGCCGGGGCGCGGAGCGTCCGTCGCGGGCGGCGGCCACGCACCGACTGCGGCCGGGGCGGGGCGGGGCGGCGGCGCCGAGGCACCGCGCATGCGCCGAAGCCGGCCGCGCGGCTTCGCGGCGATCGCTGCGCATGCGTCGTTCCCCCCCCCGTCTCCCCGCTCCTGAGCTTCTGCGCGTGCGCGGAGCGTTGCCGTGGCGGCCGGCGCGAGGGCTGATGGGAGTTGTAGTTCCCTAACGCCCCAATCCATAGAGGCTTGGGCTATAGGGTGTGTTCTATAGGGTGAGGGCCTGTACTCCCTATATATAGCGGGAATATATCTCTCAGGACCTTGTGGTTTGCCCAGGGTGTAGCTCAGTCCCTGATTGTCCCCTATAGGGAGGTGGAACCTACAGCGATCCATACATAGAAGGCTGTCCATATGGTTTTCTATAGGGGAAAGGACATTATAGGGTCTTTAGGTGCCTTTAGGCTACCCCTTACGTGGAAGCAGGATAGTCGTAGGGCTCTATAGAGGTCAGACGGGGCGACAGAGCGCGTCCTATAAGGGAAAGAGCCCTAAAGTGGCCTGCTGAAGGAGAGGGCGCTATAGGACGCTCCCCATAAGGGCTGGGGCTGCCCCTAAGGGATCTATAGGGCCAGGAGCTGCCCCCTATAGGGGGCCGGGGCCGCAGAGCGCCCCCGGGGGTGCAGGGGGTCCGGGAGGCCCCGCGGAGCGCCCCTCCCCCCCCGGGAGGACCCCAGAGGTCAGCCGGGGCCGGCCGGGGGCGGGGCCAGGCGGGTCACGTGCCCGCCGCATGAATGAGTCACGCGGGCCCCGCCTCCCCCTCGGCCCCGCCCCCGGCCAATCGCCGCCCGCTGTGGGAAGGAGGCGGGGCCTGCCGCCGGGATTGGCGGCGCTGCCGGCCAATGGGCGGGCGAGCGCGGAGGGGGCGGGCCAATGGGGAGCGGCCGCTGCCCGCCGGCGGGAGGCGGGGCTCGGCGGCGAGGGGGCGTGGCGGAGGCTGGCCAATGGGGGGCGGGGGGGGCGGGGCTAGCGGGCCGGGCCGGGACGCGGGGGAAGCGGCGCCGGCGGTCGCGGAGCGGTGAGTGGGGAGGGAGGGGGGGGGCGTGACCACGTGACCTGCGCCCCCTCCCCTATATGGCCGGCCCCACGTGACCCCGGCCTGCCCGCTGCCTATATGGCCCGGCCCCCACGTGACCCTATAGGCCGGGGTCCCCTATAGGGGCCGGCCCCCCACGTGACCTGTCCCCCATGTTCCCCGGGCCCTATGGCGCCCGCTCGGCCCCTATGGATCCCAGGACCCCCCCCCCGGGGGGCTGCGGCCCCCTATAGAGCCGGCCCCGCTATAGGACCAGGACCCCTATGGGGTCTTCACGTGTCCTCTATATGGGCTGGGGTGACCCTATAGGGTCCGGGAACCCCCCACTGGGTACCCTATAGGGGTCTGGACCCACCTGTGGGGTACCCTATAGGGCCCGGGGACCCCCCGTGGGGTACCCTATAGGGCCCGGGACCCCTATGGGGCCCCTGTAGTGCCTGGGACCCTCCTATGGGATAACCTATAGGGCCCAGGGCACCCCCTACTGGGTACCATATAGGGCCCAGGATCCCCCTATGGGGTACCCTATAGGGGCTGGGACCCCCTGTGGGGCCCCTATATGGCCTGGGACCCCCCTACAGTTCAGAGTCCCCTATAGAGCTCCCCTTGCAACGGCTGCGAGCGCTTATACGGCTCCCTATCTACACAGCCCCCAGCATCCTATAGGGGACAGGATCTATAGGGGCCGGCTGCATGGCTTAGCTCAGCCTCCGAGAGCTTCTACAGGGCTTGGCCCCAGTATGGACCAGTGCCCGCAGTTTGACCCTGGGGTGTCTGGGGCTATAGGGGCCGTATGGGGCTATAGGGGCCGTAGGGGGCTATAGAGGCCGTATGGGGCTACACGGGCCGTATGGGGCTACAGGGGCCGTATGGGGCTATAGGGGCTGTATGGGGCCGTACAGGGCTATAGGGGCGGTACGGGGCTATAGGAGCCATACGGGGCTATAGGGGCCGTATGGGGCTATAGGGGCCGTATGGGGCCATACGGGGCTATAGGGGCCATATGGGGCCGTATGGGCCCTGCGGGGGCAGTGCCGCGTGGGCCCGGACTTTGCCCTCCCCGGGGGTCAATGATTCACCCGGGGCCGGGGGGGGGGCGGGGGCACGTGCGAGGGCGGGAGGAGAGGCGCTCGTGCAAGGAAGGAGCTCGTGCAAGGAAGGAGCTCGTGCAAGAGGTGCTTGTGCAAGAGGTGCTTGTGCAAGGAAGGAGCTCGTGCAAGGAAGGAGCTCGTGCAAGAGGTGCTTGTGCAAGAGGTGCTTGTGCAAGGGAGGTGCTCATACAAAGGGGTGCTCGTGCAAGGGAGGTGCTCGTGCAAGGGGTGCTCGTGCAAGTTGCTCGTGCAAGAAAGGTGCTTGTGCAAAGGGGGGTTTGTGGAAGCAGGGAGCTTGTGCAAGGGGGGCTCGAGGAGTGCTTGTGCAAGGGGGGGCTCGTGCAAGAGGTGCTAGTGCAAGAGAGGTGCTTGCGCAAGAGGTGCTCGTGCAAGGGAGATGCTTGTGCAAGAGGCGCTCGTGCAAGGAAGGGCTCGTGGAAGCGGGGAGCTTGTGCAAGGGGGGCTCGAGGAGGAGAGGGGCTCGTGCAAGGGGGTGCTCGTGCAAGGCACACATGTGCAAGGGGGTCCTCGTGCAAGGGGGGCCTCGTGCAAGGGGGGTGCTCGTGCAAGGCACACGTGTGCAAGGGGGTGCTCGTGCAAGGGGGGGCTCGTGCAAGGGGGCTTGTGCAATGGGGGTGCTCGTGCAAAGGGGGGGTGCTTGTGCAAGGGGGGGGGGCCTCGTGCAAGAGCCGTGGGCGCGTTCACACGCGTGTGCCCTGGGCGCGCCCCCCCCGTTCCCCTCCCCAGCCTCATTAATCAGCCTCCGCACGCCGCCTGCTAATTAATCCAGGCCGGCGCTAATTGGCCGCGGGGGGGAGGGGGGGGGCTGAAGGGGTGGGGGTGGGGATTCTCTGGTGTCTCGTATTGGGGTTGTGCATGGGGGGGGGATTCTCCAGGGTCTCGTATAGGGTTGTGCTTCTCGGGGGGGGGGGCGTGGGGGGGGCACCGGGGCCCCCTTTTATGAATGGAGGTTGGGGGGCGGGGGGGAGATTCTCTGGTGTCTCGTATTGGGGTTGTGCATGGGGGAGTGGGGGGGGCGGGGGGAGGGATTCTCCAGGGTCTCGTATAGGGTTGTGCTCCTCTTGGGGGGGGCACCGGGGGCCCCTTTTATGAATGGGGGGGGGGGGGGGTGAGAGATTCTCTGGTGTCTCGTATTGGGGTTGTGCACGGGGGTGGGGAGGTGGGGGACCGGGGGGGGGGGATTCTCCATGGTCTCGTATTGAGGTTGTGCTTGTTTTGGGGGGGTCAGAGGCCACTGGGGGGCACAGAGCCCCCTTCCCATTGCAGGAGGGGATTCTCCGCTGGCTCGTATTGGGGTTGTGCTTGTTTGGGGGGGGTCAGAGGGGCACTGAGCCCCCTTTCAGCGGGAGGATGGGATTCTCTGCTGGCTCGTACAGGGTTGTGCTTTTTTAAGGGGGGGGGGGGGTCAGAGGGCTTTGGGGGGCACCGAAGCCCCTTCCCATGGGGGGGAGATTCTCCACTGGCTCGTATAGGGTTGTGCTTGTTTTTTGGGGGGGGGGGGAGGGGTGGGTCAGAGGGCACCTGGGCCCCTTCTGGGAATGGAGGAGGGGGGGGGCGAGATTCTCTGGTGGCTCCTATAGGGGTTGGGCACGTTTTGGGGCAGGGGTCACTGGGGGAAAGGTGGGCGCCCGGCTCCCTTCTGGGAAGAGGGAGGGGGTTGGGGGGGGGGCGCGACCCCGCCGGCCCATATAGGGCCGGACTCGTTGGGGGCAGGGGCACTGGGGCAAAGGTGGGTGCCTGGCGGCGGGGGATTCTCCGCTGGCTCGTACGGGGTTGTGCTCACCCCCGATCCGTGTGTGTGTGTCCCATTTCCCTGTGTCCCCCCCCCGTTTCCGTGTGTCCCCCCCGTTTCTGTGTGTCTGTCCCCCCACCCCCCCCAGATGTTGCAGCTGTGCGTCCCCCGCGGGGGCCGGGCCCTCCTGGGGGCTTGGCGGCTCCGGTTGATGCGGGGCCCCCGGGGCCGCCCGCTCCGTCAGCTGCCAGCCCATCCGCAAGGTCCTGGTGGCCAACCGGGGTGAGTGGCGTCCCCTGGGGTCCCCCTGTGTCCCCTGGGGTCCCCTTCCATCCCCCGGGGTCCCCCTTATCCCTTGGGTCCCCCTCTTTGTCCCTTCCGTCCCCCTTATGTCCCCTGGGGTCCCCCTGTGTCCCCTGGGGTCCCCTTCCCCCCCCGGGGTCCCCCTTATCCCTTGGGTCCCCTCCTTTGTCCCTTATGTCCCCCTTATGTCCCCTGGGGTCCCCCTGTGTCCCCTGGGGTCCCCTTCCACCCCCTGGGGTCCCCCTTATCCCTTGGGTCCCCCCTTTGTCCCTTATGTCCCCTGGGGTCCCCTTATGTCCCTTGGGTCCCCCCTTTGTCCCTTATGTCCCCCTTGCGTCCCTTGGGTCCCCCCTTTGTTCCTTCCATCCCCCTTATGTCCCCTGGGGTCACCCTGTGTCCCCTGGGGTCCCCCTTCTCCCCCCGAGGTCCCCTTATGTCCCTTGGGTGCCCCCCTTTGTCCCTTCCGTCCCCTTTATGTCCTCCTGGGGTCCCCCTGTGTCCCCTAGGGTCCCCTTCCATCCCCTGGGGTCCCCCATATCCCTTGGGTCCCCCCTTTGTCCCTTATATCCCCCTTATGTCCCCTGGGGTCCCCCCTTTGTCCCTTCCATCCCCCTTATGTCCCCTGGGGTCCCCCTGTGTCCCCTGGGGTCCCCTTCGCCCCCCCGGGGTCCCCCATATCCTTGGGTCCCCCCTTTGTCCCTTATGTCCGTCCCCTGGGGTCCCCTTATGTCCCTTGGGTGCCCCCTTTGTCCCTTATGTCCCCCTTATGTCCTCCTGGGGTCCCCTTCTGTCCCCTGGGGTCCCCCCATGTCCCCTGGGTCCCCCCTTTGCCCCCTTCCATCCCCGCTTTGTCCCTCAGGGTCTTCCCGTGTCCCCTGGGGGTCCCTGTTGTCCCCGTGTCCCCAGGTGGGGGCTTCCCCAGGCTGTCCCCGTGGCCCCAGCCCTAATGGGGTGTCCCCTTCCCGGTGTCCCCAAGTCCCCACGTTGGGCATCCCCAGGTTGTCCCCATCCCCCTGTACCCCCCAGGCGGGGTGTCCCCGTCCCCATGTCCCCATTCCCATGTCCCCAAGCTGTCCCCATCCCAGGCAGGATGTCCCCATCCCCGTGTCCCCATCCCTGGTGGGGTGTCCCCAAGCCCTCCCCATTCCCATGTCCCCATCCCAAGTGGGGTGTCCCCAAGCTGTCCCCATCCCAGGTGGGGTGTCCCCATCCCCACATCCCCATCCCAGACACGGTGTCCCCAAGCCCTCCCCATCCCCATGTCCCCATCCCCGTGCCCCCAAGCTGTCCCCATCCCTGGTGGGGTGTCCCTAAGCCCTCCCTGTGTCCCCAAGCCCTCCCCATCCCCACGTCCCCGTCCCCATGTCCCCAAGCCCTCCCCATCCCCACGTCGCCATCCCCGTGCCCCCAAGCCCACCCCATCCCCATGTCCCCATCCCTGGTGGGGTGCCCCCAAGCCCACCCCATCCCCGTGTCCCCATCCCCATGTCCCCATCCCCATGTCCCCAAGCCCTCCCCGTCCCCATGTCCCCATCCCCGTGCCCCCAAGCCCACCCCATCCCCATGTCCCCATCCCTGGTGGGGTGTCCCCAAGCCCTCCCCATCCCCACGTCCCCATCCCCATGCCCCCAAGCCCTCCCCATCCCTGTGTCCCCGTCCCTGTGCCCCCAAGCCCTCCCCATCCCCGTGTCCCCATCCCTGTGTCCCCGTCCCTGTGTCCCCAAGCCCTCCCCATCCCCATGTCCCCATCCCCACGTCCCCGTCCCCATGCCCCCAAGCCCTCCCCATCCCCGTGTCCCCATCCCCACATCCCCATCGTTGTGTCCCCAAGCCCACCCCATCCCCACGTCCCCGTCCCCATGTCCCCAAGCCCTCCCCATCCCCACGTCGCCATCCCCGTGTCCCCAAGCCCACCCCATCCCCATGTCCCCATCCCTGGTGGGGTGCCCCCAAGCCCACCCCATCCCCGTGTCCCCATCCCTGGTGGGGTGTCCCCAAGCCCTCCCCATCCCCACGTCCCCATCCCCATGCCCCCAAGCCCTCCCCATCCCTGTGTCCCCGTCCCCGTGCCCCCAAGCCCTCCCCATCCCCATGTCCCCATCCCTGTGTCCCCGTCCCTGTGTCCCCAAGCCCTCCCCATCCCCATGTCCCCATCCCCGTCCCCGTCCCCATGCCCCCAAGCCCTCCCCATCCCCGTGTCCCCATCCCCACATCCCCATCGTTGTGTCCCCCAAGCCCACCCCATCCCCACGTCCCCGTCCCCATGTCCCCAAGCCCTCCCCATCCCCACGTCGCCATCCCCGTGTCCCCAAGCCCACCCCCATCCCCATGTCCCCATCCCTGGTGGGGTGCCCCCAAGCCCACCCCATCCCCGTGTCCCCATCCCCATGTCCCCATCCCTGGTGGGGTGTCCCCAAGCCCTCCCCATCCCCACGTCCCCATCCCCATGCCCCCAAGCCCTCCCCATCCCGGTGTCCCCGTCCCTGTGTCCCCAAGCCCTCCCCATCCCCATGTCCCTGTCCCCATGTCCCCAAGCCCTCCCCATCCCCGTGTCCCCATCCCCGTGTCCCCAAGCCCTCCCTGTCCCCATGTCCCTATCCCTGTGCCCCCAAGCCCTCCCCATCCCCGTGTCCCCATCCCCGTGTCCCCATCCCCGTGTCCCCATCCCTGTGCCCCCAAGCCCTCCCCATCCCCATGTCCCCGTCCCCATGTCCCCATCCCCGACACGGTGTCCCCAAGCCCTCCCCATCCCCACGTCCCCATCCCAAGTGGGGTGTCCCCAAGCTGTCCCCATCCCAGGTGGGGTGTCCCCATCCCCACATCCCCATCCCAGACACGGTGTCCCCAAGCCCTCCCCATCCCCATGTCCCCATCCCCGTGCCCCCAAGCTGTCCCCATCCCAGGTGGGGCGTCCCCCTCCCCGTGTCCCCGTCCCCGTGTCCCCATCCCCATGTCCCCATCCCCATGCCCCCAAGCTCTCCCCATCCCCATGTCCCCATCCCCGTGCCCCCAAGCCCTCCCCATCCCTGTGTCCCTGTCCTCGTGTCCCCGTCCCCATGTCCCTGTCCCTGTGTCCCCAAGCCCTCCCCGTCCCCGTGTCCCCGTCCCCATGTCCCCGTCCCTGTGCCCCCAAGCCCTCCCCATCCCCATGTCCCCGTCCCCATGTCCCCATCCCCGTGTCCCCATCCCTGGTGGGGTGCCCCCAAGCCGTCCCCGTGTCCCCCCCCCCAGGCGAGATCGCCATCCGGGTGTTCCGGGCGTGCACGGAGCTGGGGATCCGCACGGTGGCCGTGTACTCGGAGCAGGACACGGGGCAGATGCACCGGCAGAAGGCGGACGAGGCCTACCTGGTGGGCCGCGGCCTGCCCCCGTGCAGGCCTACCTGCACGTCCCCGACATCATCCGCGTGG
Source organism: Anser cygnoides (assembly GCF_040182565.1). Classification (NCBI taxonomy): domain Eukaryota; kingdom Metazoa; phylum Chordata; class Aves; order Anseriformes; family Anatidae; genus Anser; species Anser cygnoides. The sequence goes on from NC_089911.1 coordinate 4,077,217, forward strand.
CCAGGGTGGGCACCGGGCCGGGGGGGCACCTGGGGCCGGGGGGCACCTGGGGTTGGGGGGGGCACCTGGGGCCAGGGGGGTATGGGGTGGGGGGTCCCAAATGGCTGCGTCTCCCTATAGGGGGCATTTGGGTTGGAGAGGGACATTTGGGGTGGGGGGGCACATGGGGCTGGGGGGGGCACCTGGGGTTGGGGGGGGCACCTGGGGCCGGGGGGGGCACATGGGGTGGGGGGAGCACATGGGGACGGGAGGGGACAGGGTGGGGGCTCCCAAGTGGCTGTGTCCCCCTATAGGGGACATTTGGGGCTACGGGAGACATTTGGGGGGGGGGGCACCTGGGATGGGGGGGGTACCTGGGGCCGGGGGGGCACCTGGGGCCGGGGCGGTATGGGGTTGGGGGATCCCAAGTGGCTGCATCCCCTATAGGGGGCATTTGGGGCTAGGGGAGACATTTGGGGGGGGGGGCACCTGGGGGTGGGGGGGGGCACCTGGGGTTTGGGGGGGGCACCTGGGGTTGGGGGGGCACCTGGGGCCAGGGGGGTATGGGGTGGGGGCTCCCAAGTGGCTGCATCCCCTATAGGGGGACGTTTGGGTTGGGGGGGGCACTTGGGATTGGGGGGGACATTTGGGTTGGAGAGGGACATTTGGGATGGGGGGGATGACAGGGCTGGGGGGCACCTGGGGCTGGGGGGGCACCTGGGGCCTGGGGGGTATGGGGTGGGGGTCCCAAGTGGCTGCATCCCCTATAGGGGGACGTTTGGGTTGGGGGGGGCACTTGGGATTGGGGGGACATTTGGGTTGGAGAGGGACATTTGGGATGGGGGGGATGACAGGGCCGGGGGGCACCTGGGGCCAAGGGAGGGGTAACTGGGGCCAGGGGGGTATGGGGTGGGGGGTCCCAAGTGGCTGCATCCCCCTATAGGGGGACATTTGGGTTGGGGGGAACTGGGGGGGCACCTGGGGCTGGGGGGCACCTGGGGCCTGGGGGTTATGGGGTGGGGGGTCCCAAGTGGCTGCATCCCCCTATAGGGGGACGTTTGGGTTGGGGGGGCACTTGGGATTGGGGGGGGAATGACAGGGCTGGGGGGGGGGGCACCTGGGGTGGGGGGGGACAGGGTGGGGGTCCCAAGTGGCTGTGTCCCCCTATAGGGGGACATTTGGGGCTGGGGGGGCTACTTGGGGCTGGGGGGGTATGGGATGGGGGGTCCCAGGTGGCTGGGTCCCTTGGGGGGGGGGAGCAATGGGATCCCTATGGGGGGACATTGGGGTTTGGGGGGACGTTGGGGTTGGGGGGCACATTGGGGTTTGGGGGGGACATTGGGGTTGGGGGGACATTGGGGTTCGGGGGGACGTTGGGGTTGGGGGGGGACGTTGGGGTTGGGGGGGACGTTGGGGTTGGGGGGGACGTTGGGGTTTGGGGGGGACGTTGGGGTTGGGGGGGACGTTGGGGTTGGGGGGGACATTGGGGTTTGGGGGGTGGACGTTGGGGTTCGGGGGGGACATTGGGGTTGGGGGGGACATTGGGGTTTGGGGGGGAAAATGGGGTTGGGGGGGACATTGGGGGTTTGGGGGGGTGGACGTTGGGGTTCGGGGGGGACATTGGGGTTCGGGGGGGGACATTGGGGTTGGGGGGGACATTGGGGTTTGGGGGGGGAAAATGGGGTTGGGGGGGACATTGGGGTTTGGGGGGGTGGACGTTGGGGTTCGGGGGGGACATTGGGGTTCGGGGGGGGCATTGGGGTTGGGGGGGACATTGGGGTTTGGGGGGGGAAAATGGGGTTGGGGGGGACATTGGGGGTTTGGGGGGGTCATTGGGGTTTGGGGGGGGACATTGGGGTTGGTGGGGGACGTTGGGGTTTGGGGGGGACATTTGGGGTTTGGGGGGGACATTGGGGTTGGGGGGGACATTGGGGTTTGGGGGGGGAAAATGGGGTTTGGGGGGGGAAAATGGGGTTGGGGGGGACGTTGGGATTGGGGGGGGACGTTGGGGGTTTGGGGGGGACATTGGGGTTGGGGGGGACATTGGGGGTTTGGGGGGGTGGACATTGGGGGTTGGGGGGGGACATTGGGGTTGGTGGGGGACACTGGGGGTTCGGGGGGGGTCTGACGCCGTGTCCCCCCCCCCCCCCCCCCAGGAGAACGGGGTGGACGCCATCCACCCCGGCTACGGGTTCCTGTCGGAGCGCGCCGACTTCGCCCAGGCCTGTGTGGACGCGGGGGGGTGCGCTTCGTGGGGCCCCCCCCGGACGTGGTCCGCAAGATGGGCGACAAAGTGGAGGCGAGGGGCATCGCCGTCGCCGCCGGTGGGGGCCCGGGGGGGGGGCCGGGGGGGTTATGGGGTTATGGGGGGGGGAGAATGGGGGGGTTATGGGGTTACGGGACGGGGCATGGGGGTTTATGGGGTTATGGGGGGGCGCTACGTGGGGTTATGGGGGGGCATGGGGGGGTTATGGGGTGGTTGGGGGGGGAGAATGGGGGGTTATGGGGGGGAGAATGGAGGGTGATGGGGTTATGGGGGGGGGTTATGGGGTTATGGGGGGGCTGCATGGGGTTGCGGGGTGGGGCATGGGGGTTTATGGAGGTTATGGGGTTATGGGGGGGGGAGAATGGGGGGTTATGGGGTTATGGGGGGGGCGTGGGGGTTATGGGGGGGGCTGCATGGGGTTACGGGGTGTGGCATGGGGGTTATGGGGTTATGGGGGGGGGTCGTGGGGGTTATGGGGGGGGCTGCATGGGGTTATGGGGGGGGGCATGGGGGTTTATGGTGTTATGGGGGGGCCTGGGGGGGCTATGGGGTGGTTGGGGGGGGCTTGGGGGGTTATTGGGGGGGGGAGAATTGGGGGTTATGGGGTTACGGGGCGGGGCATGGGGGTTTTTGGGGGTTTATGGGGTTATGGGGGGGCGCTATGTGGGGTTATGGGGGGGCCTGGGGGGGTTATGGGGTGTTTGGGGGGGGCTTGGGGGGTTATGGGGGGGGGAGAATTGGGGGTTATGGGGTTACAGGGTGGGGCATGGGGGTTTATGGGGTTATGGGGGGGCGCTACGTGGGGTTATGGGGGGTCTGGGGGGGTTATGGGGTGGTTATGGGGTTATGGGAGGGGCTGTGGGGGCTTATGGGGTGGTTACGGGGTTCTTTAGGGCTTGGGGGGGGTTATGAGGAGGATGGGAAGGACTCGGGGGGGGGAAAGGGGGGTTTGGGGGGAGATTATGGGGGTCCTGAGGTGGTTATGGGGAGAGTTATGGGGTCGGGGGGGGGGGCTTGGGGGGTTAAGGGTGTTATGGGGGGGGTTGAGGGGGTTGGGGGGGGGTTAAGGGTGTTATGGGGGGGGTTATGGGGGGGTTAAAGGGTTATGGGGGGGTTAAAGGGTTATGGGGGGGGGTAAGGGGGTTATGGGGGGGTTATGGGGGGGTAAGGGGGTTATGGGGGGGTTATGGGGGGGGTAAGGGGGTTATGGGGGGGTTATGGGGGGGTTATGGGGGGATTAAAGGGTTATGGGGGGGTAAGGGGGTTATGGGGGGTTAAGGGGGTTATGGGGGGGTTATGGGGGGGGTATGGGGGGGGTTATGGGGGGGGGTAAGGGGGGCTGCAAGGACATGGGAAGGGTTTGGAGCTATTGGAGGGGTTTGGGGGGGCTGGGGGGGGGGTGGGGGGGGGGGATTTTTAGGGGGGGGGGGACACAGACCGTGTCCCGTCGCGGCCGCGCTGACCGGGGGCACCCAGGGGTGCCGGTGGTCCCGGGGACGGCGGCGCCGGTGGCGGATCTGGCCGAGGCTCGGGACTTCGCCCTCCGGGTGGGCTTCCCCGTCATCTTCAAGGCCGCCCACGGCGGGGGGGGGCGCGGCATGCGCGTCGTCCGCGCCCCTGAGGTACCCCCCCCCACCCATAACCCCCCCCCCCACCCCATGGGGACACCTCCGGGACCCCCCCCCCCCCCCTCCTGTGGTCCTGGTGTAGGGAGGGGATTCGGGGGGGTGGGGGGGGGGGGGGGGGGCATGAAGTCCTTGGGGGGGGGGGGGCACCCAAGTGGGTGGGGGGCACCCAGGTGGCTGGGGGGGGGCCTTAATGGGGGGGGCAACCAGGTGGCTGGGGAGGGGGACACCTTGATGGGGGGGGACCTTAATGGGGGGGGACCTTAATGGGGGGGGCACCCAGGTGGCTGGGGGGGGGGGGGGGGGGGGGGGGCACCAGATGTCCAGGAGGGACCTGAGTGGGTGGGTGGGGGGCACCCAGGTGGCTGGGGGGGTGTCTGGGGGGGGGGCCTGGTTGGGGGGGGGGGGGGCTCCCAGGTGGCCCCAAACCTTGGGGGGGGGGGGGGGGGGCACCCAGGGGTGACACCCAAGGTGGGGGGCACCCAAATATCCAGGTGGCACCCAAGTGTCTGGGGGGGGGGCACCCAGGTATCCAGGAGGGACCCAGGTGGGTGGGGGGGCACCCAGGTGGCCCCAAACCTTGGGGGGGGGGGCACCCAGGGGTGACACCTGGGGGGGGGGCACCCAAATATCCAGGGGGGGGGGCACCCAAGTGTCTGGGGGGGGGCACCCAAGTGTCCAGGAGGGACCCAGGTGTGTGTGGGGGGGGCGGCACCCAGGTGGCCCCAAACCTTAGAGGGGGGGCACCCAGGGGTGACACCCAAGGGGGGGGGCACCCAAATATCCAGGGGGGCACCCAAGTGTCAGGGGGGGGGCACCCGAGTGTCCAGGGGGGCACCCGGTTGGTTGGTGGCTGGGGGCACCGAAGCACCCCGGGGTGGGGAGGGGATTTTGGGGGGGGCGCCCCCCCCCCACCCTCGGCGGGGGGGGGCACCCATGGGTGCCGTTGGGCGCAGGAGCTGGAGGAGAGCTTCACCCGCGCCTCGTCGGAAGCCCTGGCGGCCTTCGGGGACGGGGCGCTCTTCGTGGAGAAGCTGATCGAGCGCCCCCGCCACATCGAGGTCCAGATCCTGGGTACGGGGGGGGGGGGGGCACGGGGGGGGGCACGGGACCCTCAGCCCTCGGTGCTGAGCCCCCTGGGTGCTGGGGGGGGGGCAAAAAAGTCTGGGGTGGGGGGGCACAGGGGCAAGGGTGGGGGGCTTGGGGGGGTTATGGGGGGCTTGGGGGGGGGCTTGGGGGGTTATGGGGTTATGGGGGGGGCCTGGGGGGGTTATGGGGGGGCCATGGGGGTTTATGAGGGGGTTATGGGGGGGGCCATGGGGGTTTTTTGGGTTGGGGGGGGCACAGGACCCTCACCCTCGGTGCTGAGCCCCCTGGGTGCTCGGGGGGGCGGGGGGGGGGGGCGAAAAGTCCGGGGTGGGGGGGCGCAGGGGCAAGGGTGGGGGGCCTGGGGGGTTATGGGGGGGGGGGGGGGGGCCTGGGGGGGTTATGGGGTGGTTGGGGGGGGGCTTGGGGGGTTATGGGGGGGGTCTGGGGGGTTATGGGGTGATTGGGGGGGACCTGGGGGGGTTATGGGGGGGTTGGGGGGGGCTTGGGGGGTTATGGGGGGGTTATGGGGGGGCTGGGTGGGGTTATGGGGTGCATGGGACCCCTCATCCCTCGGTGCTGACCCCCTGCGTGTAGGGGGGGGTCCGGGGGGGGGCACGGGACCCTCAGCCCTCAGTGCTGAGCCCCCTGGGTGCTGGGGGGGGCGGGGGGGGGGGGCGAAAAGTCTGGGGGGGGGGGGGGGCGCAGGGGCAAGGGTGGGGGGGCCTGGGGGTTATGGGGGGGGGCTGGGGGGTTATGGGGGGGGCCTGGGGGGGTTATGGGGTGGTTGGGGGGGGGGCTGGGGGGTTATGGGGGGGGTTGGGGGGGGGCATGGGGGTTTATGGGGTTGGGGGGGGGGCACAGGGGGTGGGGTTGTGAGGTGGGGAGGGGCCATGGGGGGGTTATGGGGGGGCTATGGGGGGGGGGCCATGGGGGTTTACGGGGGGGCTGTGGGGGGGGGCCATGGGGGCTTTACGGGGCGCGTGGGCCCCCTCCTCCCTCGGTGCTGACCCCCTGGGTACTGGGGGGGGGGGCCGAAACAGTCCAGCTTGGGGTGGTGGGGGGGTGTTACGGGGACCGGTTCCTGGATGCTGACCGCCCCCCCCCCCCCCCCCCAATTTTTTTTATTTGCCCCCCCCCCCAGGGGACCAGCACGGGAACGTGGTGCACCTCTACGAGCGCGACTGCTCCATCCAGCGCCGCCACCAGAAGGTCGTCGAGATCGCCCCCGCCGCCCGCCTCGCCCCCCAGCTCCGCGCCCGCCTGGCCGACGACGCCGTCCGCATCGCCCGGCAGGTCCGGGGGGGGGGCCCGGGGGGGGCCAGGGGGCTGGGGGGGTCCAGGGTCCGGGGAATTGGGGGGGGGCTGCGGCCATCCCACTGATAGAGAGGGGTTGGTCGAGGATGCTGTCTGCGTTGCTGGGGGGGTCTGGGGGGGTTTGGGGGGTCTGGGGGGGTCCTGGGGGGGGGTTAGGGGTCTGGGGGGGTCCGGGGGGGGGGGGCTGAGGGGGTCTGGGGGGGGGTCCAGGGGGTTGGGGGGGTCTGGGGGGGTCCAGGGATGCAGGGGGGGCTGCGTCCATCCCACCGGTAGAGAGGGGTTGGTCGAGGATGCTGTCTGTGTTGCTGGGGGGTCCTGGGGGGGTTTGGGGGGTCTGGGGGGGTCCTGGGGGGGGGTTAGGGGGCTGGGGGGGTCAGGGGGGGGGTGTTGGGGGTCGGGGGGGGGGCAGGGGGCTGGGGGGGGCCGGGGGGGGCCAGGGGTTTGGGGGGATTAGGGGGGCTGCGGCCATCCCACCGGTAGAGAGGGGTTGGTCGAGGATGCTGTCTGTGTTGCCTGGGGGGTCCTGGGGGGGGCTGGGGGGGGGGGGCTGAGGGGGTCCGGGGGGGTTGGGGAGGTCGGGGGGGGGTCTGGGGGGTTTGGGGGGTTGGGGGGGTCCGGGGGGACTAGGGGGGGCTGCGGCCATCCCACCGGTAGAGAGGGGTTGGTCGAGGATGCTGTCTGCGTTGCCTGGGGGGTCTGGGGGGGCTTTGGGGGTCTGGGGGGGTCCGGGGGGGGTCCGGGGGGGGGGTTTGGGGGTCCGGGGGGGTCCAGGGGGTTGGGGGGGGTCCAGGGGGTCGGGGAATTAAGGGGGGGCTGTGGCCATCCCACCGGTAGAGAGGGGTTGGTCGAGGACGCTGTCTGTGTCGCCTGGGGGGTCCTGGGGGGGTTTGGGGGGCTCTGGGGGGGTCTGAGGGGGTCCGGGGGGGTTGGGGAGGTCGGGGGGGGTCTGGGGGGGTTTGGGGGGTTGGGGGGGTCTGGGGGGGTCCAGGGGTCCGGGGGGATTAGGGGGGGCTGCGTCCATCCCACCCATAGAGAGGGGTTGAGGGGTTCGGGGGTTTGGAATTGGGGGTCCTGGGGGGGTTTGGGGGGGAAGGGGTCGGAAGTGGGGGTCTTGGGGGTTTTTTTTTTGGGGGGGGGGATTTGGGATTTGGGGGGGAGGTAGGAGTTGAGGGGGGATTCGGGGATGGGGGGGGATGTAGGATTTGGGGGGGGATTTGGGATTTGGGGGGGAGGTAGGAGTTGAGGGGGGGATTCGGGGATGGGGGGGGATGTGGGATTTGGGGGGGGATTCAGAATTTGGGGAAGAATTCGGGATTTGGGGGGGGTGTAGGATTTCGGGGGGGGTTTAGGATTTGGGGGGGGGGATTCAGGAATCGGGGTGCTCCGTGGGACCCTGGCACTGGGGGAGACCCCAGTGGGGGGGGTCCCTGGGGTTTTGGGATCCTGGGTGGTTTGGGGGGGGGGTCCTTGGGGTTTTGGGATCCTGGGTGGTTTGGGGGGGGGTCCTTGGGGTTTTGGGATCCTGGGTGGTTTGGGGGGGGGTCCTTGGGGTTTTGGGATCCTGGGTGGTTTGGGGGGGGGGGTCCCTGGGGTTTTGGGATCCTGGGTGGTTTGGGGGGGGGTCCTTGGGGTTTTGGGATCCTGGGTGGTTTGGGGGGGGGTCCTTGGGGTTTTGGGATCCTGGGTGGTTTGGGGGGGGGTCCTTGGGGTTTTGGGATCCTGGGTGGTTTGGGGGGGGGGTCCTTGGGGTTTTGGGATCCTGGGTGGTTTGGGGGGGGGTCCTTGGGGTTTTGGGATCCTGGGTGGTTTGGGGGGGGGTCCTTGGGGTTTTGGGATCCTGGGTGGTTTGGGGGGGGGGTTCTCCCGGGGATGGGGGAGGATGGGATCGACCTGTGGGATTTTTTTTTTTGGGGGGGGGGGGGGGGGTCCCCAAGTCGCTTATGGGGTCGCGCAGGTGGGCTACGAGAACGCGGGGACGGTGGAGTTCCTGGTGGACCGGGCTGGGGGGCACTACTTCATCGAGGTCAACTCGCGGCTGCAGGTGGAGCACACGGTGACCGAGGAGATCACGGGGTGAGCGCGGGGGGGGGCACCGGGGGGGGGCACCGGGGGGCGGGGGTCCCCAGGGAGGGGCGGGGTGGGGTCGGGGAGCACGGGGGGTTGGGGTTTTTGGGGGGGATGGGGGGATAAAAGGGGGGAAATGGGGTCTTTGGGGGGGGGGGTTGGGGGGGCGCGTGGATTTTGGGGGCTATGGGGGGGGTTGGGGGGGCACCCAGGTTTTGGGGTCTCCAGGAGGGTGGGGGTTTTAGGGGGGGCACCCAGATTTTGGGGTCTTCAGGGGGGAGCGGGGTGGGGTCGGGGAGCACGGGGGGTTGGGGTTTTTGGGGGGTATGGGGGGGATATGGGGGGGAAATGGGGTCTTTGGGGTGGGGGGGGTTGGAGGGGGGGGAAGGGTTTGGGGGCTATGGGGGGGGTTGGGGGGGGCACCCAGGTTTTGGGGTCTTTAAGGGGGAGAGGGTGGGGTTGGGGAGCACAGGGGGTTGGGGTTTTTTGGGGGGTATGGGGGGGATAAGGGGGGGAAATGGGGTCTTTGGGGGGGGTTTGGGGGGGTGTTGGGGGGGGAAGGGTTTTGGGGGCTATGGGGGGGTTGGGGGGGTCACCCAGGTTTTGGGGTCTTTAAGGGGGAGAGGGTGGGGTTGGGGAGCACAGGGGGTTGGGGTTTTTTGGGGGGTATGGGGGGGATAAGGGGGGGAAATGGGGTCTTTGGGAGGTGTGGGGGGGGGTTGGGGGGGGGCGCACGGGTTTTGGGGGCTGTGGGGGGGTTGGGGGGGGCACCCAGATTTTGGGGTCCCCAGGGAGGGGCGGGGTGGGGTTGGGGAGCACGGGGGGTTGGGGTTTTTGGGGGGTATGGGGGGGATAAGGGGGGGAAATGGGGTCTTTGGGAGGTGGGGGGGGTTGGGGGGGCGCACAGGTGTTGGGGGTTTTGGGGGGGGCACCCAGATTTTGGGGTCTTTAAGGGGGAGAGGGTGGGGTTGGGGAGCACGGGGGGTTGGGGTTTTTGGGGGGGTATGGGGGGGATAAAAGGGGGAAATGGGGTCTTTGGGGGGGGGTTGGGGGGGTGTTGGGGGGGGAAAGAGTTTTGGGGGCTTTGGGGGGGTTTAGGGGGGGGCACCCAGATTTTGGGGTCTTCAGGGGGGAGCGGGGTGGGGTCGGGGAGCACGGGGGGTTGGGGTTTTTTGGGGGGTACGGGGGGGATATGGGGGGGAAATGGGGTCTTTGGGGTGGGGGGGGGTTGGAGGGGGGGGAAGGGTTTGGGGGGCTATGGGGGGGGTTGGGGGGGGGCACCCAGATTTTGGGGTGTCTGAGAGGATGGGGGTTTTTAGGGGGGGCACCCAGATTTTGGGGTCCCCAGGGAGGGGCGGGGTGGGGTCGGGGAGCACGGGGGGTTGGGGTTTTTGGGGGGGATGGGGGGATAAAAGGGGGAAATGGGGTCTTTGGGGGGGGGGTTGGGGGGGGCGCATGGGTTTTGGGGGCTTTGGGGGGGTTGGGGGGGGGCACCCAGATTTTGGGGTCTTCAGGGGGGAGCGGGGTGGGGTCGGGGAGCACGGGGGGTTGGGGTTTTTGGGGGGGTATGGGGGGGATAAGGGGGGGAAATGGGGTCTTTGGGAGGTGTGGGGGGTTGGGGGGGGGAAGGGTTTTGGGGGCTATGGGGGGGGTTGGGGGGGGGCACCCAGATTTTGGGGTCTTTAAGGGGGAGAGGGTGGGGTTGGGGAGCACGGGGGGGTGGGGTTTTGGGGGGTATGGGGGGGATAAGGGGGGAAATGGGGTCTTTGGGGGGGGGGTTGGGGGGGGGTTGGGGGGGAAGGGTTTGGGGGGCTATGGGGGGGGTTGGGGGGGCACCCAGGTTTTGGGGTCTTTAAGGGGGAGAGGGTGGGGTTGGGGAGCACGGGGGGTTGGGGGTTTTTTTGGGGTATGGGGGGATAAAAGGGGGGGAAATGGGGTCTTTGGGAGGTGGGGGGGGTTGGGGGGGCGCACGGGTTTTGGGGGCTATGGTGGGGTTTAGCGGGGCACCCAGGTTTTGGGGTCTTCAGGAGGGTGGGGGGTTTAGGGGGGGCACCCAGATTTTGGGGTCTTCAAGGGGGAGCGGGGTGGGGTCAGGGAGCACGGGGGGTTGGGGTTTTGGGGGGTATGGGGGGGATAAAAGGGGGGAATGGGGTCTTTGGGAGGTGTGGGGGGGGGTTGGAGGGGGGGGGAAGGGTTTGGGGGGCTATGGGGGGGGTTGGGGGGGGCACCCAGATTTTGGGGTCTTTAGGGGGGAGCAGGGTGGGGTCGGGGAGCACGGGGGGTTGGGGTTTTTTGGGGGGTATGGGGGGGATATGGGGGGGAAATGGGGTCTTTGGGTGGTGTGGGGGGGGTTTGGGGGGGGCGCACGGGTTTTGGGGGCTTTGGGGGGGTTGGGGGGGGCACCCAGATTTTGGGGTCTTTAAGGGGGAGGGGGGGGGTTGGGGAGCACGGGGGGTTGGGGTTTTTGGGGGGGTATGGGGGGATAAAGGGGGGAAATGGGGTCTTTGGGGTGGGGGGGGTTGGGGGGGGCGCACAGGTTTGGGGCGCTGGGGGGGGCACCCAGATTTTGGGGTCTCCAGGAGGATGGGGGATTTAAGGGGAATTTAAGGGCCCCCCCTCACCTGTGACCCCCCCCCCCGACCCCTTTATACTGGGGTCCCCACAATTATGGGGGGGGGCAGGTCAGGGAGCGCAGAGAGGGGGTCCCCAGGACGCTTTTGGGGTTCCCATGAGGGTCGCAGGCGCTCCCCGCCCCGGCTGTCCGGGGCCATATAGGGTCGGGGGGGTGGGTTCACGCGACGTGCCCCCCCCCCCCCCCCCCCGTGTGCCCCCCCCCCCCCCCCGCAGGGTGGACCTGGTGCAGGCTCAGCTGCTGGTGGCGGCCGGGCGCTCGCTGCCCGAGCTGGGGCTGCGGCAGGAGAGCGTGCGGGTGCACGGCTGCGCCATCCAGTGCCGCGTCACCACCGAGGACCCCGCCCGCGCCTTCCAGCCCGACACCGGCCGCATCGAGGTACCCTCTGGGACCCTATATGGGGCCCTATGGGGTCCTATGGGACCCTCTGTGGGACCCTAATCCTATGGGATACTATGGGACCCTATATGGGACCCTATGTGGGACCCTAATCCTATGGGGTCCTATGGGATCCTATATGGGACCCTACGGGGATCCTATATGGGATCCTATATGGGACCCTATATGGGATCCTATGGGACCCTATGGGACTGTATATGGGACCCTATGGGACCCTCTATGGGACCCTATGGGACCCTATGGGGTCCTATGGGGTCCTATGGGACCCTATATGGGACCCTAATCCTATGGGATACTATGGGACCCTATGTGGGACCCTAATCCTATGGGATACTATGGGACCCTATATGGGACCATATGGGACCCTATGGACCCTATGGGATCCTATATGGGACCCTACGGGATCCTATGGGACCCTATGGGACTGTATATGGGACCCTCTATGGGACCCTATGGGATCCTATATGGGATCCTATGGGACCATATATGGGACCCTATATGGGATCCTATGGGGTCCTATGGGATCCTAATCCTATGGGACCCTATATGGGACCCTATATGGGACCCTCTATGGGATCCTAGGGGATCCTAGGGGACCCTCTATGGGATTCTATGGGACCCTATGGGACCCTATATGGGACCCTAATCCTATGGGATACTATGAGACCCTATATGGGACCCTATATGGGACCCTAATCCGATGGGATACTATGGGACCCTATATGGGACCCTATGGGACCCTATGGGATCCTATATGGGACCCTACGGGATCCTATGGGACCCTCTATGGGACCCTATGGGATCCTAGGGGACCCTATATGGGATCCTAGGGGACCCTAGGGGATCCTAGGGGACCCTATATGGGACCCTAATCCTATGGGATACTATGGGACCCTATATGGGACCTATGGGACCCTATGGGACCCTATATGGGACCCTATATGGGACCCTATGGGACCCTCTATGGGATCCCCCTATATGGGACCCTATGGGATCCTATGGACCCCCTATATGGGATCCTATGGGACCCTATATGGGACCTATATGGGACCCTAATATGGGACCCTATATGGGACCCTATGGGATCCTATGGGACCCTATATGGGACCCTATATGGGACCCTATATGGGACCCCTATGGGACCCTATATGGGACCCTATGGGACCCTATATGAGACCCTATGGGATCCTATGGGACCCTATCCTATGGGACCCTCTATGGGACCCTATATGGGATCCTATGGGACCCCTATATGACCCTATATGGGGACCCTATATGGGACCCTCCTATATGGGACCCTCTATGGGATCCTATGGGACCCTAGGGGACCCTATATGGGACCCTATGGGACCCTATGGGATCCCTATATGGGACCCTATGGGACCCTATGGGATCCTATGGGACCCTATATGGGACCCTATGGGACCTTATAGGGGCGTTCGGGGCCCTATAGGGGCTTATAGCCGCGTGGGAAGGGGGGGGGGAGAGCACGGGGGAGGATGCGGGTGAGAGCACAAAAAGCTATAGGGGAACTGCAGGACCACCTATACAGTCATGTAAAGGACGCCACTATATATGCAAACCCCTGTATCACACGTATAATGAACGTAGGTGCATGTACAGAACCAGTTAGGGCCCCCTAAAAGCCATAGGGGCGCAGGCGAGGCTGTGAAGGGGCCCTATAGGAGCCATAGGGGCGTGTGCGAGCAATGTAGGGTCCATACACAAACTCCAGAGATACACCTAAGGTCCTATAGGTGCTGTGTAAGAGCGTTACAGGGTCCATACGCGAGCCACAAGGGCGCATTTGAGGTTCTATAGGTGCTGTGGAGATGTGTATGAAGCCGTATAGGTGCCGTAGTTGGAAGTGTAGGTCCTTGGAGGAGTGTGGGTGCTTGTATAAGGCTGAACAGGGACCATATAGAATCATAACCGTATGTGTAAGGGCACATAAAGCCGTATAGGCATGATGTAGAGCCATATAAAGCCAAATAGAGATATTTAGAAAATGTATAATGGTTGTAGATACCACACAAGACTATATAGGGCCCTATAGAGGACCGTATAAGACCTATAGGTGCTCCTAAGAGGCCTTATAGGGCCCTACAGAGGCCATGTGGGACAGTATAGGCTTAACAGGTGCTTTTGGAGGGTGTGCGGGGGACACCTACGGGCTGTATGGGGCTGTGTAGGGTCTAGGGGCACCTATATGAGGCTACAGGGGGGCTGTATGGGACCGTATAGAGGTATAAGCGCTTCCACCAGGCTTGTAGGGTAACACAGGGGTGACGGGGTCTGCAGGTGCCCATGAAAATCCACGAGGGTGCCCTTTGGGGCTATATAGGGTCTAGGGGCACCCATATGAGGCTATAGGGGGGCTGTGTGGGACCATATAGAGGCTATAAGCGCTTCCACCAGGCTTTTCAGGGTGGCACAGGGGCGACATGGTCTGCAGGTACCATGAAAATCCACGAGGGTGCCCTTTGGGGCTATATAGGGTCTAGGGGCACCTATATGAGGCTATAGGGGGGCTGTGTGGGACCATATAGAGGCTATAAGTGCCTCCACCAGGCTTTTTAGGGTGGCGTAGGGGTGACACAGGGTCTGCAGGTACCCGTGCAAATCCACGAGGACACCCTTTGGGGCCATATAGGGTCTAGGGGCACCTATATGAGGCTATAGGGGGGCTGTATGGCACCGTATAGGGGCTATAAGTGCCTCCACCAGGCTTTTTAGGGTGGCGTAGGGGTGACGCACGGTCTGCAGGTGCCCGTGCAAATCCATGAGGGCACTCTTTGGGGCTACATAGGGTCTAGCGGCACCTATATGAGGCTATAGGGGGGCGGTATGGCATCGTATAGGGGCTATAAGTGCCTCCACCAGGCTTTTTAGGGTGGCACAGGGGTGACGCAGGGTCTGCAGGTGCCCGTGAAAATCCACGAGGGCGCCCTTTGGGGCTACATAGGGTCTAGGGGCACCCATATGAGGCTATAGGGGGGCTGTATGGCACCCTATAGAGGCTATAAGTGCCTCCACCAGGCTTTATAGGGTGGCGTAGGGGTGACGCACGGTCTGCAGGTGCCCGTGAAAATCCACGAGGGCGCCCTTTGGGGCTACATAGGGTCTAGGGGCTCTTATATGAGGCTATAGGGGGGCTGTATGGGACCGTATAGAGGCTATAAGTGCCTCCACCAGGCTTTTTAGGGTGGCGTAGGGGTGACGCAGGGTCTGCAGGTGCCCATGCAAATCCACGAGGGCGCCCTTTGGGGGCCATACGGAGCCGTAGGGGCGCCGTATGGAATCCGTAGGGGCGCCGTATGGAATCCATAGGGGACCCTATACGTTCCGCAGGTGTTCCGGAGCGGCGAGGGGATGGGGATCCGCCTGGACGGGGCCTCGGCGTTCCAGGGCGCCCTGATCTCGCCCCACTACGACTCGCTGCTGGTCAAGGTGGTGGCGCACGGCCCCGACCAGCCCGCCGCCGCCGCCAAGATGAGGAGGGCGCTGGCCGAGTTCCGCATCCGCGGCGTCAAGGTGGGGGGGGGGGGGGGGGGTGGTGAGCATGGGGGGGGGGGTCCTGGTGCGACGCACGATGAGGTGGGGTGGGCCTGGGGGGGTCCCGGTGCGATGCACGGTGGTGTTGGGGGGTCATGGTGCAATGCAGGATGAGGTGGGGGGGGGATCCTGGTGGGATGCACGGGGGGCAGGGGGGGACTCTGGGAGGGGTGGGGGGGTCCTGGTGCAATGCACGATGGAGTGGGGGGGTCCTGGTGCAATGCACAATGGGGTGGGGGGGCTTTGCGAGGGGGGGGCTCTCATGCAATGCACAGGGGAGCTGGGGGGGCTCTCGTGCAATGCACGGGGGAGCTGGGGGGGCTCTCGTGCAGTGGACAGGGGAACTGAGGGTCCTCGTGCAATGCCCAGGGGAGCTGGGGGGGTCCTCGTGCAATGCCCAGGGGAGCTGGGGGGGCTCTTGTGCAACGCCCAAGGGAGCTGGGGGTCCTTGTGCAATACACGGGGGAACTGGGGGGGCTCTCGTGCAATGCACAGGGGAACCGGGGGAGCTCTCGTGCAATGCACAGGGGAGCTGGGGGTCCTCATGCAATGCACAGGTGAACTGGGGGTCCTCGTGCAATGCACGGGGGAACTGGGGGTCCTTGTGCAATACACAGGGGAACTGGGGGTGGGTCTCGTGCAACGCACAGGGGAGCTGGGGGTCCTCGTGCAATGCACAGGTGAACCGGGGGGGCTCTCGTGCAATGCCCAGGGGAGCTGGGGGTCCTCGTGCAATGCATGGGGGAACTGGGGGGGCTCTCGTGCAATGTGTGATGGGGCTGGGGGGGCTCTCGTGCAATGCACGGGGGAGCTGGGGGGGCTCTCGTGCAATGCACGGGGGAGCTGGGGGTCCTCGTGCAATGCACGGGGGAACTGGAGGGGCTCTCGTGCAATGCACAGGGGAGCTGGGGGCTCTCGTGCAATGCATGGGGGAACCGGGGGGGGGAACTCTCGTGCAATGCACAGGGGAGCTGGGGGGGCTCTCGTGCAACGCACAGGGGAGCTGGGGGAGCTGCTCAGCACCCCGTGCGTTGCACAAGGGGGGGGTGGGGGGTGTTGCTCGGCCCGTGGTGCGTTGCACGAGGGTCCGCTC
This sequence comes from Anser cygnoides, assembly GCF_040182565.1. Lineage (NCBI taxonomy): Eukaryota > Metazoa > Chordata > Aves > Anseriformes > Anatidae > Anser > Anser cygnoides. The sequence continues at coordinate 4,093,233 of NC_089911.1, forward strand.
ACGCCGGCGGCGCCGTCTCTGGCAGACGAACATCCCGTTCCTGCAGAACGTCCTGGCGCACCCCCAGTTCCTGGGCGGCGCCGTCGACACCCAGTTCATCGACGAGAACCCCGAGCTCTTCCACCTGCAGCCCAGCCAGAACCGGGCCCAGAAATTGCTCCACTACCTGGGTGGGGGTCCCGGGGGGGGGGGGTCCGGGGGGGGTCCTGAGGGGGTCTGGGGAGGATCTGGGGGGGCCCGAGGGGGTTTGGGGGGGTTCTGAGGGGGTCTGGGGAGGTTCTGGGGGGTCTGGGGGGGTGGGGGGGGCCCGAGGGGGTTTAGGGGGGTTCTAGGGGGGGTCTGTGGGGGTCTGGGGGGGTTCTGAGGGGGCCCGAGGGGGTCTGGGGGGGTTCTGAGGGGGTCTGGGGAGGTTCTGAGGGGGTCTGGGGGGGTCTGGGGGGGTTCTGAGGGGGTCTCTGAGGGGGTTTGGGGGGGTTCTGAGGGGGTCTGGGGAGGTTCTGAGGGGGTCTGGGGGGGCCAGAGGGGGCCCGAGGGGGCCTGGGGGGGTTCTGAGGGGGTCTGGGGGGGCCTGGGGGGGGGGCCGAGGGGGTTTGGGGGGGTTCTGAGGGGGTCTGGGGGGGTTCTGAGGGGGTTTGGGGGGGTTCTGAGGGGGTCTGGGGAGGGAGGGGGTTGGGGGGGGTTTGGGGGGGTTCTGAGGGGGGTTTGGGGGGGTTCTGAGGGGGTCTGGGGAGGTTCTGAGGGGGTCTGGGGGGGCCTGGGGGGGGCCCGAGGGGGCCTGGGGGGGTTCTGAGGGGGTCTGGGGGGCCTGGGGGGGGGCCGAGGGGGTTCTGAGGGGGTCTGAGGGGGTTTGGGGGGTTTCTGGGGGGTCTGCTGAGGGGGTCCTGAGGGGGGGGGGGGGGGCGAGGGGGTTTGGGGGGGTTCTGAGGGGGTCTGGGGAGGTTCTGAGAGGGGTCTGAGGGGGCCTGGGGGGGTTCTGAGGGGGTCTGGGGGGGCCTGGGGGGGGGCGAGGGGGTTTGGGGGGGTTCTGAGGGGGTCTGGGGAGGTTCTGAGGGGGTCTGGGGGGGCCTGGGGGGGGGCCGAGGGGGTTTGGGGGGGTTCTGAGAGGGTCTGGGGAGGTTTGGGGGGGTTCTGAGGGGGTCTGGGGGGGCCTCGGGGGGGGGCCTGAGGGGGTTTGGGGGGGTTCTGGGTGGGTTTCGGGGGGCCTGGGGGGGGTCCTGAGGAAGTCTGGGGGGGTCCTGGGGGAGGGTCTCTTGGGGGGGGGGGTCCCTTAAGAGTCCTGACCAGGTGCCCCCCCCCAGGCCACGTGATGGTGAACGGCCCCAGCACCCCCCTGCCCGTCAAGGCCAAAGCGGCGCTGGTGGAGCCCGTGCCCCCCCCCGTGCCCATGGGTGAGTGGGGACGGGGGGGGCTGAGGGTCCCATAGGGTCTTCGTGGGGGGGGGGTCCCATAGGGGTCCTTATTGGGGGGGGGGGGCACAGAGGGGAGATTTTCGGGGGGGGAGTCCCACAGGGGTCCTCCGGGTGGGGGGGGGTGCATTTGGGTTCCGTGGGACCCTCCTGGTTTGAGGGGGGGGGGCATAAGGGGGGTGTGATTTTTGGGGGGGGGGGGGCATGCACGCCTCACGCCCGCGCCATGCACACGCTCAGCACCACAAAGCGGGTCCACGGGCGCTCTGTGGGTTGGGGTGTCCCCCCCCCCCAAAAAACAAATCCCCAGGGAGACCCTCCCCATTATAATCCCCATGGTGACCCCCCCCCAGTACCATCCCCATGGTGACCCCCCCATTATAATTCCTATGGTGACCCCCCCCAGTACAATCCCCATAGTGACCCCCCCCATGGTGACACCCCCCCCCATTATAATCCCCACGGTGACCCCCTCCCCATGGTGACCCCCCCATTATAATCCCCATGGTGACCCCCTCCCCATTGTGACCCCCCCTCCAGTACCATCCCCATGTTGATCCCCCCAATGGTGACCCCCCCCAGTACAATCCCCATGGTGACCCCCCCATGGTGACCCCCCCCCCCAGAAAAAAATCCCCATGGTGACCTCCGCCTTGGGGTGCCCCCCCCCAAAAGAAAACAAATCCCCATGGTGACCCCCCATGGTGACCCCCCCCCATTATAATCCCCATGGTGACCCTCTCTCCATGGTGACCCCCCCCCAGTACCAACCCCATGATGACCCCCCCCAGTACCATCCCTATGGTGACCCCCCCCATTATAATCCCCATGGTGACCCCCTCCCCATGGTGACCCCCCCCAGTACAATCCCCATAGTGACCCCTCCCATGGTGACCCCCCCCCATTATAATCCCCATGGTGACCCCCTCCCCAGTATCATCCCCATGTTGATCCCCCCCATGGTGACCCCCCCTAGTACAATCCCCATGGTGACCCCCTCCCCATGGTGACCCCCCCCAGTATCATCCCCATAGTGACCCCCCATTATAATCCCCATGGTGACCCCCCCCCCATGGTGACCCCCCCATTATAATCCCCATGGTGACCCCCCCCCAGTACCATCCCCATGGTGACCTCCCCATTATAATTCCTATGGTGACCCCCCCCAGTACAATCCCCATGGTGACCCCCTCCCCATGATGACCCCCCCCCATTATAATCCCCATGGTGACCCCCTCCCCATGATGACCCCCCCCCCCAATATAATCCCCATGGTGACCCCCCCCCCCAGTACCATCCCCATGGTGACCCCCCCCCCAGTACAATCCCCATGGTGACCCCCCCATTATAAGCCCCATGGTGACCCCCCCCCCCCCCAGTATCATCCCCATGGTGACCCCCCTCCCATGGTGACCCCCCCCATTATAATCCCCGTGGTGACCCCCCCCCATTATAATCCCCATGGTGACCCCCTCCCCATGGTGACCCCCCCCCAGTACCATCCCCATGGTGACCCCCCCATTATAATCCCCATGGTGACCCCCTCCCCATGGTGACCCCCCCAGTACAATCCCCATGGTGACCCCCTCCCCATGGTGACCCCCCCCATTATAATCCCCATGGTGACCCCCTCCCCATGGTGACCCCCCCCCATTATAATCCCCATGGTGACCCCCTCCCCATGGGGTGACCCCCCCCCAGTAAAACCAAATCCCCATGGTGACCCCCCCATTATGACCCCCCCCCCAGTACAATCTCCCTATGGTGACCCCCCCCATTACAATCCCCATGGTGACCCCCCCATGGTGACCCCCCCCCCCCCAGTGACCTCCGCCTTGGGGTGACCCCCCCCCCATAGTGAACGCCCCCACGGTGACCCCCAATGTGACCCCCCCCCCATGTCCCCGCCCCCAGGGCCGCCCCCGGCGGGGCTGCGGGAGGTGCTGTCCCGCGAGGGGCCGGGGGGCTTCGCGCGGGCGCTGCGGGCGCACCGGGGGCTGCTGCTGACGGACACGACGTTCCGCGACGCCCACCAGTCCCTGCTGGCCACCCGCGTCCGCACCCGCGACCTGGCGCGCGTCGCCCCCTTCGTGGCGCACGCCCTCGGCCCCCTCTGCAGCATGGAGACCTGGGGAGGTCGGGGGGGGCGGGGCCTGGTGGGAGGGGGGCCTGGGGCCTGGTGGGAGGGGGGCGGGGCCTGGTGGGAAGAGGGGGCGGGGCCTGGTGGGAGGGGGGGGAGGGGCGGGGGAGGGGGGCGGGGTCTGGGAAGGGGGCGGGGCCTGGGAGGGGGGCGGGGCCTGGGAGGGGGCGGGGCCCTGGGAAGGGGGCGGGGCCTGGGAGGACAAAAGGGGGCAGGGGAGAAGGGGCCTGTGGGAGGGGGGGGCGGGGCTGGGTGGGGTCTGGGAGGGGGGGCAGGGGGGGCGTGGCCTGGGAGGAAGGGGGGCGTGGCCTGGGAGGAGGGGGGTGGGGCGGGGCTGGGAGGAGGGGGGCGGGGCCTGGGAGGAGGGGGCGGGGCCTGGGAGGAGGGGGGCGGGGCCTGGGAGGAGGGGGGGGCGGGGGCTGGGGGAGGGGTGGGCTGGGGGGGTGGGCGGGGCTGGGGGTGGGGCATGGAAGGGGCCTGGGAGGAGGGGGGCGGGGCCTGGGAGGAGGGGGGCGGGGCCTGGGAGGGGGGGCGTGGCCTGGGAGGGGTGGGCGTGGCCTGGGAGGGGTGGGCGGGGCCTGGAAAGAGGGGGGCGGGGCCTGGGAGGAGGGGGGCGGGGCCTGGGAGTGGGGGGTGGGGTCTGAGAGGGGCGGGGCATCAAGTGGAGGGAGGGGAGGGGCGGCAGTGCTTGGCTGGGAGCCCTGCTGGGGGTGCAAGTGGGCGGGGCTCTGAGGGGGGTGTGGCCTATAGGGGCGGGGCTGCAGCAGCGCACGTGGCTGGGGGCTGGCCCTGCTGGGGGTGCACCAGGGGGGCGGGGCTCTGAGGGGGGTGTGGCCTATAGGGGCGGGGCTTCTGCAGGGGGCGGGGCTGCAGCGGCACGTGGCTGATGGGCTGGCCCTGCTGGGGGTGCACCAGGGGGCGGGGCTTTTGAAGGGGGTGTGGTCTCTGGGGGCGGGGCTTTAAGGGGGTGTGGCCTCTGGGGGCGGGGCTTTAAGGGGGTGTGGTCTCTGGGGCGGGGCTTTAAGGGGGTGTGGTCTCTGTGGGGCGGGGCTTTAAGGGGGTGTGGTCTCTGGGGGGCGGGGCTTTAAGGGGGTGTGGTCTCTGGGGGCGGGGCTTTAAGGGGGGTGTGGTCTCTGGGGGGCGGGGCTTTAAGGGGGTGTGTGGGGGCCTCTGGCCATCTATGGGTGCCAAGGGGCGGGGCTTAATGGAGGGGGCGGAGCTTCCCGGGGCAGGCCTTACTGGGTAGGGCTTCACCGGGGGGGCGGGGCTTAAAGGGGGCGGGGTCCCCCTTCGCCGGGGGCGGGGCTTAAAGGGGGCAGGGGGCGGGGCCTCGCACAGCACAGTGAGCACATGAGCTGTGCACAAGAGGCGGGGCGTGCAAGGGGATTGGTGCAAGGGGGCGGGGCTTGGGTCAGGGGGCGGGGCTTGGGCCAGGGGGCGGGGCTTGGGTCAGGGGGCGGGGCTCTCCGAGGCCCCTCCCCCTGTCCCCAGCAGGCCGTCCGTCCTCCCCCCGCAGGCGCCACCTTCGACGTGGCCATGCGCTTCCTGCACGAGTGCCCCTGGGAGCGGCTGCGGGAGCTGCGGCGCCTGGTCCCCAACATCCCCTTCCAGATGCTGCTGCGCGGCGCAACGCCGTCGGCTACACCAACTACCCCGACAACGTCATCTACCGGTACGGGGCTGGGGGGTCCCTGGGGTCGTGGGGGGTCATGGGGGATTTGGGGGTACATGGGGAGCTGGGGCATATAAAGGGATATGGGGTACATGGGGAGATGGGGTCATACGGGGACATGGGGGTACGAGGGGATGTGGGGGTGAATGGGGACATATAGGGGCATGGGGGGTCATGGGGGATTTGGGGGTGCACGAGGAGATGGGGCACGTTGGGGGTATGGGGGTACATGGGGAGATGGGGGAGATGGGGTCATATGGGGGGTCGGGGGGGATGTGGGGGTCCCTGGGGTCATATGGGGCCATGGGGGATTTGGGGACGCAGAGGGAGATTGGGCACACGGGGGGATTTGAGGGGTAGGGGGTTATACGGGGAGATGGGGTCGTATGGGGACATTGGGGTACAAGGGGATGTGGGGGTGAATGGGGACATATGGGGCCATGGGGGGTCATGGGGGATTTGGGGGTGCACGTGGAGATGGGGCACGTTGGGGGTATGGGGGTACATGGGGAGATGGGGGAGATGGGGTCATATGGGGGGTTGGGGGGGGATGTGGGGGTCCCTGGGGTCATATGGGGCCATGGGGGATTTGGGGGCGCAGAGGGAGATTGGGCACACGGGGGGATTTGGGGGGTAGGGGGTTATACGGGGAGATGGGGTCGTATGGGGACATTGGGGTACAAGGGGATGTGGGGGTGAATGGGGACATATGGGGCCATGGGGGGTCATGGGGGATTTGGGGGTGCATGGGAAGATGGAGCACGTGGGGGGATTTGGGGGATAGGGGGGTAGACAGGGAGATGGGGTCATATGGGGACATTGGGGTACAAGGGGATGTGGGGGTGAATGGGGACATATAGGGACATGGGGGGTCATTGGGGATTTGGGGGCACACAGGGAGATTGGGCACACGGGGGGATGTGGGGGGTAGGGGGGTAGAGGGGGAGATGGGGTCATATGGGGACATGGGGGTACGAGGGGATGTGGGGGTGAATGGGGATGTATGGGGCCATGGGGGGTCATGGGGGATTTGGGGGTGCACAGGGAGTTAGGGCACGGGGGGGGTATAGAGGTACATGGGGAGATGGGGGAGATGGGGTCATATGGGGACATGGGGGGTCAGGGGGGATGTGGGGGTCCCTGGGGACATATAGGGACATGGGGGGTCAGGGGGGATTTGGGGGGTGCATGGGGAGATGGGACACAGGTGGGTATGGGGGTACGCGGGAGATGGGGGAGTTGGGGACATGGGGGTACGAGGGGATGTGGGGGTGAATGGGGTCATATGGGGACATGGGGGGCTGGAGGGGATTTGGGGGTCCCTGGGGACATATGAGGGCATGGGGGGTCATGGGGGATTTGGGGGTACATGGGGAGCTGGGGCATATAAAGGGATATGGGAATGTAAGGTGTGCAAGTACATAGGGAGATGGGGTCATACGGGGACATGGGGTGTTGAAGGGGATGTGGGGGTCCCCGGGGTCATGGGGGGTCATGGGGATTTGGGGGTACATGGGGAGCTGGGGCCTATAAAGGGATATGGGGATATAGGGGAGATGGGGGTACCTGGGGAGACACGGGGACACGGGGACCTGGAGGATGAGGAGGGACACGGGGCCACCGCGGGCTGGCGGGACTTATTGGGGGGGGGGTCCTCACGGCACCCCCTGACGCCCCCCCCCCCACCCCCCAAGCTTCTGCGAGGTGGCGGCGGCCAACGGCATGGACATCTTCCGGGTGTTCGACGCCCTCAACTACCTCCCCAACCTCCTGCTGGGGGTGGAGGCCGTGGGGAGGGCGGGCGCCGTGGTGGAGGCCGCGCTCTCCTACACGGGGGACGTGGCCGACCCCACGCGCACCAAGTACGGCCTCGACTACTACCTGGGGCTGGCCCGCGAGCTGGTGGCCGCCGGCACCCACATCCTCTGCATCAAGGTGAGGGGGGGGGTCGTGGGGGGGCTGGGGGTCCCCGGGGTATGGGGAAGGGGCTTGGGGTGAGGTTCTGGGGGGCTGGGAGGGGGAATTTGGGGTCCTGAGGGGCTTGGGGTGAGGTTCTGGGGGGCTGGGAGGGGGAGTTAGGGGTCGTGGGGGGGTGGAGAAGGGATCTGGGGGGGGCTCAGAGGGTTCTGGGAGGATGGAAGGGGGTCTCGGGGGTCCCTAGAGTTTAGGGAGGGGGAATTTGGGGTCCTGAGGGGCTTGGGATGTGGTTCTGGGGGGCTGGGAGGGGGAGTTAGGGCTCATGGGGGGGTGGAGAAGGGATCTGGGGGGGGTTCAGAGGGTTCTGGGAGGATGGAGGGGGTCTCGGGGGGTTCTGGGGAGGCTTGGGATGGGTATGGGGAGGGCAGAAGGGGGAATTGGGGATCCTGGGGGGTTTGGGATGGGTACAGGGGGGGCAGAAGGGGGAATTGGGGTTCCTGAGGCGTTGGGGATGGGTATGGGGGGCTTGGGATGGGTCCTGGGGGGCTTGGGATGGGTATAGGGGTCTAGAAGCAGGAACACGGCATCCCCGCGCCCTCAGGACACCTCGGAAGGCGGGGGGGGGGGGCAGGATGGGTTTTGGGGTCCCTCCCCCCGTCACCCCAAAATCCCGTCCCCAGGACATGGCGGGGCTGCTGACCCCGGCGGCCGCCCGCTTGCTGGTGGGGGCCCTGCGCGAGCGCTTCCCCGACGTGCCCCTGCACATCCACACCCACGACACCGCCGGGGCCGCCGTCGCCTCCATGCTGGCGGCCGCCAACGCCGGCGCCGACGTGGTGGACGTGGCCGTGGACGCCATGGCCGGGATGACCTCGCAGCCCAGCATGGGCGCCCTGGTGGCCTGCACCCGCGGTACCCCACTGGACACAGGTAACGGGGTGGCCCCTGAGGTGGTGGGGGGGGTCGCGGAGGGGGCGCCGTGGTGGTTGGGGGGGTGGTGTCGTGGTCGTGGTGGTGGTGTCGTGGTCGTGGTGGTGGTGGCGTGGTCGTGGAGGTGGTGTCGTGGTCGTGGCGGTGGTATCATGGTCGTGGCGGTGGTATCATGGTCGTGGTGGTGGTATCGTGGTCATGGAGGTGGTATCATGGTTGTGGTGGTGGCACCGTGGTTGTGGTGGTGGTATCATGGTCGCGGTGGTGGTATCATGGTCCTGGTGGTGGTGGTATCGTGGTCCTGGTGGTTGGTATCGTGGTCGTGGTGGTGGTGTCATGGTCGTGGTTGTGGTGTCGTGGTCATGGTGGTGGTGTCATGGTCGTGGTTGTGGTGTCGTGGTCGTGGTGGTGGTTTCGTGGTCGTGGTGGTGGTGTCGTGGTCGTGGTTGTGATGTCGTGGTGGTGGTGTCATGGTCGTGGTTGTGGTGTCGTGGTCGTGGTGGTGGTATCGTGGTCGTGGTGGTGGTATCGTAGTCGTGGTGGTGGTATCGTGGTCGTGGTGGTGGTGTCGTGGTCGTGGTGGTGGTATTGTGCTCCTGGTGATGGCATCGTGCTCATGGTGACGACATCGTGGTCGTGGTGGTGGTATCGTGGTCGTGGTGGTGGTGTCGTGGTTGTGGTGGTGATGTCGTGGTGGTGGTGGTGATGTCGTGGTGGTGGTGTCGTGGTCGTGGTGGTGGTGTCGTGGTTGTGGTGGTGATGTCGTGGTGGTGGTGGTGATGTCGTGGTGGTGGTATCGTGGTCGTGGTGGTGGTATTGTGGTCGTGGAGGTGGCACCGTGGTCATGGAGATGCTACCGTGGTCGTGGTGGTGGCACCATGGTCACGGTGGTGGCACCGTGGTCATGTTGGTGGTATTGTGCTCATGGTGGTGGTATCACGGTCATGGAGATGCTATCATGGTCATGGTGGTACCGAAGTCATGGAGATGCTACCAAAATCATGGTGGTGGCACTGTGGTTGTGGAGATGCTGCCATGGTCGTGGTGGTGGCACCGTGGTCATGGAGATGCTACCATGGTCATGGTGGTTGCACCATGGTCGTGGAGGTGCTACCCCGGTCATGGTGGTGGCACCGTGGTCATGCTACCGTGGTCACGGTGGTGGCACAGTGGTTGTGGAGATGCTACCGTGGTCACGGTGGTGGCACCGTGGTCATGGAGATGCTACCAAGGTCATGGTGGTTGCACCATGGTCGTGGAGGTGCTACCCCGGTCATGGTGGTGGCACCGTGGTCATGGCAACGCCGCTGCGGTGATGGCACTGCCACCGCGATCCCGGCAATTCTCCCATGGCCGTAGTGACGCCACCGCGATCCTGGTGATGCCACCAGGGCCACGGCAACGCCACCACGATCCTGGCAACGCCACCACGGCCATTCTGATGCCACCACAGCCCCGTCATCGTGCCCAACCCATTGGACCCCCCATCCATGGCTTCTCCCAACCCTGGTGGCCCCCAACCTTGGCGTCCCGTGGTCCCCAACACCCACGTGTCCCCCTCCCCGCACCCAGGCATCGCGCTGGAGCGGGTGTTCGAGTACAGCGAGTACTGGGAGGCGGCGCGGGCGCTCTACGCCGCCTTCGACTGCACGGCCACCATGAAGTCGGGCAACGCGGACGTCTACGAGAACGAGATCCCGGGGGGCCAGTACACCAACCTCCACTTCCAGGCCCACGCCATGGGGCTGGGCCACAAGTTCAAGGAGGTGAAGAAGGCCTACGCCGAGGCCAACAAGCTCCTCGGGGACCTCATTAAGGTGAGGCTGGGGCTGGGCTCCATGGGGTTTCTCCGTGGGTTGGGTGCTCTCCGTGGGTTGGGTGCTCTCCATGGGGTGGGGTGAGCTCTATGGGATGGGTGGTCTTCATGGGGTGGGTGGTCTTCGTGGGATGGTCTCCACGGGATAGATGCTCTCCATGGGGTGGGTGGTCTTCATGAGATCGGTAACGTTCATGGGATGATCTCCATGGGGTGGGTGGTGTTTGTGGGACGGTCTCCATGGGGTGGTCTTCATGGGGTGGGTGATCTCCATGGGATGGGTGGTCTTCACAGGGTGGGTGGTCTCCATGAGATGGATGGTATTCGTGGGATGCTCTCCATGGGGTGGGTGACCTCCATGGGGTGGGTGGTCTCAATGGGATGGTCTCCATGGGTTGGGTGTTCTCCATGGGTTGGGTTTTCTCCATGGGGTGGGTGATCTTTATGGGATGGGTGCTCGCCATGGGGTGGGTGTTCTCCATGGGGTGGTTGGTCTTCATGAAACGGGTGGTCTTCATGGGATGGTCTTCTTGGGGTGGGCGCTCTCTGTGGGGTGGGATGGTTTTGTGGAGCGGGTGATCTCTGTGGGATGGGTGGTCTTCATGGGATGGCCTCCATGGGGTGGGTGCTCTCCATGGGGTGGGTGGTCTTCGTGGGATCCTCTCTGTGGGATGGGTGATCTCCGTGGAGTGGGTGGTCTCAATGGGGTGAGTGGTCTCAATGGGGTGGGTGCTCTCCATGGGGTGGGTGGTCTCAATGGGGTGGGTGCTCTCCATGGGGTGGATGCCCTCCATGGGGTGGGTGCCCCCCCACGGGTTTTCCTTATGGGATGCTCCCGCTAGGAACAGCAGCATGGTGACCTCCCCTGGCAGGGTGACACCCTTGGGTGACACCAAGCGGGGGTGACGCCTGGGGGGGGGGCGGGGTCTCTGTCGGGGGCAGGTGACGCCGTCGTCGAAGGTGGTGGGGGACCTGGCGCAGTTCATGGTGCAGAACGGGCTGTCGCGCGAGGAGGTGGAGGCGCGGGCGGACGAGCTCTCCTTCCCCGTCTCCGTCGTGGAGTTCCTGCAGGGCTACATCGGCACCCCCCCGGGGGGCTTCCCCGAGCCCTTCCGCTCCCGGGTGCGTGGGGGGGGGACAGGGGGACTGGGAAGGGGGGCTGGGAGGGAAATTGGGAGCGCTGGGAGGGATCTGGGATGGACTGGAGGGTGACTGGGAAGGGTTTGGGGGGCGCTGGGAGGGACTGGGGAACACTGGGAGGGTTTTGGGGGGGGGTGGAAGGGACTGGGAGGCGCTGGGAGAGTGCTGGGGGGGGGTGTGGAAGGGACTGGGAGGTACTGGGAAGGAACTGGAGGGCACTGGGAGGGGACGAGGGAGGACTGGGGGGCACTGGAAGGGACTGGGAGGCACTGGGAGGCTTTGCTGGAGGTGCCAGGCAGGGCTCGTTGCCATGACGACGGTCCCAGCATAGCAACGGGTACCAGCGCTGTTTGCCATGGCAACAACCCTTAGCAACGGGTCCTACAGCCGGTTGCCAAGACAACAGCCCCAGCAACAGGTCCTAGTGCCTGGTTGCCATGGCAGCAGCCCTTAGCAACGGGTCCTACATCCAGTTGCCATGGCAGCAGCCCCAACCACGGGTCCTAGTGCCCGGTTGTCATGACAACAGCCCTTAGCAACGGATCCTGCATCCGGTTGCCATGGCAGCAGCCCTTAGCAATGGGTCCCAGTGCCTGGTTGCCATGACAACAGCCCTTAGCAATGGGTCCTACAGCCGGTTGCCATGGCAGCAGCCCCAGCAACGGGTCCCAGTGCCCAGTTGCCATGACAACAGCCCTTAGCAATGGGTTCTACAGCCGGTTGCCATGGCAGCACCCCCAGCAACGGGTCCTAGTGCCCGGTTGTCATGACAACAGCCCTTAGCAACGGGTCCTACAGCCGGTTGCCATGGCAGCAGCCCCAGCAACAGGTCCTAGTGCCCGGTTGCCGTGACAACAGCCCTTACAAACGGGTCCTACAGCCGGTTGTCATGGCAGCAGCCCCAGCAACGGGTCCCAGTGCCCGGTTGCCATGACAACAGCCCTTAGCAACAGGTCCTACAGCCGGTTGCCATGGCAGCAGCCCTTAGCAATGAGTCCCAGTGCCCAGTTGCCACGGCTCGGTTGCCGTGACATCGGTCGCCATGGCAACACCGGCATCCTTCCCCCCCATCCAGGTGCTGGAAGGACCTGCCGCGGGTGGAGGGGCGCCCGGGGGCCTCGCTGCCCCCCTGGACTTCGAGGCGCTGGGCCAGGAGCTGGGGGCGCGGGACGGGGCCCCCCAGCGCCGAGGAGCTGCTGTCGGCCGCGCTGTACCCCAAGGTGTACGGCGACTTCCGCGCCTTCGCCTCCACCTTCGGCCCCGTCTCCTGCCTGGGCACCCGCCTCTTCCTGGAGGGGCCCACCATCGCCGAGGAGTTCGAGGTGGGCGGGGCTTCGGGGGGTGGGCGGGGCTTCGGGGGGTGGGCGGGGCTTTGGGTGGGCGGGGCTTCGGGTGGGAGGGGCTTGGAGGTGGGAGGGGCTTGGAAGTGGGAGGGGGCTGGGGTGGAGCAGGGCTTGATGTGGGTGAGGTAGGGGTATGGGGCTTTGGGGGTGGGCGGGGCTTCGGGGGAGTGGGCGGGGCTTCGGGGGAGTGGGCGGGGCTTTTGGAGTGGGAGGGGCTTGGGAGTGGGAGGGGCTTGTGGGTGGGCGGGGCTTAGGGGTGGTGCCATGCATGGGGAGGGGGAGGCATGGTGGGGTGGGCGGGGCTTTGGGAGTGGGCGGGGCTTTGGGAGTGGGCGGGGTTTAGGTGGGAGTGGGCGGGGCTTTGGGAGTGGGCGGGGTTTGGGTGGGAGTGGCTTAACGTAGGCGGGAGCTTTGGGGTGGGCGGGGCTTGTGGGTGGGAGGGGCTTGAGTGGGGCGGGGCTGGGGTGGTGCAAGGCATAGGGGCACGGATGGGATGGGCGGGGCTTCCGGGTGGGCGGGGCTTCCGGTGGGCGTGGCTTGAGTGTGGGCGTGGCTTGAGGGTGGGAGGAGCTTGGGGTGGGGCGTGGCATGGGGAGGGGGGGAGGCGCGGGTGGGGTGGGCGGGGCTTGGCACACCTCGCACGCCCTCTCACACCCTTGCACGCTCTCGCACACCTTGCACACTCCTCCTGCACGCCCTCGCACGCTCTCGCACACCTTGCACGCCCTCTCACACACCTTGCACTCTCTCGTACGCCTTGCACACTCCCGCACACCTCGCACGCTCTCGCACTCTTACACCTCACATGATCTTGCACGCCCTCAAATGCTCCCGCACGCCTTGCACGCTCTTGCACGCCTTGCACGCTCCTTCACACCCCTGCACGCGCTCGCACACCTTGCACACTCTCACACACCTTGCACACTCTCGCACGCTCTTACACCTCACACGCTCTTGCACGCCCTCGCACGCTCTCTCTCACACCTCGCACACTCTCTCGTGCCTTGCACGCTCCCACACACCCTTGCACACTCCCACACACCCGTGCATGCTCCCTCACACCCTTGCACGCTCACACACACCCTTGCACACTCCTTCACACCCTTGCACCCTCCCTCACACCCTTGCACGCTCCTGCATACCCTCACGCTCCCGCACACCTTGCACACTCCCACACACCTTGCGCGCCCTCTCGCACCCTTGCACGCTTCTGCATGCCCTTGCACGCCCTCGCACGCTCTCTCTCACTCCTCTCACACTCTCTCATGCCTTGCACGCTCCCACACACCCTTGCACGCTCCCTCACACCCTTGCACGCTCCTGCATACCCTCACGCTCCTGCACACCTTGCGCACTCCCACGCACCTCGCGCGCCCTCTCGCACCCTTGCACGCTTCTGCACGCCCTTGCACGCCCTTGCACGCTCTCACACGCCCTCGCACACTCCCTCACACCCTTGCACGCTCCTGCATACTCTCACGCTCCTGCATACCCTCACGCTCCCACACACCTCGCGCGCCCTCTCGCACCCTTGCACGCTTCTGCATGCCCTTGCACGCCCTCGCACGCCCTCGCACGCCCTCGCACGCCCTCGCACGCCCTTGCACGCTCGTTCTGAGGCTCCGCCCGCGCAGGTGGAGCTGGAGCGGGGCAAGACGCTGCACATCAAGGCGCTGGCGCTGGGCGACCTGGAACGCGGCGGGGCAGCGCGAGGTCTTCTTCGAGCTCAACGGGCAGCTGCGCTCCATCCTCGTGCGCGACACCCAGGCCTTGAAGGTGAGGGGGGGGGGCCCGGGGGGCTGGGGGGGGGGTGGGGGAGTCGGGGGGGGGGGATTGGAGGGGCGGGGAGGGGTCTGGGGGCATCCAGGGGGGACGTGGGGGTGGGCGCGGGGGATGCGGGAAGGGTCCTGGGGTGCGTGGGGGGGGCTGGGGGTAGGGGGGTGGTACTGGGGGGGGCTGGGAGCAGGGTGGGGGGTAGTGGGGGCCATAGGGGGGTCCTGAGGGATGGGGGGGGGGGGGCTTGGGGATGGGGGGGGGCTGTGTTTTATGGGGAGGGGGTTATAGGGGCTGCAGGAGAGTCCAAGGGGGATGGGGGGGTCCTAAAGGGGGGAAAGGGGGAGGGGAACTGGAATTATGGGGGGAGTCTTGGGGGATATGGGGGGGGTCCTGGGAGACATGGGTGGGGGGTCCCAGGGGAGATGGGGGGGGGGCCTGGGGGACATGGGGGATCCTGGGGCACATTGAGGGGGAGGTTCTAGGGAACATGGTGGGGGTCCTAGGAGACAAGGGGGGCCCTGGGGGAGATGGGGGGTCCTGGGAGACAAGGGGAGGTCCTAGGAGCTATGGGGGGTCCTGGGGGACATGGGGGGGTCCAGGAGGACATGGGGGGGGTCCTGGGGGACATGGGGAGGGGTCTTGGGGACATGGAGGGACCACAGGGAAGATGGGGGGGGGTCCTGGGAGACATGGGGGGGTCCTGGGGGACAGGGGGGGTCCTGGTCCTGGGGGGTCTAGGACATGGGGGGGTCCTGGAGGACATGGGGGGTCCTAGGAGCTATGGGGGGGTCCTGGGGGACATGGGGAGGGGTCTTGTGGACATGGGGGTCCTGGGAGACATGGGGGGTCCTAGGGGACATGGGGGGATTCCAGGGGACAAGGGGGGGTCCAGGAGGACATGGGGGGGGGGGTCCTGGGGGACATGGGGAGGGGTTTTGGGGACATGGAGGGACCACAGGGAAATGGGGGGGGGTCCTGGGAGACATGGGGGCATCCTGGGAGACATGGGGGGGTGCTGGGGGACATGGGGGGGTCCTGGAGGACATGGGGGGGTCCTAGGAGCTATGGGGGGTCCTGGGGGACATGGGGGGGTGTCATGGGGGATATGGGGTGGGGGTTCCTAGGAGACATGGGGGGTCCTGGGAGACACGGGGGCATCCTGGGAGACATGAGGGGGGGTCCTCACAAAACGGGGTGCCCAGAACGGACCCCCCAACCTCCCCCTTATATTTTCGTTCCCCCCCCCCCCCCCCAGGAGATGCACGTGCACCCCAAGGCGGACCGGGGGCCAAGGGGCAGGTGGGGGCCCCCATGCCGGGGGAGGTGGTGGAGGTGCGGGGTGGAGGCGGGGGCGCGGGTGGAGAAGGGGCCCCCCTCTGCGTGCTCAGCGCCATGAAGATGGAGACCGTGGTCACCGCCCCCTGGGGGGCACCGTCGCCCGCCTCCACGTGCGCCCCGGCATGAGCCTGGAGTGGCGACGACCTCATCGTGGAGATCGAGTAGTTTCGGGGGGGGGGGGGGGGGCCACCCCAAAAAAAAATCCCACCCCCCCCCCCCAAAAAAATTCCGACCCCCCAAAAAATACTCCCCTCGAGATCGGGTAGGAAGGGGGGGTACACCCCAAAAAAAAACTCCTTTCCCTCCCTCGAGATCGAGTAAGGGGGGACACCCCCCAAAAAAAATCCCCCCCCCAAAAAAAATACCGACCCCCCCCCCCAAAAATACCTACCCCCCAAAAAATACCTACCCCCAAAAAACTGCTCTTGAGATCGGATAGAAAGTGGGGGGGGGACACCCCAAAAAAACCCTCCTTCCCCTCCCTCGAGATGGAGTAAGGGGGGGGACACCCCCCAAAAATAATCCCCCCCCCGAAAAAATACCGACCCCCCCAAAAAAAATACCGACCCCCCAAAAAAAACTCCCCTTGAGATTGGGTAGGAAGGGGGACACGCCGAAAAACCCTCCTTCTCCTCCCTCGAGATTGAGTAAGGGGGGACACCCCCCAAAAATCCCACCCCACCCCCCCCCAAAAAAATCCCCACCCCCCAAAAAACACTGACCCCCCCAGAAAAACTCCCCTTGAGATTGGGTAGGAAGGGGGACACCCCAAAAAACTGCCCCCCCCCAAAAAAATGCATCCCTCCCCCCGAGATCGAGTTGGGGGGACGACACCCCCCCCAAAAAAAAATCCCCCCCCCCCAAAAAACCTCCCCTCGAGATTGAGTGGGGAGGGGGGACACCCCCCCAAAAGCGTCCCCCCCCCAAAAAAACTCCCCCCCAAGCACTTTAAGAGCCCCCCCCTTTCTGGGGAGGCGATGCGGCTTTTGGGGTGCCCCCCCCCCCAAAAAAAAAAGGGGGGGTCAGGCCTTGGGGGGGCTTACCCCCGCTCAAGGGGGGGGCGTCCTGTTTTGGGGGGGCAGCCTCTTTTGGGGGGGGGCACCCTGTTTTTGGGGGCGGTACCTTCTTTGGGGGGGGGGGCACCTTGTTTTGGGGGGGGGGGCTTGGTGCATTTCGGGTGGTCCCCCCCCCTCTGGGGGGCCTCTCACCCCCCATTTTTTGAGCATTTCACCCCATTTTTGCTCATTTCACCCCATTTTTTGAGCATTTCACCCCATTTTTTGAGCATTTCACCCCATTTTTTGAGCATTTCACCCCATTTTTTGAGGATTTCACCCCGTTTTTTGAGCATTTCTCCCCATTTTTGCTCATTTCACCCCATTTTTGAGCATTTCACCCCATTTTTGAGCATTTCACCCCATTTTTTGAGCATTTCTCCCCATTTTTGCTCATTTCACCCCATTTTTGCTCATTTCACCCCATTTTTGAGCATTTCACCCCATTTTTTGAGCATTTCTCCCCATTTTTGCTCATTTCACCCCATTTTTGCTCATTTCACCCCATTTTTTTGAGCATTTCTCCCCATTTTTGCTCATTTCACCCCATTTTGAGCATTTCACCCCGGTTTTGAGAGCATTTCATCCCCTTTTTTTTGGGGGGGGGTCTCCCCCATTTCTGGGGGGGCTTCGCCCCATTTTGGGGGTTCACCCCCATTTTTGGGGGGGTCTCCTTTTTGGGGGTGCCCACCCATTTTCGGGGGGGTCCACCCCATTTTGGGGGGTCGCCCCATTTCGGGGGCCCTTTCCCCCTTTTGGGCTCATTTCATCCCTTTTGGGGCACATCGACCCCTGTTTTTTTTTTTTGGGGGGGGGGGATCCCTTTTTGTGCCATTTTCAGCCCCTTTCGGGGCACCTTGAGCCTTTTTTTGGGCTGAATTCATCCCTTTTGGGGCAACCCAACCCCTGGGGGGGGGGGCACACCTATTTTGGGGGCCTCGATGCTTTTTTTTTTGGGGGGGGGGGCTTGCCTTTTTTTTGGGGGGGGGGGGGGCTCCTAGCACACTAGGGGGGCCCAGACTGGGTCCCCTCTAACCTTAGTTTGGGGGTTTAGACCCCCCCCCCCCTTTTTACATTAACCCTGCCCTGGAATTTTTTTTTGGGGGGGGGGGGGGGGCGACACCCCCATCCCCCCCCCGGGGGGGCCATGCCCTGCCATGCTGCCTTAGGGGGGCTCAGAATTTGGGGTGGGGGGTCCTGGGAGCCCCCCCCCCCCCAGCTGCTGCTGCCCCAGATGTTGATGCCAAACGCCCCCCCCCCCCCCCCCCAGATTTTGGGGTGGGGGGGGGGTCCTCACCCTGGGGGTCCCCCCCGGGGGGGAGGGGGGAGGGGGCACGTACGGAGTCTGTGACCAAAGGCCGGGAAAAACTGGAATTTGGGGGGGGGAGAAGGGGGGGGCGCCCCCCCCCCATGGGAACAAACCTGGAAGGGGAGGGGCGGGGGCCCCCCCCCCACCCTTGTCTGCTGCCCCCGGCCCCCCCCCGCCGAGGAGGGCGGGCCCGGGCAATAAAGACTGGACTAACCGTGCTGCCTGCGTCCCTATAGAGCCTATAGGGTCCCCGTCGTCCCCCCCGCCTGGGGGTCCTTTTCTATAGGGTGCCCCCCCCCCCTTATAGCCAGGTCCCTTGCGGGCCCCCACCTCTCTGATTCCGCTCTTGGGGGGGGGGGGGCTGCCCTATATGCCCCGAGGCACGTGGCCCCTATAGGGCACCCCAGGATCCAGCCCCAACTGTGGCGGGGTGGGCTATAGGCGGCCCCTGGTGCTATAGGGGAGGGGGCGGGCGCAGTGGGGGCCCTGCAACCTCTTCAGGGGATTCAGAGGGGGAACGCAGGAGCCTATAGGTGAGCACGGGAGCCTATAGGTGAATGGGAGAGCTTATAGGTGAATATGAGTCTATAGGTGAGCGCAGGAGCCTGTAGGTGAGCACGAGAGCCTATAGATGAATACGAGAGCCCATAGGTGAACGCGAAACCTATAAGGTGAGCACAAGAACCTATAGGTGAATATGAGAGTCTATAGGTGAATACAGGAGCCTATAGGTGAATATGAGAGACTATAGATGAATACAGGACCCTATAGGTGAACATAGGACCCTATAGGTGAACTCAGGGCCCTATAGGTGAGCACAGGACCCTATAGGTGATCACAGGACCCTATAGGTGAACACAGGGCCCTATAGGTGAATACAGGACCCTATAGGTGAACTCAGGGCCCTATAGGTGAGCACAGGACCCTATAGGTGAGCACAGGGCCCTATAGATGAACACAGGACCCTATAGGTAAATACAGAACCCTATAGATTAACACAGGACCCTATAGGTGAGCACAGGACCCTATAGGTTAACACAGGGCCCTATAGATGAACACAGGGCCCTATAGGTGAACACAGGACCCTATAGGTGAATACAGGACCCTATAGATGGGCACAGGACCCTATAGGTGAGCACAGGAGCCTATAGATGAGCACAGGACCCTATAGGTGAATACAGGACCCTATAGGTGGGCACAGGACCCTATAGGTGAGCACAGGAGCCTATAGATTGAGCACAGGACCCTATAGGTGATCGCAGGACCCTATAGATGAGCACAGGACCCTGTAGATGAGCACAGGACCCTATAGGTGAGCACAGGGCCCTATAGATGGGCACAGGACCCTATAGGTGAATACAGGACCCTATAGATGGGCACAGGACCCTATAGGTGAACACAGGAGCCTATAGGTGATCGCAGGACCCTATAGATGAGCACAGGACCCTATAGGTGAGCACAGGGCCCTATAGATGAGCACAGGACCCTATAGGTGAACACAGGACCCTATAGATGAGCACAGGACCCTATAGGTGAATACAGGACCCTATAGATGGGCACAGGACCCTATAGGTGAACACAGGAGCCTATAGGTGATCGCAGGACCCTATAGATGAGCACAGGACCCTATAGGTGAGCACAGGGCCCTATAGGTGAGCACAGGACCCTATAGGTGAGCACAGGGCCCTATAGATGAACACAGGACCCTATAGATTAACATAGGAGCCTATAGGGTGAGCACAGAACCCTATAGGTGAACACAGGACCCTATAGGTGAGCACAGGGCCCTATAGGTGATCGCAGGACCCTATAGATGGGTGCAGGCCCCTATAGGCGAGCACAGGACCCTATAGATGGGCGCAGGCCCCTATAGATGAGCACAGGGCCCTATAGGTGATCGCAGGACCCTATAGATGGGTGCAGGCCCCTATAGGCGAGCACAGGACCCTATAGATGGGCGCAGGCCCCTATAGATGAGCACAGGAGCCTATAGGTGAACGCATCGAGCTTTATGGACGCTCCCTCCTCCCCTGCCCACAGCGCCATGGGGGGGGGGGGGGGGGCAGCTGGGGGCGGGGCCAGCCCGGGGGCGTGGCGTGTGCCCGGGGGCGGGGCCTGCCCGAGGGGCGGGGTCTGGGGAGGGGGCGGGGCCAAGCGGCGGGGGCGGGGCCTATTGCAGGAGGCAGGTGCCTGATGTTCATTGGGGGGAGTCCCAAAGGGGGCGTGGCTTGTGCGCGGTAGGGGGTGGAGCCAGTGCCCAGAGGGGGCGTGGCCTGTTCCCCAAGGGGCGGGGCCTGCCTCTTAAAGGGGCACAGCCGGTGCCTCTAAGGGAGCAGAGCTGTGGCCCCCAAAGGGGAGGGGGTGGGGCTTAACCCCAAAGGGGCGGGGCTACTTCAACAAGGGGGCGTGGCCTAGTCCCGAATGGGCGTGGCCAGTGCATCAAAGGGCGTGGTCAGGGCTTTAAGAGGGGCGTGGCCTGCGCTTTAAAGAGGCGTGGCCTGAGCTTTAAAGGGGCGTGGCCAGTGCTCTAAAGGGGCGTGGCCAGTGCTTTAATGGGGGCGTGGTCAATGCTTTTAAGGGGCGTGGCCTGTGATTTAATGGGGGCGTGGTCATTGCTTTAAAGGGGGCGTGGCCTGTGTTTTAAAGGGGCGTGGCCGGTGCCTCTGATGGAGCAGGGCTGCTGCCCCGATGGGGGGTGGGGTTAATTCCCCGGTGGGCGTGGCCTGGTCCCAAGGGGGCGTGGCCTGATCCCAAAGGGGCGTGGCCTGATCCCAAAGGGGGCGTGGCCTGATCCCAAGGGGGCGTGGCCTGACCCCAAAGGGGGCGTGGCCTGACCCCCCAAAGGGGCACGTCCCAGCCCTAGGGGGCGGCAGGAGGCGGGGGGGGGGACGGCGGCGGGGGGTCCGCGGGGTGGGGGCGGCGGCGGCGGCGGCGGCGGCGGCGGCGGCTTTGCGGGCCAGCTTGGCGAGCAGGGGGCTGTGGGGGTGGCGCTGGCGCAGGTGGGCCAGGTGGGCGTCCTGGCTGTCGGCCGTGCCCCCGCACTCCTCGCAGACGAGAGCTTGGCGCGCCGCTCCTTGTAGGCATAGCGCTGGGCCACGCCGTGGATCTTCTTCAGGTGGGACTCGAGCGAGCAGCGCTGCGTGAAGGCCTTCTCGCACAGGCTGCACTTGTAGGGGCGCACGCCTTTGGGGGTTGGGGTTGGGGAGGGGGGGTAAAGGGGGTGGCGAGGGGTGAGGGGGGCGTCCCCAGCCCCGGCTCCTTCCCCCATCCCGTTCTCTTTCTCCAGCCCCATCCCACCTCCAGCCCCGTCGCCATCCCCAGCCCCTTCCCCGTTCCCTTCTCTCCCCCATCCCCGCCCCACCTCCGTCCCCTTCCCCGTCCCCTGCCCCGTTCTTTTCCCTGTCCCCATCCCCTTCCCTGTCCCCTTCCCCATCCCCTTCCCATCCCAAGCCCCTTCCCTCATTTCCTTCCTTTTTCCCATCCCCTTCCCCTTTCCCTGTCCCTTTCCCCTTCCCTGACCCCTTTCCCTTCCCCATCCCCTTCCCCACCCCATCCCCTTCCCTTCCCCTTCCCCACCCCATCCCTTTCCCTTCCCCATCCCCTTCCCCACCCCATCCCCTTCCCTTCCCCATCCCTTTCCTTCCCCCATCCCCTTCCCCACCCCATCCCTTTCCCTTCCCTTCCCTTCCCCACCCTATCCCCTTCCCTTCCCCACCCCATCCCATCCCCTTCCCCTCCCCATCCCCTTCCCTTCCCCATCCCCTTCCCCTCCCCATCCACTTCCCCCACCCCATCCCCTCCCCTTCCCCACCCCATCCCCTTCCCTTCCCCACCCCATCCCCTTCCCTTCCCCATCCCCTTCCCCTCCCCATCCACTTCCCCACCCCATCCCCTCCCCTTCCCCACCCCATCCCCTTCCCTTCCCCATCCCCTCCCCTTCCCCACCCCATCCCCTTCCCTTCCCCATCCCTTCCCCACCCCATCCCCATCCCCATCCCCCTTCCCTTCCCCATCCCCTTCCCCCACCCCATCCCCTTCCCCTTCCCCATCCCCTTCTTCCCCACCCCATCCCTTCCCCCACCCCATCCCCTTCCCTTCCCCATCCCCTTCCCCACCCCATCCCTTCCCCACCCCATCCCCTTCCCCACCCCATCTTCCCCACCCCATCCCCTTCCCCACCCCATTCCCTTCCCTTCCCCACCCCATCACCTTCCCTTCCCCATCCCCTTCCCTCCCCCATCCCCTTCCCCATCCCCTTCCCTTCCCCATCCCTTCCCCACCCCATCCCCTCCCCTTCCCCACCCCACCCCATCCCCTTCCCTTCCCCATCCGTGGGTCCCGCTGACCAGTGTGGGTGCGGACGTGGCGCTTGAGGTCGAAGGTGTCGTTGAAGCCCTTGCCGCAGTAGGGGCAGAGGTGCCGCTTCACCTCGCTGTGGCACTTCAGGTGCCGGTTCAGCATCCGCTGGAACCCGAAGCTCTTCTGGCACACGGGGCAGGAGAACAGCTCGCCCCCCGGGGACCCCCCGGGGACGGGGACCCCTCCGGGGATGGGGACGCCTGTGGGGACCGGGCCTCCGACGGGACCTGATGGCACCTGGCAATACAAAGGGAGGGGGGGGGTCAGGGTGTGGACCCCCTCTTAGGGAGCTGCTGTCGTGGGGACCCCCCAATCAGGGGACCCCCCCATGGGAGCATGGGAGACCCCCCCCCCCATCACCTGGACCCCCTCCAACCATGGAGATCCTCCCAATTACAGAGCCCCCCCAGGTCATGAAGATTCCCCCCCCAGGTATGGCAGGTATGAAGCCCCCGGTCATGGAGACCCCCCCAGTTACGGAGTGCCCCTAATTATGAGGATCTCTCCATTTATGGAGCTCCCCCCTCCCCCCCAGTTATGGACCCCCCTCTGTCATGGAGATCCCCCAGTAATTGAGAACTCCCCAATCAAAGAGAACCCCCAATCAAAGAGAACCCCCAATTATAGAGAACCCCTAATTATCGAGCCCACCCCCCCATCACAAGGACCGCCCCCAAATCACGAGGATCCCCCAGTTATGCCCCCCCCCCAAGTTATGAAGCCCCCCCAGCCATGGAGATCCCCCATTAATTGCGAACTCCCCCAATCAAAGAGAACCCCCAGCCATAGAAAACCCCAATTATAGAAAAACCCCAATTATAGAAAAACCCCAATTATAGAAAAACCCCAATTATAGAAACCCCAATTATAGAAAAACCCCAATTATAGAGAACCCCCAATTATAGCCCCCCCATCACAACGCCCACCCCCAATCGTGAAGACCCCCCAGTTCCACCTCCCCCCCCCCAATTACAGTGACCTCCCCCATTACTGAGACCCCATTCTTAAAAGCCCCCACCCCTGGGACCCCCCATTCTGGGGATCTCCCCTCCCTCCCCCCCCCCAGCTCCAGGACCCCCCCCCCAAAAAAAAAAAAAAAAAATAAACTTACTTTTCCCTTGGGGTGCAGGGAAGGAGCCGTGGGGGGCGCGGGAGGGCGTGGGGGGCAGCGGGGCTGGCCCAAAGCCGGCCCCCCGCAGCGTCATGTCCGAGGGGGGACACGGGGGACGCGGGCGCCTCCGCCACCGCCGGCTCGGGGTCCCTGCGTAGGGCGCAGCCCCCAGGCAGACTGGGGGGGGAGATCAGTCGGGGGGGGGTCCTGAACCCCCGACACGGCCCCCCCTCAACCAAAACGGGCACCCCGGAATGGGGGAGCCCCTGATGGGGATCCCAAAGTGGGCACCGTGATTGGGGTCCCCGGTGAGACCCTGCAAATGGGGACCCCCACATATGGGAACCCCCCCCCCAATGGGGACCCCAAAGTGGGCACCCCGATTGGGGTCCCCCGTGAGACCCTGCAAATGGGGACCCCCACATATGGGAACCCCCCCACAATGGGGACCCCAAAGTGGGTACCCCGATTGGGGTCTCCAATGAGACTCCCCAAAAAAGGGGACCCCTAAGTGGGCACCCGATTGGGGTCCCCAGTGAGACCCTGCAAATGGGGACCCCCACATATGGGAACCTCCCCCAATGGGGACCGCAAAGTGGGTACCTGATTGGGGTCCCCAATTAGACACCCCCCCAAATGGGGACCCCCAAGTGGGCACCGCGATTGGGGTCCCCAATTAGACACCCCCCAAATGGGGACCCCAAAGTGGGCACCGCGATTGGGGTCCCCGTGAGACCCTGCAAATGGGGACCCCCACATATGGGAACCTCCCCCCAATGGGGACCCCAAAGTGGGTACTGATTGGGGTCCCCATCAGACACCCCCCCAAATGGGGACCCCAAAGTGGGCACCGCTGATTGGGGTCCCCAGTGAGACCCCCCACAATGGGGACCCCAAAGTGGGCACCGCGTTTGGGGTCCCCAGTGAGACTCCCCCAAAAAGGGGACCCCCAAGTGGGCACCCTGATTGGGGTCCCCCATGAGACCCTGCAAATGGGGACCCCCACATATGGGAACCCCCCCAATGGGGACCCGAAAGTGGGTACCCCGATTGGGGTCCCCAATTAGACACCCCAAATGGGGACCCCAAAGTGGGCACTGCGATTGGGGTCCCCAATGAGACTCCCCAAAAAAGGGGACCCCTAAGTGGGCACCCCTGATTGGGGTCCCCAATGAGACTCCCCAAAAAGGGGACCCCCAAAGTGGGCACCCCGATTGGGGTCCCCAATTAGACACCCCCCCAAATGGGGACCCCAAAGTGGGCACCGCGATTGGGGTCCCCAATTAGACACCCCCCCCAAATGGGGACCCCAAAGTGGGCACCGCGTTTGGGGTCCCCAGTGAGACTCCCCCAAAAAGGGGACCCCTAAGTGGGCACCCCGATTGGGGTCCCCCGTGAGACCCTGCAAATGGGGACCCCCACATATGGGAACCCCCCAATAGGGACCCCAAAGTGGGCACCGCGATTGGGGTCCCCAATGAGACTCCCCCAAAAGGGGACCCCCAAGTGGGCACCGTGATTGGGGTCCCCAATGAGACTCCCCAAAAGGGGACCCCTAAGTGGGCACCGCGATTGGGATCCCCAGTGAGACACCCCCCCCCAAAAAGGGGACCCCCAAGTGGGCACCCCGAGTGGGGTCCCCCGTGAGACCCTGCAAATGGGGACCCCCACATATGGGAACCCCCCACAATGGGGACCCCAAAGTGGGTACCCCGATTGGGGTCTCCAATGAGACTCCCCAAAAAAGGGGACCCCTAAGTGGGCACCCTGATTGGGGTCCCCAGTGAGACCCCCCACAATGGGGACCCCAAAGTGGGCACCGTGATTGGGGTCCCCAATGAGACCCCCCCACACAATGGGGACACCCTAATGGAGACCCCCTAAATGGGGACCCTCTTAGGGGCACTCCAAATGGGGGCCCTCAATGAAGACCCCTAAATGGGGACCCCCAAAATGTGGGCCCCAAATGCCCCCCCCCCCCCCCAATTAGGACCCCCCACAAACAGCACCCTCCCGATCAGGACCCCCAAATGGGGACCCCCCCCCATAGGGACACCCTAACGGACCCCCCCAGATGTGCTCCCCTGAATGAGGACCCCCAAATGGAGCCCCCCCAATTAGCCCCCCAATGGGATTCCCACAAATAGGCCCTCCAATTAGGGATCCCCTAATCGCAACCCCATAAATTACGACCCTACAATCGACACCCCCCCCCCAAAAAAAAAATGGGAACCCCCTGAGCAAGCCTGACCCCCCAAACCCCATCCAGGGCCTGTCCCCCCCCTCGTTTACCCCAGCAGGCCGGGCCCCCCCATCCGCCCCCGCTCTCCCGGGGTCCCCCAACCGGTCGGGGCGGCCCGGCCGCGGCGCCCCAAATTACGGGGTTCCGGCGGGTGTCGCCCGCGTGGGCCCGGGGGCGACGCCAGCACCCGCCCGCACCCCCCCCCCCGGGCCTGGCTGGGACCCAGGCGTCCGGGCGGGCCTCGTGTAACCCCCCCCACACCCCCCCCAAGGGCCCTGGGTGTCCCTTGTCCTCCCCCCCCAAGGGACCCAAGTGTCCCATATACCCTAAAGGACCCAGGTGTTTGGGGGACCCCATATCCCCCCCCAGGTGCCTGGGGACCCCATAACCCCCCCAGGAGTCTGGGGACCCCATAACCCCCCCCCCAGGTGCCTGGGGACCCCATAACCCCCCCCAGGTGCCTGGGGACCCCATGCCCCCCCCCCAGGAGTCTGGGGACCCCATATCACCCCCTCCAGGTGCCTGGGGACCCCATGCCCCCCCCCCCAGGTGCCTGGGGACCCCATAACCCCCCGTGTCCCCTGTCCCCTAAAGGACCCAGGTACCTGGAGACCCCATAACACCCCCCCAGGAGTCTGGGGACCCCATATCCCCCCCCCAGGAGTCTGGGGACCCCATAACCCCCCCCCCCCCAGATGCCTGGGGACCCCATTGCCCCCCCCCTTGTCCCCTGTCCCCTAAAGGACCCAGGTGTTTGGGGGACCCCATATCCCCCCCCGGTGCCTGGAGACTCCATAACCCCCCCCCCAGGAGTCTGGGGACCCCATAACCCCCCCCAGGAGTCTGGGGACCCCATAACCCCCCCACCCCCCCACTGTCCCCTGTCCCCTAAAGGACCCAGGTGTTTGGGGGACCCCATATCCCCCCCCCCGGTGCCTGGAGACTCCATATCCCCCCCCCCAGGTGCCTGGAGACCCCATAACCCCCCCCCCCAGGAGTCTGGGGACCCCATAACCCCCCCCCCCACTGTCCCCTGTCCCCTAAAGGACCCAGGTACCTGGAGACCCCATAACACCCCCCCCGAGGAGTCTGGGGACCCCATATCCCCCCCCCCCCCAGATGCCTGGGGACCCCATTGCCCCCCCCCCGTGTCCCCTGTCCCCTAAAGGACCCAGGAGTCTGGGGACCCCATATCACCCCCCACCCCCCCCACATGCCTGTGGACCCCATGCCCCCCCCCAAGAGTCTGGGGACCCCATATCCCTCCCCCCCGGAGTCTGGGGACCCCATGTCCCCCCCCCCCAAATGCCTGGGGACCCCATTTCTGCCCCCCCATGTCCCCCTCAGGGTCCTGCCCCCCCCCATCGCCCCGGTACCCCACGCCCCCCCCCCAGGACCCATCGGGCTGCCCCAGATCCACCAAGGCCCCCCCCCCCGGGGGGGGTGGGGGTGGGGGGGAACGGGTGGGCGGCGGCCGCGTGGCTTCAGCCCCCACCCGGGAGGGGCCGTGCCCGGGGCCTGTCATTAGGGGGTTAATCACGGCCTGGCGCCGGGGGCGGGGGGCAGGGTCAAAAAGGGCCCCCCCCAAAAAAAAAAGCCTGCACACTCCCCCCCCCTTGGGTCACCTGGGTTCCCCCTCCCCAATCACCTGGGTGTCCCCCCAACCTTGACCCCCCCAACCCTAATCCCCCCCCCCCCCCACATGGATTTCCCCCCCCAAGCCTTGATTCCCCCCCCCCAATACCTGGGTCCCCCCCAAACCCCAACCCCCCCCCCCCCAAACACCTGGGTCCACCCCATCAACTGGGTCCCCCCAAACCCTAATCCCCCCCATCACCTGGGTCCCCCCCAGCCCTGACACTCCCCCAGCCCTGACCCCCCCCCCCCCCCCAATACCTGGGTCCCCCCCCAATACCTGGGTCCCCCCCCCAGCACCTGGGTCCCCCCCAAACCTGCCCCCCCCCCCCAACACCTGGGTGCCCCCTCATCACCTGGGTCCCCCCCCCAACCCTAATCCCCTCCCAAACACCTGCCCCCCCCCCTCATTAACTGGGTCCCCCTACCCTGACACCCCCCCCCCCAACCCTAATCCTCCCCCAAACACCTGGGACCCCCCAAAATACCTGACACACCCCCCCCCCGCCAACCCTGACCCCCCCCCCCCATCACCTGGGTCCCCCCCACCCGGCGTGTGCCCCCCCCCCCGGCCCCCCCCCCCACGTACTGGGGACGTAGATCTCTGCCCGCTGCTCGTCCGGGAGCTCGCTCCAGTTGCGCTTGGCCGTGGCCACGCACGGCTTCTTCACCAGGAAGGCGCGGGGCATGGTGGGCGCCCGATCCCCGGCGGATCCCCGGCGGATCCCCGACAGATCCCCGACGGATCCCTGGAGCCCTCGGCCGCTGCCGGAGCCCGGAGCCCCGCTTGGTTTCGGCACCAGATCGCAGATCCCCAGGCAGTCACAGTCCCGGGGCGCCGGTACCGGGTCACTTGCAGCAATGGATCCCAGATCCCTGGTCACTTTCGGTGGAAGATCCCAGCTCCCCGGCCAGTTTCAGCACCAGATCCCAGATCCTTTGTCAGTTTCGGCCCCAGATCCCAAGTATTTGGTCGGTTTCTGCACCAGATCCCTGTTGTTTCAGCAGTAGATCCCCGATCCCCGGTCACTTCTCAGCTATAGATCCCAGATCCCTGGTCGGTCCCAGTGGTAGATCCCAGGTTTCTGGTCAGTGTCAGCTGTAGATCCCGGATCCTCGGTCAGTTTCGGCACTGTATTTCAGATTCGCCAGACGGTTCCAGCAGTGGATCCCAGGCCCTTGGTCACTTTCGGTCCCAGATCACTCGCGGTCGGCCAATTCCACCACCAGATCCCAGGTCCCCGCTCGGCTTCGGTGCCAGATCCCGGATCCCCCAGTCGGTTTCAGCACCAGATCCCAGGTCCCCGGTCAGCTTCGGTGCCAGATCTGGGATCCCCCGGGTCGGCTTCAGCACCAGATCCCCGCCCCAGATCCCAGCGCCCGATCCTGGATCCGGCACCACCGGGAGCCGGCGAGCTTCGCCGCCGCCGCCACCCAGCCCTGTGTCCCGGCACCGTCCCACTACCAGCGCCCGGCGGCGTCACCGTCACCGGCCGCCGGTCACCACCGCCGAGCCACGCGCTGCCGCCGGTCGAGCCCTGTGCCGGTTGCGCGCCGACGGTCGGTGCCGGTTGTGCGCCGATGGTTGGCGCCGGTTGCGTGCCGCCGGTTGTGCTCTGATCCTTGGTACCAGTTGTACGCTACCGGTTGTGCGCCGCCGGTTGGCGCCGGTTGCGTGCCGCCGGTTGTGCGCCGCCGGTTGTGTGCAATGCCGGTTGGTGCCGGTTGTGCTCCGATGGTCGGTGCCAGTTGCACGCTACTGGTTGCGTGCCACCGGTTGTGCTCTGGCGGTCGGTGCCGGTTGTACTCCAATGGTCAGTGCCGGTTGTGCGCCGATGGTCGGGGCCGGTTGTACTCCACCGGTTCCGTGCCGCTGCTTCTGTGCCGCCGGTTGATGCCAGTTGCGTGCCGCCGGTTGTACTCTTCCAGCTGCGTGCCACCGGTTGTGCGCCGATGGTTAGTGCCGGTTGTACTCCAACGGTCGGTGTTGGTTGTACTCTACCGGTTGCGTGCCGCCGGTTGATGCCAGTTGCGTGCCGCCGGTTGGTGCTGGTTGTACTCTACCAGTCGCGTGCCACCAGTTGCGTGCCACCAGTTGGTGCCGGTTGTACTCTACCGGTCGCGTGCCGCCGGTCTTTGCCGGTTGTCCAACGCCGGTTGGTGCCGGCTGTTCTCCGACGGCCGGTGCCGGTTGTACTCCACCAGTCGCCGCGCGCCGCCGGTCGTTGCCGGTTGCTCAACGCCAGTCGTCCAACGCCAGCTGCTCTCCAACGGTCAGCGCCGGTTGTACTCTACCGGTCGCGTGCCGCCGGTTGCGTGCCGCCGGTTGCTGGCGGGGCTGGCGGCTGTGCATCGCCGGGCGGCCGGTGGCGGCTGTGCGGTGCCGGGCGCGCGGTGCCGGCTGAGCGCCGCCCGTCGCGGGCCCGCCCCGGGAGGTGTCACCTGCGACCGGTGTTACCGGTCGGGCCGGGCCGGCGTCGGGAGCCGGTCGGGCGGGCGCCGCGTTGGGAAATAACGGGGAGCCCCCGCCCCGGCCCCCGGGGACGCGAGGGGACACGGGGACAGCGGGGTGGTGGCGGGGGGGTGGGGGGGTGGACATGGGGGGACATGGTGGGGACACGAGGACTGGCGGGGACACCGGGGGGGACATGGGGTATGGGGGATATTTGGGGGGGAGTTGGGATATGGGGGCATTCGGGGGGCATGGGGGGGACAAGGGGGGGGCATGGGGGGACATTGGGAGGGGACTTGGAGGATGGGGGGATAGGGGTATGGGGGGGACATGGGGGACATTGGGGGGACATTGGGGGACATGGGGTATGGGGGGACATGGGGGGGACATTGAGGGGACATGGGGTATGGGGGGACATGGGGGGACATGGTGGGGACACAAGGACTGGGGGGGACATGGGGGATATGGGGGACATGGGGTATGGGGGGGCATTGGGGGGGACTTGGGGTGTGGGGGGACATGGGGGGACATTGGGGGGACATTGGGGGGACTTGGGGAGGGGGATGGGGGGATATGGGGGATGGGGGGAACATGGGGGGGACATAGGGACGTGGGGGGGGCATGGGGACAGTAATGGGGACACAGGGGGTGACGGCGACAGAGGGACACGGGGCCAATACGGGGCGATACGGGGACGTGGGGACACCGGGGGACGTGGGGATGGGGGGGGGTCACGGGGACAGCGGGGTTTGGGGACACCCCCCCCCCATCCCCTTATGTCCCTGTTTCCCCCCCCCCTGCCCCCCCCAGGTACGTGCGGCCTCGCGGGGTGGCCCGGTGCCCCCAGCCAGGGCGGTGTCACCCGCGGGGACCCGGCCGTCCCCTCCCGCCCTTCCGGCCCCGCTGGCCCGGGGGGGGCCGGGGGGGGGGGACGCGGGGGAACCGGCCTGGCCGGCCCTGAGTCACCCGCACCGCGCCCGGCACCGGCACCGGGACGGGGCCCAGCCACCCCCAGCACCCGGTGTCACCCCCCGGTACTCGGTGTCGCCCCTGGTACCCGGTGTCACCCCTGGTACCTGCACCGGTGTCACCCCTGGTACCCGGTGTCACCCCTGCACCCGGTGTCACCCCCGGTACCCCACGTCACCCCTGGGGACCCCCAGGGGCTGTGGGGGTCTTTGAGGGAGCTGGGGGGGGGGAATAGGGCCTATAGGGGAGACATATGGGGCTATAGGGGCCTATAGGGGAGCTATAGGGGAGCTACATGGGGCTATAGGGGCCCATAGGGGAGCCATATGGGGCTATAGGGGAGCCATATGGGGCTATAGGGGGCTATAGGGGAGCCATATGGGGCTATAGGGGGGCTATAGGGTGCCATAGGGGGCTTTAGGGGAGACATATGGGCTATAGGGGGCTATAGGGGTGCCATATGGGGCTTTAGGGGAGACATATGGGCTATAGGGGGGCTATAGGGGAGCCTTATGGGGCTTTAGGGGAGACATATGGGCTATAGGGGGGCTATAGGGGAGCCTTATGGGGCTATAGGGGAGACATATGGGCTATAGGGGGGCTATAGGGGAGCCATATGGGGCTATAGGGGAGCCATATGGGGCTATAAGGGAGACATATGGGCTATAGGGGGCTATAGGGGTGCCATATGGGGCTATAGGGGAGCCATATGGGGCTATAGGGGAGACATATGGGTTATAGGGGGGCTATGGGGGTGCCATATGGGGCTATAGGGGAGCCATATGGGGCTACAGGGGAGACATATGGGGTTATAGGGGAACTATAGGGGAGACTTATGGGGCTATAGGGGAGACATATAGGGTCTATAGGAGCTCTAAGGGGACTGTAGGGGGAGTATGGGGTCTATAGGGGGGCTACAGGGTCTACGGGGGAGTTGTGGGGTCTATAGGGGGCTGTGGGGTCTATGGAGGGGCTGTGGGGGTCTATAGGACAACTGTGGGTTCTATGGGGGGGCTATGGGGTCTATAGGGGGCTGTGGGGTCTATAGGGGAGCTATGGGGTCTATAGGGGAGCTATGGGGGTCTATAGTGGGCTGCGGGGTCTATAGGGGGCTCTATGGGGTCTATGGGGGCTCTATAGGGTCCACAGGGGGCTGTGGGGGCAATGGGGGGCTCTATAGGGTCTATGGGGGTTCTATAAGGCCCACAGGGGGCTCTATAGGGTCCATAGGGGGCTCTATAGGGCCTATAGGGGGCTCTATAGGGTCCACAGGGGGCTCTATAGGGTCCATAGGGGCTCTATAGGGCCTATAGGGGGCTCTATAGGCTCTATAGGGTCCACAGGAGGGCGGGGCCACGCGGCGCGTGACGTCACCCCCCGCGGCTTGGGGGCGGAGCTTGCCCGCCGAGGTCCTCCCGCATCCCGGCGTGCCCCGCGGCAGCACCCCCCCCCCCCCCCCCCCCCACCCCCGCCCCTCCCGGTATCCCGGCGTGCCCCGCGGCGCCTCCGCCATGGCGGGGCCCTGGGCGCAGCTGGCGGCGGCCCTGACCCCCCCGGCGGCCGCGACCCCCCCGCGCTGCGCGCCCTGCGCCGGCCCCGCCCCGCGCTACGTCACCAGGTGCGCCCGACGACGGTTTCCATGGCAACGGGAAGCCCTCCCCCTCCCCCCCTCCTTCCCCGGCAACCGGGTTCCCCCCCCCCTCCCTCCAGGCCCCGTCGATGTGTCCGTCAGGAAATGGGTCCCCCCACGGGAGCGGGTCCCTCACACTTGGGTGTCCCCCCCGGCAACGCGTGCCGCACACCCGGGTTCCGCCCACACTTGGGTTCCGCCCCCCTGGGTTCCGCCCCCCCCGGGTTCCCCCCCACCTTGTCCCCCCCTCTTGTCCCCCCCCCGGGACCCCCCCCCACCTTGTCCCCCCCTCTTGTCCCCTCCCTCTTGTCCCCCCCCCCGGGACCCCCCCCACCTGGGTTCCCCCCCCGCCTTGTCCCCCCTCTTGACCCTTCCCCCTTGTCTCCCCCCCCCCCCCACCTGGGTCCCCCCCCACCTTGCCCCCCCACACTTGTGTCCCCCCCCCCTACTTTGCCCCCCCCCCACTTTGTCATCACCCCCCCCCCCCTTGTCCCCTCCCACCTGGGTCTCCCCCACCTTGTGCCCCTCCCCCTGGGTTCCCCCCCCCCACCTGGGTCCTCCCCCCACTTTGTCCCTCCCTTTTCCCTCCCCCCACCTTGCCCCCCCCACCTGATCCCCCCTTGCCCCCCTCCCCCATTGTCTTCCCCCCTTACCCCCCCTTGGGTTCCCCCCTCCTTGTCCCTCCCCCTACCTGGGTCCCCCCCACCTGGTGCCCCCCCCCCACCTGGGTTCCCCCACTTAGCCCCTCCCACCCTTGCCCCCCCCCTTGGCCTCCCCTTGCCCCCAGTTGCCCCCCCCCCCAGCTCCCTGTGTCCCCCAGGGTGGGGGGGGACACGGCAGCTGCATCCCCCGGGGGGGTGACACTGGGGGTCCGGGGGTGACAGCCGTGTCCCCAGAGTGGGTGGTGGCACGGGGGGGGGTGACAGCATGGGACCCCAAGGGAGTCCCCTGCGTCCCCCCCCCCCCGTTATCTCCCCCCCCGTGACCCCCCGACCCCCCCCCGCAGGTGGAGGCGTTGCTGCTGCTGCTGGAGTTCCCCCGGGAGCTCTGCGGGGGCCCCGGGGGGCGAGGCGGTGGGGGGGCCCTGCTGGCCCTTCTGGCGCTGCCCCCGCCGCGCCCCCCCAGCCACCGCCGCCGCCGCCGCCTCCCCCCCGGGCCCTGCTGCTGCTGGCCACCGCCACCGTCCTGGTAGCCACGGGGGCGGCGGGGGGGGGGGTCGCCGCCTTCGTGGCCCTGCTGCTGCAAGAGGAGGGCGGCGGGGGGGCGCGGGGGGCCCCGGCGGCGGCGGCCGAGTGCCTGCGGGAGCTGCTGAGGGCCCGGGGGCCCGGGGCCCCCCGCGCCCGTTGCCCCCCGGCGCCCGGGGGTCCCTGCGGCGACGCTCGGCCGCGGCCCCCGCCCTGCAGCCCCTGGTCCTGCTGCTGGCGGAGGCGGGGGGGGTGAGTGGGGGGTGGGGGGGGATCCTGGGGGATCCAGGAGGGATCCAGGGGGGTTCTGGAAGGGGCTGGGGGGGGTCTGGGGTCCCAGGGGAGATCCTTGGGGATCCAGGAGGGATCCAGGGGGCTCTGGAAGGGGCTGGGGGGGTCCGGGGGTCCCGGGAGTCTGGGGGGATCCAGGAGGGATCCAGGGGTCTCCGGAAGGGCCTGGGGGAGGGGGATCCTTGGGGATCCAAGGAGGGATCTAGGGGGTCTTCATAATGGGGCTGGGAGGGGTCTGGGGGGTCTGGGGGTCCCGGGGGAGTGTGGGGGGATCCTGGGGGATCGAGGAGGGATCCACGGGATCTCCATAATGGGACTGGGAGGATCAAGGGGATCCCCATAATGGGGCTGGGGGGATCCGAGGGATCTCCATAATTGGGCTGGAAGGGATCGAGGGGATCCCCATAACGAGGTTGGGAGGGATCCAGGGAATCCCCATAATGGGGCTGGGAGGGATCCTGGGGATCTGCATCATGGGGCTGGGAGGGATCTGAGGGGACCCCACAAAGGGACTGGGACAGATCCAGGGGATCTCCACAGTGGGACTGGGAAGGATCCAGGGGATCTCCACAGTGGGACTGGGAGGGATCCAGGGGATCTCCGTAATGGGGCTGGGACGGATCCCGGGGAAACCCCGCTCCAAGGGACCGGGAGGGATCCCGGGGGATCTCGCGGTCCCGCTGTGCTGCCTCCCGGCGAGCCCCACCTCGCTCTCGCGCCAGATCCCGAGGAATCCTGCAGCGCCGCCGGGGCAGATCCCAGGGAACCCCCAGCGCCGCGGGTGAGTCCCCTCGCGCCGGAGCACCGGATCCCACCAGATCCCAGCGGCTCCGCCGTACCGGATCCCACTAAGCCTTGCGTTACCCTCGCAGGACCGACCCCCACCGGATCCCACCGCGCCACCGCCCCGGATCCAGCGGATCCCCACGGCACCGCGCCACCGGCCCCCGGGATCCCCGGGGCACAGCACCGCCGGATCCCAGCGCCCCCGCCGCCGCCGCCCCGCCGGATCCCCGGGCGCGGCGCCGCCAGATCCCGGGGATCTCCTCCCCGCCGCCTCGCCGGATCCCGGGGATCCCCTTCCCGCTGCGGGCCCCCCCCACCCCCCCCCCCGCCGCCTCCTGGCCGACCCCTTCCTGCTCACCCCCGCGGCCCAGGGCTCAGCTCCTGTGGGCGCTGGGGGCTCCGGGGGGTCCCCCCAACCCCCGCGCCCCCCCGCGGGCTGGCTGCTGGGGACGGCGGAGCCGGCGTTGCTCCACGCTGCCCTGGGGGGGGCCCGGGGGGCTGGGGGGCCCGACCCCCCCCCCCCCAACCCCCACCCCCCCGCCCTCCAACGCCGCCTGGCCGCCCTGGCCCAGCACCCGGCCCTGGCCCCCCCCCTGCGCCTCTTCTTCCTCCTCTGCCTCGGCGCCCCCCCGCGCCCCCCCGCCCCCCCCGCCTGGCCGCCGGCCTCTTCCCCAGCCTCCCTCGCCGACCCCCCCGAGCTGCTGCTGCCCCGCCGAGCTGGCGGCCGCCGCCTGCTCCGCCGCCGGGGGGCCGAAAAACGGGGGGGTCGCTGGCTCCGGGGCCTGGCGGTGGCTTTGGCCGGGGGGCGCCCCCCGGGGGCGTTCTGCAGGGCGGCCGTGGCTTTGGCCCGGCACCTGGGGGACGCCGGGGACCCCCCGGGGAACTGGCGGCGGCCGCCACCGCTTTGCTCCTTCGCTGCCCCCGCTTGGCCCCCAAATTTTGGAGGCGGCGGCGGGGGGGGAGCAGCGGGCCGGGGGGGCCCTGGGGGCCGCCTTGCGCCAAGGGGTGCTGGGGGCTCCCCCCCGGCCACCGAGGGGGGCTGCGGGGCTACCTGCGGGTGCTGGCCCGAGCCCCCGGCCCCCGAGGCCGAAGGCTTGCGGCCGCTACCTGCGGCGCTTGGTGGCCGCTGGCGGCCCGGGGGGCAGCTGGGGGGGGGCCAGGGGGTGCTGAGCGCCGCCGCCCTCCTGCCCCACGGAGCCCCCCCTTTGCCCCCCAAAGCTCTGGGGGGACCCAGACGTCGGTGACCGGGCCGGGCTTCACGGGGCTTTGGCGACCGCTTTGGGCCCCCCAAATTGGCCGCCGTCTTGGCCGCCCCCCCTCCACGTGCCCCCCCCGGGTGGTGGCGGAAGGGGGGGCGCTGCCCTCAGCCTCCGCCCCGCCGCCCCCCTTTCCGCCTCCGCTGCCTGCCCGAGCCCCCCCCGCCGGTGCCCCCCCAGGGAGCCCCCCGCGGACCCCCGGGGGTACGGGCGGGCGGTGGCGCGGGGGGGCAAAGGGGGGCTGCGGCTGCGCTTACGCCTCGAGCCCCCCCCCCCCCCGATATTTCGCAGCCCCCCCCCCCAGCTCCCCGGCGGGTCCTGGCCCTGCTGCTGCGGGTCGGGGGGCCCAGGGGCGCCTGGCGGGGTTGGGGCCGGGGGGGCCGAGCTGGGGCTCACCCTGCGCCCCCCCGCGCCCCCTCGGCCCTCCCCGTCAGCGCCGTTTTCAGCCTGGGGGGGGGCGCGGCGGCCACCGCCTCGCTGCCCCCCCTGGCCTTGCCCTTGGAGGCTCAGCTGCGACCTTTGACCGTGCCCCCCCCCCTGGGGACCCCTCGGCGGCGCCGCATGTTCCGGGCCATGTGGGAGGCGCTGGGGGGCCCCCGAAACCAGGGTGGCTTGGAAGGGGGGCCCCCCCCGCCGCCCTCGCCCCCTTCGTGCTGGATGAGGGGGACGACGGGGACGAAGCCGGGGGGGGGACGACGGGGACGGCGGGGGGGGGTGGGTGGCGGCGGCCGCGTTGCCCCCCCGCGGCCTGGCCTTGCTGTGGGGCCGGGGGGCGCGTGGAGGTGCGCTGCCAGCGCTGGGGGCCCTGGCCCCCCTGGCCCAGTTGTTGCGGGGGGGAAGCTTGACGGACCCCCCCCCGAAATTGTCCCCCAGTGTACACCCCCCCCCCCCCAAACAAGAGAGGTGCACAGAGCTGGTGTCTGCCGTTCTGATTTTTTTTTGGGGGGGGGGGGCACATTGGGGGGTCCCATGGGGATGGGGGGGGGTGTGGGAGTATAAATGAGGCTTGGGGGTGGGGTGGGGGGGGGGGCTCAGTTGGGTTGAAATGCAGCTGGGGGGGGTTCCAGTGGAGGGGGTTGCATTGGGTATAAAAGGAGGGGGGGTCCCAATGGGTGTAAATGGGGGGTCCCAATGGGCATAAATGGGGGGGGGGTCCCCTTGGGTATAAAGGGTGGGGTCTCAATGGGTATAAATGGGGGGGGTCCCAATGGGTATAAATGGGGGGTAGTCCCCTTGGGTATAAATGGGGGTCCCAATGGGTATAAATGGGGGGGGGGTCCCCTTGGGTATAAATGGGGGGGGTCCCAATGGGTATAAATGGGGGGGGGTTCCCCTTGGGTATAAATGGGGGGTCCCCGTGGGTACAAATGGGGGGGTTCCCACTGGGTATAAATGGGAGAGGGGTCCCAATGGGTATAAAATGGGGGGGGGTCCCAATGGGTATAAATGGGGGTCCCCTTGGGTATAAATGGGGGGTCCCAATGGGTATAAATGGGGGGGTGGTCCCCTTGGGTATAAATGGGGGTCCCAATGGGTATAAATGGGGGAGGGGGGTCCCACTGGGTATAAATGGGAGAGGGGGTCCCTTGGGTATAAATGGGGGGGGGGGGGTCCCCTTGGGTATAAATGGGGGGTCCCAATGGGTATAAATGGGGGGGGTCCCACTGGGCATAAATGGGGGTCCCAATGGGTATAAATGGGAGAGGGGGTCCCCTTGGGTATAAATGGGGGGGGGTTCCCCTTGGGTATAAATGGGGGTCCCAATGGGTATAACTGGGGGTCCCATAAATGGGGGGTCCCAATGGTTATAAATGGGGGGGGGTCCCACTGGGTATAAATGTGGGGGTCCCAATGGGTATAAATGGGGGGTCCCAATGGGTATAAATGGGGGGGTCCCAATGGGTATAAAGTTTGGGGGGGTCCCAATGGGTATAATTTGGGGGGTGTTCCATGGGGTGACTCCACATCCACCCCAGATCCCCCGCAGGTCTCCCAGGGCACCCCCCAGTGCCCTCCAGGATGCCCCAGAAAGCCTCCTCTCAGTGACCCTAGCCAGTTCCTCCAGGATGGCCTCTGGAGGCCTCGCAGGGCACTCCAGGGATGCCCTGCGAGCCTCCTCTCATACCCTAGAGGCAAAATAAGGCCAATTCCTGGAATTTTGTGGCCTCTGGAGGCCTCGCAGGGCTCTCTAGGGCACGACACCGCACATTTTATGCCATCACTCTCACCCTAAACCCATGCACTGTAGAAGGCCTTATTGTTGCCATCCCTTTTTTAGGTTCAATTCCATTTTTTCCTTCAGCTTTCTTGGTCCCATCCCTGCTTAGTCAACATCTCTGCACCCCTCCGGGGCCATCTGTCCTCGCTTCCAATCGGTGCAGGCCTTTTTATTTTGTATTTTTTTTCTGTTTCAGCCTCATTTTCCCCAGATTGTTGGCGAGAACGAGGGCCTCGCCGCGCTGGCTCCTGTATCGCTCGGAGAAGGAAGTTTGGGGGATTTCTCCGCAAGTCCTCAGAAAGGGCGTGGAGGCCTCAAAACGGGCGTTGAGGCTTAAAAATGGGGCGTGGAGGCCTCAAAACGGGCGTTGAGCCTTAAAAACGGGCGTTGAGGCCTCAAAACGGGCATTGAGGCCTCAAAACAGGGTGTTGAGGCCTCAAAATAGGTGCATTGAGCCCTAAAAATGGGTGTTTGACGCGTCAAAATGGGGTGTTGAGGCCTCAAAACAGTCGTTGAGCCCTCAAATGGCGGTGAGGCCTCAAAACAGGTGTTGAGGCCCTAAAAATGGGTGTTTGAGGCGTCAAAAATGGGTGTTGAGGCTTCAAAATGGGCATTGAGTCCTCAAAATGGGTGTTGAGGCCTCAAAATGGGGCATTGAGCCCTAAAAATGGGCGTTGGACGCCTCAAAATGGGCATTGAGTCCTCAAAATGGGTGTTGAGGCCTCAAAATGGGTGTTGAGGCCTCAAAATGGGCGTTGAGCCCTCAAAATGGGGTGCTGAGGCCTCGAACAGGGGCACTGAGACCACAAAACAGGTGTTGAGGCCTCAAAATCGGCGTTGAGCCCTAAAAATGGGGCATGGAGGCCTCAAAACAGGGCAATAAGCCCTAAAAATGGGCATCGAGGCCTCAAAATGGGCATTAGGCCCTCAAAATGGGTGTTGAGGCCTCAAAATGGGTGTTGAGGCCTCAAAATGGGCATTGAGCCCCAAAAATGGGGCGTGGAGGCATCAAAATGGGTGTTTAGACCTCAAAACGGGTGTTGAGGCCTGAAAATGGGCATTAGATCCTCAAAATGGGGCATTTAGGCCTCAAAACGGGCGTTGAGCCCTCAAAACGGGTGTTGAGGCCTCAAAATGGCCTCCCCCCCCCCCCCCCCCCCCACGCACCCCCCCCCCCCCGACCCCCTTTAACCCCCCCCAGCACCCTCACCGCCCCTCACCCCCACAGACACCCCCTTACCCCCCCCGACACCCCCCTTACCCCTCTGACACCCTCGACGCCCCTTAACCACCTCCCCCCCCCCCCCCAGACACCCCCTCGACACTCTTACCCCTCCAACCCCCCTTTACCCCCCCGACACCCCCTTACCTCCCCGACACCCCTTTAACCGCCCCCGATACCCCTTTACTCCCCCGACACCCCTTTACCCCCCCCCACACCCCCCCCAACACTCTTACCCCTCCAACCCCCCCCTTACCCCTCCCCCAGACACCCCCTTACCCCCACTTACCCCCCCCCGACACCCCTTTACCCCCCCCACCCCCCAACACTCTTACCCCTCCAACCCCCCCCCTTTACCCCCCCCAGACACCCCTTACCCCCACTTACCCCCCGACACCCCTTTACCCCCCCCACACACACCCCCCAACACTCTTACCCCTCCAACCCCCCCCCCCCCCTTTACCCCTCCGCCCAGACACCCCCTTACCCCCGAACACCCCTTTACCCCCCCAACACCCTCCTACCCCCCCCGACACCCCTTTACCCCCTCCCCAACACCCCCCCCCCCACACTCTTACCCCTCCAACCCCCCCCCCAGACACCCCCTTACCCCCTCCAACACCCCCTTTACCCCCCCCCCCAGACACCCCCTTACCCCCTCCAACACCCCCTTTACCCCCCCCCCAGACACCCCCTTACCCCTCCAACACCCCCTTTACCC
This sequence comes from Anser cygnoides, assembly GCF_040182565.1. Lineage (NCBI taxonomy): Eukaryota > Metazoa > Chordata > Aves > Anseriformes > Anatidae > Anser > Anser cygnoides. Next base: position 4,133,151 of record NC_089911.1, read on the forward strand.
CCCCCCCAGACACCCCCTTACCCCCTCCAACACCCCCTTTACCCCCCCCCCCCCCCAGACACCCCCTTATCCCCCCCCAGCCCCAACTCCCATGAATTGGGGGGGGGGGGGGGGGGGGGGAAGTGTTACACCCCCCCACCCCCCCACCCCCCGCCGACCTCCCTCCTGCTCCCAGGGTTCGGCCTCCACCCCTGCCCCCCCCCCCCCCCCGGGACAGGCGTTCCCGCCCCCCCACCCACTGACTCACCAGGGCCGCACCCTGACCTGTCCCCCCCCGTCCCCCCCCCCGTCCCCCCCCCACCCCACCCCACATCTGGATCCATTCAACAGCTGGGGGGGGGGGAGGGAGGTTCAGCACCGGCCCTTTATTGCCCTCCTTTGCCCCCCCCCCCCCCCAAAAAAAAAATAAAAAAAAAAAAATTTGGGGGTGCCCTGCGTAGTTTTGGGGGGATGGGGGGCGGGGGGGGGGCAATCCCAGTTTGGGCCTCCCATCCCAGTTTGGAAAGGGGGGACCCACATTTTAGAGCCAGTTTTGGGGGGGGGAGGCGGGGGGAAGGGGGGTGTTCCTTACCCCCCACACCCCCACCCACCCCCAAGACGTTCACATCTGGGGGTCCGGGGGCCCTGGGCCCGGGGGGCAGCCTCAGCCCTCCCAGTGCTCCCAGTGCCACCAGTGCCCCCCCCAGGGCCACCGGCAGGGCCACCAGCAGCCCTCCCCGCACGGATCCCGGCAGCTGGGGGCTGGGGGGGCCACTGGGGGGATTTGGGGGGGTCCTGCCTGCGGGGGGGGCGATTTGGGGTTCCCCTGGCTTCTGGGGGGGCGATGGGGGTGGATTGGGGGGTCCCTGGTTGCCGGGGGCAGTTGGGGCTGCCGGGGGGCAACGGGGGGCTCCTGGGCCCGGGGGGGGCGTGGGGGCGGCAACTGGGGGATCTCTGGGGGTGGGGGCCACGGGGGGGATTGGGGGGTCCCCGGCCTTTGGGGGGCGCTGGGGGGGGCAGCCGGTGGGTCTCTGGTGGGGGGAGGGCGTGGGGGGAAGCTGGGGGGTCCCCGGTGGCGGGGGGGGCAGTTGGGGGGGCGGCGGGGGTGGAGAGGGCGGTTTGGGGGTCCCTATAGGGTCCTGAGGAGGGTCCGGCTCTGTGGGGGTCCCCGGTGTCGTTCTGGGGGTCCCGGGATCTATAGGGGGCCCTGGCATCAGTGAGGGGGGGCGAGCCTATAGGGGTCCATGGGGGTGGTCTGGGGGTCCCCAAGCCTATAGGGGTCCATGGGGTCAGTCTGGGGGTCCTGGGATCTATAGGGGTCCATGGGGTCAGTCTGGGGGTCCTGGGATCTATAGGGGTCCATGGGGTCTGTCTGGGGGACCTGGGATGTGTAGGGGTCCGTGGGGTCACTATGGGGGTCCCCAAGTCTATAGGGGTCCATGGGGTCAGTATGGGGGTCCCCAAGTCTATAGGGGTGCATGGGTTCGGTCTGGAGGTCCTGGGATCTATAGGGGTCCCCGGCACCAGTAGTGGAGCCCCCAAGCCTATAGGGGTCCTTGGGGTCAGCCTGGGGGTCCTGGGCCCTATGGAGGTCCCTATATGCAGTCTGGGGGTCCTGGGATCTATAGGGGTCCCCAGCATCGGTAGGGGGATCCCCAAGCCTATAGGGGTCCTTGGGGTTGGCCTGGGGGTCCTGGGCCCCATAGGGTTCCCTATACACAGGCTGGGGGTCCTGGGATCTATAGGGGTCCCCAGCATCAGTAGTGGAGTCCCCAAGTCTATAGGGGTCCTTGGGGTCAGCCTGGGGGTCCTGGGCCCCATAGGGGTCCCTATACGCAGGCTGGGCGTCCTGGGATCTATAGGGTTCCCTATATGCAGTCAGAGGGTCCTGGGATCTATAGGGGTCCCCAGCATCAGTAGGGGGATCCCCAAGCCTATAGGGTTCCCTGGGGTTGGTCTGGGGGTCCCAGGCCCCATAGGGGTCCCCATACTCAGGCTGAGGGTCCTGGGCTCTATAGGGTTCCCTATAGTGCAGTCTGGGGGTCCTGGGATCCATAGGGGTCCCCAGCATCAGTAGGGGGATCCCCAAGCCTATAGGGTTCCCTGGGGTTGGTCTGGAGGTCCTGGGATCTATAGGGTTCCCTATAGAGAGGCTGGGGGTCCTGGGATCTATAGGGGTCCCTATATGCAGTCTGGGGGTCCTGGGATCCATAGGGGTCCCCAGCATCAGTAGGGGGATCCCCAAGCCTATAGGGTTCCCTGGGGTTGGCCTGGGGGTCCCAGGCCCTATAGGGGTCCCTATACTCAGGCTGGGTGTCCTGGGCTCTGTAGGGGTCCCTGACTTCAGTCTGGGGGCCCCCATCCCCATGGGGGTCCCAGGGCTCGCTCTGGGGGTCCCCGTTACCATAGGGGTCCCTGGGGTCAGTCTGGGGGTCCCACGGCCTATAGGGGTCCCCGGCATCAGTCTGGGGACCCCCATCCCTATAGGGGTCGGTGTCGGGGTCCCCATAGGGCTCCCAGGGCCTGGTTTGGGGGTCCCTGCCCCTGCGGAGGCTCCCCGGGCTCTGGGTCCTCGGCCCCATAGGGGTCCGACGGGGCCATATAGGGGTCCCAGGGCCCCCTCACGGGGTCCTCATCCCTATAGGGGTCCATATAGGGGTCGCCGTAAGAGTCGGGGTCCCAGGTCTCTGTGTCAGCGTCTTCATCCCTATAGGGGCGGCCGGGTCCGCGTAGGGGTCCCCATAGGCGTCGGGGTCCCCATAGGGGTCGGGGTCCTCCAGGTCCGTGTAGGGGTCCCCATAGGCGCTGGGGTCCCATGGGTGGGCGGGGGGGGCGGGGAGGTGGCCTCGTGCAAGCCGCGCTGGTGCAAAGCCCGGTGCGAATCCTCGTGCGAATCCTCGTGCGAATCCTCGTGCGAGTCCTGGTGCAAAGCCTGCTGTGGATCCTGGTGCAAAGCCCGGTGCGGATCCTCGTGCAAAGCCCGGTGCGGATCCTGGTGCAAAGCCCGGTGCGAATCCTCGTGCAAATCCTCGTGCAAATCCTTGTGCAAAGCCCGGTGCAAATCCCTGTGCGAATCTGGGCGCAACCCCTGGTGCAAATCCTCGCGCGAATCCCCGCGCGGGTCCTCGCGGCGCAGGCCCTCGTGCAAATCCTCGTGCGACCCTGCCGCAACCCCGCGGCGCAGGCCCCCGTGCGAGTCCTCGTGCAAATCCTCGTGCGAGCCCCGCCGCCGCTCCCCGCGCGCGTCCTGCTGCCGAGCCCGGCCCGCGGCTCGGTTCCAATCCTCGTGCAAGCCCCGGCGCCAATCCTCACGTGCGCCCTGGCGCGGGTCCCGGCGCAAACCCTCGTGCAAATCCTCGTGCGAGCCCCGGCGCGACGCCTCGTGCGAGCCCCGCGGCAACTCCTCCCGCAGGCCGCGCCGCGAATCCCGGCGCCACCCCTGGCGCGGCTCCTCGTGCGAGCCCCGGTGCGGCTCCCGGCGCGGCTCCTCGTGCGAGCCCCGGCGCACGTCCCGGTGCAAATCCTCGTGCCTCGGCCTCCCGGAGGCCGCCGGGGCCGGCACGTGGCGCCGTCGGGCTGCAGGACGAAGCCGCGGCGGCAGTGGCAGGCGAAGCCGCCCTCGTGGTTGAGGCACATGTGGTGGCACACGGCGGCCGTGCGGCACTCGTCGCGGTCCCCGCAGCGCCCCGGGGCCCCCGGCACCGGCCCGAAGCCCAGCGGGCACGGGGGCACCGGGGACACCGCCGCCGCCGCCGCCGCCGCCAGCAGGGCCAGCAGGGCCAGCATCGTCCCTCCTCGGCCTCCTCTTCCTCTTCTTCCTCGGCCTCCTCCTCCTCCTCCTCCTCGGCCTCCCCCTGCTCCTTCGCCTCCTCCTCGGTCTCCTTCCCCTCGGCCTCCTCCTCCTCCTGCTGCTCCTCGGCCTCCTCCTCGGCCTCTTTGGCCTCCTCCTCCTCCTCCTCCTCCTCGACCTCCTCCTCGGCCTCCTCCTCCTCCTCCTCCTCCTCCTCGACCTCCTCCTTGGCCTCCTTCTCCTCCTCCTTGTCCTCCTCCTCCTCCTCCTCCTCTTGGCCTTCCTCCCCCTCCTCCCAGCCTTCCTCCTCCTCCTCCTCCTCCTCCTCCCTCCTTGGCCTCCCCCCCCCCCCCCAGTCCCGGCCTCCCCCACCCAAGCGGCCTCCGCCCGAGGCCGCACCCAGGGACCCGAGGGAGGAGGGGGGGTGAGGGGAGGGGGGGCGGCCCAGTGCTCCCAGTAACCCCAGTACATGCGGCCCAGTGCTCCCAGTAACCCCAGTATGTGTGGCCCAGTGCTCCCAGTACGTCCCAGTGCTCCCAGTAACCCCAGTGTGTTTGGCCCAGTGCTCCCAGTACGGCCCAGTGCTCCCAGTAACCCCAGTATGTGTGGCCCAGTGCTCCCAGTATGGCCCAGTGCTCCCAGTAACCCCAGTGTGTGTGAGCAGTAACCCCAGTATGTGTGGCCCAGTGCTCCCAGTACAGCCCAGTGCTCCCAGTAACCCCAGTATGTGGGGCCCAATGCGCCCAGTATGGTCCGGTGCTCCCAGTAACCCCAGTATGTGTGGCCCAGTGCTCCCAGTACAGCCCAGTGCTCCCAGTAACCCCCAGTATGTGCGGCCCAGTGCTCCCAGTAACCCCAGTATGTGTGGCCCAGTGCTCCCAGTATGGGCCAGTGCTCCCAGTAACCCCAGTATGTGTGGCCCAGTGCTCCCAGTAACCCCAGTATGTGTGGCCCAATGCTCCCAGTAACCCCAGTATGTGGGGCCCAGTGCTCCCAGTACGGTCCAGTGCTCCCAGTAACCCCAGTGTGTTTGGCCCAGTGCTCCCAGTATGGCCCAGTGCTCCCAGTAACCCCAGTGTGTGTGAGCAGTAACCCCAGTATGTGTGGCCCAGTGCTCCCAGTACAGCCCAGTGCTCCCAGTAACCCCAGTATGTGGGGCCCAATGCTCCCAGTATGGTCCGGTGCTCCCAGTAACCCCAGTGTGTGTGGCCCAATGCTCCCAGTAACCCCAGTATGTGTGGCCCAGTGCTCCCAGTATGGTCTGGTGCTCCCAGTAACCCCAGTATGTGTGGCCCAGTGCTCCCAGTAACCCCAGTATGTGTGGCCCAGTGCTCCCAGTACGTCCCAGTGCTCCCAGTAACCCCAGTGTGTTTGGCCCAGTGCTCCCAGTATGGCCCAGGTGCTCCCAGTAACCCCAGTATGTGTGGCCCAATGCTCCCAGTAACCCCAGTATGTGTGGCCCAGTGCTCCCAGTAACCCCAGTATGTGTGGCCCAGTGCTCCCAGTAACCCCAGTATGTGGGGCCCAATGCTCCCAGTATGGTCCGGTGCTCCCAGTAACCCCAGTGTGTGTGGCCCAATGCTCCCAGTAACCCCAGTATGTGTGGCCCAGTGCTCCCAGTATGGTCTGGTGCTCCCAGTAACCCCAGTATGTGTGGCCCAGTGCTCCCAGTAACCCCAGTATGTGTGGCCCAGTGCTCCCAGTACGTCCCAGTGCTCCCAGTAACCCCAGTGTGTTTGGCCCAGTGCTCCCAGTATGGCCCAGTGCTCCCAGTAACCCCAGTGTGTGTGAGCAGTAACCCCAGTATGTGTGGCCCAGTGCTCCCAGTACGGCCCAGTGCTCCCAGTAACCCCAGTACGTGCGGCCCAGTGCTCCCAGTAACCCCAGTATGTGTGGCCCAATGCTCCCAGTAACCCCAGTATGTGTGGCCCAGTGCTCCCAGTACAGCCCAGTGCTCCCAGTAACCCCAGTATGTGGGGCCCAATGCTCCCAGTAACCCCAGTATGTGGGGCCCAATGCTCCCAGTATGGTCCAGTGCTCCCAGTAACCCCAGTATGTGGGGCCCAGTGCTCCCAGTACGGCCCAGTGCTCCCAGTAACCCCAGTATGTGCGGCCCAGTGCTCCCAGTAACCCCAGTATGTGCGGCCCAGTGCTCCCAGTAACCCCAGTATGTGTGGCCCAATGCTCCCAGTACGGCCCGGTGCTCCCAGTAACCCCAGTATGTGTGGCCCAGTGCTCCCAGTACAGCCCAGTGCTCCCAGTAACCCCAGTATGTGCGGCCCAGTGCTCCCAGTAACCCCAGTATGTGTGGCCCAGTGCTCCCAGTAACCCCAGTATGTGGGGCCCAATGCTCCCAGTATGGTCCGGTGCTCCCAGTAACCCCGGTGTGTGTGGCCCAATGCTCCCAGTAACCCCAGTATGTGTGGCCCAGTGCTCCCAGTATGGCCCAGAGCTCCCAGTAACCCCAGTATGTGTGGCCCAGTGCTCCCAGTACGGTCCCGTGCTCCCAATAACCCCAGTGTGTTTGGCCCAGTGCTCCCAGTATGGTCCAGTGCTCCCAGTATGGTCCAGTATGTGTGGCCCAGTGCTCCCAGTACTCCCAGCACGTGTGACCCAGTGCTCCCAGTAACCCCAGTATGTGTGACCCAGTGCCCCCCCGTACATGTGGCCCAGTGCTCCCAGTACGTGTGGCCCTGTGCTCTCACCACTCCCAGTGCCCCCCAGTACACATGTCCCAGTGTTCCCAGTGCTCCCAGTTCCAAGGAGCCCAGTGCTCCCAGTACCAAGGAGCCCAGTGCTCCCAGTGCCCACCCCTCCCAGTGCCCCCAGCACCACAGCGAGCCTCTTACTGGTGCCACTGGTCTTTATTGAGCCGCAGCGGGGGAGGGGCGGCCGACAGAGCCCCAGCGCGGGGCTGTACTGGGAGGGGGGAGGCCACTGGGCCGTACTGGGAGGCCCCGCCGCCCCCGGCCCGGCCCCGGGGGGTCCCAGCGCCCCCCGCCGGGGTCTCGGTGGCATCTCCGAGGTGGGGGGGGCCTCAGAAGCTCACCAGTGTGTACACCATACTGGGGAGAAGGGGGGCCCAGTGCTGCCCAGTGCCTCCCAGTGCCACCCAGTGCCTCCCAGTGCCTCCCCAGCGCCGCCCAGAACCCCCCAGCGCCATCCCCGCGGGTCCCAGTGTCACCCAGTGTCACCCAGTCACACCCCCAGGGCGCTTTGGTTCCTCCCAGTACCCTCGTTCCTGCCCAGTTCTTCCCAGTAGCACCCCAGTTCCATCCCAGTAGCACCCCAGTTCCATCCCAGTCCCATCCCCGTGTCCCCCAGTTCCCTCCCAGTGCCCCCAGTACCATCCCAGTCCCTCCCAGTGCCCTCCCAGTCCTTCCCAGTGCCCCCCAGTCCCCTCCCAGTCCTCCTCAGTCCCCTCCCAGTCCTTCCCAGTGCCCCCCAGTCCCCTCCCAGTCCTTCCCAGTCCCCTCCCAGTCCCCCCAGTCACCTCCCAGTCACCTCTCAGCCTTTCCCAGTCCCTCCCCAGTCCTTCCCAGTGTCCCCCAGTCCCCTCCCAGTCCTTCCCAGTGCCCCCCCAGTCCCCTCCCAGTCCTCCCCAGTGCCCCCCAGTCCCCTCCCAGTCCTTCCCAGTGCCCCCCAGTCCCCCCCCAGTCCTCCCCCCAGTCCCTTCCCAGTCCTTCCCAGTCCCCTCCCAGTGTGCCCCAGTCCCCTCCCAGTCCTTCCAAGCCCCCTCCCAGTCCCCCCCCAGTCCTCTCCCCAGTCCTTCCCAGTGTGCCCCAGCTCCCCCCAGCCCCCTCCCCGCCCCCCCCCCAGCCCCCTCCCAGCCCCTCCCCGCCCCCCCAGCCCCTCCCCACCCCCCAGCCCCCCCCCCAACCCCCCTCCCCGTCCCCCCCAGCTCCCCCCCAGCCCCTCCCTGCCCCCCCCCAGCTCCCCCCCCCAGCCCCCCCAGCCCCCTCCCAGTCGCTCCCAGTGTTCCCAGCCGCCCCCACCTGTACAGGTAGTAGAAGAAGGACAGCAGGTAGAAGGCCAGCTTGCACCAGGCCTCCTTCTGGCAGTAGCCCAGGATGTCGGCGTCCATGATGGAGACGGCGTCGAACAGCCCCTCGGAGCCGTCGGCCGGGCGGTGGAAGTACCTGGGGGGGGGCACCGTGTCACCGCGCCCCCATATCCCCCCGTCCCCATGTCCCCCCGTCCCCATGTCCCCCCGTCCCCATGTCCCCCTGTCCCCATGTCCCCCTGTCCCCATGTTCCCAAATCCCCCTGTCCCCAAATCCCCCTGCCCCCATATCCCCCTCACTGCCCCCCCACGCCCCCCGTTGCCCCCCTTACCCCCCCCCCAAAGCCCCCCCCCCACCCCCCCACGTCCCCAATACCCCCCCCACCCCCCCATACCCTCACACCCCCTAATGCCCCCCCACACCCCATACCCCAGTGCCCCCCCACACCCCCTGTGCCCCCCAATATTCCCCCATACCCCTGTGCCCCCACACCCCCCATCCCCCTTACCCCCTGTGACCCCAATGTCCCCCCATACCCCTGTGCCCCCCATACCCCCCACATCCCCAATACCCCCCCACACCCCCATACCCCCCACCCCCTAATGCCCCCCCACCGCCCCACAATCCCCCAATCCCCCCCATCCCCCCTTACCCCCCATACCCCTGTGCCCCCATACCTCCTCCTCACCAATACCCCCCCACCCCCACACACCCCCACACACCCCCACCCCCGCCATTCCCCCCAATACCCCCCAATACCCCCCACCCTCCCTTACCCCCCCACACCCCCTGTGCCCCCTAATGTGCCCCCCATACCCCTGTGCCCCCCCATACCCCCCAAACCCCCCAATACCCCCCACACCCCCTAATGCCCCCCACGCCCCCATATCCCCCCACCCCCCCCATCCCTCCCAATACCCCCCCAAACCCCCTTACCCCCCATACCCTCCTGTGCCCCCCAATGTCCCCCCATACCCCTGTGGCCCCCATACCCCCCCCACCCCCCCCCCCAACCCCAATACCCCCCACCCCCCACCCCCCCCCCCAATACCCCCTGATACCCCCCAATACCCCCCAATACCCCCCCCCCATCCCCCTTACCCCCATACCCCCCTGTGCCCCCCAATGTCCCCCCCACCCCCCCCACCCCCCACCGCCCCCCCCACCCCCCGTTGCCCCCCCACCTCCAGAGGTGGTAGAGCAGCAGGGGCAGGTTGAGGCCCAGCGTCACCCACTCGGCGGCGCACAGGAACATGAGGCAGAACAGCCCGTGGATGCAGTACTCGGGCACCACCAGCTGGGGGCGCCCCCGCCGCGCCGTTAAGGGACGGGGCCACGCCCCCGCCGCGCCATTAAAGGGCAAGGCCACGCCCCCGCCGCGCCATTAAAGGGCAACACCACACCATTAAAGGGCAAGGCCACGCCCCCGCCGCGCCATTAAAGGGCAAGGCCACGCCCCCGCTGCGCCATTAAAGGACAAGGCCACGCCCCCGCCGCGCCATTAAAGGACAAGGCCACGCCCCCACCTCGCCATTAAAGGGCAAGGCCACGCCCCCACCGCGCCATTAAAGGGCAAGGCCACGCCCCCGCCGCGCCGTTAAAGGGCAAGGCCACGCCCCCGCCGCGCCATTAAAGGGCAAGGCCACGCCCCTGCCGCTCCCCCAATGGGCACCACCACGCCATTAAAGGGCAAGGCCACGCCCCCCGACACGACCACGCCCCCATAGCCACGCCTCCCCGCCAGCCGCGCTCCCGCTCAGGCCACGCCCCCTTCGCCGAGGCCACGCCCCCTGCCTCATAGACCACGCCCCCTGCCCATCTCTACAGCCCCCGGACACGCCCCTTCTCCTTAGCCACGCCCCCCCCCACACGCCCCATTCTCATTGGCCGTGCCCCCTCTCATTGACCACGCCCCCTTTTCATTGGCCACGCCCCCTTTTCATTGGCCACGCCCCCTCGAGGGACGCTCGGGGCAATTGTGGGGGTTTGGGGGGGGGGGGGGGGGGGGGGGTCCCATTTTTTGGGGGGGTGTTTTTAATTTTATATTTTTTAATTTTATATTTTTTTAATTTTTTTTAAGGGGGCGGCCATTGGGGGGGGGGGGGGGAAGGGTATTTGGGGGTTCCCAGGGGTATTTGGGGGGGGAAGGGTTATTTGGGGGGCACCAGGGGTATTTAGGGGTGGGACAGGGTTATTTGGGGTGGGGGCAGGGGCATTGGGGGGGGGCAAGGATATTTGGGGGAGGGGCAGGGGTATTTGGGGGATCCCAGAGGTATTGGGGGGAGGCAAGGGTATTGGGGGGGGGGGGCAGGGGAATTTGGGGGGGCAGGGGTATTTGGGGGGACCCAGGGGTATTTGGGAGGGCCCCAGGGTACTGGGGGGGGGCATAGGGTATTGGGGGGGGGGGCAGGGGAATTTGGGGGGGGGCAAGGGGTATTTGGGGGGGCAAAGGGTATTTGGGGGGGCCTCAGGGGGTATTTGGGGGTCTCAGGGGGTATTTGGGGGGGAATATGGTTATTTGAGGGGGGCAAGGGGTATTTGGGGGGGGCAAGGGGTATTTGGGGGGTCTCAGGGGGTATTGGGAGGGTCCCAGGGGTATTTTGGGGGGCAAGGGTATTTGGGGTCCCAGTGGGTATTTGGGGGTCTCGGGGTATTTGGGGTCCCAGTGGGTATTTGGGGGTCCCAGTGGGTATTTGGGGGGTCTCAGGGGGTATTTGGGGTCTCAGGGGGTATTGGGGGGAATATGGTTATTTGAGGGGGGGCAAGGGGTATTTGAGGGGGGGCAAGGGGTATTTGGGGGGGGGGGGCAAGGGTATTTGGGTGGTCCCAGTGGGTATTTGGGGGGGTTCCAGGGGAATTTGGGGTCCCGGGGGACAGTGTTAGGGACCCCCCCCGGTGCCGGTGTGGGGGGTCCCGGGGGTCCCACCTTGCGCAGCAGGCAGCAGATCCGCTCGATGTTCTTGGTCCGCTCGCGCTGGGGGGGGGGGGGGGGGGCAAAAATCAGCGCGGGGGGGACACCCTAAATGTGCCCCCCCCGACACTCAGGGAGGGGGAGGGGCAGGGAGCGGGAATGGGGGCAGGGGGAGGGGCAGGGCACTGGGCCCCCCCGTGTCCTGGTTTGGGGGCTATAAATAGGCGGCGGCCTCGATTCTCACCCCCCTCCCCCCCCACGTGCCCCCCCCAAATTGGGGTCAAGGGCATCTGGGGTGGGGGGTTATAGGGTTGGGGGGTTATAGGGGGTGTTATGGGGTTGGGGGGCACTATGGGGTATAACGGGGGGAGTTATGGGGTTGGGGTTGTATAGGGGGTGTTACGGGGGTTGGGGGGCACTATGGGGTATAATGGGGGGGGTTATGGGGTTGGGGGGGTTACGGGAGGGTTATAGGGTTGGAGGGGTTATAGGGGGTGTTATGGGGTTGGGGGGCACTATGGGGTGTAATGGGGGGGTTATGGGGATGGGAGGGGTTATAGAGGGGGGTTATGGGGTTGGGGGGTACTATGGGGTGTAATGGGGGGTTTATGGGGTTGGGGGGTACTATGGGATGTAATGGGGGGTTATGGGGTTGGGGGGGTTGTAGGGTGTAATGGGGGCGGGTTATGGGGTGTAATGGGGGGGTGTTATGGGGTTGGGGGGTACTATGGGATGTAATGGGGGGGTTATGGGGTTGGGGGAGGGTTGGTGGGATGTAATGGGGGGTTATGGGATGTAATGGGGGGGGTTATGGGGTCGGGGGGGTTATGGGATGTAATGGGGGGTTATGGAGTCGGGGGGTTATGGGATGTAATGGGGGTTATGGGGTTGGGGGAGGATTATGGGATCGGGGGGGTTATGGGATGTAATGGGGGTTATGGGATGTAATGGGGGGGTTGTTAAGGGGGGCCCGCTCACCGCCCGCGCGGGTTGCCCTGGTCGATGGGGTTCTTGAAGTCGGTGCGGAGCTCATCAAAGGCGATGATCTGGGGGGGGGGGCGCGTGAGGGGGTTCCCCCAAATTAACCCCCCTCCCAATTACCCCCTTCAAATTAACCCCCCTTCAAACTACCCCCTAAAATTAACCCTTCAAATTACCGCCCCCAACCCAACCCCCCCTCATTAATTCACTTCCCTAAATGACCCCCCTAATTAAGGCCCCCCCCCCCCAATTAACCCCCCTCAATTAACCACCCCCCACCCCATTTACACCCATCCCCACCAGGGGGCGCCCTCGGCCGAAGCCGGGGGGGCCGCCCGCTGCGGCCCGTTGCCATGGCGACGGCGGCTGCCCGGCAACCGCCCTGGAGACGGCGCCCCCCGTCCCCCCTCCCCCCCTTTCACCCCCACCGCCCCCGTTGCCACGCAACCGCCCCCGCAGCGCGCCGCCGTTGCCGGGGCGACCGGCCCTTCCCGCCACCCCCGCCGCCCCCCGCTGCCGCCGTTGCTAGGCAACACCCGCGGTACCCCACTCACCCCCTTCACCCCCCCCCCCCGCCGCTGCCCGCGGGGTCGCGGGTTCGAGCCCCGGCCCGGCCGCCGCCCCTCTCACATGCCAGATGACGAAGAAGATGAGCGAGGCGCACAGCACCAGGGTCAGCATGTAGCAGAAGGCGGCGAACGTGAACGCCATGGCGGTTTTTTGGGGGTGGGGGGGGGGTGGGGGCTCAGCCCCTCGGCCCGGCCATGAGTGGGGGAAGGGGGGGGGGGACGCTGGGGTGAGGGTCGCGGGGCCCTAGCGCCGCCCGGGGGCCGCCGCCGCCGCCCGCCATGGCCCCGCTGTGGGGGCGGCCCAGGCCCGCTGTCGGCTCCGCGCTCGGCTCCCGCGCGCGTGCACGCGGAGGGGGCGGGGGCGGGGACCGCGGCGCGTGCGCGCGCGCGGCTCCCCCGCCCCCTCCCCTCGCCCTCCCCCTCCCCTCGCCCTCCTTCTCCCCCTCCCTCTCCCCTCCCATCCTCTTCCCGAGCCCCCGGCCCGCCGCCGAGGCGCATGCGCGCCCGCCGCCCGCGCCGCGTCGCCCCGGCAACGGCCGCGTCGCCCCGGCAACGGCCGCGTCGCCCCGGCGACGGCCGCCTCGCGGCGTCACTTCCGCCCTCCCGCCGCTGGGGCTCACGGGAAAGCGAGTCCGGCGCCGCGCAACCCGCGCTGCGCGCATGCGCAGTGCCTGCTAACCCCCCCATCCCAGCACCCATGGGTGCCCCCCCCCAGGACCCTGTGCCCCCCTCGACCCCCCCCCAACACCACCCCCCAAAAGGACCACGCGGCTTCCACGTGCACGGAGTCTTTTATTGGCACCCATGGGTGACGCTGGGGGGGGGGCAGTGGGTGCTGGGCCCCCACACCCCTTTGGCACATGGGGGCGTTTGGCACTGAGGGGGCTGCGGGGCACCCATGGGTGCTGGGGGGCTGGGGGGCACCCATGGGGTCTGAGGGGGCGGGGGGGCACCCATGGGTGCTGGGGGAGCTGGGGGCACCCATGGGTGCTGGGGGCCTGGGAGGGGGACTCATGGGTGCTGGGGGAGTTGGGGGCACCCATGGGTGCTAGGGGGCACCCCAGGGTGATCACAAGGTGCAGAGGGGGTTGGCACATATAGGTGCTGGGGGGGGATGGATGACACCCCAGGGTGCAAGGGGTGGCACCCATGGGTGCTGGGGGCGGGGGCGGACGACACCCCAGGGTGCTCACAAGGTGCATGGGGAGTGACGCCCATGGGTGCTGGGGGGCGGCTGGGAGGGGAGGCACCCATGGGTGCTGGGGGGTACAGGGTGCTCACAAGGTGCATGGGGGTGGCACCCATGGGTGCTGGGGGGGGGATGGACGACACCCCAGGGTGCTCACAAGGTGCATGGCGGGGGGAGGGGGGCACCCCAGGGTGTTCGCAAGGTGCATGGGGTGGGGGTGGGGGTGGCACCCATGGGTGCTGGGGGGGGTGGACACCCCAAGGTGCTTTTTGAAGGGGCGCAGCGTGCACGGGGTAGCTGGGGGAGGGGGGTCCCGGCCCCTTTGGGTGCTGGCGGAGGGGGGGGGGCGGCATGGCTGTGGGGGTGGGGGCTGTCTTGGCACCCATGGGTGCTGGGGGGGGCTCAGGTGGGCTTGGTGCTGAAGAGGCCGACGGGGAAGTGCTTGGCGTGGGGGGGCCCTGCGCCGACAGCTGGAAGAACTTGATGGCGTCCCACGGCGTCCCGTCCACCGACACTGCGGTGGGGGGGGGGCACCCATGGGACCCCCACCCGTGGGACCCCCACCCACGGGACCCCCTCCCCCCATTAGGGGCACACACTGGGCACCGCCCCAGCCCTGCGGCACCCCGCACCCCCCCCCAATTCCTCCCCCAAACCCCCAAATCTGGGCACACCCCCCCCCCAGCACCCATGGGTGCCCCCCACCCACTCCCCCCACCCATCAGGGGCACCCACCGGGCACCACACCCTGTTCCCCCCCACCCCCATTCCTCCCCCAGACCCCCAAATCTGGGTACCCCCCGCCCCACCCCCACCCCCAACCCCCACCCCCAGCACCCATGGGTGCCCCCCACCCACTCCCACCCCCCTCCCCCATCAGGGGCACCCACCGGGCACCACACCAATTGCCTCCCCCCCCCCCCCAAATTCCTCCCCAAAACCCCCAAATCTGGGTACCCCTGCCCCACCCCCACCCGACCCCCAACCCCCCCACCCCCCCAGCACCCATGGGTGCCCCCTACCCACTCCCCCCACCCATCAGGGGCACCCACCGGGCACCAGACCCTGTTCCCTCACCCCCCCCAATTCCTCACCAAAACCCCCAAATCTGGGTACCCCTGCCCCACCCCCCACCCCACCCCCACCCCCCCCACCCCCCCAGCACCCATGGGTGCCCCCCACCCACCGGTGAGCAGGGCCGGGGGGGCCGGGGGGAGCAGATGAGGCGGGTGATGCCGTCCACCACCAGGCTCTTGGGGTCCGGCTCCTGCGGGCGCTTCCCCAGGAACAGGGTGGGACCCACTGCGGGCACCCATGGGTGGGGGTGGGGGGGATGAGCACCCATGGGTGGGGGGGGCACCCATTGGGGGAGGGGGCCCATGGGTGGGGGGTGAGCACCCACGGTGGGGGGCACCCATGGGTGTGGGGAGGTGGGGGTGAGCACCCACGTGGGGGGGGGCACCCATGGGTGGGTGGGGTGAGCACCCAAGTGGGGGGGCACCCTAGGTGGGGGGAACCAAGGGTGGGGATGGGGGGTGAGCACCCATGGGGGGGCACCCATGGGTGGGTGGGGGGATGAGCACCCATGGGGGAGGGGAGTGAGCACCCATGGGTGCTCAATACCCCCCAATACCCCCCAACACCCCCCCCACGCCCCCCAATACCCCCCCTCCCCCCCATTACCCCCCAACTCCCCCCCAATACCCCCATGCCCCCCCCCCCCCAACCCCCCCACCCCCCCCAACACCCCCCCCCCATGCCCCCCCCAATACCCCAAAACCGCCCCAAACCCCCCCAAGCCCCCATTACCCCCCCAATCCCCCCCCCCAGCCCCCCCCCCCCCCCCAACACCCCCCCCAATACCCCCCCCCAGTGCCCCCCCGGCCCCCAATACCCCCCCCAATACCCCCCCCATGCCCCCCCCCCCAACCCCCCCATGCCCCCCCCAACACCCCCCCCATACCCCCCAACGCCCCCCCCCCCGGCCCCCCATTACCCCCCCCCAACACCCCCCCCCACCCCCCATACCCCCCCCCATACCCCCCCCACCCCCCCACACCCCTCACCCCCCCAACACCCCCCCCAACCCCCCCCAATACCCCCCCCCCCCAATACCCCCCCATGCCCCCCCCCAACACCCCCCCATGCCCCCCCAACACCCCCCCCCAACTCCCCCCACACCCCCCCCAATACCCCTCTATTCCCCCAATACCCCCCCAAATCCCCCCCAATACCCCCCCCCCATGCACCCCCCAACCCCCCCCATGCCCCCCCCCCCCAACACCCCCCATACCCCCCCAACGCCCCCCCCCGGCCCCCCATTACCCCCCAACACCCCCCCGTTACCCCCCATACCCCCCCCCCATACCCCCCCCCCCCCCCCCCAATACCCCTCAATTCCCCCAATACCCCCCCAACCCCCCCCCATGCCCCCCCAACACCCCCCCCATGCCCCCCTCACCCCCCCCCCCCCGCCCCCCCCCCCCCCCCCCCCCGCCCCCCCCCCCCCCCCCCCCCCCCGCACCCTTCTTGTTCTTCTCCCGCGGCACCAGGGTCATGGCCAGGGTGGGCGCGGAGCCCCTCCCCGGGGGGGGGCAGCCGGGAGACGTGCAGGGAGCGGAAGGTGCCCCGCACGCTGCTCTTGGCCCCCCCCCCTCGCGGGGGGGCCCCCAGTAATCCACCTGCAGCCCCACCGCGTCCCCCCGACGAGCTGCGGGGGGGGGTCCGGGAGGGGGGTTATTTTTGTGGTGTCCCCCCCCCCCTCCAGGCACCCCCACGTGCACCCAGGACCCTGCACCCGATGGGGGGGGCACAGGGCATTGCCCCCCCCCCCCCCGCCTCCCCCAAGGGACCTAGGGCCCTGCGCCCCCCCCCCAGGACGTTGTGACCCCCATATGACCCCGAGACCCCCCCAGGACCCCAGGACCCCCCCCCCCCATATGACCTCGTGACCCCCCCAGGACCCTGAGACCCCCCCAAAGGACACCGAGACCCCCCGCAGGACCTTGTGACCCCCCCCCCAGGACCCTGACACCTCCCCCATAGGGCCCCGAGACCCCCCATAAGACCCCGAGACCTCCCCCAGGACCTTGTGACCCCCCATATGACCTCGTGACCCCCTCAGGACCCTGAGACCCACCCCCTAGGGCCCCGAGACCCCCAGGACCCTAGACCCCCCCCCCCGGGACACCGAGACCCCCCCCCCCCCCCCAGGACACCGAGACCCCCCCAGGACCCCGAGACCCCCCATAAGACCCCAAGACCCCCCCCCAGAACCTTGTGACCCCCCATAAGACCCTGAGACCCCCCCCCAGGACCCCTGAGACCCCCATATGACCCCAAGACCCCCCCACAGGACCCCGAGACCCCCAGTAAGACCCCAAGACCCCCCCCCAGGACCTTGTGACCCCCCCCATAGGACCCCGAGACCCCCCAGGACCCCGAGATCCCCCCATAGGACCCCGAGACCCCCCCCAGGACCCCGAGACCCCCCATATGACCTCGTGACCCCCCCAGGACCCTGACACCCCCCCCCCAAAGGACCCCAAGACCCCCCACAGGACCCCGAGACCCCCTCAGGACCCCAAGACCCCCCCATATGACCCTGGAGACCCCCCGATAGGACCCCGACACCCCCCCCATAAGACCCCGAGACCCCCCAGGACCTTGTGACCCCCCCATAGGACCCCGAGACCCCCAGGACCCCGAGATCCCCCCATAGGACCCTGGAGACCCCCCAGGACCCTGAGACCCCCCATATGACCCCAAGACCCCCCACAGGACCCCGAGACCCCCCCAGTAAGACCCCGAGACCCCCCCCCAGGACCTTGTGACCCCCCCCCCCATAGGACCCCGAGACCCCCAGGACCCCGAGATCCCCCATAGGACCCCGAGACCCCCCCCAGGACCCCGAGACCCCCCCCCATATGACCTCGTGACCCCCCCCCCAGGACCCTGACACCCCCCCCCAAAGGACCCCAAGACCCCCCAGGACCCTGAGACCCCCCCCATAGGGCCCCGAGACCCCCCCACAGGACCCTGAGACCCCCCAGGACCTTGTGACCCCCCCCAGGACCCCGAGACCCCCCCATAAGACCCCGAGACCCCCCAGGACCTTGTAACCCCCCCATAGGACCCCGAGACCCCCCCAGGACCTTGTGACCCCCCCAGGACCCTGAGACCCCCAGGACCTTGTGACCCCCCCAGGACCCGGAGACCCCCCATAAGACCCCGAGACCCCCCCCCCAGAACCTTGTGACCCCCCCCCATAAGACCCTGAGACCCCCCCCAGGACCCTGAGACCCCCCATATGACCCCAAGACCCCCTCAGGACCCCGAGACCCCCCCACTCAGGACCCCGAGACCTCCCCCATAGGACCCCGAGACCCCCCCAGGACCCGGAGACCCCCCCATAAGACCCCGAGACCCCCCCAGGACCCTGAGACCCCCCATATGACCCTGAGACCCCCCCATACCCCCCCCCCCCCCCCCCCCCCCCAGCACCCCAGCACTTGGGGCCATTGGGGTCTGCCCCCCCCCCCATTAACACCCCCCTCCCCGAGACCCCCCCCCCGTAACTCACCCGGGGCCGGCGGCGGCCATGGAGGGCGATGCTGGGGGGTGGCGGCGGCCTCGCGGGGGGGGACGTGGAGGGCACGGCCAGGCTGGGGGGGGCGCCTCGTCCCCGTCACCTGGGGGGGGGGGGGGGGACACCGCGTGGGGACACTGGGGGGGGGAAGGGGGGGGTCCCCGCGCCCCCACCTACCTGCGGCCAAGGGGGGGTCCTCGTCCAGCCCCACCTTCACCACCTGCGGGGGGGGCACAGGTGGGGGCAGCTGGGGGATGCCCCCTGTCACCCCCCCCGAAGTGTCACCCCCCCCAAAGTGTCCCCCCCCGAGTGTCACCCCCCAAAGTGTCACCCCCCTCAATGTCCCCCCCCAAACTGTCACCCCCAAAGTGTCACCCCCCAAAGTGTCACCCCCCAACTGCCACTCCCCCAGTGTCACCCCCCCCCAAAGTGTCACCCCCCAAAGTGCCACCCCCCAAAGTGTCACCCCCCCAACTGCCACCCCCCCAAGTGTCACCCCCCAAAGTGCCACCCCCCAAAGTGTCACCCCCCAACTGCCACCCCCCAGTGTCACCCCCCAGTGCCCCCCCAGTGCCCCCCCCGCCTCACTCCCCACGAAGGGCACAAACTTCTGGCACGAGTCCTCGTCCGGGCTGGGGACAGAGGGGACACATTTTGGGGGGGGGGCGGGGGGCCAGCGCCGTCCTGTCCCCGCGTCCCCACTGATGTCCCCCCCCGTCCCCCCCCAGTGCCCCCCCACTGACGTCCCTCCCGAAGCCCCCCACTGATGTCCCCCCCACGTCCCCCCCACCCCGACACCCCCCCACTGATGCCCCCCAATGCCCCCCCCCATTCATGTCCCCCCCCCGTCCCCTCCCCACTGACACCCCCCCCATTGATGTCCCTCCCCCAATGCCCCCCCACCCTCATTGACGTCCCCTCCCCCCACTGACGCCCCCCATGGATGTCCCCCCCCCACTGTCCCCCCACCCCCATTGGTCCCCCCCCACTGACCCCCTCCCGATGCCCCCCCCAATGTCCCCCCCACCCCCACTGATGCCCCCCCATTGATGTCGCCCCCCAATGCCCCCCCCACTGACATCCCCCCCCAATGCCCCCCACCCCAAATGATGCCCCCCCATTGATGCCCCCCCCCAATGCCCCCCACCCCCACTGACATCCCCCCCCAATGTCCCCCCCATTGATGTTCCCCCCCAATGACCCCCACCCCCATTGATGTCCCCCCCACTGATGCCCCCCCCATTGATGTCCCCCCCATGTCCCCCACCCCCACTGATGCCCCCCCCAATGCCCCCCCCACTGATGCCCCCCCATTGATGTCCCCCCCAATGTCCCCCCCATTGACGTCCCCCCCAATGCCCCCCTTTGATGCCCCCCCAATGCCCCCCACCCCCACTGATGTCCCCCCAATGCCCCCCACCCCCACTGATGCCCCCCCACTGATGCTCCCCCAATGTCCCCCATTGACAGGACCCCCCAATGCCCCCCCCACTGATGTCCCCCCCCAATGCCCCCCCAATCCCATTGATGTCCCCCCCCAATGCCCCCCCACTGATGCCCCCCCCCATGTCCCCCCCCAGTCCTCCCCAATGCCCCCCACCCCCACTGATGCCCCCCAATGCCCCCCCCATTCATGTCCCCCCCATGTCCCCCCACCCCCGATGTCCCCCCCCAATGCCCCCCACCCCCACTGACGCCCCCCCATTGATGCCCCCCCATTGATGTCCCCCCCAATGTCCCCCCCATTGACGTCCCCCCCAATGCCCCCCCCTTTGATGCCTCCTCCAATGCCCCCACCCCCACTGATGTCCCCCCCACTGATGTCCCCCCCACTGTCACCCCCCATTGACGGGACCCCCCAATGCCCCCCCCCCCACTGATGTCCCCCCCCAATGCCCCCCACCCCCACTGATGTCCCCCCCCCCACTGTCCCCCCCCACTGATGCCCCCCCAATGCCCTCCCCCACTGATGCCCCCCCACTGATGTCCCCCCCCACTGTCCCCCCCACTGATGCCCCCCCATTCATGTCCCCCCCCATGTCCCCCACCCCCGATGTCCCCCCCCAATGCCCCCCACCCCCACTGACGCCCCCCCCCCGGCCCCCCCCCCCTCACAAGGGGTGCCCGCAGGTCAGCATGGCCTCGGCCACCGGCAGCGCGTGGGTGGCCCCCGCCCCCGCCGCGAAGGCCAGGATGCGGCCGGCCACGTCGAAGGGCTCTGGGGACACGGGGGGGACACACGTCACGGGGGGGGGACACACGTCACGGGGGGGGGGGGGCGGGACACGCACATCACGGGGGGGGGACACCCCAACCGGGGGGGCCGGGGGGCGCCGTTGACCCCAGCGGCCGTACTGCCCCTATAACCCACCCCACCTCGGTGTCCCCAAGGGTCCCCGTTGACCTCGGTGGCCCTTGACCCCCCCCCAGGTGTCTCCAACTTGTCCCCAAGGGTCCCCGTTGACCTCGATGACCCTTGACCCCCCCCAGGTGTCCCCAAATTGTCCCCAAGGGTCCCCGTTGACCTCGATGACCCCAGACCCCCCCGAAGTGACCCCAACTTGTCCCCAAGGGTCCCCATTGACCCCATTGACCCTATTACCCCTATAAACCACCCCAAGGTCAATGTCCCCAAGTGTCCCCGTTGCCCCCGGTGACCCTAATACCCCTATAACCCACCCCACCTCAGTGTCCCCAAGGGTCCCCGTTGACCTCGATGGCCCTAGACCCCACCCCCAAGTGACCCCAACTTGTCCCCAACTGTCCCCATTGACCTCGGTGGCCCTATGACCCCCCAAAGTGACCCCAACTTGTCCCCAAGTGTCCCCCTTGACCCCGGTGACCCTAATACCCCTATAAACCACCCCAACTTGTCCCCAAGGGTCCCCGTTGACCTTGATGACCCTAGACCCTCCCAAGTGTCCCCAACTTGTCCCCAAAGGTCCCCATTGTCCCCGGTGACCCTAATACCCCTATAAACCACCCCACCTCAGTGTCCCCCAAGGTCCCCATTGACCTCGGTGGCCCTTGACCCCCCCCAAGTGACCCCAACCTGTCCCCAAGTGTCCCCATTGACCCTGGTGACCCTATTACCCCTATAAACCACCCCAATGTCGGTGTCCCCAAAGGTCCCCATTGACCTCGGTGGCCCTTGACCCCCCAAAGTGACCCCAACTTGTCCCCAAGGGTTCCCATTGACCTCGATGGCCCTTGGACCCCCCAAAGTGTCCCCAACTTGTCCCCAAGTGTCCCCACTGACCCTGGTGACCCTATTGCCCCTATAAACCACCCCAACGTCGATGTCCCCAAGGGTCCCCGTTGACCCCGGTGGCCATAGCCCCCCCAGTTGACCCCAGTGTTGGTGTCCCCAAGGGTCCCCGTTGACCCTAGACCCCCCAAGTGACCCCAACTTGTCCCCAAGGGTCCCCATTGACCCCATTGACCCTATTACCCCTATAAACCACCCCAAGGTCAATGTCCCCAAGTGTCCCCACTGACCCCGGTGACCCTATTACCCCTATAACCCACCCCAACTTGTCCCCAAAGGTCCCTGTTGACCTCGATGACCCTTGACCCCCCCAAGTGACCCCAACTTGTCCCCAAGGGTCCCTATTGGCCCCGATGGCCATAGCCCCCCCCCCCAGTTGACCCCAGTGTTGGTGTCCCCAAGTGTCCCCGTTGACCCTGGTGACCCTAATACCCCTATAGCCCACCCCAACTTGTCCCCAAGGGTCCCCGTTGACCTCGATGGCCCTAGACCCCACCCCCAAGTGACCCCAACTTGTCCCCAAGCATCCCCATTGACCCCGGAGACCCTATTACCCCTATAACCCACCCCAACTTGTCCCCAAAGGTCCCTGTTGACCTCGATGACCCTAGACCCCCTCCCAAGTGTCCCCAACTTGTCCCCAAAGGTCCCCATTGTCCCCGGTGACCCTAATACCCCTATAACCCACCCCACCTCAGTGTCCCCCAAGGTCCCCATTGACCTCGGTGGCCCTAGACCCCACCCCCAAGTGACCCCAACTTGTCCCCAAGGGTCCCCGTTGACCTCGATGACCCTTGACCCCCCCCAAGTGACCCCAACCTGTCCCCAAGTGTCCCCATTGACCCTGGTGACCCTATTACCCCTATAAACCACCCCAATGTCGGTGTCCCCAAAGGTCCCCATTGACCTCGGTGGCCCTTGACCCCCCCAAGTGACCCCAACTTGTCCCCAAGTGTCCCCATTGACCTCGATGACCCTAGACCCCCCCCCAAGTGTCCCCAACTTGTCCCCAAATGTCCCCATTGACCTCGATGACCCTAGACCCCACCCCCAAGTGACCCCAACTTGTCCCCAAGGGTCCCCATTGACCTCGATGACCCTAGACACCCCCAAGTGACCCCAACTTGTCCCCAAGGGTCCCCATTGACCTCGATGACCCTAGACCCCCCCCCCAAGTGTCCCCAACTTGTCCCCAAATGTCCCTGGTGCCCCCATTACCCCCTACAAACCACCCAACCACGGCGTCCCCCCCCCCTCACCCCCCCCCCCCCTCTTCCCAACCACCCCCCCCACCTTTGGGTGCCCCCCCACCTTTGGGTGCCCCCTCCCACCCCCCCCCCTCACCCTCCGGGGGGCCTCGCTGCGCCCGAAGAGCTCCCTCCAGGGGGGTCGAGGAAGGCGGCCCCGTAGCGCCCATCCAGCGCGCCCAGGTACTGCGCCACCGGGTGGGGGCCTGCGGGGACACCCCACATGTCACCAGGGGGTGGGGGGGTGGTCCCGTCACCCCCCCACCCACCCACCCCACCTCGCCCCCCCCCCCCCACGCACCCAAGGGCACGAGGAGGAAGCGCAGGGAGCGCAGCCAGGGGGGCCGGGGGCGCCCGGTGGCGGACGAAGCAGCGCAGGAGGGCGCCCTGGAACCCGGCGCCACCCACGGCCACCACCTTCAGCACCCGCGGGGACACCGAGCGGCTGCAGCTGGGGGGGGGGACACACGGGGGGGGGGGACACACGTGAGACACCCCCCAACCCCCGCCGCCGCCGCATGCGCGCGTCCCCGCACGTCGCCCAGCGGCACCCCGTGGCGCCCAGCGGCACCCCACGTCATCCCACGGCACCCAGTGTCACCCCGTGGCACCCAACGTCACCCCGTGGCACCCAGTGGCACCCCACATCATCCCATGGCACCCAGTGTCACCCCCGTGGCACCCAACGTCACCCCGTGGCACCCAGTGGCACCCCACATCATCCCATGGCACCCAGTGGCACCCCATGTCACCCAGTGGCACCCCACATCATCCCACGGCACCCAGTGCCACCCCATGTCGCCCAGTGCCACCCCATGGCACCCAGTGGCACCCCACATCATCCCATGGCACCCAGTGGCACCCCACGTCGCCTAGTGGCACCCCACATCACCCCGTGTCACCCAGTGCCACCCCGTGTCACCCAACGTCACCCAGTGGCACCCCACATCACCCAGCGGCACCCCATGGCACCCAGTGGCACCCCACGTCATCCCATGGCACCCAGTGTCACCCCATGGCACCCAGTGGCACCCCACATCGCCCAGTGTCACCCCCGTGGCACCCAACGTCACCCAGTGGCACCCCACATCACCCCATGGCACCCAGTGGCACCCCACATCATCCCACGGCACCCAGTGCCACCCCCACGTCGCCCCAGTGCCACCCCATGGCACCCAGTGGCACCCCACATCACCCCGTGTCACCCAGTGCCACCCCGTGTCACCCAACGTGACCCAGTGGCACCCCACATCACCCAGCGGCACCCCATGGCACCCAGTGGCACCCGACATCATCCCATGGCACCCAGTGGCACCCCACATTGCCCAGCAGCACCCCATGGCACCCAACGTCACCCAACGTCACCCAGTGGCACCCCACATCATCCAGTGGCACCCAGTGGCACCCCACATCACCTAGTGTCACCCCATGGCACCCCGTGTCACCCAGTGTCACCCCATGGCACCCAAAGTCACCCAGTGGCACCCCACATTGCCCAGTGCCACCCCCATGGCGCCCAGTGCCACCCCGTGGCACCCAACATCACCCAGTGGCACCCCACATCAGCCAGTGGCACCCAGTGTCACCCCATGGCACCCAAAGTCACCCCACATCACCCAGTGTCACCCCACAGCACCCCACAGCACGCAGTGTCACCCAGTGTCACCCAGTGCCACCCCATGGCACTCGGTGACACCCCCACATCGCCCAGTGTCACCCCAGAGCACCCCACAGCACCCAGTGCCACCCCATGGCACCCAGTGTCACCCCACGGCACCCCACGGCACCCAGTGTCACCCACTGTCACCCAGTGCCACCCCACATCGCCCAGTGTCACCCCATGGCACCCCACAGCACCCAGTGTCACCCAGAGCCACCCCATGGCACCCGGTGACACCCCACGTCACCCAGTATCACCCCACAGCACCCAGTGTCACCCAGTGCCACCCGGTGCCACCCACAGCCCACAGCCAGGGTCCCCCTGAGGTGGTGGGGGGTCCCGGGGGGTCCCAAGGAGGGTCCCAGGAGGGGGGGCCCAGGGCAGGAACCTGGGGGGGTCCCAGGGAGTGTCCTGGGGGGTCCCCGGGGGGTCCTGGAGGGGGTCCTGGGGCAGGGAGGTCCCGGGGGGTCCCAAGGAGGGTCCTGGGAGGGGGGCCGGGGACAGGAACCTGGGGGGGTCCCAGGGAGTGTCCTGGGGGGTCTGGGGGCATGTCCCGGGGGGGGGGGTCCCGGGGTCGTGAAGGGGGTCCCAGGGCAGCGGGGTCCTGGGGTCCGGGGGGTCCCATGGAAGGTCCCAGGAGGGGGGGCCCGGGGCAGGAATACTGGGGGGGTCCCAGGGAGTGTCCTGGGGGGGGGGTCTGGGGGCATGTCCCGGGGGGGGGTCCCGGGGTCGTGAAGGGGGTCCTGGGGTGGGGAGGTCCCAGGGGGGTCCAGGAGGGGGTCCCGGGGGGGTCCCAAGGAGGATCCCAGAAACAGGGGGTCCCAGGGAGTGTCTGGGGGGGTCTGGGGGCATGTCCCGGGGGTCCCGGGGGGTCCCGGGGGGCTCTCACTGGCGCTGGAGGCGGCCGAGCAGCCCCGCCATGGCCGCTCAGCTGCAAGCTCCGCCGCCGTCCCGGTGCCCACCAGCGGCTGCCCCCGGGCCTGCAGCAGCTCCGCCACCCACTGCGGGGACAGCGGGGGTGGCACCGCCGGGACCCCCCCCACGGCCCCCCCCGGCACCCCCGGCACCCCCCCCCACGGCCCTGCCGCCCCCCGAGGCCTTGTGTCCCCCCCCCCCCGAGGCCTTGCCGCCCACCCACCCGCAGGCCCCATCGCCCCCCCCCGGCCCCCCGGGACCCCCTGGGACCCCCCCCTCAGCCCTAACACCCCCCCCCCCATGGCCCCACCCCCCCCAACCCCATCGCACCCCCATAACCCCCCAGCCCCATTACCCCCCCCCACCCCGTCACCCCCCCCAAAAGCCCCGTTGCCCCCCCAGCCCCATCACAGCCCAACACCCCCAACCACCCCCCACCCCAATACCCCCCCGACCCCATAAACCCCCCCCGACCCCATAACCCCCCCAACACCCCCCCCCCACCCCTGCCACCCCCCCCAACCCCATAACCACCCCCCGACCCCATAACCCCCCCCCCCAACCCCATAACCACCCCCGACCCCATAACCCCCCCCCAACTCCATCACACCCCCCCAACACCCCCATAACCCCCCTCGGCCCCCCCATTCCCCTGCCACCCCCCCCCAATCCCTCCCTGACCCCATAACCCCCCCCTGCAGCCCCATCATCCCCATAACCCCCCCGGCCCCCCCATACCCCTGCCACCCCCCACCCCATAACCCCCCGACCCCATAACCCCCCAGCCCCATAACCCCCCCCCCCGCAGCCCCATCACACCCCCATAACCGCCCCCATCACCCCCATAACCCCCCCTGGCCCCCCCATAACCCCCCCCCCGGCCCCCCCCATACCCCTGCCACCCCCCACCCCAATACCCCCCCGACCCCATAACCCCCCAGCCCCATAACCCCCCCCCGCAGCCCCATCACACCCCCATAACCCCCCCCATCACCCCCATAACCCCCCCCGGCCCCCCCATACCCCTGCCACCCCCCCACCCCAATACACCCCCGACCCCATAACCCCCCCCAGCCCCATAACCCCCCCAGCCCCATAACCCCCCCCCCCCCGCAGTCCCATCACACCCCCATAACCCCCCCCAAACCCCTGCCACCCCCCCATCCCAATACCCCCCTGACCCCCTAACCCCCCACCCCATAACCACCCCCCGACCCCATAACCCCCCCTGGCCCCCCCATAACCCCCCCGGCCCCCCCATAACCCCCCCCCCGACCCCATCATACCCCTGCCACCCCCCCACCCTGATACCCCCCCCGACCCTATAACCCCCCCCAGCCCCATAACCCCCCCCGCAGCCCCATCACACCCCCATAACCCCCCCCATCACCCCCATAACCCCCCCCCTGGCCCCCCCATAACCCCCCCCCCGGCCCCCCCATACCCCTGCCACCCCCCCACCCCAATACCCCCTGACCCCATAACCCCCCCCAGCCCCATAACCCCCCCCGACCCCATAACCCCCCCCCAGCCCCATAACCCCCCCTGCAGCCCCATCACACCCCCATAACCCCCCCCACCCCATAACCCCTGACTCCATAACCCCCTGACCCCATAACCCCCCCCCAGCCCCATCACACCCCCATAACCCCCCCCATCACCCCCATAACCCCCCCCCGGCCCCCCATAACCCCCCCCCCGGCCCCCCCATACCCCTGCCACCCCCCACCCCAATACCCCCCTGACCCCATAACCCCCCCCACCCCATAACCCCCCCGACCCCATAACCCCCCCCCCACCCCATAACCCCCCCCCCCCCGACCCCATAACCCCCCCACTCCCTCCCAATCCCCCCAATCCCCCTTTAGCCCCCCCCCCCCGCCCCGTTACCGCTGCAGTTATTAAACCCTTCCCTTCTGGCTAATTAGCCGATTGCCCCTAATTAGGGCCGCTGAGGGCTAATTGCCCCCCCGGCACCCACCTGCCCCTGCCAGTCCCCGGTGCCCACCAGCACCACGCTCTCCGGCAGCGCCCCTCCGGCCCCAGCGCCCGGCTCAGCTGCTCCTGCCCCGCACCCACACGTCGGGGGGGGGGGCCGAGACCCCCCCGCACCCCATAACACCCCCCCACCCCAATAATTCCCCCCAGACCCCAATAATTCCCACCCCCACCCCAATAATTCCCTCCCGCGCCCCATAATTGCCCCTATCCCATAATTGCCCCCATCCCAATAATTGCCCCCCACCCCAATAATGTCCCCCCAGACCCCAATGATTGCCCCCCACCCCATAACAACCCCCCCCACCCCAATAATTCCCCCCAGACCCCAATAACTGCCCCCCACCCCAATAATTGCCCCCATCCCAATAATTGCCCCCCACCCACAACAACCCCCCCACCCCAATAATTCCCACCCCTACCCCAATAACTCCCCCACACACCCCATAATTGCCCCCATCCCAATAATTGCACCCCCACCCCCATAACACCCCCCCCCACCCCAATAATGTCCCCCCAGACCCCAATAATTGCCACCCCCACCCCAATAATTGCCCCCCACCCCATAACACCCCCCACCCCCGATAATTCCCCCCCAGACCCCAATAATTGCCCCCCATCCCAATAATTGCCCCCGACCCCATAACAACCCCCCCACCCCAATAATTCCCCCCAGACCCCAATAATTCCCACCCCACCCCAATAATTGCCCCCATCCCAAAAATTGCCCCCCACCCCAATAATTGCCCCCCACCCACAACAACTCCCCCACCCCAATAATTCCCCCTAGACCCCAATAACTGCCCCCCCACCCCAATAATTGCTACCCCCACCCCAATAATTGCCCCCCATCCCAATAATTCCCTCCTGCGCCCCATAATTACCCCCATCCCATAATTGCCCCCATCCCACAATTGCCCCCCATCCCAATAATTGCCCCCCACCCCTTAAAACCCCCCCACCCCAATAATTCCCCCTGCCCCATAATTGCCCCCCACCCCATTAATCGCCCCCCAATAACTGCCCCCCATCCCCAAAACACCCCCCATCCCATTAATTGCCCCCACCCCCATAACTGCCCCCCACCCCATAACACCCGCACCCCAATAATTGCCCCCACCCCATTAATTGCCACCCCAATAACTGCCCCCCACCCCATAACACCCCCCACCCCATTAATCGCCCCCCCAATAATTGCCCCCACCCCCATAACTGCCCCCCACCCCATAACGCCCCCCCACCCCAATAATTGCCCCCCACCCCATTAATTGCCCCCCCACCCCATTAATTGCCCCCCCCCACCTGGGTGCCCGGGGCCGCCTCGCTGTCGGGGCCGGGGGGCCGTCCCCCGGGGCTCGGGGCGGGGGGGGCCGCTCCCGTCGGGGGGTGCCCCTGCGCCCCCCCCCCGCCCCCCGCGTCCGGCCCGCAGGGAGGGAGGGCTGGGAGCGGTGCCCCCCCCCCCCCCCCCAAAAAAAAAAAGGGGAGAGCCTGAGGGGCCCCCCCCCCCACCCCAACCCCCCTCCCCAGGGACCCCAAATGCCCCCCCCCGGGACCCCAACCCCCCCCCCCCCAAAGACCCCAAAACCCCCCAGGGACCCCCAAAACCCCCCCCCCCGGACCCCCAAAAGCCCCCCAGGGACCCCCAAAAGCCCCCCCTCGCCCCCCCCAAAGGCCCCCAAACCCCCAGGGACCCCCCTCACCCCCCCAAAGCCCCCCCAAGGGCCCCCAAAGCCCCCCAGACCCCCAAAGACCCCCCCCAGACCCCCAACCCCCCCCCAAGGGACCCCCAAAGCCCCCCCCAGACCCCAAAGCCCCCCCAGGGACCCCCCCCTCACCCCCCCCAAAGCCCCCCAAGGGCCCCCCCAGACCCCCAAAACCCCCCCCCCAGACCTCCCTCACCCCCCCCAGACCCCCAAAGCCCCCCCCCGAGACCCCCAAAGGCCCCCCAGACCCCAAAAGCCCCCCCCCAGGGACCCCCAAAACCCCCCCAGGGACCCCCAGACCCCCAAAGCCCCCCCCCGAGACCCCCAAAGGCCCCCCCAGACCCCAAAAGCCCCCCCCCAGGGACCCCCAAAACCCCCCTCACCCCCCTAGGCCCCACTCACCCCCCCCAGACCCCCAAAAGCCCCCCCAGACCCCCAAATCCCCCCAAGGGACCCCCAAAGGCCCCCCCAGACCCCAAAGCCCCCAGGGACCCCCCTCACCCCCCCCAAAGCCCCCCCCCAAGGGCCCCCCCAGACCCCCAAAGCCCCCCCCGAGACCCCCAAAGGCCCCCCCAGACCCCCAAAGCCCCCCCCCCCAGACCTCCCTCACCCCCCCCAGACCCCCAAAGCCCCCCCCCGAGACCCCCAAAGGCCCCCCCAGACCCCAAAAGCCCCCCCCCCAGGGACCCCCAAAACCCCCCAGGGACCCCCAGACCCCACTCACCCCCCCCCCCAGACCCCCAAAAGCACCCCCAGACCCCAAAAGCCCCCCCCGGGGACCCCCAAAGCCCCCTCAGACCCCCCCCCCAGACCCCTAAAGCCCCCCCAGACCCCCCACCCCCCCCCCGAGACCCCCAAATGTTCCCCAGTCCCCCCCCCCCAGTGCCCCCCCACCCCAGCACCCTTGGGTGCCCCCACCTGGGTGACGCCGCCTCTCCCTTGCTGCCCTTCCGGGGGGCGCAGCCGGGGCCCCCCCCGGCTCCCCGGGGTCCCCCTGCGGGTCCTGCATGGGGGGGGGGGGCAGGCACCCCAAAAACGCGGGGGGGTGCGGGGGGTGGGGGCACCCTTGGGGCCCCCGGGGTGTTGGTTTTTTTGGGGGGGGGGGGGCGGGGGGCGCTCACCAGCCCCTCGGGGTCCGGCCCCGCGTCCTCAGGGGGTCTGCGGGCACCCTTGGGTGCTGCCTCCGCCTGCGGGGGGAGGGGCGCGCTCTGCACGTGCACCCCCCACACCCCCCCCCAGACCCCCCCAGTGCCCCCCATGTCCCCCATAACCCCCCCAGCACCCCCATAAACCCCCCCAGTGCCCCCCATAACCCCCCCCAGTGCCCCCCATAACCCCCCCAATGTCCCCCAGACCCCCCCATAAACCCCCCAGTGCCCCCATAACCCCCCCCAGTGCCCCCCATAACCCCCCCCAGTGCCCCCCATAACCCCCACAAACCCCCCCCAGCTTCCCCTATAACCCCCCCAGTGCCCCCCATAAACCCCCCAGTGCCCCCATAACCCCCCATAAACCCCCAGCTTCCCCCTATAACCCCCCCAGTGCCCCCCATAAACCCCCCAGTGCCCCCATAACCCCCCATAAACCCCCCCAGCTTCCCCCTATAACCCCCCAGTGCCCCCCATAAACCCCCCCAGTGCCCCCCCAAAACCCTCGCAGCGCCCCCCAAAACCCCCCAGTGCCCCCCCAAACCTCCCCAGTGCCCCCCATAACCCCCCAGTGCCCCCATAACCCCCCCAGCAACCCCATAAACCCCCAGTGCCCCCCATAACCCCCCCCCCAGTGCCCCCATAACCCCCCCAATGTCCCCCATAACCCCCCATACAACCCCCAGTGCCCCCAAGACCCCCCAGTGCCCCAGTGCCCCCCCAACCCCCTCAGTGCCCCCCCCCAAACCCCCCAGTGCCCCCCAAACCCCCAGTGCCCCCCATAACCCCCCCAGCTTCCCCTATAACCCCCCAGTGCCCCCCATAAACCCCCCCCAGTGCCCCCCAAAACCCCCAGTGCCCCCCAAAACCCCCCAGTGCCCCCCTCAAACCTCCCCAGTGCCCCCCATAACCCCCCCCAGTGCCCCCCATAACACCCCCAGCGCCCCCATAACCCCCCCCCCACCCCCATAACCATCCCAGTGCCCCCCAAGACCCCCCAGTGCCCCCAAGACCCCCCAGTGCCCCCCAACCCCCCCCCAGTGCCCCCCCCCCAAAACCCCCCAGTGCCCCCCCCAAACCCCCAGTGCCCCCCCAACCCCCCCCAGCTTCCCCTATAACCCCCCAGTGCCCCCCATAAACCCCCCAGTGCCCCCCCCAAACCCCCCAGTGCCCCCCCCAAAACCCCCCAGTGCCCCCTCAAACCTCCCCAGTGCCCCCCATAACCCCCCCAGTGCCCCCCATAACACCCCCAGCGCCCCCACAACCCCCCCCCCCCCCACCCCCATAACCATCCCAGTGCCCCCAAGACCCCCCCAGTGCCCCCAAGACCCCCCCCAGCGCCCCCCATAACCCCCCAGCTTCTCCTATAACTCCCCCAGTGCCCCCCACAACCCCCCCAGCGACCCCATAACCCCCCCCCCAGTGCCCCCCATAACCCCCCCCAGCTTCCCCTATAACCCCCCCAGTGCTCCCCCATAACCCCCCCAGTGCCCCCCATAACACCCCCAGCGCCCCCATAACCCCACCCCCCACCCCCCATAACCCTCCCAGTGATCCCATAACCCCCCAGCGACCCCATAACCCCCCATTTACCGGGGGGGGGACCCCTCACTGCCCATCTCCGTCTGCGAGGAGCCCTCGAAGAAGGGGCTGCGGGGGGGGGGGAACATGGGGACACCGATGGCACCGGGGGGCACGGTGGCACGGTGGCACCGGTGGCACCAGGGGACATGGGGGGGGGACACCGATGACACTGGGGGGGCACTGGTAGCACCGGGGGGACATGGGGACACTGGGGGTCATGGGGGGGGGACACCAGTGGCACCGGGGGGACATGGGGACACTGGTGGCACTGGGGGCACCGGTGGCACTGGGGGGCTCCTGGGGACACCGGTGGCACTGGGGTGTGGGGACACCCATGACACGGGGACAGCAGGGGGCACGGGGCGGGGGGGGGGCACCCTGATGGCACCGGGGGTTGGGGACACGGGGGGGCACGAGGGGGACAGGAGGGGACACAGGGGGGCAGGAGGGGGGACAGGAGGGGACACGGGGGGCAGGAGGGGGACATGGGGGGACATGGGGGGACATGGACGTGGTGGGGACACGATGGGGACATGGGGGGCATGGGGGGACAGGAGGGGACAGGATGGGGACACGGGGGCACAGGAGGGGACATGGGGGGGATGTGGGGGACAGGAGGGGGACACGGACGTGGTGGGGACACGATGGGGACATGGGGGGGCATGGGGGACATGGGGGACACGGGGGCACAGGGAGGGGACATGGGGGATGTGGGGGACAGGAGGGGGACACGGACGTGGTGGGGACACGATGGGGACATGGGGGCCAGGAGGGGACCCGGGGGGGGGGGCACTGACCGCAGCCGGGGCTTGGGGGCGCTGGGGCCGCTGTCGGGGTCATCGGGGTCGTCGGGGTCATCGGGTCGGGCTCGGGGTCACCGGGGTCAGGGTCACCGGGCTCGGGGTCACCGGGGTCACCGGGCTCGGGGTCGGGGGGATGCCGAGGGAGGCGCAGAGCTCGGCCAGGTCCTCGGCCAGGTCCTCGGCCACCGCCCGCATGCGGGCGCGCGACACCAGCGCCTGCGGCACCGCCGCCGCTGCCACCCCCGGGGTGCGGGGACGGGCCCCGGCCACCCCACCACCCCCAACCCAACCCGACGGGACACCCCGGTCACCCCGCGGCACCCGGTGACAGCCCCCAGCCACCCCAAGGGACACCCCCTGCCACCCCATGGCACCCAGTGACACCCCCGGTCACCCCAAGGGACCCAGTGACACCCCCGGCCACCCTACAGAACCCTTCTGCCACCCTATGGGACCCAGTGACACCCCCCATCACCCCAGGGCACCCTACGGCACCCTACAGCACCCTATGGCACCCCCTGCCACCCCTATGGCACCCTATAGCACCCCCATGGCACCCCCATGGCACCCTATGGTACCCTATAGCACCCCTAGGGCTCCCCCCTGTCACCCTATAGCACCCCCAGGGCACCCTATGGTACCCTATAGCACCCCTAGGGCTCCCCCCTGTCACCCTATAGCACCCCAGGGCACCCTATGGTACCCTATAGCACCCCATGGCACCCCCTGCCACCCCATGGCACCCTATAGCACCCTATGGCACCCCCTGTCACCCCAGGGCACCCTATAGCACCCCCATGGCACCCTACAGCACCCTATAGCATCCTATAGCACCCCATGGCACCTCCCCATCATCCCACGGCACCCTATGGCACCCTGCGGCACCCTATAGCACCCCCAGGGCTCCCCCCTGTCACCCTATGACACCCCCTTGGCACCCCATGGGACCCCTATAGCACCCTATAGCACCCTATAGCACCCTATGGCACCCCCTGCCACCCCATGGCACCCTATAGCACCCTATGGCACCCCATGACACCCCATGGCACCCTATGGTACCCTATGGCACCCCTGTCACCCTATAGCACCCCTGTCACCCCCCACCCCCCGGGGCCACCCCGCAGGTCCCCTGGGTGCCCCCCTCTCCCCCCTCCCCCCCAGCACCCATGGGTGCCCCCCTACCTCCTCCGACACCCTGAAGCGCCGCAGCAGGGCCACGAACTTCTGCTTGATGTTGGGCTGCTGCGGGGGGGGGGGGGGGGACACGGGGGGGGTCAGTGGGGGGGGGGGACATTGGGGGGGGAGGGGACATGGGGGGGGAGGGGACGGGGGGGGGGGGTCCCCGGGGGCACCCAGCGCCCCTCACCCGCCCCCCGGCGCCTTCCTCCGCGTCTTCTCTGGCCTTGGGCAGCTCCTCTTCCTCGTCGAAGAGGTCCTGGGGGGTGATGTCACGGGGGTGTGACGTCATAGGGTGACGTCACGGGTGTGTGACGTCACATGGGGTGTGACATCACGGGGGTGACGTCACGGAGGGGGTGACGTCACGCCCCCCCACCTGGCCGTGCGCGGCGTCGTCGCTGGCGTCCTGCTCGGAGGAGGAGCTCTCCTCTTCCTCCTCCTCCTCCTCCTCCTCCTCCGACACCTCCGCGTCCGGGGAGCGGTCTGGGGAGGGGGGCACCCATGGGTGCTCCCCACCCCCCCCATCTTCCCCCCTCCACCCCCCACCTGCCCAAGGTTCGCTCCACGCCACCCCAAGTGCTCCCTGCACCTATGGGTGCCCCCTGCACCTATGGGTGCCCCCGCACCCATGGGTGCTCCCTAGACCCATATGGGTGCCCCCTGCACCCATGGGTGCCCCCCGCACCTACGGGTGCTCTCTACACCTACAGGTGTCCCCCTGCACCTAAGAGTGCCCCTGCACCTATGGGTGCTCCCTATGTCTGCAAGTGTCCCCTCTGCACCTATGGGTACCCCCTATATCTACAGGTGTCCCCTGCACCTATGGGTGCCCCCTGCACCTATGGGTGCTCTCTGTATCTACAGGTGTCCCCCCGCACCTATGGGAGCTCCCTAAGACCTATGGGTGCCCCCCACACCTATGGGTGCCCCCTACATCTACAGGTGTCCCCCCGCACCTATGGGAGCTCCCTAACACCTATGGGTGCTCCCTATGTCTGCAAGTGCCCCCTGCACCTAAGGGTGCCCCTGCACCTATGGGTGCTCCTAGACCCATATGGGTGCCCCTGCACCTATGGGTGCTCCCTAACACCTATGGGTGCCCCTTGCACCTATGGGTGCCCCCTGTATCTACAAGTGCCCCTGCACCTATGGGTGCTCTCATATCTGCAAGCATTCCCCTGCACCTATGGGTGCCCCCTGCACCTATGGGTGCTCTCTATACCTATAGGTGTTCCCCTGCACCTATGGGTGCTTCCTACACTTATGGGTGCCCCTACCACCCATGGGTGCCCCCCCCACCTACAGGCATCCCCCCCACCCCCAACACCCCACACCCACCAGGTATCCCCTGCCACCCACGGGTGCCCCCCACCCCCCCATGGGTGCCCCCCACCCCCATGGGTGCCCCCTCCCCATGGGTGCCCCACCCACCCATGGGTGCCCCCTACACCTACAGGCACCCCCCCCACTCCCCAACGCCCCACGCCTCCCACCCACCAAGTATCCCCTGCCACCCACGGGTGCCCCCCCGCTCCCAGGTACCCCTACCCGCAGGGTGCCCCCCCCCCATGGGTGGCCCCCCACCCCCACCCATGGGTGCCCCCTCACCCGCCGTCTTGCCCTTGGCCTCGCGCTCCACGGGCTGGCTGCAGAGCGCCCGCACCCGCACCTCGGCCACCGGCGCCGCCGCCTCCTCGGGCGTCCGCCGCAGCACCAGCACCCGCCCGGCCTCACTGGGCTGCTGCAGCACCTAAGGGTGCGGGGGTGGGAGGTGTGGGGGGGTGAGCACCCATGGGTGCCCTCCTTTTCCCCCAGACCTTGGCCGTCTCCAGCACCCAGCGCAGCACCCGCCCGTACCGGGCTGCCGCAAGACGTGGAGAGGGTGTGGGGCTGCCCCACAACTGGCACCTGGCACCCATGGGTGCCCCCCAACCCCCACCCCGCAGCACCCATGGGTGTCCCTCACCCACTTTGACCACCTTGAGCGCCTAACACAGCACCAGCACCACCCCCACGGGGTTGCTGCAGCACTCGGGGGCGGTGTGAGTGGGATGGCCCGTGACACCCATGGGTGCTCTCCAACCTGGCACCCAGCACCCATGGGTGCCCCCAACCCCCACCCAACACCCATGGGTGCCCCCACCCACCTCAACCACCTCCAGTGCCCACCCAGCACAGCACCAGCACCTCTCCCCCCTTGTGGGGCTGCTGCAGCACCCGGGGGGGGGGGGATGGGGGGACTGTGACACCCATGGGTGCCCCCCACGCCCCCAGCACCCATGGGTGCCCCCAGCACCCATGGGTGCCCCCCACCCACCTTGGCCTCCTTGAGGCCAGCGCCACCAGTGCCACCCCCATGGGGCTGCTGCAGCACCCAGGGGGGATGTGTTTGGGGGCTCTCTGACACCCATGGGTGCCCCCCACGCCCCCAGCACCCATGGGTGCCCCCCACCCACCTCGACCACCTCCAGTGCCCACCCAGCACAGCACCAGCGCCTCTCCCACCCTTGTGGGCTGCTGCAGCACCCAGGGGGGATGGGGGGCTGTGACACCCATGGGTGCCCCCCACCCTCTCAGCACCCATGGGTGCCCCCCACCCACCTTGACCACCTCGAGTGCCTAACACAGAACCAGCACCACCCCCGCGTGGCTGCTGCAGCACTCGGGGGGGGTGTGAGTGGGATGGCCTGTGACACCCATGGGTGCTCTTCAACCTGGCACCCAGCACCCATGGGTGCCCCCCACCCACCTTGACCACCTCGAGTGCCTAACACAGCAGCAGCACCACCCCCATGGGACTGCTGCAGTACCCAGGGGGGATGGGGGGCTCTGTGACACCCACGGGTGCCCCCCACCCCCCAGCACCCATGGGTGCCCCCACGCACCTCGGCCATGTCGATGAGCCCCACGGCCAGCGTCTTGTAGCGCAGGAAGGCGCGGTGCTTGTAGCGCTTGGGGCGCTGCAGCAGCACCTGCAGCCGGGTGGGGCCGCGCTTCAGGAAGTGGGGGTACTGGGGGGGCACAAAAAGGGGGGGGGGGGGGGGGGTCAGTGGGGGGGCTTCAGGGAGCGGGGGTACGGGGGGGCACAAAAGGGGGGGCAAAAAGGGGGGCAAAAAGGGGGGGTCAGGTATATGGGGGGGTCACTGGGGAGTATGGGGGGGCTTTAGGGGAGTGGGGGTACTGGGGGGCACAAATGGGGGGCAAAAAGGGGGGTCAGTGGGGGCTTCAGGGAGTGGGGGTGCTGGGGGGCACAAAAAGGGGGGCAAAAAGGGGGGGGGTCAGGGTACATGGGGGGTCAGTGGGGGGCTTCAGGGAGTGGGGGTACTGGGGGGCACAAAGGGGGGTCAGTGGGGGGCAAAAGGGGGGGGGTCAGGGGTATATGGGGGGCTTCAGGGAGTAGTGGGGTACTGGGGGGCAAAAGGGGGGCAAAAAGGGGGGGTCAGTGGGGGGCAAAAAGGGGGGTCAGGTATATGGGGGGGTCAGTGGGGGCTTCAGGAAATGGGGTACTGGGGGGGTCACTGGAAGTATGGGGGCTTTAGGGAGTGGGGGTACTGGGGGGGCACAAATGGGGGGGGCAAAAAGGGGGGTCAGTGGGGGGCTTCAGGGAGCGGGGTACTGGGGGGCACAAAAAGGGGGGCAAAAAGGGGGGCAAAAGGGGGGGGGCAAAAAGGGGGGGTCAGTGGGGGGGGCAAAAAGGGGGGGCCAGGTATATGGGGGGTTCAGGGATGTCCCAACAGGAAAGGGGGGCTCCCGGGGCTCCCGGGGGCTCCCGGGGGCGGTCGGGGTGCCCCCCCACCTGCAGGGAGAAGGTGAGCTGCAGCTCCGCCGGCAGCGCCCCCCCGCCAGCGCGATCTCGCTGGAGCGCAGGATCCGCTCGAGCCCTGGGGGGGGGGGGGGGGAAGAACGGGGGGGGGGGGTGAAGACCCCCCCCCCCTTTAACATCCCCCCCCAACGTCCCCCTCCTTCAAGTGCCCCCCCGCCCTTTGAGACCCCCCCCAAAAGGCTGCAGCCCCTCAGGACCCCCCTCCCCCCGTGCCCCCCCCCCCCCCCCATTTCCCCCATCCCCGGTGCCCCCCCCCAGTGCCCCCCCTTCCCATCCCCCATCAGCCCCCCCCCTAAAAAACCGGGACCCCCGTGCCCCCCTTACCCGCTGTGCCCCCCCCATGCGCCCCCCAACCCCCATCTGTGCCCCCCTTCCCTCCCCACCCCCTTCCCCCTTGCCCCCCCCCCATAATAAAACCGTGACCCCCCCCAATTGCACCCCCCGGTGCCCCCCCCGAGGCCCCCCGGTGCCCCCCCCGTACCCCCCCTCAGTGCCCCCCCCCGGTGCCCCCCCCCTTCCCTCCCCACCCCCCAATCCCCCAGCAGCCCCCCCCCATAATAAAACCGTGACCCCCCGGTTCCCCCCCCCCCCGGTGCCCCCCCCCGTCCCTCCTCCCACCCCCCATCCCCCCTTGCCCCCCCCCCATAATAAAACCGTGACCCCCCGGGTGCCCCCCCCCCGGTGCCCCCCCGGTGCCCCCCCCCGTGACCCCCCCCGTAACCCCCCCCCCAGGCCCCCAGGCGCCCCTTCCCTCCTCCCCACCCCCCCCATCCCCCCCTTGACCCCCCCCCCCCATAATAAAACCGTGACCCCCGGTACCCCCCCCCCCGGTGCCCCCCCCGGTGCCCCCCCCGTACCCCCTCGGTTCTCCCCCACGCTGCCCCCGGTGCCCCCCCCCCCTCCCTCCCCCCCATCCCCCTGTGACCCCCCCATAATAAAACCGTGACCCCCCCGGTGTCCCCCCCCCCCCCCCCGCATTTGTGCCCCCCCGTAACCCCCCCGGTGCCCCCCCTGTTCCCCACCCCCCCCCCGTGACCCCCCCCCCCCCCCCCCCCATAATAAAACCGTGCCCAGCCCCCCGCCCCCCCCCCGGTGCCCCCAGTGCCCCCCCCCGTATAGCCCCCCCCCGCCCCCGCCTGCATGCGGACGGCGATGACGAGGCGGTGCCCAGCTGCCCCCCCCAGCTCCTCGGCCGCCCCCCGCAGCAGCCAGGCGCTGCAGGGTCAGGTTCAGGAGCCTGCGGGCACGGGGGCGCCGGTAACGGGGGGCCGGTAACGGGGGGGCACCGGTAACGGGGGGGGGCACCAGTAACGGGGGGGGCACCGGGGGCACCGGGGGGGGCAGGTAATGCGGGGGGGCACTGGGAGGGCACGGGGGATGGCACCGGTAACGGGGGGGGCACCGGGGGGGCCGGGAATGGGGGGGGCACCGGGAATGGGGGTCCCGGTAAGGGGGGGCACCGGGGGGAGGTCCGGTAACGGGGGGGGCACCGGGAATGGGGGGTCCCGGTAAGGGGGGCACCGGGGGAGGTCCGGTAACGGGGGGGGGGCACCGGGAATGGGGGGGTTCTGGTAAGGGGGCATCGGGGGGTCCGGTAACGGGGGGGGGGCACCGGGAGGGCACCGGGGGAGTCCCGGTAAGGGGGGTGGCACCGGGGGGTGCCGGATAACGGGGGGGGGCACCGGGGGGGGCAGGTAACGCGGGGGGTGCACCGGGAAGGCACCGGGGGGCCGGTAATGAGGGGGGCACCGGTAACGGTGAGGGTCCCGGTAAGGGGGGCACCGGGAGGGGCAGCACCGGGCACCGGCAGCATCGGTAGCGGATGGGGGGAGGGCAGCACCGGGGCCCCAGTACCGGGTACCAGGGGGTCGGTGCTCCGGTACCGGGGGGGGTCGGTTCCCGTACCGGGGCTCAGAACCGGCTACCGGGGGAGGTCAGACCCCGGTACCGGGAGCTCGATTCCGGTACCGGGGCCCAGTACCGATACCGGGGGACTCGTGTTACCCAGTACCGGGGCCTCGGTTCTGGCACCGGGGCTCAGAACCGGGTACCGGAGAGGTCAGACCCGGTACCGATGGGCCCAGTACCGATACCGGGGGGCTCGGTTCCGGTACCGGGGGGCTCAGAACCGGGTACCGGGGCTCAGAACCAGTTACCGGGGAGGTCAGATCCGGTACCGGGAGGTCGGTTCGGGTACCGGGGGGTGGTTCTGGTACCGGGGGGCTCAGAACCGGGTACCGGAGAGGTCAGATCCGGTACCGTGGGGCCCAGTACCGATACCGGGGGGACTCGGGTTACGGTACCGGCGATCAGGATCGGGTACCGGGAGCTCGATTCCGGTACCGGGTGGGCCCAGTACCGATACCGGAGAGCTCGGTTACGGTACCGGGGGGCCTCGGTTCTGGCAGCGGGGCTCAGAACCGCTTACCGGGGAGGTCAGACCCGGTACCGGGAGCTCGATTCCGGTACCGGGGGGCCCAGTACCGATACCGGAGGGCTCGGGTTCCGGTCCCGGAGGGGTCGGTCCCGGTGCCGGGGACCCGGTCCCGGTCCCGGTGCGGCACCCACCTGGGCACGCAGGCGGGGGAGCCTCTGTCCACCTCCCAGGCCCCGAACAGCGTCATCCGCACCGGGCGGCCGGCGGGGGGAGGCGGCGGCACCGGCACCGGAACCGGTACCGGGAGCGGCGCCGGAAGCGGAAGTGCCCGGCGGGGGCAGCGCCGGGGCCGCCCCGGGCCCGCGCCCCCCCCTCCCCCGCGCTCCGCCGCCGCCATCGCCGCCGGCACCCGCGGCCGCCGCGCGCCAGGCCCCGCCCCCGGCCCCGCCCCCGCCGCTCATTGGCCGAGCCGCGATGCGAGGCCCCGCCCCCTTCCTTTAGGGCCACGCCCCCCCCCCGCAGACCTCGCCCGCATCGCTGCTGGCGCCCGCGGGCTGGCCACGCCCACCGCGCGCAGGCCACGCCCCCTGTGGGTGGGCCCGCCTTGGCCCTGCCCCCTGCACGTGGGGCCCAGTGCTCCCAGTAACCCCAGTATGTGTGGCCCAGTGTTCCCAGTATAGCCCACTACTCCCAGCATTTGTGACCAGTGCTCCCAGTAACCCCAGTATGTGTGGCCCAGTGCTCCCAGAAACCCCAGTATGTGTGGCCCAGTGCTCCCAGTAACCCCAGTATGTGTGGCCCAGTGTTCCCAGTATAGCCCACTACTCCCAGCATTTGTGACCAGTGCTCCCAGTAACCCCAGTATGTGTGGCCCAGTGTTCCCAGTATAGCCCAGTACTCCCAGCATTTGTGACCAGTGCTCCCAGTAACCCCAGTATGTGTGGCCCAGTGTTCCCAGTATAGCCCACTACTCCCAGCATTTGTGACCAGTGCTCCCAGTAACCCCAGTATGTGTGGCCCAGTGTTCCCAGTATATGTGCGGCCCAGTACTCCCAGCATTTGTGACCAGTGCTCCCAGTAACCCCAGTATGTGTGGCCCAGTGTTCCCAGTATAGCCCAGTACTCCCAGCATTTGTGACCAGTGCTCCCAGTAACCCCAGTATGTGTGGCCCAGTGTTCCCAGTATAGCCCAGTACTCCCAGCATTTGTGACCAGTGCTCCCAGTAACCCCAGTATGTGTGGCCCAGTGTTCCCAGTATAGCCCAGTACTCCCAGCATTTGTGACCAGTGCTCCCAGTAACCCCAGTATGTGTGGCCCAGTGTTCCCAGTATAGCCCACTACTCCCAGCATTTGTGACCAGTGCTCCCAGTAACCCCAGTATGTGTGGCCCAGTGTTCCCAGTATTTGTGCCCAGTACTCCCAGTATTTGTGACCAGTGCTCCCAGTAACCCCAGTATGTGTGGCCCAGTGTTCCCAGTATAGCCCAGTACTCCCAGCATTTGTGACCAGTGCTCCCAGTAACCCCAGTATGTGTGGCCCAGTGTTCCCAGTATAGCCCAGTGCTCCCAGCATTTGTGACCAGTGCTCCCAGTAACCCCAGTATGTGTGGCCCAGTGCTCCCAGCATTTGTGACCAGTACTCCCAGTATGTGCATCCCAATGCTCCCAGTAACCCCAGTATATGCAGCCCAGTGTTCCCAGTAACCCCAGTATGTGTGGCCCAGTGTTCCCAGTATAGCCCAGTACTCCCAGCATTTGTGACCAGTGCTCCCAGTAACCCCAGTATGTGTGGCCCAGTGCTCCCAGAAACCCCAGTATGTGTGGCCCATCTATGTCTAAG
Organism: Anser cygnoides; assembly: GCF_040182565.1. Taxonomy (NCBI): domain Eukaryota; kingdom Metazoa; phylum Chordata; class Aves; order Anseriformes; family Anatidae; genus Anser; species Anser cygnoides. The sequence goes on from NC_089911.1 coordinate 4,174,707, forward strand.
ATGTTGGGGTCCCCCGGCCGCCATCTTGGGGCCCCCTGTGGCCGCCTCGTTGTGATGGGGGCTGTGAAAATTACTGGGTTTTGGGGGCATTTTGGGCAGCTTTGGGGCGATTTGGGGGCAGTTTGGTTTTGCTGGGCAGGTTTCGGGTTGCTTTAGAGCAGTTTGGGGTTCGGGGCTGGTTTGGGGTGTTTTTGGGGGCAGTTTGCTTTAATTGGGTAAGTTTGGGGTTGCTTTAGCGTTTTGGGGCTGGGTTTGGGGTTTTGGGGGGCAGTTTGGGAGGTTTTAACGTGGTTTTGGAGACTTTGGGGACAGTTTGGGCTGTTTTGGGAGGTTTTAACGTGTTTTTGGATACTTTATGCATTTCTGGGTCGTTTTGGGGCAGTAGCGAAGGATTTGGGGTTGGTTTTTTGGTAGCTCCGTGGGGTTTGGGATCGCTTTGGGGTGCGCTGGCGTTTGCTTAGCGCAGTGCCGGGGTGGGTTTAGGGCGGTTGTGGGGTGATTTGGGCTCAGTTTGGGGCAGTTTGGGGTCTGGTGGAGGTTTTGGGGCAGAGTTGGAGCAGTCTGGGGTGGTGGGGGAAGCTTTGGGGGGCAATTTGGGGTTGGACTGGAGCAGTTTGGGGGTGAGTTTAGAGGAGTTTGGGGTTTGGGGGGGTCTTGGCCTGGTTTGGGGGCAGTAGTGGGTCAGTTTTGAAGCATTTTGGGGCAGATTTGGAGCAGTTTGGGGGCAATAGTGGCGGCTCTGAGGCACTTTGGGGCGGGTTTGGAGCAGTTTGGGGTTTTGAGGCCGATTCCTGGCGTGGTGACGCGCGGCGACACGCGGCGACGCGTCGTGACACATCGTGACCATGCTGTGACACGTCACGACACGCGGTGATGTCGTGACACGCGGTGACATGTCATGACATGTCATGACACGCGGTGACGTCGTGACATGTCGTGACACGCGGTGACGTCATGACACGCGGTGACGTCGTGACATGTCGTGACACGCGGTGACGTCATGACACGCGGTGACGTCGCGACATGCCGCGACACGCGCTGACACGCGATGACACGCGGGGACGTCCCCAGCCCTTTATTGGCCCCGTGGGGCCGGAGCGGGGGGGCCGCGGGGGGGCCACGCGGGGTCCGGGGGTGCCGGGGGGGCTCCGGGTCACTTGGTGATGGTGTTCCTGGGGGGGGGGGGGTCAGCGGGGACACGGCTCCCAGTGCCAACCAGCGCCCTCCCAGTGCTCCCAGCGCCCTTCTGTGCCCCTCCCAGTGCTCCCAGTCCCCATTCATGCCCTTCCCAGTGCTCCCAGTTCCCACAAATGCCCCTCCCAGCACTCCCAGCACCCCTCCCAGTGCTCCCAGTGCCCCTCCCAGTGCCCACAAATGCCCTTCCCAGTGCTCCCAGCACCCCCTCAAGCCCCCTCCCAGTGCCCCCAGCATCCCCCAGGCCCCCTCCCAGTGCTCCCAGTGCCCCCCAGCACCCCTCCCAGTGCTCCCAGTCCCCATTCATGACCTTCCCAGTGCTCCCAGTCCCCACAAACGCCCCTCCCAGTGCCCCCAGCGCCCCTCCCAGTGCCCCCAGTCCCCATTCATGCTCTTCCCAGTGCTCCCAGTCCCCACAAACGCCCCTCCCAGTGCCCCCAGCGCCCCTCCCAGTGCCCCACTGATGCATTCATGACCTTCCCAGTGCTCCCAGTCCCCACAAACGCCCCTCCCAGTGCCCCCAGCGCCCCCCAAGCCCCCTCCCAGTGCCCCCAGTGCCCCACTGACGCGTTCATGCTCTTGCCGCTGCCGCTGAGCACGATGTAGGGCGTCTTCTGGGCGCGCTGCTTCTCCTGCAGCAGGGCCACGGTGCCCAGCGGGGTGTCGCTGGAGCTCATCTTCTTCAGCAGCTGCGGGGTACGGGGCTGCTGCGGCCTCACCGGCCCCAAAACGGCCCCAAACGGCCCCAAAACCACCCCCAAACAGCCCAGACCCGAAACAGGCCCAAAACCGCCACAGAACAGCCCCAAAACCACCCCAAGATGACCCAGACCCCCCCCCCAAAGCGGTCCCAAAACCGCCCCCAACCTGGCCCCGAAATGGCCCAGAGATCCCCCAAATAATGTAGGGACCCCAAATAATGTGGGAAGACCCCAAAAGGTGCCAAAAGCCCCAAAACGGGACATGAGGGACCCCAGTAATCTGGGAAGACCCCAAAAACTGCCAAAAGCCCCAAAACGGGACATGAGGGACCCCAAAAAGTGGGGGGACCCCAAGAGGTTCCAAAAGCCCCAAAACGGGACATGAGGGACCCCAAATAATTTGGGGACCCCAAACAATGAGGGGATCCTAAATAATGTGGGGACCCCAAATGAAAGGGGAGACCCCAGAAAGTGCCAAAAGCCCCAAAACGGGACATGAGGGACCCCAAAAAGTGGGGGGACCTCAAAAGGTTCCAAAAGCCCCAAAACGGGACATGAGGAAGCGCCAGTAATCTGGGAAGACCCCAAAAAGTGCCAAAAGCCCCAAAACGGGACATGAGTGACCCCAAATAATGAGGGGACCCCAAATAATGAGGGGACCCCAAATAATGAGGGGAGACCCCAAATAATGAGGGGAGACCCCAAATAATGAGGGAGACCCCAAATAATGAGGGGAGACCCCAAATAGCGCCGAAAGCCCCGAAACGGGACACGAGACCCCCCCAAAAAGACCGCGGGGACCCCGTAAGGTTCCGACCACCCCAAAAAAGGGGGGCGCGAGGCCCCCCGCACCCCAAACCCCCCCGGGGGGTGGGGGGGGGGACCCCAAATCCCCGCTCACCGCCTCCTCGTCCAGCTTCTTCATCCTGCGCTCCGTCTTCATCTTCCCCGAGCCCTTCCCGTGGAAGCGGTGCGAGAGCTGCCGGAAGGCCTGGGGGGGGGGACACGGGGGTTAAGAGGGTCCGGGGGGGTCACGGTGCCCCCCGCCCCCAGGTTTTTTGGGGGTACCTCTTTTGGGGTGAGCTTGCGGCCGGTCTCGTCCACGTACTCGATCTTGACGTCGGGCCGGTAGCCCTCCTTCTCCTTGAAGTCCTGCGTGAAGCCGCGGTACTCCTCGCGCCGGCTGTACTTGTCGTCGATCGCCCTGGGGGGGGCACCGGGGGGGGCGGCGTCAGTGGGGGGGGTGGCGGTGAGGTGGGGGGGCGCTGAGGGATGGGGCACCGGGGGGCGCCGAGGGGGCAGCAAGGTGGGGGGACATGGGGATGGGGGGCATTGGGGGGGAGACGTCGGGATGGGGGGCACCGAGGGGGTGGGGGTGCTGGGGGGGCATTGGGGGGGGTGGTGAGGTGGGGGGGGCACTGGGGGGCGCCGAGGGGGCAGCAAGGTGGGGGGACATGGGGATGGGGGCACTGGGGGGGAGACGTCGGGATGGGGGGCACCAAGGGGGTGGGGGTGGCGCTGGGGGGCTGGGGGGGGCATGGGGGGGGTGGCGAGGTGGGGGGGGGCACTGGGGGCGCGCCGAGGGGGCAGCAAGGTGGGGGACATGGGGATGGGGGGCATTGGGGGGAGACATCGGGATGGGGGTGCTGGGGGGCACCAAGGGGGGGGGTGTCAAGGGGGGGGGCACCGGGGGGGCAGGCATTGGGATGGGGGGCATTGAGGGAGACATCGGGATGGGGGCACCGAGGGGGAATTGGGGGGCTCAAAAGGATGGGGGGGGGGGCACAGGGGGCTGGGGGGTCCCAGGGGGCGCGGGGGGTCCCGGGGGCGCACATCTTGTCCTCGATGCAGTAGACGGCCGAGGGCAGGGACTTGTTGGGGGCCTTGACGCGCGCCACCTTCTGCACCGTGGTCTCCAGCAGCCCTGGGGGGGGGCAACGGGGTCGGGGGGCGCAGGGACACCCCCGGGACCCCAAAACGCCCCCCATTTCTCCCAACGGGAACAGGAAGCCACCCCTAGGACCCCAATTTCCCCTAATAGAGACCCCAACCCCCCCGGTAGGGACCCCAAATCCCCCCAAGTCGGAACGCAAAACGCCCCCCAATAGGGACCCCAACCTCCCCCCCCCCCCGGGACCCCAAATCCCCCCAATAGGGACCCCAAATCCCCCCAATTTCTCCCAATTGGGACCCCAACCCCCCGGGGACCCCAAATTCCCCCAATAGGGACCCCAAATCCCCCCAATAGGGACCCCAAATCCCCCCAGTTTCCCCCAATTGGGACCCCAAACCCCCCAGGGACCCCAAATCCCCCCAATAAGGACCCCAAATCCCCCCAATTTCCCCCAATTGGGACCCCAACCCCCCCCAGGGACCCCCAACCCCCCGGGGACCCCAAATCCCCCCAATTTCCCCCTGATAGGGACCCCAAATCCCCCCAATGGGGACCCCAACCCCCCCCCCCCCCCCCGAGACCCCAAATCCCCCCAATTTCCCCCATTTGGGACCCCAACCCCCCCGATTTCCCCAGGGACCCCAACCCCCCGGGGACCCCAAATCCCCCCAATTTCCCCCCCCTGATAGGGACCCCAAACCCCCCAATGGGGACCCCAAATCCCCCCGGGGACCCCAAATCCCCCCAATAAGGACCCCAAATCCCCCCCAATTTCCCCCAATTGGGACCCCAACCCCCCCCCCAGGGACCCCCAACCCCCCCGGGGACCCCAAATCCCCCCAATAAGGACCCCAAATCCCCCCAATGGGGACCCCAACCCCCCCCCCGAGACCCCAACCCCCCCCCAGGGACCCCCAACCCCCCGGGGACCCCAAATCCCCCGATTTCCCCCTGATAGGGACCCCAAACCCCCCAATGGGGACCCCAAATCCCCCCCGGGGACCCCAAATCCCCCCAATAAGGACCCCAAATCCCCCCAATTTCCCCCAGTTGGGACCCCAACCCCCACCCCAGGGACCCCCAACCCCCCCGGGGACCCCAAATCCCCCCAATTTCCCCCCATTTGGGACCCCAACCCCCCCCCGATTTCCCCCAGGGACCCCAAACCCCCCAATGGGGACCCCAAATCCCCCCTGGGGACCCCAAATCCCCCCAATTTCCCCCAGTTGGGACCCCAACCCCCCTGGGGACCCCAAATCCCTCCCGGGGACCCCCAAACCCCCCCCCGGGACCCCAAACCCCCCGGGACCCCCCAAACCCCACCCTTGTTCTGGCAGAGCAGCAGCGCGGCGGCCAGGCCCCGGTTGACGATGGGCTCCTCGTCCAGGATGGTGGTGGACGACGCCGAAAACTGGGGCGAAAAACGGGGAAATTGGGAAAAACGGCGCTCGGGAACGGCCCCCCGCCATTTTAGGGACCCCCCCCCGGACCACCCGCGCTGCTCCAGACCCACAGAGACCCCCAAACCTGCCGGCTGCGCCCCCAAAAGCCCCCGTTTGGGGGCCCCTTTTTGGGGGGTGCCAGCACCGTTTTGGGGTGCCCCCAGGTTTTGGGGGTGCCCTTGTTCCAGGTGTTTTTTGGGGGGATTGTCCCTGGTTTTGGGGTGCCCCCGTTCAGTGTGCCGTTTTTGGGGTGCTCCTGTTATTATTTTTTTTGGGGGGTGCCCCTGGTTTTGGGGTATCCCTGTTCCGGGTGGGTTTGGTTTTGGGGTGCCCTTATTTTTTGGGGTGCCCCTGGTTTTGGGGGTGTTTTGGGGAGTTCCCCCGGTTTTGGGGTGCCCCTGTTTTGGGGGCGTTTTGGGGTTCCTCTGTTTTTGGGGTGTTTTAGAGAGTTCCCCTGGTTTTGGGGGGTTTCCCCTGCTTTTGGGGTGTTTTTTTTGGGGGGTGTGCCCCTGTTTTTGGGGGTACCCCTGGTTTTGGGGTGTGTTTTTTTGTGGTGCCCCTGTTTTTGGGGTTCCTCTGCCCCCTGTTTTGGGGTGGTTTTTTTTGGAGGGGTGCAGGGAGTTCCCCTGGTTTTGGGGTGGTTTTTTTTTTTGGGGTGCCCCTGTTCAGTGGCTGCCCCTGTTTTTGGGGTATTTTGGGGTATTTTGGGGTTCCCCTGCTTTTGGGGTATTTTGGGGTTTTTTTGGGGTGTTTTTCTGGGGGTGCCCCGTTTTGGGGTGCCCCTGTTCAGTGCGTTTCTTTTAGGGCTGCCCCTGTTTTTGGGGTGCGTTTCGTGGTTTTTTTTTTTTTTTTGGGGGGTTTCCTGTGTTTTTGGGGCGTGTTTCGGGGGCGCCCCCGTTTCGGGGTGCCCCCGTTTTTGGGGTGTCCCCCCCCCCCCCCCCAGCTCACGTCCTGGTGCTGCCGCTCCTCGGCCAGGTTGACGCTGCTCCAGCCCACGTTCTCCTCCCCCTCCGAGTCGGGGGCCCCGGGGGGCGACGGGCGCTCGTCCCGCTCGAAGTCCTGGGGGGGGGGGGGCAGGGGGGGTGAGGGGCGCGGGGGACCCCAAACCCCTCCCCTTTTACCCCAAACCCCCTCCCTTTTACCCCAAACCCCTCCCTTTTACCCCCAGCCCCCTTTATTTGCCCCAAACCCCCCTCCCTTTTACCCCAAAGCCCCTCCCTTTTACCCCAAAGCCCCCTCCCTTTTACCCCAAAGCCCCTCCCTTTTACCCCAGCCCTGATTTTTTGCCCCAAAGCCCCTCCCTTTTACCCCAAAGCCCCCTCCCTTTTACCCCAAAGCCCCTCCCTTTTGCCCCAAAGCCCCTCCCTTTTACCCCAAAGCCCCTCCCTTTTACCCCAAAGCCCCCCATCTGCCCCCAGCCCTGATTTATTTGCCCCAAACCCCCCTCCCTTTTACCCCAAACCCCCCTCCCTTTTACCCCAAAGCCCCTCCTCTGCCCCCAGCCCTTTTATTTACCCCAAGCCCCCCTCCCTTTTACCCCAAGCCCCCCTCCCTTTTACCCCAAACCCCCCTCCCTTTTACCCCAAACCCCCCTCCTATTTGCCCCCAAACCCCCCCCCCTTTTACCCCAAACCCCCCCCCCTTTTACCCCAAACCCCCCCCCCTTTTACCCCAAACCCCCCTCCCTTTTACCCCAAACCCCCCTCCCTTTTACCCCAAAACCCCCTCCCTTTTACCCCCAGCCCTCCTTATTTGCCCCAAACCCCCGTTTGCCCCAAACCCCCCTCCACCAGCCCCCAGCCCTGATTTATTTGCCCCAAACCCCCTCCATTTTACCCCAAACCTCCTCCATCCGCCCCCAGCCCTCGCTATTTGCCCCAAAACCCCCTCCGTTTGCCCCAAACCCCCTTTTACCACCCCCCAAAACTCCCCCACCAGCCCCCAGCCCTCCTTACTTGCCCCAAACCCCCTCCTTTTTGCCCCCAGCCCTAATTGTCTACCCCTAACCCCCCTCCACGTGCCCCAAGCCCTCCTTATTTGCCCCCAACCCTCCTCCATTTGCCCCAAACCCCGGATTTAATTGCCCCTAAGCCCTGATTTATTTGCCCCCAGGTCTCTTTAACTGCCCTCAAACCCCCTTCCATTTGCCCCCCGCCCCAACTCAGGTGCCCCCCCACCCCCATTCAGTTGCCCCCTGCCCCCATTTAACCCCATTTAGCCCCTCACCCCCATTTAGTTGCCCTCAACCCCCATTTAAGTGCCCCTCGCCCCCATTCAGTTGCCCCCAGCCCCCATTTAAGTGCCCCTCGCCCCCATTCAGTTGCCCCCAGCCCCCATTTAAGTGCCCCTCGCCCCCATTCAGTTGCCCCCAGCCCCCATTTAAGTGCCCCTCTCGCCCCCATTCAGTTGCCCCCAGCCCCCAGCCCCCGTTTAAGTGCCCCTCGCCCCCACAGTTGCCCCCAGCCCCCATTTAAGTGCCCCTCGCCCCCATTCAGTTGCCCCCAGCCCCCATTTAAGTGCCCCCAGCCCCCATTCAGTTGCCCCCCGCCCCCATTTAACCGCCCCCCCGCCCCCATCAGCTCCTCCTGCTCCTCGCGGTTCCCCGCCAGCCCGTAGGTGGGGATCTCGCCCAGGGTCCGGCAGAACTCGGACGTGGCGTTGAAGACGATGGCACTGCTCCGGGGGTCCGGCCCGGCCCCCGCCGCCGCCCCCCGCCGCTGCACCAGCTCCAGCACCTTTTTGGGGAGGAAACGCGGGATTTTAGGGGGGGTCCTCTGGGAGGAGGGGAGGCAGCACCCTTGTGGCCCCCCCCCCCCACCCAGGGGAGCACCCACGGGGTCGCCGGCGGCTTCGCGGAGCTGCTGGAGCTGGCGCAGGCGGCGGCCGCGCTCCAGCTGCTGCTGCAGCTCCTGCTCCGCCTCGTCCTCCTCCAGCCGGGGGGGCGAGCCGGGGGGCGCCGCGTCCTCTGCAAGGGGGGGGGGAAAAAAAGGGGAAAAATTGGGGAATTTGGGTAGGTGGGGGGGGAGAGGGGCACCCCGGGGGGAGCTGCGCTGGATGAGGGAAGCGTTACGGGGATGGGGAACCCCTAAAGGGTGCCCCCCCGTGTCACCCCCCCGCCGCGTCCCCAAATATCCAGGACCTCCGTGTGCCCCCCCCAGCCCCTTCTGTTTGCCCCAAGCCCCCTCCGCCTGCCCCCAGCCTTAATTATTTGTCCCCAAAAGCCCCTTCCATCTGCCCACGTCCCTAATTACCCCGGAAGCCCCCTCTGAACCTAATTATCCCACCCCCCTCCATCTGCCCCAACCCTAATTAACCCCAAAAGCCCCCTCCGAACCTAATTACCCCAAAAGCCTCCTTCATCCACCTGCAACCCTAATTAACCACAAACCCCCCCATCTGCCCCAGCCCTAATTAACCCCGAAAGCCCCCTTCATTCGCCCCCACCCCTAATTTTCCCCAAAGCCCCCAACCCTAATTAACCCCCAAAACCCCCTCCATCTGCCCCCAACCCTAATTGCCCCCAAACCCCCAACCCTAATTGCCCCCAAAGCCGCCCCCACCTGCCCCCATCCCCAATTATTTACCCCCAGGCCCCCCCCCCCAAAAAGCCCCCCGCCCCCCCCGCACTCACCGTCGCTGCTGATGTCCATGCTCTCCACCCGGGTGTCGTCAGAGGGCAGGGGGGAGCCGGGGGGGGCCGCACCGGTCCCGGGGGGGTCCGCAGGGGGGGCTCCGTCTGCCCCCCCCTCCGCCTCCCCCCCTTCCTCATCCTCCTGCACCCGACGGCCCCGGCCCCGCGATCTGGGGGGGGGCACACACAAACCCTTGTGGTTACAAAGGGAAGGGGGGGGGCGGCAGGCGGGTGCTCCCCCCCCCCCCAAGCACCCATGGGTGCCCCCCCCCAGCACCCACCTGGAGCCGAAGTCGCCCTCGGTGTCGCCGGGGGCCAGGGGCAGGAGGTCGTCCGCACGCAGCCGCTCCCGGCGCCGCAGCCGGCGCACCCGGCGCCGCGTCCGCCGGAACCCCTCGCACTGCCGGGGGGGGGGGGACACGGGGGGGCTCAGACACTGCTGCCCCCCCTCCCCGAGGGGATTCCCACAAAGCCAGCCCCAAACCGGCCCCAAAAACAGCCCCCAAACGAGCCCGAGCTGCCCTCAAGTGCCCCAGTCGCACCCCAAACCATCCCCAAAGCCAGCCAAATCACACCGAGAATAGTCCAAAACCCCCAAACCCACCCAAAATCCACCCAAAACTATCCGAAAACCACCCCACCTCCCCCCCAAATCAACCAAATCCCTCCAAACCTACCCCAACAGCCCCCAAAGCTGCCCAAAGCGACCCCAAATCCACCCAAACTGAGCCCAAAGCGTCCCCAAACTGACCTGAAAGCCAAATTCCTCCAAACCTGCCCAAAGCCACCCCAACCCATCCCAATACCCCCCGAACCCACTGAAACTGACCCCAAACCCCCCAAAATTGACCCCAAACCCCCCCAAACTGATCCCAACCCCCAAAAAACCAACGCTAAACCCTGACAAACTGACCCCAAACCCCCCCAACCAACCCCAAACACCAAAAAAATGACCCCAAACCCCAAATTGACCCAACATCCGCAAAACTAACCTCAAACCCACCTCAAACTGATCCCAAACCGACCCCAACACCTCCCAAACTGACCCCAAAGCCTTCCAACCCCCCCCAAACCAACCCTGAGCTTCCCCAAAACCCAACCCCCCAAAAACCATCCCAAACCCCGAAAACTGACACCAAAACCCCAAAAACTGACCCCAACACCCCCCCAAACTGACCCAGAACCCTCCCAACCCCCCCAAACTGACCCTAAGCTTCCCCAAACTATCCCCAAGCCCCCCAAAAACTGACCCCAAACCCCCAAAACTGACCCAAAAACTCCTAAAACTAACCCTAACCCCCCCAAAACTGACCCCAAACCCCCCCCAAACTGACCCAGAACCCTCCCAACCCCCCCAAACTGACCCTAAGCTTCCCCAAACTATCCCCAAGCCCCCCAAAAACTGACCCCAAACCCCCAAAACTGACCCAAAAACTCCTAAAACTAACCCTAACCCCCCAAAAACTGACCCCAAACCCTCCCCAAACTGACCACAACCCCCAAAAAAACAACCCCAAACCCCCAAACTGACCTCAGCACCCCCAAAACTGACCCCGAACCTCCCCAAAACGACCCGAACCCCCCCAAAACTGACCCCAAACCTACCCCCAATCCCCCAAACCAACCCCAAACCCCCAAATCTGACACCAAAACCCCAAAAACTGACCCCAACCCCCCCAAACTGACCCAGAACCCTCCCAACCCCCCCAAACTGACCCTAAATTTCCCCAAACTAACCCCAACCCCCCCAAAAACTGACCCCAAACCCCCAAAACTGACCCAAAAACTCCTAAAACTAACCCTAACCCCCCAAAAACTGGCCCCAAACCCCGAAAACTGACCCAAAAACTCCTAAAACTAACCCTAACCCCCCAAAAACTGACCCCAAACCCCCCCCAAACTGACCACAACCCCCAAAAAAACAACCCCAAACCCCCAAACTGACCTCAGCACCCCCAAAACTGACCCCGAACCTCCCCAAAACGACCCGAAACCCCCCCAAAACTGACCCCAAACCCACCCCCAATCCCCCAAACCAACCCCAAAAAATCTGACACCAAAACCCCAAAAACTGACCCCAACACCCCCCAAACTGACCCAGAACCCTCCCAACCCCCCCAAACTGACCCTAAGCTTCCCCAAACTATCCCCAAGCCCCCCAAAAACTGACCCCAAACCCCCAAAACTGACCCAAAAACTCCTAAAACTAACCCTAACTCCCCAAAAACTGACCCCAAACCCCCCCCAAACTGACCACAACCCCCAAAAAAGCAACCCCAAACCCCCAAACTGACCTCAGCACCCCCAAAACTGACCCCGAACCTCCCCAAAATGACCCGAACCCCCCAAACTGACCCCAAACCCACCCCCAATCCCCCAAACTGACCCCAAACACCCCCAAACTGACCCCAACCCCCCCCAAACTGACCCCAACCCCCCCCAAACTGACCCCAAACCCCCCCAAACTGACCCCAAACCCCCCCAAACTGACCCCAAACCCCCCCAAACGCCCCCCCAAAGTTACCCCGCACCGCCCCCAAACCCACCTCTTGCGGCGTGAGGTACTCGGGCGCCAGGCGCAGGGGGGGCAGCTCCAGGCTCTGGGGCTCGGGGCCGGGGGGGCGCGGGGCGGCCCCCCCGTCCTTGTCCCCCGCCGCCGCCGTCCCCATGGCCCCCAGGCGGAAGCTGGGGCGCGGCGCGGGGCCCAGCACCTCCTCGTATTTGGGGAGCACCACGCGCTCCTTGGGGCCCTGGGGGGGTTATGGGGACGGGGGGGTTATGGGGACAGGGGGGTTATGGGGACGGAGGGGGTTATGGGGACGGAGGGGGTTATGGGGACGGAGGGGGTTATATGGACCAGGGTTGCGGGACGGGGGGGTTATGGGGACGGGGGTTATATGGACCAGGGTTGGGGGATGGGGGGGTTATGGGGACGGGGTTTATGGGGATGGGGGGGTTATGGGGATGGAAGCGTTATATGGACAGGGGTGGGTTATGGGGACGGAGGAGTTATATGGACCAGGGTTGGGCGGTGGGGGGGTTATAGGGTGGGGGGGGTTATATGGACGGGGGTTGGGGGACGGTGGGGTTATGGGGACGGAGGGGTTACGGGGTGGGGGGGGTTATGGGGATGGAGAGGTTATATGGACAGGGGGGAGTTATGGGGATGGAGGAATTATATGGACCACAGTTGGGGGGTAAGGGGGTTATAGGGTGGGGGGGGTTATATGGACGGGGGTTGGGGGACGGTGGGGTTATGGGGACGGAGGGGTTATGGGGACCAGGATTTGGGGATGGGGGGATTACGGGGATGGGGTTTATGGGGATGGGGGGGGGTTATGGGGACCAGGGGGTTATGGGGTCCAGGATTTGGGGATGGGGGGGGTTATGGGGATGGGGGGGGTTATGGGGACCGGGGGGGGGGGGATGGGGGGGTTTTGGGGACAGGGGTTATGGGGATGGAGGGGTTATATGGACGGGGGTGGGTTACGGGGACAGAGGGATTATATGGACCAGGGTTGGGGGACGGGGGGGTTATGGGTACGGAGAGGTTATGGGTACGGAGAGGTTATGGGGTGGGGGGGTTATATGGACATGGGGGGTTATGGGGCCAGAGGAATTATATGGACCAGAGTTGGGGGACAGGGGGGTTATGGGGACAGAGGGGTTATGGGGTGGGGGGGTTATATGGACCAGGGTTGGGGATGCGGGTTATGGGGACAAAGGGGTTATATGGACAAGGGGGTTGTGAGGACAGAGAAGCTACGGGGACGGGGGGGCTACGGGGACGGGGGGGCTACGGGGACGGGGGGGCTACGGGGACGGGGCCCCCGCCGCACCTGGAGCGCGTTGGCAGGGTCCTCGTCCTCGTAGGGGACGTAGCCCGGCTTGGCGCGGCGCCGCTCCACGTTCTCGGCCGCCTTCTCGGCGTCCACCAGGCCGACGTCCACCAGGACGTCCTCCGCCTCCTCCAGCACCCCTGGGGACGGGGGGGGCGTCAGGGGACGGGGACAGGGCCGGGGGGGGCGTCAGGGGACGGGGACAGGGCCGGGGGGGGCGGAAGAGGGGCGTGGGGAGGACACGGTATGGTGGTCATGGGCGCTCCAACATGGTGGTGGGGAAAGGGGGCACAAAACGGTGGTTGGGGCGTCCCAACATGGCGGCCGTGGGGGAAAAGGGGTCACAAAATGTCCTGAAGGGTGTCCCAACGTGGCGGCCACGGGGGGGAAGGGGACACAAAATGGCGGTTGGGGTCCCAACATGGTGGCTGTGGGGGGGAAGGGGTCACAAAATGCCCTACAGGGCACCCCAACATGGTGGCCGTGAGGGGAAGGAGGCACAAAATGGCAGTTGGGGGATCCCAACATGGTGGCCATGGGGGAAAGGGTCACAAAATGCACTGAGGGGTGTCCCAACGTGGCGGCCACGGTGGGTTAGGGGACACAAAATGGCGGTTGGGGGATCCCAACATGGTGGCCATGGGGGAAGGGGACACAAAATGGCCTACGGGGCACCCCAACATGGTGGCCGTGAGGGGAAGAGGACACAAAATGGCGGTTGGGGGTACCCCAACATGGTGGCCATGGGGGAAAGGGTCACAAAATGCCCTGAGGGGCACCCCGACATGGTGGCTGTGAGGGGAAGGAGGCACAAAATGGCAGTTGGGGGATCCCAACATGGTGGCCATGAGGGGAAGAGGACACAAAATGGCGGCTGGGGGTACCCCAACATGGTGGCCATAGGGAAGGGGACACAAAATGGCGGCTGGGGGTCCCCCGAACAAGGGGACGGTGACAAAATAGGGGGCGGGGGGACCCAAAATGAGGGGACGGTGACAAAACGCCCCCCCCGGGGACACGTGGGGACCCTGGGGGACCCCGTTGTCACCTTTGTCCTTGAGGGTGAGCACCAGCGTCTGCCCCTCGCGGATGGCGCCGGGGTCGTGCTCCACCGCCAGCCCCTGCAGGTCCCGGGCGCTGTACAGCTCCTGGGGGGACACCGGGGGGGGGACGTGTCACCGGGGTGGGACACCGGTCCCAACGGCGTCCCCAAGGTGTCCCCCGGCACCAACCGGGTCGCCAATAATTCATCAACCCCAATGAGTGGTCCCCAACCGCGTCCTGTCCCCGTGTCCCCAACGTGTCCCCTGTCCCCGTGTCCCCAGTCGTGCCCCCAAAACATCTCCGACCCCATAACCTGCCCCCAGCACGTCCCCGCCACCCCCAAACGTGGTGTCCCCACCTCCCCACTGGTGTCCCCCCAAAGCACCCCGTGTCCCCAACCCTGTCCCCGTGTCCCCAACCCTGTCCCCAAAACATCCCCGACCCTGTGCCCTGTCCCCAGCACGTCCCCGCCAGCCCCAACCACGGTGTCCCCGTGTCCCCTGTCCCCGATGTGTCCCCCCCAAGGCACCCCGTGTCCCCAACCCCGCTTTCTGTCCCCAAAAGCGTTCTCCGTCGTGTCCCCAAACATGTCCCCCAACGGTGTCCCCTGTCCCCAGCCACGTCCCCAGCGGTGTCCCCAACCACATCCTCTGACCCCAATGGGGTCCCCCATCCCCAAACATGTCCCCCAGTGGTGTCCCCATCCCCATTGGTGTCCCCTGTCCCCAAGGGTGTCCCATGGGGTGCCCCCAATCCCCAGGCGTGTCCCCAGTGGTGTCTCCTGTCCCCAAACATGTCCCCAACGGTGTCCCCAACCACGTGCTCTGTCCCCAGTGGGGTCCCCTGTCTCCAAACATGTCCCCAGTGGTGTTTTCATCCCCAGTGACGTCCCCAACGGTGTCCCCTGTCCCCAAGGGTGTCCCATGGGGTGTCCCCAATCCCCAGGCGTGTCCCCAGCGGTGTCCCGTGTCCCCAAACATCCCCAACGGTGTCCCCAAACACGTCCTCCGTCCCCAGTGGTGTCCCCTGTCCCCAAACACATCCCCAGTGGTGTCCCCACGGGTGTCCCATGGGGTGTCCCCAATCCCCAGGGGTGTCCCCACGGGTGTCCCCCGTCCCCGATGGCATCCCGTCCCCAACGACGCCCCCCGCGACGCCCCCTCACCCTGCGGCGCCGCATGAACTCCTCCTCCACCAGGGTGCTGACGCCGAACTCCTGGTCCATCTCCTCCAGCAGCTTGGCCTAAAAACACACGGTTTCAACCCAAAACCGGCGCCCTCGCCCCAAAACCCGGCAGTTTCACCCCGAAAGCCCACTGTCGCGCCACAAAACCCCACCATTTAGACCCTAAACCCGGCGCTTTCACCCCAAAACCTGGCGGTTTGCCCTAAAACCCGGTGGTCTCACCTAAAAGCCGGTGGTTTTGCCCAAAACCCCATGGTTTCACCCCAAAACCCAACAGTTCACCCCCAAACCCACCCATCCATCTCACCCCCCAAAACCCCTCATACACCCACCTGTTGATTTTGCCCAAAACCCAACTTTTTTGCCTCAAAGCCCCTCACCCACTCTCCTGTCAGTTTTGCCCAAAACCCTGCATTTTCACCCCAAACCCCCATGCACTCTCCTGTCAGTTTTGCCCCAAACCCTGCACCTCCACCCCAAACCTGGCGATTTCTCCCCAAAACCCGTCCGTCTCGCCCCAAAACCCAGCACTCACCCCAAGCCCCGTGGTTTTGCCCAAAACCCGGCGGTTTCAAACCCCAAAACCCACCCTCTTCTCCGCCAGCTCCCTCTCGCGCTGCAGCTGCCGGCTGCGCTCGATCCAGGCGGCCGCGTCGTCCAGCCAGGGCTCGGCCTCGCCCAGCGGCTTCACCTTGCTGCTTCGGGGCAAAAACCGCCCGGTTTGGGCAAAAAACGCACGGTTTAGGGCAAAAAAACAGCAGTCTGGGGGCTCTGCTCCTCGCTGGCAGCCCCCCGGGACGGACTGGAGGTTCCTGGGCCCTCCCAGTGCCTGATTTGCCCCCCCCCCCCCAGCCACCAATTTGCCCCCCAATTTTGTCCCCCCCCCCCCAACCCCAATTTCCCCCCCCCCGACCCCCAATTTGCCCCCAGGCCCCCAATTTTGCCCCCCCGTCCCCCAATTCCCCCCCAACCTGCCCCCCCCAATTTGCCCCCACCACACCCCAAGCTCCCCCCAAGCCCCCCAGCTCCCCCCAGCACCAATTCCCCCCAAATCCCCCCCAGCCCCCCATTCTGCCCCCAATCACCCCCCCCAGCCCCCCAAATTCCTCCCTCAAGCCCCCCAAATCCCCCCAGCCCCTCCAATTCCCCCCCAAATCCCCCCAGCCCCCCATTCTGCCCCCCAATTCCCCCCCAGCCCCCCAATCCGCCTGCCAAGCCCCCCAACTCCCCCCCAAATCCAGCCCCCCCAATTCCCACCCCAGCTCTCTAACTCCTCCCCCCACCCCCACAATTCCTCCCCAGCTCCCCCCCAGCCCCCCAAATTCCTCCCCCAAGCCCCCCAATCGCCCCCCCAGCCCCCCAAATTCCTCCCCCAAGCCCCCAATCGCCCCCCCAGCCCCCCAAATTCCTCCCCCAAGCCCCCCGATACCCCCCAGCCCCCCAAATTCCTCCCCCCAGCCCCCCAAATTCCTCCCCCCAAGCCCCCCAAATTCCTCCCCCCAAGCCCCCCAAGCCCCCCCCAAGCCCTCCCCAGCCCCCCAATTCCTCCCCAGCTCCCACCCAGCCCCCCAATCCCACCCCCAGCCCCCCCCAATCCCCCCCCCGCACCCCAGGCGCTGGTTGTGCAGCCGTTTCTCCTTGGCGGCCGCCAGGCGCTCGCGGATCTCCTGGCGCTGCCGCAGCACCAGCGGGTTCACCGCCTCCGCCACCACCGGCTGCTCCTGCGTGCCGGCCTCTGGGGGGGGGGGGCACCGGGTAGTTGGGGGGGGCCCCGAGGGGGTGGGGGGCACCCCGAGGGGGTGGGGGGCTCCCCAAGGGGGTGGGCACCCGGTTTGGGGGGGGGGGGGGGCGCTCACCTTTCTTGGGTGCGGAGAGCTCCAGGGGCTTCAGGCCCAGCTTGGCACGGAGTTTGCTGGGGGGGGGGGAAATGGGGGGGTTGGGGGGCGGTCCTAAATTGGGGGGGGGGGCTAAGGGGGGTGGGGGGAGTTGGGGGGGGGGACAGGGGAGATTTTGGGGGGGCGGTTGGGGGACAGGAAGCAGGCCATAGGGGGATTGGGGGGGGTTGCTGCCAGGGGAAATGGGGAGGGTTGAGGGGGGGAACTTGGGGGGGGAGCCCCCAGGAGAGATTGGGGGGGGGTCCTAAATATGGGGGGGGGCTGGGGTGGTGGGGGAAGTTGGGGGGGAGCCCCCAGGGGAGATTGGGGGGTGGGTTGGGGGGGTTTATGGGGCCATGGGGGGATTGGGGGGGGGGTTTGGGGCAGGGGGTGCTGCTGGGGAAAGGAGGGGGGGGAGTTTGGGAGGGTCCCTGGGAGAGACTGGGGGGGATTTGGGGTGGGGGGATCCTGGGAAAGATGGGGGGGGGCCTTAGGGGAAAATTGGGGGGGGGGATCCTGGGAGAGATTGTGGGGGGACCCAAAGGGTTTAATGGGGGGGGGGGAAGGGAGATCCTATAGGTTAGGGTGACCCTGAGAAATTGGGGGGGGCACCCCATGGGTTTGGGGGGGGGGCACCTCTGTGAATTGGGGCGTCCCAGGGAGGGGGGGGCGTGCTTTAGGGGGAGTCCCCAGGAGCGTTATGGGGGGGATGTTGGGAGTCTCCTGGGGGGTCCCTAAGGGTCGTGGGGCTCCATGTGGGGGGGGGTGTGACGCTGGGGGTCCCCTCTAGGTCCAGGGGTCCCCCACGATTGGGGGGGGGTCCCGGGGGGGCTCACTTGGTCTCCTCCACGCTGAGCGACGTCTCCCCCGCGGCCGCCTTGGCGGGGACGGCTGAGGAGGGGGCTCGGTGAGTTTGGGGGGACCCAGGCCCCCCTCAAACCCCCTGGTCTTAACTCCCCCCCCCCCCAACCCCCCCCAAAAAACCTTCTTGGGACGAGCAAAACCCCCTGAGATCCCCCAAACAACCCCAGAACACCCCCAACTCCACCCTGGGACCCCCTAAATCCCCCCAAATCCCCCCCCAAACCACCCCAAATCCCTTCAACTCCCCCCCCCCCAGGACTCCCCAAATCCCCCCCAGCATCCCCCAAATCCCCCAAAAACCATTCCCGGGACCCTCTGAATTCCCGGGAGCCCCCAAAGCCCCCCAAACCACCCCAAATCCCCCTAAACTCCCCCCCCACGCCCCCCAGGAGCCCCTCAGGACCCTCCCCACCCCCCCTACGACTCCCCAGATCCCCCCCACACACACACACACCCCTGAAGCCCCTCAGGACCCTCCCCACCACCCCCACAACTCCCCAGATCCCCCCCCAACGCCCCCCAGGACCCCCCCCCCCTTCCAAATCCCCCCCCAAAACACCCCTAATTCCTCCCAGCGCCCCCCAGGACCCGCTAAACCCTCCCAAAGCCCCCCGGGACCATTCCCACCGCCCCCAGGATCCCCCAGATCCCCCCCCCCGGGACCCCCGAAATCCCCTCAAGGCCCCCCCAAACCCCCCCAACCCCCCCCCACCCCCCTCCAGCCCCCCCCCGCCCCCCTCACCGGGCTCCTCTCTCTCCTCCCGCCGCTCCCTCTTCCCCCGCCGCCCTTCCCCGTCGCCTCCTCCTCCTCCTCCTCCTCGCCCATGGCCGCCGCCGCCGCCGCGCGGGGTCTCCTCAGGGCCCCGCCGCCCGGACGAGGCCGAGGCCGCCGCCGAGGAGCCGCCGCCGCCTCCCCGCTCGCCCCGGGAGCGGCTCCGCTTCCCCCGGCGCTCCCCGCCGCGGTGCCGGTGCTTGCGGTGCTCGCGGGGCCGCCCCGCGCCGCCGCCGCCTCCCCCCCCCGCCGCCGCCGGGGCCTCCTCGGCCGCCTCGGCCGCGCCGCGCTCCCGGTGCTTCTTGGACGAGCCCATGGCGGCGCCGCCGCTTCCGGCCGCCGGCGGAAGCCGCTTCCGGGGCGTTGCCAGGGGCAACGGCGTCGGCCCGCCCCCTGCTGAGGGAAGGTGGGTTCTCATTGGCGGAGGGGGGAAAGGCGGGATCCGGAAGTGGGAGGGGCCTGGGGGTATATAAGCGCTGCGCTCCGTGCGCGTCTCTCAGAGGTGGGTGGTGGGGTTGGGGGCAGGGGAGTGCTGCGCTTTTTTCTCTCTTCAGCCTCTTTTTTGGGATGAATTCGGCCCTTTTTGGGTCTCCCCGCGCTCCGGTGGTCGTTAAAGGCCCCGCTTGGTGATGGCTGGGTGTGGGCCACGTGGGCCTCTTCCCTCAGCGTCACCTACAGGGGGGTTCCAAGCCTCCTGTGGGGTCCCGGTGTCACCTTTAGGGTCCTCGCATCACCCATGGGGTCCCAGCGTCACATATAGGGTCTGCTGTCATCTATAGGGCCCCCGTGTCACCTTTAGGGTCCCCATGTCATCTATGGGGTCCTGGTGTCTCTTATAGGGTCCCGGTGTCACCTTTAGGGTCCTCACATCACCTGTGGGGTCCCTGGTGTCACTTTTAGGGTCCCTCTGTCACCAGTGGGGTCCTGCTGCTACTTTTGGGGTCCCTCGGTCACTTTTGGGGTCCCGCTGCCACTTTTGGGGTCCTGCTGCTACTTTTGGGGTCCCTCGGTCACTTTTGGGGTCCCACTGCCACTTTTGGGGTCTCTCAGTCATCTATAGGGTCCCGCTGTCACTTTTGGGGTCCCTCGGTCACTTCTGGAGTCCTGCTGCCACTTTTGGGGTCCTTTGGTCACTTTTGGGGTCTTTCAGTCATTTTTGGGATCCCTTGGTTGCTTTTGGGGTCCTGCTGCCACTTTTGGGGTCCCTCGGTCACTTTTGGGGTCCCACTGCCACTTTTGGGGTCCCGCTGACACTTTTGGGGTCCTGCTGCCACTTTTGGGGTCCCTCGGTCACTTTTGGGGTCCTGCTGCCACGTTTGGGGTCCTGCTGCTACTTTTGGGGTCCCTCGGTCACTTTTGGGGTCCTGCTGCTCACTTTTGGGGTCCTTCGGTCACTTTTGGGATCTCTCGGTCACTTTTGGGGTCCTGCTGCCACCTTTGGGGTCCCTCGGTCACTTCTGGAGTCCCTCGGTCACTGCCCACTGCCACGTTTGGAGTCCTTCTGCTACTTTTGGGGTCCCTCGGTCACTTTTGGGGATCTCTCGGTCACTTTTGGGGTCCTGCTGCCACCTTTGGGGTCCCTCGGTCACTTTTGGGGTCCCTCGGTCACTTTTGGGGTCCCACTGCCACTTTTGGGGTCCTGCTGCTACTTTTGGGGTCCCTCGGTCACTTTTGGGGTCCCTCGGTCACTTTTGGGGTCCTGCTGCCACTTTTGGGGTCCCTCGGTCACTTTTGGGGTCCCACTGCCACATTTGGGGTCCTGCTGCTACTTTTGGGGTCCCTCGGTCACTTTTGGGGTCCTGCTGCCACCTTTGGGGTCCCTCGGTCACTTTTGGGGTCCCACTGCCACTTTTGGGGTCCTGCTGCTACTTTTGGGGTCCCTCGGTCACTTTTGGGGTCCTGCCATGTGCCACTTTTGGGGTCCTGCTGCTACTTTTGGGGTCCCTCGGTCACTTTTGGGGTCCCGCTGCCCCTTTTGGGGTCCCCCCTCCCCCCCACCCCCCCCCCACCCCCCCCCCACGACTCAGTTTGGGGGTGTCCGAGGCCTTTATTGGGGTGCGGGGGGGGGGTCGGGGGCCCCCCTCACTGCAGCGGCCCCGGGGTCCCGTAGAGCTGCGCCAGCGCCCGGCTCAGCACCGGGCCCAGGTTCCTGGGGGGGGGCACCGGGTTAGGGGGGGGGCGGGGACCCCCCAAACCCTGGGGGGGGGCACAGGGGTTGGGGGGTCCCATTGGGGGGGGGGGGGGGCATGGATGGGGGGGGGCTTGGATTGGGGGGGGGGGCATGGGGGGGGGGGTCTGTGGATTGGGGGGGTCCCAGGTTGGGGGGGGGCTGTGGATTTTGGGGGTCCCAGGATTTGGGGGGGGGGTCCCAGGTGTTGGGGGGACCATGGATGGGGGGGGTCCTAGATTGGGGGGGGGGGTACCATAGATTGGGGGGGGGCATGGATTGGGGGGGCTCCCAGGTGGGGGGGGCATGGATTGGGAGGGGGTTATCGGGGGTCTCATATATTGGGGGGGTC
Source organism: Anser cygnoides (assembly GCF_040182565.1). Classification (NCBI taxonomy): domain Eukaryota; kingdom Metazoa; phylum Chordata; class Aves; order Anseriformes; family Anatidae; genus Anser; species Anser cygnoides. Next base: position 4,195,667 of record NC_089911.1, read on the forward strand.
CCGTGGATTGGGGGGTCCCGTATATTGGGGGGCATGGATGGAGGGGGGCCCAGATTGGGGGGTCCCATGGATTGGGGGGGGTCCCAGGTGTTGGGGGCGTATTGGGGGGTCCCGTATATTGGGGGGGGCTGGATTGGGGGGTCCCAGGTGTGGGGGGTTATTGGGGGTCCCATATATCGGGGGGTCCCGTGGATTGGGGGGCCCGTGGATTGGGGGGGGCATGGATTGGGGGTGCCTTAGATTGGGGGGCTTAGATTGGGGGGGCTGTGGATTGGGGGGGTCGCAGGTGTTGGGGGGTATTGGGGGGTCCCATAGATTGGGGGGGCTGGATTGGGGGGTCCAAGGTGTTTGGGGGGTCCCGTGGGTTGGGGGGGGGGCATGGGTTTGGGGGGTTATCGGGGGTCCCCTATACTGGGGGGGGGGGGTCCCGTGGATGGGGGGGCTCTGGGTTGGGGGTGGGGGCGTGGATTCGGGGGGTCCCGTGTCAAAGGGGGGGGGGGGGGGCGCAGGTTTGGGGGGTTATTGGGGGGTCCCCTGGCTTGGGGGGTGGCAGGTGTTGGGGGGGTATTGGGGGGTCCCAAATTTTGGGGGGGGGTCCCGGGTTTTGGGGGGTCCCATAAAGTTGGGGGGGGTCCCCATCTCTTGGGGGGGTCCCATGAATTTGGGGGGGGGCTGAGTGATGAGGAGGGTCCCAGGTGTTTGTCTGGGGGGGGGGCCAAATGTCTGGGGGGGTCCCATGGGATTTGGGGGTTCCACGTGTTGGGGGGCATCCCAAATATTGGGGGGTCCACATATCAGGAGGCACCCCACGCGTTGGGGGGGGGTCCCACTCGTTATGGGGGTCGCAGACTTTGGGGGGGGTCCCACAAACTGAGGGGGGTCCAACATACTTGGGGGGGGGGTCCCACATGTTTGGGGGGGTTGCATTCATTTTAGGGGGGACCCACACTTTGGGAGGGGGGGTTCAATGCACTGGGGGGTCCCACACTTTGGGGGGGTCCCACACTTTGGGGGGGGTCCCACACTTTGGGGGGGGGTCCCACCTGTTGGGGGGGGGCTCCCACACTTTTGGGGGGGGTCCCACATACTTGGGGGGGTCCCACAAACTGAGGGGGGTCCCACATGTTTGGGGGGGTCTCATTCATTTTAGAGAAGTCCCAAAGTTTTGGGGGGGGGTAAACGGACTGGGGGGTCCCACACTTTGGGGGGGGGTCCCACACTTTGGGGGGGGGGGTCCTACATGTTTGGGGGGGCCCACACACTGGGGGGGGGTCCCACAAATTGCGAGTTCCCACAGATTTGGGGGGTCCCATTCGTTTTAGGGGGGCCCCATACTTTGGGAGGGGGTTTAACGCACTGGGGGGGGGGTCCCACAGATTTGGGGGGGGGTTCAACAAACTGGGGGGGGGGTGGGGGCGTCCCGCGCCCCCTCACCTGCCCAGCGCCCCCCACTTGGTGTCCCTGAGCAGCGCCTCGCGGCTGGGGGCGTCGGGGCAGCGCCGGTAGGCGGCCATCAGCCTGGGGGGGGGCAAACAAATATGGGGGGGGGGTCAGCGGAGTGCCCCCCCCCACCCCCCACCCCCCCCACCCCCCCCCCCCTCCCCTCGTACCGTGCGGGGGTCCCGCAGCGCTGCAGCACGGCGCCCGCCTGCGCCCCGAGCCCCCCCAGCTGCAGCAGCTGCCGGGCGAAGACGTCGCCCACGGTCTGCGGCTGGGGGGGGGGGGGCGAGGGGGGGGTCAGACCCCCGACGCGCCCCCCCCGCACACCCTGACACCCCCCACCCCAAAACACCCCCCAGACCCCCCTAAATCCCCCCAAAACGCCCCCAATTCCCCCCCAACACTCCCTCCCCGCACCCCAAAAATGCCCCCCCGTATCCCAGTGCCCCCTGCACCCTAAAAGCCCTCGAACCCCCCCCCCCCCCCCAAGCCCCCCCCGCACCCAATGCCCCCCCCCAGCCCCCTAAAACAGCCCCCAGCCCCCAAAACCACCCCCGAGGACCCCAACCCCCCCCCCAAAGCCCCCCTTGAGCACCCAAAAACAGCCCCAACCCCCCCACACCCCACCCCCCCCGTCCCCAACCCCCCCCAGCCCCCCAAAGCCCCCCCCCCAAAACCCCCAGGGCCCCCCCCAAAACCCCCTCACCCCCCCCCAAAACCTTCAGCACCCCCCCCCAGGCCCCCGTAGCCCCCCAAAAGCCCCCCCCCAAACTCCCCCAGCCCCCCCCAAACCCCCTCCGCCCCCCCCCAGCCCCCCAAAAGCCCCCCCCCCAACCCCCCCCCCAGCCCCCCCCAAAAGACCCCCCCCCCAGCCCCCCCCCCCCCGCCCCCCCCCACCCTGGCTCTTGCTGCCCCCTCCCGCAGCCGCTCGAAGCTGAGCAGGGCGCAGGGGGTCCCGGGGGCCCGGGGGGGCGGGCGTCCAAGTCCCCCCCCCACGCCTGCAGCACTCGGTTCTGAAGGGGGGACACACGGGGGGGTCAGCGACAGCCGCGGCCCCATCGTGTCCCCCCCCCACGTCCCCAAAGTGTCCTTGTGGCCCCCCCAGAGCCCCCCATAGCCCCCCATGGCCCCCCCATGCCCCAAATTCTCCCCCCCCCCCATCCCCTTGTCCCCAAACGCCCCCCCACCCCATATCCCCCCCAAATCCCCCAGGGCCCCCCCCAAAGTCCCCCTGCCCCCCGACCCCATATCCCCCCCCCCATGCCCCTCCCGTCCCCCTGTCCCGGTGCCCCCCCCCCGTGTCCCAGTGCCCCCCCCAGTCCCGGTGCCCCCCCCCCGTGCCCCCATGCCCCCCCAACGTCCCCAAATCCCCGTGCCCCCCCCCCCAGTCCCGGTGCCCCCCCCCCACATCCCTGTGCCCCCCCATGTCCCCGTGCCCCCCCCCATGTCCCCAAATCCCCCCCAACGTCCCTGTGCCCCCCCCAACCCCAAATCCCCCCAATGTCCCCAAATTCCTGTGACCCCCCCCCACATCCCTGTGCCCCCCCATGTCCCCGTGCCCCCCCCAGTCCCGGTGCCCCCCCCACAACCCCAAATCCCCCCCAATGTCCCCAAATCCCCGTGCCCCCCCGTGCCCCCCCCCCCATCCCGGTGCCCCCCCCGTGCCCCCCCCATGTCCCCAAATCCCTGTGACCCCCCCCACATCCCTGTGCCCCCCCCATGTCCCCGTGCCCCCCCCCCCAGTCCCGGTGCCCCCCCCGTGCCCCCGTGCCCCCCCCATGTCCCCAAATCCCCCCCGACGTCCCCAAATCCCTGTGACCCCCCCAGTCCCGGTGCCCCCCCCACAACCCCAAATCCCCCCCAATGTCCCCAAATCCCTGTGCCCCCCCTGTCCCAGTGCCCCCCCGGGCCCCCCCCCCCATGTCCCGGTGCCCCCCCCGGTGCCCCCCCCATGTCCCCAAAAACCCATGCCCACCCCCCCATGTCCTGGTGCCCCCCCCATCCCCGTGCCCCCCCCCTTCCCCCCCCCCGTCCCGGTGCCCCCCCCATGTCCCAGTGCCCCCCCCACAACCTGAAATCCCCCCCAATGTCCCCAAATCCCCATGCCCCCCCCCCCATCCCCGTGCCCCCCCGTGCCCCCCCCATCCCAGTGCCCCCCCCAATGTCCCTGTGCCCCCCCCATGTCCCCGTGCCACCCCCCCCAGTCCCGGTGCCCCCCCCGTGCCCCTGTGCCCCCCCCCATGTCCCCAAATCCCCCCCGTTGTCCCCAAATCCCCGTGCCCCCCATCAGTCCCGGTGCCCCCCCCATCTCCGTGCCACCCCCGTCCCAGTGCCGCCCCCCCCGTGCCCCCCCCTTCCCGGTGCCCCCCCGTGCCCCCCCCATGTCCCCAAATCCCTGTGACCTCCCCCATCCCGGTGCCCCCCCCCATGTCCCAGTGCCCCCCCCACAACCCCAAATCCCCCCCAATGTCCCCAAATCCCGGTGCCCCCCCCCGTCCCGGTGCCCCCCCCCCATCCCGGTGCCCCCCCCAATGTCCCGGTGCCCCCCCCATGTCCCGGTGCCCCCCCCCGTCCCGGTGCCCCCCCCGCGCCCCCCACCCCGTAGCGGCGCTGCAGGAGCTCCCCCAGCACCCCCAGGTACGCGGCCGACTCCCGGGGGTCCCGCGTGCGCTTCACGAAGATCCCGTCCTGCACCTGGGGGGGGCGGGGGGGGCACCCCAAAACCATGACCCCAAAGCCCCCCCCGACCCCAAATCCCTGACCCCAAATCCCTGACCCCAAATCCCTGACCCCAAATCCGTGACCCCAAATCGCCCCCGACCCCCTGATCCGAAATCTCCAACCCCAAATCCCCCCCGACCCCCCAACCCCAAAACCCTGACCCCAAAACCCCCCCGACCCCAAAACCCCCCCGACCCCAAATCCTCCCCGACCCCAAATCCCCCCCCCACCCTCCGATCCCAAATCCCTGACCCCAACCCCCCCACTCCAAATCCCCCCAAGCCCCGACCCCAAATCCCCGATTCCAAATCCCCCGACCCCACCCCCCCCGACCCCCCAACCCCAAATCTGTGACCCCAAACCCCTGACCCCAAACCCCCTTGACCCCAAATCCCCCCCAACCCCAAGTCCCTGACCCCAAAACCCTGACCCCAAAATCGCCCCGACCCCAAATCCCCCCCAAACCCCAAATCGCCCCCCCCGACCCTCCGATCCCAAATCTCTGACCCCAAACCCCTGATCCCACCCCCCCCAGACGCCCTAATCCCAAACCTCCGACCCCAAATCCCCCCTGAACCCCCCAACCCCAAATCCCTGACTCCAAACCCCCCAGGCCCCAAATCCCTGACCCCAAATCCCTGACCCAAATCCCTGACCCCAAATCCCTGACCCCAAATCGCCCCCGACCCCCTGACCCCAAATCTCCGACCCCAAATCCCCCCCCGACCCCCCAACCCCAAAACCCTGACCCCAAACTCCCCCCCGACCCCAAATCCCCCCCGACCCTCTGATCCCAAATCTGTGACCCCAAATCCCTGACCCCAAATCCCTGACCCCAAATCCCTGACCCCAACCCCCCCACTCCAAATCCCCCCAAGCCCCGACCCCAAATCCCCCTGATTTCAAATCCCCCGACCCCAACCCCCCCAGACCCCCCAACCCCAAATCTGTGACCCCAAAACCCTCACCCCAAATCCCCCCCGAACCCTGTATCCCCCCCGACCCCAAATCCCTGACCCCAAATCCCTGACCCCAACCCCCCCCCCACGCCCCAACCCCAAGTCCCTGACCCCAAAACCCTGACCCCAAAATCGCCCCGACCCCAAATTCCCCCACCCCAAACCCCGCCTGACCCCAAATCCCCCCCCCAAATCCCCCAACCCCCCCCCGACCCCAAACCCCCCCAGCCCCAAATCTGTGACCCCAAATCCCCCCCCCCACCCCATATGGGTATGGGGAGGTCCCATGGGTGGGGGGGGTCCCAGAAGTTTAGGGGGGTCCCGGGGGGGTTACGGGGGGGTTTATGGGGTCCCAGGGGGGTCCCATGGGTGGGGGGGGGGGGTCCCAGAAGTTTATGGGGTCCCAGTGCGTCCCTGGGGGGGATCCTGGGGGGGTTTATGGGGTCCCATGGGTCGGGGGGTCCCCGGGGGGGGTCTCGGGGGGGGGGTCCCAGAAGTTTAGGGGGGTCCCAGGGGGGTCCTGGGGGGGTTTATGGGGTTCCCACGGGGTCCCATGGGTGGGGGGGCGGTTCCATGGCTATGGGGGGGGCCCAGGGAGGGGGTCCCAGAAGTTTATGGGGTTCCCATGGGGTCCCGGGGGGGGGGGGTCCTGGGGGGGCTTTACGGGGTCCCATGGGTGGGGGGGGTCCCGGAGCAGGGATCCCAAAAGTTTATGGGGTCCCAGGGGGGTCCCATGGGTGGGGGGATCCCGGGGGGGGGTCCTGGGGGGGGGGTTATGGGGTTCCCATGGGGTCTCATGGGTGGGGGGGGGGTCCCATGGGCATGGGGGGGGTTCTGTGGCTATGGGGGGGGTCCCATGGGGGGGGGGGTCCCGGGGGGGGGCCCAGAAGTTTACGGGGTCCCGGGGGGGGTCCCACGGGTGGGGGGGTCCCGGGGGGGGGTCCCGGGGTACCTGGGTGCTGGCGGCCGCCTGGCGCAGGGTGGGGAGGGGCAGTGCCCGGTGCCCCCCCCCCAGCGCCTCCAGCAGCAGCACCGGGTGCCGCAGCCCGCAGCGCCGCAGCCGGAACTGGGGGGGGCACCGCGACCCGTCGGCCCCCGCGGCTCCCAGTGCTCCCAGTGACCCCCCCAGTGCCCCCCAGTGCTCCCAGTGACCCCCCCAGGGCCCCCCAGTGCTCCCAGCGCCCCCCCCAGTGCTCCCAGTGACCCCCCAGTGCCCCCCAGTGCTCCCAGGGCCCCCCAGTGCTCCTAGGCCCCCCCCAGTGCTCCCAGAGCCCCTCTCAGTGCTCCCAGTGACCCCCCAGTGCCCCCCCCAGTGCTCCCAGGGACCCCCCAGTGCCCCCCAGTGCTACCAGTGCCCCCCCAGTGCTCCCGGTGCCCCTCAGTGCTCCCAGCGCTCCCAGCACCCCTCCCAGTGCCCCCCAGTGCTCCCAGGGACCCCCCCAGTGCTCCCAGGGCCCCTCCCAGTGCTCCCAGTGACCCCCCAGTGCTCCCGGTGCCCCCCCCAATGCTCCCAGGGCCCCCCAGTGCCCCCCTCAGTGCTCCCAGTGCCCCCCCAGTGCTCCCAGTGTCCCCTCAGTGCTCCCAGGGCCCCCCCAGTGCTCCTAGGCCCCCCCCAGTGCTCCCAGGGCCCCCCCAGTGCCCCCCCCAGTGCCCCCCCCAGTGCCCCCCCAGTGCGCCCCCCAGTGCTCCCAGTGCCCCCCAGTGCTCCCGGTGCCCCCCCAGTGCTCCCAGTGCCCCCCCAGTATCCCCCAGTGCCCCCCCAATGCCCCCCCAGTGCTCCCAGTGCCCCCCCCCAGTGCTCCCGGTGCCCCCCCCAGTACTCCCAGTGCTCCCAGTGCCCCCCAGTACCCCCACCTCCCCTCCCAGTGCCCCCCAGTACCCCCCACCCCCCCTCCCAGTCCCCCCCAGTCCCTCCCAGTGCCCCCATATAACCCCCACCCCCCCCAGTCCCCCCCAGTCCCTCCCAGTTCCCCCCAGTGCCCCCATATGACCCCCACCGCCCTCCCAGTCCCCCCCAGCCCCCCCCTCAGTCCCCCCCCAGTGCCCCCATATGACCCCCAGCCCCCATCCCAGTCCCTCCCAGTTCCCCTATGACCCCCACCCTGCCCCCAATCCTTCCCAGTGCCCCCATATGACCCCCACCCCCCTCCCAGCCCCCTCCCAGTGCCCCCCAGTGCCCCCATATGACACCCACCGCCCTCCCAGTCCCCCCCAGCCCCCCCTCAGTGCCCCCCAGTGCCCCCATATGACCCCCACCCCCCTCCCAGTGGCTCCCAGCGCCCCACCTTCTGCTCCCGGTACCGCCCCCGTCGCAGAGGCTCCCCCGAGGTCCGCCCCCGTTTTCCGCTCCACCACCACCTCCAGCACCAGCTCCCGGGGGCGGCGCCCTGGGGGCGTGGTCAGCGATCGGCCCCGCCCCCTGCTCGCTGGCCCCGCCCCCCAGCTTCGCCCCGCCCCCTGCCGCCGGGGGGGGGGGGCGTGGCCAAACACCACCCCCAATCACAGAACCACCCATTGGGGGGCGTGGCCAGTGCCTGGCCCCGCCCACCTCGCATACGGGGTGTGGTCAGCACCCAGCCCCGCCCCCCAGCCATGGCCCCGCCCATCACACCTCCCTGGGGGCGTGGTCAGTGCTGGCCACACCCACCGCTGCTTGTGGGGGCGTGGCCAGCACGTGGCCCCGCCCCCACTCTTTCCCTCCACCCCCAGCTCCCGTGGCCCCACCCAGAATCGGGCCCCACCCCCCTGTGACTCCACCCCCTCCTGGCCCCGCCCCTCCTGGCCCCGCCCACCCATCACACCCACGGGGGCGTGGCCAGCACTTAGCCCCGCCCCCTTCCCGCCACACATCCCGAGCTCCCACCTACCACTTGGCCCCGCCCACCCGAAGCCCCGCCCCTCGTGGCCACGCCCACTTATCGCCTCCACGTGGGCGTGGCCAGCACATAGCCCCGCCCCCTTCCCCTCCACCCGCCTCCCACCCAGCCCCGGGCCCCACCCACCGTGACCCCACCCTCACGGCCACGCCCCCTGAGAGCACCCCACCCGAAGCCCCGCCCACCCGAAGCCCCGCCCCTCATGGCCACGCCCACTTATCGCCTCCAGGGGGCGTGGCCAGCACTTAGCCCCGCCCCCTCCCCCTCCACCCGCCTCCCACCCAGCCCCGGGCCCCACCCACCGTGACCCCACCCCTCACAGCCACGCCCCCTGCGTGCCCCGCCCACCCGAAGCCCCGCCCACCCAGGCCCCGCCCACCCGAGGCCCCTCCCACCTGGGGGCGGGGCCGTCTCGCGGGCCACCCAGAGGAAGTCTCCCAGGGGCAGGCGCCGCAGCTCCAGGGGCACCCCCAGGAGGCGCAGCTGGGGGACGGCCCCCCCCTGGGAACCCGGCCTGGGGGGGGCAGCGGGGGGGGCGTTAACGGGGCTGGGGGCAGCGGGGGGGCAGCGGGGGGACATCGGGGGGGGACATTAATGGGGACAGGGACATCCAGGGGGTCATCGGGGGGATGTTAATGGGGACGTTAATGGGGTTGGGGACACTGGGGGGCATTGGGGGGTCACCAGTGGGGTTGGGGACACTGGGGGGGACATTAATGGGACTGGAGACACCAGGGGGACATTGGGGGGTCAGCGGGGGGGGACATTAATGGGGACAGGGACATCCAAGGACTCATCGGGGGGACACGGTGGGGTTGGGGACATCCAGGGGGACATTGGGGGGGTCATCGGTGGGGTTGGGGACATCCACGGGGACGTTAATGGGGACGTTAATGGGATTGGGGACATCGGGGGGGACATTAATGGGAGTGGGGACACCAGGGGGACATTGGGGGTCATAAATGGGGTTGGGGACATCGGGGGGGGGGGCGTTAACGGGGAAAGGAACATGCAGGGGATCATCAATGGGATTGGGGACACCGGGGGGACATTGGGGGGTCATCAATGGGGTTGGGGACATCAGGGGGGTGTCAGCTCATGGGGACATCGAGAAGGACGGGGACATAAAGGGACATCGATGGGATCGGGGACGTGAAGGGGGGGGGACAGCGGGGGGGGGACATCAGCGGGGACAGGGACGGGGACAGAAATGGGGGCGGGGACGGGGACACCAGGGGGGTCCGGGCTGGGGGTGGGGACATGGATGGGGACGGGGCCGTGTCCGTGTCCCCCCCCCTCACCCGGTGCCCTCGGTGACGTCCGCGCACAGCAGCACCGTGAACGCCCCCGGCCGCAGCTCGAACTCCGCCCTGGGGGGGGGGGCACGAGGGTCACGTGACCCCCTCCAGGTCACGTGACCCCCCCCCTCCAGGCCAGGTGACCCCCCCGCAGGGGTCACATGACCACCCCCCCCCGTGCCCCCACTCACTGCGGGTCCCCAACCCCCTCCTCGCCCACCCCCCCCACCGGGGGGGCGTCGGGGGGCGGGGCTTCGGGGGGCGGGGCTTCGGGGGGCGGGGCTTCAGGGGCGGCAGCCAATGGCGGGGCGGGGTTCTCCGGGGGCGGGGCTCCCGGGGCGGCGGCCAATCGCTGGGCGAGGAGGCGGCCACGGGGGGTCAGCGAGCAGCTGGGGGGGGGGCAAAGAGGGGGGGGTCGGGGGGGGCACTGGGGGCTGCCCCCCCTTGGCCACGCCCACTGACCCCCCCCATTGCTCCCCCCCAATGCCCCCTACCCCTAAGGACCCCCCCCTTTTGCCCCCCCCATGGATTCTCCCTCCCCCTGCCCCCCCGCCCCCCCTTTTTGCCCCCCCCCAAAGGACCCCCCCAATCTTCCCCCCCACCCCCTACGGCCCCCCCCATTGCCCTCCCCTCCCCCATCGACTCCCCCTTTTTGCGCCCCCCCGCCCCCATGGACGCCCCGCCATTGCCCCCCCCACCCCACTGACCCCCCCCCCCCTTTTTGCCCCCCAATCCCATGGACCACCCCCCATTGCCCCCCCTCCATGGACCCCCCCAACCCCCCCTACTCCCTATGGACACCCCCATTGCCCCCCCATGGACCCCAGCCCCATTGACCCCCCCCATTGCCCCCCGCCACCCCAAGGACCCCCCCCAATTTGCTCCCCAACCCCCTTCCAGGTTCCCCCCTCCACACCCTTTGCCCCCCCCATTTACCCCCCCCGTCCCCCCCCACCCCCCAATTCCCCCCTCCAGCCCCCCCAATCCCCCCCCCAAAGCCCCTACCGGGGGGGGCGCCCGCTGCGCTGCACTAGGTCCCTGCGGATGAGGATGCCCAGGGCCCCCCCCCGGGGTGCCCCCTGCGGGGAGGGGGGGCCCCAGGTCACCCTCGGGTGTGGGGGGGTCACCCCCAGCACCCTTGGGTGGGGGCACTCCCAACACCGGGTGTGGGGGGGTCACGCTTTTTGGGGGGGGGGGGGGTGTCTGCGTTCACTCTGGTCCCTACTGAGGGCGCCGCTCACCGGGGCCAGGGGGAGGTCGCAGAGGGGCTGGGCCTGGCGCAGAAGCTCCGCCTCTGGGAGGGGCTCCGGGCTCTGGGGGGCGGGGCTAAGGGGGTGAGGGGGCGGGGCCTGGCAGGCTAGCCCCGCCCCCAAAGCCCGGCCCCGCCCCCACTCACCCTGAGCAGCGTCAGCAGGAGGGCGTGGGGCCCCGAGCGGGGGCGGGGCCGGTACTCGCCGGGGGGGCGGGGCTTAAAAGGGAGGAGAGATTGGGGGAGGGGCTTGCGAGGCCACGCCCCCTCCGCGGGCCCCGCCTCCCCTGTCACGTGACACTCACAGCGGGCGGGGCCGGGGGGTTCTGAGGGGCCGCTCGGTCCGAGGAGGGGCTGGGAGGGAGGCCGAGAGCTGGGGGGGGGGCACAGGGTTAATATGTAAATGGTATGCAAATGAGCATGCAAAATAACGCACACGTCAGTAGGTAAACAGATACGGGATCATATAATTGTATGTAAATAAGTATGCAAATGAGCATAATCCCCTTCCTGAGGCCCCTCCCACCTCCAGGGTGGCTCCCTTCCAAGCCCCGCCCACTCCCGGAGACACACCCCTTTAGGCCACGCCCACCTTGAAGCCCCGCCCACCCGAGGCCCCGCCCACCCACAGACCCCTCCCACTCCATCCTGAAGCCCCGCCCACCACCAGCTGCTCCCCGGGCTTCTTCCAAGCCCCACCCACCCCTCAAGCCCCACCCACCCCGAGGCCCCGCCCACCCGAGGCCCCGCCCTCCCCGAGGCCCCGCCCTCCCCGAGGCCCCGCCCACCCCGAGGCCCCGCCCACCCGAGGCCCCGCCCTCCCCGAGGCCCCGCCCACCGGCGCGGTGCTGCCGCAGGCGCTGGTGCAGGCGCTGGCAGAGGCGGGCCCCGAAGTGCCGCAGCACGGCCGCCTCCCGGCCCGAGCGCAGGCGCAGCGGGTACAGGGCCAGCGAGCGCAGCGCCTGGGGGGGGCGGGGGGAGGAACGGGGTCAGGGCACGGCCCCGAAACACGCGACCCCCGGCCCCACAACCCCCACAACCCCCAGAACCCCCGGCCCTGAAAGCCCCAATAACCTCCCATAACCCCATAACCCCAATAACCCCAAACTCCCATAATCCCAAACCCCCCATAACCCCCAGCGCATATCCCCAATAACCCCAAAACCCCAAAACCCAATAACCCCAACCACCCCATAACCCCCAGCCCCATATCCCCCACAACCCCATAACCCCAGTAACCCCATAACCCCAATCACTCCATTACCCCCAAAACCCCATAACCCCAATAACCCCAAACCCCAAAACCCCCATAACCCCCAGCCCCATAACACCAACCACCCCATAACCCCTGACCCCATGACCCCCCTTGCCCCCATAACACTATAACCTTCCTGCCCCCATAACGCTATAACCCCATAACCCTGTACCCCACCTCCCTGACCCCATAACCCCTGACCCCTGACCCCACACCCCTGACCCCATAACCCCTGACCCCATGACCTCAGAACCCCATAACCCCCTGACCCTACACCCCCTGCACCCTGTCATAGGCCTGCCCTCCTCCCCTATGACGCATAACCCCTGACCCCATAACCCCCTAACCCCGTAACCCCATAACCCCACACCCCTGACCCCATGACCTCCTAACCCCATAACTCCTAACCCCATAACCCCTGACCCCACACCCCCTTGACAATAACCCCTGACCCTACAACCCCACACCCCTGACCCATAACCCCTGACCCCATAACCCCAAGCCCCTGACCCCATATCCCCTGACCCTACAACCCCTGACCCCATAACCCCAAACTCCTGACCCCATATCCCCTGACCCCATAACCCCTGACCCCCCGACCCCTGACCCCATAACCCCATGGCTCCATATCCCCTGACCCCATAACCCTGTGACTCCATATCCCCTGACCCCATAACCCCTGACCCCCCGACCCCTGACCCCATAACCCCATGACTCCATATCCCCTGACCCCATAACCCTGTGACTCCATATCCCCTGACCCCATAACCCCTGACCCCATGACCCCACAACCCCTAACCCCATAACCCCTGACCCCATGACCCCTGACCCCATGACCCCTGCCCCTGCCGTAGGCCCACCCCCATAACCCCTGACCCCACACCCCCTGCACCCCATAACCCCTGACCCCATAACCCCTGACCCCGTAGCCCCGCCCCTGACCCCGTAGCCCCGCCCCCTGACCCTGTCGTAGGCCCGCCCGTCCCCGCCGCGCTCCCGGTCCCGCCGCCGCCACTCCCGGAGCCAGGCCGCGAACAGCGCCTTGGGGCTGAGGGGGGGGGGCCGGGGGGCCGCCGCCATGACGGCCGCACCGCCGCCGGAACCGCGGCACCGGAACCGGAAGCGCGCCGCCCCCCCCACGCCGGAAGCGCCGCTCTGCGCCGCCTGGAGGACCTGCGCGACTGCTCTGGAGGACTCGGGCCTGGCCCAGCCCCGCCCCGCCCCCCCAACCCCCCCCCCCCCCCGGGGACCCCAAATTCCCCTCCCGAAACCCCAAATCCCCCCTCGGGACCCCAAACCCCCCCCATAAGACCCCAAAACCCCCTGAGGGACCCCAAATTCCCCCCCCGGGACCCCAAATACCCCCAAGGGGGCCCCCCAACCCCCCCCCATGGGACTCCAAACACCCCCCCATGGGACCCCAACCCCCCCCGGACCGTAACTCCCCCCCCATGGGACCCCAAAACCCTCCTCGGGACCCCAACCCCCCCCCATAAGGCCCCAAAGCCCCCCCGTGGGACCCCAAAGCCCCAAATCTCCTCAGACTGGCCCCAAATCCCCCTCCCCAGAGACCCCCAAAAGCCCCAGGAGCCCCCCAAGAACCCAAAGCCCCCCTCGGGGGTCCCCCAAACCCCCCATGGAGCCCCAGAGCCCCCCCGGGAGTCCCCAAATAAACAACACCCCCACAGACCCTAAATTCCCCCAAGATCCCAAATCCCCCCCCCCAGAGACCCCAAATCCTCCCCCCAGTACCCCCCAAGACCCCAAATACCCCCCCGAGCCCCCCCCCAACACCAAATCCTCCCCAGACCCCCTCCCCCCAGACCCCAAATCCCCCCCCAAGGTCCCCGATTTCCCCTCCAAGACCTCCCAAGACCCCAAATCCGCCCCCCAGGAACCCCAAATCCTCCCCCAGGCCCCCCCCAGACCCCAAATCCCCACCTAGGGTCACTCCCAAGACCCCAAATCCCCCCCCCAGACCCCAAATCCCCCCAATCCTCCCCCAGCCCCCCCCCCCGACCCCAAATCCTCCTCCAAGAGACCCCAAATCCCCACCTAGGGTCCCTCCCAAGACCCCAAATCCCCCCTCAAGACCCCAAATCCCCCCCAGGGCCCCCCCAGACCCCAAATCCCCCCCCCGACCCCAAACCCCCTGCACACGGGCTCCGACACAGCAAACGTTTATTTGTTAGAAAAACCCTTTTACAAACAAATTCGCGATGGGGGGGGGGGCGGTGACCCCAAAAGAGACCCCACAAGGGGCAGTGGGACCGGGGAGGGGGGGGGGCAGGGGGATTTGGGGTCCCCGGGACAATTTTGGAGACCCCCGGGACAGTTTTGGGGACCCCACAACCCCCCTGAGTGCCCTGGGGACAATTTTGGGGCCCCCCCAAGGGCAATTTTGGGACCCCAAAGCCAATTTCGAGACCCGAAATCTGATTTCGGGACCCCCCCGGCCAGGTTTGGGACCCCAAAGCCAATTTTGGGCCCCCCCCGGCCGCTTTTGGGGACCCCAAAGCCCATTTCAGGACCCCAAAGCCAAGTTTGGGACCCCAAAACCAATTTTGGGGCCCCCCCGGCCAATTTGGGGACCCCAAATGCAAATTTGGGGCCCCAAAGCCAACTTCAGGACCCCAAACTCAATTTTGGGACCCCAAAGCCCCTCCCGGGCCCCCCCAGGCTTACTTTGGGGTCCCCCAAGTGGATTTTGGGGTCTCCCAGCCCCATTTTGAGGCCCCAGAGCCCAATTTTATGTCCCCAGAGCCCAATTTGGGGACCCTAAAACCAATTCCAAGACCCTAAAACCAATTTGGGGACCCCTGGATTGATTTTGGGGCCCTGGAGCCCGACACTGGGACCCCAAAGCCAACTCCAAAATCCTAAAACCAATTTTGGGAACCCCCCCGGCCCGACTTTGGGGCCCCGGAGCCCAATTTTACGTCCCCAGAGCCCAAACTGGGGACCCTAAAACCAACTTCGATACCCTAAAAACAATTTCGGGACCCCCCAAATTGACTTTGGGGCCCCCCTGGCTGAGTTTGGGGTCCCGGAGCCCAATTCTGGGCCCCCAAAGCCAATTCCAAGCCCCTAAATCCCACTTCAAGCCCCTAAAACCAAATTTGGGACCCCCCAGGCCACTTTTAGGGTCCCGGGACCCAACTTTGGGACCCCAAAACCCCTCCCAGCGCCCCCAAATCGACTTTGACCCCTCCCAGGTCCATTTGGGGTCGGTGGCACCGACCCCGCAGGGAGCCCAATGGGAACGGGGCCGGGTTTGGGGCTGTGGGGTCGGGATTTGGGGTCCCGGGGGGGCGTTTTGGGGCCACATGGACCGGATTTGGGGGCTTGGGCTGGGTTTTGGGGACCCAGAGCTGGATTTGGGGTTCCAGGGGTGGATTTGAGGTCTCGGGGATGGGATTTGGGGCCCTCGGATCGGGATTTTGGACCCCAGAGGTGGATTTGGGGTCCTGGCAGTGGGATTTGGGGACCCAGAGGTGGATTTGGGGTCCTGGGGGTGGATTTGGAGCCCCAGGGATGGGATTTGGGAACCCAGAGGTGGATTTGGGGCGCCAGGGGGTGGATTTGGGGTCCTGGGGGTGGGTTTTGGGGTCCTGGGGGTGGGTTTTTGGGATTTGGGGCCACAAGTATGAGATTTGTGCACCGGATTTGGGGCACAGCGGTGGATTTGGGGCCCCGGGGATGAGTTTTGTGACCCCGGGGGTGGCTTTTGTGATCCCGGGGGTGGTTTTTGGGGTGCCGGGGGGGGGATTTGGGGTGCTGGGGGGGGGATTTGGGGTGCTGGGGGTGGGTTTGTGGACGGGATTTGGGGCACAGCGCTGGATTTGTGACCCTGGGGGTGGCTTTTGGGGCCCTGGGGGTGGCTTTTGGGACCCCAGGTGTGAGATTTGTGACCCCGGGGGTGGCTTTTGTGATCCCGAGGGTGGCTTTTGGGGTGCCGGGGGTGGGATTTGGGATGCCGGGGGCTCTTCTGGGGTGCCGGGGGTGGGATTTGGGGTGCCGGGGGGTGGATTTGGGGTCCCGGGGGTGGGTTTGTGGAGGGGATTTGGGGCACAGCGGTGGATTTGTGACCCTGGGGGTGGCTTTTGGGGCCCCGGGGGTGGGATTTGGGACCCCGGGGGTGGTTTTCGGGGTGCCGAGGTCGGGATTTGGGGCGCGGGTGTCGGGTTTTGGGGCGCGGGGGCTCAGAGGAAGGCGTCGCACCACTCGCGCAGGCACCCCGAGCAGTCCCGGCACTGCTTGGCGTTGGCCCCGCAGGCGTCGCGCAGCCACTCGCGGAACAGCTCCTCGTCCTTCTTCAGCACCAGGAACTGCCCCAGCACCACGTACGCCTGCGGGGGCACCCCGAAAACGTCCCCCGACGGCCCCAAAACGGCCCCGGCGCCCCAGCGCCACCCCCCCGGTCCCCAAGGACCCCCCCAAAAGCCCCGAAGGTGCCCCCAAAGCCCTAAAGGCGCCCCCGGGGACCCTGGCCCCGTATCCCCCCGGAGCCCTTTTTTGGGATGTGGTTCTCCACGGCCCTAAATGTCCCCAAATGACCCCAAAAATGTCCCTGTGGCCCCAAACACCCCCCTGTGTCCCCAATGCCACCCCCCCGGGCCCCAAGGACCCCCCCAAAGCCCCCCCCCAAAGCCCCAAAGGCGCCCCCGGGGACCCTGGCCCCGTATCCCCGCTGAGCCCTTTTTTGGGGTGTGGTTCTCGGGGCCCTAAATGTCCCCAAACGTCCCCAAGCACCCCCCCGGTGTCCCCAACCCCCCCCCAAACATCCCCCCCATGTCCCCAAATGCCCCCAAAACACCCCAAATGTCCCCAACCTCCCCCCAAATGTCCCCCAAACGTCCCCAGCCCCCCGCCAATGTCCCCCCAGCCCCCCCCAAATGTCCCCCCGGTGTCCCCAAACACCCCTACATGGCCCCCCAATGTCCCCAACCTCCCCCAAACGTCCCCAGCCCCCCCCAAATGTCTCCCCAATGTCCCCAAAGCCCCCCCAACTGCCCCCAGCCCCCCCGCAAACGTCCCCAGCCCCCCCCAACATCCCCAGCCCCCCCCCCCAAATGTCTCCCCAATGTCCCCCCGGTGTCCCCAAACCCCCCGAAACGTCCCCACAATGTCCCCAGCCCCCCCCAAATGTCCCCCCAATGTCCCCAAAGCCCCCCCAAATGCCCCAGCCCCCCCCCCTCAAATGTCCCCAGCCCCCCCCCAACCCCCCCAGCCTCCCCCCCCCCCCCAAATGTCTCCCCAATGTCCCCCCGGTGTCCCCAAACCCCCCCAAACGTCCCCGCAATGTCCCCCTGGTGCCCCCAAATGTCCCCCCAACGTCCCCAGCCCCCCCCAATGTCCCCAAACCCCCCCAAATGTCCCCCCAACGTCCCCAGCCCCCCCCCCAATGTCCCCAAACCCCCCTAAATGTCCCCCCAGCCCCCCCCCCGCGCCCCCCCCCACCTTGTCGAAGCCCTTCTCCTCCAGCTTCTTGCCCAGCACGTCCCCGATGCCGGCCAGCGTCCCCACCGGCTTCTCGCCCATCGGCTCGGCCACGAAGTCGCGGTGCTTCTGCGACGTCGAGGACATCGCGCCTGGGGGGGGGCGCGGGGGGGTCAGGGGGGGCACGGGGGGGGGGTCGGGGGGGGCCACACACACGTCACGGGGGGGGGACAGGGAGGGAATGGGGGAGGGACAAGGGGGATGGGGGTTGTGGGGATGGGGATGGGGGGGGCCCTGGGACATTTGGGGGGGGCGGGGGGGTCAGGGGGTGTTGGGGGGACATGGGGGGGTCGGGGGGGGCCACACAGACGTCATGGGGCAGGGGGGCACAGGGAGGGAATCGGGGGGGACAAGGGGATGGGGGTTGTGGGGATGGGGGGGGCATTTGGGAGGGGCACGGGGGGGGGGACGGAGGGGGGGGATGGGGACAAGGGGAGGGGGTGGGGACACCGGGGGGGGCATGGGGACAGTGGGGGGGGGCACAGGGAGGGGCGGGGACGATGCTGGGGGGGGGGACAAGGCGGGGGGGAGGGATGGGGACAGGGGGGGGGGCACGGGGGGGGGGGGACAATGGGGGGGGACATGGGGACAAGGGGGGGTGGGGACATTTGGGGGGGGCACGGGGACAGGGCTGGGGGGGGACGTGGGGGGGTGGGAGTGGGGGGGGTCACGGGGGGGGCGGGGGGGGAGGAGGGACACGGGGGAGGCCCGGGGGGGGGCCCGGTGGGGGGCACAACGGGGGGGAAGGGACTGGGGGGGCACCGGGAGGGGGGAGGGGCACCGGGAGGGGCCGGTTGGGGGGCGGGGGGGGGACGGGGACGGCGGGGGGGGGGGGGGGGGCGGGGGGGACACGTGACCCTGCCCCCCCCCCCTCACCTCCCCGCCTCCGCCTCAGGCCGCCGCTCCCGCCTCAGGCCGCCGCCGCCGCTGCGCGGGCGCTTGCGCGCTGACGTCACTTCCGGCCCACCATAGAGACGGCGGCTAGAGGGGGGCGGGGTGGGGTGGGGGGTTGCGGCCGCTCTATCCGCCAGGCGGGACCATAGAGAGGGGGGGTGGGGTTTTGGGGGATTTCTGGCGAAATCGGGGCTCCGGGGGGTTGGAAGGCTGAGGAGGTGTCTGGGGGGGGGGGGGGGGGCCGAACGTCTCACCGGATTTTTGTTTTTTTTTTTTTGGGAGGGAGTAAGGGGGGAAAAAGGAAAAATAGCCCCAGCGCGGCAGGCACGGGTTTGAGGAAAATTGTGGGGATTTTGGTGCTCGTGGGGATGAAATTTGTGAAAAAAAAAAGGCCTAAAAGGAAGCTGCCCGGGCTTTGGGGGTGAAAGCCTTTCTTACTCGATCCCTGCAGCTCCAGAGCGTGCAAGAGCAGCTAAAAGTGGGGATGACCTGTTTTGGGGCTAATTCCCGTGATTTTGGGCACTTTGTTCACCTTTAAGCCCAAATGTTCCCTCAGAGCGAGGTGGTGCGGGGGAAGCTCCCCAGTTGTGCCCCAAATGGCCGCTTCCCAGCCCAAAAAGGGCTCCGGGGCCTTGTGGGGGCACCGCGAGGGCCCGGTGACGCCTGGACAGCCGGGTGCTGATTTTGGGCTGAAAAAGGGCATTTTTGGGTAGGGTTGGGAGGCATTGGGGGCAGTGCTACAGGAACGGAGACGTTTGGGGGATCCCATAGCGATAACTGGGGACATGGGGCTGGAGTGGCCGGACCCCAAAAGCAACATTGATCCCAAAATGTCATTTTTAACCGAATTTTCCCCAAAACACCCCAATTTTGAGGTGTTTTTATCCAAATCTTTCCCCAAACACCCAAAATTCATCGCGAGGAGGCTCAGGGCACCCCAGAACACACAATAATGTGTGGAAGCTTTGTGAAACACCTCGAATTTGGGGCTAAAATCTGACCCGTGGGCGTGGGGGGGAACAGGGCGGGGAAAGGAAGCCAAAATTTCCCAAAAAGCAGCAAAAAGGAGAAAAACGAGCGCGGGTTGAAAAACCTCCCCAAAGAGGATCCCAAAGTGATGAACATGAAGGTTTGGGGGGATTTGGGAGCAAAACCGAAGGGATTTGGGTGAAGCCCAAACAAGAAGCATGAAAAATGTCCGATTTGGGGCTGGAGGAGCGGAAATCGGGCAGATTTCCCCCAATTTCATACCCCCCCCCCCGGGTCCCAAGGCCATTTTGGGGCTGTTTTGGGATTTCCGAGCCCGCATTGACCCATTTTTCCCCTTCCAAGCCCCCGTTTGCTCCATTTTTTACCCCTCTGAGCCCAAAACTGCTGTTTTTTGCCCTTCCAACCCAGAATTGCCCGTTTCTGCCCATTCTGGACCCACTTGGGGCCCGCTGTCACCCAGCAAGGGGTCGCCGTCCCTCGAGCGCAGCCGATTTGGGGCATTTTGTGGGAAAAAAATGTAAGAAAATAATTTAAGAAGTGTGAAGTCGCTTTCCACCAGGGCACGTTGCCAAAAAGCGGCTTTTCTGTCTTTTTTTTTTGCATTTTCTCCCTCATTTTTTGCCTTTTCTGTAATTTTTTCCTCCTCACTTTTTTTTCCTCCTATTTTGCTTTTTTCCCTCTTAATTTGCTTTTTTTTCTTACTTTGCCTTTTTCCTCATTTTCGACTTTTTCCTTATGTTTTTGCTTTTTTCCTTCATCTTTTGCTCTCATTTTTTCTGCCTCACTTTTGTTGCTTTTTCCTTATTTTTTTGCCCTTTTTATCACTCTTTCCCTCTTTTTTGCCTTTTTCCCTCTTTTTTTGCCTTTTGTTCCCTCTTTTTTGCCCCTTTCCCTCCATATTTTCATTTTCTCTCATTTTTTGCTTTTTTCCCTGCTTCTTTTCCTTTTTCCCTCGCTTTTTAAATTTTTCTCCTCATTTTTTTTGTGTTTTTTTCCTCTCTTGTTGCCTCTCTTCTCATTTCCTTTTCCCCTCATCTTGTTGCATTTTTCCCTCATTTTTTGCCTTTTTTCCTCTTTTTTTGCCCTTTTTACAGCGCTGCTCCTGGGCTCCACGCGCAGGCCCCGCCCCCTCCCAGTGGCCCCGCCCCCTCCCAATGGCCCCGCCCCCTCCCAGATGTGGCCCCGCCCCTTTCACGGACACAATCGACGTGACCCACGTTGAATGGGCGTGGTCACCGCGACGGTGGGCGTGGTATGCAAATTACCCGCGTATCTCTACACGAAGGGGGCGTGGCCCCCTCTGAATGTGGGCGGGGCATGCAAATTGAGGTTCCGTCACGGGAACGAGGCCGAGGGGCGGGGCTACGCCGATGGAGTGCAGGCAGCGGGGCGGGACCTGCCCCACCCCGCAACCAATCGGGCGGCGCCGCCGCCTGCTCGCGGCCAATCGGGAGGCCGCGCGGCACCACGTGACCCGTTCAAAGCGGCCATTTCGTGAAGCAGCCGCGGAGCCGGGGGGGGGGGGCCGAGGGAACCCCTCATTGTGTCCTCGTATGGGGTCAGGGAATTAAATTCCTTTATTTTTTCAACTAATACATGAAAAAGGGGAATATTGTGTTCTTGTTTTAGCCGAATTCCCCTAATTTGTCGTGAAAGCGTAGGAAAAAGACACTAAAAGCCACCGCTGTGCCTGTGCCACGCACGTAGGCGCTGTCAGAGGAGCCACAGGAGTGACAAAAATAGGAAAAAAATGAATTTCTACCCCAAGGCAGGAGGATAGCAGCTGGATGAACGGCCCTGAAGTGCTGCCGGGGCTCGTTTGTTCCTTTCGGGACTCAAAACACTTAATTAACCTAAAAGTGTTTGTTTCTCTTGGGACTTGAAATAGTTAAAAAAAAAGAAACCAAAAGCATTTATTCCTCTTGGGACTTAAAACATCTGAAAAAAATGCAGCCTAAAAGCTGTGTGGTGTCAAGTGGGAATAAAGCAGAGCTGCCTCTGGCCAAGACCACCTTTCCTCACCCACGTGTGCTCTGCCGCAGTTTGATTCTCGTTTATAGAAAATAAACCTTAACACCATCATCGTGGTATAAGCTTATACAAGCTTGGCTGTCCTGTGGAAGACGTTTTACTTCCATTTGCCCACCTGCGGCTTAAATCTGTGACGTTTTGGTATTGGAGAACTTTTGTCGCGTCTCCCTGGTGAGCCCCGGGCCTGCCGAGGAGCTGCTGCTAACAAAAACAGATGCGAACCTGCGTAAATAATAAATATTTAATAAATTTTTGAGCTTTTATGGTTGTATGAAATAGTTTATACTGTAAAGTGCCCTACCTGCTTGCTACCGCCTCGCCGAGTGTTTGCCTTGAGCCACATTCCCCTTTTTGTCCCCCTAACGCCCGGCGGTGCTCGGCGGAGCTCCCCGTCAGGGCCGCCACCATTTTCGTGAGGCGCTGCTGCGCAGCACGGCGGCCGCCTGCGTGCCGGTCCCCGGGGCCCCCGCTGCGCCCTCTACCGGGCCAACTCGCTGCTCCCCCGGCACCGCCGGGACGGGCCCGGCCTCGGGAGCCCCGATTCGTGCCCGGGCCCTGCCCCGGCCGCGGTCCCGCCGCCCTCGAACGCCGCCGCGGCCGCCTCAGGCCCCGTCACAAAATGGCGGCGGGTGCGCGACGGCGGGAAGCGAGCGAGGAGCCGCCGCCCAATAGGAAAGCGCCTTTCCGCGTCGCTAGGCAGAACGGACGCTCCTCCGTTTTTCCATAGGGCGCGGCGCGCCCAATGGGAAAATAAAACGAGGAGCGAGCGCGGCGGCGGGGGGCCAATAGAAAAGCGCCTTTCCGCGTCGCTAGGCAGAACAGAGGGTGCCACGGTCGCCCATAGGGCGCCGCTCACCCAATGGAAAAATAGGCCGGGGGGTGCGGAGCGTTGCGGGGGAGAGCGGGCGCGGCGCGCAGGCGCGGTGCGCGGCGAGGGGGCCCGGAGCGCGGGGCGCGCAGGCGCGGTGCGCCGCGAGGGGGCGCGGAGGGCGCCGCGCGCAGGCGCGGGGGGGCGCGCGGCGCATGCGCGGTGCGCGCGCGGGAGGCGGCGGCGAGGAGGCGGCGGCGGCGGCGGGGAGGGCAGGGCCCGGGGCCGCTCCGCTCCGCTCCGCTCCCCCCCCCCCGGCGGGCTCCGGCCTTCGCGTGGAGGCGCCGCCCCCCCCTCCCCTTCCTCGGCTCCCCCCCCCCGCCCCTCGCGGCCCCCCCCCGCCTTCCTCCTCCTCTTCCTCCCGCCGCCCTCCGGGGCTCGGCCTCCGCCGCCTCAGGCCTCTTCCCCCCCCCACCCTTTCGGCGGCTCCCTCACAGCTTCCGCCCCCCCCTCCCCCCCCGGTCCCTTCCCCCTTCCCCCCCCCCCTCCTCCCCGTTTTTCCCCCGTTGTCGCCGCCGCCGCCATGGACGTGAAGCGGCTGAAGGTGACCGAGCTGCGGGCCGAGCTGGGCCGCCGCGGCCTGGACTCGCGCGGCCTGAAGGTGGAGCTGGCGCAGCGGCTGCAGGAGGCCCTGGACGCCGAGATGTTGGCGGCGGGGCCCGAGGAGAGCGGAGGCGGCGGCGGCGGCGGGGCTGCGGCGGCGGCCTGCGGAGGGGAAGCGGGGCCGCCGCCGGCGGGGCCGGCCTCGCACCGGCCCGGAGGCCCCGAGGAGGAGGAGGAGGAGGAGGAAGAGGAAGACGAGGAAGAGGAGGACGAGGAGGAGGAGGAGGACGAGGAAGCGCTGCTGGCCGACGAGGAAGCCGCCGAGGCTCCCGGTGAGGCGGAGGCGGCCCCGGCCGGCCCCCCGGAGGTGGAGGAGGAGGAGGAGGAGGAGGCGGAGGAGGCCGCGGCCCCCCCGGAGGAGCCCCAGCAGCAGCCCCAGCAGCAGCAGCCCCAGGAGCCGGCGGCGGCCGAGGAGCCGCAGCCCGAAGGCCCCGAGGGCAGCGGCGTGAACGGCGCCGAGCGGCCGCCCGAGGAAGCCCCCAGCGGGGACGAGGCCGCCGCCGCCGAGGCCAAGGAGGAGGAGGCCGCCCAGGCCGGTGAGCGCCGCCGCGGAGCCCCCATGGAGGGATTTGGGGGGTCCCCGAGCTGCTGCCCCCAAAAATTTGGGGGTCCCCGGGGTGTTTTGGGGGCCCTCGGGGTGTTTTGGGGGGTCCCGATGTGCTTCTCCCCAAAGCTTGGGGGGTCCCTAGGTGCTGTCCCGCAAAGTGTTGGGGGTCCCCAGCGTGTTTTGGGGGCCCGAATCTGTTTGTCGTCAAGTTTGGGGGTCCCCAGGGTGCTTTAGGGGGATCCCAATCTGCTTCCTCCCAAAGTTTGGGGGGGGTCTACAGGGTGCTTTGGGGGTCCCCGGAGCGTGTTGGGGGGTCCCAGTCTGCAGCTCCGTAAAGTTCAGGAGGTCGCAGGGGTGCTTTGGGGGTCCCCCAGGGTGGTTTTGGCGCTCCCGGTCTGCTTGCCCACAAAGTTTGGGGGTTCCCGGGGGCACTTTTGGGGTCCCCAGGGTGGTTTTGGGGGTCCCAACCTGCTTCACCCTGAAGTTCGGGATGTCCCAATGGCGCTTTGGGGGGGTCTCCAAAGTGTTTTTTGGGGTCTTAATCTGTTGCCCTGTGAAGTTTGGGGTTCCTCGGGGTGTTTTTGGGGGTCCTGATCTGTTTCCCCCGAAGTTCGGGGGGTCCACAGGGTGCTTTGGGGGTCCATAGCATGTTTTGGGGGGTCCCAATCTGCTGCTCCCCAAAGTTTTAGGGGATTTGGTGGTGTTTTGGGGGTCCCCACCTGTTGCCCCAGAAGGTTTTGGGGGTCCCAACCTGCTGCCTCGCGAAGTTTTGGGGGTCTCGGTGGAGTTTTGGGGGTCCTCAGGTGTTGCCGTGCATGGTTTTGGGCGTTTCTGTGGGAAGTTTGGGGTCCCCAACAGTTTTCTCATAAGATTTTGGGGGTCCCCGACTGCTCCCCCAGGTATTTTGGGGGGTCCTTAGGGTGCGTTGGGGGCCCCCAACTCTTTCCCCGTAAGGCTTTGGGGTGCCAACCTGTTCCCTCGGGAGGTTTTGGGGCATTTTGGGGGTCCCCAGCTGTTTCCTCCCAAGGTTTTGGGGGTTCCTGGGGCATTTTTGGGGTCCCCGTGCATGTTTTCGGGGCACAACGGGGGTCCCTACGTGTTTTCTGGGGGTGCTTTGGGGGTTCCCTCTGTGCCCCCTCACTTGGGGGGTCCCCGTGTCCCCCAGATTTGGGGCTCTCCGTGCTTTGGGGTCCCGCAACCCCTCCTTAAACCACCAAAACCACTTAAACCCCCTCAAAACTCCCCCCAAAACCCCGCTTTTGGGGCAAAAACATCTTTCTGAAGCCCCCTGGGGCTCTATTTGACCATCGGACCCTAAAAAAAAAAAACCCAAAGGTGCCCCAAGGAGCGGGCAATTAGCGCTTAACGAAGCGTTAATTAACCAGCCCCGCGGCCCCCAGGAGGAAGGAGGGCGCCGCGCCGTTCCGGCTCCTTTTTATGACGTTTTAGGACCAAAAAAAAACCCCAAACCGGCTCGATTTATGTTGCCAGCGGGCTCCGGGCCCAAAGTTGCCTTTTTCTGGGTTTTGACCTCAAGAGAAAAAGCATTTTTTTGGGGGGAATGTGGTTAAAACCAGGGAGAATTGCGTTTATTGATGGTTTTGGGTTTTTTTGTGCAGGAGCCCGGCGGGTTCGTTAGGCTTTTGCTTTCCTCGTTATTAATTAACGAGCAGGTCCCAGACCTGAGATTTTTTTTTTTGATGGAACTGGAGATGGAATTTTGTTAATTTTCCGTTTTTAAGGGGCTTTAAGGTTTGTTTTAGCCTTTTTTAAGGGTTTTTGCTGCCTTATTGCTATTTTATGTTGGGATTTGGCCGCGAAAATGAAGGGAGCTGAACTACAAAACCTCACGGCGTTGCTTAATTAATTCTTACCTTCGTTAACGCGGCCGGGAGAGCGAAACCGTGAGGCTTAGCACCTGCAAGGGTAGGGCTTTACCAAATTGGGCCAGATTTTGGGGCCGTAACGGCGTTTTTTTGTGCCGGCAGCGGACGAGGAGGACAAGGCGAAGCCGGCGGGCTCGGACGGGGAGCGGCGCGGCGTCAAGCGGCAGCGGGACGAGAAGGACGAGCACGGGCGCGCCTACTACGAGTTCCGCGAGGAGGCCTACAACAGCCGGTGCGTGCCGCCCCTTCCTCCCCTTCCTCCCCATCCCCGGCCCCTTTTTTGGGCTGAAAACCGGCCTTTTTCGCTCAGCTCCAAGTCGCCGCCGCCGCCGGAGGAGGAGCCGAGAGAAGGGGAGGACGATGAGAGCGCCGTCATCCTGGACACGTGTACGTAGCGGGGGGGTCAACTCAAAACATGGTAAAAAAGGCACCGTTTGGGGGGCAAAAATATCTTTTTGTCATTATGGCCAGCCTAATTAACGAGCAGCGGCACTAATTGAGCAGGAAGCTGGAGGAAGGCGGTGCCTGGATGTGGGCACACAGCTCATTTTTGCTTCTTTTTGATCTTTTTGGGTTTTTTTAGTTAATAAAAGCTCCAAATCCGTAGTGCTTGTCCCGCTAACACGCTGTAAAGAATCTATAATCCTTTACCAACCTTTCACTTATTAAATGAGAGGTCGTAAACCTTTTATTTATTAAAAGAAAGGTTGTGAAAAAGGTTATGAAACAACCAAATTTGTCACTGCACCGCTATTGCTCAAGGAAAACTCCGAAATCCCCCCAGAATTTCTCGAATCTGACATTTTAAAGAACAGCGGGACGATTTTGGGGGGGGAAAAACCCTTGAAAACGCGGCTGGGGAGCGCTGCAGCCTCCCCGCTGTTGACAATTTTGCCCTTTTTGCTGATTTTTCGCCCCGTTTCTCGCCCCGCAGACACCTCGGACCTGCACTTCCGCGCCACGAAGGACCGCTACGGGGGGCAGCCGCTCTTCTTCGAGAAGTTCCCGGCCCTCTGGGCCGGAGCGCGGAGCACGCACGGCGTCACCAAGGGCAGGGTCTGCTTCGAGGCCAAGGTGCGGCCTTTTGGGGGGATTTCCAGGCATTTTGGGGCTGCTTTTGTCCACATTTGGGGCACTTTGGGGGCTTGGTCCCCTCTGTTCATGGCTTTGGACCCCCGCAGCCTCCGCTTTTGGCTCCTTTCCTCACCCTTTGGCCGCTTTCCCTCAGCTCCGTCCCCTTTCCACATGCTGAAAACCCCAATTTTTGCCCCAAAAGCCTCAGTTTTGCCCCATTTTATCCCAAATATGGGACAATTCTGTGGCTTGGTCCCGTCTCCACTGCTTTGGACCCCCACAGCCTCCTCTTTTGGCTCCTTTCCTTCCCCTTTGGCCACTTTCCCTCCACTTTGGCCCCTTTCCACATTTAGAAAACTCCACTTTTTGCCCAAAAACCCTCCGTTTTGCCCCATTTTGTCGCAAATATGGGATGCTTTTGGGGTTTGTCCTCCTGTCACCGCTTTGGACCCCCGCAGCCTCCGCTTTTGGCTCCTTTCCATCCCCTTTGGCCACTTTCCCTCAGCTCCATCCCTTTTCATGTGCTGAAGACCCCAATTTTTGCCCCAAAAGCCTCCATTTTACCCCATTTTATCCCAAATATGGGACGCTTGTGAGGTTTGTCATTCTGTCACCATTTTGAAGCCGTGCAGCCTCCGCTTTTGGCTCCTTTCCTTCCCCTTTGGCCACTTTCCCTCCAGTTTGGCCCCTTTCCATATTTAGAAAACTCCGCTTTTTGCTCCAAAAGCCTCTGTTTTGCCCCATTTTGTCCCAAATATGGGATATTTTGGGGGTTTGTTCTCCTGTCACCGGTTTGGACCCCCGCAGCCTCCGCTTTTGGCTCCTTTCCTCACCCTTTGGCCGCTTTCCCTCAGCTCCGTCCCCTTTCCACATGCTGAAAACCCCAATTTTTGCCCCAAAAGCCTCAGTTTTGCCCCATTTTATCCCAAATATGGGACAATTCTGTGGCTTGGTCCCGTCTCCACTGCTTTGGACCCCCACAGCCTCCTCTTTTGGCTCCTTTCCTTCCCCTTTGGCCACTTTCCCTCCACTTTGGCCCCTTTCCACATTTAGAAAACTCCGCTTTTTGCCCAAAAAGCCTCTGTTTTGCCCCATTTTATCCCAAATATGGGATACTTTTGGGGGTTTGTTCTCCTGTCACTGCTTTGGACCCCTGCAGCCTCTGCTTTTGGCTCCTTTCCTCACCCTTTGGCCACTTTTTCTCAGCTCCTGCCCCTTTCCACATGCAGAAAAATATCTTATACATCACAGAAACCTTGCTTTTTGCCCAGAAACCCTGCTTTTTGCCCAAAAAGGCTCAGTTTTGCCCCGTTTCCCCGCAGGTGACGCAGCACCTCCCGGTGAAGGAGGGCAGCTCCGAGGTGCCGCTCTTCCGCGTCGGCTGGTCCGTCGACTTCTCCCACTCGCAGCTGGGTGAGCCCCCGAGCCCCCCCCCCCTTCATTTTGGGGGGGATTTTGGGGGGTTGGTGTGAATTTGGGGGATTTTGGGGGGTTTGGTATGGGTTTTGGAGGGGTTGCTGTGGGTTTTGGGGGTGTTTGGTGGGGATTTGGGGGGTTTGATGTGGGTTTGTGGGGGGGTTGGTGTGAATTTGGGAGATTTGGGGGGGTTGTGTGGTTTTGGGGGGCTTTGGTTTGGGTTTTGGGGGATTTGGGGGGGTTGGTGTGAATTTGGGGGATTTTGGGGTGTTTGGAGTGGGTTTGGGGGGGATTGGTGTGGGCTTTCGGGGGGTGGTGTGGTTTTGGGGGGTGGTGCGGGCTTCGGGGGATTTTGAGGGGGCTTTGTGTGGGGCTTGGGGGGTTTTGTCAGGGTTTGGGGGAGGTTTTGTGGGAGTTGTCTGGTTTTGAGGGCATTTGGTTCTATTTTTCGGAGACTTTTGCCCTCTCTGGCGGGCGTTCGCTCCGTTTGGGGTGGATTTTTGCTCCGTTTTGGGGTGGATTTTTGCTCCGTTTTGGGGTGATTTTTGCTCCGTTTTGGGGTGGATTTTTGCTCCGTTTTGGGGTGGATTTTTGCTCCGTTTTGGGGTGATTTTTGCTCCGTTTTGGGGTGGATTTTTGCTCCGTTTGGGGTGGATTTTTGCTCCGTTTGGGGTGGATTTTTGCTCCGTTTGGGGTGGATTTTTGCTCCGTTTGGGGTGATTTTTGTCCCGTTTGGGGGACCGTTTGTCCCGTTTGGGGGACCGTTTGTCCCGTTTGGGGGACTTCTGCCCCATTTTTGTGCTTTCCGTCCCGTTTGCAGGGGAGGACGAGTTCTCCTACGGCTACGACAGCCGGGGGCTGAAGGTGGCGAGCGGGCGCTTCGAGGCCTTCGGGCAGCCCTTCGGCGAGAGCGACGTCATCGGCTGCTACGCGGTGCGCGCGGCGGGCCGCGATTCGGGGCCGAAAACCCCCAAACGGACCCCGACCGACCCTTTTTTTTCCCCGTTTTGCGTCTCTCCGCAGGACTTCGAGGGCGCCGAGGTGGTGGAGCTGTCCTTCGCCAAGAACGGCGAGGCGCTGGGGCCGGCTTTCGGGGTGCCCAAGGCGGCGCTGGGGGGCCGGGCGCTGCTGCCCCACGTGCTGTGCAAGGGCTGCGCCGTCGAGCTCAACTTCGGGCAGAAGGCCGAGCCCCTCTGCCCCGGCCCCGACGGCTTCGTCTTCATCCACGCCCTGCCCCCCGAGGAGCGCGTCCGCACCCCGCTGCCCCCCAAAACCACGGAGGAGTGCGAGGTCGGGCGGGGGGCGCCGCCTTCGCGGGGCTGGGGGGGGGCGTTTGGGGCTCCCCCGCCTCGTTTAGCCGATCTTTTCCCTTCATTTTCTCCATTTTCTTTCCCTTTCGGGTCCCATCCTTATTTCCTCAACTTTTTCTATCCCCTTTTGGTCTCCCTACCCTCATGTCATTGACTTTTTTATCTCCTTTTGGGCCCCCCACCCTCATTTCCTCAACTTTTTTCTTTCCTTTTGCCCCCCCCCCCCCCCCCCCCCTCATTTCCTCAACTTTTCTTCCCTTTTGGGCCCCCCACCCTCATTTCATCAACTTTTTTGTTCCTCTTTTGGGCTCCCCATCCTAAATTCCTCATTTTTTTCCCTCCCCATGCTCATTTCCTTATTTTTTTCCCCCCTTTTTCCCCTCCCCATGCTCATTTCCTTATTTTTTCCCCCCTTTTTCCCCTCCCCATGCTCATTTCCTTAATTTTTTTCCCCCTTTTTCCCCTCCCCCAATCCTTATTTTTTCAATTTTTCTCCCCTTTCGTGTCCCCCATTCTCGTTTCCTCATTTTTTTTCTCCCCTTTTGGACCCCCCATCCTCATTTCCTCAAATTTTCCCCCTTTTTTCCTGTCCCCTCCTTATTTTTTTCAATTTTTCTCCCCTTTCGTGTCCCCCCTTGTCATTTTCTCATTTTTTTCCCCCTTTTGGGCCCCCCACCCTCATTTCCTCAACTTTTTTCTCCCCTTTTGGGCTTCCCATTTTCAATTCCTCATTTTTTCCGCCCCCGTTCTCATTTTCTCAACTTTTTTTTTCCCCTTTTGGGTTCCCCATTCTCATTTCATTGATTTTTTTTTCTCCCTTTTTTCCCCGTGCTCATTTCCTCAACTTTTCTTTCCCCTTTCTCCCCCCCCCATCCTTGTTTTACCGTTTTTTTTTCTTTTTTTCCCCCTTTTTGGGCCCCCCACCCCCGTTTCATTTAATTTTTTTCCCCTTTTGCCCCCCCCTATTTCCTCATTTTTTCCTCTTTTTTTCCCCACCACCTTCATTTCCTTGATTTTTTTCCCCTTTTTTCTTCTCCGTCCTCATTTCCTCGATTCTTTTTTTTCCCTTTTCTGTTCCCCTTCCTCATTTCCTTGATTATTTTTCCCCTTTTTCCCCCCATCCTCATTTCCCCAACTTCCCCCCCCCCCCCTTTTTTTTTACCCCCAACCCCCCCATCCTCACTTCCTCCATCTTTTTATCCCCTTTTGGGTTCCCCATCCTCATTTCCTAGATTTTTTTGCCCCCTTTTTGCCCCCCCCTCATTTTTTCCCCTTTTCCCCCCCCAGGTGCTGCTGATGGTGGGGCTGCCGGGCTCGGGGAAGACCCAGTGGGCGCAGAAGCACAGCGAGGAGAACCGGGACAAGCGCTACAACATCCTGGGGACCGAGCTGGTCCTGCACCAGCTGCGGGTGGGCGCCCCGAAACGCCTCCCCCGGCCCCTCACGTCCTCCTTTCTCGATTATTGTTAATTATTGTTAATGATTTCCTCCCTCCGGCAGACGAAGGGCCCCGAGGAGGAGGAGCTGGACGCCAAGAGCAGGGACCTGTTAATCCAGCAAGCTGCTCAGTGCCTTAGCAAGCTGGTTCAGATCGCTCCCAGGGCCAAGAGGAACTTCATCCTCGACCAGGTGGAGGCCGCGGGGGCGCGGGGGGGAGGCCGAGGGGACGTGGGGACGAAGGCTCACCTCCTCCTCCTCCCCCCCTGCAGTGCAACGTCTACAACTCGGGGCAGCGGCGGAAGCTGCTGGCCTTCAAGGGCTTCTGCCGCAAGGTGGTGGTCGTCGTGCCCACCGAGGACGACTGGAAGAAGAGGCTGGAGCTGCGCAAGGAGGCCGAGGGCGAGGACGTCCCCGACTCCGTCATGCTGGAGATGAAAGGTGCGGCCTCCCCCAAACCCCGCCGCCCCCCCCCCACGTTCCCCGACCGCCTTTTTTACCTCGTATCCTCCTTTTTCTCCCTCCCCCCGCAGCCAACTACTCGCTGCCGGAGAAGAACGACTACCTGGACGAGGTGCTGTACGGCGAGCTGCCCAAGGAGGAGGCCCAGCCCCTGGTCACCAAGTACAAGGAGGAGGCCAGGAAGCTGCTGCCCCCCTCCGAGAAGCGCGCCAACCGCCGCAACAACCGCAACAAGCGCAACCGCCAGAACCGCAACCGCGGCCAGGGCTACGGTGGGGCCTCCCCCGACCCCCCCGGCCTCCTCCGGGGCCTCCTTCGGGGCCTCCCCGTGACCCCAACCCCTTTTTTTTCCCCCCCCCCGCAGTGGGTGGCCAGCGCCGGGGCTACGACAATCGCGTCTACGGGCAGCAGCAGTACTGGGGGCAGCCTGGAAACCGAGGGGTGAGAGCCCGCGTCGAGTCCTCCGCGGCCTCCTTCCCCGCCCCAAACCCCATTTTGAGGCCAATCGGCCGCTTTTTGGGGCTTCTTTTTTAATCTTCCAGGGTTACCGCAACTTCTACGACCGCTACCGAGGGGACTACGACAGGTTCTACGGCCGCGACTACGAGTACAACAGATACCGGGACTACTACCGGCAGTACAACCGGGAGGTGAGCGGCGCCCGCTGCCCCCTTTTCCTTCTTTTTTTAGCCCCCCCCAAACCATTTCCCCCCTCCTGTGCCATTTTTAGCCCCCCCGTAACCATTTTCCCCTCTTTTTTTTCCGCTCTTCACCCCCTCATAACCATTTTTCCCCGTTTTCTCAATTTTTAACCCCCCAAATAGACATTTTTCCCCCCTTTTTTACATTTTTTAGCCCCCGCTATAACCATTTCTCTCTTCCTCTTTTCATTTTTTAGCCCCCCAAACCCTTTCCCCTTGTATTCATTTTTTAGCCCCCCGTAACCATTTTTCCCCCTTCTTTCACTTTTTAGCCCTCTTTGTGCCATTTTTTGTCTCCCTGTAACCATTTTCCCCCATTTTTTCATTTTTTTTAGCCTCCACTATAACCATTTTCCTTTTTTCATTTTTTAACCCCCCCGTAACCATTTCCCCCCCCTTTTTCATTTTTAGCCCTCCATAATTCTTTTCTCCCCCCCTTTTCTCATTTGTTAGCTCCCCACGTAACCATTTTCCCCCCTTTTTTTGTTTTTTATTTTTCACATAACCCTTTTTCCCCTTTTTTCTCTTCCCAACCAGTTTCTGTCCTTTTTTTCAGTTTTTAGGCTCCTCCATAACCATTTTCTCCCTTTTTTCACTTTCTTAGCCCCCCATAACCATTTTCTCACCTTAGTTTCATTTATTAGCCTCCCCACAACCATTTCTTCCCCTTTTTTTCATTTTTAGCCCCCACAGAACCTTCTTTCCCCCAAGTTTTTTTCGTTTTTAGCCCCTCCATAACCATTTCCCCCACGTTTCCATTTAGCCCCCACAGAACCCTTTTTCCCCTTTTTTTCATTTTTTTTGCCCTTCCATAACCATTTCTTCCCCTATTTTTAATTTTTTTTACACCTGTAACCGTTTCCTCTGCTTTTCTCATTTTTAGCTTCCACAGAACCAATTCTTTCATTTTTTTCATTTTTTAGCCCCCCATAACCATATTTCCCCCATTTTTTCAGTTTTTTACCCCCATAACCATTCCCCTGCCTTTTTCATTCCTAGCCCCCACAGAACCTTTTTTCCCTTATTTTCCATCTTTTAGCCCTTCCATAACCATTTTTGCCCCCTTTTTTCATTTCCCCCTCCCCTTTTTTCATTTTTAGCCCCTCCATAACCATTTTTTCTCCCTCTTTCATTTTTAGCCCCTCCGTAACCATTTTCCCCCCATTTTTTTCATTTTTTTTACTCCCTATAACCCTTTTTTCCCCGTTGTTCACTTTTTAGCCCCCCCCATAATTATTTCTCCCCCCCTTTTTTCCTTTTTATCCCCTGCAGAACCTTTTATCCCCTCTCGTTTTCCATTTTTTAGCCCCTCCGTAACCGTTTTCCCCCCATTTTTTTCAGTTTTTTACCCCCTATAACCGTTTTCCCCCCGTTTTTTTCATTTTTTACCCCCCCCATAACCAATTTCCCCCCCCTTTTCTCCGCAGTGGCAGAACTACTACCAGGACAGAGACCGATACTACAGGAACTACTACGGCTACCAGGGCTACCGGTGAAGGCCCGGCCGCAGTCGCCCCGCGGAGGCGTCCGCCGCTCCCCCAAACACAACCGACGGGAAAAAGAAAAAAAAAAAACACAAAAAAACGAAAAAAAAAAAAAAAACAGGGCTGTGGGGGGGGGCAGAGAGGTTTTTTTTTGGGTGGGGGGGGAGGTGCCGGGGAGGGGGGAAGAAAAAAAAAAAGAAAAAAGGAGAAAAAAAAAAAGAGAGAAAAAGGACAAAAAAAAAAAAACAATGTAAATTTTTTTTAAAGTTTGTTGAAAAAGAATATTGTCTTATTCTATAAAACATTTCAAAGCTGGTTAGGTATTTGTAATCGGGACGGCGTGCAGCCCCCCCCTCCCCCCCTCCCTCGCCACCCCCCTGCGCGGGGCCGGGGGGGGGGCCGGGGGCGGATTTTTTGGGGCAGAAATTCGCTGTTGGCTCTAATTCCTTCCCTTTTGCAGCGTCTTCGTTTTTTTCCTTGCAGCTCGGTTGTTCTCGGGTTGGGGGGGGGGGGGGGGGGGGGCAGGGGGTTTTGGGGAGGTTTCTGCTCCCTTTGG
This sequence comes from Anser cygnoides, assembly GCF_040182565.1. Lineage (NCBI taxonomy): Eukaryota > Metazoa > Chordata > Aves > Anseriformes > Anatidae > Anser > Anser cygnoides. Next base: position 4,229,223 of record NC_089911.1, read on the forward strand.
GGTTGGGGATTTGGGGTCGTTTCCCCCCCCCCCAGCAGCGTGCTTCCCCCCCCGCCCTCGCTATTAAATTGCCCTGAAAATCTCCTCAGTGGAATTGGGACCGTTTCTTTTCCTCGGTTGTCTGGGTTTTTTTTTTGGTTTTATTTTTCCTGTTTTTTGTATTTTTCTCGGCAGAATGAGGCGCGGCGACTGGGGAGGGGGCACGGCCTTGGGGCCCCCCCTTCTCCTTCCTCCCCCCCAGGCCCGGAGGCGGCGCTCGGGGACGTCCCCGTCCCCCAACAGCAGGCAGGGGTCGGGGCGCGGGGGGGGCTGCGCGTTTTGGGCCATTTTTAGGCTTTTTTCCCTTTTGATTTTATTCCCCCCTCCCTCAGCCCCCCCTCAGCCCCTCAGCCCTTTCACTGTTTGAAATTCAAACACTCTGTGTTGTGTGTTTCTTTTTTAATTTTCCTTCCGAATCGGCCGTTTCCTTTCCGTTTTTAATTTTTTTGGTGTTTTTTTTTTCCCCTTCTCCCCCTCACGGGCCGGGGGCTGGCGCAGCGAGAAGCCATTTTGGAGCTCTGGAGTCCTTTTTAAATAATAAAAAGAAAAAAAAACTAATAATAATAATAAAAAAAAATAATCCATCCTGTTTTTTTTCTGGGGATAAACTAGAACTGCCACCGCGGTGTCTGTCAGCCCGTAGCGACCCCCGTAGGCGTCTTGATTCCCCCCCCCTCACATTTTTTTGTTAAAAACACAGAAAACTTTAAAAAAAAAAAAAAAAGAACCCCCCCCCCCCCGGCCCCCCAGGCGTGCTGCCTGTTGTGGCCCCGTTTGGTGTCCCGTGTCTGTCCGGGCGGGGGGCGCGGGGCCGCTCGGGCTGTACGGGTGGCGCCGCCGCCGCGTCTTCCCCCCCAGCTCCCGGCAGTGTAGGCGGCTGCGGCCGTTTTTAGAATAAAGAAACCGTTCGCTTGACTTCAGCCCGCGCCTCGCCTCTGTGTCTCTGGGGACGGGGACGGGACCGGGGCAGGGTTTAGGGACGGGGCAGGGGCCTCGTGTCGGTGTTTTGGGGTCTGCACCGTGGTTTAGGGCCGCTAACGGGGCCTCATGTTGGGGTTTTGGGCCTATACCGGGGACTTGTTTTGATATTTGGGGTCTATGCTGTGGTTTAGGGCGGTTCCAGAGCCTTGTGTCAGTGTCTGGGGTCTGCATCATGATTTAGGGCTGGTACTGGGGCCTCGTGTTGGTGTTTGGGGCCTATAATGGGAATGGAGGCCTGCACCGGTACCAGGGCCTCGTGTCGGTGTTTTGGGGCCTGTACCAGGGCTTGGGGCTGGTACTGGGGCCTTGTTTTGGTATTTGGGGTCTGCACTGTGGTTTTAGTGACAGCACCGGGGGCCTCGTGTTGATGTTTTGGGGTCTGCACCACAGTTTAGGGCCAGTACCGGGGCCTCATGTTGGTGTTTGGGGCCTAAAATGGGAATGGAGGCCTGAACCGGTACCAGGGCCTCGTGTTGGTGTTTGGGCCCTATGCCATAGTTTAGGGCCAGTACTGGGGCATCATGTTGGTGGTTTTGGGCCTGCACCGTGGTTTGGGGCCGGTACCGGGGCCTTGTGTCAGTGTTTGGGGTCTGCATCATGGTTTAGGGCCGGTCGTGGGGCCTGGTGTTGATGTTTTGGGGCCTGTAATGGGAATGGAGGCCTGCACTGGGGCTGGCGTCTACACCAGGATTGGGCCCTACACTGTGGCTTAGGGCCGATAATGGGGCCTTGTTTTGGTATTTCGGGTGTGCACTGTGGTTTAGTGATGGTACCAGGGCCTTGTGTCAGTGTTTGGGGCGTGCACTGTGGTTTAGGGCCAGAACCGGGACCTCGTGTTGGTGTTTGGGGCCTATAACAGGAGCTGAGGCCTGCACTGGGGCCTTGTTTTGGTATTTGGGGCCTGCACCGTGGTTTAGTGATAGTTCCAGGGCCTTGTGTTGGTGTTTGGGGCCTGTAACGGGAACCGAGGCCTGCACCGGTACCAGGGCCTCGTGTCAGTGTTTTGGGGCCTGCAGCATGGTTTAGGGCTGGTACCAGGGCCTCGTGTCGGTGTTTGGGCTGGTACCAGGGCCTTTGTGTCCCTGTTTGGGGCTTGTGCCGTGGTTTAGGGCCAGTACTGGGACCTCATGTTGTTGGTTGGGGGCTGTAACAGGAACTGAGGCCTGCACCAGGCCTGGGGCCTACACCATGTTTTGGGATCTGCACCAGGATTGGGCCCGAAGCCATGGTTTAGGGCCAGTACCGGGGCCTCATGGAAGCGTTTTGGGGCTGGTACTGGGGCCTGGTGTTGGTGTTTGGGGCCTGTAATGGGAGCTGAGGCCTGCACCGGGGCCTGGGCCGCGTTTTGGGGCCTGCACCGGGCACTGAGGCCTAGGCCGATGCCCGTCACCATGGCAACAACGGTAGGAAACTGGGGGGGGGGGGGGGGGGGGGGGCGCGCCGCCATCTTGGCGCTGCCGCGCGCTGACATGGCGGGAGGGCGGGCGGCGCCATTTTGGAAGGGGCGGGCGCCGTTTTGGAAGCGGGCGGCGCCATCTTGGAAGCGGGCGGGCGTGGTGGCGGATGCCGTCGGCGCCATTTGGGTGGGGAGGCGCCATCTTGGGGCGGGCGGCGCAGCGCGCAGGCGCGGGCGGGCGCCATGGCGGGGCCGGGCGAAGCCGGCGTGGGCGCCGCCATGTTGGGCAGGGGCTGGGGGCGGGGGGGTGGCTTGGGGGGCTTATCCTGTCCCTATAGAGGGTCTGGGGGCCGTGGGGACCCCACAGAGGAGCTGGGGGCGTGGGGACCCCATAGGGAGACCCCATAAAGGGGCTGGGGGTTAAGCGGGTCCCCACAGAGACCCTATAAAGGGTCTGGGGCCATGGAGGACCCTATAGGGGGGCCCTATAAAGGGTCTGGGGCCATGGAGGACCCTATAGGGGGGCCCTATAAGGGGTCTGGGGCTAGGGCACACCCCAAAGGGAGACCCCAGGGAGGAGCTGGGGGTAAGGGGGTCCCCGCAGCGACCCCGTAGAGGAGCTGGGGCCATGCGGACCCCATAAGCAGGCCCCACGAAGGGGCTGGGCCCATGGCGGACCCCACAGGGGGACCCCGCAGAGGGGTTGGGGCCGTGGGGACCCCACAGAGCAGCCAGGGCTGCCCCCCCCCCCCCATCTCCCTCTGCCCCCCAGCGCGCCCAGCTGCTGCGCCCCCCCGCCCCCCAGCGCCCCATAGCACCCCAAATCTCGCCCCCCTCAGTGTCCCCCATCGCCCCATAGCACCCCCCATCGCCCCATAGCACCCCCCATCGCCCCATAGCGCCCCCCCATCACCCCCCATGGCCCCATAGCACCCCACATCGCCCCATAGTGCCCCAAATCTCCCCCCATCGCCCCATAGCACCCCCATCCCCCCACATTGCCCCCATCGCCCCATAGCACCCCACATTGCCCCATAGTGCCCCCCATCTCCCTACAGCGCCCCATAGCACCCCACAGCTCCCCCTATCTCCCCACATCCCACCCCCCCCAGTGCCCCCCCCATCCCCCCCCATCGCCCCCCATCTCCCCACAGCGCCCCACATCTTGCCCCCCCAGTGCCCCCCCATCTCCCCATAGCGCCCCACATCCCCCCACATTGCCCCATATCACCCCATAGCGCCCCACATCTCCCCATAGCGCCCCCCCATCGCCCCATAGCACCCCACATCTCCCCATAGCACCCCCCCATCTCCCCATAGCGCCCCACATCCCCCCACATTGCCCCATATCACCCCATAGCGCCCCACATCTCCCCATAGCGCCCCCCCATCGCCCCATAGCGCCCCCCATCCCCCCCCATCCCACCCCCCAGGGATGGCGGACGGGGCCATTGGGGTTTTGGGGGGGGGGGGGGTCACAGACTTGTGGGGCCGGGGGGGGGCTCGGGGGGGTGCTATGGGGCCGGGGGGGGGGGTCAGGAAGATTTGGGGCCCCCCCAGTCGCAGGCGTGAGGCCGCAGCTCGGTGGCAGACCCAGGCTTTATTTCCTCCGCGCGGCCCCGGCTGTGGGGCGGGGGGGGGGCGCCCCATAACCGTGCCCCCCCCAACACCCCCATAACACCGGGGGGGGGGGAGGGGGGCACGGGGCTGTGCTGCTCGCTGCGGGGCTGCGTGGGGCGCGACCCCCAGGTGTGGGGCGGGGACCCCCAAAATATGGGGTGGGACCCCCAGGTGTGGGGCGGGGACCCCAAAGTGTGGGGCGGGGGCCCCAAAATACGGGGTGGGACCCCCAAATGTGGGGCGGGGACCCTCAAGTGGGGGGGGGGAGACCCCAAAATATGGGGTGCGACCCTCAAGTGGGGGGGGAACCCTCAAATGTGGGGCAGCCCCCCAAGTGTGGGGTGGGACCTCCAGGTGTGGGGCGGGGACCCTCAAGTGTGGGGTGGGACCCTCAAGTGGGGGGGGGGACCCTCAAATGTGGGGCAGCCCCCCAAGTGTGGGGCAGCCCCCCAGGTGTGGGGTGGGACCTTCAACTGCGGAGACACCCCCAAGTGTGGGGTGGGACCCCCAAGTGTGGGGCAGCCCCCCATGCACTGAGCACCCCCCGAGGCATGAACCAAACCCCCCAAAGAGGAGCCAGCCCCCAACCAGGGAGCCGGCCCCCCAAGTGTGGGGCAGGACCCCCAGGTGTGGGGCAGGCCCCCAAGTGTGGGGCAGGACCCCCAAGTGTGGGGCAGGCCCTAGGTGTGGGGCAGCCCCCCAAGTGTGAGCCAGCCCCCCAAGTGTGGGGCAGGACCCCCAAGTGTGGGGCAGGCCCTAGGTGTGGGGCAGCCCCCCAAGTGTGAGCCAGCCCCCCAAGTGTGGGGCAGGACCCCCAAGTGTGGGGCAGGCCCTAGGTGTGGGGCAGCCCCCCAAGTGTGAGCCAGCCCCCCAAGTGTGAGCCAGCCCCCCAAGTGTGGGGCAGCCCCCCAAATGTGGGGCAGCCCCCCATGCACTGAGCACCCCCCGAGGCATGAACCAAACCCCCCAAAGAGGAGCCAGCCCCCAACCAGGGAGCCGGCCCCCCAAGTGTGGGGCGGGACCCCCAAGTGTGGGGCGGGACCCCCAGGTGTGGGGCAGCCCCCCAAGTGTGAGCCAGCCCCCCAAGTGTGGGGCAGGACCCCCAAGTGTGGGGCAGGCCCTAGGTGTGGGGGCAGCCCCCCAAGTGTGAGCCAGCCCCCCAAGTGTGGGGCAGCCCCCCAAGTGTGGGGCAGCCCCCCAGGTGTGGGGCAGCCCCCCATGCACTGAGCACCCCCGAGGCATGAACCAGCCCCCAAAGAGGAGCCAGCCCCCAACCAGGGAGCCGGCCCCCAAGTGTGGGGCGGGACCCCCAAGTGTGGGGCTGCCCCCCAAGTGTGAGCCAGCCCCCCAAGTGTGGGGCAGGACCCCCAAGTGTGGGGCAGGCCCTAGGTGTGGGGCAGCCCCCAAGTGTGAGCCAGCCCCCAAGTGTGGGGCAGCCCCCCAAGTGTGGGGCAGCCCCCAGGTGTGGGGCAGGACCCCCAAGTGTGGGGCAGGCCCTAGGTGTGGGGCAGCCCCCCAAGTGTGAGCCAGCCCCCAAGTGTGGGGCAGCCCCCAAGTGTGGGGCAGCCCCCAGGTGTGGGGCAGGACCCCCAAGTGTGGGGCAGGCCCTAGGTGTGGGGCAGCCCCCCAGGTGTGGGGCAGCCCCCCATGCACTGAGCACCCCCGAGGCATGAACCAAACCCCCCAAAGAGGAGCCAGCCCCCCAACCAGGGAGCCGGCCCCCCAGGTGTGGGGCAGCCCCCCAAGTGTGGGGCAGGACCCCCAAGTGTGGGGCAGCCCCCCAAGCCGGGGGGGGGGCTCAGAGCAGGGCGCAGAAGAACTTCTTCTCGCGGAAGGGGTTCTCGGAGGTGGGCACGGGGGTGATGAGGGGGTCCTCGCAGGCGTGGGCGTCGCAGTAGGACATCAGCTCCGCCGCCGCCTTCGACACCTGCGGGGGGGGGGGGGGGGACGGACGCGGCCCCGTCAGCCCCCCCCCGGGCCGTGGGGCGGCCCCCCCCCCCCCCCCCGGTGCCCCCCCCCACCTTGATGCGGCACATGCTGGCCTCGATCTTGAGCTGCTCCACCAGCTTGCGCGCCTGCCCGATGCTCATGGTGCTGTTCACGGGGGTCTCGCCCTTCATCGGGTCCTGGGGGGGGGGGGAATTTGGGGGGGGGGCACCCCAAAAAATCGATGGGGGGAGGGATTGGATTGGCCCCCCCCCCCCCCCAACCCCATAGATGGGATTGGGGGGGGTTGGGGATGGCGCCGCCGTCCCCCAAAAAAAAGACTCCTGGGGGGGGGGAGGGATTTTTTCAGGGGGGATTTTTGGGGGGGGGCACCCCAAAAAATCGATGGGGTGAGGGATTGGATTGTCCCCCCCAACCCCATAGATGGGATTGGGGGGGGTTGGGGATGCCAAAACCCCAAAAAAAGACTCCTGGGGGGGGAGGGATTTTTTCAGGGGGGATTTTGGGGGGGGCACCCCAAAAAATCGATGGGGTGAGGGATTGGCCCCCCCCCTCCTCACCCCGTAGATGGGGGAGAAGGATTGGCCCCCCCTCACCCCACAGATGGGATTGGGGGGGGGGGTTGGGGATGGCGCCGCCCCCCAAAAAAGACCCCTGGGGGGAATTTTGGGGGGGGCACCCCAAAAATTCGCTGGGGGGAAGGATTGCCCCCCCCCGTCCTCACCCCATAGATGGGGGAAGGATTGGCCCCCCCACCCCACAGATGGGATTGGGGGGTTGGGGATGGCGCCGCCCCCCCAAAAAAGGATCCCAAGGGGGCTGCAGAGCGTCCAAGGCTGGAAATGGGGGGTGGGGGGGATGGGGGGATTGGGGAGCCCCCCCCCCAAAATGAGGGGGCTGGGGGTGCCCCCCCCAAAAAAAATGGGGCGGCTGGGGACCCCCCGTCCAAAAAAATGGGGGGCTGTGGGGTCCCCCGAACAGCCAGCGGGGGGCTGTGGGGTCCCCCCTTCATGGGAGGGGTCCCAGCGCTGCCCCCCCCAAAATCACCCCACGGATGGGGGGGGTGGTGCTGCCCCCCCCCCTCGCCCCAAAATGGCCCCGGGGGGCTGCCCCCCCCCCAAACCCACCCTATGGAAGGGTCCCGGTGTTGCCCCCCCCGAAATCACCCCATGGGGGGGGGTCCCGGCATCGCCCCCCCCCCAAAAAAAAACACCGCGGGGGGAGGGGCCGGGGGCTGCCCCCCATACCGGGGGTCCCCTCCCCTCCATCCCCCCCCCCCCCGCCCCCCCCCCCCCCCACCTGCTCCCGGTGCCGGCGGAGCCTGCAGCAGCGCGGGGATGCTCGGGGCGGGGCCGGGGGCGGGGCTTAAAGGGGAGGGGGCGTGGCCTAAAGGGGGCGGGGCTTGGGAGGGGGCGGGGCTTAAAGAGAGGGGGCGGGGCTTAAAGAGGAGGTGGGCGTGGCCTAAAGGGGGCGGGGCTTAAAGAGGAGGGGGCGGGGCTTAAAGGGGGCGGGGCTTAAGGAGGAGGGGGAGTGGCCTAAAGGGGGCGGGGCCTGGGAGGGGGCGGGGCTTAAAGGGGAGGGGGCGTGGCCTAAAGGGGCGTGGCTCGCTCGCCCCTCCCCGCCCGGTTCCCGCAGTGGGCGGGGCCTCGGAGCGGAAGGGGCGGGGCTTGGGCCCGGCGTCGCGCGAGGAGCGGGGAGGCGAACGGCGCCCGGTGAGGGGCGGGGCCGGGGGCGGGGCCGGGGGCGGGGCCTGCGCGCCCCACACTTGGGGGCTGCCCCATGGCGGGGGGGCGGGGGGAGGTGTGGGGCTGCCCCATAGCGGGGGGGGGGGGGGAGGTGTGGGGCTGCCCCATAGCGGGGGGGAGGTGTGGGGCTGCCCCATAGCGGGGGGGGGGGGGGGGTGTGGGGCTGCCCCATAGCGAGGGGGGCGGGGGGGTGTGGGGCTGCCCCATAGCGGGGGGGGGGGAGGTGTGGGGCTGCCCCATAGCGGGGGGGGCGGGGGAGGTGTGGGGCTGCCCCATAGCGGGGGGGCGGGGGGAGGTGTGGGGCCGCCCCATAGCGGGGGGTGGTGGGGGGGGGGGTGTGGGGGCGGACTGGGGCCCCCACATTTCGGTGGGGCGGGAGCTGGGGGTCCAGGCACCCCGCGGGTGGGCTATGGGGGGCAGGGCCTCTGTGCGCCCCACGTCGCTGTGGGGCAGGGCCTGGACATAGCAGGGTGCTGTGGGGCAGGGCCCGAACATCCCCCAGTCCTATAGGGCGGGAGGCGGCTGTGGGGCAGGGTCCGGGCTCCCCGTATTGCTATGGGGCAAGAAATTGGTGTGGGGCAGGAGGTGGCTGTGGGGCAGGACCCTTGCTCCCCACCCCGCTATGGGGCAGGAGGCGGCTGTGGGGCAGGACCCGTGCTCCCCATATTGCTATGGGGCAGGAGGTGGCTGTGGGGCAGGACCCGTGCCCCCCCCCCGCTATGGGGCAGGAGGCGGCTGTGGGGCAGGACCCGTGCTCCCCATATTGCTATGGGGCAGGAGGTGGCTATGGGGCAGGACCCGTGCCCCCCCCCCCGCTATGGGGCAGGAGGCGGCTGTGGGGCAGGACCCGTGCTCCCCATATTGCTATGGGGCAGGAGGTGGCTATGGGGCAGGAGGTTGGTGTGGGGCAGGAGGCAGTTGTGGGGCAGGACCCGTGCTCCCCCCCCCTATGGGGCAGGAGGCAGCTGTGGGGCGGGGAGGTGGCTGTGGGGCAGGATCAGGGCTCCCCCCTCCCCATGGGGCAGGAGGCAGTTGTGGGGCAGGATGTGGGCTCCCCATATTGCTATGGGGCAGGGGGAGGTGTGGGGCAGGACCTGGGCTCCCCATATTGCTATGGGGCAGGAGGTTGGTGTGGGGCAGGAGGCAGTTGTGGGGCAGGACCCGTGCCCCCCCCCATGGGGCAGGGAGGCAGTTGTGGGGCAGGATGTGGGCTCCCCATATTGCTATGGGGCAGGGGGCGGCTGTGGGGCGGGAGGCGGCTGTGGGGCAGGACCCGTGCCCCCCGCCACGGGGCGGCACCCTCCTGCCCCCCCTCCCTATAGCGTCCCCTTTCCCCCCGTTCCCCCCCAGCGCCCGCACCCCGTCGCCGTGCCCCCCGCCGCCCCGTCCCATGGGGCCGCCCCATGGCGCCCGGCAGCTCGGCCTCGGGGGGGGGGGGGCCCGGCCCCGCTCCTGCCGTGGGTGCGGGAGGCGGCGGCGGCCGCGGGGCTGGGGCTGCGGCGGGCGGCGCTGCGCGGGGCCGTGGCGCTGAGCGCGGCGCTGCTGCTGCTCTGGGGCTCCGTCTTCCTCTACGGCTCCTTCTACTACGCCTACATGCCCGCCGCCAGCTTCGTCACCCCCGTGCACTACAGCTTCAGGTGGGCCGCGGGGGGTGGGGGGGCGGGGGTGCTGGGGGGGGCTGGGGGGGCGGGGGGACACGCCGTGGGGGCTGGGGGGTGGGGGTCATGGGGCAGCTGTGGGGCTGGGGGGGTGGGGGGCCGGGGGACACGCCGTGGGGCTGGGGGTGTGGGGCGGGTGTGGGGCTGGGGGGGGGTGGGGGGGAGCTGGGGGGCTGGGGGGGTGGGGGGAGCTGGGGGGGCTGGAGGGGGTGGGGGGGGGCTGGGGAGGGTCAGGGAGGGGGGCTGTGGGGGGTGGGGGGGCTGTGGGGCAGCCGTGGGGCTGGGAGGGTGGGGGAGCCGGGGGGCTGTGGGGCTGTGGGGTGTGGGGGGGGCTGGGGGGGCTGGGGGGGCTGGGGGGTGGGGGGAGGCTGGGGAGGGTCGGGGGGGGCTGTGGGGGGGTGGGGGGGCCGGGGGACACACCTTGGGGCTGGGGGTCATGGGGCAGCCATGGGGCTGGGAGGGTGGGGGAGCCGGGGGTGTGGGGGCTGGGGGGCAGCCATGGGGCTGGGGGGGTTGGGGGGGTGGGGGGAGGCTGGGGAGGGTCGGGGGGGGCTGTGGGGGGCCGGGGGGGCGGGGGGACACGCCGTGGGGCTGGGGGCTGGGGGTCATGGGGCAGCTGTGGGGCTGGGGGGCGGGGGCCGGGGGACACGCCGTGGGGCTGGGGGATGTGGGGCGGGTGTGGGGCTGGGGGGCTGAGGGCCATGGGGTTGGGGACTGTGGGGGCTGTGGGGCAGCCGTGGGGCTGGGGGGCGCTGGGGGGTGTGGGGGGTGTGGGGGGCCAGGGGACACGCCGTGGGGCTGGGGGCTGGGGGTCATGGGGCAGCTGTGGGGCTGGGGGAGGTGGGGCTGGGGGCTGTGGGGCAGCCGTGGGGCTGGGAGGGCGGGGAGAGCTGGGGGCTGTGGGGCTGGGGGGTGTGGGGGGGCTGGGGGGCAGCCATGGGGCTGGGGAGGGTCGGGGGGGCGGGTTGGGGGGGGTGTGGGGGGCCGGGGGGGACACGCTGTGGGGCTGGGTGTGGGGCTGGGGGGCTGAGGGCCATGGGGTTGGGGACTGTGGGGGGGCTGTGGGGTAGCCGTGGGGCTGGGGGGGCTGGGGGTGGGGGGACACGCTGTGGGGCTGGGGGTTGTGGGGCTGGGGGGGGGCTGGGGGGTGTGGGGGGGGCTGTGGGGTGGCTATGGGGCCGGGGGCCGTGGGGCTGAGGGCCATGGGGTTGGGGACCGTGGGGGGCCGTTGGGCTGGGGGCGGGGGGGGGGGCTCGGGGGCAGCCGTGGGGCTGGGGGCTGGGGGGGGGGGCGGGGGGCTGTGGGGTGGCTATGGGGCTGGGGAGGGTGGGGGGGTGGGGGCTGCGGGGTGTGGGGGCTGGGGGTCGTGGGGCGGCCGTGGGGCGGGTGCTGAGCTGTGCCCCCCCCACCCCCCCAGGACCGACTGCACCCCGCGGGGCCCTGAGCTCTGCTCCTTCCCCACCGCCAACGTCTCGCTGCTGAAACCCAACAGGGAGAGGGTGAGCGGGGGGGCGGGGGGTGGGGGGTGGGGTGTGGGGCGGGGGGCAGGGGTGTGGGGATATAGGGTGGGGTGGGGGGTAAGTGTGGGGCAGGGGGCGTGGGGCAGGGGTGGGGCGAGCACGGGGCGGGTGCAGGGGTTGGGGGTGGGGGGTTGTGGGGCCAGGCGTGGGGCGGCTCTGGGGCAGAACGCGGCGGGGCCCGCTGTGGGTCCCATGGGTCCCAGTGTGGGTCCCGCTGGGGGTCGCTGTGGGTCCCATGGGTCTCACGGTGGGTTGGGTCCCCCCCCCCAGGTGCTGGCCTGGGAGCAGCTGGGGGTCCTGCTGGGGGTCCCGTGGGTCCCATGGGTCACTCTGGGTCCTGCTGGGGGTCCCATGGGTCTCACCAGGGGTCGCTGTGGGTCCTGCTGTGAATCCCATGGGTCCCAGAACGGGTCGCTGTGGGTCTCACCATGGGTCCCATGGGTCGCTGTGGGTCCTGCTGTGGGTCCCATGGGTCCCACCGTGGGTCGCTGTGGGTCTCAGGGTGGGTCCCGTCCCCCCAGGTGCTGGCCCCGGGGCAGCTGGGGGTCTCGTGGGTTGCTGTGGGTCCCGCTGTGGGTCGCTGTGGGTCTCACTATGGGTCCCCCCCTCCCCCTGGTGCTGTCCCGCTGTGGGTCGCTCTGGGTCCCATGGGTCCCGCCGGGGGTCTCACCGTGAGTCCCCCCCCCCCCAGGCGCTGTCCCCGGGGCAGCTGGGGGTCCCGTGGGTCCCAGTATGGGTCACTGGGGGTCCCATGGGTCTCAGGGTGGGTCCCGTCCCCCCAGGCGCTGTCCCCGGGGCAGCTGGGGGTCCCGTGGGTCCCGCCGTGGGTCCCATGGGTCTCAGGGTGGGTGCCGTCCCCCCCCCCCAGGCGCTGTCCCCGGGGCAGCTGGGGGTCCCGTGGGTCCCAGTATGGGTCACTGGGGGTCCCATGGGTCTCAGGGTGGGTGCCGTCCCCCCCCCCAGGCGCTGTCCCCGGGGCAGCTGTACCGCATCGCGCTGGAGCTGGAGGTGCCGGAGTCGCCGGCCAACCGGCAGCTGGGGATGTTCCTGGTGGCCGCCACCTGCTACACGCGGGGCGGCCGCGCCGTCGCCTCCGCCACCCGCGCCGTGAGTACCGGGGGGTGACGTCACCGGTGACGTCATCGCGGGGCGGTGACGTCATCGCGGGGCGGGGACGTCACAGCCCCGCCCCCGCCCCGCCGGGCCTTGTTTTGGGCCTTCGCCGGGCTCGTCCTCGCGGGTGGGGGCGGGCGGCGTGCGTGTGGTGTCGGCGGTGACGTCACCGCCTGACCGATGACGTCATCGTCGCCCGGCTGATGACATCGCCCCCAAGCGATTTTGTCACCCCTGTCCCTTTCCCATGGTGCCTTTCACCATGGAGCTGCCGCGAGGCCTTCACCGGGGCGCCCAACCTGTGTGTGTGTGCGTGTGTGTGATGTCACCCTGACCGATGACGTCACCCCCTGACCGATGACATCACTCCTTAACTGATGACGTCACCCTCAGAGTGATGACATCAGCCTTTCCCACAATGCCCTGCTGCGGGGCCACCTCCTGGCCTGCAGCATGCACGCCCAACACGTGTGTGTGTGTGCGTGTGTGATGTCACACCCCTGTGATGATGTCACTGCCCACTCGATGATGTCACACCCCTACTTGATGACGTCACACCTCCCTGATGACATCACCCTCCCGTTTCCCACAATGCCTCGCTGCCTCCTGGCCTGCACCAGGCCCTCCCAACCCCTCTGTGTGTGTGATGTCACACCCCTGTGATGACGTCACACCCCTGTGATGATGTCACTGCCCACCTGATGATGTCACCCACACCCCCGATGACGTCACACCTCCCTGATGACATCACCCCCTCCCCTTTCCCACGATGCCTCGCTGCCTCCTGGCCCGCACCGGGCGCGCCCAACCCCTGTGTGCGTGTGCGCGATGCCACACCCCCGTGATGACGTCACGGCCCACCCGGTGACGTCACGCCCCTCCCTGATGACGCCACGCCCCGCCCCGCAGGCGATGCTGCGCTACCGCTCGGGGCTGCTGCGGGCGCTGGAGGCGGTGGCGTTCGCGGGGCTCTTCCTGGCGGGGGCGGCGGAGCAGAAGCAGACGCTGGAGGTGGAGCTGAGCCCCGCCTACCGCGAGGACCCGGTGAGGGGCGGGGCTTAACGGGGAGGGGGCGGGGCCTCCGGGCACGGCCACGCCCCTCTGACGTCATCCCCCCCCCCAGTATGCCCCCACCCTGGGCGCCCTCCTGGAGATCCGCAGCCGCCGCCTGCAGCTCTACGGCGCCCGCCTGCGCGTGCACGCCCACTTCAGCGGCCTCCGGTAGGACACGCCCCCCTCCCCGGCCACGCCCCTTCCCCCGGCCACGCCCATTTTCACTGGCCACGCCCCCGGCCACGCCCAACACAAGCCACGCCCACCGGGAGCCACCCACCCCTGCGGCTCCCCCCCCCCCAGAATCCCCTCCCAGGCCCCCATAAGCCACGCCCCCACTGAGGAGGCCACGCCCCCGTTGACAGCCACGCCCACCTGTGGCCACGCCCACCTGTGGCCACGCCCACCTATGGCCACGCCCACTTCGTGCCACCCCCCCCCCCCCCCCAAGTTCCCCGGCAGCCCCGCCCCCACCCACCGTAGCTACGCCCACCGAGAGTCACGCCCCCGGAAGCCCCGCCCCCGGAAGCCCCGCCCCGGAAGTCCCGCCCCCGGAAGTCCCGCCCCTTCCCAGAGCCCCGCCCCCGGAAGCCCCGCCCCCCTGGTCCCCATTCTCCAGCCAAGCCCCTTGGGGCAGGGGTCGCCCTATTGTGATGCCCCCCATCCTGATACCCCCCACCTATCGCGATAACCCCGCCCCTATCGCGATAACCCCCTATTGTTACCTCCCCCATCCTGATAACCACCCCCGTATCGCGATAACCACCCCCGTATCGCGATAACCGCCCCCGTATCGCGATAACCACCCCCCATCGTGATGGCCCCTCGGCCTGACGAGCCCCCCTCCTATCGCGATAACTGCCCCCTGTCGTGATAGCGCCCTACTGTGACCCCCCGCACTGTGATATAAGCTCCCCCCATTGCGATAACCCCCCTTTGTCATGACAGCCCGTCCGTATTGTCGCATATCCCAACGGCCCCCCCGTATCCTGAGTCCCCTATCACGGGAACTGCCCCCCATCGCGATAACCCATTGTGATGCCCCCCCATCCCCATAACCCCCCTTCATGATAATCCTGCCCCCATCACGATAACCACTATCGCGATAACCCCCTGTTGTGACACCCCCGTCCCGATAAGCTCCCACCTGTTGTGAGAACCACCCCCATATCGCGATATAACCCCCCCATCGTGATATAACCCCGTATTGTGACGCCCCCCCACCTGATAACCCCCCCATATCACGATAACCGCCCCCTATCACGATAACCCCCTATTGTGATGCCCCCACCTGATAACCCCCATATCACGATAACCGCCCCCTATCACGATAACCCCCTATTGTGATGCCCCCATCGCGATAACCCCTCCTCCTATGGCGATAACCTCCCCATATCGCGATATAGCCCCCCATCGCGACACAACCCCCTAATGTGACGCCCCCCGCCCGATGACCCCCCTCCTATCGCGATAACCCCGCCCCTATCGCGACATAACGCCCCCCCCCCCCCAGGTACCTGCTGTACCACTTCCCGCTCACCTCGGCCCTGCTGGGCATCGCCACCAACTTCGCCTTCCTGGGGCGCTGCTGCTGCTGGGCTGCGCCCGGGGGCGGGGCCACGGGCAGGTGGGCGGGGCTACAGGGGGCGGGGCTACGGGGGCGGGGCTACAGGGGGCGGGGTCACAAGGGGGGCGGGGTCACAAGGGGGCAGGGTCATGGCATGGAGGGGTGGGGAATGTGGGGACGGGGGGGCAGGGGGATTTGGGGACATGGGGACAGGGGGACGGGGATTTGGGGACGGGGATTTGGGGACGGGGGGATTCGGGGATGGGGGGATTCGGGGACGGGGGGACAGGGGATATGGGGTTATGGGGACGGGGGGATTTGGGGATGGGGATTTGGGGACGGGGGGACAGAGGATGGGATATGGGGACAGGGGGATTTGGGGACAGGGGGATTTGGGGACATGGGGACGGGGATTTGGGGACGGGGATTTGGGGACGGGGATTTGGGGACGGGGATTTGGGGATGGGGGGATTTGGGGACGGGGGGACAGGGGGACGGGGGGATTTGGGGACGGGGGGATATGGGGTCAGGGGGATGGGGGACAGGGGGATTTGGGGACGGGGATTTGGGGACGGGGACAAGGGGACGGGGACAAGGGGACAGGGATTTGGGGACGGGGGATTTGGGGACAGGGGGACAGAGGACGGAATATGGGGACGGGGATTTGGGGATGGGGGGATTTGGGGATGGGGATTTGGGGACAGGGGGACATGGGGATGGGGATTTGGGGACGGGGATTTGGGGACGGGGGATTTGGGGACGGGGGGATTTGGGGACAGGGGGACAGAGGACGGAATATGGGGACAGGGGGATTTGGGGATGGGGGGACGGGGGACAGGGGATATGGGGTTATGGGGACGGGGATTTGGGGACAGGGGGATTTGGGGACGGGGATTTGGGGACAGGGGGACGGGGGATATGGGGTTATGGGGACGGGGATTTAGGGACAGGGGGATTTGGGGATATGGGGTCATGGGGACATGGGGACGGGATTTGGGGACAGGGGACAGGGGATATGGGGACAGGGGGATTTGGGGATATGGGGACAGGGGGATGTGGGGACGGGGATTTGGGGACGGGGATATGGGGACAGGGGGACATGGGGACAGGGGGACGGGGATATGGGGACAGGGGGATTTGGGGACAGGGGGACAGGGGACAGGATATGGGGACAGGGGGATTTGGGGATGGGGGGACGGGGGACAGGGGATATGGGGATGGGGGGATATGGGGGGACAGGGAGACGGGGACAGGGGGATAAGGGGATGGGGACACAGGGGGATGGGGACAGGGATTTGGGGACATTTGGGGACCTTTGGGGTCAGGGGGTCACCATCCCGTTCCCCCCCCCCAGGCCGACCCCGCAGGCGCTCACCAGGCCCCGCGGACGCGGAGGAGCCCGGTGCGGAGATGGGGGTGGGGGGAGGGAGGGGGGATGGGGGGGTGTCGGGGACCCCCCCTAGAGTCTCCCCTCCCCCCCCCCAGGTGCTGCCCCCGCCGGGGGGGGGGCCCGAGGAGGTCGGGGCTGGGGGAGGGGCCGAGGATGACGCGGAGGGGGCGGAGCCTGGAGGTGAAGGGGGGGGCAAGGGGGGTTGGGGGGTCCCAATGGGGGGGGGGGGTCCTGTTATGGGGGGGGCGTGGGGTGGTTGGGGGGCATTTTGGGGGGGGGGGTCCAATAATTTGTCGGGGGGGTCCCATTATGGGGGTCCCACTTTAGGGGGGGGTCTCGTATTTGGGGGGGCCCCATTGTATGGGGGGGTGGGGGCATTTTCCGGATGGGGTCCCATAGGTTTTTTTTGTGAGGGGTTCCATAATTGGGGGGGGGGGTCCCATATTTTTAGGGGGGTTCCATATTTGGGGGTGGTCCCATTTTGGGGGGGTGTCCCATATTTTGGGGGGGGGTGTTCTCACAGTTTGGGGGGGGTCCAACGTTTTTATGGGGTCCCATATTTGGGGGTTTCCCTATTTTTTGGGGGGGGTCTTCACATTTTTGGGGGTTCCTCTTTTTGGGGGGGGGGGGGGTCCTCATGATTTTGGGGGTCCCCATATTTTGGGGGTGTCCCTTATATTTCTGAGGCGGGGGCCCCATTTTTTGGGGGGGGGGTCCTCCTGTTTGCCCCCCGCATCTTCCCCCTCCCCTCCCGCAGCCCCCAATCCCACAGCGCCTTCCCCCCCCTCGTGGGGGACACCGATGACGTCGCCGCCGCCGATGACATCACCGCCGATGACGTCACCACCGATGACGTCACCACCGCCCCTGCTGATGTCACCACCGTGCCTGCGCTCCCCGGCAGCGCCACCTCTGCTCCAGCTCCTGAGCCCCCCCCCGCAGCCCCCCCCACCCCAAAACTTGGAACATTCCTGCCCCCCTCCCACCCCCCCGCTGCCGGGGGCAATAAAACCTTCCCAAAAACCTGCCCCATGGGTCTGCCCCACGGCCCTGCCCCATAGCCCTGCCCCATGGGTCTGCCCCATAGCCTGGCCCCACAGCCCTGCCCTATAGCCCTGCCCCATAGCTGTGCCCTATAACCCTGCCCCATAGCCCTGCCCCATAGCCCTGCCCCATAGCTGTGCCCTATAACCCTGCCCCATAGCCCTGCCCCTTAGTGATGCCCCATAGCCTTATCCTATAGCCCTGCCCCATAGCTGTGCTCTTTAGTCGTGCCCCATAACCGTACCCTGTATCTGCGCCCCATAGCCCTGCCCCATAGCCATCCCCTATAACTGTGCCCCATAAGCCCAGCCCTACGGGCGTTTTCTGTTGCCTAACCCCATAGCCCTGCCCCATAGCCCTGCCTGTGGCTCGCCCTATAGACCCGCCCTATGGCCTGACCCCACACCTGTACCCTTCAGGTGTGCCCCACAGCCCTGCCCTATAGCCTGGCCCCATAGCTCTGCCCCATAGCCCTGCTCCATAGTGGTACCCCAAGACCATTCCCTGTAGCACTGCCCCACAGCCCTGCCCCATAGCCATAACTTACAGCCCTGCCCTATAACCCTGCCCCATAGCGAAACCCCACAGCACTGCCCTGTAGCTCTACCACATAGCCTTGCCCCATAGTGGTACCCCAAGACCGTTCCCTATAACCCTGCCCCACAGCCATGCCCCATAGCCCTGTCCCACAGCGTTGTGCCCTATAAGGCTGCCCCATAGCCCTGCCCCATAGCCCTGCCCCATAGCCCTGCCCTATAACCCTGCCCCATAACCCTGCCCCATAGCCCTGCCCCATGGCCCTGCCCCATGGCCCTGCCCCATAGCCCTGCCCCATGGCCCTGCCCCATAGCCCTGCCCCATAACCCTGCCCCATAGCCCTGCCCCATGGCCCTGCCCCATAACCCTGCCCCATAACCCTGCCCCATAACCCTGCCCCATGGCCCTGCCCCACAGCGCCCAGCCCTGTGCCCATCCCCCACCATTCGGTTTCCATGGCACCCAGGCCCCGCCCCTCCCCCCACGTGACCCAGCCCCGCCCCTCCCAGCACCGCCGCGTGACCCCAGCCATGTGAGGGGGCTGGTGAAGGGGGCGGGGCTTGGGGGGTCTCCAGGCGGTTCCGCTGGGGTCAGAGGTCAGGGGTCAGCAGACACCTTCACCGGGGTCAGAGGTCAGCAGGCGCCTTTATTGGGGTCAGGGGTCAGAGGTCAGCCGGGGTCGGGCGCCTTCCGCTGCTGCTTCCCCACGGGGTCCACCAGGATGACCACGCCCCACGCGGCCACGCCTACGGGGGAGGAGCCACAGTGAGGCCCCGCCCACCGCCCATCACCGAGGCAACGCCCCCCGGGTACCCCCGTTACCGCGGCAACGCCCCGCCCCCTGCAGCAGGAAGCACTCGAGTTGCTATGGCAACCCCTTCAGCCCCGCCCCCCAATTGCCTCGGCAACCACTGCAGCCCCGCCCCCGTTGCCCAGCAACTCCCGCCCCTTCCCCCTGCAGCCCCGCCCCCGTTGCCCCAGCAACGCCCGGCCCCTCCCTCGACCTGCCCCCCGTTGCCTCGGCAACCCCCGCAGCCCCGCCCCCGTTGCCGCGGCAACCCCTCTCAGCCCCGCCCCCGGTGGCCCGGGAACCCCCGCGGCCCCGCTCACTGATGGCGGCGGTGATCTGCGCGATGTCGGCCATGCTGGGCGCCACCCCGGCGCATCGAGGCCCGCGGCCCGCGGTAGATCCAGAGCCCGGCCGCCATCAGCCCGAGGCCGCCCAGCAGGCGGCAGGCCCAGCACCCGCCCGGGCCCCGGGGCCCCGCCGCCTGCCCGCCCTCCGCCATCCCGGCCTCGCCGGAAGTGACGCGGAAGCCGGAAGCGCGGAAGCCGGAAGCGACGCCGCGCCCTTACCCCGCCGGCCGGGGGCCTCACTTCCGCCAGGGCACCGGGCGCCGCGCCACGTTCTCGTCCGTCTCGGCCGCCTCCCGCAGCGCCGCCAGCGTCAGCTCCGTGAGGCGGCGCCGGTGCTGCAGCAGCTCCGGGCTCACCTCGGGCAGGGGCCTGGCGGGGGCACGGCGGGCACGGCTCGGTTCCGGCCCCTCCGGTGCCCGGTTCCGCCCCCCCCCGTACCCGGCTTCCGGCTTCCGCCCCCCTCCCCCTCACCTTCAGGGCCTCCCGGCGCCGGTCCTCGCCCGCCGCCACCGCGACCCACAGCAGCAGCCCCAGCGCCACCGGCACCGAGCCCCGGAGCAGCGCCCGCGCCCACTGCCGAGCGGCCTCCATGGTGGCGGCGGGAGGGGGCGGCCCCGGGATCATAGAGAGGAGCCGGAACCATAGAGAGGAGGGCTGGGAACCATAGAGAGGGGCTGGAGGACCAGAGGGAGGGCCCGGAACCATAGAGAGGTTCTGGAGGACCATCGAGAGGGGCTGGAGGATCATAGAGAGGACCCGAAACCATAGAGAGGAGGGCTCGGAACCATCGAGGTCTGGTGGAACCATAGAGATGGGGGAAACCATAGAGCGGGAGGGGAAAGCGGCCCTGGAGGACCACGCGGGCCAGAGGCTGGGTGGCGGCTTTGGGGGGGGCCACAGTGGGGTCATGGGGCGCTGTGGGGCTGACACCTGCTATGGGGCAGGTGGGGGGTTATAGGGCTGGGAACCCTGCTGTGGGGTTGGGGAGGTTGGGGGGGGGGTGTGCTGTGGGGCTGGGCACCCTCCTATGGGGCTGGGAACTCATCTGTGGGGCAGGACCCCCACCAGGGGGCCTTGTGCCCTATTATGGGGCTGGGGCCCTCACCACAGGGTTCTGAGCAGCCTCCCAGGAGTCTCAGCACCCTGCTGTGGGGCTGAGCATCACCCTGTGGGGCTGGGTGCTGATATGGGGCAGCTCCACATCATCCTATGGGGCTGGGCACCCTTATGGGGCAGCCCCGAATCATTCTATGGGGCTGGGTGCCCTTATGGGGTGCCCCCACATCTCCCTGTTGGTCTGGGCACCCTTATTGGGTGACTCCACATCATCGTACGGGGCTGGGTGCCCTTCTGGAGCAGCCCCACATCACCCTAGGGGACTCGGTGCCCTTATGGGGCAGCCCCACATCACCCTACGGGGCCGGGCTCCCCATACAGCAAGGCCTCCACATGGCGCTGTGGGGCTGGGAGGCCTTCACATGGGGTTTCCCCGTTGTGCTGTGGGGCCGGGCTGCCCACGGCGCGGTGTGTGTGTGCCTTGTACTTATAGGGCCGGCTGCCCCATAGGGCCAGACCCCCGCTTAGCCCCACGGGGCCGGCTGCTCCGGGTCCCGCTCCGCTTCCTCCGGGGCTCGGCCTCCCCTCAGGCTCCTGCAGCGGGTCCTGTGGAGAAACAACGGCCGTGAGACGGCGGCCGCGGGGCTTCGGGGCTTCAGCTGGGGGCAGCGGGAGCCCCTGTCCCGGCACGTGAGGGTAGGACCGGCGGAGGCGGCCGCAGGCACCGAAGACTTCGCGCCGGGCGCTGCTCTGCCTCCGAACATCACAGGGCCGGGCACGGAGCCGCCCGGGCCTGCCAAGAACTGGAGGCCCCAACCCCTCCCCCGGCCCCAAAACCGCCGTTTTCCACCCCAAAAACCCAGCCCTCGACCCCATAAATCCCGCCCCGTGCCCCACAGCCTCCCCCCGGCCCCACAAACCCCGGCTCCCCACACCCCGCACGGAGGCCCCAACCCGCGCCCACCTCGCTCACAAAATGGCCGCCGAGCCCCCGCGCCGCGGCTTTTATAGAGCGGCCGCCGCGCGCGCGCACCGCCCCTCGGCCAATCAGCGCCGGCGCCTCGCGGCGCCGTCCAATGGAAATCGAGCGGCACCGCCTTCCGAAAGAAAGGGGTGGGGTTAAGGCGGACGCCGGAAGCGCCTTGGCATCGCGGGAAAAGCAACCGGCCGCGAACGGTGACCGCGGGCCGGGGGTTCCGGGGCTAAATGGACCCAGATGGACCAAAACGGCCCCAAACGGCCCCAAAAGGAGCCAAATGGGCCCAAAGTGCCCTGAATTGCCCCAAACGGCGCCAAATTGCCCCGAACAGACCAAAACGGCCCAAAATGTACCCAAACACACACAAATACACCTAAATGTCCCCAAACAGCTCCAAATGGCCCCAAACGGGCACAAAAGGCCCCAAATAGGCCCAAATTACCTGAAATCGCCCCAAACGGCCCCAAAATGTCCCAAAGGGACAAAAATGGCCCAAAACCGGCACAAATGGACCTAAATGGCCTCGAACGGCTCCAAATGGCCAGAAACGGCCACAAAAGGCCCCAAATAAGCCCAAATTACCCCAAAGGTAATTTGCCTAAATTTTGGGGGGGGGGGGGGTATTTATTTATTTATCTATCTATTTATTTGGGGGGGAGGCCTGTGGTGTTTTTGTTTTGGTGTGTGTTTTTGTGGGGCTGTTTTAGGAGGGGGATGTGTTTATTTTGTGGGGTCTGCTTTTGGGTGTGTTTTTTTTTGGGGGGGGGGGGAGCTGTTGTTTTGGTGTGCGTGTTTTTTTCTTTTTCTTGTATTTTCTGGTGGTTTTTTTTTTTTTTTTTGGAGGGGGTGGGGGCTTTTTTGGGGACAGCTATTTTTTTGGGGAGGAGGGCTGTTTTTCTGGGGGTTGTGTTTTTCAGGGAGGGCTTTGTTTTCTTCAGCTTTTGTCTTGGTGTGTGTTTTTTGGGGGTGTGTGTGAGCTTGTTTTGGGAGCCTATTTTTGGGGGGTGTTTTCTTGGGATTTTTTTTTTTTTTTGAGGTGTCTCTGTATGTTTTGGGGGTATGAGTTTTTCTTAGGGGGCTGTTTTTTTGGGGAGGATGTCTATTCTATTGGGGTCTACTTTGAGGGGTGTGTGTTTTTTGGGCGGGGGCTGTTTTGGGGGTGTTTTTTGCTGTTTTTGTGGTTTGCTTTTTGCGTTTTTTATGTTTTTGTTTATTTTTTTTGCTGTTTTGGGGATGGTTTTCTTTTTCTGTTTTGGGGGTGGTTTTTGCTGTTTTTGTGGGTTTTTTTTGCTTTTTTCCGTTTTTTATGTTTTTGTTTATTTTTTTGCTGTTTTGGGGATGGTTTTCTTTTTCTGTTTTGGGGGTGGGTTTGCTGGTTTTGGGCCTTTTATTTTCCCTTTTTTTTTTTTTTTAAAACCGGTTTGATGTTTATGTTCCCGGGGGGAAGCTTTTGGCGGTGACACCGAAAGCTCCCTTCCGGGGCGGAGGGGGGGGGGGCGGTGTCGCCCCGCGCATGCGCCCCGCGGGCAGCCCCGCTCCGGCCCCGCCATGTCGGCGCTCTGCGACCCCCGGGCGCCGCCAGCCCCCGGCCGCCCCTCAGGTACCGGCGGGCACCGGGACCCCCGGAAACCCCGGGACCCCCCGGGGCCCCCCAAAACCCGGGACCCCCCCAAGACTCCCGGCGTCCCCAGAGACCCCCGAGACCCCCCGAAACCTCGGGACCCCCCCCAAAAAACCGGGACCCCCCCCGGACCCCCCGAGTCTCCCCGGGTTCCCAGAGACCCTCTCGGGACCCCCGGGATCCCCCAAAAAACCTGGGACCCCCCGGGGCCCCCCCCCGAGCCTCCCCGGGTCCCCAGAGACCCCAGGGACCCCGGAACCCCGGGACCTCCCCGGGATCCCCCCCAAAAAACTGGGAACCCCCCCGCATCCCCCAAGACCACCCCCGGGACCCCCAGGCCCCCCTCGGGACCCCGGGACCCCCCCAGACCCCCCGAAAACCCCGGGACCCCCGGGACCCCTCCTCAAAGATCGGGTCCCCCAAGACCCCCCCCGAGCCCCTCAGGGCCCCCCCGGGCCCTCTCGGGACCCTCCCGCCCCCTTTGGAGCCCCCCCCCATCGTTAGCCCCTCCCCCTTTATCACCCCCATTCTCCCCCCCTTTTATCCCCCCCTTTATCAGCCCCCCTTTTCCCCTTTCTGCCCCCCCATTGCCCCCCCATCACCCCCCTTCTCCCCTGCCCTTTACACCCCCCCCATTTACCCCCCATTTACCCCCCCACCCCCCCTTTATCTCCCCTTACCCCCCTCACCCCCCCCCTTTGCCCCCCTTACCCCTCTTCTCCCCCCTTAATTACCCCCATTAACCCCCCCAATCCCTCCCCCTTTACCCCCCCATTTATTTCCCCCCCCATTTACCCCCCCATTTATTTCCCCCCTTTACCCCCCCATTTATTTCCCCCCCTTTACCCCCCATTTATTTCCCCCCTTTACCCCCATTTATCCCCCATTAACCCTTTACCCCCCTTTTTATGCCCCCCCCCCCAGCCCCCAGGAGCTGCCCCAGGAGGCGAAGCCCATTAACCCTTTCCCCCCCCAATTAATGCCCCCCATTAACCCCATTTCCCCCCTTTTTTTGCCCCATTTGATACCCCCCATTAATGCCCCCATTAACCCTTTATCCCCCATTTCAACCCCCCCCCAGCCCGATTTCTCTCTCTTTGTGCCCCCAGTCCCCAGGAGCTGAAGCCCATCGACCCTTTGTCCCCCCCTCCATTTTATACCCCCCAATTAACCCTTTATCCTCCCCCCATACTTTAACCCCCATTAACCCTTTATCCCCCCCCTTAACCCCATTTCCCCCTTTTTATGCCCCCCAGCCCCCAGGAGCAGCCCCAGGAGCTGAAGCCATCGACCCTTTGCCCCCTCCCCCATTTTACCCCCCCCACTAACCCCATTTCCCCCTCTTTGTGCCCCCCCCAGCCCCCAGGAGCTGGAAGCCATCGACCCCTTTGCCCCCTCCCCATTTTACCCCCCCCATTAACCCTTTACCCCCCATTATCCCAATTTCCCCCCTTTTCTCCCCCCCCAGCCCCCAGGAGCAGCCCCAGGAGCCGAAGCCATC
Source organism: Anser cygnoides (assembly GCF_040182565.1). Classification (NCBI taxonomy): domain Eukaryota; kingdom Metazoa; phylum Chordata; class Aves; order Anseriformes; family Anatidae; genus Anser; species Anser cygnoides. The sequence goes on from NC_089911.1 coordinate 4,253,127, forward strand.
GACCCTTTGCCCCCTCCGCATTTTACCCCCCCCCCAACCCCATTTCCCTCTTTTCGTGCCCCCCCAGCCCCCAGGAGCTGCCCCAGGAGGTGAAGCCCATCAACCCTTTGCCCCCCACACCCCATATTAACCCCATACTTTACCCCCCCATACTTTAACCCCCATTATCCTAATTTCCCCCCTTTTCTCCCCCCCCCAGCCCCCAGGAACAGCCCCAGGAGCCGAACCCATCGACCCTTTGCCCCCTCCCCATTTTACCCCCCCCACTAACCCCATTTCCCCCTTTTTGTGCCCCCCCCAGTCCCCAGGAGCTGAAGCCCATCAACCCTTTGTCCCCCCCTCCATTTTATACCCCCCAATTAACCCTTTAGCCTCCCCCCATACTTTAACCCCCATTAACCCTTTATCCCCCCCCCAACCCAATTTCCCCCCCTCATGCTGCCCCCCAGCCCCCAGGATCAGCCCCAGGGAGCTGAAACCCATCGCCCCTTCGCCCCTCCCCATTTTACCCCCCTCTAACCCCGTTTTCCCCCTTTTCTCCCCCCCAGCCCCCAGGAGCAGCCCCAGGAACCGAAACCCATTAACCCTTTGCCCCCCCCCACTTTAACCCCCCCCCAACCCAATTTACCCCCTCTTCATGCCCCCCCCCCCAGCCCCCAGGATCAGTCCCAGGAGCTGAAACCCATCGCCCCTTCGCCCCCTCCCCATTTTATCCCCTCTAACCCCGTTTCTTTCTTCGTGCCCCCCCCCCAGCCCCCAGGAGCTGGCCCAGGAGGTGAAGGCCTTCCTCAGCGGCTCGGACCCGGCGCAGGGCACCCCGCTGCCCCCCGGAGCACGCCCGCTGCGCCCTGCGCCTGCTGCGCCGCCTGCCCCCGGCCCGCCACGCCGTCCTGCACCACCTGGCCGGCGTCTTCGACCAGCAGGTCTGCGCCCACCTCCGCCAGCGCGAGGCCCCCGGCCCCGGGGCGGCCGGCGGGGGTCCCGGCGCCCCCGGCCCGCCTCCCGCCGCCCCGCCGGGGGCCCTGGCCGAGGTGGTGCGGGAGGCGCGGCGGGTGCTGGCCGCCTTCGTGCGGGCCAAGCCGGCGGCCTGGGCGCCGGCGGTGGCGGCGTGGGCGGTGGAGCTGCTGGGGCAGCTGAGCAGCAAGTACGCGGGGCGGCACGGGGCGCGGGGGCTCAACGAGCTGCTGCAGCTGTGGATGGCGTGCGAGGCCACGCGGACGCTGATGGAGATCTACGCCCAGTGCCTGGCCGCCCTCATCGGCTCGTGCCCGGACGCCTGCGTGGACGCGCTGCTCGACACCTCGGTGCAGCACTCGCCCCACTTCGACTGGGTGGTGGCGCACGTCGGCGGCTCCTTCCCCGGCACCATCATCAGCCGCGTGCTCTCCTGCGGCCTCAAGGACTTCTGCGCCCACGGCGAGGGGCTGGGGGCGGCGGCGGGGGCGGCTTGGCGGCGCTCGCCCCCGGCCCCCGGCCCCCGGCGGGGACAAGCGGGCCCCAAGCTGGCCTCGGTGGTGGGCATCCTGGGCCACCTGGCCTCGCGCCACGGCGCCAGCATCCGCCAGGAGCTGCTGCGGCTCTTCCACGCCAGCCTGGCGCCGGGGCAGCCGCGGGGGCCGTGGCCTTCCTGCTGCAGCTGGCCCTGCTCTCCCCCCGCTGCTGGGCGCCGTCTCGGCCGAGCTGGTGGACTCGCTCACCCCCCCCGTGCTGGCCCAGCTCCACCAGCGCTTCGCCCCGCTGCCCCGCGACGACCTGGAGGGGCTGGCGGGGGTCCTGGTGCGCCTGGTCTGCCAGACCTCGGCCGGCGCCCCCGCACGCTGCGCTTCCTCCTCGACACCGCCGCGCCGCCCCCCAGCCGGCCGCCGCCGCCGGTGCCCCGCCGCCGCTCCCCGAGGGGGTGCGCGAGGCCTGCGAGCGCCTGGTCGCCCTCCTCCTGCTCCACCTGCAGAAGCTGGTGCACGGCCGGGGGGCCCGGCCCCGGCGTCGGGGGAGCGGACGCCTCCGCCGCCGCCGCCGCCCCGCGCCCCGTCCCCTTCCTGGAGGCGCTGCGGGGCCACGTGCGGGAGCTGTGCCTCGAGGCGCTGCGGCTGGAGCGCAAGCGCTGCCTCTGGCTGCACCAGCTGCTGGGGCTCCTGGCCGTCTACGCCGCCCCCACGGCGCCCCCGACGCCCTCTTCCACCTCCTGGCGCTGGCCAAGGGCCCCGAGCAGCTCGCCCTGGCCGCCCAGCTCCACGCCGTGCTGGCCGCCAGCCTGGCCGACGTCCCCGCCGCCGCCGCCGCCGCCTGCGTCCGCCAGATCCACGCCGGCGCCTTGCCCCCGCCGCAGCTCGCCCGGCTCCTCCGCAACCTGGCGCTGGTGGTCGGCGGCGGCGGCGGCGGTTCGGGGGGTCCCCGCCCCCGGAGGACCCCCTGGGCTGCCAGCTGGGCCTTTCGCTAGCCCGGCACCTCCCGGAGCTGGCCCAGCTCCTGCTGCACCCCGACGCCGCCGCCGCGGGGGCGGCCGCCCTGCTGCTCTGCGCCCTGCCCGCGCCCCGCGGCCTGCGCCCGCTCAGCTCCACGCCGTGCTGCGCGCCGCCGTGCACCACTTCTTCCTCCTGCTGCGACGCCGACGCCCGCGACGCGCGACGCCGCCGACGGTGACGAGGACGACGCCGACGACGCCGCGGCCACCAGCCCGGCCTCGGCGCTGGCCCACGGCGCCCGGCTGCTGGAGAAGCTCTGCGGCACGGGGCCGGCGGCCGCCCGCGCGGCGCTGCAGCTGCTGGTGGAGGGAGCGCTGCGGGGGGCAACGCCGAGCTTTTCGGGGGCGCACCCCCACGGGGACGCCCGAGGACGTCCCCGATGTCGCCGCCGCCGTCCCCGCCGTCGTCCCCGCCGCCGCCGCCTCGCTGCTGGACACCAACCGGCGCTTCGCCGCCGCCGTCGACTTCCCCGGCGGCGTCTGCTCCGTCTTCCACGCCGGCGTCATCGGCGCGGGGCTCAAGCCCCCCCGGCGCCCCCCGGCACCCCCGGCACGAGGTCGCCCGCAACGCCCACGCCTTCCTCGGCCTCCTGCTGCGCTGCTGCCGCGCCGCCGACCCCGCGGCGCCCAACGCCGTCGGCCCCGAAGCCGCCCACGCCGTGGCGGCGGCGCTGGTGGAGGCCGTCTGCCCCTGGGCGGCGGCGTGCGGGGGCGAGCCGGGGTGGCCCCCAGGAGGAGCTGGCCCGCGGCACCACCCTGGAGCGGGACCTGGGCGTCCTGCGGCGCTTCCGCCAGCACCCGCTGCTCTTCCCGCTGCTGCGCGTGGCGGCCGCCGGGCGCCCGGCGGCCTTGGCCCGCTGCTGGCCGCTGCTCAGGGGGCTGCTGGCCACGCTGGTGGCCCACTGGGACGGGTGCCGGGCCGCCGCCGCCGCCGCCTCGCCCTGGCACCTGCGGGCCTCGTGCGCCCTGGTGGGCTGCCTGGCCGAGGGCGCGCTGCTGCCGCCCGTGCTGGGCAAGGCGCAGGAGCTCTTCCCCCGCCTGGCGCCCTTCGAGGTGCGGCTGCTGCTGCTCAGCCTCTGGGGGTACCTGCGGGAGCAGGGGGGCCCCCCGAACGGCAGGGGGGCCCGGCGGCCTCCAAGCCCGGCAGCCGCCGCGCCGGGCCGGGGGCGTTACGGGCAGGGAGCCGCCGGCACCCGAGGGGGATCCCGGCGGGTGCTTGGCCGCCGTGCACAGCGTGCTGCACCGCAACGTCGGCACCCTGGGGGTGCTGGCGGGGAGGTTCCGCACCTAGGGGGCACCCAAAGGGGTCTTGGGGGGGTTGGGGGGGGTCTGGGGGCACCCAAGGGTGCTGCACCACAACATCGGCACCCTGGGGGTGCTGGCGGGGAGGTTCCGCACCTAGGGGGCACCCAAAGGGGGCTGGGGGGTTGGGGGGGGTCAGGGGGCAGCCAAAGGGGTTTTTGGGGGGGTCTGGGGGCACCCAAAGGGGGTTTGGGGGGTCTGGGGGCACCCAAGGGTGCTGCACCGCAACGTCAGCACCCTGGGGGTGCTGGCGGGGAGGTTCCGCACCTAGGGGGCACCCAAAGGGGTCTTGGGGGGGTTGGGGGGGGGTCAAGGGGCAGCTATGGGGGCTAAAGGGGGTCTGGGGACACCCAAGGGTGCTGGCGGGGAGGTTCCGGGCCTAGGGGGGCACCCAAAGGGGGCCGGGGGGGCTGGGAGTACCTAAAGGGGGTTTGGGGGCAGCTATAGGGGGACTAAGGGGGGTCTGGGGGCACCCATGGGTGCTGCACCGCAACGTCGGCACCCTGGGGGTGCTGGCCGGGAGGTTCCGCACCTAGGGGGATTTGGGGGGGGTTGGGGGAGGGGTCAAGGGGTAGCTATGGGGGGGCTAAAGGGGTCTGGGGACACCCAAGGGTGCTGGCAGGGAGGTTCCGGGCCTAGGGGGCACCCAAAGGGGGCCGGGGGGCTGGGAGTACCTAAAGGGGGTTTGGGGGCAGCTGTAGGGGGACTAAAGGGGGTCTGGGGGCACCCAAGGGTGCTGCACATGTGTGCTGCACCGCAACGTCAGCACCCTGGGGGTGCTGGTGGGAGGTTCCGCACCTAGGGGGGGATTTGGGGGGGCTGGGGGGCTGGGAGGGGTCAGGGGGGCAGCTATGGGGGCTAAAGGGGGTCTGGGGGCTCCCAAAGGGGGCTGCACCGCAACGTTGGCACCCTGGGGGTGCTGGCGGGGAGGTTCCGGACCTAGGGGGCACCCAAAGGGGTCTTGGAGGGGTCAGGGGGCAGCTTTGGGGGGGCTAAAGGGGTTCTGGGGGCACCCATGGGTGCTGGTGGGGAGGTTCCAGACCTAGGGGGGCACCCAAAGGGGTCTGGGGGGCTGGGAGTACCTAAAGGGGGTCTGGGGGCAGCTATAGGGGGGCTAAGGGTGGGCTGGGGGCACCCAAAGGGGGTTTGTGGGGGGTCTGGGGGCACCCAAAGGTGCTGCACCACAACGTGGGCACCCTGGGGGCGCTGGCAGGGAGGTTCCGCACCCAGGGGGGCACCCAAAGGGGTCGGGGGGGGGGGGGGGGCTGGGGGCACCCAAACGTCCCTTCGGGGCTGAGCGCACAGCACCGTGCTGCCTGTAACACTTGCCTGTGTGATTGTGCCTGGTGACCCCATAATCCCATACAAAACCCGGTAATCCCATTAAAAAACCAATAATCCCATGCAACGACCCGATAATCCCGTACAAGAACCAAATAATCCCGTACAAAACGCGATAATCCCACACCACGACCTGATAATCCCGTACAAAACCCGATAATCCCATACAACGACCCAATAATCCCGTACGAAACCCGATACTCCCATAAAAAACCCGATAATCCCATACAAGAACCCGATAATCCTGTACAACGACCCGATAATCCCATACGAAACCCGATAATCCCATACAAGAACCCGATAATCCTGTACAAAACCCGATAATCCCATACAAGAACCCGATAATCCCATACAAAACCCGATAATCCCGTACAAGAACCCGATAATCCCGTACAACGACCCGATAATCCCGTACAAAACCCGATAATCCCGTACAACGACCCGATAATCCCGTACAAGAACCCGATAATCCCATAAAACGAGCCCATAAATGATCTGAGCATTCCGCCTCCGTCTGTGGGGTCCGTACGGGGACGGGTCCCGGCTCTGAGCCCCTCGGGGGTGGGGGCACCCAAAGGGGGGGGGGCGGGGCTGGGGGCACCCAAATGGCCCCCAAGTGGCTCCTGGGGGCACCCAAAGGGCTCCAGGTGGCACCCGGTGGCACCTAAGGGCACCCAGATGTCACCTAAGGGCACCCGGTGCCACCCAAGGGTGCCCGGTGGCAGTGACCTAAGGGCACGCGGAGCTGCCCGGTGTCACCCGGTGTCACCCAGCGCCACCTCTCATCACCCGGAGTCACCCAAGGGTGCCCGGTGTCACCCGGTGCCACCTAATGACACCCGGTGTCACCTAAGGTCATCCAGTGGCACCCGGTGTCACCCAGCGTCACCTAATGACACCCAGTGTGTCCCAGTGCCACCCAGTGCCACCTCTCACCGCCCGGTGTCACCCAGTGCCACCCAAGGGCGCCCGGTGGCAGGTGCCTAAGGGCACGCGGAGCCGCCCGGTGTCACCTAACGGCACCCAGTGGCACCCAGTGGCACCTAACGGCACCCGGTGTCACCCAAGGGTGCCCGGTGTCACCTGGTGCCACCTAATGACACCCGGGGTCACCTAAGGTCACCCAGTGGCACCCGGGGTCACCTAAGGTCACCCAGTGCCACCTCCCATCACCCGGTGTCACCCGGTGTCACCCAAGGGCGCCCGGTGGCACCCAGGAGCCGTCACCCTGGTGTCCCCCGGTGTCCCCCAGTGTCCACCAGTGTCTCCCAGTGTTCCCCAGTGTCCCCCCCCCCCGTCTGTCCCCCGGTGTCCCCGGGGCCGTCCCCGTCCCAGTAAAGGGGTCCCGGTGGTGCCCGGAGGGGTCCCGGGGGGGTTTAATGGGGTCCGGGGGTCCCCGTGAGCTCGGGAGGGGTCCCGGCTGAGCCCGGGGGGGTCCCCGGTGAGGCGGGGAGGCCTCGGTGCTGCCCGGGGGGTCCCGGGGGGTTTGATGGGGCCCTGGGGTGGGTCCCGGGGGTCCCCGTGAGCCCGGGGGGGTCCCGCTGAGGCTGGGGGGGGGCCTGGGGGGGGCCCGGTGCTCCCCGGGGGGCTCCGCCTCCGTCCCGCCCTCCCCCCGTCAATCACGCCCGGCCGCCCAATCACCGCGCGCCTCCCGCCCGCTGGCCCCGCCCCGCCGCCCGGGCAGCGCCGCGCATGCGCACTCCCCCTCCACGCCGTAGAAGGCGGGGCTAGCGGCGGGCGCCGACCAATCGGAGCCGAGCGGGGCGGGCTCCGGGCCAATCAGAGCCGGGCGGGGTGGGCGGGGCGGGCGTCGCGCTTCCGGTTTGGCGGCGGCGGCGGCGGCGGCGGCGGCGGGAAGATGTTCTATCACGTGAGCGGCGGAGCCCGGCACCGGGGGGCGGGGGGGCACCGGAAGGGGCGCGGGGGGGATCGGAAGGGCTACGGGGCGGACCGGAAGGGGCACGGGATGAACCGGAAGGGCTACGGGGTGCACCGGAGGGGTCACGGGGGGCACCGGGACGGGCGGGGGGATCTGTAAGGGTCACGGAGGCACCGGAGGGGGTACGGGAAGGGTCCTGGGGTCACCGGCAGGGTCCCGGGGTTACCGGAGAGGTCCCGGGGGGCACCGGACGGGCTACGGGGGGCACCGGGAGGGTCCCGGGGGCACCGGCAGGGTCATGGGGGCTCTGTGAGGGGCCCGGGGGCGCGGGGAGGGTTCTGAGGGGCACCGGAGGGGTTCGGGGGGTACCGGGACCCTCGGAGGGGGCTTTGGGGGCACCGGAGGGGTTCTGGGGGGCACCGGGGGGTACGGAGGGGTACGGGAGGGGTCATGGTGGCACCGGGGGGTACGGGGGGCACTGGGGGGGTCTGGAGGGCACCGGGACCCTCGGGGGGGCACCGGGGGGCTTTGGGGGCACCGGAGGGGTATGGGAGGGGTCATGGGGGCACCGGAGGGTGTACGGGGGGCACCGGGGGGTTCTGGGGGTCACCGGAGGGTGTACGGGGGGTACCGGAGGTGGTCTGGGGGCACCGGGAGGCTTCTGGGGGGCATCGGGAGGGGGTCCGGGGGGTCCGGGAGGCTCCCGGTGGGGTCCCGGTGCCCCCCAACCTCCCCGTTCCCCCCCAGATCTCCCTGGAGCACGAGGATCCTGCTGCACCCCCGGTACTTCGGGCCCAACCTGCTCAACACCGTCAAGCAGAAACTCTTCACCGAGGTGGAGGGCACCTGCACCGGCAAGTGCGTGGCCCCCCCCCGGGCCCCCCCGTGTCCCCACGCCCCCGGTGTCCCCATGTCCCCCCCCCCAATGTCCCGTGTCACCCCCTGGTGTCCCCGTGTCCCTGTACCCCTTCCACGTCCCCCATTGTCCCCCCGGGGCAGTGTCCCAGTGCCCCCCGGTGTCCCTGTGTCCCCCCCCGGTCCCAATGTCCCCATGTCCCCCCCCAGTGACCCCCCATCACCCCCTGGTGTCCCCATGTCCCCCTGGTGCCCCCGGGGCAGTGTTCCTGCCCCACCCGGTGCCCCCACACCCCCCCGATGCCCCCCCGTGTCCCTGTACCCCCTGGTGCCCCCCCCGGTGTCCCCACGTCCCCCCGGTGTTTCCACCCCCCGGTGTCCCCACGTCCCCCCCCCCCAGTGTTCCCCCATCACCCCCTGGCGTCCCCGTGTCCCCCCAGGGCGGTGTCCCAGTGCCCCCGGTGTCCCAGCGCCCCCCGGTGTCCCCATGTCCCCCCACCCCCCGGTGTCCCCCCCCCCCCCCCAGGCACGGCTTCGTGATCGCGGTGACGACGATCGACAACATCGGGGCGGGCGTCATCCAGCCGGGGCGCGGCTTCGTGCTCTACCCCGTGCGCTACAAGGCCATCGTCTTCCGGCCCTTCAAGGGCGAGGTGGTGGACGCCGTGGTGACGCAGGTCAACAAGGTGACGTCATCGGGGGCGGGTGACGTCATCGGGGGGCGGTGACGTCATCAGGGGGCGGTGATGTCATTGGGAAGCGGTGGTGTCGTTATCGGGGGTGGGGATGGGGCCGTTGGGGGGGGTTGTCATCGTTATGGTGGACGCCGTCGTCACCCAGGTCAGCAAGGTGACATCATCGGGGGTGTGACATCATCGGGGAGGGTGACGTCGTCAGGGAGAGAGTGACATCATCACTGAGGGGCGGTGACATCATCGGGAGGCAGTGGTGTCATTGTTGGGGTGGGGATGGGGTCATCGGGGGGCTTGTCGTCATTATGGGGGGCGCCATCGTCACCCAGGTCAACAAGGTGACGTCATCAGGGAGCGTGACATCATCAGGGGAAGGGTGATGTCGTCAGGGGAAGGTGACGTCATCAGGGGCCTGCGAGGTCATTCTTGGGGTGGGGATGGGGTCGTTGGGGCGGGGACGTGGTCATCGGAGTGGGGGTGTGGTCACTGTGGTGGGCGCCGTGGTGACGCAGGTCAACAAGGTGACGTCATCGCGGGGGGGTGTGACGTCATCAGGGGCGGTGACGTCATCAGGAGGCGGTGGCGTCGTTATTGGGGTGGGGATGGGGTCATTGGGGCGGGGATGGGGTCGTTGGGGGGCGTTGTCATCGTTATGGTGGACGCCGTGGTGACGCAGGTCAACAAGGTGACGTCAGCGGGGGGTGGTGACGTCATCAGGGAGAGGGTGACATCATCAGGGAGGTGACGTCATCAGGGGACATCATCAGGAGACTCCGAGGTCGTTATTGGGCTGGGGATGTGGCCGTTGGGGTGGGGATGAGGCCATTACGGGGGACGCTGTGGTGACACAGGTCAACCAGGTGACGTCATCACAGGGAGTGTGATGTCATTGGGGGAGGGTGACGTCATCACTGAGGGGCGGTGACGTCATCGGGAGGCGGTGGTGTCATTGTTGGGGTGGGGATGGGGTCATTGGGGGGGGGTTGTTGTCATTATGGTGGATGCCGTGGTGATGCAGGTCAACAAGGTGATGTCATCACAGAGGGGGTGATGTCATCAGGGAGGTGGTGACATCATCACTGAGGGGCGGTGACATCATCAGGCGGTGACATCATCAGGGGGCTCCGAGGTCATTATTGGGGTGGGGATGGGGTCGTTGGGGCAGGGATGTGGCCGTTGGGGTGGGGGTGAGGTCATTACGGGGGATGCCGTTGTCACCCAGGTCATCAAGGTGACGTCATTGGGGGGTGTGACATCATCGGGGAGAGTGACGTCATCAGGGGAGGGTGACGTCATCACTGAGGCGGTGACGTCATCGGGAGGCAGTGGTGTCATTGTTGGGGTGGGGATGGGGTCGTTGGGGAGGGGTTGTCATCATTACGGGGGACGCCGTGGTGACGCAGGTCAACAAGGTGACGTCATCGCAGGGGGTGTGACGTCATCAGGGGGTGGTGACATCATCAGGGGCTTCCGAGGTCGTTATTGGGCTGGGGATGGGGTCGTTGGGGCAGGGATGTGGCCGTTGGGGTGGGGATGAGGTCATTACGGGGGACGCCATCGTCACCCAGGTCATCAAGGTGACGTCATCGGGGGTGTGACGTCGTCGGGGGAGGGTGACGTCATCACTGAGGGGCGGTGACGTCATCGCGAGGCAGTGGTGTCGTTGTTGGGGTGGGGATGGGGTCGTTGGGGGGGGGGGATGAGGTCGCTGTGGTGGACGCCGTGGTGACGCAGGTCAACAAGGTGCTGTCATAGGGGAGGCGGTGACGTCATGGGGGGCGGTGATGTCATTGGGGGTGGCGACGTCATCACGGGGGTGGTGACGTCATCACGGGGGTGGTGACGTCATCGTGGGCATGCCGCAGGTCGGGCTCTTCACCGAGATCGGGCCCATGTCCTGCTTCATCTCCCGCCACGTACGGGGGGCGCGGGGGGGACGGGCCGGGGGATGGGCACGGGGGGGGGGGGGCACCATGGGGGGGGAAACAGCAGGGGGTGACTGGGGGGGCGGGGGGGGCCACAGGGGTGGGGGGGACAGAGGACAAGGGACAAGGGGGGGACACAAAGGGGGGCACCGTGGGGAGGGGGGTATGGGGGGGGGACACCGGGGGGGGCGGGGGGGGTCTGGGGGATGGGAACGGGGGGGGCATGGGGACGGGGGGACACGGGGGGGGGTGACACGGGGGGGGGACACCGGGGGGGGCGCTGGGGGAGGGGGGGACACAGGGAGATGGGGGGGCAGGTGTGGGGGGGGACACGGGGGGGGGGGGACGGGTGGATGGGGGGGGTGACGGGGGGGGTCACGGGGGGAGGTGACCTTGGGGGGGGTCACGGGGGAGGTGACCTTGGGGGGGGTCACGGGGGGGGAGGTGACCTTGGGGGGGGTCACGGGGGGAGGTGACCTCGGGGGGGGTCACGGGGGGGAGGTGACCTCGGGGGGGGGGGCCGGGGGGGGGGTCATTCTGTCCCCCCCCCCAGTCAATCCCCTCGGAGATGGAGTTTGACCCCAACTCCAACCCCCTGCTACAAGACCGTGGACGAGGTGCGGGGGGTCACGGGGGGGAGGGGGGGGGGGTCACGGGGGGGAGGGGGGGGACACGGGGGGGGGGCACCCCGGGACCCACGTGACCCCCCTGCCCCCCCTCCCCCCAGGACATCGTCATCCAGCAGGACGACGAGATCCGCCTGAAGATCGTGGGCACGCGCGTCGACAAGAACGACATCGTGAGTGGGGCGCCAGTACAGACCAGTATGGGCCAGTATAGACCAGTATGGGCCAATATAGATTAATATAGGCCAGTACAGACTACTACGGGCCAGTACAGACCACTACAGGCCGGTACAGACCACTATGGGCCAGTATGGACCACTATAGGCCAGTGTGGACCACTATGGACCAGTATGGACCACTATGGACCAATGGACCAGTATGGACCACTATGGGCCAGTACATGCCAGTGTGGGCCAATACGGACCACTATGGGCCAGTACGGACCACTATGGGCTGCTGGGGTCCCAGTACAGGCCAGTATGGTCCCCGTAGGGTTCCAGTATGCCTTCAGAACGGCTCGGTATATCCCAGTGGGGTTCTGGTATGGCTCCAGTACAGCCCAGTATGGCCCAGTGGGATCACAGGAGGGTTCCAGGATGGCCCCAGTACAGCCCTGTATGGCCCAGTGGAGTCCCAGTATGGCCCCGTGGGGTCCCAGGGCAGCCCTGTATGACCCCAGTATGGCCCAATGCAGCCCAGTGGAGTCCCAGTATGGCCCCAGAGGGGTCCCAGTATGGCCCAGTGGGGTCCCAGAGCAGCCCTATATGGCCCAGCAGGGTCCCCAGTGCGGCCCCAGTGCAGTCCCAGTAAGGTTCTACTGTGGCCCCAGTCCAGCCCAGTATGGCCCAGCAGGGTCCCAGTATGGCCCCAGTGCAGCCCAGTGAGGTCCCAGAGGGGTCCCAGTGGGGTCCCAGCACAGCACAGTATGACCCAGTGGGGTCCCAGTGTGGCCCAGTATGGCCCAGCAGGTCCCAGTATGGCCCAGGGAGATCCTATTGGGACCCTAGTATGGCCCAGTAGGATCCCAGTGTGGTCCCAGTATGACCCAGTGGGATCCCGTTATGGCCCAGTGGGGTCCTATTGGGGTCCCAGTACGGCCCAGTGGGGTCCCAGTACGGCCCAGTGGGGTCCCAGTGTGGTCCCAGTACGGCCCAGTGGGTCCCAGTATGGCCCAGTGGGATCCCAGTGTGGTCCCAGTACGGCCCAGTGGGTCCCAGTACGGCCCAGTGGGATCCCATTGGGGTCCCAGTACGGCCCAGCGGGTCCCAGTATGGCCCAGCAGGGCTCAGGCTCCTTCTCCCCGCTCGCAGTTCGCCATCGGCTCGCTCATGGACGATTACCTGGGTGAGCACCGGGGGGGGCCGGGGGGGGGGGGGGGGGGTACGGGGCCTGCCCCCCCCCTCGCCCCCCCCCTCACCTCCCTGCCCCCCCCCCCCAGGTCTCGTCAGCTGAGCGCAGGACGAGGGACGCCACGGCGGCCGTTTTGGGGCAGAAAGGCCCCGTTTCCAATAAAATCGGGTTTTTTTTGGGCCCTCCCGCCTCCGTCTCGCTCTTTTTTTGGGGGGGGGCGCGTGGAAAATTAGGGGGGGGGGGGGTCCTGAGGCGCGGTGGGGCCCACCCGCGCCATCGCCGCTTGAAGGCCGCGTCGCCGCTTGAAGAGGGCGAGGCGCCGAGCCGGGGCTCGGTCTCCGCGGCAACCGCCCGGCCTCGCTTTACGGCTCCGGCCGCCTCGGCGCCGCGCGACAGTGCGGCCGCCAGCACTCGGCTGCTTTACGGCTGCGCGGCGCCGCCCCCCTCCCTCCCTCTCTCGCTCCCCCAAGATGGCGGTGACCGGGGTGAGTGCAGCGGCTCCGCGCCGCCATCCGCCGCCATCCGCCGCCCCCGAGCGGCCCCGGCCGCCGACCGCGGCCCGGATCGGTCCCGTGGGCTCCGAGGAACCGATCCGGGGGGGTTGGGAGCGCGGCGAGGCGCTGGGGGAGCCGCGATGGCGGCCTGGGGTTGGGGGGGGGGGGGGGAGGGGCGCGGCCTGGAGGAGACGGGGGGGGGCGGCGGGAGGCGGGGGGCGGCCCGGGGGGGGTCCCTGTGGTCCTCGGGGGTCCCTTTTGCCCTTGGGGGGGGTCCCCGTTGCCTGTCACGGTTCCCGTTGCTCGTGGGGGGGTCCCCGAGGTCCGTGGGAGGGTCCCCATTGACCTGGGAGGGGGTCCCCGAGGTCCTGGGGGGGTCCCCGAGGTCCTTTTGGGGCCCTGGTGCCCCTGGGGGCGTCCCCGTCCCTCACAGTGGGGTCCCCGTCGCCCATAACGGTGTCCCCAAGGTCCTTGGGGGTCCCCAGCCCCCATACTGGGGTCCCCGTCCCCCATAACGACGTCCCCAAGGTCCTTGGCGGGGTCCCCGTCCTTCAGGGCCACGCCCCCATCAACCTTGGTGGTGTCCCCATCGCCCACGGCGATGTCCCCAAGGTCCTCGGGGGTCCCCGCCCCCCCCTAACGATGTCCCCAAGGTCCCTGTGGGACCCCGTCACCCTCGGTGGGGTCCCCAGTGCCCATTGCGGGGTCCCCATCCCTCAAGGCCACGTCCCCATCAACCTTGGCGGTGTCCCCATCACCCGTGGTGATGTCCCCGTGGTTTTTAGGGGTCCCTGTCACCCATATGGGAGTCCCCATCACCCATACCGGTGTCCCCATTGCCCTTAATGGGGTCCCCATCACCCATACTGGTGTCCCCAAGGTTCTTGTGGGTCCCAGTGGCCCATACTGGGGTCTCCATCACCCATACTGGTGTCCCCATCACCCATAATGATGTCCCCAAGGTCTTTATGGGTCGCTAACAGCCATGGTGGGGTCCCCATCACCCATACTGGTGTCCCCATATCCCTTAATGGTGTCCCCATCGCCCATACTGGGGTCCCCATCACCCATAACAGTGTCCCCAAGGTCCTTGGGGGTCGCCATCACCCATACTGGGATCCCCATCGCCCATACTGGGGTCCCCATTGCCCTTAATGGGGCACCCATCACCCGTAGTGGGGTCCCCATCACCCATACTGGTGTCCCCATCGCCCATAACAATGTCCCCAAGGTCCTTGGGGGTCCCTATCGCCCATACTGGGGTCCCCATTGCCCATACTGGTGTCCCCGTCGCCCATACTGGTGTCCCCAAGGTCCTTGGGGGTCCCCACCTCCCCCAGCAGCACCCCCCCGGACACCGTGGGCGCCCACCTCACCTCCTCCTCTCCCCCCCCCGCCCCCCCGTGTCCCCCCCATGCCCCCCCCAGACCCTGTACACGTACCCCGAGAACTGGCGCGCCTTCAAGGCGCTGATCGCGGCGCAGTACAGCGGCGCCAAGCTCCGCGTCCTCTCCTCGCCGCCGCACTTCCACTTCGGCCAGACCAACCGCAGCCCCGACTTCCTGCGCAAGTTCCCCGTGGGCAAGGTGAGCAGTGCCCCCCCCGGCCCCATTATCCCCGTTTTTAGCCCCGTTTCCCCCCCCCCCCCAACCTCATTTTCGCCCCCAACGCCGCGACTCCCCTCCGCAGGTCCCGGCGTTCGAAGGGGATGACGGGTTCTGCGTCTTCGAGAGCAACGCCATCGCCTACTACGGTGAGTTCTTTTCCTCGAGGATGTGTTTTTTTTTTTTTTTTTACCTTTTTTGGCCCGTTTTTGGCCCGTTTCGGGGGTCTGAGCGTGGGCTGTGGGGTGCAGTGAGCAACGAGGAGCTGCGCGGCACCACGCGGGAGCGCGCGGGCCGAGGTGGTGCAGTGGGTGAACTTCGCCGACAGCGACATCGTGCCCCCCGCCAGCACCTGGGTGTTCCCCACGCTGGGCATCATGCACTACAACAAGCAGGTGGGTCCCAAAACGGGGGGGGGACGGGCCCCAAAACGGGGGGAGCGGCGTCGAAACGGGGGGAGCGGCATCGAAACGGGGGGAAACGGGCCCGAAACGGGGAGAAATGGGCCCAAAAATGGGGGGAATGGGCCCAAAAATGGGGGGAACGGGCCCAAAAATGACGGAAGTGGCGTCACAAATGGGGGAACGGCATCAAAAAGGGGGGAAACGGGCCCAAAAACGGGGGGAGTGGCATCAAAAAGGGGGGAATGGCATTGAAACGGGGGGAAACGGGCCCAAAAATGGGGGAAACGGGCCCAAAAATGGGGGAGTGGCATCAAAAAGGGGGGAAATGGGCCCAAAAATGGGGGGAACAGGCCCAAAAATGGGGGGGAAATGGCATCGAAACGGGGGGAAACGGCCCTGAAACGGGGGGAAATGGGCCCAAAAATGGGGGAGTGGCATCAAAAAGGGGGGAAATGGGCCCAAAAATGGGGGGAACAGGCCCAAAAATGGGGGGAGTGGCATCAAAAATGAGGGAAATGGTGCCAAAAATGAGGGAAGTGGCATCAAAAATGGGGGGAAATGGCATCAAAATGTGGGGAAACAGCCCCCAAAACGGGGGGAAACGGGCCCAAAAATGGGGGAGCAGCATCAAAACTGGGGAAACGGCATTGAAACAGGGGGAAACGGGCCCAAAAATGGGGGGAGTGGCATCAAAAATGGGGGGAAATGGCATCAAAACAGGGGTAAACGGCCCTGAAACGGGGGGAAATGGGCCCAAAAATGGGGGAGCAGCATCAAAACTGGGGAAACGGCATTGAAACGGGGGGAAACGGGCCCAAAACGGGGGGAACGGGCCCAAAAATGGGGGAAGTGGCATCAAAAATGGGGGGAAACAGCCCCAAAACGGGGGGAAACGGCCCCAAAATGGGGGGGAAACGGCCCCAAAATGGGGGAAACGGCCCCAAAATGGGGGGAACAGGCCCAAAAATGGGGGAAACGGGCCCAAAAATGGGGGGAGCGGCATCAAAAATGGGGGAACGGGCCCAAAAATGGGGGAAACAGGCCCAAAAATGAGGGAAATGGCCCCAAAATGGGGGGAAACGGCCCCGAAATGGGGGGAAACGGCCCCAAAACGGGGGGAGATGTGTCTGGGGGGGGGGGCCGTGTGTCCGTCTGAGCGCTCTCCGTGCTCCTGGCCCCCCCCCTGCCCCTTCCCTTTGGGTTTGGGGACAGTGGGGGGGGGGGATCGTGGGTCTGGGGGGGGTTTGGGGGATTTGGGGGTGTCCGGGGGGGTCCCCCACCGCCTGCCCCCCCCCCGCAGGCGACGGAGCAGGCGAAGGAGGAGGTGCGCCGGGCGCTGGCCGTGCTGGACGCCCCGCCTGCGCTGCCGGACCTTCCTGGTGGGCGAGCGCGTCTCGCTGGCCGACATCAGCGTCGTCTGCGCCCTGCTCTGGCTCTACAAGCAGGTGCGGCCCCAAAACGCCCCGAAATCCCCCCAAAAAACCCCGCCCCGAGTCCCCCGGCCGGGCCTCGCGGCCCCGAAACGGGGCGGACGTAGCTGAAAGGCGCCGCACGGCCCCGAAACGCGCCCCAAATGCCCCAAATCTTCCCGGACGCCCCCAAAACGGGGCTCGCTTGTCCCCCAAAACGGGCCTGACGCCCCCAAAACGGGCCTGACACCCCCAAAACTGGGCCCGACACCCCCAAAACGGGCCTCACGCCCCTAAAAGGCACCTCAGGGCCCCGAAACCCAACTCGTGGCCCAAAAATACGCCGCAAATCCCGCCCCCCCCCCCCAGATCTTCCTGACGTCCCAAAAACCCACCTCACGGCCCCAAAACCCAACCCGCATCCCCCCAGACCCCCCCGATGCCCCCCAAAACTCCCCCATGATGCCCCCAGACTCCCCCTGACACCCCCAAGCCCCCCCCCGATGCCCCCCAGACCCCCCTGACGCCCCCCAAACCCCACTCAAAACCCTTCCAACCTCCCCCAGACCCTCAAAGCCCCCCCACGATGCCCCCGGAACCCCCCCAGACCCCCCCCCCGACACCCCCAAGCCCCCCCCCGATGCCCCCAGACCCCCCCAACTGCCCCCCCAGACTCCCCTTACCACCCCCAAACCCCACTCAACCCCCCACGACACCCCCTGACCCCCCCCAGCCCTCTCCCAGCCCCCCCCAGACACCCCCAAGCCCCCCCCGATGCCCCCAGACCCCCTTGACTCCCCCTGACGCCCCCCAAACCCCACTCAAACCTCTCCCAACCTCTCCCAGACCCCCCAAAGCCCCCCCATGATGCCCCGAGAGCCCCCCAGACCCCCCCTGACCCCCCAAGCCTCCCCCAACACCCCCAGACCCCCCCAACTCCCCCCCAGACCCCCCCCGACGCCCCCCAAACCCCACTCAAACCCCTCCCAAACTCCCCCAGACCCCCCAACACCCCCCACGACACCCCTGACCCCCCCCAGCCCCCTCCCAACCCCCCCAGACCCCCCCATGATGCCCCCTGACCCCCCCAAGCCCCCCCGACACTCCCAAACCGCCCCCTTGACGCCCCCCAGACCCCCCCGACGGCCCCCAAACCCCACTCAAACCCCTCCCAACCTCCCCCAGACCCCCCGAAGCCCCCCAAAACCCCCCCATGATGCCCCCTGACCCCCCCAAGCCCCCCCCGACACTCCCAGACCGCCCCCTTGACGCCCCCCAGACCCCCCGAAGCCCCCCAAAGCCCCCCCACGATGCCCCCGGAGCCCCCCAGACCCCCCCCGACACCCCCAAGCCCCCCCTGATGCCCCCAGACCCCCCCAACTGCCCCCCCAGACTCCCCTTACCACCCCCAAACCCCTCCCAACCTCCCCCAAACCCCCCAACACCCCCCACGACACCCCCCTGACCCCCCCCAGCCCCCTCCCAACCCCCCCAGACCCCCCCCGATGCCCCCAGACCCCCCCCCAGACCCCCCTGACGCCCCCCAAACCCCACTCAAACCCCTCCCAACCTCCCCCAGACCCCCCGAAGCCCCCCGAAACCCCCCCGCGATGCCCCCGGAGCCCCCCCTGACCCCCCCGTGCCCCCCCCCCCAGGTGCTGGAGCCCGCCTTCCGGCAGCCCTACGCCAACGTCACGCGCTGGTTCGTCACCTGCCTCAACCAGCCCCAGTTCCGCGCCGTGCTGGGCGACGTGCCGCTGTGCCAGAGGATGGCCCACTTCGACGGTGGGGGGGGGACACGGGGGGGTCACTGGGGGGGTCGTTGGGGGCGTGGGGGGGTCATCGGGGGGGTATCGGGGGAAATAGGGGGGGTATTGGGGGAAATGGGGGGGGTATTGGGGGAAATGGGGGGGGTATTGGGGGAAATGGGGGGGGTATCTGGGGGGTACAGGGGGAAATAGGGGGGTATCGTGCCGCTGTGCCAGAGGATGGCGCACTTCGACGGTGGGGGGGGGGACATCTGGGGGGGTCATTGGGGGTGTGGGGGGGTTATTGGGGGGGTATCGGGGGAAATAGGGGGGGTATTGGGGGAAATGGGGGGGGTATTGGGGGAAATGGGGGGGGTATTGGGGGAAATGGGGGGGGTATTGGGGGAAATAGGGGGGTATTGGGGGAAATGGGGGGGGTATTGGGGAAATGGGGGGGGTATTGGGGGAAATAGGGGGGTATTGGGGGAAATAGGGGGGTATTGGGGGAAATGGGGGGGGTATTGGGGGAAATAGGGGGGTATTGGGGGAAATAGGGGGGTATCTGGGGGGTACAGGGGGAAATAGGGGGGTATCGTGCTGCTGTGCCAAAGGATGGCCCACTTCGACGGTGGGGGGGGACACGGGGGGGGGCGTGGGGGGGTCATCGGGGGTATTAGGGAAAATAGGGGGGTACTGGGGGGTTATTGGGGGGCATGGGGGGTTCCCAGGAGGACATAAGGGGGATTTTGGGGGGGATATGGGAGAAAATGAGGACGGGGGGGGTCATGGGGGACAGTGGGGGGACATGGGGGTTATCGGGGGGGGACATTGGGGGGGTACGGGGGGATGTTGGGGGTCATTGGAGGGGCCTTGGGGGTGTCCAGGGGACACTGGGGGGACGTGGGGGGATGGGGGGGGCATCAGGGGGATGTTGGGGGGACATTAGGGGATGGCGGGGGGACATGGGGGGACATCGGAGGGACATGGGGGATATTGGGGGGGTATCGGGGGACATGGGGGGGTACTGGGGGGACACGAGGGGGTATGGGGGGACACGGGGGGGCTATCGGGGGACACGGGGGGGCTATCGGGGGATATGAGGGGGGTATCAGGGGACCTGGGGGGATATCGGGGGACATGGGGGGGTATCAGGGGCACGGGATATTGGGGGGGCATGGGGGGGCTATCGGGATACAGGGGGGTATCAGGGGACACGGGGGGGGCTATCGGGGGATACGGGGGGGCTATCAGGGGACATGGGGGGTTATTGGGACATGGGGGGGTATCGGGGGACCCGGGGGGCTATCAGGGGACACGGGGGGGTATCAGGGGACATGGGGGGCTATCGGGGGACACAAGGGGCTATCGGGGGGCATGGGGGGCTATGAGGGGACATGGGGGGATATCGAGGGACACGGGGGGTAAGAGGGGGCACAGGAGGATATTGGGGGGCACTGGGGGGTATCGGGGGACATGGGGGGCTAACGGGATGGGGGGTTATCGGGGGACATGGGGGGGTATCGGGGGACACAGGGGCTATCAGGGGACATGGGGGGGCTATCGGGGGACACGGGGCTACTGGGGGACATGGGTTATTGGGACACGGGGGAGTTATCAGGGGACAGGGGCTATCAGGGGACACAAGGGGCTATTGGGGGACACGGGGGGGGATATCGGGGGTCCTGTCCTCCCCCCCCCAGCTGCGGGTGCTGACTCCCCCCCCCGCGTGCCCCCGCAGCCAAGAAGTTCGCCGAGAGCCAGCCGCGGAAGGAGGCGCCGCGCAAGGAGCGGGGCAAGGAGAAGGAGAAGGAGAAGGAGAGGGACAGGGACAAGGAGAGGGAGGAGCGGCGGCGCGACGAGGGCAGCCCCGAGGAGCTGGACGAGTGCGAGCAGGCCCTGGCCGCGGAGCCCAAGGCCAAGGACCCCTTCGCGCACCTGCCCAAGAGGTGGGGGGGCTGGGGGGGGACTGGGAGGGCTGGGGGGGGGACTGGGAGGGCTGGGGGGGGCTGGGGGGGCTGGGGGGGGAACTGAGGGGGACGCTGGAGGGATGAGGGGGACGGGGTGGGGACAGCGGGGACGCCTGGGGGGGGGGCTGGGGGGGATACGGTGGGGGAGGTGGGGACACTGGGGATACTGGGAGGGCGCTGGGGATGGTGGGGAGACCATGGGGACACTGGGGATACTGGGGGGACACTGGGGATGGTGGGGGGACACGGGGGACACCAGGGACGGTGAGGAGACCATGGGGACACTGGGGATACTGGGGGGACACTGGGGACGGTGGGAACACCGGGGGAATGATGGGGACACTGCGGGGCCCCCACGGAGTGGGTGCCCCCCCCGCACCCCGCGCCCCGCACCAATTCGGGGGTTTTCTGGTTTTTTTCTTCACCGATTTGATTTTTTCCCCCGTTTTTTGCTGTGACCCCGGAACCAATTTTGGGGTTTTCCATTTTTTGGTTCTCCGATTTAATTTCTGCCCCCCCAGAACCAATTTTGGGGTTTTCTGTTTATTTTTTTATTTATGGATTTGATGTTTTCCTCCGTTTTTTGCTGTGACCCCGGAACCAATTTTGGGCTTTTCCCTTTTTTCCCTTCCCCGATTCGATTTTTGCCCCCGTTTTTGCCGCTCCCCTGCACCAATTCTGGTTTCTTTTTGGTGTTTTTTCCTTCTCCCATTTAATCCCCCCCCCGTTTCTGCCGTGCCCCCCCCAGCCCCTTCGTCATCGACGAGTTCAAGCGCAAGTACTCCAACGAGGACACGCTGACGGTGGCGCTGCCGCACTTCTGGGAGCACTTCGACAAGGCCGGGTGGTCCATCTGGTACGGCGAGTACCGCTTCCCCGAGGAGCTCACCCAGACCTTCATGAGCTGCAACCTCATCACCGGTACCGGGGCCAAACCGGGGGGAAACGGGCAAAAAACGGGGGGAAATGGGCAAAAAACGGGGGGAAATGGGCAAAAAACGGGGATAACGGGGACGAACCGGGGAGAAAACGGGGAGAAAATGGGGATAATGGGGACAAAACGGGGAGAAAGTGGGGATGAAATGTGGATAATGGGGATGAAATGGGGACATAATGGGGATAATGAGGACAAAACAGGGAGAAAATTGGGATAATGGGGAGAAAATGGGGAAAAAACTGAGAGAAAATGGGGATAATGGGGAGAAAATAGGGAAAAAAACAGAGAAAATGGGGATAATGGGGAGAAAATGGGGATAATGGGGATGAACTGGGGAGAAAATGGGGATGAAATGGGGACATAATGGGGATAATGACGACAAAGCAGGGAGAAAATGGGGATAATGGGGAGAAAATGGGGATAATGGGGAGAAAACGGGAATAATGGGGATGAACTGGGGAGAAAATGGGGATGAAATGGGGACATAATGGGGATAATGACGACAAAGCAGGGAGAAAATGGGGATAATGGGGAGAAAATGGGGATAATGGCGAGACAACGGGGAGAGAATGGGGATAATGGGGATGAAATGGGGAGAAAATGGGGATAATGGGGACAAAACGGGGAGAAAACGGGGAGAAAATTGGGATAATGGGGACGAAAAGGGGAGAAAATGGGGAAAAAACAGAGATAATGGGGAGAAAACGGGGAGAAAACGGGGGTAATGGGGACGAAACGGGGGTAATGGGGCTGAAATGGGGACATAACGGGGACAGAATGGGGAGAAAACAGGGATAATGGGGACAAAACTGGAAGAAAATCGGGATAATGGGAAGAAAACGGGGAGAAAATGGGGATAATGGGGACAGAACAGGGAGATAATGGGGATAATGGGGATGAAACGGGGGTAATGGGGCTGAAATGGGGACAGAACGGGGACAGAACAGGGAGAAAACAGGGAGAAAACAGGGATAATGGGGATGAAATGGGGACAAAATTGGGACAAAATGGGGATAACGGGGACAAAACAGGGAGAAAATGGGGATATTGGGGAGAAAATGGGGATAAAATGGCGACAAAATAGGGATAATGGGGATGAAATGGGGAAAAAATGGGGACAACAGGGACGAAATGGGGACGAAACGGGAAAAATGTGGAGAAATGGGGATAAAATGGGGACAAAATGGGGATAACGGGGACAAAAACATGGATAACGGACAAAACAGGGATGAAATGGGGACAATGGGGACAAAACGGGGACATTGGGGACGAAATGGGGATAATGGGGATGAAACGGGGACAAAAACAGGGACAATGGAGACAAAATGGGGACGAAATGGGGAAGAAATGGGGATAAAATGGTGACAGTGAGGATGAAGTGGGGACAAAATGGGGACGATGGGGACAAACTGGAGACAACAGTGACAAAATGGGGACGAAACGGAGACAACGGGGATGAAAGTGGGATGAGGGGGGCTAAATTGGGGCAAAAACGGGGACAAAATAGGGACAAAAACGGGGACAAAATAGGGACAAAAACGGGGACAAAATGGGCAAAAATGGGGACGAAATGGGGACAAAATGGGCAAAAATGGGGACGAAATGGGGACGAAATGGGGACAGAAGGGTGACAACGGGGACAACCCCGTCGCGTCCCCCAGGCATGTTCCAGCGCCTGGACAAGCTGCGCAAGAACGCCTTCGCCAGCGTCATCCTGTTCGGCACCAACAACGACAGCAGCATCTCGGGCGTCTGGGTCTTCCGCGGCCAGGAGCTGGCCTTCACGGTGAGCCCCGGCCCCGAAACCGCCCCGATCGGCCCCAAATCGCCCCCGATCGGCCCCAAATCCGCCCCAATCGGCCCCAAATCCGCCCCGTTTGGCACCAATTCCCCCCGATCGGCACCAAATCCCCCCCCGATCGGCCCCAAATCCCCCCGATCGGCCCCCAATCCCCCCCATTTGGCCCCAAATCCCCCCCGTTTGGCCCCAAATCCCCCACGATCGGCCCCAAATCCCCCCGATCGGCCCCAAATCCCCCCCATTTGGCCCCAAATCCGCCCCGTTTGGCCCCAAATCCCCCCCGATCGGCCCCAAATCCCTCCCTATCAGCCCCAAATCTCCCCCGTTTGGCCCCAAATCCCCCCCGTTTGGTCCCAAATCCCCCCCGTTTGGCCCCAAATCCCCCCAATCGGCCCCAAATCCCCCCCGTTTGGCCCCAAATCCCCATCTTCGGGCCCCAGATCTCTGTGTCGGGCCCCAAATCCCCACATTGAGCCCCCAAATGCCTGCCTTGGTCCCCAGATCCCTTCGTTCAGGCCCCAAATCCCTGTATTCTGCCCCAAATCTCTGCATCGGGCCCCCAGATTTGCATATTCAGCCCCCAAATCCTTACGTTTGAGCCCCCAAATCCCTGCGTTGGGCCCCAAATCTCCACATTTGGCCCCCCAAATCCCCATGCTGGCCCCCAAATCTCCACATCAGGCCCCAAATCCCCGCATTGAGCCCCTAAATCCCTGTGTTGGGCCCCAAATCCCTGCGTTGGACCCCCAAATTTCCACGTTCAGCCCCCAAATCCCAGTGCCTGTTCCCCAAATCTCCGTGTTGGGTCCCAAATCTGCATGTTTGGGTCCCAAATCCCCACGTTCAGGCCCCAAAATCCCTGTGTTGGGCCCCAAAATCCCTGTGTCAGGCCCCAAATCCCCATGTTGGCCCCCAAATCTCCACATCAGGCCCCGAATCCCCAGATTGAGCCCCCAAATCCCTGGATTTGGCCCCAAATCCCTGCATTCGGGCCCCAAATCCCTGCATCAGGCCCCCAGATTTCCACACTCAGGCCCCAAATCCCCGTGTTTGGCCCCCAAATCCCCTCGTTGGGCCCCAAATCTCCACATTTGGCCCCCAAATCCCCCCTTTCAGCCCCCAACTTCCTCCATTCCGCCCCAAATCCCTGTATTTGGGCCCCAAATCTCCCTTTTTGGCCCCCAAATCCTTGCATTGAGGCCCCCAAATTCCCACTTTTGGCCCCCAATCCCTGCATTGGCCCCAAAATCCCTTTGTTTGGCCCCCAGCTCTCTGAATTTGGACCCCAACTCCCCCTGTTCTGCCCCCAAATCCCCACTTTTACGCCCCCAAGTCCCCATTTTTGAGCCCCCAGCTCCCCATTTTCGGGCCCCACCCCCCCGTTCTGCCCCCACCTCCCCCTGTTCTGCCCCCCCTTCCCCACTTTTGCCCCCCACCTCCCCGTTTTTGGGCCCCAACTCCCCCCGTTCTGCCCCCAACTCCCCACTTTTGGTCCCCAGATCCCCATTTTTGGGCCTCAGCCCCCCTGTTGCGCCCCCACCTCCCCACTTCTACCCCCCACCTCCCCATTTTCAGGCCCCAAACCCCCGTTCTGCCCCCAAATCCCCACTTTTACCCCCCACCTCCCCACTTCTACCCCCCACCTCCCCATTTTTGGGCCCCAACGCCCCTGTTCTGCCCCCAACGCCCCCGTTCTGCCCCCACCTCCCCACTTTCGCCCCCCCCCTCCCCGTTTTCAGGCCCCAACCCCCCCGTTCTGCCCCCACCTCCCCACTTTCGCCCCCCCACCTCCCCGTTTTCGGGCCCCACCCCCCCCGTGGCGCCCCCGCCTCCCCACTTTTCGCCCCCCGACGCCCCGTTTCGTCCCCCCGCAGCTGAGCCCCGACTGGCAGGTGGACTACGAGTCGTACGCGTGGCGCAAGCTGGACAGCGACAGCGCCGAGTGCCGGGCCCTGGTGCGGGAGTACTTCAGCTGGGAGGGTGCCTTCGCGCACGTGGGCAAGGCCTTCAACCAGGGCAAGATCTTCAAGTGACCCAAGGCAGCTGGCGCCACGGGGTGCCCGGCGCGACGGGGCGCGGCGGCGGCGTCTCGGGGCGCGGCGGCGGACCGCGGCGCAGCGGGGTACGTCGGCGTGTTGCGGCGCGGCGCGTCACTCTGTCGCGACGTGGCGTGGCGGCGTCATCGTGGCACAGCGCGTCGTCGTGTCGTGACATGTCGGCGTGTCGTGACATGTCATCGTGTCACCACATCGCGTCACTGTGTCATGACGTGTCATGTCACAACATCGTCATCGTGTCACAGCGCGTCGTGGTGTCATGACATGTCGTTGTGTCATGACATGTCGTCGTGTTGTGACATGTCGTTGTGTCGTGACATGTCGTTGTGTCATGACATGTCGTGTCGTGACATGTCGTTGTGTCGTGACATGTCGTTGTGTTGTGACATGTCATTGTGTCACCACATCGCGTCACTGTGTCACGACGTGTCATGTCACAACATCGTCATCGTGTCACAGCGCGTCGTGGTGTCATGACATGTCGTTGTGTCATGACATGTCGTTGTGTCATGACATGTTGTCGTGTCGTGACATGTCGTGTCGTGACATGTCATTGTGTCATGACGTCGTTGTGTCATGACATGTCGTTGTGTCGTGACATGTCATTGTGTCGTGACATGACATCGTGTCACCACGTCGCGTCACTGTGTCACGACGTGTCATGTCACAACATCGTCGTTGTGTCACAGCGCATCGTGGTGTCATGACATGTTGTTGTGTCATGACATGTCATTGTGTCGTGACATGACATCGTGTCACCACGTCGTGTCACTGTGTCACAACGTGTCCTGTCACAACATCGTCATCGTGTCACAGCACGTCATGGTGTCATGACATGTCGTCGTGTCATGACATGTCGTCGTGTCATGACATGTCGTTGTGTCATGACATGTCGTTGTGTCATGACATGTCGTTGTGTCGTGACATGACATCATGTCACCACATCGCGTCACTGTGTTACGACGTGTCATGTCACAACATTGTCATCGTGTCACAGCGTGTTGTGGTGTCGTGACATGTCGTTGTGTCATGACATGTCGTTGTGTCGTGACATGTCGTTGTGTCCTGACATGTCGTTGTGTTGTGACATGTCATCGTGTCACCACATCACGTCACTGTGTCACGACGTGTCATGTCACAACATCGTCGTTGTGTCACAGCGCGTCGTTGTGTCATGACATGTCGTCATGTCACGACATGACATCGTGTCACCACATCGCGTCACTGTGTCACAACGTGTCCTGTCACAACATCGTCATCGTGTCACAGCACATCATGGTGTCATGACATGTCGTTGTGTCATGACATGTCATGGTGTCGTGACATGTCGTTGTGTCATGACATGTCATCGTGTCGTGACATGTCGTCCTGTCACCACGTCGCGTCACTGTGTCACGACGTGTCATGTCACAACATCGTCATCGTGTTGCAGCGCGTCGTGGTGTCGTGACATGCGGTCGTGTCACGACGTGCCATCACATTTGTGTCATGACGTGTCGTCATGTCGTAACATGTCACAACATGTCACTGTCATCATGTCGTGATACGTCATCGTGTCACGTCACGACATGTCACCGTGTCACAATGTGTCATCGTATTGTGACGCGTCAGCGCGTCGTGACGTGTTACACCGTGTCACTGTCGTGACATGTCGCTAGGTGTCAGCATGTCACATCGTGCCCCGACGTGTCATCATGTCATGACGTCTCGTTGTGTCATGCCATGTCGCTGTGTCACAATGTGTCATCACGTCGCGACATGTCACAATGTCATTGTCACGACGCGTTGCGTTATGACATCACCGTGTTGTGACATGTCGTGACGTCTCATGTCACACCGTGTCAGAACTTGTCACTGTGTCATGACGTCATCATGTCACGATGTGTCATCATGTCGTGACATGTCACCATGTCACAACACGTCACTGTCGCAACTTGTGTCACGATGCCACTGTTACATGTCGGCCTGTTGCAACATGTCAACGTCGTGACATCGTGTCCTGACATGTCACCATGTCACGTGTCGCCATGCTGCGACACGTCCCCATGTCCCGGCACGTCCCCATGTCCCGGCACGTCCCCGTGTCCCGACACGTTGCCATGTCATGCCATGTCCCGGCACGTCCCCGTGTCGCGATGCATCCCCGTGTCCCGACACATCCCCATGTCCCGACACGCCGCCATGTCGTGCCATGTCCCGGCACGTCCCCGTGTCGCGATGCGTCCCCACGTTGCTGCGGCGCCGCGTGTCGCCGCGCCGCGTCACCGTGTCGTGACATGTCAGGACGCGTCGCCGCAGACGGAGCCACGCGGCCAATAAATGGGAACGGATCCGGCCCCGGCGGTGGCCTGGGGGCGTCAGGGGGGGAACTGGGGGGTACTGGGAGCCACTGGGCACCAACTGGGGGTTACTGGGTGCTGTTGGGAGCCACTGGGGGTTACTGGGCACCATTGAGCACCAACTGGGTGTTACTGGGAGCTGTTGGGGGTTGACTGGGAGTTACTGGGTGATGCTGAGAGCCACTGGGGGTAACTGGAGCCCAATTGGCACCACTGGGCATTACTGGGGGATACTGGGGGGTACTGGGAGTTATTGGGCACCAACTGGGTGTTACTGGGAGCCTTTGGGTGTCACTGGGAGTTACTGGGAGCCACTGGGGGTCACTGGAACCCACTGGGAGCCGAGTTACGGGGCGCCGCTGGGCACCACTGGCTGTTACTGGGAGCTACTGGGCGTTACTGGGAGCCACGGGGCACCACCGGCAGTCCCCGCCCCCCCCCCCACGTGACCCAGCGCCACCGCCCTCCTGGCCCCGCCCACTGAGGCCACGCCCATCGAGGCCACGCCCCCCCCAGGCCCCGCCCCCCCCCCCCAGGCCCCGCCCCCCCAGGCCCCGCCCCCCGGCAGCTGAGTCACGGCGGGACCGGGGCGGTGGCGGGGCCGCGCCCACCAGAGCCACCAGTACGGACCAGTACGGACCAGTATGGAGCAGTACGGACCAGTATGGAGCAGTACGGACCAGTATGGAGCAGTGCGGACCAGTATGGAGCAGTGCGGACCAGTATGGACCAGTACGGACCAGTGGCACCAGTGCGAGGCAGCGCCCACCAGTGCAGACCAGTGCCCACCAGTTTGCACCAGTTCAGACCAGTGTCCAACAGTTCAGACCAGTGCCTACCAGTTCAGACCAGCACCCACCAGTGCAGACCAGTGCCCACCAATGCAGACCAGTGCCCACCAGTTTGCACCAGTTCAGACCAGTGCCCACCAGTTTGCACCAGTCCAAGCCAGCACCCACCACTGCTCACCAGTCCAAACCAGTGCCCACCAGCCCAAACCAGTGCCCACTAGTTCAGACCAGTTTGAACCAACGCCCATCAGTTCAAACCAGCATCCACCAGCACCCACCAGTTAAAACCAGTTCACACCAGTTTAAGCCAGCACCTGCCAGTGAGCACCAGCAAAAGCCAGCGTGCACCAGTGCCACCAGTTTGCACCAGTGCCTGCCAGTGCCCACCAGTTCAGACCAGTTCAGACCAGCTCCGACCAGCATCCACCAGTTCAATCCAGTGCCCACCAATTCAGACCAGCACACACCAGTGCAGACCAGTGTCCACCAGTTTGCACCAGTTAAAACCGGTGTCCAACAGTTCCGACCAGTGCCCACCAGTTCAGACCAGTGGCCACCAGTGGCCACCAGTTCAGACCAGCGCCAACCAGTTCTGACCAATTCCAACCAGTTCAATCCAGTGCCCATCAGTTCAGGCCACTTTGCACCAGATAAAACCAGTGCCCACCAGTTTGCACCAGTTCAGACCAGTTCAGACCTGCACCCACCAGTTCTGACCAGTGCCCACCAGTTCAAACCAGTTTGCACCACTTCAGACCAGCAGCCACCAGTTCAGACCAGCGGCCACCAGTTCAGACCAGTGCCCACCAGTTCAGATCAGTTTGCACCA
Organism: Anser cygnoides; assembly: GCF_040182565.1. Lineage (NCBI taxonomy): Eukaryota > Metazoa > Chordata > Aves > Anseriformes > Anatidae > Anser > Anser cygnoides. The sequence continues at coordinate 4,281,938 of NC_089911.1, forward strand.
GTTCAGACCAGTGGCCACCAGTTAAGACTAGTTTGCACCAGTTCAGACCAGCGCCCAGCAGTGCCCACCAGTTCAGACCAGTGCCCACCAGTTCAGACCAGCGCCCACCAGTTTGCACCAGTTCAGACCAGTGCCCACCAGTTCGGACCAGTTCGGACCAGTTCAGACCCGCGCCCCCCCCGTCCAGCTGTGGTGGGGGAGGGGCGGTGCCGCACATCTGGACCCGCCCCTCCCCCCCCCGCCCCCCCCCGGCCGCGCCCAGGCCCGGGGCTGAGTCAGCGCGGGGGCGGCGAGCGGGAACGGGCCGAAATCGGGCGGAATCGGGCAAAATTGGGCGGAATCGGCGAAATCGGGCAAAACGGGGCAAAACGGGGCGAAACGGGGCAGATTTGGGCAAAACCGGGCGGGGGGGGGGGGCAAAGCCCCGCTGCGAACCCCACAGCCGGGCCCCACATCTGGGGGGCAGCCCCTGCCCCACTGCTCGCCTCCAGCCCCACACTTATGGGGCTGCCCCACATCTATGGGACTGCCCCCTTCTGCAGCCCCGCGCCCCACATCTATGGGGCTGCCCCACACTGCCCCACACTTATGGGGCTGCCCCACACTTATGGGGCTGCCCCACATCTCCCCCCAGCCCCACACTTATGGGGCTGCCCCACACTGCCCCACACTTATGGGGCTGCCCCACACTTATGGGGCTGCCCCACACCTATGGGGCTGCCCCACATCTCCCCCCCCAGCCCACCCCTATGGGGTTAACCCCCTTCACAGCCCCGTGCCCCACACCTATGGGGCTGCTCCAACCCTATGGGGCTGCCCCACTTCTCTCCCCTAGCCCCACCCCTATGGGACTGCCCCCTTTTGCAGCCCCGCGCCCCACATCTATGGGGCTGCCCTACACTTATGGGGCTGCCCCACACCTATGGGGCTGCCCCACATCTCCCCCAACAGCCTCACCCCTATGGGGTTAACCCCCTTCACAGCCCCATGCCCCACACCTATGGGGCTGCTCCAACCCTATGGGGCTGCCCCACACCTATGGGGCTGCCCCACATCTCCCCCCCAGCCCCACACCTATGGGGCTGCCCCACATCTCCCCCCCCAGCCCCACCCCTATGGGGCTGCCCCCCCCCCCCCCCGAGTCCCATTTCTTGCCCCCCCAGCCCCACATCCGTGGGGCAGGCCCAGCCCCACTGCTTGCTTCCAGCCCCACACTTATGGGGCTGCCCCACATCCATGGGGCTGCCCCGCTTCCCCCCCCCCCCCCCCGGCTCTTTCCCTGCCCAGCCCCGCGCGGGGGGGGGGCGGGGCCAAATTCCTGCGGGGGGGGCCGGGGAGCGAGGCGGGGCGGGGGCGGGGCTACCGCGACTGGGCGGGGCACTGGGGGAACTGGGAGCGGTGCTGGTGTGACTGGGAATGGTCCCGGGTTAACTGGGAGTGGTCCCAGCGTAACGGGGAGTGGTGCTGGGGCGACTGGGAATGGCACTGGGGTAACTGGGAATGGTCCCAGTGTTGCTGGGGCAACTGGGAATGGCACTGGGGTAACTGGGAGTGGTCCCAGTGTAACCCGGATCGGTGCTGGGGCAACTGGGAGCAGTGCTGGGGGAACTGGGAATGGTCCCAGGGGAACTGGGAGCAGTGCTGGTGTAACTGGGAACTGCCCCGGTGCAACTGGGAAAGGCACTGGTGTAACTGGGGGTGGTCCCAGTGTAACTGCCCCACTGGTGCTGGGGCAACTGGGAGTGGTCCCATTGTAAGTGGGAGCAGCGCTGGAGTAACTGGGAATGGTCCCGTTGGAACTGGGAGCAGCGCTGGAGTAACTGGGAATGGTCCCAGTGCAACTGGGAATGGTGCTGGGGCAACTGGGAGTGGTGCTGGTGTGACTGGGAACTGCACGGGGCAACTGGGAACTGCCCCAGTGCAGCTGGAATGGCACTGGTGTAACTGGGCAGCGCCATGGGGCAGGGCTATGGGGCAGGGCTATGGGGCAGGGCTATGGGGCAGGGTTATGGGGCAGGGTTATGGGGCAGCGCTATGGGGCAGGGTTATAGGGCAGGGCTGTGGGGCAGGGCTATGGGGCAGGGCTATGGGGCAGGGCTATGGGGCAGGGTTATAGGGCAGGGCTATGGGGCAGGGCTATGGGGCAGGGCTATGGGGCAGGGTTATGGGGCAGGGCTATGGGGCAGGGCTATGGGGCAGGGTTATAGGGCAGGGCTATGGGGCAGGGTTATGGGGCAGGGCTATGGGGCAGGGCTATGGGGCAGGGTTATGGGGCAGGGCTATGGGGCAGGGCTATGGGGCAGGGTTATAGGGCAGGGCTATGGGGCAGGGCTATGGGGCAGGGCTATGGGGCAGGGTAATAGGGCAGGGTTATAGGGCAGGGCTATGGGGCAGGGCTATGGGGCAGGGTTATAGGGCAGGGCTATGGGGCAGGGCTATGGGGCAGGGCTATGGGGCAGGGTTATAGGGCAGGGCTATGGGGCAGGGTTATAGGGCAGGGTTATAGGGCAGGGCTATGGGGCAGGGTTATGGGGCAGGGCTATGGGGCAGGGCTATGGGGCAGGGCTATGGGGCAGGGTTATGGGGCAGGGATATGGGGCAGGGTTATGGGGCAGGGCTATAGGGCAGGGTTATGGGGCAGGGCTATGGGGCAGGGCTATAGGGCAGGGTTATGGGGCAGGGCTATGGGGCAGGGCTATGGGGCAGGGCTATGGGGCAGGGATATGGGGCAGGGTTATAGGGCAGGGCTATGGGGCAGGGTTATGGGGCAGGGCTATGGGGCAGGGCTATGGGGCAGGGTTATAGGGCAGGGCTATGGGGCAGGGCTATGGGGCAGGGCTATGGGGCAGGGCTATGGGGCAGGGTTATGGGGCAGGGCTATGGGGCAGGGCTATGGGGCAGGGTTATGGGGCAGCGCTATGGGGCACAACGCTATGGGGCAGCGCCATGGGGCACCCCACTACTCCCGCCCCCCCCGCTATGGGGCAGGGACCCCCCTTGCCCCCCCCCGCCCCACGGCCCCGCCGGGCGCAGCCGGGGCTCGGGGCAGGACGCGGTGGCCCCGCGCCAGGTCGGAATCCCAAAAATCCCCCACGTGGCCTCGGCGAAGGGGGAGGGGCTCCTGGCCCCGCCCCCCCCCCCACACCCCCCCCCCACGGACACGGGTGGGCGGCTGGGGGGGGGGGGGGCGCGGCCGTGGGGTTCCCGTGGGCGGCACCTGGGGGGCGGCACTTGGGGGGCAGCACTTGGGGGTGTCACTTGGGGGGCGGCACTTATGGGGCAGCACTTGGGGGGCAGCATTTATGGGGTGTCACTTGGGGGGCAGCACCTGGGGGGCAGCACTTATGGGGCAGCACTTGGGGGGTGTCACTTGGGGGGCGGCACTTATGGGGCGGCACTTGGGGGGCAGCACTTGGGGGGTGTCACTTGGGGGGCGGCACTTATGGGGCGGCACTTGGGGGGCAGCACTTGGGGGGTGTCACTTGGGGGGCGGCACCTGGGGGGCGGCACTTGGGGGGCGGCACTTATGGGGCAGCACTTATGGGGCAGCACTTATGGGGTGTCACTTGGGGGGCAGCACCTGGGGGGCGGCGCTTGGGGGGCGGCGCTTGGGGGGCCCCAGCCCCACGGACGCTGGGTTGTGGGGGGGTGGTCCCGGGGGGGGGGGCGGGGCTCGAGGGGGATTCCTGAAGGGGGAGGGGCGGGGGGGGGGGGGGTTCCCTTTGGGGGTGGGGAGGGAATTCCGGGGGTGGGGGCGGGGCTACGCGGGGGCTTCCCCCCGAGGGCGGGGCCGGGGGGGGAGGGGGTTCCCGGGGGGGGGGGGGGGGCTATGGGGGGGCTGGGGGGGGGGTGCAGGGGCTATGGGGGGGGGCTGGGGGGGGGGGGGGGTCCGGGGTTTATGGGGTTAACGGGGGTGATGGGGGGGGCTGGGGGGGGGCCGGGGCTCTGTGCTCCCTATAGGTCCCCAGGGGCCCCTATAGCACCCCCCGCGTCCCTCCCCGGGCCCTACAGGTCCCTATGGCCCCTATAGGTCCCCACAGGTCCCTATGGCCCCTATAGGTCCCCACAGGTCCCGATGGCCCCTATAGGTCCCCACAGGGCCCTATGGCCCCTATAGGTCCCCACAGGTCCCTATGGCCCCTATAGGTCCCCACAGGTCCCGGGGGTCCCTATAGGTCCCCACAGGTCCCGGGGGTCCCTATAGGTCCCCACAGGTCCCTATGGTCTTTATAGGTCCCCACAGGGCCCTATGGCCCCTATAGGTCCCCACAGGTCCCGGGGGTCCCTATAGGTCCCCACAGGTCCCTATGGTCCCTATAGGTCCCCACAGGTCCCGGGGGTCCCTATAGGTCCCCACAGGTCCCTATGGCCCCTATAGGTCCCCACAGGTCCCTATGGTCTCTATAGGTCCCCACAGGTCCCTATGGCCCCTATAGGTCCCCACAGGTCCCTATGGTCTCTATAGGTCCCCACAGGTCCCTATGGCCTCTATAGGTCCCCACAGGTCCCTATGGTCTCTATAGGTCCCCACAGGTCCCTATGGCCTCTATAGGTCCCCACAGGTCCCTATGGTCTCTATAGGTCCCCACAGGTCCCTATGGCCCCTATAGGTCCCCACAGGTCCCTATGGCCCCTATAGGTCCCCACAGGTCCCTATGGTCTCTATAGGTCCCCACAGGTCCCTATGGCCCCTATAGGTCCCCACAGGTCCCTATGGCCCCTATAGGTCCCCACAGGTCCCTATGGCCTCTATAGGTCCCCACAGGTCCCTATGGCCCCTATAGGTCCCCACAGGTCCCTATGGTCCCTATAGGTCCCCACAGGTCCCTATGGCCCCTATAGGTCCCCACAGGTCCCGGGGGTCCCTATAGGTCCCCACAGGTCCCTATGGTCTCTATAGGTCCCCACAGGTCCCTATGGCCCCTATAGGTCCCCACAGGTCCCTATGGTCCCTATAGGTCCCCACAGGGCCCTATGGTCTCCGCGCGTCCCTGCGGGTCCTTCCAGTACCCGACGGGTCCCCACGTGTCCCCCCGGTCCCTACAGGACCCCCCGGTCACTACACGTCCCTACAGGACCCCCGCTCCCTATGAGCCCCCCTGGTCCCTATAGGTCCCTACGGGACCCCCCAGTCCCTACAGTTCCCTATAGGACCCCACGTGTCCCCCCGTTCCCTATGTGTCCCCATAAGACCCCTCGGTCCCTATAGGACCCCCCCCGGACGTCCTGGTCCCTACAGGTTTCTATAGGACCCCCCGGCCCCTACAGCTCCCTATAGGACCCCACGTGTCCCCCCAGTCCCTACAGGTCCCTATGAGTCCCACCGGTCCCCTCGGTCCCTAGAGGACCCTATAGGACCGCACCGATACCCCCAGTCCCTATAGGACCCTACAGGTCCCCACAGGACCTCCCCCGCTCCCTATGAGTCTCCCTGGTCCCTATAGGACCCCCAAGGACTCTCCGGTCCCTACAGGTCCCTATAGGACCCCTCGCTCCCTATGAGTTCCCCCGGTCCCTACAGGTCCCTATCGGACCCCCCGCTCCCTATCGCCCCCCCCGGTCCCTATGTGTCCCTATAGATCCCTATCGGACCCCGTGGTCCCTATCGGACCCCCCCCCCCCCGCTCCCCCCGGGCCCTACAGGTCCCTATAGGACCCCCTCCGTCCCCCCAATCCCCCCGGTCCCTACAGGTCCCTATCGGACCCCCCCGCTCCCCCCGGGCCCTACAGGTCCCTATAGGACCCCCCGGTCCCTATGTGTCCCTATCGGACCCCCCCCCCTCCCCCTGGTCCCTACAGGTCCCTATCGGTCCCCCCGGTCCCTACAGGTCCCTATCGGACCCCCCCCTCCCCACGGGCCCTACAGGTCCCTATCGGACCCCCCCCCTCCCCCCGGGCCCTACAGGTCCCTATCGGACCCCCCGGTCCCTACAGGTCCCTATAGGACCCCCTCCCTCCCCCCCCTCCCCCCGGTCCCTACAGGTCCCTATCGGACCCCCCGGTCCCTACAGGTCCGTACCGGCCCCCCCCCCCCTCCCACACCTCCCTACCAGCCCCCCCCCCCCCCGCCCGGCCCCTCCCGGCCGCTCCCCCCCCGGGGCCGGTCCCGGGGCCGCCGCCGCCCTACAAGAGCCCGGCCCCGGGCGGGGCGCGGCCACTCGGAGCCTCCGCGGGGCCATGGCCGGGCAGCGCCGCTGAGCGCCCAGGTACGGCCGGGGGGGGCAAAATCGGGGGGGGGGGGGGGCAAAAAGGCACGGGGGGGGGGGCAAAAAATCGGGGGGGGGGTAAAAAAGTCACCGGGGGGGGGTAAAAAAGTCGGGGGGGGGGGACGGGGGGAGCGGGGGGGGAGCGGGGGGGGAGCGGGGGTCCCACGCGCGACCGCGGAGGGTGGGGGGGGGCCGGTGCGAGGTGCCGCGGGGGGGTTGGGGGGTTTGGGGGGGGTTGGGGGGGGTTGGGGGGGGGTTGGGGGGGTTGGGGGTTTTTGGGGGGGGGGTTGGGGTTGGGGGGGCCGCGCTTTTTTTTTTTTGGGGGGTTTCGGGGAGTTTGGGGCTGTTTGGGGTTGGTTTTTGTTTTTTTTTTTGGGGGGGGGGGGGGCTGTTTCCTCGCGTGGTTCCGAGCGCCGTGGGGAGGGGGGGGACTTTCTTTCCCCCCCCCCCCCGCTCCCCCCCCCCCGCACCCTCCCTATTCCCCCCCCCACTCCTCGTGTCGCCCCCCCCCTCCGTGTGTCCCCCCCCCCCCCCCCCCCCTCCGTGGCCGTCCCGGCCCGCGCTGCCCACGCGTGTCCCGTGGGGGGGGCCCGGCCCCTCCCGCCCCCCCCCCCTCCGTGGTCACGCGCGGCGCGGGAGCGCGCAGGGCGTGGTCCCCCCCCCCCCCCCCTCCGGTTTCCCCCCCCCCGTGTCCCGTTGGCGCCGCCGCGCCCAGCTCGGGCACGGGGACACCCACGCGTGTCCCCCCCCCCCCCCCCCCCCCCGGGGCTTTTTGGGGGGGGGTCACGGGAGGGGGGGGGGGTCGCGGGGAGGGGGGGGGCACAAGGGGGGGGGACACGCGGGGAGGACGGGACGCGGCGGGGGGGGGCAGCCCTGGGGCGCGGTTGTCTCGCGTGGGCGGTTTCGTTTGCGGGGGGGGGGGTCCCGAGGAGGGGATTCCCCCCCCCCCCCCCATAAGAAACTTCGCCGTGGGGCTGCCCCACGCGTTTCCGTGCCCCCCCCCCCCCCCGCCCTCTGTGGGGCGGGGCCCTCCCCCCCCCCCCCCACTCGCGTCCGTGGGTCCCGCGCCTCCTTCCCCCCCCCCCCCCCCCCGGGTGGGCTCCGTGGGGTGGGGGGGGCTCGGCTCTGCCCCCCGGATCTCCGTGGGTGTCCGTCCCCCCCCCCCCCCCCCCCCCGAGTTTTCCGTGGGGCCGGCCCCACGCGTGCTCGCCGGGGGTCAGGGTGGGGCTGCCCCCCCCCCCCCCCGCCGTGGGTTCTCTGCGGGGCTCTGCCCCCCCCCGGCCGTTCTCCGTGGGGCTGCCCCACGGGGGGGGGGGGGTGTCTGTGGGGCTGCCCCCCCGTGTTCTCCCTATGGGGCTGCCCCCCCCGTCCGTCCGTGGGGCTGCCCCCCAAGTGCTTTCTATGGGGCTGCCCCCCCCCATGTTCTCCCCATGGGGCTGCCCCACACCTCGCTATAGGGCGCCCCCCCCCCCCATGCACCCTATGGGGCTGCCCCCCCCGTGCTCTCGCTATGGGGCTGCAGCCCCCCCCCCATGGGGCTGTGCCCCACATTTATAGGGCTGCCCCCCCCCGATTCTATGGGGCCGCCCCCCCGTGTTCTATAGGGCCGCCCCCCCACCTCTATAGGGCCGCCCCCCCACCTCTATAGGGCCGCCCCCCACCTCTATAGGGCTGCCCCCATATTCTGTGGGTTTCTATGGGGCTGCCCCCCCGTGTTCTATGGGGCTGCCCCCCATATTTTATGGGGCTGCCCCCCCGTGTCGTATAGGGCTGCCCCCCACCTCTATAGGGCTGCCCCCCCGTGTTCTATGGGGCTGCCCCCCCACCTCCCTATGGGGCTGCCCCCCACCTCTATAGGGCCCCCTCCCCATGTTCTCCCCATGGGGCTGCCCCCCACGTTCTATGGGGCTGCCCCCCCCCGCTTTATGGGTCTCCCTTTCACCTCCCTATGGGGCTGCCCCCCATATTCTATGGGGCTGCCCCCCCACCTCCTATAGGGCTGCCCCCGTATTCTGTGGGTTTCTATAGGGCTGCCCCCCACATTTTATGGGGTTGCCCCCCCGTGTTCTATGGGGCTGCCCCCCACCTCCCTATGGGGCTGCCCCACACCTCTATAGGGCTGCCCCCATATTCTGTGGGGTTCTATAGGGCTGCCCCCCCCCCCCCATGAGGCTGCCCCCCACCTCTATAGGGCTGCCCCCCATATTTTATGGGTCTGCCCCCCCGTGTTCTATGGGGCTGCCCCCCCACCTCCCTATGGGGCTGCCCCCCACCTCTATAGGGCTGCCCCCCCACCTCCCTATGGGGCTGCCCCCCACCTCTATAGGGCTGCCCCCCCACCTCCCTATGGGGCTGCCCCCCCACCTCTATAGGGCTGCCCCCCCACCTCCCTATGGGGCTGCCCCCCACCTCTATAGGGCTGCCCCCCACATTCTATGGGGCTGCCCCCCCCCACTTTATGGGTCTCCCTTTCACCTCCCTATGGGGCTGCCCCCCACCTCTATAGGGCTGCCCCCATATTCTGTGGGGTTCTATAGGGCTGCCCCCCCCCCCCATGAGGCTGCCCCCCCCATGGGGCTGCCCCCCCCCTCCCCATGGGGCTGCCCCCCACCTCCGTGGGTTCCCCCCCCCCCCCCCCCAAGCTCCGTGGGCGGCTCCCGGGGGGGGCCCCCCGCTCCCCCCCCCCCCCCCCCCCCCCGGCGCCGCGGTGGCCGCGGGCCCTGGGCCGGTCCCGGCGGAACCGGTCGGGGAGCGGCGGGGTCGGGGCCGGGGCCGGGGCCGGTCCGACCGGTAACGGCCCCCCCGGGGGGCGGGGGCGGGGCGGGGGGGCCCTGCCCTCACCCCCCCCCCTCCCAGCACCCCGGTTCTTGGGGCCCGTGGGTGCTGGGGGGGGGCCCAAGGGTGCTGGGGGGGGGTCCCAAGGGTGCTGGGGGGGGGTCCCAAGGGTGCTGGGGGGGGGCCTTGGGTGCTGGGGGGGGGCCTTGGGTGCTGGGGGGGGGGTCCCGTGGGTGCTGGGGGGGGGGTCCTGTGGGTGCTGGGGGTGCCGTGGGTGCCCCACCTCGTGCCGTGGGTCCCACGGGTGCTGGGGGTGCCGTGGGTCCCGTGGGCGCCCCACCCGGTGCCGTGGGTCCCATGGGTGCCCCACCCGGTGCCGGGAGTCGCGCGGGTGCCCCACCTTGTTCCGTGGGTGCCGTGGGTCCCCCGGGTGCCCCACCCGGTGCCGTGGGTGCCGTGGGTCCTGCAGCCCACCCAGCGCTGCTGTGGGTCCCATGGGTGCCCGACTTGGTGCCGGGAGCCCTGTGGGTGCCCCACCTCGTGCCGTGGGTCCCATGGGTGCCGTGGGTCCACTGGGTGCCCCACCCGGTGCCGTGGGTGCTCTTTGGGGTCCTGTGGGGTGCCGTGGGTGCCCCACCTCGTGCCTTGGGCCCCATGGGTGCTGTGGGTCCACTGGGTGCCCCTCCCCGTGCCGTGGGTGCCGTGGATCCTGCAGCCCACCCAGTATTGCTGTGGGTCCCATGGGTGCCCGACCTGGTGCTGGGAGTCCTGTGGGTGCCCCACCCGGTGCCGTGGGTGCTCTTTGGGGTCCTGTGGGGTGCCGTGGGTGCCCCACCTCATGCCGTGGGTCCCATGGGTGCTGTGGGTCCCGTGGGTGCCCCACCTGGTGGCAGGAGCCCTGTGGGTGCCCCACCTCATGCTGTGGGTCCCATGGGTGCCCCACCCGGTGCCGTGGGTGCTGTTTGGGGTCCTATGGGGTGCCGTGGGCGCCCCACCTCGTGCTGTGGGTGCCGTGGGTCCTCTGGGTGCCCCACCCAGTGCCGTGGGTGCTGTGGGTCCTGCAGCCCACCCGGTGCTGCTGTGGGTGCCGTGGGTGCCCCACCCGGTGCCGTGGGTCCTGTGGGTGCCCCACCTTGTTCCATGGGTCCCATGGGTGCCGTGGGTCCTGCAGCCCACATGTTGCTGCCGTGGGTCCCGTGGGTGACCCCCCGGTGCCGTGGGTCCCATGGGTGCCCCACTCGGTGCTGTGGGTGCTGAGGGTCCCATGGGTGCCCCCCCCCCCCCCCCCCGTGCCGTGGGTGCTGGGGAGGCCGTGGGTGCCCCAGCCCCACCCGGAGCTTCCACGGGTGCCGTGGGCGCCCCACCCGGTCCCATGGGTGCCCCACCCAGTGCCATGGGTCCTGTGGGTCCCGTGGGTGTGCCCCCCCCCCCCCAGCCCCCCCGTCACCCATTGGTGCTGAGGTGACATCACGGGGGGGGGGGGGGGGGGGGACACCCATAGGGTGACACTGGGGGGGGGGGGGGCACACGGTGCCACCCCAATCCCGGCACTGGTGGGAGGGGAGGGGGCACCCAGGGGACACCGGGGGGGGGGGGCACCCAGGGGACACCGTTGGGGGGGGCACCCAGGGGACACCGTGGGGGGGGGGGGACAGGGCTAAAAATAGGGGCGGGGGCAGCACGTGGTGCCCCCGGAATAGCAGCAGCTGCCGCGTGCCCGCCGCCGCCGCCAGGTGCCCCCCCCAGGGCCCCCCCCAGGCCATGGGGATATTGGGGGGGGGGGGGGGGGGGCTGGGGGGGGGGGGATGTTGGGGGGGGGGCGCCTTAATTGGGGAGGGGGCTTGGAGGGTGCTGGGGGGCACCCGTGGGGACGTCAGGGTGGGGGCTCCTCAATTTGGGGAGGGGGCTTTTGGCCGCTGGGGGGGGTGGGGGGGGGGCACCCCCGGGCGCCTCCCGGTTTCGGGGCCAGGAGAAGCCCCTCGGGCCTCGATCCCCGCCGGGGCGGAGGCCGAGGAGGAGGAGGAGGAGGAGGAGGAAGGAGGCCGGAGGCTCCCCGGGGCCACCCTTGCGGAGGACGAGCTCTGAGTCACCCCCGGCTCCGCGCCCAGCCCGCGGGGCCTCGCCCTGACTCACAAACCTGTTGGGCCTCCGCCGCCTCCCTCGGCCTCCGCCGCCTCCCTCGGCCTCCGCCGCCTCCCTCGGCCTCCACCGCCTTCCCTGGCCTCCGCCGCCGGCCGGGACGGACGCAGCCCCGGGGTGGGGGACGCGGTGCTGCCGGCGCCTCCCCGGTCCTCGCTCAGGAGGCGGCCTCCGGGATGGAGGCCGGGGGTTCGGCGGCCTCCGGGATGGAGGCCGGGGGTTCGGCTCCAGGTCGCTCGCGGAGGCTCCGCGGCCCCCGTGGGCCTCGCTGGAAGGGAGGCTCCCACCGGGACCTCTCCCCGTCCCGGGACCTCTCCCCGTCCCCCCCTCCTCGCCCGCTGGGGTTCCTTCGGGGCCTCCGCGGGGAGGCCGTCGCGGTCCCGTCCGTGGGCGGCCTCCACCGCCCGGTGCCGCGCTGAGGTTTGCGGCTGCCGAAAAGGGGAAATTGAAAAAAGAAAAAAAAGAAAAAAAAGAAAGGAAACCCCAAAAACGCCCCCAAAAAACCCAAAGCCTCCCCTCCGGCCCCGTCTTCCCCTTTCAGTGGAGGCAGGCGAGGGGGGCTCGGGTTTTGCGAGGATGTGGCCTCGCCCCGGTACCCGTCACCGTTGTGCTGGGAGGTTTTTGGGGTTATTTTCTTGTTTCTTTTTCTTTTTTTTTTCCCTTTTTTCTCTTATTTTTTTCACTGTGCCTGGAGCTTGCAGGGAACACAGCACGGGCCTCGCCTCTTTTTTTTTTTTGTTGAGGACGGGCCTCTTTTTTTTTCCTTTTTTTGAGGACGACACCGGGTGCGATCCTGCTGAGCGCCCATGGGTGACGTCCCGTGAGGATGGTGCTGAGCTGGGGGTGTCCCGGTGGGCGCCCTGCAGGGGCTGAGGATCGAGCAGAGGTGGAGGCTGCGGGGTCTCCATCCTTGGAGAGCCTCCGAAGCTCCTGGGCAGGGCGCTGGGTGGCCACGGGGGGGCTGGGCACGGGCGGCCCCTTCCCACCCGTGACAGTGCCTTTGGCATCCCGGGGTGGGGATGGCCATGGTGGGGGTGATGGTGATGATGGTCACGGTGGCCGTGGTGGTGGTGATGATGATGATGATGGTGGTGGTGGTGATGATGGTCGTGGTGGTGATGGCGGTGACGATGGTGATGATGGTGGTGATGGTTGTGGTGGTGCTGGTGCTGATGGGGCTAGTGATGGTGATGATGGTGGCCATGGTGGCCATGGGGTGGTGATGATGGCCATGGTGATGATGGCCATGGTGGTGATGGTGATGATGGTGGTGAAGGCGATGGTGATGATGGTGGCCATGGTGGTGATGGTGATGATGGTGGCTGTGGTGGCGGTGCTGATGGTCGTGGTGATGATGGACATGATGATGATGGTGGTGGTGATGATGGTGGTGGTGGTGGTGAGGGTGATGATGGTGGCCGTGGTGGCCATGGCGATGATGATGGCCATGATGACGATGGTGCTGGCGATGGTGATGATGATGATGTTGATGGTGCTGGTGATGATGATGATGACATTGACACTGATGAGACTGGTGCTGATGGTACTGATGGTGATGTTGATCATGATGACGGTGATGATGATGATGATGACATCGGTGATATTGGTGACGATGATACTGATACCGGTGCCGATGGTACCGGTGGTGATGTTAATAACGATGGTGGTGATGATGACGATGATGACGTTAATGACATCGATGACGGTGATATTGATGATACCGGTGCCGATGGTACCGATGGTGATGTTGATAACGATGGTGATGATGATGACGATGACATCGATAACGCTGGTCTTGATGGCGATGATGACGGTGATGATGCTGATGGAGGAGCATCTCGTTGGCAGCGAGGGGCCCTCCACTGGCCCAACCCATGGTGCCCCCGTCCGCTCCCGCGCCGCCATCCCCCCAAAACTTCGCGTCTCGGCCGCCGGCCAGGTGCCGGGGGGGTGACGGGGACCTCTCCTCTTGCTCCACCAGGGACACGAAGGGACCCGAAGGCCGCCGTGAGGCCCGCAAGCGAAGGGTTGAGGGATCCGGCCAGGAGCGGCATCCCGACGAGGTGAGTGGGACACGGGGCGCTTCGGCTCTTCATCCTCGCGGCCTCCTCCTCCTCCTCCTCACCCTCCGCCTCCTCCCAACCCGCAGATGGAGATGGAGGAGGAGACCCGGGAGATCCTCCTGCCCAACTGGCAGGGCAGCGGCTCCCACGGCATCACCATCGACCAGACGGACGACGGCGTCTTCGTCAAGCAAGTGCAGCAGAACTCCCCCGCCGCCAAGATGGGCGTCGTGAAGGAAGGTGCCGTGGCGGGGAAGGGTCTTTTTTTTTGGGGGGGGGGGGGGGAAGACAGGTTTTCTTCAGTCCCTTCGCAAGGTGGGGGTTGAAGGTGAAGGGGACGTTTCTGGGGGGGACGAGGGGGGGTCTCGGCCCCTTCCAACCGTCTCTCGGCCCTTGCAGGGGACCAGATCGTGAGCGCCACGGTCTACTTCGACAACCTGCAGTCCGGCGAGGTGGCGCAGCTGCTCAACAGCATGGGGCACCACACGGTGGGGCTGCGCCTGCAACGCAAGGGGGACCGCTCTCCGGTGCCGGGACAGTCGTGGGGGCACGAGGCGTTCGGGGCCGGAGGCACGGAGGTCGTCTTGGTGAGTGCCACAGCGAGGGCGGGCGGAGGGACGAGGCTGGGAGGACGCGGCGGCGCTGACGAGCGTCTCTCGGTTGGCAGAGCGGGGACGACGAGGAGTACAGGAGGATTTACACGACGAAGATCAAGCCGCGGCTGAGGTCGGAGGAGGCGGTGGAGGCGGAGTGCGGCGGGACGCAGAGCAGGACCATCACGGTCACCAGGAAGGTCACGGCCTACACCGTGGACGTCAGCGGGCGCGACGGGGCCGGGGACATCAACGTGGTGGGCCCGGACTTCAAGGTCCGCATCCCGGGCCAGGAAATCGGCCGCGCCGTGGGACCGGCGGCTCCGTCCCCGACCGCAGACTGGAGCGTGGGCGTCAAAGGGGCATCTCCGGGGGCTTCCTGCTCCGTGGGACCTCCCGGCCACCAGCTGGATGTCCACCTCGGCGAGGCGCTGGTCGGGAAGCCCGGCGTCGGCCTCTCGGGGACGCACCCGAGGACTCAGATGGACTTGAAGCTGCCGGAGAGCCGCGTTCCTGGTGGAGAAACTGGAAAATCTGTTACGGTGGAGGTGCCGGGGCCTAACGCTTCTGGCATGGCTTTCACGGGCCCTAGGGTTGATACAAACGGACAGATGGGCGGCCCGGAGGCAGGTTTTCATGTAAAAGGCCCTGGAATGGGCGGGAAAATGCACGTTTCTGGCATGGACGGCCAATTCCATGGAGGTATCAAAGCACCTGGCCTGGACGTCTCCTTACCCACCGTGGAAGGTCCAGCGGGCGATGCCGGAACGGTGGGGAAAGTCAAGATTCCTGTGTTGAAAATGCCCAAATTCGGGTTCGCTGCTGCGGGGCCCGGCCTCGAGGCTCAAGCAGGTGTCGGCGCGCCCGCGGCCAGCGTAGACGTCGGAGGTGGCCACGTCAAAATGCCGCACGTGGCCCTCCCAAAATTCACCGCGGAAGGTTCCACCGTGGAAGTGGGGAAGGTGGGACCCTGCGAGGTAGATGTCGGCGTTCCTGATGTGGCTGTCAAAGGAGAATGGACAGGCCCGATGTTCAAGAAGGCTGAAACGCCCCAAATCTCTCTGTCGGATGTGAACCTGAACCTGAAAGGCTCCCACGCGAAGGGAGATGTGGGTGTCGCGGTAGAAGGGGACGCCAAAGGACTTGGCTCTGTCACTAAAGGTCTCAAGGTGGACGTGAAGGGACCTGGTGTTGAATTTGGAAGCCCAGAAGGTTACTTGAAAGGGCCCGGAATATCGGTGCCTTCCAAGGTGTCGATGCCAGATGTGGACGTTAACGTGAAGGGACCCAAACTCAAAGGAGAAATGGACGTTTCTGTCCCCAAAATAGGTGGCAACTTGAAAGGACCTCAGTTTGGTGTTGAAGGCCCCAAGCTGGGAATGGACGTGCCCGACATAGATGTCAAAGGCCCCAAAGTGAAGATGCCGGAGGTGCACGTCAAGGCCCCCCAGGTCTCCATGCCCGACATTGACTTGAACCTGAAAGGCCCCAAAGTGAAAGGGGACCTGGATGTTTCCGTCCCAAAACTGGAAGGAGAGCTCAAAGCCCCCGGACTTGACGTCAAAGCCCCCGGAGTTGACATCAAAGCTCCCGGACTTGACATCAAAGCCCCCAAGGTTGACATCGAAGCACCAGATGTGGACATCCACGGCCCAGAAGGTAAACTGAAGATGCCCAAACTGAAAATGCCCAAGTTTGGGGTGCCCGGCCTGAAGGGAGAGGTCCCAGACGTCGACGTGTCGCTTCCAAAGGGCGAGGTGGACATTTCTGCGCCCAAGGTAGATATCAATGTGCCAAGTGTAGACATTGAGGGGCCAGAAGGAAAAGTGAAGGGCCCCAAGGTGAAGATGCCCGAGATGCACTTCAAGACCCCCCAGATCTCCATGCCTGACATCGACTTGAACCTGAAAGGCCCCAAAGTGAAAGGAGATGTGGATGTTTCTGTCCCAAAACTGGAAGGAGAACTCAAAGCCCCCGGACTTGACGTCAAAGCCCCCGGACTTGACATCAAAGCCCCTGGACTTGACATCAAAGCCCCCAAGGTTGACATCGAAGCACCAGATGTGGACATCCACGGCCCAGAAGGTAAACTGAAGATGCCCAAACTGAAAATGCCCAAGTTTGGGGTGCCCGGCCTGAAGGGAGAGGTCCCAGACGTCGACGTGTCGCTTCCAAAGGGTGAGGTGGACATTTCTGCTCCCAAGGTAGATATCAACATGCCGAGCATGGATATTGAGGGGCCAGAAGGAAAAGTGAAGGGCCCCAAGGTGAAGATGCCCGAAATGCACGTCACAGCACCCAAGGTCTCCCTGCCAGATGTGGATCTGAACCTGAAAGGCCCCAAAGTGAAGGGTGACGTGGATGTTTCCATCCCCACGATGGGTGCTGATTTGAAGGGTCCTGAATTACACCTCAAAGGCCCCAAGGTTGACATCGAAGCACCAGACGTGGACATTCACGGCCCAGAAGGTAAACTGAAGATGCCCAAACTGAAAATGCCCAAGTTTGGGGTGCCCGGCCTGAAGGGAGAGGTCCCAGACGTTGACGTGTCGCTTCCAAAGGGCGAGGTGGACATTTCTGCTCCCAAGGTAGATATCGATGTGCCAAGCGTGGACATCAAAGGACCAGAAGGAAAAGTGAAGGGCCCCAAGGTGAAGATGCCCGAAATGCACTTCAAGACCCCCCAGATCTCCATGCCTGACATCGACTTGAACCTGAAAGGCCCCAAAGTGAAAGGAGATGTGGATGTTTCTGTCCCAAAACTGGAAGGAGAGCTCAAAGCCCCTGGACTTGACATCAAAGCCCCCAAGGTTGACATTGAAGCACCAGACGTGGACATCCACGGCCCAGAAGGTAAACTGAAGATGCCCAAACTGAAAATGCCCAAGTTTGGGGTGCCTGGCATGAAGGGAGAGGTCCCAGACGTCGACGTGTCACTTCCAAAGGGCGAGGTGGACATTTCTGCTCCCAAGGTAGATATCAACATGCCGAGCGTGGACATTGAGGGGCCAGAAGGAAAAGGCAAAGGTCTCAAATTTAAAATGCCTGAACTAAATGTTCAGACACCAAAACTCTCTATGCCAGATGTAGATCTCAGCCTGAAGGGCCCCAAACTGAAAGGAGATGTCGATATTTCTGGTCCGAAGGTCTCTGGAGACCTCAGGGGACCCAAAATAGATGTGGAAGGGCCCAAAGTGGATGTTGATATGCCAGAGGTAGAGTTGGAATGTCCGGAAGGGAAAATTAAAGGCCCCAAATTTAAGATGCCTAAGCTGAATATCAAGGGACCTAAAATATCCAGGCCAGATGTAGATCTGAACGTAAAGGGACCTAAAATGAAGGGAGAGGTGGATGTTTCTGCCCCAAAGATAGAGGGTGACTTGAAAGAACATGGCGTTAACATTAAGGGTCCAAGCGTAAATGTCGAGGTCCCAGATGTCAACCTGGAGTGTCCAGAAGCCAAACTAAAAACACCCAAGATGAAATTGCCTCATTTTAACGTGTCCGGCCCAAAGATTGAGGGTGCCGACATCGATGTAAATTTGCCGAAAGGAGACATAGATATTTCAGGGCCAGAGGCAGATATCGAAGTGCCAGACGTGGAGGTCGGGGGGCCGGAAGGAAAATGGAAGGGGCCCAAGTTCAGGATGCCGAAGCTGAACATCAAAACACCTAAAATATCCATGCCGGATGTAGATCTGAACCTAAAGGGACCCAAAGTGAAAGGAGAAATGGATATTGCAGCTCCTAAGATAGAAGGAGATCTGAAAGGGCCAGAAATAGACATTAAAGGACCAAAAGTAGATGTTGAAGTCCCCACTGTTGATGTGGAGGGCCCTGAAGGAAAACTGAAAGGTCCCAAATTCAAGATGCCGGACATGCACATCAAGACAACCAAGATCTCCATGCCTGATGTGGACATTAACCTGAAAGGCCCCAAAATGAAAGGTGACGTTGAAGTCTCGGCTCCGAAGCTGGAAGGTGAGCTGAAGGGCCCCGAGGTGGACATCAAGGGCCCCAAGGTGGACATTGACAAACCAGACATGGATGTTCATGGTCCTGAGGGAAAATTCAAGATGCCCAAGTTCAAAATGCCCAAGTTTGGCATGCCGGGCTTCAAAGCAGAAGGCCCAGACGTGGACGTGAACCTGCCAAAGGGAGAGCTGGATGTTTCTGGCCCAAAGGTGGACATAGAAGGTCCGGAGGTGGACATAGGGGTGCCAGAAGGGAAGCTGAAAGGCCCCAAGTTCAAAATGCCCGAAATGCACATCAAGACAACCAAGATCTCCATGCCTGACGTTGACTTGAACCTGAAAGGCCCCAAAGTGAAGGGAGATGTGGACGTGTCCATGCCTAAGCTGGAGGGTGAGCTGAAAGGCCCCGAGGTGGATATCAAGGGCCCCAGGATGGACATTCAGGCTCCTGATGTGGACGTTCATGGTCCCGAGGGAAAATTCAAGATGCCCAAATTCAAAATGCCCAAGTTTGGCATGCCGGGGCTGAAAGCAGAAGGCCCCGAGGTGGACGTGAACCTGCCAAAAGGAGAACTTGATGTTTCTGGCCCAAAAGTGGACATAGAAGGTCCGGATGTGGACATCGAAGGTCCCGAGGGGAAGCTGAAGGGCCCCAAGTTCAAGATGCCTGAAATGCACATCAAAACACCAAAAATCTCCATGCCCGACATTGACTTGAACCTGAAAGGCCCCAAAGTGAAGGGAGATGTGGATGTTTCTCTTCCCAAGGTGGAAGGGGAGCTGAAGGGCCCAGATGTTGACATTAAAGGCCCTAAACTGGACGTGGACCTTCCTGACGTTGAGCTGGAAGGCCCCGAGGGGAAGCTGAAGGGCCCCAAGTTCAAGATGCCCGAAATGCACATCAAGGCGCCCAAGTTCTCCATGCCTGACGTTGACTTCAATCTGAAGGGCCCCAAAGTGAAGGGAGATGTGGACGTGTCTCTTCCCAAGGTGGAAGGTGAGCTGAAAGGCCCCGAGGTGGACATCAAGGGCCCCAAGGTGGACATTGATGTACCAGATGTGGACGTTCATGGTCCTGAGGGAAAATTCAAGATGCCCAAGTTCAAAATGCCCAAGTTCGGCATGCCGGGCTTCAAAGCAGAAGGCCCAGAGGTAGATGTGAACCTGCCAAAAGGAGAATTTGATGTTTCTGGCCCAAAGGTGGACATAGAAGGTCCGGAGGTGGACATCGAAGGTCCCGAGGGGAAGCTGAAGGGCCCCAAGTTCAAGATGCCTGAAATGCACATCAAAACACCAAAAATCTCCATGCCCGACATTGACTTGAACCTGAAAGGCCCCAAAGTGAAGGGAGATGTAGACGTGTCTCTCCCCAAGGTGGAGGGTGACCTGAAGGGCCCAGATGTTGACATTAAAGGCCCTAAACTGGACGTGGACCTTCCTGACGTTGAGCTGGAAGGCCCCGAAGGGAAGCTGAAGGGCCCCAAGTTCAAGATGCCCGAAATGCACATCAAGGCGCCCAAGTTCTCCATGCCTGACGTTGACTTCAATCTGAAGGGCCCCAAAGTGAAGGGTGATGTGGACGTGTCTCTTCCCAAGGTGGAGGGTGACCTGAAGGGCCCTGAAATCGATATCAAAGGTCCCAAGGTCGATGTGGACCTTCCGGATGTTGAGCTGGAAGGCCCCGAGGGGAAGCTGAAGGGCCCCAAGTTCAAGATGCCCGAAATGCACATCAAGGCGCCCAAGTTCTCCATGCCTGACGTTGACTTCAATCTGAAGGGCCCCAAAGTGAAGGGAGATGTGGATGTGTCTCTTCCCAAGGTGGAAGGTGAGCTGAAAGGCCCCGAGGTGGACATCAAGGGCCCCAAGGTGGACATTGATGTACCAGATGTGGACGTTCATGGTCCTGAGGGAAAATTCAAGATGCCCAAGTTCAAAATGCCCAAGTTCGGCATGCCGGGCTTCAAAGCAGAAGGCCCCGAGGTGGACGTGAACCTGCCAAAAGGAGAGCTGGATGTTTCTGGCCCAAAGGTGGACATTGAAGCTCCTGATGTAGATATTGAAGTCCCAGAAGGGAAGCTGAAGGGCCCCAAGTTCAAGATGCCTGAAATGCACATCAAAACACCAAAAATCTCCATGCCTGACATCGATCTGAACCTGAAAGGCCCCAAAGTAAAGGGAGATGTGGACGTGTCTCTTCCGAAGGTGGAGGGTGACCTGAAGGGCCCTGAAATCGATATCAAAGGTCCCAAGGTCGATGTGGACCTTCCTGACATTGAACTGGAAGGCCCCGAAGGGAAGCTGAAGGGCCCCAAGTTCAAGATGCCCGAAATGCACATCAAGGCGCCCAAGTTCTCCATGCCTGACGTTGACTTCAATCTGAAGGGCCCCAAAGTGAAGGGCGATGTGGACGTGTCTCTTCCCAAGGTGGAAGGTGAGCTGAAAGGCCCCGAGGTGGACATCAAGGGCCCCAAGGTGGACATTGACGTACCAGACGTGGACGTTCATGGTCCTGAGGGAAAATTCAAGATGCCCAAGTTCAAAATGCCCAAGTTTGGCATGCCGGGGCTGAAAGCAGAAGGCCCCGAGGTGGACGTGAACCTGCCTAAAGGAGATATTGATGTTTCCGTCCCGAAGATGGATATTGAGGCACCAAGTGTAGACATTGAAGGTCCTGAAGGGAAAATTAAGGGTCCCAAATTTAAGATGCCTGAAATGCATTTCAACGTTCCTAAGATCTCCATGCCCGACATCGATTTGAACCTGAAAGGCCCCAAAGTGAAGGGGGGTGCTGATGTTTCTGTCCCGAAATTGGAGGGAGACTTGAAAGGACCCGACTTGAATATTAAAGGTCCGAAGTTGGATGTTGATGTTCCTGATGTTGACATTGAAGGTCCCGAGGGCAAATGGAAAGGACCCAAGATGAAAATGCCCGATATGCATATTAAGGCACCTAAATTTTCTATGCCTGATGTGGACCTCAACTTGAAAGGACCCAAAATGAAAGGAGAATTGGATGTTTCTGTACCGAAAATAGAGGGTGAATTGAAGGGGGCCGATCTGGAACTTAAAGGGCCCAAAGTGGACATAGAGGCTCCAGATATAGAACTAGAATGTCCAGAAGGAAAGCTGAAGGGTCCCAAATTTAAGATGCCTGAAATGCATTTCAAAGCCCCCAAGATCTCCATGCCGGACTTTGATCTGAACCTGAAAGGCCCCAAAGTGAAGGGAGACGTTGACGTGTCTCTTCCCAAGGTGGAGGGAGACTTGAAAGGCCCAGAAGTTGACATCAAAGGCCCTAAACTGGATGTGGACCTTCCTGATGTTGACCTAGAGTGTCCAGAAGCAAAAGTGAAGGGTCCCAAGTTCAAGATGCCTGAAATGCACTTCAAGACACCGAAAATCTCCATGCCCGACATCGATTTGAACCTGAAAGGCCCTAAAGTGAAGGGAGATGTGGACGTGTCTCTTCCCAAGGTGGAGGGTGACCTGAAGGGCCCTGAGATAGATATCAAAGGTCCTAAACTGGACATTGAAGCTCCTGATGTAGATGTTGAAGTCCCAGAAGGGAAGCTGAAAGGCCCCAAATTTAAGATGCCAGACATGCATTTCAAAGCCCCCAAGATCTCCATGCCGGACTTTGATCTGAACCTGAAAGGCCCCAAAGTGAAGGGGGATGTGGATGTTTCTATTCCCAAGATTGAGGGGGACATAAAAGGCCCGGAAGTTGACATCAAAGGTCCCAAGGTCAATGTGGACCTTCCTGACGTTGACCTAGAGTGTCCAGAAGCAAAGGTGAAGGGTCCCAAGTTCAAGATGCCAGAAATGCACTTCAAGACGCCCAAAATCTCCATGCCCGACATCGATTTGAACCTGAAAGGCCCCAAAGTGAAGGGGGATGTAGATGTTTCTGCTCCCAAACTAGAGGGTGACTTGAAAGGCCCTGAGATAGATATCAAAGGTCCTAAACTGGACATTGAAGCTCCCGATGTAGATATTGAGGTCCCAGAGGGGAAGCTGAAAGGCCCCAAATTTAAGATGCCAGACATGCATTTCAAAGCCCCCAAGATCTCCATGCCGGACTTTGATCTGAACCTGAAAGGCCCCAAAGTGAAGGGAGATGTGGATGTTTCCGTTCCCAAGTTAGAAGGTGACCTGAAAGGACCAGAGGTTAATGTAAAAGGTCCCAAAGTGGACATAGAGGCTCCAGATATTGAACTAGAATGTCCAGAAGGAAAGCTGAAGGGTCCCAAATTTAAGATGCCTGACATGCATTTCAAAGCCCCCAAGATCTCCATGCCGGACTTTGATCTGAACCTGAAAGGCCCCAAAGTGAAGGGAGACGTTGACATGTCTCTTCCCAAGGTGGAGGGAGACTTGAAAGGCCCAGAAATTGACATCAAAGGCCCTAAACTGGATGTGGACCTTCCTGATGTTGACCTAGAGTGTCCAGAAGCAAAGGTGAAGGGTCCCAAGTTCAAGATGCCCGAAATGCATTTCAAGACACCGAAAATCTCCATGCCGGACTTTGATCTGAACCTGAAAGGCCCCAAAGTGAAGGGAGACGTTGACG
This sequence comes from Anser cygnoides, assembly GCF_040182565.1. Taxonomy (NCBI): domain Eukaryota; kingdom Metazoa; phylum Chordata; class Aves; order Anseriformes; family Anatidae; genus Anser; species Anser cygnoides. Next base: position 4,304,258 of record NC_089911.1, read on the forward strand.
TGTCTCTTCCCAAGGTGGAGGGAGACTTGAAAGGCCCAGAAGTTGACATCAAAGGCCCTAAACTGGATGTGGACCTTCCTGATGTTGACCTAGAGTGTCCAGAAGCAAAGGTGAAGGGTCCCAAGTTCAAGATGCCTGAAATGCACTTCAAGACACCGAAAATCTCCATGCCCGACATCGATTTGAACCTGAAAGGCCCTAAAGTGAAGGGAGATGTGGACGTGTCTCTTCCCAAGGTGGAGGGTGACCTGAAGGGCCCTGAGATAGATATCAAAGGTCCTAAACTGGACATTGAAGCTCCTGATGTAGATGTTGAAGTCCCAGAAGGGAAGCTGAAGGGCCCCAAGTTCAAGATGCCCGACATGCATTTCAAAGCCCCCAAGATCTCCATGCCGGACTTTGATCTGAACCTGAAAGGCCCCAAAGTGAAGGGAGATGTGGATGTGTCTCTTCCCAAGGTGGAAGGTGACCTGAAGGGCCCTGAAATCGATATCAAAGGTCCCAAGGTCGATGTGGACCTTCCTGACGTTGAGCTGGAAGGCCCCGAAGGGAAGCTGAAGGGCCCCAAGTTCAAGATGCCCGAAATGCACATCAAGGCGCCCAAGTTCTCCATGCCTGACGTTGACTTCAATCTGAAGGGCCCCAAAGTGAAGGGAGATGTGGATGTGTCTCTTCCCAAGGTGGAAGGTGAGCTGAAAGGCCCCGAGGTGGACATCAAGGGCCCCAAGGTGGACATTGATGTACCAGATGTGGACGTTCATGGTCCTGAGGGAAAATTCAAGATGCCCAAGTTCAAAATGCCCAAGTTCGGCATGCCGGGCTTCAAAGCAGAAGGCCCAGACGTGGATGTGAACCTTCCAAAGGGAGAGCTGGATGTTTCTGGCCCAAAGGTGGACATAGAAGGTCCGGAGGTGGACATTGAAGGTCCCGAGGGGAAGCTGAAGGGCCCCAAGTTCAAGATGCCTGAAATGCACATCAAGACGCCCAAAATCTCCATGCCCGACATCGATCTGAACCTGAAGGGCCCCAAAGTGAAGGGAGATGTGGACGTGTCTCTCCCCAAGGTGGAGGGTGACCTGAAGGGCCCTCATGTTGACATTAAAGGCCCTAAACTGGACGTGGACCTTCCTGACGTTGAGCTGGAAGGCCCCGAAGGGAAGCTGAAGGGCCCCAAGTTCAAGATGCCCGAAATGCACATCAAGGCGCCCAAGTTCTCCATGCCTGACGTTGACTTCAATCTGAAGGGCCCCAAAGTGAAGGGCGATGTGGACGTGTCTCTTCCCAAGGTGGAAGGTGAGCTGAAAGGCCCCGAGGTGGACATCAAGGGCCCCAAGGTGGACATTGACGTACCAGACGTGGATCTTCATGGTCCTGAGGGAAAATTCAAGATGCCCAAGTTCAAAATGCCCAAATTCGGCATGCCGGGCTTCAAAGCAGAAGGCCCAGACGTGGATGTGAACCTTCCAAAGGGAGAGCTGGATGTTTCTGGCCCAAAGGTGGACATAGAAGGTCCGGATGTGGACATTGAAGGTCCCGAGGGGAAGCTGAAGGGCCCCAAGTTCAAGATGCCTGAAATGCACATCAAGACGCCCAAAATCTCCATGCCCGACATTGACTTGAACCTGAAGGGCCCCAAGGTGAAGGGAGATGTGGACGTGTCTCTTCCCAAGGTGGAAGGAGAGCTGAAGGGCCCAGATGTTGACATTAAAGGCCCTAAACTGGACGTGGACCTTCCTGACGTTGAGCTGGAAGGCCCCGAAGGGAAGCTGAAGGGCCCCAAGTTCAAGATGCCCGAAATGCACATCAAGGCGCCCAAGTTCTCCATGCCTGACGTTGACTTCAATCTGAAGGGCCCCAAAGTGAAGGGAGATGTGGATGTGTCTCTTCCCAAGGTGGAAGGTGAGCTGAAAGGCCCCGAGGTGGACATCAAGGGCCCCAAGGTGGACATTGACGTACCAGATGTGGACCTTCATGGTCCAGAAGGTAAAATAAAAATGCCCAAGTTCAAAATGCCCAAGTTTGGGGTGCCCGGCTTCAAAGCAGAAGGCCCAGAGGTCGATGTGAACCTCCCTGATGCTGATGTTTCCATTTCTGGTCCAAAGGTTGACGTTAGTGTTCCCGATGTGGATATAGAAGGACCGGAAGGAAAAATAAAGGGCCCTAAATTTAAGAAACCTGACATGCAATTCGGTGTCCCTAAAATCTCCATGCCAGACATTGACCTTAATTTGAAAGGCCCCAAAGTGAAGGCTGATGTTGACCCTTCTGTTCCCAAAATTGAGGCTGAGCTGAAAGGTCCTAAGCTGGACATCAAAGGGCCAGAATTTGAGGCTGAGGCACCAAAGCTTGATATAGAAGGAAAGGCCAAAAAATCCAGGTTTAAGCTGCCTAAATTCGGCTTTTCTGGGCCTAAAGTGCAAAGCCCTGAGGTGGATGTAAAGCTTAAAAAACCAGACGTTGAAATATCTGGTCCTAAAGTTGACGTTCAAGCTCCCGATGTTGATGTGCAGGCAAAATCAAAAGGCTCGAAGTTTAAAATGCCTTTCCTGAGTATTTCCTCACCTAAAGTTTCGATGCCAGATGTGGAGCTAAATCTGAAAGGGCACAAACTGAAAGGAGAGCTAGATCTTACCAGCCCCAAGTTGGAAGGGGACCTGAAAGGCCCCGAGGTGGACATCAAGGGCCCCAAAGTCAACATCGAGGCGCCCGATGTGGACATTCACGGTCCTGAAGGTAAACTCAAAATGCCCAAATTCAAAATGCCCAAATTTGGAGTGTCCGGGGTTAAGGCTGAGGGGCCAGAAGTGGACGTTAGCATTCCCAAGGGAGACCTCGATGTTTCGGGTCCCAAGGTGGACATTGAAGGTCCAGAGCTGGACATTGAAGGGCCGGAGGGGAAGCTGAAGGGCCCCCATTTCAAGATGCCCGAAATGCACATCAAGACCCCTAAAATCTCCATGCCCGACATCGATCTGAACCTAAAAGGCCCCAAAGTGAAGGGAGATGTGGACGTGTCCCTTCCACAGGGAGATCTGAAGGGACCTGAGTTACATTTGAAAGGTCCAAAACTGGACGTGGAGGTTCCTGATGTTGACATTGAAGGTCCCAAAGGAAAGGTGAAAGGCCCCAAATTTAAAATGCCGGAAATGAACATCAAGGCTCCCAATATTTCCATGCCGGACTTTGATTTGAATTTGAAAGGTCCCAAGACGAAGGGAGGCGTGGATGTCGATCTTTCAATGCCAAAACTGGAAGGGGACTTGAGTGGGCCAGAAGTTGATATCAAAGGGCCAAAGGTTGACATCAATGCACCCGAGCTAGAGGTAGAAGGGCCAGATGGAAAATGGAAAGGTCCCAAGTTTAAAATGCCAGAGATGCACATCAAGGCTCCCAAAATTTCCATGCCTGATACGAGCCTGAACCTCAAAGGTCCCAAGCTGAAAGGAGACATAGATGTTTCTGCTCCAAAGCTAGAAGGAGATTTTAAGGCTCCCGATATCAATGTTGAAGGTCCCAAAGTGGACATTGACATGCCAGACGTGGACATTCATGGCCCGGAGGGTAAACTCAAGATGCCCAAGTTCAAAATGCCCAAGTTCGGCATGCCGGGCTTCAAAGCAGAAGGCCCCGAGGTGGACGTGAACCTGCCAAAAGGAGAATTTGATGTGTCTGGCCCAAAGGTGGACATAGAAGGTCCGGAGGTGGACATTGAAGGTCCCGAAGGGAAGCTGAAAGGCCCCAAGTTCAAGATGCCCGAAATGCACATCAAGGCACCCAAAATCTCCATGCCTGACATTGATCTGAACCTGAAAGGCCCCAAAGTGAAGGGAGATGTGGATGTTTCTCTTCCCAAGGTGGAAGGCGATTTGAAAGGAGTTGAGCTGGAAATGAAAGGACCCAAAATAGATGTAGATGTTCCTGATGTGGATATTGAAGGACCAGAAGGAAAGTGGAAAGGCCCCAAACTGAAGATGCCAGAGATGCACTTTAAGGCACCTAAAATTTCTGTGCCGGACTTTGATCTGAACCTGAAAGGCCCAAAAGTGAAGGGGGATGTGGACGTGTCTGTGCCGTCTGTGGAAGGTGACTTGAAAGGGCCGAAAGTTGATATTAAAGGTCCTGAGCTGGATGTTGACGCCCCAGATGTCCATATTGAGGGTCCGGAAGGGAAGCTGAAAGGCCCCAAGTTCAAGATGCCCGACATGCATTTCAAAGCCCCCAAGATCTCCATGCCGGACTTTGATCTGAATCTGAAAGGCCCCAAAGTGAAGGGGGATGTGGATGTTTCTGTTCCCAAGATTGAGGGGGACTTGAAGGGCCCTGAAATTGACATCAAAGGTCCCAAGGTTGATGTGGACCTTCCTGACGTTGAGCTGGAAGGCCCTGAAGGGAAGCTGAAGGGCCCCAAGTTCAAGATGCCCGAAATGCACATCAAGGCGCCCAAGATCTCCATGCCAGACTTTGATCTGAACCTGAAGGGCCCCAAAGTGAAGGGAGATGTGGATGTGTCTCTCCCCAAGGTTGAGGGTGACCTGAAGGGCCCTGAAATCGATATCAAAGGTCCCAAGGTCGATGTGGACCTTCCTGATGTTGAGCTGGAAGGCCCTGAAGGGAAGCTGAAGGGCCCCAAGTTCAAGATGCCCGAAATGCACATCAAGGCACCCAAGATCTCCATGCCCGACATCGACCTGAACCTGAAGGGCCCCAAATTGAAGGGAGATGTGGACGTGTCTCTTCCCAAGGTGGAAGGTGACCTGAAGGGCCCTGAAATCGATATCAAAGGTCCCAAGGTCGACGTGGACCTTCCTGATGTTGAGCTGGAAGGTCCCGAGGGGAAGCTGAAGGGCCCCAAGTTCAAGATGCCTGAAATGCACATCAAGGCGCCCAAGTTCTCCATGCCTGACGTTGACTTCAATCTGAAGGGCCCCAAAGTGAAGGGAGATGTGGACGTGTCTCTTCCCAAGGTGGAAGGTGAGCTGAAAGGCCCCGAGGTGGACATCAAGGGCCCCAAGGTGGACATTGACGTACCAGACGTGGACGTTCATGGTCCTGAAGGAAAATTCAAGATGCCCAAGTTCAAAATGCCCAAGTTCAGCATGCCGGGCTTCAAAGCAGAAGGCCCCGAGGTGGACGTGAACCTGCCAAAAGGAGAACTTGATGTTTCTGGCCCAAAAGTGGACATAGAAGGTCCAGAGGTGGATATCGAAGGTCCTGAGGGGAAGCTGAAGGGCCCCAAGTTCAAGATGCCTGAAATGCACATCAAGACACCCAAAATCTCCATGCCCGACATCGATCTGAACCTGAAGGGCCCCAAAGTGAAGGGAGATGTGGACGTGTCTCTCCCCAAGGTGGAGGGTGACCTGAAGGGCCCTCATGTTGACATTAAAGGCCCTAAACTGGACGTGGACCTTCCTGACGTTGAGCTGGAAGGCCCCGAAGGGAAGCTGAAGGGCCCCAAGTTCAAGATGCCCGAAATGCACATCAAGGCGCCCAAGTTCTCCATGCCTGACGTTGACTTCAATCTGAAGGGCCCCAAAGTGAAGGGCGATGTGGATGTGTCTCTTCCCAAGGTGGAAGGTGAGCTGAAAGGCCCCGAGGTGGACATCAAGGGCCCCAAGGTGGACATTGACGTACCAGACGTGGACGTTCATGGCCCTGAGGGAAAATTCAAGATGCCCAAGTTCAAAATGCCCAAGTTCGGCATGCCGGGCTTCAAAGCAGAAGGCCCAGAGGTAGATGTGAACCTGCCAAAGGGAGAGCTGGATGTTTCTGGCCCAAAGGTGGACATTGATGTTCCAGAGGTGGACATTGAAGGTCCCGAGGGGAAGCTGAAGGGCCCCAAGTTCAAGATGCCTGAAATGCATATTAAAGCACCCAAGATCTCCATGCCTGATGTTGACTTCAATCTGAAGGGCCCCAAGCTGAAGGGAGACGTGGAGGTTTCTGCACCTGATCTGGAAGGTCCTAAAGTTGAGATTGAAGCCCCTGACATCGACATCAAAGGCCCTGAGGGAAAGCTGAAGGGCCCCAAGTTCAAGATGCCAGAGATGCACTTGAAGGCTCCTAAAATCTCCGCCCCAGACTTTGATCTGAACCTGAAAGGCCCCAAAGTCAAAGGTGACTTGGACGTTTCGGCGCCAGGAGTGGAATGTGAGCTGAAAGGTCCCGAGGTCAGTGTGGGCACTCCGAAATTGGACATTGGGGCCCCCGATGTTGACATTGACAGCCCAGAGGGTAAATTCAAGCTGCCTAAGTTCAAAATGCCCAAGTTTTCCATGCCTGGCTTTAAAGGGGAGGGGGTAGATGTGGATGTAAACCTCCCGAAGGGAGACGTGGACATTTCAGGCCCCAGCATAGAGGTGGAGGGTCCTGATCTCAGTGTGGATGGGAAGCTCAAAGGTCCCAAATTTGCAATGCCCGAAATGCATATTAAGGCTCCTAAGGTCTCCCTGCCCGATGTTGACTTAAACATCAAGGGGCCTCAGCTGAAAGGGGACGTAGATGTTTCTGGCCCCAAGTTTGAAGGTGATTTGAAAGCCCCCCAGATTGATGTGAAAGCCCCCAAAATAGACCTCGATGCTCCCAGTGTGTCCATCGAAGGGCCGGAAGGGAAACTCAAAGGCCCCAAGTTCAAGATGCCCGAAATGCACATCAAGGCGCCCAAGTTCTCCATGCCCGACGTTGACTTCAATCTGAAGGGCCCCAAAGTGAAGGGAGACGTGGACGTGTCAGCACCCAAGTTGGAAGGGGACTTGCAATGTCCGGACATTGACATCAAAGGCCCCAAGTTGGACTTCCAGGCACCCGACGTGAACATCGAAGGGCCAGACGGAAAACTGAAAGGGCCCAAGATGAAGATGCCAGAAATGCACATCAAGACACCCCAGATCTCCATGCCGGAAATAGACCTGAACCTAAAGGGGCTGAAGCTGAAGGGCGATGCTGACATCCAGGGCCCGAAGCTGGAGGGAGGTTTGAAGGGTCCTGAAGTTGACATCAAGGGCCCCAAAGTCGATATTGAGTGCCCAGATGTTGACATTGATGGTCCGGAGGGAAAACTGAAGTTGCCTAAGATGAAGCTGCCCAAATTCGGCCTCAAAGGAGAAGGTCCTGACGTGGACGTGAACCTGCCCAAGGCAGAGGTTGACCTTTCGGGCCCCAAGGTAGACATCAGCGTCCCGGATGTGAGTATCGAAGGTCCAGAAGGCAAACTGAAAGGTCCTAAAGTGAAGATGCCAGAAATGCACATGAACGTGCCTAAAATCTCAATGCCCGAGATAGATTTGAATTTGAAAGGCCACAAAACAAAGGGAGGCTTCGACCTTTCGGCCCCGAAGATAGAAGGTAACCTGAAGGGTCCCGACGTTGACATCAAAGGGCCCGAATTTGGGATCAGAAGCCCTGACATCGATGCTGAGGGTCCCGACCTGAACATCGAAGGTCCGGAGGCAAATGTCAAACTTCACAAGTTTAAGAAGCCAAAGTTTGGGTTTGGGATGAAGAGCCCCAAGGCAGATGTCAAGGTCCCAGGGGCAGAGGTGGATTTCCCGGAGGCTGAGCTGAACGTGGAGTCGCCCGACGTCAGCATCTCTGGAAAGGGCAAGAAGAGCAAGTTCAAGATGCCGAAACTTCACATGAGTGGCCCAAAAGTCAAAGGCAAGAAAGGCGGCTTTGAGGTGAACGTGCCTGGTGGAGAGCTGGATGCGAGCTTGAAGTCTCCCGACCTGGACGTGAGCGTGGCTGGTCCCGACGTGACGATAAAAGGGGACGCTGCGGTGAAGTCCCCCAAAGGGAAGAAGCCCATGTTTGGGAAGATCTCCTTCCCAGACGTAGAGTTTGATCTGAAATCGCACAGGTTCAGAGGGGATGCTTCCATTACGGTCCCAGAAGTCGAAGGGAAACTCAAAGCGCCTGAGCTGGAAGTCTCTGTGCCGACGGTCAAAGGCGACGTCAAAGGCCCAGGTCTCAGTGTGGATGTGGAAGCTCCCGACGTGAACCTGAAGACACCAAAATTCAAACTTCCTGGCGGGGACTTGAAAATGGAGGGCGACCTGAAGGGAGCCACCGTTGATGTTGCCGTTCCCTCCATCTCGGTGCCAGACCTCGACCTCAACGTGAAAGGACCAAAAGGCAAAGTGGAAGTTGGCATCCCCACGACGGAACTGGAAGGTCCCGAGGGAAAGCTGAAGATGGGGAAAATGGGTCTCGGTGTGGACGTCCCCGATGCAAGCTTGGGTATCTCGGCCGGAGGCATGGAAGGAAGCGTGAGCCTCCCGGGTGTTGATGCAAAGCTGAAAGGCCCTCATGTCTCCGGACCCGATTTTGATGGAAACCTGAAAGGACCAAAAATAAAGGGCGACCTGGGTGTCGAAGGGCCGAACGTCAGCCTGGGCACACCGGATGTCAACGTTGGAGGCTTTGGAGGAAAACTTAAGATGCCCAAACTCAAATCCTCGGCCCTGGAGGGCCCCGACTTGGGCGTGAAGGGAGGCATCGAATGCTCCGTCCCGCAGCTGGAGGCAGATGTGAAAGCCCCGGGTGCAAATCTCCACCTTGGCGCCCCCGACATCGGTATCAGAGGACCCTCGGTGGACGTTTCCGCCCCGGATCTCAACGTGAACCTGAAGGGACCGGCGCTGAAAGGAGGCCTCGACGTTTCCGCTGGCGTTAAGTCCCCCGTCGCCTCGGTGGAGGCGGCAGAGGTTGGCTTTGAAGGCCTGGGCGGCACCATCAAGCTCCCTTCCCTCAAACTCCCCCAGTTCGGTATTTCTGGCCCTGGCGTCAATGGAGCGGACGCGGGCATCAGCGTCGAAGGACCGCAGGTTCGAGGAGGGCTGAAGGGCTCAGGGGCCGGATCGGAAGGAGCGGAGCTGGAATTGAAAGGGCCTAAACTTCAGCTGCAGTCCCCCGGCATTTCCTTGCCCGACGTCGACCTGAAGCTGAAAGGACCAAACGTCAAGGAGCCCGGCGCCAGCCTCCACCTCGAGGGTCCGTCCCTGGATGTGTCTGCGCCCAAATTAAACATCAAGGGGCCGAAGATCAAAGGCGGCGCCACCGTTGCTGGAGAGGCCAGCACGGCCGGTGGCGGTCTCCACCTCGCCGGCCCCAAGGTTTCGGTCGGTGTCCCGCAGGGTAGCGTGGAGGGCAGCCTGGGGAAAGTGTCCTTCCCCAAGCTGCGCATGCCCAAATTCGTCTTTTCTGAGCCCGAGGTGAAGGGCAGGGAGGTGGGGGTGGACGTGGAGTTCCCCGGGGCCGACGTCAGCCTCCAGGAGCCGGAGGCGGAGGACGGCAAGGCGAAGAAGTCCAAGATCAAGATGCCCAAGTTCAACTTCTCCAAGGCCAAGGGGAAGAGTGGTGGAGGTGCGGGGTCCCCGGAGCTGCCGGGCCACGGGGGTGACCTGAAGAGCTCCAAGGCCAGCTTGGGCTCCGTGGAGGGGGAGCTGGACGAGGGGACGGCGGCCAAGGGCAAATTCTCCCTCTTCAAGAGCCGCAAGGCGCGCCACCGCTCCTCGTCCTTCAGCGACGACCGCTCGGCCCACTCGACCCCCACGGGGACCCTGGAGACGGAGGGCGCCGCCAAGGGCAAAGCCCCCAAGATGAAATTCGGGACGTTCGGTGGCATGGGGTCCAAGACGAAAGGCTCCTACGAGGTGACGGGGAGCGACGAGGAGGCCGCCAAGCCTTCGCGCCTCTCCTCCTCCTCCAGCACCGACAGCACCACCAAGATCGGCGTCCGCATGCCCTCGGTGGAGCTGACGGTGGCCAAGAGGAAGGAGTAGCGCGGCTGTACATAGGCGCCCGTGTACATACGTCGCCCGCCCGGGGCTGTACATACATTTTGTAGCTTGAGACGCCTCCGACCCCAGCAATAAGGCCGGGCGGCGGGTGGAGGCCGCCCGACGCTGCGCGCTTCACCTTCACTATTTGATAGTTTGAGCTATTTTGATAAAAAAATACCTATTTCCCTCCCCATTTTTCTCATTCTCTTCAGCGTTTCGGTTCACGGAAACGTGTTTTTTTTTTTTTTTTTTTTGGCGGGGGGGTTCGGTTTTTATTTTTTTTCCGATTCTTTTCGGGCTCGTCAGCGGGGAGGAAGGGAAAAAAACAACGAGGAAAACAAGGCGGCCAAGCTCCGAGGCGATGGAAAAAAAAGAAAATAATCCCGTGGTTGGGTTGCGCAAAGGGCTCCGGCATCGGATAACAGGGACTGGCCGCGGCGTTCCGGCAGGGAAATGCCTCGCGCAGCGGCCTCCAGGGGCGAATTTTTGTGTCAAATCCCAATTTCCGTGGAATCGCGCTTTCTGGCGGGTTCGACTATTTTTTTTTTATTTTTTTTTCTGTGGAATTCCTGGTTTTTGACAAGCGGAGGTCGAGTTACAACAGAGGAAAAAAGGATTAAAAAAAAAAAAAAAAAGGACAAAAAAGCAAAAAGTTAAAAAAAAATAAAAATAAAAACAACGCCCTTTCAGCACTTTATTGGGAAATTAACGGAGAATGTAAAATGCAAATAAAAAGTTTATTAACCGTGGCCTCGTCGCTTCTGTTTGCCCTTGCGTGGGGGTCTGCGGGGGAAAGCTGCCAGCCGGGCTCGGGACGGCGACAAAACCCCAACCCCAGAGGGTGCCGGCCTTAAGCGGCGAGCGCAGGAGCCCCAAAAACCCCAGAAATTAAAGAAAAATCATCTTCTCCCCCCCCTCCCCCCCCCCCGCTTCCTGGACTGGTTCCTTCCTCCCGCCCCCCCCCCTCGCTCCGGGAATGGTTTCGCCCCCCCTCCCCCTTGTTTCCCGCCCAACCGCCGCCATGTTGGGAGCGGCCGCGCCCGCCCGCTGCGCATGCGCAGAGCGGGGGCGGCGCTGAGGTGAGGGTGGGTTTGGGGGGGGCTGTGGGACATTCGGGGGGCTGTGGGGCGGTGAAGGGGGGGGTTGTTTTACAAAGCTCTTACAACTGAGTTACTACAACGGGTTACGGCGAGCCGCACGCAGTTACTAGGGGTGAGTCACGCCTGCGGTGAGTCACGCGCGGTTACTAGGGGCGAGCTACACACAGCAGCGGTGAGTCACGCGCAGTTACTACGGGTGAGTTACACACACCAGCAGTGAGTCACGCGCAGTTACTACGGGTGAGTTACACACACCAGCGGTGAGTCACGCGCAGTTACTACGGGTGAGTTACACACACCAGCGGTGAGTCACGCGCAGTTACTACGGGTGAGTTGCATGCACTGCAGGTGAGTCACACCCACTGCGAGTGAGTCACGCGCAGTTACTACAGGTGAGTTACACGCTACGAGTGGGTCACACGTAGTTAATACAAGTGAGTTACACTACCAGTGGGGCACACGCAGTTACTACAGGTGGGTCACACGCAGTTACTAGAAGTGGGCCATGCGTACAAGTGAGTTATACACACTACAAGTGAGTTACGCTAGAAGTGGGTCACACTACACATAGGTCTCACACACACTTACTACAAGTGGGTCACATACTGTAAGTGGGTCTCACACTCGCTACAAGTCACACACAGTTACTACAAACCGGTTACACACTACAAGTTACGCTACAAGTGGGTCACACATAGTTAATTAGAGTTACACACTTGAGTTACACTACAAGTGGGGCACAGTTACTACAAGTGAGCTATACGCTAACTACAAATGAGTTACAAGTGAGTTACACACAGTACACATGGGTCTCACTACGAGTGGGTCACATACTACAAGTAGGTCTCACACAAGTGAGTCATGGTGTTGCTACAAGTGAGTTACACACACACTACAGGTGGCTCAGACACACTACAAGTGGGTTACACACACCGTTACTAAAGTGGGTCTCACACACACAAGTGAGTTGCACACACACTAAAAGTGGGTCACACACTTACTACAAGTGAGTTACACACACACTACAAGTGGCTCACACTACAAGTGGGTTACACACACCCTTACTAAAGTGGGCCTCACACATACACTGCGAGTTACACACACTAAAAGTGGTTCACAGACGCTACAAGTGAGTTACACACTGCAAGTGGGTCACACTACAAGTGAGTTACACACACGCTACGAGTGGGATGCTACAAGTGAGTTACAGACACACTACAAGTGAGTTACACTACAAGTGGGATACACTACAAGTGAGTTGCATAACACTACAGGTTGGTCACATATTACAAGTGGGTCTCACAGTTACTATAGGTGAGCCGCAGACACACTCAGTTACTACAGGTGGGTCACACACACTGCAAGTAGGTCTCACGCACACAGACACTACAAGTAAGTTACACACACCCTTACTAAAGTGGGTCTCACACACACACACTACAAGTGAGTTGCACACACACTAAAAGTGGGTCACACACTTACGAGAAGTGAGTTACACGCTACAAGTGGCTCACACAACGAGTGGGTTACACACACCCTCACTAAAGTGGGTCTCACACACACACTACAAGTGAGTTACACGTGCACACTACAAGTGGGTCACACACTTACTAGAAGTGAGTTACACACGCTACAAGTGGCTCACACAACGAGTGGGTTACACACACCCTTACTAAAGTGGGTCAGACACTTACTACAAGTGAGTTACACACACACTACAAGTGGGTCACACACTCACTACAAGTGAGTTACACACACACTACAGGTGGCTCACGCTACGAGTGGGTTACACACGCCCTTTCCAAAGTAGGTCTCACACACACACACTACAAGTGAGTTACACACACACTACAAGTGGGTCACACACTTACTACCAAGTGAGTTACATGCACACTACAAGTGGCTCACACTACGAGTGGGTTACACACGCCCTTACTAAAGTGGGTCTCACACACACACTTTACAAGTGAGTTACACACAAGTTACACACTACAAATGGGACACTTACTACACGTGAGTCACACACACTACAAAAGGGTTACACGCCCCCTTACTACAAGCGAGGAAAAGGGGAAAAAGGGGGGAAAAAGAGGGAAAAGGGGGAAAAAGGGGGAAAAAAAAGGCAGGAAGGACCAAACGAAGCCGCGTGGGCAGCCCCAGACTTTTTTTGGCCCAAATCGGGCCCTAAATGAGCAAAAGGACGGATTTGGCCCCATTTCTCCCCCCGGCTCAGGGCCCGGGACACGAAAAACGCCGATAACGAGGAAAACGGCGCCCGGCCGCGATTTTTGCCCGATTTGTGGAGTTTCGGCGTCCCGCGCAGGAACCGCGTGCTGCGCCCTTTGGGGGGGGGGGCTCCGAGGGGCTTATTAAAACCCATTTTACCAGAAATAGGGGAATTTGTCCCCAAAATCACGCCGAGAAGTCTTTGGGGCGGCGGCGGGGAAGGAAACGGGGGCGCAAGGTTTGGCTTTAATTTTTGGCGGGTTTCGGGGTTTCTTCCCGTTTTTGAGCGGCCGGCGGGGGTTGGTTTGGGTAATTTTGGGGGGGAAGAAGGGATTTTTTTGGGGTTAAACTGCGGCGGTTCGGGAAAAGTTGTAAACACCTCGCGGTTGTGCTGAGGGAAGCGGAGAAACGGGCGGAACAAAATGCGGGATTTCTGCCAAGCGTTTACCATATATGGGCTAAAAGCATCCTGCGCCTGAAAACATCAATAAAAAAGAAAACAGCGATTATTAATTTAACCGTTTTTGGATAAATTCGCCTTTAATTCTTTTTTCCCAGAAAAGGAAACAGCAGGTGAGGAGCAAAAAGCGCCGTTTTTTTGTCGGAAGGGGGCTTTTTTGGGGCAGGGAGGGGGATTTGGGGTTCTCCCCCCGTTATTTAGGGCCCCCCATTTCCCCCCCCCCATTGGCATCCCACAGACCCCGTTTTGGGGCTTTTGGCACTGTTTTGGTGTCCCCCCATTATTTGGGGTCCTCCCTTTTTCGGGGCACTGCTGAATTTGGGGCCCCTCAGCCCCCGTTTTGGGGCTTTTGGCCCCATTTTGGGGTCCCCCCATTATTTGCCCCCCCCCCAGGTCTCCTGGTTTAGGGCCCCAAATTTGGGGTCCCCTCGCTCTGGGGGGGCCCGCGCCCCGTTTTGGGGCTTTTGCTCTGTTTTGGGGGGTCCCGTCTGGGGGCCCCCGGTGCCCTTTTGGGGGCTCGAGGCTCCATTTTGGGGGCGTTTTGCCCGGTTTGGGGATTCAACGCCGCGCTTTGGGGCACGGCCACCCCGTTTTGGGGCCGGACACCCCGTTTGGGGGCACGGCCACCACATTTTGGGGTTGAACACCCTGTTTTGGGGCCGGACGCCCCATTTTGGGGTACGGCCACCACATTTTGGGGCTGGACACCCCATTTTGGGGCCAGACACCCCGTTTTGGGGCACGGCCACCACATTTTGGGGTTGAACACCCTGTTTTGGGGCCAGACACCCCGCTTTGGGGTACGGCCACCACATTTTGGGGCTGGACACCCCATTTTGGGGCCAGACACCCCGTTTTGGGGCACGGCCACCCCGTTTTGGGGCCGGCCGCCCCGTTTTGGGGACTCAGGCGTCCGTTTTGAGGCCGGCGCCGGTCACCGTCCTTTATTGGGGCGCCGCCCCTTCGGCCTCGGCCTCCTTGTCCCCACCGGCCTCCTCCTCCTCCTCCTCATCTTCATCTTCCTCCTCCTCCTCATCTTCCTCCTCCTCCTCATCTTCGTCCTCATCTTCCTCTTCCTCCTCCTCCTCCTCCTCCGTGTCCCCGCCGGCGCCCCCCCGGTTGGTGTTGACGAACAGCTCCGTGTCCCCGCTCCTGGGGGGGGGGGGGGGAGGGCAGCCCCTTCGTTAATTGCCCCCCGTGTTAATTATCGCCTTCCTTAATTGCCTCCCTTCCTCCTCAATTGCCCCCCGCCCTCCTCAATTGCCCCCCGCCCTCCTTAATTGCCCCCCGCCCTCCTTAATTGCCCCCCGCCCTCCTTAATTGCCCCCCTATTCATTAACTGCCCCCCATTAATCCCCCTGCCTGCCCTCAACTCCCCCTCCCAAATTAACCTCCGCGTTAATGACCCGTCTTGAACCCCGACGTTAATTACCCTCTTATTTCCCCCCCAATTAATCTCCCCCATTAATCACCCTCGTTAATTCCCGCTGCTCCCAATTAATCTCCAATTAACCGCCCCCGTTAATCCCATTCCCCCCAATTAATGCCCTCCCCCACTAATTGTTCCCCCTCCATTAACTCCCCCTTCCCCATGCCCCCCACTAATTACTCTCCCCCCATTAATCCCACGCTAATTACTCCCCCCATTAATCCTCTCCTTAATTTCTCCCCAATTAACTCCTCGCTAATTACTCTCCCCATTTATCACCCAACTACCCCCCATTAATTCACCCTCCCATTAATCCCCCCACTAATCACCTCTCATGAACACCTAACAAACCCCATTAATAACCCCCACTAATTACCCCCAATTAACCACTCCCTATTAATTATTCTCTCCATTAATTCCCCTTCCCATTAACCCCCCCACTAATTACCCTCCCATGAATGAACCCCACTAACCCCCCCCCCGTTAACTAACCCATCAATCATTGCTGTGCTAATTGCCCCACTAATTACCCCCCACTAATTACCCCCCACTAATTACCCCCCACTCACCCCTGCCTCTCGCTCGCCCGCTCCGGGGGGACCCCAAAAGCCTCGGGCCTGGGGGGGGGGGGGGGGGGGGGGGGAAGGGGCGGGGTCAGTGCAGTGTGGGCGTGGCCTCACCCACTTGGGGGCGTGGCCTCACCCACTTGGGGGCGTGGCCTCACCCACTTGGGGGCGTGGCCTCACCCACTTGGGGGCGTGGCCTTGCCCTTTTAGGGGCGTTCCCCGCAGTGGGGAACCACGCACAGGGGGTGGGGCTCTGCCCGATTAGGGGCGGGGCTTAGCCCGATCGTGGGCGTGGCCTCGCTCCATATAAGGGCAGGCCCCGCCCCCGGAGGGGCAGGGGGCGGTACCAGAGGCCCTGGCGCTGCAGGAAGCGGACGTGGGGGCGCAGCAGCACCAGCGCCATCTCCGCCTTCACCTTCGCCCCCTCGGCGATGGGGTCCACCAGCAGGAAGTCGCCTGGAGGGGGGGGGGGTCACGGGGGGGGTTACTTGGGGGTCAGGGGGTCACGGGGAGGCCGGGGGGGGGGGGTCACGGGGGGGGCACCTCTCTTGATCCAGACGTGGTGGCGGAAGCGCGGCGGCATGCTGGCCAGGAAGCGCGTCCCCTCGGGGGTCTCCACCTCGTGCAGGTTGTTGCCCGGGGTGCCCAGCACCTTTGGGGGTGGGGGGGGGGCACGGGTTGGTGGCACCCCCCCCCCCAAATTTTTTCACAGCCCCGTTTCTGTCCCCGTGCCCCGTTTCTTCCCCCCGGTGCCCCCCAAGCCCTACGGCTGTGGCCCCCCCATGGCCCCCCCATCCCAGTGACCCCCCCATCCCAGTGACCCCCCCCCACATCACCGTGACCCCCCCACATCCCCTTGGCCCTCCCTGTCCCCCCCACATCACCGTGACCCCCCCACATCCCCTTGGCCCTCCCTGTCCCCCCGTCTGGGTCACGTCCCCATGCACCCCCCCCCTCCCCACGTCCCCTCAGCGTCCCCATTTCCCCCCCCCATATCCCAGCATCCCTCACTGTGTCCCCCCCCCATGCCCCCCCCAGCCCCCCTGTCCCCCCCTGTCCCCCCCACCTCCCCCAGTCCCCCCACTGCCCCCTGATGCCCCCAATGCCCCCCCATTCCCCCCCTGCCCCATGACACCCCCCACCCCCCGACACCCCCCACCCCCTCCCCCTCCCCCTCCCCCATGCCCTTTCTCCCCCACATACCCCAACCCCCCCCATGCCCCCCATCCCCCCCGTTTACCCTGACTCCCCCCCCGCCCCCCCTCCCATGCTCCCCCCTCCCCCCCCATTCCCCCCCCTCCCCCCCACGAGCCTCCTCCTCCCCCCAGTACCCCCCCTTCCCCTCTGAACCTGTGACCCCCCTCCCCCCAACACCTCCCGGTCCCCCCCCCCTCCACGCCCCCTCCCCTCCCCCCCGCCCCCCCCCGCACCCCCCCGCACCCTGACGATTCTCTGCCGCGGGGCGGGCACCACGCGCTCCTCCAGCACCTCCCTGGTCACGTGCTTCCGCTTGGTGGCGCGCGACATGGCGGGGGGGGGCTGCGCGACACCGGGGGGGGAGATGGGGGGAGGGGTCCCGGTGCCTCCGGTACCGCCCCTCCCCCCCCTCCCCTCCTCTCCTCCCCCCCCTCCCGCCCCCGGCCCGGTGCCGCCGCTCCCACCTGGCCGCGCGCGCCTCGCACGCTTCCGGGTGCGGCGTCACTTCCGGCGGCGCCGGGGGGCGTGGCTCCCGCTCTGAGGGGGCGTGGCCCCGTTCTGAGGGGCGTGGCCCCGTTCTGAGGGGCGTGGCTTCGGACGGAGGGGGCGTGGCCCTGCTCCGGCGACGTAGTGGGCGTGGCTACGCAAACGGAGCGAGCCCGCGGGCGTGACGTCACGCGGGAGCGGCGCGGGGATTGGCCGTGCGTGCCCGTGCGTCCCCCCGGCGGCGGCGGCGGCGGCGGCGGCGCAAGATGGCGGCGGAGCGCGCGGAGGCTCCCGGCGCGGCCCCCCCCCGGACTACGCGGGCTGGGCCCCGGCCGAGCTCCGGCACTGCCTGGGGGGGGTCGGGGCCGCCGTGCACGGTGCGGGGGGGCCCGGGGGGGGCACCGGGGGGTCGTGAGGGGAACCGGGGGGTCCGGGAGGGGGTTGGGGGGGCCTTGGGGGGCACCGGGGGGGGCTCGAGGGGTCTGGGGGGGGGCACCAGAGGGGTCTGGGAGGGTACCGGGGGGCTCGGGGGGGTCTTTGGGGGTACCGGGGGGACGGGGGGGTCGGGGGGGGGCACCGGGGGGATGAATGGGGGGAACCGGGGCTTGGGGGGCACTGGGGGGGCTGGGGGGGCCTTGAGGGGTCAGGGGGAGCACCGGGGGGGGGCCTGGGAGGGACCGGGGGGCTCCGGGGGGTCTTGGGGGATACCGGGGGGAAACGGGGGGGGGGGTCCGGGGGGGCCTGGAGGAGAACGGGGGGGCATGGGGGGTGCAGGGGGCTGGGGGTACAGGAGGAGAACCGGGGGGGCACCTGGGGGTCATCAGGGGGAATCGGGGGGGGCGGGAGGGAGCTCGGGGGGGGGACTTGGGGGGCACCGGGGGAGCTGGGGGGTCCTGGGGGGAACCGGGGGGGGGCGGTGGGGGGACGCTGAGGGGGAACGGGGGGCTCAGAGGAGCTCAAAGGGGCCTGGGGGGGCACCGGGGGGGAAAACTGGGGTTTGGGGGGGGGGGGGTCCTGGGGGGTCTTGAGGGGGGTCCGGGGGGGCTAAGGGGGATGGGGAGGCTCGGGGGGGGGGGGTCCTGGGGGGAAAAGGGGGGCTCGGGGGGAGATGGGAACCGGGGGGAGGTGTTTTTCGGGGGGGGGGCACTGGGGGTCCAGTTCCTGCTGACCCCCCCCCCGCGCCCCGCAGGCAGCCGGGAGGAGCTGGTGGAGCGGCTGCAGAGCTACACGCTGCAGGTGGGCCCCCCCCCCAAAAAAATGGGACCTCCCCTAAAAAAACACCCCCCCAAACTGGGACCCCCCCCCCCCCGAAAAGGGGACTCCTCTTGTTAATCAGGCCCCCCCCCCCCAAAAAAAAACAACTGGGAGCCCCTGCCAAAAAAGGGGACACCCCAAACCACAGTTACCCTGAAAAAAATTGCCCCCCCCCCCTAAAAAAACAGGGTCTCCACAAAATATCCCCCCCCCCCCCCCGGTAACTGGGGACACCCCCAGAAAAATTTGGGACCCTCCCCCCCCCCCCAAGAAAAAGCAGGGACGTCCCACAAAAACCAGCTCCCCCCCGAAAATAGTGGGACCTCCCCCCCAAAAAAACGGGACCCGAAAATGGCCCCCCCCGAAAAACAGGACCCCCCATAAAAACAGGACCCCCCCAAAAAACAGGACCCCCCCAAAAAACAGGACCCCCCCCCCCAAAAAACAGGACCCCCCCCCAAAAAAACAGGACCCCCCCCCCAAAAAACAGGACCCCCCCCCCATAAAAACAGGACCCCCCCCATAAAAACAGGACCCCCCTAAAAACAGGACCCCCCCCAAAAAAACAGGACCCCCCCCAAAAAAACAGGACCCCCCCATAAAAACAGGACCCCCCCCAAAAAAACAGGACCCCCCCAAAAAACAGAACCCCCCCAAAACAGGGGGACCCCCCCCAAAAGGGGGACTCCTAAACCAGGCTCCCCCCCCCCAAAAAAATGGGATCCGTACAAAAACTTGCCTACCCCCCCAAAACCGGGGACGCCCCTTCCCGCCCCCCAAAAATGCCCCCCCCCAAAATCCTGGGACACCCCCCCTAAAAAAATGGGCCCCCCCCCAAATGAGGGGCCCCCCGTTAACTGCCCCCCCCCCAGACCGGGGTGGTGCTGAGCCGCCCGCGCTGCGCCCCGAGGACGGGGACAAGGCCCCCCCTGCCCGCACAGGTACGGGGGGGTATGGGGTCGGGGGGGGTTATGGGGTCACGGGGGGTTATGGGGTCACGGGGGGGGGGGGTTATGGGGCCGGGGGGTTATGGGGGTTATGGGGTCGGGGGGGGGGTATGGGGGGTTATGGGGTCGGGGGGGGCAGTTATGGGGTCGGGGGGGTTATGGGGTCGGGGGGGTTATGGGGGTCGGGGGGGGTATGGGGGGGTTGGGGGGGGGGCGGTTATGGGGGGGGGGGTCGGGGGGTTATGGGGGTTGGGGGGGGGGGGGGGGGTTATGGGGTCGGGGGGGGGGGGTTATGGGGGGGTATGGGGTCGGGGGGGTTATGGGGGGTATGGGGTCGGGGGGGTATGGTGGGGTTATAGGGGTGGGGGGGCGGTTATGGGGTAGGTTATAGGGTCAGGGGTGGGTTATTAGGTTGGGGGGTTATGGGGGGGTTATGGGGTCCGGGGGAGTATGGGGGGGTTGTGGGGTCGGGGGGGGTTATAGGGCCGGGGGGCGGTTATGGGGTAGGTTATAGGGGTCAGGGGGGTTATGGGGTGGGGGGGGTTGTGGGGGGGTTATGGGGTGGGGGGCTATGGGGACGGTTATGGGGCTGGGGGGGTTATGGGGGGCGTTATGGGGGTGTTGGGGGGGTTATGGGGTCGGGGGGGAGTGTGGGCGGCTGGGTTTTGGGGGGGGGCTTGTGGGGTTTTGGGGGCGTTTATAGGGTTTTGGGGGGCGTTTATAGGGTTTTGGGGGGCGATACCTAATTCTCGGTTGCGTGACCCCCCTTTGGGCACCCCCCCCCCCCAGCCCCCCCGGTGCCGCTGGTGCCCCCCGCCGCCCCCGGGGCTGGGGCTGGGCTTCGGGCTGGGGGTGGGGGTGGGGGTGGCCCCCGCCCCCCGGGGCTGTCGGAGGAGGAGCGCCTGAGCCTGGCCCAGCAGCAGGCGGCCCTGCTGCTGCAGGAGGAGCGCGCCCAGCAGGTGGGTGCCCCCCAGCACCCATGGGTGCCCCCACCCTTGGGTGCTCCCCCGGCACCCATGGGTCCCCCCAGTATCTGTGAGGGCTGGGGAAGGGAAGAGGGGAGAAGGGGGAGGGCATGCATGGGTGCCCCCCACAGCACCCTTGGGTGCCCCCCTGCACCCTTGGGTGCCCCCCAACCTTATGTGCCCCCCACTCCCACCCATGGATCCACCCCCAGTATCTGTGGGGCCTGCCCCAGCAGCTGGGGACAGGGGAGAGGGGGAGGGGGGAAGGGGAGGGCACCCATGGGTGCCCCCCAGCACCTATGGGTCCCCCGAGTATATGTGGGGACTGCCCCAGGAACTGGGGATGGGGGAAGGGGAGGGCACCCATGGGTGCCTCTCCTAGCACCCTTGGGTGCCCCCCAACCTTGGGTGCCCCCCAGCCTATGGATCCACCCCCCTGTGTCTGGGGGTGGTGCCCTGGAAGTTGGGGAGGGGTGGTATGGGGAGGGAGGAAGGATGGGGGAGCACCCAAGGGTGTTATGAGGACACCCATGGGTGCCCCCCACCCTTGAGTGCCCCTCACTCCCACCCATGGATCCCCCCCCCCAGTATCTGTGGGGCCTGCCCCAGCAGCTGGGGAGGGGGGTAGGGGGAGGGGAGGGCACCCATGGGTGCCCCCCAGCACCTTTGGGTGCCCCCCAACCTCGGGTGCCCCCCCCCAATTCCTGGGTCAATCTTCCTATGTCTTGGAGTGGTGCCCTGGGAGCTGGGGTGGGGGATATGGGGATGAGGGGGAGGGGGAAGTGGAGGGAGCACCCTTGGGTGCCCCCCAGCACCCTTGGGTGCCCCCAATTCTTGGGTGCCCCCGCCTGGCACCCATGGGTACTCTTCCAGTATCTGTGGGGGCTGCTTCAGGAGCTGGGGAATGGGAGAGGGGGAGGGAGGAAGGGGAGGGCACTCATGGGTGCCCCCCAGCACCTTTGGGTGCCCCGCAGTCTGGGTGCCCCCTACGGCACCTATGGATCCCTTACAGTATCTGTGGGGGCTGTGTCAGGAGCCGGAGGAGGGGCATATGGGGAGGAGAAGGGGAAGCGTGGGGGGGCAGGGACATCCATGGGTGCCGGGGGGCACCCTTGGGTGCTGGGGGGGTATGTGGGGGTGCTGGGGAGGGGGTAGAGCTCCTGGGGGTGTCAGGGAGCACCCAGGGGTGGGGTTTATGGGGTGGGGAGGGGGTGGCTGTGGGTGCTGGGGGGGTGGTTGTGGGTCCCATGGGTGCTGGGGGGTGAGACACCCATGGGTGCTGGGGGGATTATCTGTGGGTGCTGGGAGACCGGTAGGGGTGGGGGTGCACCCATGGGTGCTGGCGGGGGGAAGGGGGAGCATTATGGCTAATGTGAGTGACAAGGGGCACCCGTGGTTGCTGGGCGGGGGGGCATGTGGGTGCTGGGAGCCCCCCATGGGTGCTGTGGCGGTGGAGGGACACCCAGCTCAGCACCCATGGGTGCTGCCCCCCCTCCCCGCCCCCAGGGCCAGCACCAGTTCGGGGACAAGGCGAAGGAGCAGGAGCTGCTGGAGCAGCAAAAACGGGTGAGGGCGATGGCGGGGGGGGGGGCAGGGACAACCTTGGGTGTTCCCCCACCCTTGGGTGCTCCCCCACCTTTGGGTGCCCCTCCTCACCCGTGGGTGTCGTCGTCCCCCCCCCCAGGCGGCCGTGCTGCTGGAGCAGGAGCGGCAGCAGGAGATGGCCAAGCTGGCGCCCGCCGTGCCCCGGCCCCCTGAGGGAGCACCCATGGGTGCCCGTGCCCCCTCCCCCCCGAGGTGAGCCCCTTCCCCCCCCCGTCTCCCCCAATCTCTCCCCCTCCCCTCCCCCCCAATCTCTCCCCCCCCCAAATCCCCCGCCCCCAGAATTCTGACCCCGTTTCTGTGCCCCCCCCCGCAGGCAGCGCACCCATGGGTGCCCCCATGCCCATGGGCGCCTCCCGGCCCCGCGGCCCCCCCCCGCCGGGGGAGGAGAGCAGAGAGGTGAGGGGGGGCCCTAAAGGGGCTTACGGGGTGGGGGGCGGGGCCCTAAAGGGTGTTATTGGGTGGGGGGGGCCCTAAAGGGTTTTTTGGGGTTGGGGGGGGGGGCCCTAAAAGGGCTTTTGGGGTGAGGGGGGCACCCTAAAATCTTCATGGGGTGGGGGGTGGGGCCCCACATCCTTTTGGGGTGAGCGGGGGGCCCTAAAGGTCTTACGGGATGGGGGAGGGGTAGGGGGGTGCCCTAAAATCCTTATGGGGTGGGGGCGGGCGGTCCCCAGGTCCTTGGGGGGGGGGGGGTCTTATGGGGTGGGGGCCCAAAATTCTTATGGGGTGGGGGGGGGGGGGCCCTAAAGTCTCTATGGGCTGAGGGTCGTTTGGGGTCCTTACGGGGTGGGTGGGGGTCCTAAAGTCCCTATGGGGTGGGGTGGGGGGTCCCCGGGGGGTCCCCGAGGCCCCTATGGGGTCGGAGGGGTCCTCGCGGCCCTTTTGGGATCCCCGAGACCCCCACGGGTGCCCCCTCCCCCCCAGCTGGACGACGCGGCGGGCCCCAAGATCCCGCAGGCGCTGGAGAAGATCCTGCAGCTGAAGGAGATCCGCCAGGAGGAGCTGATCACCGTGCCGGGGCTGACGGGTGGGCACCCATGGGTGCTGGGGGGCTGGGGGGGGGGGGTCGGGGTGCCCCCTCCGACCCTCCCCCTAAACGTTTTTGGGGTGGCAGTGGAGGACGAGCTGGAGATGGAGGCGCGCTCGCTGCTCCCGCTGCCCGTGCACGAGGCCGAGGAGGACCCGGTGCTGTCCAAGAAGGAGGTGAGCACCCATGGGTGCTGCACTGGGGGTGGGGGGAGGGGGGAGGGGGTCTCAAACCGTCCCCGAGGGGGTGGTGTGGTGGGGGAGGGCTGAGGGTGCTGGGTAGGGTGTGGGGAGGGGGAGCTGAGGGTGCTGGGAGCCACACGGAGCACCCAAGGGTGCTAGGGGGACACCCATGGGTGCTCAGCATCATGGAGAGCACTTATGGGTGCTAGAGTTGTATGAGGGACCTAAGGGTGCTGGGTGCTGGATGGAGGACACAAGGGTGCTGGGTGCCACGTGGAGGAGGCCCAAGGGTGCTGGGTTCTGGATGGAGCACCCATGGGTGCTGGGTGCCGTAGAGAACACACAGAGGTACTGGGTTGTGTATCCAGCACTCATGGGTGCTGCGTACCACGTGGAGGACTAAGGGTGCTCAGTGCCATTTAGAGGACACCAATGGGTGCTGGGTGCCATAGGAGTACCTAAAGGTGCTGGTCTCCGTATGAAGAATCTGTGGGTGCTCAACACCCCTGGGAAGACACCTAAAAGTTTTGGGTGTCCCTGGGAGCACCCATGGGTGCCACAGGAGCACCTGTGGGTTCCACATGAAGCATCCATGGGTGCTCAGCACCCCACGAGAGGCACCCAAGGGTGCTCAGTGTTCCATAGATGATGCTTGAGGGAGGACACCTACGGGTGCTGGGCACCCCTGGGAGCACCCATGGGTGCTGAATGCCCCCGGGAGCATCCATGGGTGCCACAGGAGCACATACAGGTTCCACATGAAGCACCCATGGGTGCTCAGTACCGCATGACAGACACCCAAGGGCGCTCAGTGTTCTATGGATGATGCTTGAGGGAGGACACCCATGGGTGCTGGGTGCCCCCGGGATCACCCATGGGTGCTGGGTGCCCCCGGGATCACCCATGGGTGCCACCCACCCCATTCCCCCCCCCCAGCGCAACCGCAAGCGCCGCAACCGCAAGAAGAAGAAGCGCCCGCGGGGGGCGCGGGAGGGGGCCGCCCCCCGGGGCTGGGCACCCACGGGTGCCGCGGAGGCGCCGGAGCCCGAGGTGGAGGTGGAGTACGTGACCGAGGAGCCCGAGATCTACGACCCCAATTTCGTCTTTTTTAAGAGGATTTTTGAGGCCTTTAAGGTACGTGGGTGGGGTAGGGGATGAGTGGGGGCAGCACCCATGGGTGGCAGCACCCATGGGTGGCCCTAACACCCCCACCTCCCTCGCAGCTGACAGACGAGGTGAAGAAGGACAAGGAGAAGGAGCCTGACCGTGCCGAGCGCCCCGAGAGCGCCGCCGCCCCCGAAAAAAGGGGGAGGACGGGCGCAGGGGCAGCGAGGACGACAGCTCCGAGGACGAGCAGGTGGGGGGGGGGCACCCTAATGGGTGGGGGGCACCCTAATGGGGTGGGGGGCGTTCTTATGGGGTGGGGGGCACCCTAACGGGTGGGGGCGGCCTTATGGGGTGGGGGGCACCCCAAGGGGGTAACGGGGGCGTTAAGGGGTCCTAGTGGGGGAATTGGGGTGCCAAAATGGGGTGGGGGGCGTTAGGGGCGCTGTAACGGGGCAATCGGGGTGTTAAGGACCCCCCCGTGGGTGAGGGACGAGGCCGGGGCACCCGCGGGTGGGGCTGACGGTGCCGGGGCACCCATGGGTGCTGCTGCAGGAGAAGAAGCCCGAGGTGCCCAAGCTGTCCAAGAAGAAGCTGCGGCGCATGAACCGCTTCACCGTCGCCGAGCTCAAGCAGGTGAGGCTGGGGCACCCCAGGGTGCTCCCTGGGGACCCCGCTGTCACCCCAGAGTGGTCCCTGGGGACCTGGGATCACCCCTGGGTGCCCATTGATTCTTTTGGGGACCTCAGTGCCACCCCGGGGTGCTCCTTAGGGACCCCAGTGTCACCCCTGGGTGCTCATTGTGTTCCTTAGGGCTACCAGTGGCACCTTGGGGTGCTTCCTGCGGGCCTGGTGTCACCCTTGGGTGCTGCCTGGGGACGCTGCTGTCACCCTTGGGTGCCCGTTGTGCTCCTTAGGGACACCAGTGTCACCCCGGGGTGCCTCTTGGGGTCCTGGTGTCACCCTGGGGGCGCTCCCCTAGGGACACAGGGATCACCCCTGGGTGCCCATTGATTCCCTTGGGGGCCCCAGTGCCACCCTGGGGTGCTCCTTGGGGACCCCGCTGTCACCCCTGGGTGCTCCTTGGGGACCCCGGTGTCGCCATGGGGTGCCCATTGATTCCCGTAGGGATCCCGGTGTCACCCAAGGGTGCCCGTTAACCCCTTCCCTCCCGCCCCAGCTCCCCCATTAACCCCTTCCTCCCCCCAGCTCCCCCATAACCCCTTCTCCCTCCCGCCCTTCTCACTCCCCATTAACCCCTTCCCCCGGCCCCAACTCCCCCCATTAACCCCTTCTCCCCCCATTAACCCCTTCCCTCCCGCCCTTTCTCCCCCCATTAACCCTTTCTCCCCCCATTAACCCCTTCCCCGGCCCCAACTCCCCCCCCAATTAACCCCTTCTCCCCCCCTTCCCCTTGCCGTTAACCCCTTCGCCCCCGCAGCTGGTGGCCCGCCCGGACGTGGTGGAGATGCACGACGTGACGGCTCAGGACCCGAAGCTGCTGGTGCACCTCAAGGCCACGCGCAACTCGGTGCCGGTGCCGCGCCACTGGTGCTTCAAGCGCAAGTACCTGCAGGGCAAGCGCGGCATCGAGAAGCCGCCCTTCGAGCTGCCCGACTTCATCAAGCGCACCGGCATCCAGGAGATGCGCGAGGCCCTGCAGGAGAAGGTGGGGGGCCGGGGGGGTAAGGGGGCGGGGGGCTTTGGGGCTGGGAACCGATTTTGGGGCTGGGGGCAATGGGGAGGGGGCTTTGGGTTTTGAGGGCTTTCGGGCTGGGGGAGATGGGGCTGGGGACGATGGGGAGGGGGGATTTGGGGCTGGGGACAATGGGGAGGGGGGATTTGGGGCTGGGGGAGATGGGGAGGGGGGATTTTGGGAGGTGGGTGGACTGGGGGAGGTATGGGGCTGGGGGAGATGGGGAGGGGGGATTTGGGGTTGGGGACGATGGGAAGGGGGGATTTGGGGCTGGGGGAGATGGGGAGGGGGATTTGGGGCTGGGCACAACGGGGAGGGGGATTTGGGTTTTGAGGGCTTTGGGGCTAGGGGAGATGGGGCTGGGGATTTGGGGCTGGGGACGATGGGAAGGGGGGATTTGGGGCTGGGGGAGATGGGGAGGGGGATTTGGGGCTGGGGGAGATGGGGCTGGGGGAGACGGGGAAGGGGGGATTTGGGGCTGGGGGAGACGGGGAAGGGGGATTTGGGGCTGGGGGAGACGGGGAAGGGGGATTTGGGGCTGGGGGAGACGGGGAAGGGGGATTTGGGGCTGGGGGAGATGGGGCTGGGGGAGATGGGGAGGGGGGATTTGGGGCTGGGGGAGATGGGGAGGGGGGACTTGGGAGGTGGGGGGCTGGGGGAGAGTTACGGGGCGGGGGTCTTTGGGGTGGGGGAGGGTGGGGCTGATGGTGCCGGGCTTCGGAACAGGCTTGGGGGTCTGTGGGGTCAGGTTGGGGGGCGGTGGGGGGGGGGGGGGGGGCTGCGGGGCACCCCTGACCCCCGCGCGGCGCAGGAGGAGCAGAAGACGATGAAGTCCAAGATGCGTGAGAAGGTGCGGCCCAAGATGGGCAAGATCGACATCGACTACCAGAAGCTGCACGACGCCTTCTTCAAGTGGCAGACCAAGCCCAAGCTCACCATCCACGGCGACCTCTACTACGAGGTGGGGCTGGGGGCGTCACGGGGGGCTGGGGTGACGTCGGGGGCGTCGTCGGGGCCTCGGGGACGTCATCGGGGAGTCGGTGGCGTCTTTGTTGCGTTGGGGACGTCATTGGGGCGTTGGGTGACATCGACGTGGCGTTGGGCAACGGCGGCATGGCGTTGGGCGACGTCATCGGGCCTTGGGGATGTCGTCAGGGCGGTGGTGGCGTCTTTGTTGCGTTGGGGGACGTCATCGGGGCATTGGGTGACATCATCAGGGCGTTGGTGGCGTCTTCGTTGCGTTGGGGACGTCATCGGGTTGTTGGGTGACATCAATGTGGCATTGGGGGACGTCATCGGGGTGTTGAGGATGTCATTGGGCGTTGGGTGGCATCATCAGGGCGTTGGGGACGTCTTCGTTGCGTTGGGGACGTCATTGGGGCGTTGGGTGACATCGACGTGGCGTTGGGCGATGTCTTCAGGGCCTTGGGGGACATCACCAGGGCGTTGGGTGATGTCATCAGGGTGTTGGTGGCGTCTTCGTTGCGTTGGGGGACATCACTGGGGCCTTGGGGACGTCACTGGGGTGTTGGGTGACATCATCGGGGCGTTGGGTGACGTCATCGGGGCGTTGGGTGACGTCATCAGGGCCTGGGGGGGTCTTCGGGGCGCTGGGTGGCATCTTCGTGGCATTGGGTGACGTCAACGTGGTGTTGGTGACATCAACGTGGTGTCGGTGACGTCATCGGAGCCTTGGGGGACGTCAACAGGTCCTTGGGGGGCGTCCTCGGGGCATTGGGTGATGTCATCGGGGTGTTGGTGACGTCATCGGGGTGTTGGGTGACATCATTGGGGTGTTGGGGGGTCATGGCGCTGGGGGGAGTCACGGTGTCCCCACGGCGTTGGGTGACGTCATCACGGTGTTGGGTGACGTCACGGTGACGCTGGGTGACGTCATCAGGATGTCACCGTGACATCGGGTGACGTCGTCATGATGTCCCTGTGGCGTTGGGTGAGGTCATCATGGCGTTGGGTGACATCATCGTGGCGTCGCCATGGCATTGGGCGACATCATCGTGACGTCATCATGGCGTTGGGTGACGTCACCGGCGCTCGGTGGCGCCCCCGCGATGCTCAATCGCGGTGCCACCCCTGGGGGACATCAAGGAGCCCCTGGGTGACGTCACCGCGCCCACGCGTGACGTCACACCCCCCGATGACGTCACACCCCCGATGACGTCACACCCCCCGATGACGTCACACCCCCGATGACGTCACACCCCCGATGACGTCACAGGGCAAGGAGTTCGAGACGCGCCTGAAGGAGAAGAAGCCGGGCGACCTCTCGGACGAGCTGCGCATCGCCCTGGGCATGCCCGTGGGGCCGGTGAGGGGGCACCCATGGGTGATGGGGGGTGATGGGGGTGGGGGGCACCCTTGGGTGCTGACCCCTCCCCCCCCCCCCAGAGCGCCCACAAGGTGCCCCCCCCGTGGCTGATCGCCATGCAGCGCTACGGGCCCCCCTCCTACCCCAACCTGAAGATCCCGGGGCTCAACTCGCCCATCCCCGAGGTGAGGGGCACCCATGGGTGGGGGGGGGCACCCGTGGGTGGGGGGGGGGTCGCGGGGGCAATCGTGGGTGGGGGGCTGTGAGCTGGGGGGGTTGGGGGCTTGGGGGGGGAACAGAAGGGGGTTTTGGGGGGCTTGGGGGGAGGGAAGGGGTTTTGGGGAGCCGGGGGGCACCCATGGATGGGTGGGGGTCGGGGGCGCACCCATGGGTGGGGGCCTGGAGGGGGCACCCATGGGTAGGGGGGCTGTGAGCTGGAGGGGTTTGGGGGCTTGGGGGGGGGTGGTGGGGAGGGAAGGGGGTTTTGGGGAGCTGGGGGGTGCACCCATGGGTGGGGAGCACCTATGGGTGGGGGGGTCTGGGAGGGCACCTGTGAGTGGGGGGCTGTGAGCTGGGGGGTTTTGGGGACTGGGGGGGAAGGGTGGGGAAGGAAGGGGGTTTTTGGGAGCTGGGGGGATTGGGGGGGTGTTTGGGGGCTGGGGGGGCACCCATGGGTGGGGGGGGGGGCCGGGGGGGCACCCATGGGTGGGGGGCTGTGAGCTGGGGAGTTTGGGGACTCGGGGGGAGGGGATTCGGGGGGAGGGGAGGGGGAGGGAAGGGAGTTTTGGGGAGCTGGGGGGGGCTGTTTGGGCAGGGGGTAACGGGGTTTTTAGGTGCCGGGGGGGCTGCACCCATGGGTGCTGGTTTGGGGGGCTCACCCTTCCCCCCCCCAGGGCTGTTCGTTCGGGTACCACGCGGGGGTGGGGGAAGCCCCCGTGGACGAGACGGGGAAGCCGCTCTACGGGGACGTCTTCGGCACCAACGCCGCCGAGTTCCAGGTGGGGGGGGGCACCCAGGGGTGGGGGTGGGGGCACCCGGGGGGGAGGGCACCCATGGCGGGGGAGCGACCCCTCCCCAATCCCCCCTCCTCCCTAAAGGGGCACCCGTGGGACTCCCCCCCCACCCCCTTTTGCCCCCCCCCCCCCGCCCCCCTCCTGCCCCGTCTGGGGGTCCCTGCGCCCCCCCCCCCATTTTGGGGGTCCTCTCCCTGTGCCCCCCCCCCCATTTAATGCCCCCCCCCAGGCGACGGAGGAGGAGGAGAACCCCCCCCCCGCTTCCTTTGAGGCTCTCCCCATTGCCCCCAACCCCCCCGACCCCCCAACCCCCCCCCCATTTTTTGGGGGGGCCCCTCCCCGTGCCCCCCCCACCAACGCCCCCCCCGGCCCCCCCCAGGCAAAGGAGGAGGAGGAGGAAGACGAGAGGCCCCCCCTTCCTTTGAGGCTCTCCCCATTGCCCCCAAACCCCCCCGACCCCCAAACCCCCCCATTTTTTGGGGGGCCCCTCCCTTGCCCCCCCCCCCCACTTAACGCCCCCCCCCCCCCCCCCAGGTGAAGGAGGAGGACAAGAGCCCCCCCCCCCCCCTTCCTTTGAGGCTCTCCCCATTCCCCCCAGTCCCTCCCCGACCCCCCAAACCCCCCCCCCCATTTTTTGGGGGGCCCCTCCCGTGCCCCCCCCCCCCCACCAACGCCCCCCCCCGGCCCCCCCCCAGGCGAAGGAGGAGGAGGAGGAGATCGACCGCACGCCCTGGGGGGAGCTGGAGCCGTCGGACGAGGAGTCCTCGGAGGAGGAGGAGGAGGAGGAGAGCGACGAAGAGAAGCCGGACGAGAGCGGCTTCGTCACCCCCGCCGACAGGTCCGGCCCCCCCCGGCACCCACGGGTGCTCCCCCCACCTTCGGGTGCCCCTCGTAACCCCCCCCTTTTATTTTTGTGCCCCCCCCCGTAGCGGCCTCATCACCCCCGGGGGCTTCTCGTCGGTGCCGGCGGGGATGGAGACCCCCGAGCTGATCGAGCTGCGCAAGAAGAAGATCGAGGAGGCCATGGACGGGTGGGGGGGGGGCACAAAAAATGGGGGGGGGGCATTTAGGGGGGGCGGGGGGTGTTTGGGGGGGGCTGGGGGGTGTTTGGGGGGTACGGTGTGGTTGGGGGGGTTTAGGGGGAGGTGGGGGGAGAGGGAGGTCTGGGGGGTTCTTGGGGGGGTATTTTGGGGGGGTATTTTTGGGGAGGGGGGACGTTTATTGGGGGGGGCATTTTGGGGGGGGTATTTTGGGGAGGGGGGGGACGTTTATTGGGGGGGGCATTTTGGGGGGGGTTGGGGGGGTTAGGGGGAGGCGGTGGGAGGGGGAGGTCCAGGGGGCACCGGGGGGTTATGGGGGCTTATTTGGGGGGGGGGGTTATTGGGGGGGGGGCATTTATTTGGGGGGAATTTGGGGGGTGAAGGAATTACGGGGGGGTCACGGGGGGGGTGAGGGGTCTTTTGGGGGGGCAGGACAATTTGGGGGGGGGTCAGAGGCCTTTTGGGGCAGGAGAATTTGGGGGTGCAGGGGGTCTTTGGGGGGGGGCAGGGGTCTTTTTGGGGAGGGGGAGGCCAATTTTGGGGGGGGGGGGACACCAGCTGGGTGCCCTGTACCCCAAGAGGCCTCACTGTTGGGGGGGGGACATTGCGGGATCCCATTGGGTTCCCCCACCCGTAACCCCCACCCCCACCCCGTAACCCCCCGGTGCCCCCCCAGGAGCGAGACCCCCAGCTGTTCACCGTGGTCCCCGAGAAGCGCACGGCCACCGTGGGCACGGCGCTGATGGGCTCCACGCACATCTACGACGTGGCTGCCGTGAGTAAGGGGGGGGCGGCACCTCGGAGTCCCGCCCACGGCACCCATGGGTGCTGAGCACCCGGCTGCCGTGAGTGAAGGGGCTGGGCAGCACCTCAGGGTCCCCTCCCATGGCACCCATGGGTGCTGAGCACCCCCTTCAGCCACTGTGAGTGAAAATGGGGGGGGCAGCACCTCGGGGTCCCCCCCGGCACCCATGGGTGCTGAGCGCCCAGCTGCTGTGAGTGGAAACGGGGGGGGGCACTACTCAGGGTCCCCCACGGCACCCATGGGTGCTGAGCACGCCCCCAGCCGCCGTGAGTAAAGCGGGGGGCGGCACCTCGGGGTCACCCCCACGGCACCCATGGGTGCTGAGCATGTCCCCCCCTAGCTGCCATGAGTGAAGGGGGGCAGCACCTCGGGGTCCCCCCACGGCACCCCTGGGTGCTGAGCGCCCCCCCGCCCCCCCCGCAGGTGCTGGGCCGCAAGGGGGGCCGGGCGAGGCGCAGGGC
The DNA here is from genome assembly GCF_040182565.1 of Anser cygnoides. Classification (NCBI taxonomy): domain Eukaryota; kingdom Metazoa; phylum Chordata; class Aves; order Anseriformes; family Anatidae; genus Anser; species Anser cygnoides. The sequence continues at coordinate 4,335,923 of NC_089911.1, forward strand.
GTGGAGGTGGCGCTGGCGCCCGAGGAGCTGGAGCTGGACCCCACGGCCATGACGCAGAAGTACGAGGAGCACGTGCGCGAGCAGCAGGCGCAGGTGGAGAAGGAGGACTTCAGCGACATGGTGGCCGAGCACGCCGCCAAGCAGAAGGTGCGGACCCCCGGGACCCCCGGGACCCCCGGGACCCCCCGGGACCCCCCAACCCGCTGACCCCCCCCCCCAACCCCCTGACCCCCCCAACCCGCTGACCCCCCTTTTCTCCCCCCCCCCCCCGCAGCAGAAGAAGCGCAAGGCGCAGCCCCAGGACGCCGCGGCGGCGGCAAGAAGTACAAGGAGTTCAAGTTTTAGCCCATTTCGGCGGATTTCACCCCAAAGCTCACCTCCCCCCACCCAGGGGGCACCCACCCCCAAGTGTCGCCCCCCCCGGAATTGTGCGCCCCCCCCCCAGTTATGCTCCCCCTGTTTTGTAAATAAAGGCCTGGCTGCCACCGCCCTGTGCTGCTCTGCCCACACCCCATAGATACTGGGAGCACCGGGCCATACTGGGAACACTGGGCCCACACCTATCAGGGTTAATGGGAGCACTGGGCCACACATGCTGGGGGTACTGGGAGCACCGGGCCATACTGGGAACACTGGGCCCACACCTACCAGGGTTACTGGGAGCACTGGGCCACACATACTGGGGGTACTGGGAGCACTGGGCCATGCTGGGGACACTGGGCCCACACCTATCAGGGTTACTGGGAGCACTGGGCCACACATACTGGGGGTACTGGGAGCACCGGGCCATGCTGGGGACACTGGGCCCACACCTATCAGGGTTAATGGGAGCACTGGGCCACACATGCTGGGGGTACTGGGAGCACCGGGCCATACTGGGAACACTGGGCCCACACCTACCAGGGTTACTGGGAGCACCGGGCCATGCTGGGGACACTGGGCCCACACCTATCAGGGTTAATGGGAGCACTGGGCCACACATGCTGGGGGTACTGGGAGCACCGGGCCATACTGGGAACACTGGGCCCACACCTACCAGGGTTACTGGGAGCACCGGGCCATGCTGGGGACACTGGGCCCACACCTATCAGGGTTAATGGGAGCACTGGGCCACACATGCTGGGGGTACTGGGAGCACCGGGCCATACTGGGAACACTGGGCCCACACCTACCAGGGTTACTGGGAGCACTGGGCCACACATACTGGGGGTACTGGGAGCACCGGGCCATGCTGGGGACACTGGGCCCACACCTATCAGGGTTAATGGGAGCACTGGGCCACACATACTGGGGGTACTGGGAGCACCGGGCCATACTGGGAACACTGGGCCCATACCTACCAGGGTTACTGGGAGCACTGGGCCACACATACTGGGGGTACTGGGAGCACCGGGCCATACTGGGAACACTGGGCCCACACCTACCAGGGTTACTGGGAGCACTGGGCCACACATACTGGGGGTACTGGGAGCACTGGGCCATACTGGGAACACTGGGCCCATACCTACCAGGGTTACTGGGAGCACTGGGCCACACATACTGGGGGTACTGGGAGCACTGGGCCATATTGGGAATACTGGGCCCACACCTACCAGGGTTACTGGGAGCACTGGGCCGTACTGGGAGCACTGGCCCACACCTACCAGGGTTACTGGGAGCACTGGGCCGTACTGGGAGCACTGGCCCACACCTACCAGGGTTACTGGGAGCACTGGCCCACACATACCAGGGTTACTGGGAGCACTGGGCAGTACTGGGAACACTGGGCCGCAGATACTGGGGTTACTGGGAGCCCTGGGCCACACATACCAGGGTTACTGGGAGCACTGGGCAGTACTGGGAACACTGGGCCGCAGATACTGGGGTTACTGGGAGCCCTGGGCCACACATACCAGGGTTACTGGGAGCACCGGGCCATACTGGGAACACTGGGCCCACACATACCAGGGTTACTGGGAGCACTGGGCTGTACTGGGAGCACTGGCCCACACCTACCAGGGTTACTGGGAGCCCTGGGCCACACATACCAGGGTTACTGGGGAGCACTGGGCAGTACTGGGAACACTGGGCCGCAGATACTGGGGTTACTGGGAGCACTGGCCCACACATACCCCAAAACCAGGGGCCCACAAAATGGCGGCCGGGGGGGGGGACCCACACGAGGGGCCACAAGATGGCGGCGGGGGGCGCCCCCCGCTCCCCGTTGGTCGAACGTCGGTGGGCGTGGCCGAGCGTCGGTGGGCGGGGCCTCGTCTATATAAGCCCGGCGCTCGCCGCGCGCCCCCCAGAGGCGCAGCGCCGCCGCCGGAGGACCGCGGAGCCCTCGCCGCTCCCCGCTCCCCTCAGGACCGTTTTGGGGCGAACCCCTCCCTTTTGGGCTTCCTCCCCCGCTCCCCCTGTCCCGCGACATGGCCGCGGACGTGGAGGCGCAGCCGCGCGACGTGGAGCTGTCGGCGTTGGAGGCCGAGAAGCAGCCGATGGCCGGCCCGGAGGCGGGCCCGGAGAAGAACGGGCTGGTGAAGGCGGCGGGGCCCGGCGAGGCGGCCGGGGCCAAGTTCACGGGGCTGGGCAAGGAGGAGCTGCTGCGGGCCGCGGCGGCCCCGGGCTGGGCCCGGGCCAGGACGGCGCTGCTGGCGCTCTTCTGGCTCGGCTGGCTCGGCATGCTGGCCGCCGCCGCCGCCATCGTGGCCCGAGCCCCCGCTGCCAGGCCCCGCTCGGGGCCGACTGGTGGCGCCTCGGGGCCCTCTACCGCGCCCCGCCCAAGGCCTTCGGGGGAGACCTCAAAGGTGAGGGGCGGCGGCGGCCTCCCCCCTCCCCCCGCCGGGGAGGGATCGGGGTCCCGGGACCCCCCCCAGGACCGGGACCATCTCCCGGAAACCCCTTCCCCGCCCAGGGGACCCCCCGGGACCGGGATTGGGGTCCCGGGACCCCCCCAGGACCGGGACCATCTCCCGGGAACCCCTTCCCCGCCCAGGGGACCCCCCGGGACCGGGATTGGATCCCTGGGACCCCCCCCCACACACCCGCCGGGACCCTCCCGAGATCGGGACCCCCCAGGGACCCCCCCCCCGAGGACCGGGACCATCTCCCGGGACCCCCCCCCCACCCCCTCGGGACCCTCCCGGGACCGGGATCGGGGCCCTGGGACCCCCCAGGACTGGGACCACCCCCTGGGATCCCCCCCCCCCCCCCCAGGGACCCCCCCCGGGACCGGGACCACCCCCCAGGGACTCGACCCCCCCTCAGAGACCCCCCCCCCAGGGTGGGATCGGGGCCCAGGGACCCCCCCCCAGGACCCCCGGAGGCTCCTCACCCTCTTGCCCTTCTCCCTTTGGGACCCCCCCAGAAGCCCCCTCCCCCTTTGGACCCCCCCGGTTCTATTTTGGAGCGCCCCCCCCCGAGGGACTCCACCCCCCTTTTGGGCCCCCCCCCCCCCGAGGCCCCTCCCTCATTTGGGACCCCCTTCAGAAGCCCCCTCTCCTTTGGGGACCCCCCCCAACGCAGGGGCTCCCCCCAGCCCCCTGCCCCTTTTGGACACCCCCCCCCCCCTTTCCTTTTTCTCTGCGCCCCCCCCCCCCCCGGTCCCCCTTCAATTTTTGCCCCCCTCTTCCCCCCCCTGCTATGGGGACCCCAATTTCCCCCCCCCCCCCATAAGACTCCCTCTCCTATTCCCCCCCCCCCAAAGCCTCCCCCATTTCCCCCCCTTTAGGACCGCTCTGACCCCCCCCATGTGACTCCCCTTCCCCCCCCCCCCTTTTGACTCCTCCAGAGTCTCCCTTACCCCTCCTTGAGACCCCCCATTTTGGGACCAATTTAACCCCCCCGTGCCCCCCCCATTTGTCTAATCCCCAATTTGGGATCGCTTCAGTCGCCTCGCAACCCCCGTTACCCCCTCAATTCTAGGCCCCCAAAACGCCCCCCAAACCCCCCAATTTCGGGGGGGGGGGTCCCTAATACCCCTGTGTGCCCCCCCCCCCATGCACTCCCCCAATTTGGGACCACTTTTACCCCCCGATTCCCCCCTCCCCCCCCGTGGGATCACTCCAGCCCCCTCCCAACCCCCCTTTACCCCCCCCCCCCGATTCCAGGCCCCCCCAAACGTCCCCCCCACAATTCGGGGGGCTCCCTGACCCCCCGCGTGCCCCCCCCCCCACTTTGGGACCACTTTTGCCCCCCATTTCCCCCATTCCCCTCCCCCCCTTTGGGACCACTCCAACCCCCTTTACCCCCCCTCAATTCCAGTCCCCCAAAAGGACCCCCAGTTTGGGTGGGGGGCTCCCTGACCCCCCCGTGTGCCCCCCCCACTTTGGGACCACTTTTGCCCCCCATTCCCCCCCCCATTCCCCTCCCCCCCCTTTGGGACCACTCCAACCCCCTTTCCCCCCCCAACCTTCAGCCCCCCCAAACGCCCCCCCCCACCCGGGGGGGCTCCCTGACCCCCCCCCGCGTGCCCCCCCAGGCGTGGAGGCCCGGCTGGGGCACCTGGCGGAGCTGCACGTGGGGGCTGCTGCTGGGGCCGCTGCACCCCCCCTCTCGGGGGACCCCGCGAGACCCCCTGGGGGCGCTGGACCCGGAGCTGGGCACCGAGGAGGAGCTGGGGGGGCTGCTGGGGGCCGCCCGCGAGAAAGGTGGGGGGGTTAATTGGGGGGGTAATTAGTGCGGGGGGGGGGGGTAATTGGGGGGTGGGGGGGGGGGGTAACTGGGGGGCTGGGCCCTGGGAATGGGGGGGGTGGGGGGAATGGGGGGTGGGAATGGGGGGTCATTTTGGGGGGTAATTAGTGTGGGGGTGTAATTGGGAGGTAATTAGTGTGGGGGTGTAATTGGGGGGGCAATTGGGGGTGGGGGGGTAACTGGGGGGGCTGGGCCCTGGGAATGGAGGGGGTGGGGGAGTGGGGGTGGGTCGGGGGGAGTGGGGGGGTGTTGTGAATGGGGGGGTCATTTTGGGGGGTAATTAGTGTGGGGGCTTAATGGGGGGCATAATTAGTGGGTGGGGGGTGATTGGGGGTAACTGGGGGGGCTGGGCCCTGGGAATGGGGGGGTGGGGGAATGGGGGTGGGGTGGGGGGGGGTGTTGGGAATGGGGCGGAATTAGTTTGGGGGGTAATTAGTGGGTGGGGTAATTGGGGACATAATTAGTGGGGGGGGGGGGGTGGGGGGTAACTGGGGGGGGGCTGGGCCCTGGGAATGGGGGGGAGTTGGGGGGGGGTGGGGGGGGGGGGGGTTGGAATGGGAGTGGGGGTCATTTTGGGGGGGTAATTAGTGGGGGGTTAATTGGGGGGTAATTGGTGGGGGGGGTAATTGGGTGGGGGTAACTGGGGGGGGTGCCAGGCCCTGGGAAGGGGGGGGGGAAGGGGGGAGTGGGGGGGGCTGTTGGGAATGGGGTAGTTATTTTGGGGGGTAATTAGTGGGGGGTTAATTAGGGGCATAATTAGTTGGTGGGGGGGTGATTGGGGGGTAACGGGGGTGGGGGGGTAACTGGGGTGCTGGGCCCTGGGAATGGGGGGTGGGGGAATGGGGGGGCTGCTGGGGATGGGGGGCTCGTTTGGGGGGTAATTGGGGGGTAATTAGTGCAGGGAGGGTAATGGGGGTAATTGGGGGGTGGGGGTAACTGGGGGGCCGGGCCCTGGGAATGGGAGGGGAGGGTTGGGGATTGGGGGGTCATTGGAAATGGGGGGGGGGCGGTGGAAATTGGGGGTGTTTTAGGTTGGGGGGTTATGGGGATTGGGGGGGGGTCCTGGAAATCGGGGGAGTGTTGGAAATCGGGGGGGGTCCTTAAAAATTATGGGGGGCGTTGTAAATGGGGGAGGTGCTGGAGGTGGGGGGGGGCACTGGGAATGGGGGGGGGCACTGGGAATGGGGGGGGGGTCCCAAAATCGGGGGGGGCCCGGATTTGGGGTCCAGCAGCAGTGGGGGGAGGGGAGCGGAGGGCTGAGCCCCACGGAGGGGCTTTGGGGGGGCCCTGCCCGCTGCCCCCCCTTTGTGTGTGTGTGGGGGGGGGGGGGGCCTGGCCGTGACGCCCCCCCGCCCCCCCAGGCGTGCAGGTGCTGGTGGAGCTGACCCCCGCCCCCCAGGGGGACGCCCCCTGGGTCAGCCCCGAGGTGGCCGCGGACCCCGCTTCCGGCAGGGCCTCAAGGTGGGGGGGGGGGCGGTATGGGGCGGGGGGATGTTAATGGCGGGGGGGGGGGCAGTACGGGGTGGGGGGGGGTGTTATGGGGGTGGGGGGGGCGGTATGGGGTGTGGGGGGGCCTTATGGGGCTGGGGGCGTTATGAGGTGGGGGGGGCAGTATGGGGGGCAGTATGGGGTGGGGGGTGTTAATGGGGGGACGTTATGGGGCGGGGGGGCCTTATGGGGTGTGGGGGGGTGTTATGGGGTGGGGGGGTGTTAATGGGGGAGGGTGTTATGGGGTGTGGGGGCCTTATGGGGCGGGGGGGGGGGCAGCATGGGGTGAGGGGGCTGTTATGGGGTGGGGGGGGCGTTATGGGATGGGGGTGTTAATGGGGTGGGGGGGCATTGGGTGGGGGGGCATTAAGGGGTGGGGGGGGCGGTATGGGGTGGGGGGGCCTTATGGGGTGTGGGGGGGTGGTGGGGGAGCGCGGGGGCGCGGGGGCGTTGTGGGGTGGGGGGGTGTTATGGGGGGGTACGGGGCGGTTTTGGGGGGGGGGGCGGATATGGGGTGCCGTGGGGTGGCTGGGGGGTGGGGGCCATGCCGTGACCCCCCCCCCCCCCCCGCAGGAGGCGCTGGGCGCGTGGCTGGAGCGCGGCGTGGGCGGCGTCTTCCTGGATGGCATCGAGCACCTGGAGGTGGGCGGGGGGCGCTATGGGGTGGGGGGGGGCTGTGGGGCAGCCCTATGGGGCTGGGGGGGGCGCTACGGGGCAGCGCGGTGACCCCCCTCCCCCCCCCCCAGCCCTCCTTCCTGCAGGAGCTGCAGAACGTCACGGAGCAGCACAGCACCGAACGCGCCCCCAGGTACCCCTCCCCCAACCCCCCCCGCGCCCCGGGGGGCTCCCCTCTGACTCGGGGGGCCCCCCCGACCCCCCCTGACCCCCCCCCCGTTTCCCCGCAGGCTGCTGGTGGGGGGCACGCGGCTGCAGGACCCCCCGCGCTGCTGCGGCTGCTGAACGCCTCGGGGCTGCGCCTGGTGCTGGGCCCCTTCCTGCAGGCGCTGGGCCCCGACCCCCCGGCCCCGAGGCCGCCCCCGCCCTGCTGCAGTTCCTGCGGGCGGGGCCCCCCTCGCCTGGAGCGTGAGTGACCCCCCGGGACCCCCCCGTGCCCGGGGACCCCCCAGACCCGTGGCAGGGGGGTTTTGGGGGGGGGGCGGTGGTGGAGCTCAGCACCACGAGGGCTGGGCCTGGCTGTGGGGCCCCCCCAGTGTAATTAGGGACCCCCCAGTGTAATTAAGCCCCCCCATGTAATTAAGCCCCCCCCCCCAATATAATTATCACCCCCCATAATTAGGACCTCCTCATAATTAAGGCCTGACCCCCCAATTATAGGGGACTCCCAGGTAATAGCGACCCTATACATACAATAGCCCCCCCCATATAATTAGGACCCCCCCCCCATATAATTAGGCCCCCCCCCCCCTAATTATCTCCCCCGTAATCAAGGGCCTGACCCCCACACACACCCGGTGACCCCCCCAGACCCATAGCAGGGGGTTTGGGGGGGGGGCGGTGGTGGAGCTCAGCACCACGAGGGCTGGGCCTGGCTGTGGGCCCCCCCATTTAATTAGGGACCCCCCCAGTGTAATTAAGCCCCCCCGTGTAATTAGGATCCCCCTGTGTAATTAGCCCCCATAATTGGGAACCCCCAATATTAAGCCCCCACCCCCCAATTATAGGGCAGTTATTTGTAATAGGGACCCCATACATACAATAGCCCCCCCCCCCCATATAATTAGCCCCCTAATTATCTCCCCCTTAATTAAGGGCCTGACCCCCCCGCACCCGGTGCCCCCCCCAGACCCATAGCAGGGGGTTTTGGGGGGGGGCGGTGGTGGAGCTCAGCACCACGAGGGCTGGGCCTGGCTGTGGGCCCCCCCCCATTTAATTAGGGACCCCCCCCAGTGTAATTAAGCCCCCCCGTGTAATTAGGATCCCCCTGTGTAATTAGCCCCCCCCATAATTGGGAACCCCCAATATTAAGCCGCCACCCCCCAATTATAGGGCAGTTATTTGTAATAGGGACCCTATGCATACAATAGCCCCCCTATAATTAGGACCCCCCTATAATTAGGACCCCCCATATAATTAGGACCCCCCATAATTATCTCCCCCACAATTAAGGGCCTCACCCCCCCGCACCCGGTGACCCCCTAGACCCGTGGCACCAGCTCAGCACCACGAGAGCTGGGCCTCGCTGTGGGCCCCCCCTTGTAATTAACCCCCCCCAATTATATTAGGCCCCCCCGTGCAATTAGCCCCCCCCCATGTAATTACCCCCCATAATAGCGATGCCACACACTCGATACGGCCCCCCCATGTAATTAAGGCCTCCCCCCATAATAGGGACCCCCCCAAAAAAGAGCTGCCCCCATTACTGCCCTCCCAATAACTGCCCCCCGTATGGCCCCCCCCCACTAACTGCCCCCCCCCCCCCCCAGGTGGGGACCCCTGGGAGCACCGCCTGGGGCTGAGCCCCCCCACGCCCCCCAGCTGCTGCTGCTGCTGCTGGGGGCTGCCGGGGAGCCCCCTCCTCAACTACGGCGACGAGCTGGGGCTGCGCGACCCCCCCGGGGGCTGCAGGTGGGGGGGGGGGGCACCGGGGGGCATCAGTGGGGTGGGGGGGGGTCTGGGGGGGCATCAGTGGGGCTGGGGGAGGGAATCTGGGGGGCTGGGGGGGTCAGTGGGGTGGGGGAATGGGATTTGGGGCTGGGGGGGGGGGAATCTGGGGGGCTGGGGGGTCAGTGGGGCCGGGGGGGGGGGTCAAGGGGATGGGGGGGTCTTTAGGGGGATATGTGGGGCTGGGGGGGTTGGGATTTGGGGTCGGGGGGTCAGTGGGGCTGGGGGGTCTGGGGGAGGGCATGGGGCTGTGGGGGGAATCGGGGGGGTCAGTGGGGTGGGGGTTGGGGTTTGGGGCTGGGGGGGTCTTTAGGGGGATCTGGGGGGCTGGGGGGGGCATCAGTGGGGCTGGGGGGGGCCGTGGGGCTGGGGGTTGTGGGGCTGGGGGGATTTGTAGGGCTGGGGGGGGAATCTGGGGGGTGCTGGGGGGGTCTGGGGGCCTGGGGGGGCTGTGGGGCTGGGGGGGCAGCTCTATGGGGCCAGGGTCACGTAACTGCCGGCCCCGTGACCTCTGACCCTGTGACCTCTGACCCCAGCCGACCCCGATGCCCTGGGACCTGGTGGAGGCTGCGAAGGAGGGGCAGAACAGCACCGAGGTGGGCGGGGCCTCGGGAGGGGGCGGGGCCACAGGGGAGGGGGCGGGGCCACAGGGGAGGGGGCGGGGCCTCGGGAGGGGTCAATGGAGGGGCGGGGCAAGGGAGGGCTCGGTGGGGGCGGGGCCAATGGGAGGGGGCGGGGCCACTGTGTCCCTCAATGGGCAGTATGGGGGTGGAGGGGGCGTGGCCTGCCATATATGGCCTGGAACGGGGCGGGGCTCCTACTCTGCGCTGCTTTTTGTTCCTTAAAGGGGCGACACTTCCAAGTCCTTAAAGGGGCAACGTTAGCGGGTGGGGCCACCCTGCAGGGAGGGCCGCTGGGAGGGCGTGGCTTGGGGCGAATGGGCGTGGCTCGCGGGGGCGTGGCTAACGCTGACCCCGCCCCCTCCCGCAGGCCCGGCTGCTGTCGCTGTGCCGCCGCCTGGGGGAGCTGCGGCGCCAGGAGCGGGTGCTGGCGGGCGGCGGGGCCGAGGCGCTGGAGGCGGGGCCTGTGCTGGCGCTGCTGCGGGAGGGCGGGGCCGAGCCGGGGGGCGGGGCCGAGCCGGGGGCGGGGCCGAGCCGGGGGTCGGGGCCGAGCGCTTCCTGGTGCTGCTGAACCCGGGGGCAGACACCGTGCGCCCCACCCCTGGCGGCGCCCCCGCTGCCCCCCCGCGCCCGCCTGGTGCTGAGCACCCACCGCGACCCCCCGGGCCCGCCGAGCCCCCCTGGAGCTGGGGGAGCTGGAGCTGGGGCCCTACGAGGGGCTGCTGCTCGCCCTGCACGACTTGTAGCGCGCCCCACAGCGCCCCACGGCACCCCACAGCGCCCCACGGCGCCCCACAGCGCCCCACAGGGCCTCCGTGTCCCCCCCCCCCCCGTGGCCTTACCCCTATAATATGGGGGGGGGAAGAGAGAAGAGTGGTGCCCCCCCCCCAATAAACGGTGGCATTGGTGCTGTGTGTCTGCGTTGGCTTTGTTTGCTCCAAATGGGGTTGTTTCACCCCAAAATCCCACCCTGTTAATGCTGCGTTCCCCACGTTTCATCCTGAAAATGGGGTTGGGACCCCTTGAAATGGGGTTGAGACCCCCAAAATGGGGTTGAGACCCCCAAAATGGGGTTGGGACCCCTAAAATGGGGCCAGGACCACCCCAAAAGCAGGGTCAGAACGCCTTGAAATGGGGCGGGGACCCCAAGGGTGGGGTTAGAACCCCTTGAAATGGGGTTGAGACCCCCCTAAAATGGGACTCGATTACCCCAAAATGGGGTCCGGCCCCCTCAAGTTGGGGTCAAGAGCCCTAAAAATGGGGTTGGGACCTCTAAAATGGGGTTGAAGCCACATGAAATGGGGCCAGGAACCCCTAAAATGGGCTGGGACCCCAGAAGTGGGGTCAGAACCCCTTGAAATGGGGCCGGACCCCTCAAGCTGGGGTCAGGAGCCCCAAAAATTGGATTCGGGGCCCCAAAAATGGGGTTGGAGCCCCTCGCGGTGGGGCCAGAACCCCCAAAATGGGGTTGGAGCCCCTAAAAATGGGGTCAGAGACCCTCGACATGGGGCTGGGACCCCTAAAATGGGGTCGAGATCCCCCAAAACGGGGGCGGGACCCCTCAAAGTGGGGTCAGGAGCCCCAAAAAAGGGATTCGGGACCCCAAAAACGGGGTTGGGGCCCCTCGAAATGGGGCCAGGAACCCCGAAAATGGGGCCGCGACCCCTCCGTTGTCATGGCAACCGCTCCCCCCCCCCGGCCACTCCACGGCCCCTCCGCTGCCATGGCAACAACGCGGCCCCGCCCCTCAGGCTCGACGCTGCCATGGCAACGGCTCGGCCCCCTCCCCTCAGCCATTACCCGGGTACTCCGCTGCCATGGCAACGCCGCGGCCCCGCCCCTCACGCATGTCCCTCCGCTTTGCCACTCCGCTGCCATGGCAACGCGGGGGCCCCTCCCCTCAGGCACTCCACTCCCCCTCTGCTGCCATGGCAACGCCGCGGTGCCGCCTCTAGGCCCCTCCCCTCCGCTCCTCCGCTGCCATGGCAACGCAGGGGCCCCGCCCCTCGGCCTCTTCCCGCCTCCGCCGCTGCCATGGCAACGCCCCCTCCCCTCCCCGTAACCCCTCCCCCAGCCCCGCCCCGCCCCTTCCCCTCACCCAATCCCCGCCCCGTCTCCACAGCAACCCCGCCGCGCCGCCGGAAGTCCCCCCTGAAGCGGAAGTCCCTCTCCCTGGAAGCGGAAGTCCCTCCCCTAGAAGCGGAAGTCCCTCCCCCGGAAGCGGAAAGCGGCCGCTATGAAGCTCCTGACGCACAACCTGCTGACCTCGCACGTCCGCGGGCTGCGGCCCGGCGGCGGCTACCCGCTGCTCATCCGGGTCAGGCCCCGCCCCTTCCGGTCCCCCCCGGTCCCCCCCCCCCCCGCTCCCCTTCCGGTCCCTCCCGGTTCCCCGCTCCGGTGCCTCCGCTTCTCCTTCTGGTCCCCGCCGGTGCTCCCCGGTCCTTTTCCGGTCCCCCCAGTCCCCTCGGTCCCCTTTCGGTCCCCTCGGTTCCCTTTTCCGGTGCCTCCGGTGCCTCCCGGTCCCCACCGGTTCCCTTCCGGTCCCCCCGTTTCCCCGTTCCGGTGCTCCCGGTTCTCATTCCGGTCCCTCTCCGGTCTCCCCGGTCCCCTTCTGGTCCTCCCCGGTCCCCCCTGTCCTTTTCCGGTGCCCCCCGGTCCTTTTCCGGTTCCCCCGGTTCTTTTGCGGTCCCCCCCGGTTCTCCTTCCGGTTCTCCCTGGTCTCCCCGGTCCCCCCGGTCCTTCCCCGGTCCCCCCGGTCCTTTTCAGGTTCCCCCCGGTCCTTTTCAGGTTCCCCCCCGTCCTTTTCCGGTCCCCTTCCGGCCCCCCGGTGCCCCCCCGGTCTCCCCCCGGTCCCTGACCCCCCCCCGTTCCGTTCCCCCCCCCAGGCCTCCGAGGTCCGCGTGCGCCCGGTGCCGTTCAACGCCGCCTTCGTGGCGCGGCTGCTGCCGAGGCTGCGCTGGGCCGAGCTGCTGCAGGCGGCCGAGAGCGTGAGGGGGGGGGGCGGGGGGGGGCACCTGGGGGGGGGGGCTTAGGGAACCGGGGGGGCTGAGGGAATGGGGGGGCGGGGGGCACCGGGGGCATCTGGGGAGGGGGGAACCGGGGGCACCGGGGGGGGGGTGGGCCTCAGGGAACAGGGGGGATGGGAATTGGGGGGGGGGGGGGCACCGGGGTCGGGGGGGGAATTGGGGGGGGCAAAGGGGGGGGCACCGGGGGGGGGGGGCACCGGGGGGGCTCAGGGAACGGGGGGGGGGGGCCTGAGGGGGCCGGGGGGGGGGGCTGGGAATTGGGGGGGGGGGGCACCGGGAAATGGGGGGGGGGGGGGGGGACAGGGATTGAGGGGGGGGGGCTGGGAATTTGGGGGCCGCGGGGGGGGCACCAGGGAACTGGGGGGAGGGGGGCACGGTTATTGGGGGGGGGGGCTGGGCTCAACGCCCCCCCCCCCCCAGCTCGGGCACCCCCGGAGCTGCCCCCGGAGCCGGCGCCGGGCGCGGAGGCGGACGAGGAGTTCCTGCGGCGCCTGCACCACGTCCTGCTCGAGGTGGGGGGGTAATTAAAGGGGGGGGTTAATTAGGGGGGGTTAATTAACACCCCCTGACCCCCCCCCCGTGTCCCCCCCCCCCCCGCAGGTGGAGGTGGTGGAGGGGGAGCTGCAGTGCCCCGACTCCGGGCGCCGCTTCCCCATCGCCGGGGGGTCCCGAACCTGCTGCTGCCGGACCCGGAGCCCTGAGGGGGGGGCACGTGGGGGGGGCACGTGGGGGGCGGGTCACGTGAGGGGGCGTGGGGTCACGTGGGGGGAGGGTCACGTGGGGGGCGGGGGGCACGTGAGGGGCGGGGCACGGTTTGGGGGGGGTGGCCGGGGGGGTGCGGGCAGGTGTGATGCGGGCGGAATAAAGGGGGCGTGGCCCGAATGGTGACGTCATCGGGGGTGTGACGTCATCGGGGGGTTGTCGTCGTGCAGTGATGTCATCGCCCGGGGGTGATGTCAGCGGGGGGGGGGGGTTGCGGCAGGCACTGCCCTCCCAGTGCCCCCAGTTCCCTCCCAGTTCCCTCCCAGTGCCCCCAGTTCCCTCCCAGTGCCCCCAGTTCCCTCCCAGTCCCTCCCAGTGCCCCCAGTTCCCTCCCAGTTCCCTCCCAGTGCCCCCAGTTCCCTCCCAGTTCCCTCCCAGTGCCCCCAGTTCCCTCCCAGTCCCTCCCAGTGCCCCCAGTTCCCTCCCAGTTCCCCTCCCAGTGCCCCCAGTTCCCTCCCAGTGCTCCCAGTTGCTTGCCGAGCCCCTCCCCTCTCCCCAGTTCACTTCCAGTGCTCCCAGTAAGCCCAGCCACCTTCCCAGTATCCCCCCCAGCTGCCCTCCCAGTTGCACTTCGTGTCCTCACTGCGCCTCCCAGTGCCCCCAGTTGCTCTCCCAGTGCTCCCAGTAACCCCAGCTGTTCTCCCAGTGCCCCTCCCAGTCCCACCCAGTGCCCCCAGTGCTCCCAGTTCCCTCCCAGTCCTGCCCAGTTCCCTCCCAGTCCTTCGCAGTCCCACCCAGTCCCCCCAGTCCCTCCCAGTTCCCTCCCAGTCCCTCCCAGTTCCCTCCCAGTTCCCTCCCAGTCCCACCCAGTCCCCCCCAGTTCCCTCCCAGTTCCCTCCCAGTCCCTCCCAGTTCCCTCCCAGTCCTCCCCAGTCCCCCCCAGTTCCCTCCCAGTCCCACCCAGTCCCCCCCAGTTCCCTTCCAGTTCCCTCCCAGTTCCCTCCCAGTTCCCCCCAGTCCCCCCCAGTTCCCTCCCAGTTCCCTCCCAGTCCCACCCAGTCCCTCCCAGTTCCCTCCCAGTCCCCCCCAGTTCCCTCCCAGTCCCGCCCAGTCCCTCCCAGTTCCCTCCCAGTCCCTCCCAGTGCCCCCAGCCCAGCACCCTCAGGCGCGTGCGACACAGCTCTTTATTGGGGGGGTGACACCGGGGGGGACAAAGGGTGCTGGGCGTGATTGGGGGGTGACACGGGGGGGGACACTGGGGGGTGATGGGGTGACGGGGAGGGACACGGGGGGGGGATATTGGGGGGGTGACACTGGGGGTGGTGGCACTTTGGGGGGGGACAATTTGGGGGGGTGACACTGGGGGGACGGGGGGGTGACAGCGGGGGGGACGCGGGGGGTGATGGGGTGACAGGGGGGTGAGGGGAGGGACACGGGGGGGGGATATTGGGGGGTGACACTGGGGGGTGGCACTTTGGGGGGGACAATTTGGGGGGGTGACAGCGGGGGGGACGCGGGGGGGACGCGGGGGCCTCAGGCGGGCGCCAGGTCCCCCCCGGGGGAGCCCGACCTGGAGGCTCTGCAGGGGCCGCTCCCAGCCCTGGCGCAGCACCAGCACCTGGGGGGGGCACCGGGGGGGGGGTCAGTTGTGGGGCGGGGACCCCCTGGTGTGGGGCAGGGACCCCGCTATAGGGCAGACCCCGAGCTATGGGGCAGGGACCCCCGCTATGGGGCAGCCCCCCCACTACAGCGCAACCCCCCCGCTATGGGGCAGCCCCCCCCCAGGGCAGCCCCCCGCTATGGGGCAGCCCCCCAAGTTATGGGGCACCCCCCCCCCAAGTTATAGGGCAACCCCCCGCTATGGGGCAGCCCCCGCTATGGGGCAGCCCCCCCGCTATGGGGCAGCCCCCAAGTTATGGGGCAACCCCCCCACTATAAGGCAGCCCCCCGCTATGGGGCAGCCCCCCCGCTATGGGGCAGCCCCCCAAGTTATAGGGCAGCCCCCCCGCTATGGGGCAGCCCCCCGCTATGGGGCAGCCCCCCCGCTATGGGGCAGCCCCCCCCGCTATGGGGCAGCCCCCAGGCTCACCTGCAGCTGCCCCGGGGGGTCGCTTTGTCCAGCTCCAGCCAGGCCCCCACCACGTAGCTGAGCCCCGGCACCAGCAGCGGCAGCTGGGGGGGCGGGGGGGGCACAAGATATTTTTTGGGGGGGGGGGGCCCTGGGGGTTGGGGGGGGGGACCCGAAATTTGGGAGGGGGTAAAATTTGGGGGGGGGGGGACACAATGTGGAGGGGGGGGGCGTTGGGGGTCCCAGGGGTTGGGGGGGCAGTTTTTTTTGGGGGGGGGGATATGGGGGCTGGGATTTGGGGGGGGGGTCCCAGGATTTGGGGGGGGGGGGGTGGGGGGGGGCATAAAATTTGGGGAGGGGAACCCAAAATTTGGAGGGGGGGCCTTGGGGTTTTGGGGGTCCCTGGGGTTTGGGGGGGGGGGGGTCCCAGGATTTTGGGGGGGGGTCCCAGGATCTGGGGGTCCCAGAATTTTTGGGGGGTCCCAGGATTTTGGGGGGTCCCAAGATTTTTGGGGGGTCCCAGGATTTTTGGGGGGGGTCCCAGGATCTGGGGGGGTGTTCCAGGTTCTGGGGGTGTCCCAGGATTTTGGGGGGGGGGGTCCCAGGATTTTTTTTGAGGGGGAGTCCCCGGATTTTGGGGGGGTTCCCAGGTTCTGGGGGTTCCCAGGATTTTGGGGGGGGGCCCGAATTTTTTGGGGGGTCCCAGGATCTGGGGGCAGGTCCCAGAAATTTTTTGGGGGGGAGTCCCAGGATTTGGGGGGATCCCAGGTTCTGGGGGTGTCCCAGGATTTTGGGGGGGGTCCCAGGATTTTGGGGGGGTCCCAGGATTTTGGGGGGGGTCCCAGGATTTTTTGGGGGGGGGGGTCCCAGGATTTTGGGGGGAGTCCCAGGATTTGGGGGGGATCCCAGGTTCTGGGGGGGGTGTCCCAGGATTTTGGGGGGGGTCCCAGGATTTTTGGGGGGGGGGGGCTGTCTGTGTGTACCTTGATGCAGGGGCTGCAGGCGGGGGGGGGCCGGGTGGCAGCGCAGCAGCAGCAGCAGGTCGGGGGCCGCCGGCCCCCGGGGAGCAGCACCCGGAGGTGGAGGCGCAGCCGCGGGCCCAGGCCCTGCACCTGGGGGGGGGGGGGCGGGGGGGGGGCACAGCTGGGTGCCCCCCCCCCAAAATGGGGGTGTCCCATAACCCCCCCATACCCCCAGTGTCTCGGAGCCCCCCCCAAACCCCAGTGACCCCAATTTTAGCCCCCCAGTAACCCCCTTTTTTGGGGGTGCCCCCCCAATGCCCCCTATTTTTGGGGTGCCCCCCATGTCATTGCCCCCCCCCCGTGTCATTTTGCCCCCCCCACTGCCCCCAATTTCTGGGTGCCCCCCCCAGTGCCCCAATTTTTGGGGTGCCCCCCCATTTTTGGGGTGCCCCCCATTTTTGGGCTGCCCCCCATAACCCCAATTTTTTTGGGGTGCCCCCCAGTGCCCCAATTTTGGGGTGCCCCCCCATTTTTGGGCTGCCCCCATAACCCCAATTTTTGGGGTGCCCCCCCAGTGCCCCAATTTTTGGGGTGCCCCCCATTTTTGGGCTGCCCCCCCATAACCCCAATTTTTGGGGTGCCCCCCCAGTGCCCCAATTTTGGGGTGCCCCCCCATTTTTGGGGTGCCCCCCCATTTTTGGGCTGCCCCCATAACCCCAATTTTTGGGGTGCCCCCCCAGTGCCCCAATTTTTGGGGTGCCCCCCATTTTTGGGCTGCCCCCCCATAACCCCAATTTTTGGGGTGCCCCCCCCAGTGCCCCAATTTTTGGGGTGCCCCCCCATTTTTGGGGTGCCCCCCCCCACTCACGCTGGCGGTGACGGTGAGGCCGGGGGGGCCCCCCGGGGCCCTGCCCCCCCGAGGGCCCGGGCCAGGCCGCGGGCGGCGCCGAGCCGCAGCCCCCCCAGGTCCCGCTGGAAGCGCTCGTGCATGGCTGGGGGGGGCAAAAGGGGGGGGGGGCGGGGGGGGGCTGCACCATCACCCCCCCGTAACCCCCCCCCCCATAGCCCCCCCCCCCATAACCCCCCCCCAAATAACCCCCCCCCATAACCCCCCCATAACCCCCCCATAACCCCCCCTTCAGTAACCCCCCCCCCCCCATCACCCCATGGGTGTCACCCCCCCCCCAAAAAAATAGCCCCCCCCAATATGGGTGCCCCCCCCATGGGTGCTCCCCCACCCCCAAAACTTGGGTGCCCCCCCAGCATCCCCTTAACCCCCCCCCCCCCAGCGCCCCCTCCTAATCTATGGGTGCCCCCCCCCCCATGGGTGTCCCCTCCCCCCAATGCCCCAATGGGTGCCCCCCCCCAATATCCCCCAATGCACCCCCCACCCATGGCCCCCCCCAGATGCCCCCCCCAATGGGTGCTCCCCCCCCCGCATGGTTCCGCCCCCATGGGTGCCCCCCATGAGTGTCCCCCCCCCCCATGGGTGCTCCCCCAAATGGGTCCCCCCACCCACATGGGTGCCCCCCCCAAATGGGTGCCCCACCCATAGGTGCCCCCCCCAATGGGTGCCCCCCCACCCATGGGTGCCGCCCCCCCCACCCATGGGTGCTCACCGCGGGCCCCCTCCCTCTCCCTGAGCGCGCGGTCGACGAAGGCCCGGCTGCGGGGGGCAGCGGCAGGGAGGGCCCCGGGCCCGGGGGGGGCACCCATGGGTGCCCCCCAGCTCCGCCTTGCGCCGCAGCAGCCGGATGGACAGCGCCCCCTGCGGGGGGGGGGGGGTTGGTGTCACCCATGGGTGCTGCACACCCCCTCCCCCACACACCCCCGGGAGCAATTCACACCCCCCAGCACCCATGGGTGCCCCCAAACCACTCAAAGGACCCCCCCACCCCTAGCACCCATGGGTGCCCCCCCGAAACCATCCCGTGGTGACCCAAAGCCCCCCGCCAGCACCCCCAGACCCCCTGGGACCCCCCACCCCCCAGCACCCATGGGTGCCCCCCCGAAACCACTCAAAGGACCCCCCCCCCACCCCACCCCAGCACCCATGGGTGCCCCCCCCGAAACCACTCCGTGGTGACCCAAACCCCCCCCAGCACCCCCAGACCCCCTGGGACCCCCCCACCCCCCAGCACCCATGGGTGCCCCCCGAAACCACTCCGTGGTGACCCAAAGCCCCCCCCCCAGCACCCCCAGGCCCCCTGGGACTCCCCCACCCCCAGCACCCATGGGTGCCCCAAAACCACTCAAAGGACCCCCCTCCCCAGCACCCATGGGTGCCCCCCAAAACCATCCCGTAGTGACCCAAAGCCCCCCCCCAGCTCCCCCAGACCCCTGGGACCCCCCCCCATGGACCCCCCCGGCACCCATGGGTGCCCCAAAACCACTCAAGGGCCCCACCCCCACCCTCAGCACCCATGGGTGCCCCCCCCGAAACCACCCCGTGCTGACCCAAAGCCCCCCCCCAGCCCCCAGGGACCCCCCCACCCCCCCCGAGACACCCCCCCGCCCCCAGCACCCATGGGTGCTGCTCACCCCTGGTGGTCATGATGAGGGCGTCGTCCTCCCGCCCGTAGCGCCCGAAGCACAGCCCCGTCACCGTGTCCTGGGGGGGGGGGGGCACCGGGCTCGTGGGACCCCACCCATGGGACCCCCCCCAAAATCCCCCACCCCCCACGGTACCCCTCCCCCCATGGGACCCCCCGCAAATCCCCCCCATCACAACCACCCCGGGACCCCCCCCCACCCATAGGGACCCCCACCCAGGGGACCTGGGCGCTGGGGGGGGGGGGCACCTATATTTGGGGGGGGGGGGCAATACCCATATGGGGGGGGTCACCCACTGGGGGGGCACCCACTTTTGGGGGTCCCACCACCCATTTGGGGTCCCGCCGCCCCTTTTGGGGGGGCTGCCACCCACCGGGGGGGGGTCCCCCTTTTGGGGTGGGTCCCCCTTTTTAGGGGGGGGGTCCCTAATTTTTTTTCCGGGGGGGGGGTCACCTATTGGGGGGGGTCACCCATGGGGGGGGTGTCACCCACTTTGGGGGCCCACCGCCCCTTTTGGGGGGCTGCCACCCACCCGGGGGGGTCCCCCTTTTGGGGGGGGGGTCCTCCTTTTTCGGGGGGGGGTCCCTAATTTTTTTTTTTGGGGGGGGGGTCCCTAATTTTTTAGGGGGGTCACCCATTGGGGGAGGGGGACACCCGCTTTGGGGGTCACCCACCCATTTGGGGGCCCGTCACCCCTTTTGGGGGCTGCCACCCACCGGGGGCCCCCCTTTTTGGGGGGGGGGTCCCCCTTTTTCGGGGGGGGGTCCCTAATATTTTTTCCGGGGGGGGGGGTCACCTATTGGGGGGGTCACCCATGGGGGGTGTCACCCACTTTGGGGGCCCACCGCCCCTTTTGGGGGGCTGCCACCCACCGGGGGGTCCCCCTTTTGGGGGGGGTCCCCCTTTTTTGGGGGGGGTTCCCCATTTCGGGGGGGGTCCCTAATTTCCCCGGGGGGCCCACCTGTGCCCGCAGGCGGCAGAGCAGCGCCCGGCCGCGGTAGAGCCGCACCTCGCCGCCCTCCAGCGCCAGCAGCGCCCCCCCCAGCGCCCGGCCCCGCGGCGCCGCCCCCGCCACGGCCGCGATCGGGGCCGGGGGGCGCAGGGACCACAGGCGGCGGCCCTGGGGGGGCACAAAGGGGGGGGGGTCACGGGGGGGGTCAATAATGGGGGGGGGGTCACGGGGGGGGGGGGGGGTCATGGGGGGGGTAATAATGGGGGGTTATGGGGGGTATTGGGGGTATGGGGGGCGCAGGGACCACAGGCGGCGGCCCTGGGGGGGGGCACAAAGGGGGGGGGTCACGGGGGGGGGTAATAATGGGGGGGGTCAATAATGGGGGGGGTCATGGGGGGGGGTCAATAATGGGGGGGTCAATAATGGGGGGGTCATGGGGGGGGGTCAATAATGGGGGGGGTCAATAATGGGGGGGGTCATGGGGGGGTCAATAATGGGGGGGGGTCATGGGGGGTTATGGGGGGTATTGGGGGTATGGGGGGGGCGCAGGGACCACAGGCGGCGGCCCTGGGGGGGGGGCACAAAGCGGGGGGGGGTCAATAATGGGGGGGGGCATGGGGGGGTCAATAATGGGGGGGGGGGGACATGGGGGGTTATGGGGGGTATTGGGGGTATGGGGGGGCGCAGGGACCACAGGCGGCGGCCCTGGGGGGGGGGGCACAAAGCGGGGGGGGGGGGTCAATAATGGGGGGGGTCATGGGGGGGGTCAATAATGGGGGGGGGGGGGGTCATGGGGGGTTATGGGGGGGTATTGGGGGTATGGGGGGCGCAGGGACCACAGGCGGCGGCCCTGGGGGGCACAAAGCGGGGGGGGGGTCAATAATGGGGGGGGGGGCATGGGGGGGTCAATAATGGGGGGGGGGGGGGACATGGGGGGTTATGGGGGTATTGGGGGTATGGGGGGCGCAGGGACCACAGGCGGCGGCCCTGGGGGGGGCACAAAGTGGGGGTCACGGGGGGGGGCACAAAATGGGGGGGGTCACGGGGGGGGGGGCACAAAATGGGGGGGGGTCACGGGGGGGTAATAATGGGGGGGGCAATAATGGGAGAGGTAATAATGGAGGGGGGCATTGGGGGTTATGGGGGGCATTGGGGATATGGGGGGGGGGGGGGCGAAGGGACCACAGGTGGTGGCCCTGGGGGGGGCACAAAGTGGGGGGGTCATGGGGGGGCACAAAATGGGGGGGGGGAGTCATGGGGGGGGTAATAATGGGGGGGGCATTGGGGGTTATGGGGGGGTATTGGGGGTTGGGGGGGCACAAAATGGGGGGGTTAAGGGGGAGCAATAATCGGGGGGCATTGGGGGTCATGGGGGGTGTTAAGGTGGGGGGGCAAAATTGGGAGGGTCATGGGGGGGGACAAAATGGGGGGGGATCATGGGGGGGCAATAATGGGGGGGGTCATTGGGGGTTTATGGGGGGGTATTGGGGGTATGGGGGGGGGGGGCGCAGGGACCACAGGCGGCGGCCCGGGGGGGGGGCACAAAATGGGGGGGGGGGTCACGGGGGGTAATAATGGGGGGGGGCATTGGGGGGCATATTGGGGGCAATAATGGGGGGGGCAATAATGGGGGGGGGCATTGGGGGGCCATGGGGGGTGTTATTGGGGTCATGGCGGGGTTATGGGGGGGGTTAACGGGGGGGCACAAAATGGGGGGGTCATGCGGGGGGTAATAGGGGATATTGGGGGGGTCATGGGGTATTGGGGGGGGGGCACGGAGGGGTCGGGGGGTTTGGGGGGGTTGGGGGGGCACAGGGCCCACAGCCACGGGGGGGGGATTTAAGGGGGGGGGGGGAGTCGGGGGTGTTGGGGGGGGGGGTCCCGCGGTATTTTGGGGGGGGGGTCCGCGGATTTTTGGGGGGGGGACCCGCGATATTTTTGGGGGGGTCCCGGGGATATTTGGGGGGGGCGGGGGTCCCGCGATGTTTTTGGGGGGGATCGGGGGATTTTGGGGGAGTTTTTTGTTTTTTTTTCCGGGGGGGTCCCGCGGCGCCCACCTGCAGGCTGAGGGCCAGCAGCAGCGCCCCCCGCGGCCAGCAGCCCCCCTCCTGCCCCAGCAGCCCCACCGGGCTCCAGCCCAGCGCCGCCAGCGGCCGCCCCCGCGCCGAGTCCCGGGACCTGGGGGGGGCACCGGGGCTCAGGGACCCCCCCCCGAACCCCCCCCCCCCCCCCGCAACCGGCAGGGACCCCCCCCCCCCACCGCAATTCCCCCCATAACCCCCCCCGGAACCCCCCAGACTCCCCCAGCACCCCCCCGACCCCCCCATACACCCCCGGACCCCCCCCGCCCCCCCCCCATAAACCCCCTCAACCCCCCCCCCAAAATCCCCCCATAACCCCCCCAGGACCCCCCAGACCCCCTCCCGTGCCCCCCCGACCCCCCCCATACACCCCAGCCCCCCCCCCCCGGCCCCCCCCCCCATATACCCTTAACCCCCCCCCCGGCCCCCCCCCCCCCCCCAGCCCCCCCATACACCCCAATCCCCCAGACCCCCATAAACCCCCCCAAAATCCCCCCTTAACCCCCCCAACCCCCCCCCCCCCCCCCAGGACCCCCCAGGACTCCCATAAACCCCCAAACGCCCCCCAAAATCCCCATAACCCCCCTTAACCCCCCCCAAAATCCCCCCATAACCCCCCAAACCCCCGGACCCCCAGGACCCCCCAACCCCCCCCCCCCACTCCCCCCCCAACCCCCCCATACACCCCTATCTCCCCCCAGACCCCCTTAAACCCCCCAACCCCCCCCCAAAATCCCCCATGACCCCCCAGGACCCCCCCCAGGACCCCCCAGCCCCCCCCCCAGCCCCCCCCAGACCCCCCCCGGGCCCCCCCTTACTGGTGCAGCCCATAGAGGGTCCCATCACATACCCCCCCCCCCACCCCCATAACCCCCCCAGGACCCCCAAACCCCCCCAGACCCCCCATAACCCCCCCCAGGACCCCCCACGCCCCCCCGGGCCCCCCCCCTTACCGGTGCAGCCCGTAGAGGGTCCCATCACATACCCCCCCCCCCCAGCCCCCATAAACCCCCCATAACCCCCCAAAATCCCCCCATAACCCCCCAGGACCCCCGGACCCCCAGGACCCCCCAGCCCCCCCCCACACCCCAATCCCCCCCAGACCCCCATAAACCCCCCCCAAAATCCCCCCGTAACCCCCATAACCCCCCATAACCCCCCATAAGGACCCCCCCAAACCCCCCAGCCCCCCCGGACCCCCAGGCCCCCCAGGACCCCCCCGACCCCCCCTTGCCCCCCCCCGCCCCCCCTTACCGGTGCAGCCCGTAGAGGGTCCCGTCCCTGCAGGCCACCGCCAGCCGAAAGCGCCCGTCCCCGCCCCCCGCGGCACCACGAAGACGGGGGGGACGGCACCCAGCCCTGGGGGGGGGGGGGGGCACCCATGGGTGGGGGGGGCACCCATATTTGGGGGGAGGGCACCCATATTGGGGGGGAAGCACCCATGGGTGGGGGGTTTGGGGGGGGGATGGAGATAAGGTTTTTTTTTTTGGGGGGGGGCAGGGTTGGGGGGGCTGGGGGGGGGATCCCCTGGGGGTCCTGGGGGTTTTGGGGGGGGGGGCATGTTTGGGGGGGCAGGGTTCGGGGGGGGCCAGGGGGGGCCGGGGGCTGGGGGGGGCTGGGGGTGTTGGGGGGGTCCTGGGAGGGTCCTGGGGGGGTTGGGGGGGGGTCCCAAGTTGGGGGGGGGGGGCAGGGTTCAGGGGGAGGCTTGGGGGGCTGGGGGGGGCATTGGGTGTTGGGGGGTCCCCTGGGGGTCCTGGGGGGGGGTCCCATGTTTGGGGGGGGCAGGGTTTGGGGGGGGGGGGGGGCTGGGGGTGTTGGGGGGGTCCTGGGGGGGGGGTCCTGGGGGGTTTGGGGTGTGGGGGGTTCCATGCTTGGGGGGCAGTGAGTGTTGGGGGGGGGGGCTCCCTGGGGGTCCTGGGGGGTCCCTGGGGGTCTTGGGGGTTCCTGGGAGGGTCCTGGGGGGTCCCGGGTGTTTTGGGGGTGGGGGGCTCTGGGGGGGTCCTGAAAGGTTTTTTTTTGGGGGGGGGGGTCCTGTAGGTTTGGGGGGGGCTCCTGTGGGTTCAGGGGGTTCCTGGGGAGCCGGGGGGTTCTTGGGGGGGCTGGGGGATTCGGGGGAGGGGGTGGGGGGGGGGTCCTGAAGGTTTTGGGGGGGGGGGCTCGGGGGGGGCCCTGAAGGTTTTCTTGGGGGGGGGTCCTGGGGATTTTGGGGTGGGGGGGGCCCTGGGGGGTCCTGGGGGTTTTGGGGGGTTCTTGTGGGGGGGGGGGTCTGGGGAGGTTCTGGGGGGTGTTGGGGGGGCCCTGAAGGTTTTAGGGGGGCCCTGGGGGGTCCCTGGGTGTTTTTTTTCGGGGGGGGGTCGGGTCGCGGCGGGGGGCACCTTGAAGATGACGGTGAAGGCGTCGGGGTCCAGCACCAGCACGTCCCCGCTCTCGGTGCCCAGCACCGGGCACTCGGGGTCCCGTCGGGGCCCCCTGCGGCAGCGCCCCCATGCAGGTCACCACCGTCTGGGGGGGGGGGGGGCACGGGGTGAGGGGGGGGTGGGGGTAATTTTGGGGAGGGGGGTATTTTGGGGGGGGGGGGGGCACCCACCTGGCGCTGCAGCGGCCGCCCCTTGTGCAGCGCCACGAAGGGGGGCACCTCGGGGGGGGCAGCGTCAGCAGCCTACGGGGGGGGGGCACCAAAATTCGGGGGGGGGCTGTGAAATTCCCTCCCCCCCCCCATAACACCCCCCATGCCCATAAACCCCCCCATGCACCCATGGGACTCCCCCCCCATGGGACCCCCCCCCCCATAGGACCCCCCCATATACCCATGGCCCCCCCCCAAACCCATGGGACCCCCCTAAAACCCCCAGACCCCCCAAACCCACAGCCCCCCCCCGGGACCCCCATAACCCCCCCATTTCCCCCCCCAGGGCCCCCCCTCCCATAGACCCCCCCCAGGACCTCTGCGCCCCCGCCCTTCCCACAAACCCCCCCAGACCCCCCCAAAACCCCCAGACCCCCCGACCCACGGGACCCCCCCATATACCCCAGAACCCCCCCCAAACCCAAAGCCCCCCCATGGGACCCCCGGACCCCCCATACCCATAGGACCCCCCCCCCCATTACCCCCCCAGGACCCTCCCCCCATAGACCCCCCAGGACCCCCCCCCCCCAGACACCCCCCCCCCAGGATCTCTGCGCCCCCCCCCCCACAACCCCCCTTGCCCCCCCCCCCCCCAAAATTTTGCCCCCCCCCTCACCACTGCGAGCGCGGCGTCAGGGGCACCTGGGCCTTGTCCCTGCCCCGCGCCCCCCCCAAAAAAATATCAGGGACCCCCCCACCCAGATTTTAGCGACCCCCCCCCCCCCAAAAAAACAGCCTCCCCCCCCCCCCCCCCCAAGACCCAGAACGAGGACCCAGGGCTTTGGGTGCCCCCCCCCCCCAAAAAAAAGGACCCAGTTTTCTAAGGGACCCCCCCCCCAAATTAGAGCCTCCCCCCCCCCCCAAAAAAAAACCAGGGATCAGTATTTCAGTGCCCCCCCCCAAAAAATCAGCTCCCCCACACACTTAAAAACAAGGACCCCCCCCCCCCCCAAAATAAGCCTTTCCTGGTGCCCCCCGGTGCCCCCCCTTGTGCCCCCCCGGGTGCCCCCCCCCATTATGACCCCCCCCCCCCGGGTGCCCTCCCCATTGTGACCCCCCCCCCCCCCCCGGGGTTCCCCCTCCCCTTATGACCCCCCCCCCCGAGTGCGCCCCCCATTGTGACACCCCCCCCCGGGGTTCCCCCCCCATTATGACACCCCCAATTATGACCCCCACGGGTGCCCCCCCATAGGCCCCCCCCCCATTGTGACCCCCCCCCCCCGCATTGTGACCCACCCCCCCCCGGGGATCCCCCCTCCCCATTATGACGCCCCCCTCCAACTGTGCCCCTCCCCATTGTGACCCCCCCCCATGACCCCCCCCACCTGCCCCCCCCCCCCCCCCCCCCCATTGTGACCCTCTCCCGGCTGCCCCCTCCATTGTGACCCCCCCCCCCCCCCCATTAAGACCCACCCCCCGGGTGCCGCCCCCCGGGTGCCCCCCCCCCCCCCCCCCCATTGTGACACCCACCCCCCCGGGGTGACCCCCCAAATGCCCCCCCCCACCTGATGTCCTCCAGCATCTCCCGCAGGGTCAGGGGGTCCACCTGGTCCTGGGGGGGGGCACAGATTAATTTGGGGGGGGGGGGGCTCCTCCCCTTAGCCCCGCCCCCTTTACCTCTTCCCCCACAATTTAACCCCTCCCCTCTGGCCCCTCCCCCTGGCCCCACCCCCTTTAGCCCCACCCCCTTTAGCCCCGCCCCCTACCCCCTCCAACCCCTCCCTCAACCCCTCCCCTCACCTCCCCCTTTACCCCTTTTACCCCCGCCCCCTTTAGCCCCTCCCCCTTGAACCCCGCCCACTCAAGCCCCCGCCCCCTTTAGCCCCGCCCCATTTAGCCCCACCCCCATTTAGCCCCGCCCCCCTACTCCTCCAACCCCTCCCCTCGCCCCTCCCCTTTACCCCTTTTACCCCCGCCCCTCTAGCCCCTCCCCCTTTAGCCCCACCCACTCAAGCCCCGCCCCCTTTAGCCCCTCCCCCTTTGGCCCCACCCCTAGAGCCCCACCCCCCTTAGCCCCACCCCCTTTAGCCCCGCCCCCTACCCCCTCCAACCCCTCCCTCAACCCCTCCCCTCACCCCCCTTTACTCCTTTTACCCCCCATCCCCTTTAGCCCCTCCCCTTTAACCCCACCCTTTGGCCCCGCCCCCTTTAGCCCCGCCCCCTGTAGCCCCACCCCCTTTAGCCCCGCCCCCTGTAGCCCCGCCCCCTTTAGCCCCGCCCCTTAGCCCCGCCCCCTTTAGCCCCGCCCCTTTAGCACCACCCCCTTTAGCCCCGCCCCCTTTAGCCCCGCCCCCTTTAGCCCCGCCCCCTTTAGCCCCGCCCCTTTAGCCCCGCCCCCCCACCTGCTGCGCCTGCGCCCAGAGCTCGGCCTCCAGCGGGTCGGGGGCCCGGGGGGGGCAGGGGGCCCTGAAGAAGGGCCGCAGGTGGCGGTACACCAGCAGCGCCCCCCGCCGCCACCAGCAGGGCGGGGGCCGCCCCCGGCCCCCTCCCCCCCCCCAGCCGCCGCCGCCCCCCGCCCCCCCCGGCGCCGCCAGCGCCCCCAGCGCCGCGGGGGGTCGGGCAGCGCCAGCCCCTCCTGCAGGCCCGGCCCCCGCACCACCGCCAGCCGCGGCCCCCGGGCCGCCCGGGATGCCGACCACCAGCTGGGGGGGAGAAAAACAAAAAGGGGGGGTTAGGGGGTTTTGGGGGGGGGGGGGGAGGCCGTATGGTGGCCGTCACCCCCCCCGGTGGTTTTTAGGTAACCTACAGGGACCCCCCAGCACCCAGTGACCCCCCCTCAGTGACCCCCTCCTGGCGCCCAGTGACCCCCCAGCACCCAGTGACCCTCCCCCAGTGACCCCCAGGGGACCCAGTGACCCCCCCATGGTGCTCAAGGACCCCACCCTGCACCCAATGACCCCCCAGGGCACCCAGTGACCCCCGTGGCACCCCAGTGACCCCCCCCCCCCAGCCCCCAAGAGACCCCCCAAGTGACCCCCCATGACACTCAAGGACCCCCCCCATGGTAACCAAAGACCCCCCCAGGGCACCCAATGACCCTCCCGGCACCCAGTGACCCCCAGTCACCCCCATGACACTCAAGGACCCCCCCCCAGGGCACCCAGTGACCCCTTATGGCACCCAATGACCCCCCATGACACCCAAGGGACCTTCCAGCACCCAAGGGACCCCCCAGCCCCCAAGGGACTCCCCAATAGCACCCAGTGACCCCCCAATGGCACCCAAAGGACCCCCCCAGCACCCCCATGACATGGGGGGGCACCCATGGGTGCGGGGGGGCACATGGGTGGGCGAGGGGCACCCATGGGTGCAGGGGGGGGGAGGGGGGTCTCACCTTGTGATCCCCATCCCCGTGCACGTCAGCCAGCACTGCGATAAAAGGGGGGGTTAAAGGGGGAGGGGCCACATGGGGTCCCCCACCCCCGGGGGGGGGGGGTCCTGGGGTGCCCCCCCCTCCCATGATGCCCCGCGCTCACCCATGCAGGCGGGGGAGGAGCGGAGCCCGGCCAAGGCGTCGTCGTGGGCCTCCAGCCATAGGGACGAGCTGCGGGGGCCGGAACCTTCCTGTCGGGGAACGCGGCGCCCGGGGGGGACCGCGAATCCCGACGGACCGCCAAAAGCGGTCCCCCAGCGGGGCTGCGCGCAGCCGCGGTCCGGCAGCCAAAGCGCTCCCCCGCGTCCGTACGGGTCCGTCCCTCTCAGCGGTCCCCCCGGAAACACGTCCCCCGTACTATAGTTCCTCCCCACCGTTCCCCCCGATCTCCCGGTTCCCCCGGTTCCCCCCCCCGTCCCCGGTCCCCCCACCCCTCCCTGCCCCCCTCCCCACTTTCCCCGGCCCCCTCCCCCCCACCTGCCCCCCCAGCCCCCCCCCGCACCTCTCCTCGACCACCGCCATTCCCCCGCTCCGGGCCCGTTGCCCTGGCGACGTGGTCGGAGAGCCCGGAAGTGACGCGCTGCGCCGTCGCCTAGCAACGGCGGGGCACGGGGGCGGGGCCTGGGCACGGGGAGAGGCCTCTGGGGGGGCTCTGGGGTCCTGGGGGCTTTGGGGGGGTCCTGGGGGGTTCCTGAGGGCTCAGGGGGTCCTGAAGGGTCTCTGGGGGCTCAGGGGGTCCGGGGGGGGGTCGGGGGGGGGCTGGGGGAGGGTTCAGGGGGGTCTCTGAGGGGGCCTGGGGGAGTTGGGGGAGGGCCTGGGGGGTTTCGGGGGGTCCTAGGGGTTGGGGGGGGGTCCTGAGGGGTCCAAGGGGGGTCCTGGGGTGTTCCTGGGGGGTCCTGGGGGCTGAGAGGGTCTGGGGGTTTCAGGGGGCCTGGGGGGGGCCTGGGGGTACAGGGGGGTCTCTGAGGGGATTTGGGGGGGTAGGGAGAGGGCCTGGGGGTTTCGGGGGGTCCTAGGGGTTTGGGGGGTCCTGAGAGGTCCAAGGGGGTCCTGGGGTGTTTCTGAGGTGTTCCTGGGGGTCCTGGAGGCTGAGAGGGTCTGGGGGTTCAGGGGGCCTGGGGGGGGCCTGGGGGATTCAGGGGGTCTCTGAGGGGTCTGGAGGGTAGGGAGAGGGCCTGAGGGGTTTCAGGGGGGTCCTAGGGGTTTGGGGGGGTCCTGAAAGGTCCAAGGGGGTCTGGGAGGGTCTCTGGGGGGGCTGGGGGGGTTGGGGGGAGGATCCTGGGGGTTTGGGGGGTCCTGAGGGCTTCTGGGGGGTCCTGGGGGTTTTGGGGGGCTCCTGGGGGCTCAGGGGATCTGGGGGGAGTTTCATGGGGGTCTCTGGGGGACTCTGGGGTGTTCCTGGGGTGTTTCTGGGGGCTCAGGGGGTCTGGGGGGATTAAGGGGGGTCTCTGAGGGGGCCTGGGAGGTGGGGGAGGGCCTGAGTGGGGGGCTGAGGGGGGGGTCCTGCGGGTTTAGGAGGGGTCCTGAGGGGTTCAGGGAGGTTCTGGGGGCTCAGAGGGGTCCTAGGGTGTTTCGGGGGGTCCTGGGAGGCTCAAAGGGTCTGGAGGGGTTCAAGGGGGGTCTCTGGAGGGGTGCGGGAGGGCCTGCGGGGATTCTGGGGGGGTCCTGGGGGCTTGGGAGGGTCCTGAGGCGCTCGGGGGGGGGGGTCCTGTGGGGCTAAGGGGGGTTCTGGGGAGGCTGTGCAGAGTTCTGGGGGTCTCTGAGGGGTCTGGGGGGTTCTGGGGGAGGTTGGGGGCTCAGGGGGCTTTGGGGGGCTGTTCAGGGGGTCCTGGGGGTTTTGGGGGGATTCAAGGGGGTTCAAGGGGCCCTGGGGGCTCAGGGTGGTCCTGGGTGGCTGCTGGGGGGGTCCTGGGGGTCTCAGGGGGTCCTGAAGGGTTCAGGGGGAGTCCTTGGGGGTTCAGGGTGGTCCTAGGGTATTTCTGGGGGGGGGTCTTGGGGGTTTGGGGAGGGTTCTGGGGGGCTCAGAAGAGTCCTAGGGTCTCGGTGGGGTTTTGGGGGGTTCAGGGTGGGCCTGGGGTGTTCGGGGGGGGGTCCTGGGGGGCTGCTCAAGGGGTCCTGGGGGGTTCATGGGGGTCCTGGGGAGGCTGAGTTCTGGGGGGGTCTCTGAAGGGTCTGGGGGGTTGTGGGAGGTCCTGGGGGGAGTTGTGGGGGGCGGGGGGGCTCAGGGGGGTCCTGGTGAGCTCAAGGGGCTTCCTGAGGGGTCCGGGGGGGTCCGGGGGCTTCAGGGGGTCCTGGGGTGCTCAAGGGGTCCTGGGAGGCTCAGGGGGCCTTGGGGGTCGTGCAGAGTCCTGGGGGGGTCTCTGAGGAAGGGTTCAGGGGTCTCTGGGTGGGCCCGGGGGGCCTGGGAGGGCTCCTGAGGTCTCGGGGGGGGGTCCCGGGAGGGGGGGGGGGTGGGGGCTCCCCGTGGGTTTTGGGGCACCAAGCAGCCAAATTTCTCCACAATTTAGCAAAACGCTCGTTCCGTGTTGGCGACAACGACAAACGGCCCATCGCCCGCCCCAGGGCTCCGCCCCCCGGCCACGCCCCCCCCCCCAATTATCATTGGTGCCCCCCCTCCCGGGGCACCCAAGGGAGACGCACCCCAGTGACCGACGTCACCAGGACCCGGCGACCGTCCGCGGGATGCAGCTGATGATGTCATTGGGATCTGGGTGATGATGTCACCGGCATCCCGTTGATGATGTCATTGGGACCTGGTTGATGATGTCATTGGGATCTGGTTGATGATGTCATTGGGATCCTGTTGATGATGTCATTGGGACCCAGTTGATGATGTCATTGGGATCTTGTTGATGATGTCATTGGGAATCCCGTTGATGATGTCATTAGGATCTGGGTGATGATGTCACTGGGATCCCGTTGATGATGTCATTGGGACCCAGTTGATGATATCATTGGGATCCAGCTGATCAATGTCCATGGGACCCAGTTGATGATGTCATTGGGACCCGGTTGATGATGTCATTGGGATCCCGTTGATGATGTCATTGGGACCCAGTTGATCAATGGGACCCAGTTGACCAGTATCAGTGGGACCCAGTTGACGTCCATGGGACCCCGCTGATGTCCGAGGAACCCAGCTGACCAACACCCATGGAACCCAGTAGACCGATGTCCACCTGGACAACTGGTCCAACTGGACCGATGGGACCAGTTGACAACACCCACGGGACCCAGTTCACGTCCACGGGTCCCAGTTGACCACGTCCGTGTGACCTCACCGACCAACATCCACGGCAACCCAGCGGACCAACACCCGGGGGACCCATTTGGCAACGTCCTAAGGGCCCCGTTGCCCAACGTCCATGGGAACCCAGTAGACCAATGTCCACAGAACCCAGTTGACAACGTCCACAGAACCCAGTTGACAACGTCCCCGATCGACCAATGTCCATAGAACCCGGTTTACCAGTGTCCACAAAACCCAGTTGACCACCAACCAGATAGGACCCCGTTGACCAACCTCCATAGGACCCAGTTGACCAATGTCCATAGAACCCAGTTGACCAGTGTCCACAGAACCCAGTTGACCAACCTCCATAGGACCCCATTGACCAATGTCCATAGAACCCAGTTGACCAACATCCATAGGACCCAACTGACCAGTGTCCCTAGAACCCAGTTGACAACGTCCCAAGGACCCAGCTGACCAACATCCACAGGACCCTGTTGACCAACGTCCATAGAACCCAGTAGACCAATGTCCATAGAACCCAGGTGACAACGTCCATAGAACCCCGCAGGCCGACATCTACAGGACCCCACTGACCGATGTCCCAATGACCCAGTTGACCCATGTCCATAGAACCCAGCTGACAACATCCCAAGGACCCTGTTGACCGCGTCACAAGGACCCTGTTGACCCGTGTCCACAGGACCCTGTTGACCAGCATCCATAGAACCCAGTTGACCGACACCCATAGAACCCAGCTGAAAACGTCCCAAGGACCCCAGTGACCAACAACTACAGGACCCCATTGACCAACGTCCCAAGGACCCCCGTTGACCAACAACCACAGGACCCCGTTGACCAGTGTCCCTAGAACCTAGTAGACCAATGTCCCAAGGACCCCGCTGACCAACAGCCACAGGACCCCATTGACCAATGTCCATAGAAACCAGTTAATAAGGTCCTGAGGACCCCGTTGACCAACACTCATGGGAACCCAGTTGGCCAACGTCCACAGAACCCTGTTGACCAACATCCACGGCACCCCACTGACCAACGTCCCAAGGACTCCGCTGACCAACGTCCACAGGACCCCGTTGACCAGTGTCCATAGAACCCAGCTGGCCAACATCCATAGGACCCCATTGACCCCAAGCAACCAGTTGATGATGTCCATGGGACCCCGTTGACCAACACCCATGGGAACCCAGTACACGAATGTCCATAGAACCCAGGTGACCAACACCCATAGAACCCAGCTGACAACGTCCCAAGGACCCCACTGACCAACAACTACAGGACCCCGTTGACCAACGTCCCAAGGACCCCGTTGACCCACAGCCATAGGACCCTGTTGACCAACAACCACAGGACCCAGTTGACCAGCGTCCTGAGGACCCCGTTGACCAACATCCACAGGACCCAGCTGACCAATGTCATAGGACCCCATTGACCAACATCCACAGGACCCCGTTGACCAATGTCCATAGAAACCAGTTAATAAGGTCCTGAGGACCCCGTTGACCAACACTCATGGGAACCCAGTTGGCCAACGCCCACAGAACCCTGTTGACCAACATCCAAGGGACCCCACTGACCCCAAGCAACCAGTTGATGATGTCCATGGGACCCAGTTGACCAACACCCATGGGAACCCAGTACACGAATGTCCACAGAACCCAGGTGACCAACACCCAACACCCATAGAACCTAGCTGACAAGGTCCCAAGGACCCCGTTGACCAACAGCCATAGGACCCTGTTGACCAACGTCCACATGACCCAGTTGACCAACGTCCTGAGGACCCCGTTGACCAACGTCCACAGGACCCCATTGACCAACGTCCATAGAAACCAGTTAACAAGGTCCTGAGGACCCCGTTGACCGACACCCATGGGAACCCAGTTGGCCAATGTCCATAGAACCCCGTTGACCAACATCCCGACGACCCCGTTGACCAATGCCCACAGGACCCCGTTGACCAACGCCCATGGAACCCAGTTGACCAGTGTCCATATGACCCTGCTGACCAACGTCCCCAGGACCACGTTGATGCCGTCCCCGGGGCCCCGTGCACGGGAGCTGGGTGTCAGCAGCGGCGCGTCGAGCGGGGGTAGCGGAGGCGCAGCTCGTCGCGGAAGCGCCGGTACAGCTGCCGGTTATGGCTCAGCTCGGCCTCCCGCGCCCCGTGGAAGCCGCCGGCCTCCTTGAAGCCGCGGTGGACAACGAAGGCCCCGTCTAGCACGGCGAAGCGGAACCCGGCCATGTGCAGCTCGCAGGCCTGGGTGGTGGTGGGGAAACCGTTACCCCACGGGACCCACGGACACCCCACGGGACCCACTGACACCCCACAGAGCCCGACATCTCCCCTACAGCACCCGTAGAACCCCTGAAGCACCCACAGATCCCAACAGCACCCATAATCCCCATGGCCACCCCAACAACCCCCCATGGCCACCCCATAACCTCCATGACCACCCCATAACCTCCACAGCCACCCCACAACCCCCATGGCCACCCCATAACCTCCATGACCACCCCATAACCTCCCGCGGCCACCCAAAAACCCCATGGCCACCCCATAACCCTGGGGCCACCCCACAGCACCCATAGCCCCCATGGCCACCCCATAGCCCTCACGGTGACCCGACAACCCCACAGCCACCCCACAACTCCCATGGCCACCCAAATGAGCCACAGCCCCCTGGCCACCGCAAAGCCCCCATGGTCACCCCACAACCCCCATGGCCACCCCATAACCTCCACAGCCACCCAATAACCCCATGGCCACCCCATAGCCCCCCCAGCCAATCAAATGACCCACAGCCCCCATGGCCACCCCAAATCCCCCCAACCACCTCGAATTTCCCCTGGCCACCCCAAATCCCCCCCCCAGCCACCCCACAACCCCCATGGCGACCCCACAGCCCCCACGGCCACCCAAATGGCCCACATCCTCCCTGACCACCCCAAATGCCCTCTGGCAACCCCAAATCCCCCCTGGCAACCCCAAATCCCCCCCCACAAGCCACCCCAAATCCCTCCCGGTCACCTGGCTGATGCGGTTGAAGCCGTACTGCAGGAAGCGCTCGTCGAAGGGGGGCACGCTGTGGGCCGGCCCCACGTAGAAGGGCTCCCAGGGGTCCCGCCACGGCGCCTCGTAGGCCACGCGCAGCTGGGGGGCTGGCGGCAGCCCCCGCCACCGCCCATAGCCCGTGGGCGCCTGGCAGCGGGGGCACAGCGCCCCGTAGAATGGCCGCGCCGCCCCTGGCCCCACAGCCGCAGCAGCTCCGCCTTCGTCCCCGGCATCGGGACCCCCGCGCGCACCTCAAAGGCTGGGAGCACGAAGACCACCCGGTCCCAGGGGGCGCCGTGGCACCCGGGGCGTTGGGGTCCTCCAGGGCGTTGGGGTCTTCAAGGGTGTTGGGGTCCTCAAGGGTCTTGGGGTTCTTGAGGGCATTGGGGTCTTCAAGGGCCTTGGGGTCCTCAAGGGCGTTGGGGTTCTTGAGGGCGTTGGGGTCTTCAAGGGTCTTGGGATTCTCAAGGGTCTTGGGGTCCTCAAGACCATTGGGGTCTTCAAAGGTGTTGGGGTCTTCAAGGGCGTTGGGGTTCTCAAGGGTCTTGGGGTCCTCAAGAGTGTTGGGGTCTTCCATGACATTGGGGACACCGGGGTCATTGAGGCTCTTGGGGACCCTCATGGCCTTGGGGACCCCCAGGGCGTTGGGGTCCTCCACGATGACGTTGGGGACACCGGGGTCATGGAACCCCTTGGGGACCTCGATGGCCTTGGGGTCCCCCATGACCTCGGAGACCCCCGTGACCTTGGGGTCCCCCATGACCCTGGGGTCCCCCATGACCCTGGGGACCCCCATGACCTTGGGGACCCCGATGACCTCGGGGCCCTCGAGGCCGTTGGGTTCCTCCACGCCCCCGGCGACCCCAAGCCCACCGAACCCCTTTGGGATCCCCCGCCCCTCACCGCCCCCACCCCCCTGCCCCCCGCCCCCTCCCCCCCCGGGGGTGCCCCCCACCCCCCCCAGCCCCCCCCCGCTCCCTCCACATCCTCAGGAACTCCTCCCGCAGCCCCCGGCTCGGCACCACGTCGGCGTCCACCAAGAGCACGAAGAGGCCGTTTTGGGGCCGGGGGGTCCCCAAACCGGGGCGGGGGCGGCGTCCGCCCTCCCCCCAGCCCCCCCCCCCAAACCCACCGCCCCCCCAGGCCACGTTCCGCAGCAGGTTCCCGGGTACGGCACCCCCAAAGCGTAGCTGGGGGGGCCGGGGCGGACGCCACCCGCCGCAGGGCCCCCCGCAACCCCCCCCCGGCGGGGGGGGGGCGCGGGGGGTGCGGGGGGGGCCTGGCGGCGGCCCCCAGCACCACGTGAAGCCGCAGGCGCCCCCACGCCCCCGGCAGGCCCCCAGCGCCCCCAAAAGCTCCCCCAGGGCCGCACCCCCTGGCCCCCCCCCCCGAAAACGGCCACCGAGAGGGGCCCTCCCAGCCCCCCCCGCCAGGGCCCCCCCAGCGCCCCCGCCACCCGCCCGGGGGTGCCGTGGGTGGCCAGCACCAGCTCGGGGGGGCCGCTGAGCCTGGGGGGGGGGCCCAAAAGGTCCCGGTAGACGCGGAAGGACCCCGAGGCGTCCAGGACCCCCCGAGGGGGGGGGCGGCGGCTGGGGGGGCCGCGGTGGCGGCGGGGGGGGCAGCGCCCAGAGGTAGAGGGTCTGCAGCACCGCCAGGGCCCCCAGCAGCCAGGCGCAGCCCCCCAGCAGGCGGCCCCGGCCCATTTGGGGGGGGGGGGGAACTGGGAGGACTGGGAGGACTGGGGGGACTGGGGGGGGACTGGGGGGGTACTGAGGGGGGAACTGGGGGTATTGGGGGTATTAGGGGGGGTAACTGGGGGGACTGGTGGGAACTGGGGGTACTGGGGTTGGGTACTGGGGAGGACTGAGGGGGAACTGGTGGGGGTACTGGGAGGACTGGGGGGCAACTGGGGGGACTGGGGGAGGTGCTGGGGGGCTACTGGGGGGACTGCGGGTGGGGGGCTGGGGGTAACCGAGGGGTATGGGAGGTATTAGGAGGTATTGGGGGGGCAACTGGGGGGACTGGGGGGTAACTGGGGTCTAACTAGGGGGTAACTGGGGGTACTGGGAGAGCTGGGGGGTAACTGGGGGGTTTTAAGGGGGTTGGGCAGTAACTGGGGGGTTGCTGGGGGGGACTGGGGAGATATTGGGGGTAACTTGGGGGGGGTAACTGGGGTTACTGGGGGTATTGGGGGGTACTGAAGGGTATTGGGGGGTAACTGGGGGGTATTCAGGGGGTATTGGGAGGTAACTGGGGGTACTGGTGGGGTGCTGGGGAGGTACTGGAAGGGTGCTGGGGGTATCGGGGATACTGGGGGTGCTGGTGGGGTACTGGGAGGCACTGGGAGGGTGCTGAGAGATACTGGGAGATACTGGTAGTGCACTGGGGGGCACTGGAAGGGAACTGGGAGGCACTGGGAGGGAACTGGGAGAGTACTGGGAGGGCACTGGGAGGGCACTGGGAGGGCACTGGGAGGGAACTGGGGGCACTGGGGGGCGGGGAGGGGCCGAGGCCCAGCCGGGGGGGGGAGGGCGGGGGGAGGGGGGGAGCCGGGCACGGTCGGGGCCGGGACCCGGGGCCGGAAGCTCACCGCGCCGCGTCGCCGGGAGGAGCTGCGCATGCGCGGGGCGGGGCCAGGCGCCGAGGGGCGTGGTCACAACCCGGGGGCGGGGCGGGGCTTAGGGGGAGGCCACTGGGGAGGCGGGGGCGGGGCCAGGCTCCAGGGGCGGGGCCAGAGGCGAAGGGGGCGGGGCCAAGATACAGGGGCGGGGCCGAGGGGGCCGGGGCGGGGCCAAGGTCGCGGCGCGGCCGCCCTGGGTCCTTGTGCCCGGCCCCTGCGCTGAGCCCTGGGACCCCCCAACGGGGTTCTGGGACCCCCCCACCTCTGAGACCCGCCCCCCATCCCAGGGACCCCCCACACACCTCTGGGACCTCCCCCAATACCTGGGACCCCCCCAGCCCTGGGACCTCCCCCCCCACGTGATCCCCCCGTGTCCCACCCCTTCTCTGGACACCCCCCCCCCCCATTGTGCCCCCTGGCCCCCCCCATAAATAACTTGCCCCACAACCACCCCGGGACCACCCCCCAAACCCTGGGACCCCCCCCCCCCCCCCAACACCTGGGATTCACCCCTCCCCTCCTTGTGCCCTTCCCCAAACACCTAGACATCCCCCCCCCCAAAATACCTCGCACTCCCCAGCCCACCCCTGGATTCCCCCCAGGTCTCCGCGAACTCTGGGACCCCCCCCCACCCAAATACCTTGGACACCCCCCGCGCCCCTGGACCCCCCCTCTCCCTCCAGGTCTCCCCCACCTCTGTGCCTCCCCCATACCTGTGCCCCCCCCCCCCCCCCCCCGTGCTCCCCCCTCCAGGTCTCCCCCACCTCAGTGCCCCCCCCAACCTGTGTGCCCCCCCTCCCTGTGTCTCCCCCCCTCCCCAAAGAAAAGCACCAGCCACAGATGGGGGCAACAGGAGCCACTTTATTGCCGGGGGGGCAGATTCGGGCCCCCCCGGGTCCGTACAGACGGCCCCAACCCCGCAGTGGCGCCTCCAGGGACCCCCAGCCGGGGGTCAGGTGGCGGGGGGGGGCGCTGGGGACATCGGGGGGCATTGGGGACCTTGGCCCCATAGGGGGTGTGGGGGGGGGGCGCTGACGGGGGCCCCACGTCCTCCGGGGACGTTGGGGACATCGGGGGCCAGTCCCTCGGGTTGGGGACATCGGGCCGCGAGGGGGCGTCTGTCCCGTGTGTCGGGGACAATTGGGACGTCGGGGACATCGGGTCACCGTGGGTCGCAGTCCTTTGGGTTGGGGACACTGGGGATGTTGAGGACATTGGGGATGTTGGGGACATCGGGGACATCGAGGATATGGGGGACATCAAGGACATCAGGCCATGACGGGTCTTCGTCCTTCAGGTTGGGGACATTGGGGACGTTGGGGACATTGGGGACGTTGGGGACATCGGGTCATGATGGGTCTCAGTCCTTTCGGTTGGGGACATCAGGGATGTCGAGGACGTTGAGGACATCGAGGACGTTGAGGACATCGAGGACGTCGAGGACATCAGGCCATGACGGGTCTTGGTCCTTTGGGTTGGGGACATCGGGGATGTTGGGGACGTTGAGGACATTGGGTCATGGTGGATCTTGGTCCTTTGGGTTGGGGTCACTGGGGACATCGAGGACATCAAGGATGTTGAGGACATCGGGGACATCAAGGACATCAGGCCATGACGGGTCTCGGTCCTTTGGGTTGGTGACATCAGGAACGTTGGGGACATTAAGGACGTCGAGGACGTTGGGGACATCAGGACGTGGTGGATCTTGGTCCTTTGGGCTGGGGACATTGGGGACGTCGAGGACTTCAAGGACATTGGGGACGTCGAGGATATCAGGCGATGGTGGGTCTTCGTCCTTTGGGTTGGGGACATCAGGGACATCGGGGACATCAGGTCATGACGGGTCTCAGTCCTTTGGGTTGGGGACATTGGGGACATCAGGGACGTTGAGGACATCGGGCCGTGATGGGTCTCAGTCCTTCAGGTTGGGGACATCGGGGACTTTGGGGACGTTGAGGACATCAGGCCGTGACAGGTCTCAGTCCTTTGGGTTGGGGACATCGGGGACAGCAGCTGCGATGTGTCCCCATCTGGTGCCATGGGGACGTTGGGGACACGGAGCCACCGACGCGGTGACTGGGTGCCCTCGGGGACGTCGAGCTGTGGCGGGTGTCGGTCCCTCGGGGCTGGTGACGTCCCGCTGCGACGTGGCTCGGCGTCTTGGTCGGGGACGTTGGGGGATGTTGGGGACACTGGGAGTTTTGGGGACACTGGGGAGTTTTGGGGACATTTTGGGGTTTGGGGGCCATGGGGACACTGACCCATGGACGTGTCTCAGTCCCTCAGGTTGGGGACATTGGGGGTTTTGGGGACATTTTGGGCGTTTTGGGGACTCTGGGGGATGTTGGGGACATTTTGGGGTTTTGGGGACAGGGGGACACTGAGCCACGGTCACGTCTCAGTCCCTCAGGTTGGGGACATTGGGGACTTTGGGGACATTCGGAGGTTTTGGGGACACTTTGGGGTTTTGGGGACATCGAGCCACATCGTGCCTCGGTCCCCCTCCTTGGGGACACCCATGGGTGGGGTGGGGGTACACATTTTTGAGGGGGGCTCTGCCAAAAACACAGCCCCTGGGGATGGGGGGGGGGTGACAAGGGACAGGGGGGTGACAAGGGACTGGGGGGGGTGGCTCAAAGCCACCTTGTGGACACGGAGGGGGGGGGACACAAAATTTTGGGGACACGTCCCGGAGGGGAGGGGAGGGGGACAATGGGACAGGACCCAGGCGTCCGGGCTGGGGAGAGGGGGGGGCCACCAGCCCCCCCCCCCCAATTACCTTAGAGACTCGTTACGAGTTAAATTAGCACGAAAGGCCCCGGGGGGGCGGGCGGGGGGCAGCGGGGGTGACAATGACAATATGCCATACTGGGGGCAAGTCGCGTCACAGACTTAGTTCAGAAGGACGGGGCGCGCTGGCTTCCGGCTGCGGGGGGAAGGGGGACACGGCGTTAGGGACCCCCCCCCAAAAGCCACTGAGCCCCCAGACCCCGAGGGAAGGGGTGCCCAACCCCCCCCCCCCCAGCCCCGCTTTGGGATCCCACCAGCACCCATGGGTGTCCCCCCCCCCCAAGGATTCCCAACGGCACCCCGATGACCCAAGTGTCCGACCCCAAACTGGGAGGGCCCGTAGTCCCCAGCACCCATGGGAGCCCCCACCCCCACCCCATGAAGGTGTCACCCTATGGGTCCCCAGCACCCATAGGTCCCCAGCACCCATAGGAACCCAGCACCCAGGACCCGTGTCTTCACCCCAAAGTCCCCGATGACCCAACCCCAAACTGGGGGCCCATTGTCCCCAGCACCCATGGGAGACCCCATAAAGGTGCCCCCCTACGGGTCCCCAGCACCCTTGAGTCCCCAGCACCCATAGGAGCCCCCCAAGCAGATGCCACCCTACGGGTCCCCAGCACCCAGGACCCCCACCTTCACCCCAAATCCCCCCATGCCCATCCCCACACCACCCTCCCGCTGCCCCCAGCAGCCCCCCTTCCCCCCCGCGGGGGCGCCACCCCCAGCCCCCAGCACCCAGGGGTGCTCCCCAGCACCCTACCTTGGCGGAAGGCGTCCTGGAGGCGGCTCTGGGGGAGTTGATACAACTCAGCGAAGGGGTCGCGGGGCGACCGGGGCGGGGGGAGGTCGGGGGCTGGGGGCGCCACCAGGGCGCCGTTGTCCCCCCCGTGGTGACGGCGGCGGCCAAACCCCGTAGGAGGCGGCGCAGGGGCGCTGGGGCGGCC
Source organism: Anser cygnoides (assembly GCF_040182565.1). Taxonomy (NCBI): domain Eukaryota; kingdom Metazoa; phylum Chordata; class Aves; order Anseriformes; family Anatidae; genus Anser; species Anser cygnoides. The sequence continues at coordinate 4,376,329 of NC_089911.1, forward strand.
GGCGGCGGTGGGGGCGACGTCTCGGGGGTCAGCAGGGTGCCGGGGGTGGGGGTCGTCCCTGCCCCGGCGCCCCCCGGGGCTTTCGGGGCTCGGCGGCAGCTTCTCGGGGGCAGCTTCGGGGGGCTCCGGGGGCCGAAGGCGGCGGGCGGCGCTTGCCGGGGGTGTAGGGGGGCGTCCAGGTCTCGGTGGCGGCCCCCGGCAGCTCGGGGGCCAGGCGGGCGCCCACGGCCAGCCCCACGCCGATGTTGGCGCCCAGGGCCAGCCCCACGGCCGGCCCCACGGCCAGCCCCACGCCGGGGGTCGATGCCGGTGCCAAGAGCGGGGTCAATGTTGGTGCCGATGGCGGCTGGAAGGGCAGAGTCAACGTTGGCCCCAAGGCCAAGGCCAACGGCGGTGCCGACGCCGACGTTGGCTCCAACGGCGGCTCTGATGCCGAGTCCCACCCCGGCGCTGGCGTCCGACGGGAGAGCGCTGCCGACGTGGGCTCCGACACCAAGCCCAACACCGACGTTGGCTCCGACGGCAAGACCGACGCCGGGTCCAAGGGTAGAGCCGACGTTGGCTCCGACGGCGGCTCCGACGGCGAGGCCGACGCCGGGTCCGACGCCGGATGTGAGAACGGAGCCAACGTTGGCGCCGAGGGCGGCTCCGAGGCCAAGTCCAACTGCAGATCCAAGGCCCGAGCCAACGTTGGCACCAAGGCCAAGTCCGACGCCGGCACCGACGCCGATATTGGCTCCGACACCGAGTCCAACGCTGGCGCTGATGCCGCTGCCGATGCCGAGGGAGATGCCGGTGCCGAGGCCGTGGCCAACGTCCGCTCCGGCGTCAGTCTGGAGGCCAGCTCCAATGTCCTCTCCAGTGCCGGGTCCGAGGCCAGCTCCGACTTGAGTCCCGAGGCCAACGTCGGTGCCGGCACCGGCTGCCACGCCAAGGCCGACGTCCACTCTGATGCCAACTCCGGCCCCAACGCCGGCACCGAGGCCGTGCCCGACGCTGGCTCCAAGTCCTTGTCCAAGGTTGGCTCCAAGACCGGGGTCAACGCTGGCCCCAATGCCAAGTCCAAGACCATGTCCAACAGCAGCTCCAAGACCGGGATCAACATTGGCCGCGGCGCCGGCTCCGAGACCGTGTTCGATGGCAGCTCCAAGACTGGGTCCAAGACCAGGGTCAACGTTGGCTCCAAGACCAGGTCCCACGTTGGCTCCAAGACTGGGTCCAAGACCAGAGTTGGCTTCAAGACCAGTTCCAAGACCGGGGTCAACGTTGGTCGGGGCGCCGGCTCCGAGACCGTGTTCAATGGCGTCTCCAAGACCAGGGTTGGCTCCAAGACTGGGTCCCACGCTGGCTCCAAGACCAGGTCCAAGACCGGGGTCAACGTTGGCTCCAAGACCAGGTCCCACATTGGCTCCAAGACCACGTCCAAGACCGGGGTCAACGCTGGCCCCAACGCCAAGTCCAAGACCGTGTCCAACAGCGGCTCCAAGACCGGGTCCCACGTTGGATCCAAGACCAGGTCCAAGGCCGGGGTCAACGCTGGCGGCACCGGCCCCGAGCCCGTGTCCGACATCAGCTCCAAGACCATGGCCAACGTTGACCCCAAGGCCAAGGCCAACGTTGGCTCCACCGTCGGCTCCAAGCCCGGCTCCTAGCCCAAGGTCAACGCCGGGTCCGACGCCGGGGCCAACGCCGAGGTCTCCGCCACCGCCACCACCAGGGAAATCGAGGCCGGGACCAAAAGCCTCCGGGGGTCCTGGGGGGCTTCGGCTGCCAGCTGCTGCCGCAGGCACCAAGCCTCGGCCTCGCTGCCGGAGAAATCGGGGAGATGAGGGGGGGTCACAGGTGCACCCCAACTCTTGGCGCCCTTGCGAGGCTGCGGGGGGGCACATGGGTGGTCCCGGTGGTCCGGCCCCCCCGCTCACCTGATGACGAAGTTGTGGGCCAGCAGGGCCGGGCCTTCGGGGCGCAGGCGGGCGTAGACCCAGGTCCAGCCCAGGCCGTCCTTGCGCTGCAGCCGCGCCACCAGCTCCCCACGCGCCTCCGCCGCTGCCCCTGCTGCGGGGACAACACGGGGGGGGGGTCAGTGGGGTGGGGACACCCTTGGGGACACAATGGGGACACCAGGAGGGACAGGGACACCCATGGGGACACTGTGGGGACATTGTGGGGACAGGGGACACCCAAGGGGGACACCCGGGGGGGACAGGGGACACCCAAGGGGGACACCCGGGGGGGACAGGGGACACCCAAGGGACACCCAAGGGGGGACCTGGGGGGGACCGAGGACACCCAGGGGACACCCAGGGGACACTCACCCAGGCGGAGGTGCTGGCGGGCGACGTGCCCCAAGTCCTCGGGGTGCAGCAGGCGGTACCAGGAGCGCCCCAGCAGCTCCCCGCGCCCGTAGCCCAGGTGGATCTGCACGCTGAGAGAGCACCCCCCCCCCCGTCAGCACCCCTGGCCGAGACCCCCCAATGTGCTCCCACCCCCCCCCAAAGTGCCCTGGGACCCCCAAGTCCCTGGGAACCCCCTAAAGCCCCTGGGAGCACCCTGAGGTGCCCGGGACCCCCCCCAAGTCCCTGGGAACCCCTCCAAGTGCCTGCCCCCCGTAACATTTCTGGGACCCCCCAAGTGCCTGGGGACCCCCAAGATGTCTGGGACCCCCCCCAAAATACCTGGGACACCCCCTTCCTCCTACTTGGTTCCCTTTGTGAAGTCTGGGACCCTCCATGCACATCCCCCCCAAATAATTGGGGACCCCTCCCAAGACACCTGACCCCCATCCTGCACATCTGGGACCCCCCCCCCCAAATATCTGAGGACCCCCCAAGACACCTGGGACCCCCCCCCCAAATATCTGGGGACCCCCCAAGACACCTGGGACCCCCCCCCAAATATCTGGGGACCCCCCTCAAACACCTTGACCCCTCCATGCACACTTCAGGACCCCCCCACGACCCCTGGGTCCCATCCTGCCCACCTCCAACCCCCCCAAGACCCCCCCACTCCCCCAATTCCACCCCCCCCCCCCGGTGCTCCTCCCCCCACCTCTCCGAGACGTCGAGCAGGGCCAGGTCCCGCGCGTGGCGGCTCTCGAAGGCCGGCAGCAGCAAGGAGTCGGCGCAGGGCCACGGGGGGGGGGGGGTCGGGGGGCGCAGAAAGCCACGAAGAGCCCCGGGGGGGGTCCCGGGGGGGGCCGGGGGGGCGGCCTGGAAAGCGGCCCCGCAGCAGAACCAGCTTGCGGCCGGCGCTGGGGGCGGCGCGAGGCGCGGGAGGTGGTGAAGCGGCAGCGGAAGAGGCGCTCTGGGGGGGGGGGCACACAAAAAAAAAAAAGCAGGGGGGCGTTAGTGCCGTCCGTGTGTCCAGCGTCCGTCTGTCCGTCCTCCCCCAGCCCTCTGTCCGTCCATCCCTCCCTCCGTCCGTCCGTCCTTCCGTTCATCCTTCTTTCTGCCCATCCTTCTGTCCTCCCACCCATCCTCCTGCCCCTCCGTCCGTCTGTCTGCCCGTTCGTCCACCCCTCCATCCCTCCGTCTGTCCATCCGTCTGTCCAACTGTCTTCCCATTCACCCATCCGTCCATCCTTCTGTCCCTCTCTCTGTCCGTCTGTCCATCCATCCCTCCCTCCATTTCTCCATCTGTCCATCCATCCATCCGTCCTCCTCTCCCTCCATCTGTCCGTCCGTCCAGCCATCCCCCTCTCCATCCCTCCGTCCATCTGTCTGTCCATCAATCCCTTTCTATAGCCATCCGCCTGTCTGTCTGTCCATCCATCAACCCCCTCTCTCTCTACCCGTCTGTCCATCCACCTCTCTCTCCCTCCATCTGTCCGTCTGTCCGTCCATCCATCCCCCTCTCCACCCCTCCGTCCATCTGTCCGTCCATCCATCCCCCTCTCCACCCCTCCGTCCATCTGTCCATCCATCCATCCCCCTCTCCACCCCTCCGTCCATCTGTCTGTCCATCCATCCCCCTCTCCACCCCTCCGTCCATCTGTCCATCCATCCATCCCCCTCTCCACCCCTCCGTCCATCTGTCCGTCCATCCATCCCCCTCTCCACCCCTCCGTCCATCTGTCCGTCCATCCATCCCCCTCTCCACCCCTCCGTCCATCTGTCTGTCCATCCATCCCCCTCTCCACCCCTCCGTCCATCTGTCCGTCCATCCATCCCCCTCTCCACCCCTCCGTCCATCTGTCCGTCCATCCATCCCCCTCTCCACCCCTCCGTCCATCTGTCCGTCCATCCATCCCCCTCTCCACCCCTCCGTCCATCTGTCCGTCCATCCATCCCCCTCTCCACCCCTCCGTCCGTCTGTCCGTCCATCCATCCCCCTCTCCACCCCTCCGTCCGTCTGTCCGTCCATCCGTCCCTCTCTATATCCGTCTGTCCGTCCACCCCCGTCTCCGCCCATCCGTCTGTCCATCCACCCCTCTATCCCTCCGTCCGTCCATCCGTCCCTCCATCCACCCACCCGCCCCCACGAGCCCCTCCCCTCCCCCAAGCCCCCGCCCCCACGAGCCCCTCCCACCCCCACAAGCCCCTCCCCCTTCCCCAAGCCCCGCCCACCTGGCTGGGGGGCCCCGGGCAGGGCGAGCTGGTGCCGCACCAGGGGGTGGTCGGCGGGGGTCCAGCAGGTCGTAGATGCTGTCACCCTGCGCCACCAGGTCCACCTGGGGGGACACATGGGGGGTCAGCACCCAGCACCCACAGCCCCCCGACACCCACAAATCCCCCTGACACCCCAAAATCCCCTCCCAGCACCCCCAAATCCTCCCCAGACACCCCCAAATCCCCTCCCAGCACCCCAAACTGCCTCCCAGTGCCCCCAAACCGCCCCAGACACCCAGAACCCCCCCAGATACCCAGAACCCCCCTCCAGCCCTCCCAACCCCCCAAACCTCCTCCCAGCGCCCCCAACCCCCCTCCTAGACACCTAGAACCCCCTCCCAGCACCCCCAAACCCCCCAGACACCCCCAAAGCCCCCCAGACCCACTTCCAGCGCCCCCAAACCCCCTCCCAGCTCCCCCAACCCCCTCCTAGACACCCAGAACCCCCTCCCCAGACCCCCAACCCCCCCAGACACCCAGAACCACCCCCCAGCCCCCCACCCCCCTCCCAGCACCCCCAAGCCCCCCAGCACCCACCATGGAGTGCCCCAGGTGCTGCGCGACGTTGTCGGTGACGCCGACCAGCTTCCCCTCGCGGGTGACGGCCAGCAGGAACCCCGGCAGCGACGCCACCAGGTCGGCCAGCTCCGGCCCCCCAGCAGCTCCAGGGGTGCTCCCCGCGCCGGCCCTGCAGGGGGGGGGGGACCCACGTCAGCACCCGGAGGGCACCCACCCACCTGGACCCCCGGTTCCTGACCCCATCCCATCCCCGTTCCCCAGTTCCTGACCCCATTCCCTGGTTCCTGAACCCATCCCGTGCCCGTTCCCTGGTTCCTGTCCCCACCCCCAGTTTCTGACCCCATCCCAACCCCGTTCCCTGGTTTCTATCCCCAATTCCTCATCCCTGGTCCCACTCCCAGTCCCTGTCCCCATCCCGTCCCTATTCCCTGGTTCCTGTCCCCATCCCGTCCTCATTCCTTGGTTCCTGTCTCCATCCCATCACCGTTCCCCAGTTCCTGACCCCATCCCCGGTTCCTGACCCCATCCCCTCCTCGTTCCCTGGTTCCTGAACCTGTCCCGTGCCCATTCCCCGGTTCCCGTCCCCATCCCCATCCTTGTTCCCTGGTTCTTGTCCCCATCCTCGGTTCCTGACCTCATCCCAACCCCATCCCCAGTTCCCATCCCTGATTCTTCATCCCCCGGTCCCACTCCCGGTCCCTGACCCCATCCCATGCTCATTACCATTCCCTGGTTCCTTCCCTGGTTCCTGTCCCCGTTCCCAGCTTATGTCCCCGTCCATCCCACCCCCATCCCAACCCCATTCCCTGGTTCCTGTCCCCATCCCCAGCTCCTGTCCCCATCCCGCTCCCCAATTCCCATCCCCGGTCCTGCTCCCGGTCCCTGAACTCGGTCCCTGTCCCTATCCCAATGTCCCTGTTCCAGCCCCAGTCTGGGTCCCGGTCGCTGTCCCCTGTCCCTATCCCACTGTCCCGGTGTCCCCCCCGTCCCTGTTCTCGGTGCTGAGCCCCAGCCGCTGTCCCTGCTGCTGAAACCGGCCCCGGCTCCCGTTCTCGTTGTCCCCCCGGTCCCTGTCGCTGACCCCCCGGTCCCCATCCCTGGTACTGAACCCGGCCCCGGTCCCCGGTTCCTGTCCCTGCTGCTGAACCCTGTCCCGGCCCCGGTCCCCAGTCCCCGGTCCTGAACCTGGCCCCGGTCCTGGTCCCTCTCCTGTCGTCCCCCGGCCCCGGTTCCCGGTGCCGAAACCGGTCCCCGGTCCCTGGTGCTGAACCCGGCCCCGGTTCCCGGTCCTCATCCCGGTGTCCCCCGGTCCCTGCCCGTGGTCCTGAACCTGATCCCAGTTCCCGGCCCCAGTCCCCGTTCCCTGGTGCTGAATCTGATCCCGGTCCCCAGTCCCGGTCCCCGTCCCTGGTGCTGGATCCCGGTCCCGGTCCCTGTCCCTGGTGCTGATCCCGGCCCGGTTCCCGTTTCCCGGTCCCTGTCCCTGGTGCTGATCCCGGCCCGGTTCCCGTTTCCCGGTCCCTGTCCCTGGTGCTGATCCCGGCCCGGTTCCCGTTTCCCGGTCCCTGTCCCTGGTGCTGATCCCGGCCCGGTTCCCGTTTCCCGGTCCCTGTCCCTGGTGCTGATCCCGGCCCGGTTCCCGTTTCCCGGTTCCCGTTCCCTGTCCCTGGTGCTGATCCCGGTCCCGGTTCCCGTTTCCCGTTCCCTGTCCCTGGTGCTGATCCCGGTCCCCGTTCCCGGCCCCGCTCCCTGTCACGGTGCCCCCCGGTTCCCGTTCCCGGCGCTGAGCCCGGCCGCTGTCCCTGGTGCTGAGCCCGGCCCCGGTCCCCGGTCCCTGTCCCCGGTGCTGAACCCGTCCCCTTTCTGCCCCGTTCCCCGTCCTATCGCCATCCCATCCCGATCCCATTTCCATCCCATCCCGATCCCATCCCCTATTCCATCCCAACCGTATCCTACCCCGATCCCCATCCCATCCCCATCCCATCCTCATCCTACCCCGGTCCCTACCCCTATCCCTGCCCAATCCCCATCCGATCCCCATCCGATCCTGGTCCCTACCCCAAACCAACCCCATCCTTCCCCTACCCCGATCCTCATCCTATCCCCACCCGATCCCGGTCCCTATCCCAACCCGATCCCCATCCTACCCCGCTCCCTACCCCATCCCAACCCGATCCCGGTCCCTACCCTACCTACCCCATCCTTCCCCTACGCCAATCCCCATCCTTCCTCTAACCTACCCCAACCCAATCCCCATCCTATCCCCATCCGATCCTCATCCTACCCCGGTCCCTACCCCATCCCATCCCCATCCTTCCCCTACCCCAACCCAATCCTATCCCCTACCCCAACCCCATCCTTCCCCTACCCCAACCCAATCCTATCCCCTACCCAACCCCATCCTACCCCGGTTCCCTACCCCATACCAACCCCATCCTTCCCCTACCCAACCCCATCCTACCCCGGTTCCCTATCCCCTACCCAACCCAATCCTATCCCCTACCCCAACCCCATCCTACCCCGTTCCCCTACCCCTACCCCAACCCCGTCCTACCCCGCTCCCCGCCCCGCCCCTCTCCCCGCCGCCGCTCACCGGGCCGCAGGCAGGCCCCCTTGCGGGTGTAGATGCAGGCGAGGGCCATGACGTGCAGGTAGGAGAGGCGCGGCCGGTCCCCGTCGGGCAGCGGCGGGAGGTCGCGCAGGGCGCGGATCTCGGCGTTGATCTGGTCCCGGCGCGCCTTGGAGGCGCCCTTGGTGGAGCGCAGCATCCTCGCGCCGCTCCACGCCGCGCCGCGCCGCCCCGCGCCTTATATGGGCAGCGCCGCGCCTTATATGGGCAGCGCCGCGCCTTATATGGGCAGCGCCGCGCCCGCGTCACCGCCCGCGTCACGCCGCCCGCCCCGCCCACTCGGAGGGGGAGGGGGAGGGGGGGGCCGCGCCGGGGGGACACGCGCGCGACGTCAGCGGTGACGCGGAGGGAAGGGGGGGGGGGGAGGGGGGAGAGGAGGCTTCGAGCCGAAATAGGAGATGGCGCGGGGGGGGGGGGGGGGGCGGGGGCGGGGCTAAAGGGGGAGGGGTTAAAGGGGGGAACGCCCGGCGGGGGGGGGGGGAGGGGGGGTAAAGGGGGGGCGATGGGGGGTGATGGGGGGCTATGGGGGGGCTATGGGGGGGGTGATGAGGGGGTGATGGGGGTAATGGGGGGCGATGGGGGGTTATGGGGGGCTATGGAGTGGGTTTTGGGGGGTGATGGGGATAATGGGGGGTTATGGGGGGGCTATGGGGGTAAAGGGGGGGCTATGGGGGGTGATGGGGGTGATGGGGGGTTATGGGGGGGCTATGGGGGGTGATGGGGGTGATGGGGGGGATATGGGGGGTAAAGGGGATAATCGGGGGCGATGAAGGGGTAATGGGGGGCTCTGGGGGCTCCGGGGGTAAAGGGGGGCTATGGGGGGCTTATGGTGCTAATGGGGGATGATGGGGGCCGATGGGGATAATGGGGGGCTATGGGGGGCTATGGGGGGTAATGGGGGGCTTATGGGGGTAATGGGGGACGATGGGGGGGTAATGGGGATAATGGGGAGGCTATGGGGGGGCTATGGGGGGTTGTGGGGGGCTACTGGGGGCTATGGGGGGTGATGGGGGAGGTTGGGGGGGGCCTATGGGGGGTTTAGGGAGGGTTTGGGGGGGGGCTATGGGGGGGGTTATGGGGGTAATGGGGGCGATGAGGGGGTTATGGGGGGACGATGGGGGGATTATGGGGGGGTTGTGGGGGGTGAGGGGGGGCTATGGGGGTGCTATGGGGGTTATGGGGGGGCTATGGGGGGCTATGGGGACAGACAGATGGACAGGGGGTTGGGGGGGGCAACGGGGGGCGATGAAGGGGACGGACAGACACGGACGGTGGGAAGAATGGGGGGGGCTACGGGGGGGCGATGGGGATGGACAGACGGACACGGGGGGGGCGATGGGGGGTAATAGGGACAGACGGACGGGGGGGCACTGGGGGGCACTGGGGGGGCAATGGGGTCTATGGGGATGGACAGACGGACACTGGGATGGATGGGGGGCACTGGGGGGCACTGGGGGGCACTGGGGGGCGATGGGGGAGTACTGGGGGCACTGGGGGGTACTGGGGGGCAATGGGGGAGGTACTGGGGATGGACAGACAGACACTGGGATGGATGGGGGGCACTGGGGGGTACTGGGGGCGATGGGGGGTACTGGAGGAACTGGGGGGTATTGGGGGGCGATGGGGGTGCTGGGGGCACTGGGGGGTACTGGGGGGTGATGAGGGGGTACTGGGGGTACTGGGGGGCCATGGGGACGGTTTGGGGGCTCCCCCCCAACCCCCCCATTCTCCCCCCTCGTTCCCCCCCCCCCCATCGGGTCCCCGCCCCCCGCCCCCCCCCCGGGCTCCGTCGCTGCCAAATTTGGGCGCCGAAAGCGGCGGCGCTAAAAATAGCCCCGGGGGGGCTAAAAATAGCCGGGGGGCGGGGCCAAGGGGAGGGGGCGGGGCCTGGCGGGGATGGAGGGGACGGGGGGGGGGGAGGGGGGGGGGGGGAGAAGGGGGTTGGGGGGCTCGGGGGGGCTCGGGGGGGGTTGGGGGGGGGCTCGGGGGGGGTTTGGGGGGGTCCGGGGGGGGGTCCGGGGGGTTGGGGGGGGGGCTTGGATGTGTCCCCCCCCCGCGGTGAGCTGGGGGCGGGTTGCCATGGGAACGGCGGGAGCCGCAGCGCTGGGGGGGGGTTCGGGGGGAGGAAGAGGAGGGGGAGGAAGATGAAGGGGGAGGAAGAGGAGGGGGAGGAAGATGAAGGGGGAGGAAGAGGAGGGGGGAGGAAGATGAAGGGGGAGGAAGAGGAGGGGGGAGGAAGATGAAGGGGGAGGAAGAGGAGGGGGAGGAAGATGAAGGGGGAGGAAGAGGAGGGGGGAGGAAGATGAAGGGGGGAGATGGGGGTCGGGGGGGTGAAGGTGGGGTCGGGGGGGTCGACGGGGGGAGGAGGAGGAGGAGGGGGAGGAAGATGAAGGGGGAGGAAGAGGAGGGGGTGGGGGATGAAGATGGGGTGGGGGGAAGGAGGAGGAGGGGGGGGAGGAAGAGGAGGGGGGAGGAAGATGGGTGAAGGGGGAGGAAGATGAAGGGGGGAGGAAGAGGAGGGGGGATGGAAGGGGAGGAAGATGAAGGGGGGATGAAGATGAAGGGGGGAGGAAGAGGAGTGGGGAGGAAGATGAATGGGGGAGATGGGGGGCGGGGGGGATGAAGATGAGGGGGGAGGAAGAGGAGGGGGGATGAAGATGGGGTGAAGGGGGGAGGAAGAGGAGGGGGTGGGGGGATGAAGATGGGGTGGGGGGAAGGAGGAGGGGGAGGAAGAGGAGGGGGGAGGAAGAGGAGGGGGGCTGGGGGGGGATGAAGATGAAGGGGGAGGGAGAGGGAGGGGGAGGCAGATGGGGTGGGGGGCTTGGAGGGGCTGGGGGGTCTGCTGCACATGTACTGCGTGGTACTGGTTTGTACTGGTTTGTACTGGGAGGGGCTGGGGGGACTGGGGGGTCCACAGCATGTGCACCGTGTGGTACTGGTTTGTACTGGGGGAACTGGGAGGGGCTGGGGGGTCTGCTGCACATGTACTGCATCGTACTGGTTTGTACTGGGATGGGCTGCTGCACATGCACCTTGTGTACTGGTTTGTACTGGGGGGAACTGGGAGGGGCTGGGGGGACCTGGTGCACACGCACTGCATGGTACTGGTTTGTACTGGGGGGAACTGGGAGGGGCTGGAGGCCTGGGGGGACCTGCACTACACGGTACTGGTTTGTACTGGGGGCACTGGTTTTTACTGGGAGGGGGAACCTGCTGCACGTGCAGCGCAGTATGGGAACACTGGGCTGTACTGGTTTGTACTGGGAGGGGCCTGCAGAGCCCTGCCTTATACTGGTTTGTACTGGGAGGGGCTCTCAGAGCCCTGCCTTATACTGGTTTGTACTGGGAGGGGCTCTCAGAGCCCTGCCTTATACTGGTTTATACTGGGAGGGGCCTGCAGAGCCCTGCCTCATACTGGTTTGTACTGGGAGGGTTGGGGCAGCCCCCCCAGAGGAACCCAAAGCCCCCGAAAGGACCCAAACTGACCCCAAAAAAGGGACCTGGACCCCTCCGACCCCCCAAAGCCCCCAGACCCCCCCCAAAAAGGACCCAAAGCCCCCCAAAAGGGACCCAGCCCCCCAAAAGCCCCCCCGACCCCCAAAGCCCCCCCGAATGACCCTAAACCCCCAGCCCCCCCCCAAAAGGGACCCAGACCCCCCCAATACCCCCCAGCCCCCCCCCAAAATGACCCAGCCCCCCAAAGAACCCAACCCCCCCAAATGACCCTAAACCCCCCAGATCCCCCCAAAAAGGGACCCAAAGCCCCCAAAAGGGTCTCAGCCCCCCCAATACCCCCAACCCCCCAAAAGACCCCAAGACCCTCAAAGCCCCCCCGAAATGACCCTAAACCCCCAGCCCCCCCCCCAAAAAAAGGCACCCAAATCCCCCAGCCCCCCCAAAAGGACCCAGCCCCCCCAAAAAGCCCCCAACCCCCCAAAAAGGACCCAGCCCCCCCCCAAAGGACCCCAACACCCTCAAAGCCCCCCCAAAAAGGACCCCAAATCCCCCAGCCCCCCCCCCAAAGGGCCATGCCCCCCCCAAATGACCCAGCCCCCCCCAAAAGGACCCCAAAGCCCCCCCTAAATCCCCCAGACCCCCCAAAAAGGACCCAGACCCCCCCAAAAAAAACCCAAACCCCCAACCCCCCAAAAGCCCCCTAACCCCCCCAGAAGCCCCCCCCCCAAAAAAAGCCCCCCCAAAGCTCCCCCCCCCCCAAAAAAACAGACACGAGGCTGTGGGAGGACGTTTATTGGGGGGGGTTTCTCCCCGGGGGGGGTCACCCCGGGGGGGGTCACTCCGGTGGGGGGGGGTCACCCCCGTGTGGGGGGGTCACCCCGGGGGGGGGTCACTTCTTGCCCCCCCCTCCTCGGCGGCCGCCTCCTGCGCAGCCTCGCGGCGCCGCTGCTGGAACTCGGCGATGTCCTGGGGGTCAGCCTGGGGGGGGGCACCCCAAAATGGGGGGGGGGCGTTAAGGACCCCCCAAAAGGAGGACGCGGGGGGGGGCCAGGGAAGGACCCCCCCCCCCAAAAAGGACCCATGGGGGATGATGCGGTTGGGGACCCCCCCAAAAGGAATCAGGAAAGGGGGGGCACAATTGGGGACCCCCCCCCAAAAAAGACGCCCCCCCCCAAAAAAAGGGACCCTGGAATGGGGGGCACAATCAGGGACCTCCCCCCCCCCCAAAAAAGGAATTTTGGGGGACATCTTTGGCCCCCCCCCCCCAAAAAAAAAAAAGAATGGGGGGGCACAATTGGGGGACCCCCCCCAAAAAAAGGGCCCAAAGCCCCCAGGGACCCCCCCCCCCAAAGGACCTAGGAATGAGGGGGGGGCACAACCGGGACCCCCCCCCAAATAAAAGGGACCCAGGGACCCCCCCCAAAGGAAATATTTGGGGGGGGGCACAGTGCGGGGACCCCCCTCCCAAAAAGGACCTGGGGGGGGTTTAAAGGGATGTGCCCCCCCCCAAAAAATGGGGTTTGCCATCACAAGACCCCCCCCTAAAAGAGCCCTTGGGGGGGGGGCACAGTGACCCCCCCCCCAAAAAAAATTGGAGCCCCCACCCCAAAATGGGGGGGGACCCCAAAACCTTGGGGGGGGGGGCACGAAAAGGAGCAAATATTGGGGGGGGGGGAGTGGGATATTTTTGGGGTGGGGGGAGGTTTTTTTGGGGGGGGATTTTTTGGGACCCCCCCACCCCAAAAACGGGGGGACCCCAAAACCCTGGGGGGGGGGCACAAAAAGGAGCAAGTATTGGGGGGGAGTGGGAGAAGAGTGGGATTTTTTTGGGGTGGGGGGGATTTTTGGGGTGGGGGTGGGGTTTTTTGGGGGGGGGGGGATTTTGGGGGGGGGGGGATTTTTCGGGGGGGGGGGGCACCCACCGTGGCACCACGCGGAGGCCGAGGCTGCGGGCGCTGCCCACCAGGGCCCCCACCAGGGCCCGCAGGGCCCCCCCCGGGCCGCCAGCGCCGGGTCCCCCCTTGACCAGCGCCACCTCGTAGAGGTGCTTCAGGGACACCACCCCCACCTCCTCGTGCCCTGCGGGGGGGGGGCACCCATGGGTGGGGGGTGGGGGGCACCCGTGGGGTACCCCCCCCAGCAGAAACTCCGGGAAGCCCCCCCCCCAAAAACCCTCCCCATTGCACCCCCCCCCAAACCTCCCCTCCCAACCTTGGGACCCCCCAAGCACCCATGGGCGCCCCCCCCCCCATGGGCTCTGCCCCCCCCCAGCCTCCAGGCCTTGAGAACCCCCCAACCCTCCCCCCAGCACCCATGGGTGCCCCCCAAGACCCTTCACCCCCCATCACACCCAGCCCCCCCAGCACCCATGGGTGCCACCCAGCCCCCTCTGCCCCCTTAGCCCCCCCAGCCCCCATGGGTGCCCCCCATCACCCATGGGTGCCCCCCATCACCCCCAGCCTCTCCCAGCCCCCATGGGTGCCCCCCCAGCCCCCTCTGCAACCCCCCAGCACCCATGGGTGCCCCCCAGCCCCCCTCCAGCACCCATGGGTGCACCCCAGGCCCTTCACCCCCCCAGCCCCCCCAGGTGCCCCCCAGCCCCTCCTCCAGCCCCCCAGCCCCCATGGGTGCCCCCCCAGCACCCATGGGGAACCCCCAGACTCTTCACCCCCCCCCAGCACCCATGGGTGCCCCCCCCCTTACCAGGCCGCGTCGCCCCTTCTCGATGCCGGCCACGGCCTTGAGGAAGTACGAGGTGGGGGGGCCCAGCTCCAGCTCGTAGCTGCGGTCGGGCTGGGGGCGGTAATTGGGGGGGGTCATTAATGGGGGGGGTTAATTGGGGGGGGGGGTAATTAATGGGGAGAGCATTAATTGAGGGAGGGCATTAATGGGGGGGTTAAAGGAATGGGGACGCGATGAGGGGGCATTAAGGGGGGGCATTAATGGGGGGGTCATTAATGGGGACACAATTGGGGGTCATTAACGGGGGGCATTAATGGGGGGCATTAATTGGGGGCGTTAATTGGGGGGGTTAGAGGAATGGGAAGGCCTTGACTGGGGGGGTCGTTAATGGGGGGTTATTAATTGTGGGGGTAGAGAAATGGGGATAGGATGGGGGGCCTTGATTGGGGGCATTAATGGGCATTAATTGGGGGGAGTCATTAATGGGGGTCATTAATTAGGGAGCGTTAATTAGGGGGGATAAAGGAATGGGGAGACAATAGGGGGCAGTAATTGGGGGGTTATTAATTGGGGGGGTTAAAGGAATGGGGACACAAAGGGGGGCCATTAGTTGTGGAAAATCATTAATTGGGGTCATTAATTAGAGTCATTAATGATTATTAATTGGCGGTGCCAATTGGGGTTATTAATGGGGTTATTAATGGTGGCTGTTAATGGGCGGCCATTAATGGGGGGGTCATTAATTGGGGGCGTTAATTGGGGGGGTAAAGGAATGGGGACACAATGAGGGGCAGTAATTGGGGGGGGTCATTAATGGGGGGGCGTTAATTAGGGGAATAAAGCAATGGGGGCACAATGGGGGGGCATTAATGGGGGGGCCTGGCGGGGGACACATTAATGAGGAGGTTGTTAACGGGGGGTCATTAATGGAGGGAGAGAAACCGTTAATGGGAGGGGCACATTAATTAGGGGGCACATTAATTGGGGGGTTAATTGGGGGGGCTCATTAACGGGGGGTGTTAACGGGGGGGGCAGGGGGATCATTAACCACAGGGCTCGGTAACGGACACGGGGGAGCTTTAACGGGGATGGGGTCCCGTTAACGGGGGGGGGGAGGGCTCATTAAGGGGAGGGGTAATTAACGGGGGGTTAATTAGCGCCCCCCACTCACGCGGACCAGCAGGCGGACGCGCAGCGGGACCCCCGGGCGCACCCCCCGGGAGCGGTGGTTGAAGTCCTGGCAGAAGGCGGAGATCGGGACCCCGCGCTGGGGGGGGGCAGCGGGGGGGGGGGGGGCGGTCAGCGGCTCCGGTAACCGGACAGCCCCCCCTCCCCCCCGGTAACCGGAGAGACCCCCCGGTAATAGAGAACCCCCCGGTTACCGGGACCCCCCCTCCGGTTACCAGAACCCCCCCCCCCCCCGGCCCCCTCGATTACCGGAGACCCCCCCCCCCCGGTTACTAGAACCCCCCCCCCCCGGTTCTCCGAATCCCCCCCCACCAGTCCCCCGGTTACCGGGACCCCACCCCCGTTACTAGAGCTGCCCCCCTCGGGGTTTCCAGGACCCCCCCCCCAGTAACGGAGAGACCCCCCCCAAGTTACCGGAGCCCTCCCGGGGGCCACGGGCCCCCCCGGTCACCGGGAGCCCCCCGGGGTTACCGGGACCCTCCCCCAGATACCGGAGCGCCCCCCCATGGTCACCGGGAGCCCTCCCCAGGTTACCGGGACCCCCCCGGTTACCGGAGCCCCCCTAGATATCCTCCCGGTCACCGGGAGCCCCCCCATGGTCACCGGAGCACCCCCCCGGTCACCGGGACCCCCCAGGTTACCGGGAATCCCCACCCGGTTACCGGGACCCTCCCCAGTTACCGGAGCCCCCCCCCAGGGTTACCAGGGGAGCCCCCCCCCCCAGGGGTTACCAGGGGGAGCCCCCCCCCCCGGTTTATTCCCCGCACCTGGCCCAGAACCGGCCCCAGCGGCGGCCCCGGCGCCGCCCCCCCCCGCCGGGATCTGGAACCGGAGCGGCCTCGCTTCAGGCCCGGGCCCCTCCCCGCGGCCCCCCCCGCGCCGCCCGCACCGACCGGGCCGCGCGGGCCGCCCGCGACATGGCGGCTTCGCCACGTGACTCCGGCCGCCGTCACGTGGTGCCACCTCCCCGCCCCCGTCACGTGGTGCCTTCCCCCCGCCCCCGTCACGTGGTGCCGTTCCCCCGCCCCCGTCACGTGGTGCCGCCTCCCCGCCCCCCGTCACGTGGTGCCGCCCCCTCCCGCCGCCGTCACGTGGGGCCGGAGAGGTTCCCCCGCTCCTTATAAGGAAGCCGGGGGCGGGGAGAGCCCGGCCGTGATGCAATTGCCCATATATGGGCATGCGGCGCTGCCGCAGCGCCGGGGATGCCCCGCGGCCGCCCCCGGAGGGGGGGGGGGGAGGGGGGGGGGGGGGGCTCCGCTTTCGGGGTCCCACGGGCCCCGTGCCCCCCCCCGTGCCCCCCCCGTGGCCATGTCCCCAACGTCCCCAGTGCCCCCCCCCCCAAGAGCCCCCCGTGTCCCCTGTGCCCCCCGAGCCCCCCCATGTCCCCAAAGCCCCCCCGTGCCCCCCCCGTGTCCCCAGTGCCCCCGGGCCCCCCCCATGCCCCCAAAGCCCCCCAGCCCCCCCGTTGCCCCCATCCCCAATTCCCCCCCCCCCGTGTCCCCAAAGCCCCCCCATGCCCCTCAAACACCCCCCGTGCCCCCCCCCCGTGGCCCCCCGGTCCTAAAAGCCCCCCCGGCCACAACCCCCCCCGTGTCCCCAAAGCCCCCCCAAGCCCTCCCATGTCCCCCCCCGTCCCCAAAGCCCCCCACCCCCAATGTCCCCCCGTACCCCCCCCGTCCCCAATTCCCCCCGTCCCCCCCCGTCCCCAAAGCCCCCCCAAATCCCCCCCCCCCAAGCAGAGGCCACACGCGGGGCTGTTTGGGGGGGGGCTCAGGATTTATTCCCCCCGCGCCCCCCCCGGCCCCGCCGCGCCTCCCGCAGCCGCTGCAGCACCTCCTGCCGGGAGCCGGCCCTGGGGGGGGGGGCGGGGGGGGCGAGGGGAGGGGTTGGCACCCCCCCAACACCCATAGGACCCCCCTTAGCACCCATTGAACCCTTTCCAGCACCCATGGGACCCCCCCCAGCACCCATAGGACCCCCATCACCCATGGGACCCCCCAGCACCCATTAACCCCTCCCCAGCACCCCTAGGACCCCCCCCAGCACCCATGGGACCCCCGTGCCCATAGGACCCCCCCGAGCACCCATGCCCCCCCCGCACCCACGGGACCCCCCGGCACCCCTGGGACCCAGGGACCTCCCCCCAAAACCCCTGTGCCCCCCCCCGAATCCATTTCCCTCCCAGTTCTCCACACCCCCCAGCACCCCTGGGACCCCCCAAGCACCCATGGGCTCCCCAGCACCCCTGGGACCCCCCAAGCACCTATGGACCCCCCAGCACCCATGGGACCCCCCCGCACCCATGGGACCCCCCAGCACCCATGGGCCCCCCCGCACCGCGCCCGGCTCCTCTCGTAGGCGGCCGTCAGCGCCCGGTCCCGCTCGTCCATGAAGGCGCTGTGGGCACCCGCCACGTACCTGGGGGGCACTGGGTTGGACTGGGAGCACTGGGAGGGACTGGGGGGGCTGGGGGGGCGGGGGCTGTGTAACCTGTGATACTGGTTTGTACTGGGTTGGACTGGGAACACTGGGAGGGACTGGGGGGCCGGGGGGCTGCTGGGGGAGCACCCAGTGATACTGGTGTGTTCTGGGTTGGACTGGGAGCACTGGGAGGGGTTGGGGGGGCTGGGGGGGCTGCTGGGGGGGCACCCAGTGGTACTGGGTTGGACTGGGTTGGACTGGGAGCACTGGGAGGGCCTGAGGGGGCTGCTGGGTGGGCACCCAGTAATACTGGGTTGGACTGGGAGCACTGGGAGGGACTGGGGGGGCCGGGGGGGCTGCTGGGGGGCTCCCAGTGGTACTGGGTTGGACTGGGAGCACTGGGAGGGGCTGGGGGGGGCCGGGGGTGTGCAACCAGTGATAATGGTGTATACTGGGTTGGACTGGGGAGCACTGGGAGGGGTTGGGGGGGCTGGGGGCTGCTGGGGGGCACCCAGTGATACTGGTTTGTACTGGGTTGGACTGGGAGCACTGGGAGGGACTGGGGGGGCCGGGGGGCTGCTGGGGGGGCACCCAGTGATACTGGGTTGGACTGGGAGCACTGGGAGGGACTGGGGGGGCCGGGGGGGCTGCTGGGGGGCTCCCAGTGGTACTGGGTTGGACTGGGAGCACTGGGAGGGGCTGGGGGGCCGGGGGGTGTGCAACCAGTGATACTGGTTTATACTGGGTTGGACTGGGAGCACTGGGAGGGGCTGGGGGGGCCGGGGGGGCTGCTGGGGGGGCACCCAGTGGTACTGGGTTGGACTGGGTTGGACTGGGAGCACTGGGAGGGGCTGGGGGGCTGCTGGGTGGGCACCCAGTAATACTGGGTTGGACTGGGAGCACTGGGAGGGGCTGGGGGCTGTGCAACCCATTATACTGGTTTATACTGGGCTGGACTGGGAGCACTGGGAGGGGCCGGGGGGCTGCTGGGTGGGCACCCAGTGGTACTGGGTTGGACTGGGTTGGACCGGGAGCACTGGGAGGGACTGGGGGGGCCAGGGGTGTGCCCCCCCCATAGGTCCCCCCCAATGGGCTCCCCCCCAGTGGGTGCCCCCCTGCCCCTCCCCCACCCATGGGTGCCCACCCCCCCACCCATAGGCCCCCCCACCCCTGGGTGCCCCCCGCCCCCACCCATGAGTGCCCCCCCCCCACCCCATGGGCTCCCTCCCCCTGCACCCCCCCACCCCCATGTGTGCCCCCCCCCGGTTCCCCCCTCACCCCTGGGTGCCCACCCCGCCCCCAATGGGTGCCCCCCCCGGCTGCCCCCCCATAGGTGCTCCCCCACTCATAGGTGCCCCCCCACCCATGGGTGCCCCATCCCTTTCTCCCCCATATGTCCCCCCCATGGGTTTCCCCCCCATATGCCCCCCCCCCATGGGTGCCCCCCCGGGTGCCCCCCCACCCATGGGTGCCCCCCCACCCATGGGTGCCCCCCCCCCATAGGTGTCCCCCCCATGGGTGCCCCCCATTCCTCTCCCCCCCATTCCTCCCCCCCCACGGGCTCCCCCCAGTGGGTGCCCCCCCCACCCCCGGGTGCCCCCCCCCCCCCACCCCGGGTGCCCCCCCCCCACCCATGGGTGCCCCCCCATAGGTGCCCCATCAGTTTCTCCCCCATAGGTCCCCCCCACGGGCTCCCCCACCCATAGGCTCCCCCCTTCTGCCCCCCCGCCCCTGGGTGCCCCCCCCGGTGCCCCCCCCCCCCGGGTGCCCCCCCCCCCGGGTTCCCCCCACCCATGGGTGCCCCCCACCTGTAGGCCAGGCCGTGCGCGGCCGCCCCCAGGGCCGCCAGCAGCAGGCAGAGCCCCAGCACCCGGCGCCGCTGGGGGGGGGCGGGGGGGCCCGGGGGCGGGAACTGGGACCAGTACCGGGAGCTGGGGGGGGGGGAGTGAGTGACCCCCCCCCGAGAGAGCAGCACCCGTGGGACCCCCAGGACCCCCCCCCAGCCCCAATCCCCCCGCCCCGACCCCCCAAGACCCCCCCCGGACCCCCACCCATTGAACCCCCCCAAGACCCCTGGGGCCCCCCAGAGACCTCCCAAGACCCCCCAGCCCCCCCAGCCCCCATCCGCCCCCCAGGACCCCCAGGACCCCCCGGAACCCCCCAGAGCCCCAAGACCCCCCAGGACCCCCCAGACCCCCTGGACCCCCCAGCCCCCATCCGCCCCCCCAGGACCCCCCAGCCCCCATAGGACCCCCCAGGACCCCCCAGCCCCCCCCCCCCAGCCCCCCCAGGACCCCCCAGCCCCCATAGGACCCCCCCCAGGACCCCCCCAGCCCCCCCAGGACCCCCCCCCCCCCAACCCCCCCAGACCCATTGAACCCCCCCAAGACCCCCCCCAGGACCCCCCCCCCCCGGCCCCTCCAGACCCCCACCGCCCCCCCAGCCCCCGTAGGACCCCCCAGGCCCCCCCCCCAACCACCCCGGCCCCATTGAACCCCCCAAGACCCCCCCCAAGACCCCCCCAGCCCCCCTCGGCCCCCCCAGGACCCCCCCCCCTCCTCTCCCCAAGACCCCCCGAGGACCCCCCCCAGCCCCCCCAGCCCCCCCGGCCCCCCAGGCTCCCCCCGCCCCCCCCCCCCCCCCCCCCCCCAATTACCGTGGCGGGGGGGCAGCGCCGGTGGTCCTGGTGCGGGGGGGGCCCCGGGGCGGGGGGGGGTCTCCCCGGGGGTCTCCCCGGCGGGGGGGGGCCGGGGGGGGCGGCGGCGCAGGGCCCCGTAGGCCTCGGCCAGGCGCTGGAAGCGGCCGTGGCGGGAGGGGTCGGCGGGGTCCCCGTCGGGGTGCACCTGGGGGGGACCCCAAAATGGGGGGGGGACCCCAAATTAAGGGGGGGACCCCAAATTAAGGGGGGGGTCCCGAAATCGGGGGGGCAAAGGGAGGGGTCCCCAATGCCCTCCCAGTACCCCCCAGACCCCTCCCAGTGCCCCCAATCCCCCCAGTAACCCCCAGTCCTCTCCCAGTGCACCCCCAATGCCCCCAATCCCCTCCCAGTGCTCCCAGTACCCCCCAGACCACCAGTGCCCCCCCAGTTCCCTCCCAGTACCCCCCTATCCCCTCCCAGTCCCTCCCAGTTCCCCCCAGCACTCTCCCAGTCCCCCCAGTCCCCTCCCAGTCCCTCCCAGTGCACCCCCAATGCCCCCTAGTCCCTCCAAGTCCTGTCCCAGTCCCTCCCAGTGCACCCCCAATGCCCCCCCAGTCCCTCCCAGTGCACCCCTAATCCCCTCCCCAGTCCCTCCCAGTTCCCCCCTAGCCCCCCCCCCCCACTTCCCTGCAGTCCCCTCCCAGTACTTCCAGTGCCTCCCAGTGCCTCCCAATGCCCCCCGACCCCTCCCAGTGCTCCCAGTCCCTCCCAGTGCCCCCCAATCCCCTCCCAGTACCCCCCAGACCTCCCCCAGTCCCTCCCAGTGCCCGCCAATCCCCTCCCAGTACCCCCCAATCCCCTCCCAGTCCCTCCCAGTGCACCCCCAGCACTCTCCCAATCCCCCCCCAGTCCCCTCCCCAGTGCCTCCCAATCCCTCCCAGTGCCCCTCCAATGCCCCCCCAGACCCCCCCAGTCCCTCCCAGTGCCCCCACCTCCTTGCAGCGCTGCAGGAAGGCCGCCCGGATCTGCTCGGGGGAGGCTCCGGGCGGAACCCCCAGCACCTGGTATGGGTCCGGGGGGGCGCCCTGCGGGGGGCACCGGCCCGTCACGTGACAGGGGTGCGCCTGGGTCACGTGACGGGGGAGTGGGGGTCACGAGACGGGGGCGGGGTCACGTGACGGGGGCTCACCTCGTGCAGAGCCAGCGGCGGGGCAGCATGGCGACGTCCTTGGGCGTCAGCGCTGCATGGGGGGCTTAATTAGGGTTAATTGGGGCTAATTAGGGATCAAGCACAGCTAACTGGGGGTTAATTAGCGTTGCTTGGTATTAATTTAGGATTAATTGCTGTAAATTGGGAATTAATTGGTATTATTTGGTGTTAACTGGTGTTAATTAGTATTTATCAGTAATCAATTACTTTTACTGAGGGTTCATTAATGTTGATTAGGAGTTAGTTTGTGTTAATTAGGCGGTAAATAGTGTTAATTAGGGGTTAGTCATTGTTAGTTAGGGATTAATTTGTGTTAATGAGCAGTTAATTAGTGTTTATTAGGATGTTAATTGGTTAATTGCTGTTATTTGGGGAAGTTAATCGCTTAATCAGGGTTAATTAGTATTAATTGGAGGAGTCAGTTGGTATTAATTAAGTTTTTACTATTGTTAGGGTCTAATTAGTATTACTTAGTATTGGTCAAGGTTTTATTGGGGCCAGTTAAGGCTTAGTTAGGGTTAGATCGTGGCTAGTTACTTCATTTAAGGTTTAATCAGGATTAATTGAGACTTAATTGGGGTTAACTGAGGCTTACTTAGGCTTAGTTAAGGCTTCATTAATGCGTAATTAACGCTTAATTAGCACCCAGCTGATGGTTTCCTTGCATGAGCCCAGCAGGAGCGGAACCTGTAACGGAAAGAAAAAACAATTAATGCTAATTAACACCAATTAACGCCAAATAACATTAATTCATTACTAATTACCCTTAATTACAAACTTAGCGCTAATTGCTCTGGGCACTAATTACACCCTTACTGACTCCCGCGGTGACCCCCGGGTAATTAAGGCGGGGCCGGAAGCTCATTAATATGTTAATTAGGGGCCCCTTGGTGGCTGCTGGGGGAGGAGGGTGGCCCAGGCCCCGCCCACTACCACCAGGCCCCGCCCCCGCCATCAGGCCCCGCCCACTGCAGCTAAGCCCCGCCCATCGTCCACAGGCCACGCCCATGCCCCACCCACTAAGTCCTAGGCCCCGCCCCCGGCTCTCCTGGCCCCGCCCACAGCTCCGTAGGCCACGCCCCCATCCCGGTCCCGCCTAAACCGTAACCCCGCCCACCCAGTTCCTGGCCCCGCCCCCGCGCAGGCCCCGCCCCCCACAGGCCCCGCCCCTTCTCCAACCCCCCGGCCCCGCCCCGCACCGCCTGACCCCCGCTGAGTGGTCTTATGCTAATGACATGCTAATGAGCCCCGCGGGCGGGGGGGGGGGGCTCCGTTGCCGTTACCATGGGAACGCCGCCCCGGGCCCTGCCGCCCGCCCGCCGCCACCTTCCGCTTCCGTGTCCGGGAACCACATCCGTTCACGTGCCCGCCTCATTTCCGACCACGCCCCCTCCCCTTCGGTCCCCTGATTGGCGGTGCCGGTCACGTGGGCCAGCGCCGGTCACGTGGCGCCGAGCGGGGGAGCGGTGCGGAGGTGGGGGGGCCGGAGGGAAACAAGGGGGGGGCGGGGGGGGTTCCGGGGGGGGGAGGGGATTTGGGGGGGGGTCTGGGGGGGGGGTGGCAGGGGAATTGGGGGGTCCGGGGGCCCGGGGGGGGAGGGAATTGGGGGGGCCTGGGGGGCTTCGGGGGGGGTCTCAGCCCCGGGGGGGCGGTTTTGGGGGGCTTCGCGGGGGGAGGGGGGGCCTTTTTCCTGGGGGGGGGGCGGCCATATTGGGGGGGTCCATTTTGGGGGTCTTTATTGGAGGGGGGGGCTCAGGTTATGGGGGGGGGGCAGAAATATGGGGGTCCTCAGCCTATGGGGGGGCATTTTGGGGGTCCCTATCTCTGGGGGGGGGGGCCCACTTTATGGGGGGGTCCCGGCTGTATGGGGGCCCCATTTTGGGGGTCCCCCTCGTTATGGGGGGCCCCACTCTTTGGGGGGGTCTCACCCATGTTGGGGGGCTCCCGGCTGGGGGGGTCTTTGCCCCCACGGGGGGGGCCCTCAACTTTCGGGGGGCTCCATTTTGGGGGGTCCCTCCCCCCTTTATGGCCCCGTGCGCCCCTGGGGTGCTGACCCCCTTTTGGGGTGCCCCCCCGGTGACCCCATTGTTTTTGGGGTGACCCCTGTGACCCCCATTTTTGGGGCGCCCCTGTGACCCCCCTTTTGGGGTGCCCCCTGTAACCCTTCCTTTTTGGGGCACCCCCTGTGGCCCCCCCTTTTGGGGTGCCCCCGGTGACCCCATTGTTTTTGGGGTGACCCCGGTGACCCCCTTTTGGGGTGCCCCCCACGACCACCCGTTTTGGGGTGCCCCCATGACCCCCCTTTTGGGGTGACCCCTGGTGACCCCCTTTTTGGGGTGCCCCACGACCACCCCTTTTTGGGGTGCCCCCGTGACCCACCCTTTTTGGGGTGACCCCATTGCTTTAGGGATGCCCCCACTGACCCCATTCTTTTTGGGGTACCCCCTGTGACCCCCCTTTTTTGGGTGCCCCCCTGGCTTTGGGGTGCCCCCCGATGACCCCCCTTTTTGGGGTGACCCCATTGTTTTTGGGGTGCTCCCGGTGACCCCCCTGTTTTTGGGATGCCCCCAGCGACCCCATTTTTTTGGGGTGCCCCCTGATTACCCCCCTTTTTTGGGGTGCCCCCTGTGACCCCCCTTTTTGGGGTGACCCCCGCCTGGTTTTGGGGTGCCCCCCGGTGACCCCATTGTTTTTGGGGTGCCCCCCCGTTGCCCCCCAGATGTGGCGCTGGGCCCTGGCGCTGGCGCTGGCGCTGGCGGCGGAGCCGGGCCCCGAGGCGCGGCGCCGGGTGCAGATCGGGGTGCGGCGGCGCCCGGAGGGCTGCGGGGTGCGCTCCCGGCGCGGGGACCTGCTGCACATGCACTACACGGTACTGGGCCATACTGGTTTGTACTGGTTTGTACTGGTTTGTACTGGGAGGGGCGGGGGGACCCGTTATATGTGTATTGTATGGGATTGGGAGGGACTGGGGGGCCGGGGGGGACTGGGAGGGACTGGGAGGGGTGTGGGGACCTGTTATACATGTACTGTATGGGACTGGGAGGGACTGGTTTATACTGGGAGGGACTGGGAGGGGTGGGGGGACCCGTTATGTGTGTACTGTATGGGATTGGGAGAGAATGGGAGGAGCTGGGAGGAGTGGGGGACCTGTTATGTGTGTACTGGTCCGTACGGGTCTGTAGTGGTTCGTGCTGGTTCTTACTGATCCGTACTGGTTTGTACTGGTCCAAACTGGTTTGTACTGGTTTCAGGACTGCAATTTTTCCTGGGGTCAACACTTTGTACTGGTTTGTAGGGCGGTTCTGTCACTGTTCATGGGTTTGTAGGGGCTCGTACCGGCTGGTGATGGCCCATATGGGTCTATACTGGTTCGTACTGGTCTGTACTGGTTTGTACTGGTTCATACTGGTTTCTGCTGCTTTCAGAACTGCAATTTATCCTGGGAGCAGCACCTTACGGGGGGGGGGGGGGTTGTCGCTGTTTATGGGTTTGTAGGGGCTTGTACAGGCTGGGGATGACCTGTACTTGTTCTTACTGGTTTGTACTGGTTCTTACTGGTCTGTACTGGCTTCTACTGGTCCATACTGGTTTCTACTGCTTTCAGAACTGCAATTTATTCTGGGAGCAGCACCTTACGAGGGGGTTTTGTCGCTGTTTAGGGGTTTGCAGGGGCTCGTACCGGCTGGTGATGGCCCATATGGGTCTATACTGGTCCGTACTGGTCCTTACTGGTCCTTACTGGTCCGTACTGGTGGCAGGGCCGCCTGGAGGACGGCTCCCAGTTCGACAGCAGCCTGAGCCGGGGGCAGCCGTTCGTCTTCTCGCTGGGCACCGGGCAGGTCATCAAGGGCTGGGACCAGGGGCTGCTGGGGTAGGGCCGGGCCTGGGGGGGGCCTGGGGGGGGGGGCAAAGTTGGGGACCCCCCCCCAAAAAACCTGCCCCCCTTCTCCCCCCCCCAGGATGTGCGAAGGGGAGAAGAGGAAGCTGGTCATCCCCCCGGAGCTGGGTGAGGGGGGGGCAAAATAAAATGGGGGGGGCAAAATAAAATGGGGGGGTCTGAGATGGGGGCAGAAATAAAATGGGGGGGGGCAGAAATAAAATGGGGGGGTCTGAAATGGGGGGGCAGAAATAAAATGGGGGGGCAGAAATAAAATGGGGGGTCTGAGATGGGAAAGGGGGAGCCTGGGGTGAGGGGGGCAAAAATTGGGGGGGGTCTGAGATGGGGGCAGAAATAAAATGGGGGGGGTCTGAAATGGGGGGCAGAAATAAAATGGGGGGGCAGAAATAAAATGGGGGGGTCTGAAATGGGGGGCAGAAATAAAATGGGGGGGCAGAAATAAAATGGGGGGGTCTGAGATGGGAAAGGGGGAGCAGGGGGGGGCAAAATAAAATGGGGGGGGGGGTCTGAGATGGGGGAAAGGGGGGAAAGGGGGGGGGGGAACCCTGAAATGGGGGAACCCTGAAATGGGGGGGCAAAAATGGGGGGGATGCTGGCATGGGGGGGGGCAAAAATTAAAGGGGGGTCTGAAATGGGGGGCAAAAATGGGGGGAGTGTGGGGGGGACCCTGGGATGGGGGGGACAAAAAATTAAATGGGGAATAAAACTGGGGGGGGGGGGGGGGTCTGAATTGGGGGGGGGGAAGGGGGGAACCCTGAAATGGGGGGGGGTCAAAATAAAATTGGGGGGGGGATCTGAAATGGGGGGGGACCCTGAAATGGGGGGCACCCTGAAATGGGGGGGCAAAAATAACATGGGGGGGGGTCTGAAATGGGGGGGCAAAAATGGGGGGGGGGGACCCTGAAGCAGGGGGGGCTCCTGAAATGGGGGGGGGGGCTCCAAAAAGGGGGGGGGAGGGCAAAAACGGGGGGGCCCTGAGATGGGGGGGGTCTCCTAAAAGGGTGGGGGGCACCCTGGAATGGTGGGGGGGGGCAATTGGGGGTCCCCAAAAATAGGGGGGGTCCCCAAATTGGGGGTGCTCTTAAAATGGGGGGGGGGAATGGTGGAACCCAAAAAATGGGGGGGGGGGCAAAATGGGGGGACCCCGATTAGGGAGGTGAAATTTGGGGTGAAAACCTAAAATTTGAGGGTTTGGGGTGGGGACCCCAATACTGCCCCCCCCCCGACACTGCCCCCCCCCCCCCCCAGGTTACGGTGACCGCGGGGCCCCCCCAAAAATCCCAGGTGAGTCCCAGTCTCCTGGGGGTGGGTTTTGGGGTGAAAAAGGGGAATTTGGGGCTGGGGGAGGGGGTTGGGGGGAAAAAAAAGGGGGATTTGGGCGGTTTGGGGGATTAAAGGGGGGTTTGGGGGGGTAGGGTGAAAAGGGGGTTGGGGGGTCCTGGGGGCTTTTTTTTTGGGGTAAAAAGCGGAGATTTGGGGTTCTGGAGGGGGTTGGGGTGAAAAGAGGAGGATTTGGGGGTTTAGGGGTGGATTTTAGGGTGAAAACAAGAGGATTTGGGGGTTCAGGGGTGGATTTTAGGGGTTAGGGTTTGGTTTTGGGGTGAAAAGAGGAGAATCTGGGGGTTTACGATTGGATTTTGGGGTGAAAACTGGAGGATTTGGGATTTAGGGTGGATTTTAGGATGAAGAGGATTTGGGGGTTCAGGGGTGGATTTTAGGGTGAAAACAAGAGGATTTGGGGGTTCAGGGGTGGATTTTAGGGGTTAGGGTTTGGTTTTGGGGTGAAAAGAGGAGAATTGGGGGGTTTACAATTGGATTTTGGGGTGAAAACTGGAGGATTTGGGGGTTTAGGGGTGGATTTTAGGGTGAAAGGAAAAGGATTTGGGGGTTTAGGGGTGGATTTTAGGGTTTGGTTTTGGGGTGAAAAGAGAATTGGGGGGCTTACGATTGGATTTTGGGGTGAAAACTGGAGGATCTGGGGTTTAGGGTTGGATTTTGGGGGTGAAAAGGAGAATTTGGGGAGTTTGGGGTTGGATTTTGGGCTGAAAAAGGGGTTTGGGGGGTTCAGAGGTAGATTTTGGGGTGAAAAGATCAGGATTTGGGGGTTTAGGGTGAGATTTTGGGGTAAAAAGAGAAGGATTTGGGGGTTCAGGGTTGGGTTTTGGGGTGAAAAGAGGAGGGTCTGGGGGTTCAGGGTTGGATTTTGGGGTGAAAGGAGGATTTGGGGGTAAAAAGCAGGATTTGGGATTTAGGGCTGGATTTTGGGATGAAGAGTGGGGATTAGGGATTTCAGGGGTGGATTTGGGGGTGAAAAAGGGATTTGGGGAGTTCAGGGGTGGATTTTGGGGTTAAAAAATGAGGGTCTGGGGGTTTAGGGTTGGATTTTGGGGTAAAAAGGGGGATTTGAGATTTAGGGCTGGATTTGGGGGTGGAGAATGGGATTTAAGGCTGGGTTTTAGGTTGAAAAGAGGATTTGGCATTCAGGGCTGGATTTTTGGGGTGAAAAGAGCGGGATTTGGGGATTCACAGCTGGATTTTGGGGGAGAAAATGGGAATTTGGGGATTAGGGCTGGGTTTGGGGATGAAAAGGGGGATTTGGGGGGTTCAGGGCTGGATTTTTTAGGTGAACGGGGGGGGTTGGGGAGTTCGGGGGTGATTTTTGGGGTGAAAAGGGGGATTTGGAGAGCTCAGAGTTAGATTTTTGGGGTGAAAAATGGGGATTTAGGTGTTTGCGGGGTGGATTTTGGGGTGAAAAGAGGCTAATTTGGGATCCCGACGCCCTTTCCGCAGGGGGGGCCGTGCTCATCTTCGAGGTGGAGCTGCTGAAGATCGAGCGGCGCCCGGAGCTATAGGGGGGGGCCCCCAAAAGTGGGGGTCCCCCCCTAAAGAAGGCAGGGGGGGTCCCCAAGTCATGGGGTCCCCCCCTTAAAGCTGGGGTGTCAAATTTGGGGGGGGGGGGCTGGGGGGGGGATTTGGGGCAATAAACGGGCGAATTGGAACCTGTTGTGATTGTTATTTTTTTTGGGGGGGGGGGGGGGGCATGGGGGTCCCCATGGATTTGGGGGTCCCCAGGGATTTTGGGGGGGGGGAGGGGGGGGGTCCCCAAACACCACGCGCCCCGAAATGTCAAAACGCCGTTTATTAAATCCATATAAAAACAACCCCAAAAAGTCACGGAAGAATTGAAAAAAACTAGAAAAGCACCCCAAAAAAATGTGCCCCGCCCCCGCCCCGGGTCCAGGGGACCCCAAAACACCCCCTGGAGCCCCCCCCCCCCAAACCCCAAAACCGTGTTCATGGGGGGGGGGGGGAGGCAGATTGAGGGGGGGGGGCTGTGATTATCGCTGCAGGGGGACCCTGAAATTGGGGTCCCACGTTTTGGGGTCGGCCCCCCAAAAATTGAGGGGTGACCCCCCCCACCCCCAAAAAAAAATTGATGGGGGGGGGGGAGGGGGGGGTCACTTCTTTTGGGGGGTGTTGAGCTTCTGCATCCCCCGGATCTTGTCCAGCAGGTCACAGACGAACGCCTGCGGGGAGGAAAGGGTTAATGGGTGGGGGGGACCCCAAAACCGAAGGGGGGGACCCCAAAAAAGGGGACCCAGAACTTGGGGTGCCCCCCCCCATCCCCCCCCCCCCACTTACCTCTGTGGGCTTGTAACAGTCAACCAGGATTTCCTATTAAAAGGGAAAATTGGGGTTTAAGGGGGGGGGTTTGGGGCCCCTCCCAAATTGGGGGGACCCCAAAAGTGAAGGGGGACCCCAAAATCGGGCAGATTCGCCCCAAAATATTGAGGGGCGAGCCCCCTTTTTGGGGCAAACCCCCTTTTCCTGCTCAAGTTCGGGGGCATCCCAAGGGTTTCGGGGGCACCCCCAAATTTGTGACCCCCCCCCCCAGGATTTCAGAACCCCCCAAAATTAGAGGGGGGCCCCCCAAATTTGAGGGAAAATCCCCCCCCCCCCCCCCCCCCCCAAATCACCTCCTTTTTCCCCTGCCAAGCTTTTGGGGAGAAAAAAGCAGGATTTGTGTATTCTGCAGCATTTTGGGGACCCCCCCCGAATTATTGGGGCACCCCCTGGGCTGTGGGGGGACCCCAAAACTCGGGGGGGGTCCCCTAAAATGGGGGGGACCCCTAAAATTGGGGGGGACCCCCTGTATTACTTGCTCCTGTGATTCCAGGGGGAGTTTTGGGGGGGTTCCCTGAGATTTGGGGGGGCCCCCCCGGTTTTGGCCCCCCCCCCCAGGGGGTTTTGGGCCCCCCCCTGGGTTTTGGGGCCCCCCCCTGGGGTTTTGGGGTACCTGCACGCGGGCGCTGCGGGCGCCGTCGCTCTCCATCTCCAGCAGCTCGTCCACGTCGATCTCCAGCTCCGGGATCTCCCTCCTCCTGGGGGGGGGGGACACAAAAAAAAGGGGGGGGGGGGCAAAAATAAATATGGGGGGGCAATAAAAGGGGGCCCCGATAAAAGGGGGCCAAATAGAAACTGTAAAGGGGGGGGGGGGGACAATAATGGGGGGGGTCCCAATAAAATGGGGACAAAAATAAATATAAAGGGGGGGGCAATAAAAGGGGGGGCTCCCAATAAAATGGGGGGGGCAAAGTCAAATATAAAGGGGCCCATATAAAAAGGGGGGGCCCAATAAAAAGGGGGCAAATATAAAATGTAAAGGGGGGGCCCCAATAAAAGGGGGGCAAAAATAAATATAAAGGGGGGGGGGCAATAAAAGGGGGGGCTCCCAATAAAATGGGGGGGGGGCAATGTAAAATATAAAGGGGCCCCAATGAAAAGGGGGGGCAATAAAAAGGGGGGGGGGGCTGATAAAAAATATAAAGGGGGGGCCCCCAGTAAAAGGGGGGGGGCAACTGTAAAATATAAAAGGGCTCCGATAAAAAGGGGGGGGCAATAAAAAGAGGGGGGGGCAATAAAAAAGAGGGGGGGGGGCTTGAAGCCAGGGGACCCCAGCCCACGTGGGGGGGGCCTTGGAAGAGGGGGGGCCTGGGGAGCAGGGGGAGGGGCCTAAGAGGGTGGGGGGCGGGGCCTAAGAGGGTGGGCGGGGCCTAAGAGGGTGGGCGGGGCCTAAGAGGGTGGGCGGGGCCTAAGAGGGTGGGCGGGGCCTAAGAGGGTGGGCGGGCCTAAGAGGGTGGGCGGGGCCTAAGAGGGTGGGCGGGGCCTAAGAGGGTGGCGGGGCCTAAGAGGGTGGGCGGGGCCTAAGAGGGTTGGGACGGGGGCGGGGCCTAAGAGGGTGGGCGGGGCCTAAGAGGGTGGGCGGGGCCTAAGAGGGTGGGCGGGGCCTAAGAGGGGTGGGCGGGGCCTAAGAGGGTGGGCGGGGGCCTAAGAGGGTGGGCGGGGCCTAAGAGGGTGGGCGGGGCCTAAGAGGGTGGGCGGGGCCTAAGAGGGTGGGCGGGGCCTAAGAGGGTGGGCGGGGCCTAAGAGGGTGGGCGGGGCCTAAGAGGGTGGGCGGGGCCTAAGAGGGTGGGCGGGCCTAAGAGGGTGGGCGGGGCCTAAGAGGGTGGGCGGGCCTAAGAGGGTGGGCGGGGCCTAAGAGGGTGGGCGGGGCCTAAGAGGGTGGGCGGGGCCTAAGAGGGTGGGCGGGGCCTAAGAGGGTGGGCGGGGCCTAAGAGGGTGGGCGGGGCCTAAGAGGGTGGGCGGGGCCTAAGAGGGTGGGCGGGGCCTAAGAGGGTGGGCGGGGCCTAAGAGGGTGGGCGGGGCCTAAGAGGGTGGGCGGGGCCTAAGAGGGTGGGCGGGGCCTAAGAGGGTGGGCGGGGCCTAAGAGGGTGGGCGGGGCCTAAGAGGGTGGGCGGGGCCTAAGAGGGTGGCGGGGCCTAAGAGGGTGGGCGGGGCCTAAGAGGGTGGGCGGGGCCTAAGAGGGTGGGCGGGGCCTAAGAGGGTGGGCGGGGCCTAAGAGGGTGGGCGGGGCCTAAGAGGGTGGGCGGGGCCTAAGAGGGTGGGCGGGGCCTAAGAGGGTGGGCGGGGCCTAAGAGGGTGGGCGGGGCCTAAGAGGGTACTGGGATGGGGGCGGGGCCTAACGGGATTGGGCAAGGGTGGGTAATCAGGCTTAAGGGGGCGGGGCCTAAGGAAGTGGGTGGAGCCTAAAGGGGCCAATGGGACAGGGGGTGTGGCCTAAAGGGGGTACCAGGATGGGGGCGGGGCCTAAGAGGTTACTGGGATGGGGGCGGGGCCTAAAGGGAGTAGGCGGGGCCTAAAGGGAGTAGGCGGGGCCTAAAGGGAGTAGGCGGGGCCTAAAGGGAGTAGGCGGGGCCTAAAGGGAGTAGGCGGGGCCTAAAGGGAGTAGGCGGGGCCTAAAGGGAGTAGGCGGGGCCTAAAGGGAGTAGGCGGGGCCTAAAGGGAGTAGGCGGGGCCTAAAGGGAGTAGGCGGGGCCTAAAGGGAGTAGGCGGGGCCTAAAGGGAGTACCAGGATGGGGGCGGGGCCTAAGGGGGTCATCAGGTGGGGGCGGGGCTTAATGGGGGTCACTGGGATTGGGGGCGGGGCCTGAGGGGGTTACCAGGAGGAGTGGGTGGGGCCTAAGGGTGGGCGGGGCTTGGGGGGGGTCACCTGCCTAAGTGGGAGGAGCTTAAGAGGATTACTCTTAATCCTCTTAGATTAAGAGTAATTAAGAGAGTGGGCGGGGCCTAAGGTGGTACCGAGCTGGGGGCAGGGCCTAAGAGGGTGGGCGGGGCCTAAGGGGTTACTGGGCCTTGGGGGCAGGGCCTCAAGGGGATACCAGGCCCTGGTGGGCGGGGCTTAATGGGCTACTGGGTGCAGTGGGTGTGGCCTAAGAGGCAGGGCGGGGCCTAAGTGGTTGCAGGCGGGTGGGCGGGGCCGAAGGGGTCACTGAGCTGGGGGGGCCTTGGGGGGATACCGGGACCAAGGGGCGGGGCTTCAGGGGGTGGGTGGGGCCTAATGGAATTGCTGAGCCAGGGGGCGGGGCATAGAGAGTGGGTGGGGCTTCAGAGGCCTCTGGGCCTGAGGGGGCGTGGCCTAAGGGGTTACCAGACCAGGGGCATGGCCTGGGGGGGTCACTGGGCCAGTTGGGCGGGGCCTGGAGAGTGGGCGTGGCCTAAAAGGGGTTACCAGGACTAGGGGGGCAGGGCTTTGGGAATACTGGGGGCAGAGGGCGGAGCCTGGGGGGGTCAAAGGGCACGGGGGTGGGCCCTGAGGGGTTACCGGCCTGGGGGTGGGGCCCGGAAAGTGGGCGGGGTCTAAGAGGGGCGTGGCCTTGGGGATACGGGGGTGGGGTTTAAGGGGTTACCGGAGAGGGGGGCATGGCCTGGGGGGTCACCGGGCATGGGGGCGTGGCCTGGAGAGTGGGCAGGCCTAAGAGGGGTTACCGGGGCTAGGGGGCGGGGCTTTTGGGGATACCGGGCCCGGGGAGTGGGGCTTGGGGATTACCGGGGCAAGGGGGCGTGGCCTGGGGGATACCGGGAGGGAAGGGCGGGGCCTAAGGGGGCGCGGCGGCGGAGGCACGGGGGGGCGGGACCCTAAGACGACACCGGGCCCGGGGGGCGGTGCCTGGGGATTACCGGGGCAAGGGGGGCGTGGCCTGGGGGATACCGGGCGGGGGGGGCGGGGCCTAAGGGGCGCGGCGCCGGTACCCGGCAGTCGTAGAGCGCCGTGAGCTGCGCCAGGATCCACTCCTCGAGGTGCAGCCGCTTGCGGAGCTCCCCGCCGGTCGTAGCGCACCGTCACCTTCCCCTGCCGCCTCCCCGCCGCCTCCTCCGCCGCCTCCGGCCCGGCCGCGAAACAAACGCGGGGCCCGGCCCCGCCGCTCGGCCCCGGCCCCGGTCCGGCGGCGGCCGCCGCGGGGGGCTCGGGGGGGCCCGGGCCGCCGCACGGCGCCGCCATGCCCAGCCCAGCCCAGCCGGCGCCGGACCGGAACCGGAACCGGCCGCGCCGGAAGCGGAAATGACCTCACCGACCCCCACCACCCCCGCCCGCCGGTGGGCCTAAGCGGCGGCCGCCGCTGCCGCCGCGCGCTCCTTTGTGCCGCCGAGAGGCGCCGGCCACGCCCCCTTAAAGCGGCCACGCGGGCGGTGGGGCCCGGCGCTTAAAGCGGCCACGCGGCGGCGCGGGGCCACGCCCCGGTCCGCCAGGCCACGCCCCTTCCGCGAGACCACGCCCCCGTGGACTAATTCCATTCGGCGAGACCACGCCTCCAATAAGACCACGCCCCCAATGAGACCGCGCCCCTTATTGACCACGCCCCCTCCTTGAAACCACGCCCCCTCCTTGAGACCACGCCCCCTCACTGAGACCACGCCCCCTCACTGAGACCACGCCCCCTCCTTGAGACCACGCCCCCTCCCTGAGTCCTAACTCGCCCTGTGAGGCCACGCCCCCTCCCCTAGACCACGCCCCCTCCGCCCCCAAACCACGCCCCCTCCCTCCCAGCCCCGCGCGCGCGCCCGCCGCTCCCAGTCCCCGCCCCCTCCCCCCCGTCGCCACCCAATCACGGAGCAGCGCGGCCCCTTGGCCCCGCCCCCTCGCCCGGTTTGGCCCCGCCCCCCGGCCCGGCCCGGCCGCAGCCATGGCGGCGCCGCGCCCGGCCCCGGCCCCGGCCCCGCTCCCGTTGGAGCCGCCGCGGGTGCCCCCGATGCTGGTGGGGGGCAGCAAATTCATCCGGTGGGACGAGGTGAGGCCCCCGGGACCCCCCCCGGGACCCCCCCGAGATCCCTCCGGGACCCCCGGAACCCCCCGAGACCCCCCGGGACCCCCCCGGGACCCCCGGGACCTCCCCGGGACCCCCCCGAGACCCCCCCGGGGACCCCCTCGAGACCCCCGAGACCCCCGGAACCCCCCTGGGACTCCCCCGAGACCCCCCAGGGACACCCCTGGAACCCCCGCGGGACCCCCGGGATCCCCCCGGGACCCCCCCGGGATCCCCCCGGGACCCCCCCGAGATCCCTGGGACCCCCCCGAGAACCCCCCGAGACTCCCGGGATCCCCCCGAGACCCCCTCGAGACCCCCAAGACCTCCCCGGGACCCCCCCGAGACTCCCGGGACCCCCCCCCCGGAGCCCCCCGAGCCCCGCGGGGTGCCCTCGGAGATGCTGAAAAAGCGAGAAATGGCCCCAAAATCGGCCCCAAATCCCCCCCCCCCGAACGCTCAGGGGAGGAACAGAGCCCCAAAAGCCTCAGATCGCCCCCAAAACCTGCCCCGAACCCCCATATTCCGTCCCCAAAGCCCCAAATCCCGCCCCAAAAGCCAAAACTACCCCCGAAAAAAATCAAATCACCCCAAAACCCTGCCCCCAAAACCCCAAATCCTGCCCCCAAAGCCCTAAACCACCCCAAAACCACCCCAGGACCCCCCAAATCCTGCCCCAAAAGCCCTAAATCCTGTCCCCAAACCCCCAAATCCTGCCCCCCAAACCCCCAAACGACCCCAAAAACCAGACCCCTATAATCCACCCCAAAACCACCCCCTAAAAACCCCCAACCGCCCCAAAAACCCGTCCCAAAACCACCCCAGAAATCCCCAAATCTCACCCCAAAACCCCAAATCCCGCCCCAAAATCTCCCAAAGCCACCCCAAAACACCCCAAATCCTGCCCCAAACCCCCCATATCCCACCCCAAAGCCCCCCAAAAAAGCCACCCCAAAACCCCCAAGCCACCCCAAAATCCTCCAAAACGTCCCCAAAACCTTTGAAACTGCCCCCAAAGCTGTCCCAAAACTCCCTAATTCACCCCAAAAACGCCTCTCCCAGACCCCCTAAGTCATCCCAAAACCTGCTCTGAAAACCCCAATTTGTGCCTACCCCACCCCAAACCCTCCAAGTCGTCCCAAAACCCACCCCAAAAGCCCCAAATCTGCCCCAAATCTGCCCCAAACCCCCCCGCGATGCCCCGAATCTGCCCCAAATCACCCAAATCCTCCAGCTCAGCCCCAAATCACCTCAAAACCCCTCAAAAACCCCTAAATCACCCCAAAACACACCCATATCCCTCCAAAGCACTCCAAAACCCCCGAATCACCCCAAACCCATTCAAAAAACCCCAAATCACCCCAAAACGCACCCCAAAACCTGCTGAGACCCCAAACTTCCGTCAAAGCTCCGTATTTTCCCCGTATCGCCCCTAAATCACCCCAAAGCCCCAAATAATCCCCAAATCCCCCCAGACCTCCTCCAAACCCCCCCAAAACCCCCAAATCCCCCATTTCAGGCCCCAAACTTACCCCGCACACCCCCCCCGAAATCACCCCAAAGCCTTCAAAATGCCCCAAACCGCCCCAAAGCCGCCTCCAGCAGCACCCCAAAAAACCCCAAACCGCCCCCAAAACCCCCAGATCCGCAGGGAAGCTTCAGAACAGCCGGGGTTGCCTCAAAACACTAAAATCCACCCCAAAATCACCACGGGGAGCATTCTGGGCTCCCTAACCCCCCCCCAAAAAACACCCCCAAATCCCAAATCTCCCCGATTTTCCCCCAAACCATCCTAAATCCACCTGAACCGCCCCAAAATTAGCCCCATTTTTTTTTTTTGTCCTCCCAATCTACCCCGAAGCCCCCCAAGTCCCCCCAAATCCTATAAAATGCCCCCAAAACCTCACAAAACGTCCCCAAAAGCCCCCCCAACCCCCCAGGACCCCGCAGGGCCCCCCAGTACCACACCCCCACCCCATTACCCCCCCCCCTCCAAATTTTGGGGCACCCCCCCCCTTGACCCCATTTCCACGCGTACAAACCCCATCCCCGTTTTGGGGACAAAAATCGGGATTTTCACTCCTCCGGGGCGATGCCCCCCTGGGGGACCCCCCCCCGTAAATCCCGCAGCGCCCCCAAAATCGCCTCGTTTTGCCCCAATTTCGGCATTGCGGAATGAGGGGGGTGGGGTGACCCAGATCCCTTTGATTTTGGGGGGGGGGGGGCGTTTTATGGGGTCGGGGGCGTTTTATGGGGTCAGGGGGGCGCGCGGCCCCCTCCTGGCCCCCCCCCCAGCTTAAGGGGTTCCCCCATTCCCCCCCCCCCCGGCCCTTTTGGGGTGCCCTTGGACGCCGCCCCCCCCCTTTTTCCACGTGGGGGGGGGGGGGAATTATTTTATGGGGGGGCAAAGTCCGCGCGGAAGGGCTGCCCCCCCCTAAAAGCCCCACCCCACAGTTTGGGGGGGCCCTGGGGGGGCTCCCTGCGGGATTTCAGGGGTGCCGGGGGGGGGATCCTGACGGTTTTGGGGTCCCTGGGGGGGGTTTGGGGTGGTTTTGGGGTCGTTTGGGGCTCCTGGGGGGGGGGGTTGGGGTGTTTTGGGGTGTTTCGGGGTCTTTTGGGGCCCCTTGCATGGTTTTGGGGTCATTTAGGGCTCCCCGGGCGGTTTTGGGGTGGTCGGGGGTCATTTGGGGTCCCCGTCATGGTTTTGGGGTCTTTTGTGGCTTCCTGCGTGTTTTTTGGGGTCATTTAGGGCTCCCTGGATGGTTTTGGGGTGTTCTTGGGTGTTTTGGGGGTCATTTGGGGTTCCCGTTAGGGTTTTGGGGTCTTTTAGGGCTTCCTGCTTGGTTTTGGGGTCTTTCAAGGATTCCCGCATGGATTTTGGGGTCATTTAGGGCTCCCTGGATGGTTTTGGGGTGCTCTTGGGTGGTTTGGGGGTATTCTGGGGCTTGCTGCGTGGTTTTTTGGGGTCGTTTAGGGTTCCCTGGATGGTTTTAGGGTGTTCTTGGATGTTTTCGGGGTCTTTTGGGGTCCCCTTCGTGGTTTTGGGGTCTTTTGGAGATTCCTGCGTGGTTTTGGGGTCTTTTAGGATTTCTTGCATGGTTTTGGGGTCGTTTGGGGCTCCTTGCATGGTTTTGGGGTGTTCTTGGGTGGTTTTGGGATCATTTGGGGTCCCCTTCAGGGTTTTGGGGTCTTTTGGGCTTCCTGTATGGTTTTTGGGGTCATTTACGACTCCCTGGATGGCTTTGGGGTGTCCTTGGGTGTTTTGGGGTCATTTGGACTCCCTGCATGGTTTTGGGATCTTTTGGGGCTCCCTGCATGGTTTTGGGGTGCTCTTGGGTGATTTTGGGGTCCCCTTCATGGTTTTGGGGTCATTTGGAGCTTCCTGAATGGTTTTGGGGGGGTCTTGTGGGGTTTCCTGCAGGTTTTTGGCGTGTTCTTGGGTGGTTTTGGGGCTCCCTGGCAGGTGGGGGGGGGTCCTGATGGTTTTGGGGTCCCCTGGGGGCTCCTTGGACACTTTTGGGGTGTCCTGGGATGGTTTTAGGGCAAAACCTGGTGCTTTTGGGGTCTCTTGGAGCTCTCTGGGTGCTTTTGGGGTGCCCCTGCGTGGTTTTGGGGCCAAACCCCGTGTTTTTGGGGTCCCTGTAGCATCCCCGAGTGCTTTTGGGGTCCCCCTGTGTGGTTTTGGGGCCAAACCCGGTGGTTTTGGGGTCCCTGTGGCATCCCTGAGTGATTTTGGGGTCCCCCCTATGGGGTTTTGGGGTTCCCCTGGGGCTCCCTGCATGGTTTTGGGGCCAAACCCGGCGCTTTTGGGGTCCCTGTAGCATCCCCGAGTCCTTTTGGGGTCCCCCTGTGTGGTTTTGGGGCCAAACCCGGTGCTTTTGGGGTCCCCCTGCGGGGTTTTGGGGGTTCTCTGTAGGATTTTTAGGGACGCTGCTTTTGGGGCCCCCCCAGCAGCCTTTGGGAGGCCGGGGGGGGGAATTTTGGGGGCGGGGGGGGATTGGGGGAGCGGAGGGGGGGGTGGATTTTGGGGTCCCCCTGACCCCGAGCCCCCCCCCAGGACCCCCCGACCCGCACCCTGGTGACGCTGCGGGTCGACGCCGACGGCTTCTACCTCTACTGGAACGGCCCCAGCATGGTGAGGACCCCCCCCCCCCAAAAAAAAGGGGGGGCACCCCAAAACCTCGACCCCCCCAGCACCCCCCCCAGCACCCCCCCAACCTGCTCCCCCTGCCCTGACCCCAAAATCCCCCCCCCAGAACCCCAAAATCCTTCAGAACCCCCCCAAAACCCTCCTGGGGTCCCCAAAATCCCCCCCCAATTCCTCTGGGGTCCCCCCCCCCCCTTTCTGAGCCCCCCCACCCCAAAATCCCCCCCCCGAACCCCAAAATCCTTCAGATCCCCCCCCAAAACCCTCCTGGGGTCCCCAAAATCCCCCCCCTTTCTGCCCCCCCCATTCCGCCCCCCCCTGCCCCCCCCTTCTGCCCCCCCTTTTTGCCCCCCCCCCCCCCGGAACCCCGCTCCTTATCTCCCGGCCCCGGCACCGGATGGGACGGGGGGGGGGGGGGACACGGGGAGGGGGGGGGCGCGGGGGGGGGGACCTTTCCACGCCCCTCCCCCCCCTCCAGGAAGTGCCCCCCCGCCCCTCCCCCATGGGCGGAAGCGGCCGGAGGCTGGGAGCCAGCGGGGGGGGGGGGCACTGGGATACTGGGATGTAATGGGGGGGGCACTGGAGTTAATGGGGGGGGCACTGGGATGTAATGGGGGGGGGCACTGGGATACTGGGAATTAATGGGGGGCACTGGGATATAATGGGGGCACTGGGATACTGGGATGTAATGGGGGGGGCACTGGGAGGTAATGGGGGGGGCACTGGGATATTGGGAGGTAATGGGGGGGCACTGGGAGGTAATGGGGGGCACTGGGATACTGGGAATTAATGGGGGGGCACTGGGAGGTAATGGGGGGCACTGGGATACTGGGATGTAATGTGGGGGTACTGGGAGGTAATGGGGGGGGCACTGGGATACTGGGAATTAATGGGGGGGGCACTGGGAGGTAATGGGGGGGGTACTGGGAGCCAGTTGGGGGGGGCACTGGGGTACTGGGAATTAATGGCGGGGGCAGTGGGAGGTAATGGGGGGCACTGGGATACTGGGAAGTAATGGGGGGGGGCACTGGGAGCCAGTTGGGGGGGGGCACTGGGAGCCAGTTGGGGGGGGGCACTGGGATAGTGGGAATTAATGGTGGGGGCACTGGGAGGTAATGGGGGGGTACTGGGAGCCAGTTGGGGGGGGGCACTGGGGTACTGGGAATTAATGGCGGGGCACTGGGAGGTAATGGGGGGGTACTGGGGTACTGGGAATTAATGGGGGGCACTGGGAGGTAATGGGGGGGTACTGGGAGCCAGTTGGGGGGGGCACTGGGATACTGGGAATTAATGGCGGGGGCACTGGGAGGTAATGGGGGGGCACTGGGAGCCAGTTGGGGGGGGGGCACTGGGATACTGGGAATTAATGGGGGGGCACTGGGAGGTAATGGGGGGGGCACTGGGAGACAGTGAAGGGGGGCACTGGGATACTGGGAATTAATGGGGGGGGCACTGGGAGGTAATGGGGGGTACTGGGAGGTAATGGGGGGACACTGGGATACTGGTAGGTAGTGGGGGGGCACTGGAAGCCAATTGGGGGAGTACTGGGATACTGGGAAGTAATGGGGGGGGCACTGGGAGGTAATGGGGGGGCACTGGGATACTGGGATGTAATGGGGGGGTACTGGGAGCTAATGGGGGGGGCACTGGGATACTGGGTATTAATGGGGGGGGCACTGGGAGCTACTGGGGGGCACTGGGATCTCTGGGGGGGTGCTGACGGGTGCCCCCCCCCAGGAGGTGGAGGTGCTGGACGTCTGCGCCATCCGCGACACCCGCACCGGGCGCTACGCGCGGGTCCCCAAGGTGAGGGGGGTCCTACGTAAACACGGGGGGCCCTACAAAAACATTGGGGGGCCCTACGTAAACATGGGGGGTCCTACATAAACATTGGGGGTCCTGCGTAAACATTGGGGGGGCCCTACGTAAACATGGGGGGCCCTATGTAAACATTGGGGTCCTACATAAACATTGGGGGGGCTCTACGTAAACATGGGGGGCCCTATGTAAACATTGGGGTCCTACATAAACATTGGGGGGGTCCTACGTAAACATGGGGGGCCCTATGTAAACATTGGGGTCCTACATAAACATGGGGGGGTCCTACGTAAACATTGGGGGGCCCTCCATAAATATTGGGGTCCTACATAAACATGGGGGGTCCTACATAAACATTGGGGGGTCCTACATAAACATTGGGGGGGCCTTATGTAAACATCGGGGTCCTACGTAAACATGGGGGGTCCTACATAAACATGGGGGGTCCTACGTAAACATGGGGGACCCTACGTAAACACTGGGGGGTCCTACGTAAACATTAAGGGTACTATGTAAATATTGGGGGTTCTACGTAAACATGGAGGGGCTTACCTGAACATTGGGGGGCCCTACATAAACATGGATCATAAACATGGGGGGGCCCTATGTAAACGTGGGTGGGCCCTACGTAAATATCGGGGACCCTGTGTAAACACTGGGGACCCTACGTAAACATGGGGAGCCCTCCATAAAGACCCCGTTTTGGGGTCTTTTCTCTCCATTTTGGGGTCTTTTCTCCCTCTTTTGGGGACCCAGCTCCCATTTTGGGGTCTTTTCTCCCCATTTTGGGGTCTTTTCTCCCCATTTTGGGGTCCCCGCTCCTCATTTTTGGATATTCCCAGCTCCCCATTTGGGGGATTTTATCTTCATTTTTTGATATTTTCTCCCCGTTTTGGGTGGGTTTTCCCCATTTTTGGGGTATTTCTCCCCCCCTTTGGGGTGTTTTCTCCCCCCTTTGGGGTATTTTCTCCCCATTTTGAGGTATTTTCTCCCCACTTTGGGGCATTTTCTCCCCTTTCTGGGGTCCCACCTCCCCATTCTGGGGCTTTTTCTCCCCATTTTGGGGTATTTTCTTCTCATTTTGGGGTCCCAGCTCCCCGTTTGGAGTATTTTTTCCACATTTTTGGGGCGTTTTCTCCCCCTTTTGGGGCATTTTCTCCCAATTTGAGGTATTTTCTCCCCATTTTGGGGTCCCGGCTCCCCATTTTTGGGTATTCCCAACTCCCCATTTTGGGGCGTTTTCTCCCCCTTTTGGGGTGTTTTTTACCCATTTTTTGTAATTTACTCCCCATTTGGGGTGTTTTCTCCCCATTTTGGGGTCCCAGCTCCCCATTTTGGGTATTTCCTCCCCATTTGGGGTTTTTCCTCCCTGTTTTCGGGTCAGAGTTCCCCATTTTGGGTGTTGGGTGCCCCATTTTGGGGTATTTTGTCCCCATTTTGGCATGTTCTCTCTTCGTTTTTTGATA
Organism: Anser cygnoides; assembly: GCF_040182565.1. Classification (NCBI taxonomy): domain Eukaryota; kingdom Metazoa; phylum Chordata; class Aves; order Anseriformes; family Anatidae; genus Anser; species Anser cygnoides. The sequence continues at coordinate 4,417,650 of NC_089911.1, forward strand.
TTTTCTCCCCTTTTGGGGGCGTTTTCTCCCCATTTTGGGGCATTTTCTCCCCATTTTGGGGACATTTTCTCCCCATTTTGGGGACATTTTCTCTTTATTTCTGGGGCGTTTTCTCCAAATTTTGGGGTGTTTTTCTCTTTATTTTGGGGGCGTTTTCTCCCCATTTTGGGGGCGTTTTCTCCAAATTTTGGGTCATTTTCTCCAAATTTTGGCTATTTCCTCCCCGTTTTGGGCTATTTTCTCGAAATTTTGGGTCATTTTCTCCAAATTTTGGCTATTTCCTCCCCGTTTTGGGCTATTTCCTCCAAATTTTGGGTCATTTTCTCCAAATTTTGGCTATTTCCTCCCCGTTTGGGCTATTTCCTCCAAATTTCGGGTCATTTTCTCCCAATTTTGGCTATTTCCTCCCTGTTTTGTGCTATTTCCTCCCTATTTGGGGTGTTACCCCCCCCCTTTGGGTCTCGGCGGGTGCTGTTGCTCCGGCCGGGCACCCATGGGTGCTGTGCTCAGGACCCGCGGGCGCGGGAGGCGCTGGGTTTCGGGGAGCCGGGGGGCACCCGGGGGGCGCCTGCTGACGGTGGTGCACGGCCCCGACATGGTCAACGTCGCCTTCCTCAACTTCGTGGCCGTGCAGGACGACGTCGCCCAGGTGGGGGGCACCCATGGGTGCTGCGGGGGGGGGGGGGGGGGGTCCGGGGGGGCCTGGGGTGAGGTTTGGGGGGGGGGGTCTCTGGGGGGTTTGGGGGGCTTTGGGAGGGTGTTTTGGGGGGGTCTGGGGGGCTTTGGGAAGATTTTGGGGTCGGGGGGGGTCTCTGGGGGGCTTTGGGGGAGATTGGGGGGTCTGGGGGGGTCTTTGGGGAGATTTGGGGGAGATTTTGGGGGTCTCGGGGGGGGGTCTTTGGGGAGGTTTTGGGGGGTTCTGGGGGGGGCTTGGGGGGGTTTGGGGAATCGGGGGGGCTTTGGGGAGGTTTGGGGGGTTCTCGGGGGGGCTTGGGGGTTTTGGGAGGCTGTTTTGGGGTGGTCTGGGGGATCTGGGGGGGCTTTGGGAAGATTTTGGGGTCTGGGGGGGTCTTTGGGGGAGATTTTGGGGTCTGGGGGGGTCTTTGGGGAGATTTTGGGAGGGGCTGGGGGTCTCGGGGGGCTTTGGGGAGGTCTCTGGGGGGTTGGGGGGCTGTGGGAGGCTGTTTGGGGGGATTTGGGGATATTTTGTGGGTGGGGGGGCGTCTGGGGGGTCTCTAGGGGCGTCTTTGGGGAGATCTGGGGGGGTCTTTGGGGTCTGGCAGAGATTTGGAGGGGTTTGGGGGGTCTCTGGGGGGTTTGGGGGGCAGATTTAGGGGATCTGGGGGCCTTGAGGGAGTTATGGGGGGGTTGGGGGATCTGCGGGGGGTCTTGGGCTGATTTATTGGGGGGGGGGGGGGGGGGTCCTGGGGTGGTTTATTTTGGGGAGGGTCCCGGGCTGATTTGGGGTCTGGGGGCCTTGGGGGAGCCATGGGTTGATTTATTTTGGGGGGGGTCCTGGGCTGATTTATTTGGGGGGGGGTCCTGGGCTGATTTATTTGGGGGGGGGTCCTGGGGTGATTTATTTTGGGGAGGGTCCCGGGCTGATGTTTTGGGGGGGGTCCTGGGGTGATTTATTTTGGGGTCCCAGGCTGATTTATTTGGGGGGGTCCTGGGGTGATTTATTTCTGGGGGGTCCCGGGCTGATTTATTTTGGGGGGGTCCCAGGCTGATTTATTTTGGGGGTCCCGGGGCTGATTTATTTTTGGGGGGGGGCTCCCCGGGGGCTGACCCGTTTTGGGGGGGCGCCCCCCAGGTGTGGGCGGAGGAGCTGTTCAAGCTGGCCAACAACATCCTGGCGCGCAACGCCTCCCGCAACACCTTCCTCAGCAAGGCGTGCGTACCCCGAAACGCGGGGGGCCCCCAAATCCCCCCGACCCCCCAAATCCCCCCGACCCCCTAAATCCCCCTGACCCCACCAAATCCTCCCTGACCCCCCATACCCCCCAAATCCCCCCTGCCGCCCCCAAATCCCTCCCGTTGCCCGAATCCCCCCCTGCACCCCACATCCCCCCCCCTGCACCCCAAAATCCCACCCTTGAACCCCCCAAATCCCCCCAAATCCCCTGGACCCCCCCCAACCCCACCACACCCCCAAATCCCCTCGTGCACCCCAAAATCCCACCCCTGAACCCCCAAATCCCCCCAAACCCTCCTGACCCCCTCAGCCCTCCCCAACCCTTCCCAAATCTCCCCCCGCACCCCCAAATCCCCCCGTGAACCCCAAAATCCCCCCAAAACGCCCTGCCCCCCCCGGATCCTCCTTGCACCCCCAAATCTGCCCCCAAATCCCCCCTGGCCCCCCAGACCCCCTCAACCCCCCCGCACCCCCAAATCCCCCCGCACCCCCAAATCCCCTCTGCACCCCCAAATCCTTTCTATTGCCCCCAGAACCCCAAATCCCCCCAAATCCTACCCAAACCCCCAAATCCTCCCCCAAAACCCTCCTGACCCCCCAAATCCCCCAAACCCCAAAATTCCCCCTAAACCCCCAAATTTTCCCCCAAATCCCCCATGAACCTCGTGCCCCCCCCAATTTGGGGTGCCCCCCCCCCAATTTGGGGTGCCCCCCCACAGGCACAGGAAGCTGACGCTGCAGCTGAACCAGGACGGGCGCATCCCCGTGAAAAAGTGAGAGCCCCCCCCAAAAAATTTGGGGGACCCCCTCAAATTTGGGGACCCCCCATAAAATCACATCTCTAACCCGCCCCCCAACTGTTGAACCCCCCCCCCCCAAATTGTTTAACCCCCCCCAAATTCTCCCCCCCCCCCCCAATTTGCATCGATCCTCTCGAGGCCACCCCAAAATTTGCCCCCCCGAGCGCCCCCCAAATTTTTGGGGACCCCCCAAGTTTTTGGGGTCCCCTGGAACGAGGGGGGGCTCACCCCATTGTGGGGCTTTTAGGGACCCCCCTTCCTTTCAGGCCCCCCCCCCAATGTTGGCGGTCCCCCCCAAATTGTGACCCCCCAATTTTTGGGGTCCCCCCCAAATTTGGGGGCGCCCTCCCTTAAAAACCCTCAACCTGCCGCTCCCCCAAATTTGGGGACCCCTTTTTGGGGGGGTTCCCCTAAGATTCTGTGGCCCCCCCCCCAAAATGTGGGTCCCCCCAAGTGTCGGGGCCCCCCCGCCGGGGGCCCCCTCAATGTGCCCCCCCCCCCCAAATTTTGGGGCTCCTTATTCTCAACCCTCACCCAAATTTGGGACCTCTTTTGGGGGGTTCCCCTAATATTTCGGCCCCCCCCAAAATGTGGGGTGCCCCCCAATGTTGGGGTGCCCCCAAATTTTGGGGTGCCCCCCAATGTTGGGGTGCCCCCGAAATTTTGGGGTGCCCCCAATTTTGGGGCGCCCTCATTCAACAACCCTTACCCTGCCGCTCCCCCAAAATTTGGGACCTCTTTTGGGGGGTTCCCCTAATATTTCGCCCCCCCCAAATGCGGGGTCCCCACCAAGTGTCTGGGGCCCCCCCAAATGTTGGGGTGCCCCCCCAAATTTCGGGGTGCCCCCCCCAGCATCCTGAAGATGTTCTCGGCCGACAAGAAGCGCGTGGAGACGGCGCTGGAGTCCTGCGGGCTCAGCTCCAACCGGGTACGGCCCCCCCCCAAAAATTTTGGGGTCCCCCCCCCAAACCTTTAGGGTCCCCCTCCAACCTTCGGGGTCCCCCCCCAACCTTCGGGGTCCCCCAAACCATTTGGGGCCCCCCAAAAACCTTTGGGGTCTCCCAACCCCCCCCCAAAGCCTTTGGTCTCCCCCAAAATTTTGGGGTCCCCCAAACCTTCTGTGCCCCCCCGAAACTTTGCCCCCCCCAAACCTTTGGGGTCCCCAAAAGACCCCTAAAACCCTAGAGCGGGGTCCCCCCACCTCAGCCCCCCAATCCATCCCCCCCAGTTTTTCCCCTCCCTGGGTCCCCCCCAAACCCTTGGTGCCCCCCAAAATCTTTGGGGTCCCCCAAAAAACTTCTGGTGCTCCCCCCCCAAAATTTCCCCCCCCCAAGGCCTTTGGGGTCCTTTTTCCCAAAACCTTTGGGGTCCCCAGTCCCCCCAAACCTTTGGGGTCCCCCAAAAAGCTTTGGGGTCCCCCAGTCCCCCCTCAAATCTTTGGGGTCCCCCAAAAAATCTTTGCTGCCCCCCCCCAAAAAAACCTTTGGGGCCCCAAACCTTTGGGGTTCCCCAAAACCTTCTGGGATCCCCCAAAAACCTTATGGCCCTTCCCCAAAACCTTCGGGGTCTCCACAAACTTTTGGGGCCCCCCAAACCTTCAGTGCCCCCCCCCCCCCAAAAAAAATTTTGGGGTCCCCCGAACTTTTGGGGACCCCCAAAACCCCCTCCCCTTTTCCCCCACCTCCCCCCGACCCCATTCATTTCGGGGACCCCGCAGCTTTTTGGGGAGGTTCTGGGGGGCGCGGGGAGGACCGGGGGGGGGTGGGATTTTTGGGGGGGGGCCCCCTAATTTTCGGGGGTGCCCCCAGGCGGACGCGATCCCCCCGAGCAGTTCCCCCTGGAGACCTTCACCCACTTCCTGACCAAGCTCTGCGTGCGCCCCGACATCGACAAGATCCTGCTGGAGATGTGGGCACCCCAAAAGGCTTTTGGGGTTTTTTTGGGGGGTTTTGGGGAGTCCCTGGGGGTTTGGGGGGGCGTTGGGGTCTCGGGGTGCCCCCGCACCCCCATTTTGGCCATGGGGCGCCCCCAAAACTTGCTGAGGTTTGGGCGGTGCTATGGGGTCTTCGTAGGTTTTGGGGTGCTCTGTTGGGTCTTGTGGGGTTTTTGGGGTCCCCTTTTCAATTGGGAGTTTTTGGAGGGGTTTTGGGGTGCCCGTGGGGGTTTTGGGGTACCCCTGAGACCCCAGTTTTGGCCATTGGGGGTCCCCAAAACTGGTCGTGGTCCCCTATGGGTTGGGTGATGCTATGGGGTCGTTGTGGGTTTCGGGGTGCTCTGTTGGGTCTTGTGGGGTTTTTGGGGTCCCCTTTTGGGCTGGGGGTCTTGTGGAGTTTTTGGGGGACCCCTTGGAGTTTTGGGGTTCCCTGGGGGTCTTGGGGTGCCCCCACATCCCGATTTTGGCCATGGGGCGCCCCCAAAACTTGCTGTGGTTTGGGGCGGTGCTATGGGGTCCTTGTAGGTTTTGGGGTGCTCTGTTGGGTCCTGTGGGGTTTTTGGGGTCCCCATTTGGGCTGGGGATCCTGTAGGGGTTTTGAGGTGCCCGTGGGGGTTTTGGGGTGCCCCCTACACCCCAATTTTGGCCATGAGGGGCCCCCAAATCTGGCTGTGGGTTGGGTGATGGTAAGGGGTCCTTGTAGGTTTTGGGGTTCTTCTTGTCCCTATTGGCTCCTATGGGGTTTTGGGGGTCCCTGTTCGCTCCGGGGACCCGGGGGGGGTTTTGGGGTGCCCGTGGGGGTCTTGGGCTGCCCTGAACCCCGATTTTGGCCATGGGGGATCCCCAAAACTGGTCGTGGTCCCCTATGTGTTGGGTGATGCTATGGGGTCGTTGTGGGTTTTGGGGTGTTCTATTGGATCTTGTGGGGTTTTTGGGGTCCTCTTTTGGGCTGGGGGTCTTGTGGGGTTTTGGGGGACCCCTTGGAGTTTTGGGGTTCCCTGGGGGTCTTGGGGTGCCCCCACATCCCGATTTTGGCCATGGGGGGCCCCCAAAACTTGCTGAGGTTTGGGCGGTGCTATGGGGTCCTTGTAGATTTTGGGGTGCTCTGTTGGGTCCTGTGGGGTTTTTGGGGTCCCCATTTGGGCTGGGGATCCTGTAGGGGTTTTGAGGTGCCCGTGGGGGTTTTGGGGTGCCCCCTACACCCCAATTTTGGCCATGAGGGGCCCCCAAATCTGGCTGTGGGTTGGGTGATGGTAAGGGTTCCTTGTAGGTTTTGGGGTGCTTCTTGTCCCTATTGGCTCCTATGGGGTTTTGGGGGTCCCTGTTCGCTCCGGGGACCCGATGGGGGTTTTGGGGTGCCCGTGGGGGTCTTGGGCTGCCCTGAACCCCGATTTTGGCCATGGGGGATCCCCAAAACTGGTCGTGGTCCCATATGTGTTGGGTGATGCTATGGGGTCGTTGTGGGTTTTGGGGTGCTCTGTTGGGTCTTGTGGGGTTTTTGGGGTCCCCTTTTGGGCTGGGGGTCTTGTGGGGTTTTTGGGGGGACCCCTTGGGTTTTGGGGTTCCCTGGGGTCTTGGGGTGCCCCCCACATCCCGATTTTGGCCATGGGGGGCCCCCAAAACGGGCTGTGGGTTCGGTGATGCTATGGGGTCCTTGTAGGTTTTGGGGTGCTCTATTGGGTTTTATGGGGTTTTGGCGTCCCCGTTTGGATTGGGGTTTCTGCGGGGGTTTTGGGGTACCCGTGGGGGTGTCGGGGTGCCCTGACCCCCTCCGTCCCGCAGCGGGGCGGCGGGGAAGCCCTACGTCAGCCTGGAGCAGCTGCGGGAGTTCGTGAACACGCGGCAGCGGGACCCCCGCCTCAACGAGGTGCTGTTCCCCCCTGAGCCCCGAGCAGGCGCGGCAGCTGGTGGAGCGCTACGAGCCCAACCGGCAGTTCCGCGAGAGGGGTGAGCTGGGGGGTCCTGGGGGGTCCTGGGGGGTCCTGGGGGGCTTTGGGGTGCTTGGAAGGGGGCTTTGGGGGGTCCTGAGGTGGTGCTGGGGGGCTGGAAGGGGGCTCTGGGGGGCTTTGGGGGGTCCTGAGGGACTTTGGGAGGTCCTGGGGGGTCCTGAGGGGCTGGAAGGGGGCTTTGGGGGCACTATGGGGGGTCCTGAGGGGCTGTGGGGGGTCCTGGGGGGTCCTGAGGGGCTGGAAGGGGGCTTGGGGGGACTATGGGGGCCGGGGGGTCCTGAGGGGCTGGAAGGGGGCTTTGGGGGGACTATGAGGGGTCCTGAGGGGCTCTGGGGAGTCTTGGGGGGTCCTGAGGGGCTGGAAGGGGGCTCTGGGGGACTTTGGGGGGTCCTGAGGGGCTGTGGGGGGTCCTGGGGGGGGTCCTGAGGGGCTGGAAGGGGGCTTTGGGGGGACTATGGGGGGTCCTGAGGGGGCTTTGGGGGGTCCTGGGGAGTCCTGGGGGGTCCTGAGGGGCTGGGAAGGGGGCTTTGGAGGGGCTATGGGGGGTCCTGAGGGGCTTTGGGGGGTCCTGGGGGGTCCTGAGGGGCTGGAAGGGGGCTTTGGGGGGACTATGGGGGTCCTGAGGGGCTTTGGGGGGTCCTGAGGGGTCCTGGAAGGGAGTCCTGGGGGGGTTACATGGGGAGGCTCCTTATGGGGCGTTGAGGGAGTCCTGAGGGGGTCCTGAGGGGCTGGAAGGGGGCTCTGGGGGGACTATGGGGGTTCCTGAGGGGCTTTTGGGGGGTCCTGGGGGGTCCTGAGGGGTCCTGAGGGGCTTTGGAAAGGGGCTTCGGGGTGGTCCTGAGGAGGCTTTGGGGGGGCTGTGGGGGGTCCTGGGGAGGGCTTTGGGGGGGGGGCTTTGGGGTTTCTCGGGGCGTTCCTGGTGGAAATCGGGGATGGAAGATTCGGGGTTTGGGGGCCGATTTCACCTCTCAGAGCTTTTGGGGGGGTCTCCGGTTGATCCGGGGAGGGGGGTGAAGCAGTGGGGGGGGGGTCTCACTGTGCCCCCCCCGTGTCCCCCCCCCCAGACCAGATGTCATGGAGGGCTTCGGGCGCTTCCTGGGGGGAGGAGAACAGCATCGTGCCCCCCGAGACTCCTGAGGGGCTGCAAGGGGCTTTGGGGGGGACTAGGGGGGGTCCTGAGGGGCTTTGGGGGGTCCTGGGGGGGGTCCTGAGGGGCTGGAAGGGGGCTTTGGGGGCGCTATGGGGGGTCCTGAGGGGCTTTGGGGGGTCCTGGGGGGGTCCTGAGGGGCTGGAAGGGGGCTTTGGGGGTCCTGGGGGGCTTTGGGGGGACCGTGGGGGGTCCTGGGGGGCGCTTTGGGGTTTCTCGGGGCGTTCCTGGTGGAAATCGGGGATGGAAGATTCGGGGTTTGGGGCCGATTTCACCTCTCAGAGCTTTTTGGGGGGTCTCCGGTTGATCCGGGGAGGGGGTAGAAAGCAGTGGGGGGGGGTCTCACTGTGCCCCCCCCGTGTCCCCCCCCCAGACCAGATGTCCATGGAGGGCTTCGGGCGCTTCCTGGGGGGGGAGGAGAACAGCATCGTGCCCCCCGAGACCCTGGGGCTGCACCAGGACATGAGCCAGCCCCTGGCCAGCTACTTCATCAACTCCTCCCACAACACCTACCTCACCGGTACCCCGAATTTGGGGGGGCGGGGGGGGGGCCCTGGGGGTCTGGGGGGGGGCCTGGGGGGGCCCTGGGGTGCCTGGGGGGGTCCCTGGGGTGGCTGGGGAGGGTTTGGGGGGATTTTGGGGGGTTTCTGGGGGGTTCTGGGGGGTTTTGGGGTGGCTGGGGAGGTTCGGGGGGGTTGGGGGTCCCTGGGGTATTTGGGGGGGGTCCTAGAGGGTCCCTGGGGTGGCTGGGGGGTCCCTGGGGTGGCTGAGGGAGGGGTTGGGGGATTTGGGGGGGTTTCTGGGGGGTTCTGGGGGGTTTTGGGGTGTCTGGGGGAGGTTCGGGGGGGTTGGGGTTGTCTTGGGGGGGGGTTTGGGGGTCCCTGGGGTATTTGGGGGGGGTCCTAGAGGGTCCCCGGGGTGGCTGGGGGTGTCCCTGGCATTGGGGGGGCTTGGGGGATTTTGGGGGGGGGGGTTCTGGGGTGGCTTTGGAGGGGGCTTGGGGTGGGGGGTCCCTGGGGTATTTGAGGGGGGGTCCTAGAGGGTGGGGTGGCTGGGGGGGGCGGGGGGATTTTGGGGGGGGGTTCTGGGGGGTTTTGGGGTGGCTGGGGGAGGTTCTTGGGGGGTGGTTTTGGGGATCCATGGGGTATTTGAGGGGGGGTCCTAGAGGGTCCCTGGGGGGGCTGGGGGGGGGCTTCTGGGGGGTTCTGGGGGGTTTTGGGGTGTCTGGGGGAGGTGGAGGGGGCTTGGGGGGGGGGTGGGGGGTCCCTGGGGTATCTTCCTTGAGGGTCCCTGGGGTTTCCCTGGGGGGGGGGCTTTTTTGGGGGTTTCTGTCTGGGGGAGGTTCGGGGGGGGTTGGAGTGTCTTGTCTTGGGGGGGGTTTGGGGGTCGGGGTTTTAAGGGGGGGTCCTAGAGGGTCCCTGGGGGGGCTATTCCTGGCATGGCTGGGGGGGGCGGGGGGATTTTGGGGGTTTTGGGGGGGTTTTGGGGTGTCTGGGGGAGGTTCTTGGGGTGTCTTGGGGGGCGGTTTGGGGATCCCTGAGGGGGGGGGTCCTAGAGGGTCCCTGGCGTGGCTGGGGGGGGTCTTGGGGGGATTTTGGGGGTTTCTGGGGGGTTCTGGGGGGTTTGGGATGTCTGGGGGAGGTTCGGGGGGGGTTGGGGTGTCTTGGGGGGGGTTTGGGGGTCCATGGGATATTTGGGGGGGGGTCCTAGAGGGTCCTTGGGGGGGCTGGGGGGGTTCCTGGCATGGCTGGGGGGTGGGTGGGGGGATTTTGGGGGGTTTTGGGGGGGTTTTGGGGTGTCTGGGGGAGGTTCGGGGGGGTTGGGGTGTCTTGGGGGGCGGTTTGGGGATCCCTGGGGTATTTGGGGGGGGGTCTTAGAGGGTCCCTGGGGTGGCTGGGGGGGTCCCTGGCATGGCTGGGGGGGCTGGGGGGATTTTGGGGGGTTTCTGGGGGTGTTTTGGGGTGGCTGGGGGAGGTTTGGGGGGGGGTTGGGGTATCTTGGGGGTGGTTTTGGGGATCCCTGGGGTATTTGGGGGGGGTCCTAGAGGGTCCCTGGGGGGACTGGGGGGGGTCCCTGGGGTGGCTGGGGGGGGGGGCTTGGGGGGATTTTGGGGGGTTCTGGGGGGTTTGGGGGTATCTGGGGAGGGTTCAGGGGGGCTTTGGGGTGTCTTGGGGGGGTTCGGGGGGGTTTGGGGGTCCCTGGGGTATCTGGGGGGGGTCCCTAGGGTATCGGGGGAGGGGGTCCCAGAGGTATTGGGGGGGGGGTCCCTGGGGGTCTTTTTGGGGGGTCCCTGGGCTGTTTTGGGGGTCCTGGGATATTGGGGGTGGGGGAGGTCCTTGGGGTGTTTTAGGGGTCCCTGGGGTACCTTGGGCACAGTCCTTCATTTTGGGGGGGGGTCAGGGCTTTGGGGGGGGTCTCCCCGTGGATTTGGGGGGGCCCCGACGCTGACCCCCCCCCCCCGCAGCGGGGCAGCTGACGGGCAGCTCGTCGGTGGAGATGTACCGCCAGGTCCTTGGGGGGGGGGTCCTTCATTTTGGGGGGGGGTCAGGGCTTTGGGGGGGGTCTCCCCGTGGATTTGGGGGGGGCCCCGACGCTGACCCCCCCCCCCCCGCAGCGGGGCAGCTGACGGGCAGCTCGTCGGTGGAGATGTACCGCCAGGTCCTGCTCAGCGGCTGCCGCTGCATCGAGCTCGACTGCTGGAAGGGGCGCCCCCCCGACGAGGAGCCCTTCATCACCCACGGCTTCACCATGACCACCGAGATCCCCTTCAAGGTGACCCCCCCAAAAAGTTTGGGGACCCCCCCAGGGATCCCCAAAGTGCCCTGACCCCATAAAACCTACACCGACCCCATAAAACCCACACAAGACCCTATAGCACCCACCCAGCCCTTCATCATCTAAGGTGTCACCAAGACCCTTGAGATCCCCTCAAGGTGACCCCCCCAAAAAAGATTGGGGGGCCCCAGGAGCCCCCCAGGGACCCCCAAAGTCCCCAAACCCCATAAAACCTACACCGACCCCATAGAACCCACCCAGACCCTGTAGGACCCACCCTGACCCTATAGCACCCCCATCCCTTCATCACCCACGGCTTCACCATGACCACCGAGATCCCTTCAAGGTGACCCCCCAAAAAAGTTTGGGGGGCCCCGACCCCCCCAGGGACCCCCAAAACCCTCTAAAGCCCCCCAAACTGCCCAAACCCCATAAAACGTACACCGACCCCATAAAACCCACACAAGACCCTACAGCACCCGCCCAGCCCTTCATCATCTAAGGTGTCACCAAGACCCCCGAGATCCCCTTCAAGGTGACCCCCCCAAAAAGTTTGGGGACCCCCAGGGACCCCCAAACGAGCCTGACCCCATAAAACCCACCAGACCCTATAACACCCCCAATCCCACTGCACCCAATGCCTCCCCCCCTTGCAGACACCCCAAAACCCCATGGGGACCCCAAAACCCCATAAGGACCCCCCCCAAAACCTTATGGGGTCCCCCAGAACCCCATAGGGACCCCCAAAACCCCATGGGTGGTCCCCAAAACCCCACTTGTCCCCCAAAAACCCATAGGGGCCCCCCAGCCCCCCATAGGGACCCCAAAACCCCATGGGCACCCCCAAAACCCCATGGGGTCCCCAGAACCCCATAGGGACCCCAAAACCCCACAGGCACCCCAAACCTCCCGGGCACCCCGCTGCAAGCACCCCAAACCCTACCCGGGGGGGTCCCAAGACCCTATTTGGTGTTGGGGGGGGGGGGGTCGTGGGTTTTGGGGTCCCCCCTGAACCCCAAAATTTTTGTAGGAAGTGATCGAGGCCATCGCCGAGAGCGCCTTCAAGACGTCGCCGTACCCCGTTATCCTCTCCTTCGAGAACCACGTGGACTCGTGAGCACCCCAAATCCTTTAGGGGCCCCCCAAAACCCCCCAGGGACCCCCCCCCAAATCCTTTAGGGCCCCCCCAAAATCCTGTAGGGCCCCCCCAAATCTTTGGGGTCTCCCTTAAAGCTTTGGGATCCTTCAAACCCCCCCCTTTGCTTTCTCCTAAAGGTTTTGGGGTCCCTCCCCCAAATCCCCTGGGGTCCCCCCAAACCTTTGGGGTCTCCCCCAAATCCCCTGGGGGCCCCCTAAATCTCCAGCCCCCCCCCCCAAATCCAAGGGACCCCCAAAAGCCTGGGCTCTGCCGAACTCAAACGCTATGGGGTCACCCCAAATTCCCCGTGGGGTCCCCCAAAACCCCCATGGGGTGACCCCCAAAAACCCTGTGGGGTCCCCCAAAACTCCCCATACCCCAAAAACCCTATGGGGTGACAACCCCAAACCCTCATGGGGTCCCCCAAAAGCCCCCGTGGGGTCCCCAAAACCCCCCTATACCCCCAAAGCCCCTGTGGGGTGACCCCAAAACCCCTATGGGGTCACCCCCAAACCCCCATGGGGTCCGCTAACCCCCCCCCCATACCCCAAAACCCCTATGGGGTCCCCCAAAAACCCTATGGGGTATCCCAAAATCCCTGTGGGGTCCCTCAAAGCCCCTGTGGGGTCCCCCAAACACCCTACGGGGTCCCCCAAAAACCCTATGGGGTCCCCCCAAAACCCTATGGGGTCCCCCAAATACCCCAGGACCCCCCTCAAACCTATGGGGCTCCCCAAACTCCCAGCCCCCCCCCTCCCAAACCTTTAGGGTCCCCCCCAAAAAATAATAGGGTGCAGGCATTGGGGGTGCCTGTAAGTGGAAAGCAACCCCCCAAAACCCTGTTTTTTCCCCCAAAACGGTGTTGGGGGGGTCGGGGGGGGGTTCGGGGGGATTTGGGGACCCCAAAATGCCCCCCAAATTCCCCCCCCCAGGGCCAAGCAGCAGGCGAAGATGGCCGAGTACTGCCGCAGCGTCTTCGGGGACGCGCTGCTCATCGACCCCCTCGACAAGTACCCCGTGAGTTTTGGGGGGGCCGGGGGGGTTTTGGGGTGCTGGGGGGGGGGGCGGGGGTCCTGGGGGGGGGATTTGGGGGTCCTCAGAGGGAGTTTTGGGGGTCCTGAGGGGAGTTTTGGGGTGCTGGGGGCATTTTGGGGGGTGCTGGGGGGGGGTTGGGGTTCCCTGGGGGGTGTTTTGGGGGGGGCTGGAGGGAGTTTTGGGGTGCTGGGGGAAGTTTTGGGGTCCTGGGAGGGAGGGTTGGGGGTCCTGGGGGGGGATTTGGGGGTCCTCGGAGGGAGTTTTGGGGGGTCCTGGGGGAGTTTTGGGGTTCTTGGGGTGGGTTTTGGGGGGTCCTAGGGGAATTCTGGGGGTCCTGAGGGGAGTTTTGGGGTGCTGGGGGCATTTTGGGGGGTGCTGGGGGGGGGTTGGGGTTCCCTGGGGGGTGTTTTGGGGGGCTGGAGGGAGTTTTGGGGTGCTGGGGGAAGTTTTGGGGTCCTGGGGGGAGGGTTGGGGGTCCTGGGGCGGGATTTGGGGGTCCTCGGAGGGAGTTTTGGGGGGTCCTGGGGGGAGTTTTGGGGTTTTTGGGGGGGGTCCTAGGGGAATTTTGGGGGTCCTGAGGGGATTTTGGGGGGGCTGGAGGGAGTTTTGGGGTGCTGGGGACATTTTGGGGGGTGCTGGGGGGGTTGGGGTTCCCTGGGGGGTGTTTTGGGGGGGCTGGAGGGAGTTTTGGGGTGCTGGGGGAAGTTTTGGGGTCCTGGGGGGGAGGATTGGGGGGTGCTGGGGGAAGTTTTGGGGTGCTGGGGGCAGTTTAGGGGTGCAGGGGGGAGTTTTGGGGTGCTGGGGGTGGATTTGGGGTTCTGGGGGGTTGTTTGGGGGTCCTGGTGGGGGATTTGGGGGTCCTCAGAGGGAGTTTGGGGGGTCCTGGGGGGAGTTTTGGGGGTCCTGAGGGGAGTTTTGGGGTGCTGGGGGCATTTTGGGGGGTGCTGGGGGAGGTTGGGGTTCCCTGGGGGGTGTTTTGGGGGTGCTGGAGGGAGTTTTGGGGTGCTGGGGGAAGTTTTGGGGTCCTGGGGGGTTGTTTGGGGGTCCTGGGGGGGGATTGGGGGTCCTCAGAGGGAGTTTGGGGGGTCCTGGGGGGAGTTCTGGGGTTTTTGGCGGGGGTCCTAGGGGAATTTTGAGGGTCCTGAGGGGATTTTGGGGGGGCTGGAGGCAGTTTTGGGGTGCTGGGAGTGAGGGTTGGGGGTCCTGGGGAGGGATTTGGGGATCCTCAGAGGGAGTTTTGGGGTTCTTGGGGTGGGTTTTGGGGGGGTCCTAGGGGAATACTGGGGGTCCTGAGGGGAGTTTTGGGGTGCTGGGGGCATTTTGGGGGGTGCTGGGGGGGGGTTGGGGTTCCCTGGGGGGTGTTTTGGGGGGGCTGGAGGGAGTTTTGGGGTGCTGGGGGAAGTTTTGGGGTCCTGGGGGGGAGGATTGGGGGGTGCTGGGGGAAGTTTTCAGGTGCTGGGGGCAGTTCAGGGGTGCAGGGGGGAGTTTTGGGGTGCTGGGGGTGGATTTGGGGTTCTGGGGGGTTGTTTGGGGGTCCTGGTGGGGGATTTGGGGGTCCTCAGAGGGAGTTTGGGGGGTCCTGGGGGGAGTTTTGGGGGTCCTGAGGGGAGTTTTGGGGTGCTGGGGGCATTTTGAGGGGTGCTGGGGGGGGGGTTGAATTGGGGTTCCCTGGGGGGTGTTTTGGGGGGGCTGGAGGGAGTTTTGGGGTGCTGGGGGAAGTTTTGGGGTCCTGGGAGGGAGGGTTGGGGGTCCTGGGGGGGGATTTGGGGATCCTGGGAGGGAGTTTTGGGGGGTCCTGGGGGGAGTTTTGGGGTTTTTGGGGGGGGTCCTAGGGGAATTTTGGGGGTCCTGAGGGGAGTTTTGGGGGGGCTGGAGGGAGTTTTGGGGTGCTGGGGGAAGTTTTGGGGTCCTGGGAGGGAGGGTTGGGGGTCCGGGGGGGGGATTTGGGGGTCCTCGGAGGGAGTTTTGGGGTCCTGGGGGGGAGGATTGGGGGGTGCTGGGGGAAGTTTTGGGGTGCTGGGGGCAGTTTAGGGGTGCAGGGGGGAGTTTTGGGGTGCGGGGAGGGGATTTAGGATTCTGGGCGCAGTTTTGAGGGGTCCTGGGGGGGGGGGGGGTTGAGGGTCCTGGGAGGGAGTTTTGGGGGTGCTGGGGTGGGGTTGGGGGTGCTGGGGGAGTAGTTTTGGGGTCCGGGGGGGAGTTTTGGGGTACTAGGGGCAGTTTTGGGGGATTCTGGGGACAATTTAGGGGGGGTAGGGTTGAATTTGGGGGATTCCGGGCTGGATTTAGGGGGGAGTAGGGCTGAATTTTGGGGTTTGGGCTGGATTTGGGGTAATAGGGCTGAATTTGGGGGTTCTGGGGACAATTCAGGGTGTATAGGGCTGAATTTTGGGGGTTCAGGTGGGATTTTGGGGGTAATAGGGCTGGATTTGTTTTTTGGGGGGGGGGGACAATTTAGGGGGGATAGGGCTGAATTTGGGGGTTCTGGGAACAATTTAGGGTGTATTGGGCTGAATTTTGGGGTTCAGGCTGGATTTTGGCATAATAGGGCTGAATTTGGGGGTTCTGGGGACAATTTAGGGTATATAGGGCTGAATTTGGGGGTTCAGGATGGATTTGGGGGGTAATAGGGCTGAATTTTGGGGTTGCAGGGACAAATCAGGGTATATAGGGGTGAATTTTGGGGTGCCGGCTGGATTTGGGGCAATAGGGCTGAATTTTGGGGTTCAGGCTGGGTGGGTAATAGGGCTGAATATTGGGGTTCTGGGGACAATTCAGGGTGTATAGGGCTGAATTTGGGGGTTCAGGCTGGATTTGGGGATAATAGGGCTGAATTTGGGGGTTTGGGGACGGATTTGGGGCCGGGGGGGGGGGGGGCTCGGTGCGGGTGTCGGGGTTGGGGTTCCCCTATTTGGGGTCCCCTCTGGGGGAATTGGGGTTTCGGGGTGCCCGGTTTCGGGGTGCCCGGTTTCGGGGTGACGGGGTGCCCCCAGCTGCAGCCCGGGGTGCCGCTGCCCAGCCCCGAGGAGCTGCGGGGCCGCATCCTGGTCAAGAACAAGAAGCGGCGCCCGCGGCCCCCCCCGGCCCCCCCGGGACCCCCCGAACCCGGACCCCTCCGGCGCCGCCCCACCGAGCCCGGCCCCAGCGACGCCGGTACCCCAAAACCCCACCCTAAGCCCCCAAACCTTCTGTTTCTGCCCCAAAACCTCTCCTGTGCCCCAAAACCTCGTGTTCCACCCCAAAAACTCGTGTTCTGACCCTAAAACCTGCCCTGGAACCCCAAAACCTCTTGTTTCTGCCCCCAAACCCCGCCCTGTGCCCCAAAACCTCGTGTTTCTGCCCCAAAACCCCGCGCTGTGCCCCAAAACCTCGTGTTTCTGTCCCCCAAAACCCCACTCCGCACCCCAAAACCTCGTGTTTCTGCCCTAAACCCCCTCCTGTGCCCCAAAACCTCGTGTTCTGACCCCAAAACCTCGTGTTTCTGCCCCAAAAGCCAACTCTGCACCCCAAAACTTCGTGTTTCTGCCCCAAAACCTTGTGTTCTGACCCCAAAACCTGCCCTGGTGTCCCAAAACCCCACCCTGCACCCCGAAACCTCATGTTTCTGCCCCAAATCCCCTCCTGCACCCCAAAGTCCCCTATTCTGACCCCAAAACCTGCCCTGGCACCCCAAAACCCCACCCTGTGTCCCAAAACCTTGTGTTTCTGCCCCAAAAGCCCGCTCCGCACCCCAAAACCTCATTTTTCTGCCCCAAAACCTGCCCTGGCACCCCAAAACCCCACCCTGCGCCCCAAAACCTTGTGTTCTGACCCCAAAACCTGCCCTGGTGTCCCAAAACCCCACCCTGCACCCCGAAACCTCATGTTTCTGCCCCAAATCCCCTCCTGCACCCCAAAGTCCCCTATTCTGACCCCAAAACCTGCCCTGGCACCCCAAAACTTTGTGTTTCACCCCAAAACGCCTGCATGTACCCCAAACCTTGTATTCTACCCCAAAAGCCCTGTTCTGGCACCCTAAAACATCATCGTCCACCCCAAAACCTTGTGTTCTGCCCCAAAATCCCTGTCTTTGCACCCCAAAACCCTGTATTCCTTCCTGGTACCCCAAAACCTTGTATTCTTCCCCAAAACACCCCCCTGCATCCTAAAACCTCATATTTTGCCCCAAAACACCGCCCTGCACCCCAAAAGCTTGTGTCACCACAAAACCTTGTGTTTCACCCCAAAACCCCACCCTCGCACCCCAAAACCTCTTATTCTGCCCCAAAATACCCCCCTGCACCCCAAAACCCCGTGTCCCACCCCAAAACACTTCCTGCACCCCAAAACCCCTCCCCCTGCCCCCAGGTTTTGGGGTCCCCCCTCACTGCTTCCTCCCCCGCAGGCCCCCCCGCGGGAGAGCCCCCCGAAAGCGGGGTCCCCCCCCCGGTGCCCAATGGGGACGAGCGGCCCCCCAAATTGGCTGAACCCCGAAAGTCCATCGGTGAGGAAATGGGGGGGCTGGGGGAGTCGGGGGGGAATTTGGGGTGCCCAGGGGGATTATTGGGGTGTAGGATGGGATTATTGGGGTGTTCGGGGGAATTTGGGGTGCCGGGGGGGGGGGGTTGGGGGGGATTTGGGTGTGGCCAGGGGGATTATTGGGGTGTAGGGTGGGATTATTGGGGTGTAAAATGGGATTATTGGGGTATTTGGGGGTACCCAGGGGAATTATTGGCAGGATTTGGGGGTTTCCAAGGGGGATTTTGGGGTGCCCAGGGGGATTATTGGGGTGTAGGATGGGATTATTGGGGTGTTCGGGGGAATTTGGGGTGCCGGGGGGGGGGTTTGGGGGGGATTTCGGTGTGGCCAGGGGGATTATTGGGGTGTAGGGTGGGATTATTGGGGTGTAAAATGGGATTATTGGGGTGTTTGGGGGAATTTGGGGTGCCGGGGGGGGGGTTGGGGGGGATTTGGGTGTGGCCAGGGGGATTATTGGGGTGTAGGGTGGGATTATTGGGGTGTAAAATGGGATTATTGGGGTGTTTGGGGGAATTTGGGGTGCTGGGGGGGGGTTTGGGGGGGATTTTGGTGTGGCCAGGGGGATTATTGGGGTGTAGGATGGGAGTTGGAGGGGTTGGGGGGTACGCAGGGGGATTTAGGGGGTGTTTGGGGGTACCCAGGAGGATTATTGGGGTGTAAAATGGGATTATGGGGGAGTTTGGGGGGATTTGGAGGTACGTAGGGGAATTATTGGCATGTACGATGGGATTATTGGGGTGTAGGATGGGATTACTGGGGGGATTTGGGGGTGTTGGGATTTTTGGGGTGTAGGATGGGATTGTGGGGGTGTAGATGGGATTATTGGGGGGATTTGGGAGGGTACCAGGGGGATTATTGGGGTGTGGGATGGGATTATGGGGGGATTTGGGGGTACCAAGAGGGATTATTGGGGTGTAGAATGGGATTATTGGGGTGCAGAGTGGGATTTGGGGGTACCAAGAGGGATTTTTGGGGTGTAGAATGGGATTATTGGGGTGTTTGGGGGGATTTGGAGGTGCCTGGGGTATTATTGGGGTGTTAGGGGGATTACTGGGGTGTAGAATGGAATTACTGGGGGGATTTAGGGGGCACCAAGGAAGATTATTGGGGTGTAGGATGGGATTATTGTGGCATTTTGGGGTTTAGGATGGGATGATTGGGGGATTTGGGGGTGTCCAGGGGGATTATTGGGGCGTAGGGTGGGATTATGGGGGTGTTTGGGGGTGTTGGGGGGGATTATAGGGGTGTAGGATGGGATTATTGGGGTGTCAGGAGATGATTTAGGGGTGCGGGGGGGGGATCAGGGCTGATTTTGGGGTGCAAAGGTGGGATTTGGGGTACAAACCCATTGATTTTGGGGTGTAGGGTGCCCTGGGGCTGTGGGGGAGGATTTGGGGGGTCAGCTGAGTCCGGGGGGGTCCCCAAAATTTGTGCCCTCCCCCCCCCCAGATCGCGAAGCCGACAGCGAGGAAGAGGAGGAGGAAGAGCCCGAGCTGAGGAAGCCGACGAGCGATGAGGTGGGGGGGGGGGGTCCCGGGGGGGCTTGGGGGGTCCCGGGGGGGTTTGGGGGGTCCCAGAGGATTTTGGGGGGGTCCTGGAGGGGGTCCCAGGGGGATTTGGGGGAGTCCCAGGGGGATTTGGGGGGATCCCGGGGGGGTTGGGAGGGGGTCCTGAGGGGTTTTGGGGGGTCCTGGAGGGGTTTTGGGGGGGGTCCAGGGGGTTTTGGGGGGTCCCTGAGAGGTTTTGGGGGTCCCAAGGGGATTTTGGGGGGTCCTAAGAGGTTTTAGGGGGGGTCCCAGGGTATTTTGGGGGGGGTCCTAAGGGGTTTGGGGGGGATCCTAAGGGGTTTTGGGGGGTCCCTGGGAGGTTTAGGGGGATCCTAAGAGGTTTTGGGGAGATCTGGGGGGGGGGGGGAGTTTGGGGGGGTATGGGAGGGTTGGGGGGGGAAATTTGGGGGGGACCCCAAAGATTTTGGGGGTGCCCAGGGGCTTTTGGGGTCCCACGGGGTTTGGGGGGAGCTTAGGGGTTTTGGGGGGGGGGGAGGGATTTGGGGTGTTTTGGGGTTTTGAGGAGGTTTTGGGGGGTTGGGGATTTTGGGGGGGGTTTGGGGGGACGCGGGGGTGGCGTGGGGTACCCGAGAGTGGGGGTGTGGGTTTTGGGGGCCCCCCCCGCTGTATTTTTTGGGGTGCTGACGGGGGGGGGGGGGGCGCAGGGCACGGCCAGCAGCGAGGTGACGGCCACCGAGGAGATGTCGACGCTGGTCACCTACGTGGAGCCCGTCAAGTTCAAGTCCTTCCAGGCCGCCAAAAGTGGGGGGCCCGGGGGGGGGCCTGGGGGGGCTGGGGGCCTGGGGGGGGGGCCTGGGGGGGCTGGGGGGGGCCTGGAGAGGGGCCTGGGGGGGGGTTGGGGTGGGTTGGGGGTCTTAAGGGGGTTTTAGGGGGGTCTTAAGGGGGTTTGGGGGGGGTTTCGGGAGGGGTCTGGGGGGTTTTGGGGGGGGGTTGGGGGTCCGGGGGGGTTGGGGGGGGGCTGGGGGCCTGGGGGGGGGCCTGGGGGGGGGGGGGTCGGGGGGGGTCTTAAGGGGGTCTTGGGGGGTCCTAAAGGGGTTTTGGGGAGGGGTCTGGGGGGTTTGGGAGGGGTTTTGGGGGGGCTGGCGGGGGGCTGGGGTCCGGGGGGGTCAGGGGGGGGTTGTGGGGGGGTTGTGGGGTCTTAAAGGGGTTTGGGGGGATCCCTGATGGGGTTTTGGGGGAATTTAATGGGGTTTGGGGGTATTTAATGGGGTTTTGGCATCCGTGCTGGGGTTTGGAGGGCTATGGGGGGGATTTGGGGGTCCTTGATGGGGTTTTGGGGCCCCCGCTGGGGTTTGGGGGGGGTTTGGGGGGGAATTTGGGGGTGACGCCGGGTTTGGGGTCGCCCCCAGAGCGGGACAAGGCCTTCGAGATGTCGTCCTTCGTGGAGACCAAGGGGCTGGAGCAGCTCACCAAGAGCCCCCTCGAGTTCGTCGAGTATCCGCGGGGGTCCCCAAAATGTGGGGGGGGGGGCGTGGGGGGCGTCTGGGGGGGGGGATTGGGGGCAGTTTGGGGTGAATGGGGGGGAAATAGGGGGAATTAGGGGGGCTTTGGGGTGTGTTACGGGGGGAAATAGGGGAGTTTGGGGGGAAATAGGGGAGAAAGGGGGAATTTGGGGGGTTTTGGGGTGTGCTAGGGGGGAAATAGGGGGCTTCGAGGGAAATTGGGGGAATTAGGGGGGTTTTAGGGTGTGTTACGGGGCAAATAGGGGAGTTTTGGGGTAAATAGGGGAGAAAGGGGGAATTTGGGAGGTTTTGGGGTGTGTTAGGGGGGAAATAGGGGGCTTTGGGGAAATAGGGGGAATTTGGGGTGCATTTAGGGGACTAGAGGGGTTTTGGGGTGTATGTGGGGAGGAATGGGGGGGTTGGGGTGTGTTAGGGGGATTTTGGGGTGTATTGGGAGGAAATAGGGGGGGTTGGGGTACATTTAGGGGGAAATAGGGAATTTGGGGTGTATATATGGGAATAGCGGGGATTTGGGGTGAATGGGGGGAAATAGCGGGTTTGGGGGGGGGTTTGAGGTGTATTGGAAATAAGGGGGTTTTGGGGTGCATTTAGGGGGAAATAGAGGGAATTTGGGGTGTATATATGGGAATAGGGGGGTTTTGGGGTGTATGTGGGGGGAAATAGGGGGCATTAGGGTGCGTTTAGGGGAATGGGGGGGGTTGGGGTGCATTTAGGAGGAAATAGAGGGAATTTGGGGTGCATATATAGAAATAGGGGGGTTGGGTGTGTTTAGGGGAATAGAGGGAATTTGGGGTGTATATGGGGGGGGTTGGGGTGTATTGGGGGAATAGGGGGGTTTGGGGGTGAATGTGGGGGGAGATGGGGGGGTTGGGGTGTGTTTAGGGGGAAATAGGGGGGGTTGGGGTGTATTAGGGGAATGGGGGGGTTTTGGGGTGTGTTTAGGGGGACATAGGAGAAATTTGGGGTGCATTTAGGGGAGTAGGGGGAATTTGGGGTGCGTTTAGGGGAACAGAACCGATGATTTGGGGGCACATCGGGGGCCGTTGGTAGGGATCGGGTGCCTGGAAAGGCTGCGGGGCGGCTGCGGGGCGGCTGCGGGGCAGTTATGGGGCGGTTATGGGGCAGCTATGGGGCAGTGGCCCTTGACGCCCAGGTACAACAAGCGCCAGCTGAGCCGCGTCTACCCCAAGGGCACCCGCGTGGACTCCTCCAACTTCCAGCCCCAGCTCTTCTGGAACGCCGGCTGCCACATGGCCGCCCTCAACTTCCAGACCCTCGGTCAGCCCCACGGCGCCACCCCATAGCGCAGACCCCGTAGCGTTACCCCATAGCGCTACCCCATAGTACAGACCCCGTAGTGCCACCCCATAGTGTTACCCCATAGCACAGAGCCTTAGTGTTACCCCATAGCCCCTGCCCCACCTGCCCCATAGCCCTTCTCCCCACCCGTGCCCCCCCCAGCACTAATCCTGCCCCCCAGCCCTAATCCTGCCCCCCGGCACTAATCCTGCCCCATGGCACGCCCCAGACGTGCCCCTACAGCCAAACCTGGGGCTGTTCGAGCCCTGTAGCCACCCCATAGCCACCCCATAGCCCCTGCCCCATAGCCCCTCTCCCCACCCGTGCCCCCCCAGCCCCCCACTAATCCTGCCCCCCCCCTACAGGGGGCACCCTAATAGCCTAGCCCCCCCCAGCCCCTCTCCCCACCCGTAATCCTGCCCCCCCGGCATAATCCTGCCCCATGCACGCCCCAGACGTGCCGATGCAGCTGAACCTGGGGCTGTTCGAGTACAACGCCCGCTGCGGGCTCCTGCTCAAGCCCGAGTTCATGCGGCGCCGCGACAAAACCTTCGACCCCTTCGCCGAGGACCTGGTGGACGGGATCGTGGCCAACACGCTGCAAGTGCAGGTGGGGGGGCACCCCGAAACCCGGCCGGGGGGGTGGCGGGGCCCAGCACCCCCAAACTGACCCGGGTTTGGGGTCCCGGGGCGGGTTTGGGGGGTCCTGGGGCTGGTTTGGGGGTCCTGGGGCAGGTTTGGGGGTGCTGGGGCTTGTTTTGGGGGTCCTGGGGCAGGTTTGGGGGATCCTAGGGCACGTTTTGGGGTGCTAGGACTGATTTTGGGGCGTATTAGGCAGGTTTGGGGGATCCCAGGGCACGTTTTGGGGTGCTACGACTGTTTCTGGGGTGCATGGGCAGGTTTGGGGGATCCCAGTGCAGGTTTTAGGATGCTAAGACTGCTTTTGGGGTGCATGGGGCAGGTTTTGGAGGTGGGTGGGCAGGTTTAGGGGTCCACGGGGCTGGTTTTGGGGTGCATTGCAGGTTTAGGGGATCCCAGGGCAGGTTTGGGGCATCCCAGGGATGGTTCGGGGGTCCTGGAGCAGGTTTTGAGGGGTTATGGTGCAGGTTTTGGGGTTTGGGGGCAGGTTTTGGGGGACCCAGGGCAGGTTTTGGAGGTGCATGGGGAGGTTTAGGGGTCCTGGGGCTGGTTTTGGGGTTCTGGGGAAGGTATGGGGGATCCCAGGGCAGGTTTTGGGGTGCTAGGACTGATTTTGGGGTGTATAGGGCAGGTTTTGGAGGTGCATGGGCAGGTTTGGGGATTCAAGGGGCTGGTTTTGGGGTGCATGGGAAAAGTTTTGGGGGCACAGAGACCCATTTGGGGGCACACAGGCAGGTTTGGGGGGGCATTTAGGCCCATTTTGGGGCACATAGGCAGGCTTCTGGGGCACTTAAGCAGGGTTTGGGGGCACATATGCCCTTTTTTGAGGCACGTAGGCCTATTTTGGGGCACAAAAGCCCATTTTGGGGCATGTAGGCAGGTTTTTGGGGCACAGAGGCCCATTTTGGGGCACGTGGGCAGGTTTTGGGGCGCACAGGAAGGTTTTCAGGCACGTAGACAGGTTTTGGGGGCATGTAGGCAGGTTTTGGGGCATGTAGGTGGGATTTTGGGGCAGGTAGGCCCATTTTGGTGCATGTAGGCCCATTTTAGGGACACACAGGCAGGTTTTGGGGCATGTAGCAGGTTTCTGTGGCATGTAGGCCCATTTTAGGGACACACAGGCAGGTTTGGGGGCACATAGACATTTTTTGGGGGCATGTAGTCCTGTTTTGGGGCATGCAGGTTTTGGGGCATGCAGGCAGGATATTGGGGCACGTAGACCCTTTTTGGGTCAGGCATAGGCAGATTTTGGGGCACGTAGGCCTGTTTCAGTAGGCACACAGACAGGTTTTGGGGTATGTAGACAGGTATTTGGGGCCATGCGTAGACCCTTTTTGGGTCACACAGGCAGGTTTTTGGTGCATGTAGGCCCATTTTGGGGCACGTAGACAGGGTTTTGGGGTACATAGGCCCATTCTAGGGTTTTAGGGACACAGGCAGGCAGGTTTTTTGGGGTACGTAGACAGGATTTTGGTGCACGTAGTCCCATTTTGGGTCACACAGGCAGGTTTTGGGGCATGTAGGCCTGTTTCTGGGGCACACAGGCAGGTTTTGGGGTATGTAGACAGGTATTTGGGGCCACGTAGACCCTTTTTGGGTCACACAGGCAGGTTTTTGGTGCATGTAGGCCCATTTTGGGGCATGTAGACAGGGTTTTGGGGTACATAGACCCATTCTAGGGTCACACAGGCAGGTTTTGGGGCATGTAGGCCTGGGTTTTTGGGGCTGGGGCACACATGGCAGGTTTTGGGGTATGTAGACAGATATTTGGGGCCACGTAGACCCTTTTTGGGTCACACAGGCAGGTTTTTGGTGCATGTAGGCCCATTTTGGGGCATGTAGACAGGGTTTTGGGGTACATAGACCCATTCTAGGGTCACACAGGCAGGTTTTGGGGTATGTAGACAGGTATTTGGGGCCACATAGACCCATTTTAGGGGTCTATAGGCAGGTTTTTGGGGCACGTAGGTGGGTTTTTGGGGCGCATAGACAGGCTTTCGGTGCATGTAGTCCCATTTTGGGAGCGCACGGGCAGGTTTTGGGGCACACAGGCAGTTTTTTTGGGGCACGTAGCCCCGTTTTGGGGCGCAGCGAGCAGTTTTGGGGTCCCGCAGGTGATCTCGGGGCAGTTCCTGAGCGAGCGCCGCGTGGGCACCTACGTGGAGGTCGACGTCTTCGGGCTGCCCGTGGACACGCGGCGCCGCTTCCGCACCCGCACGGTGCAGGGCAGCGCCTTCAACCCCGTCTGGGACGAGGAGCCCTTCGTCTTCCACAAGGTACTGGGGGCACTGGGAGGCACTGGGAGGCACTGGGAGGGGACTTGGAGGGATTGGGAGGCACTGGGAAGGGACTGGGGGGGCACTGCGGGGAGGTGGGGGGCACTGGGAAGATACTGGGAGGGACCAGGAGGGGATTGGGGGGGACCGGGGGGGACTGGGGGGGGGGATTGGGGGGCACTGGGAGGGGATTGGGGGAGACTGGGAGGGACTGGGGGGGCTGGGAAGGGATTGGGGGGCACTGGGAGGGGATTGGGGGGCACTGGGAGGGACTGGGGGGGTACTGGGGCACTGGGAGAGTACTGAGTGGGGGGCAACGGGGTAGACCAGGAGACATTGGGAGGCCATTTGGGGGTGCCCGGTTTTGGGGTCCCTGTTTTGGGGTCCCATTTTGGGGTGCTGTTTTGGGGCCTTCCCGTTTCAGGGTTCCCCATTTGGGGGTCCCATTTCAGGGTCCACGTTTCGGGGTCCCTACTTGTGGGTCTCATTTTGGGGTGCTGTTTTGGGGGCTCCCCATTTTGGGGTCCCATTTCAGGGCTCCCCGTTTGGGGGTTCCCATTTTGGGGTGCCGTTTTGGGCTCCCCATTTCAGGGGTCCCCATTTTGGCGATTCCCATTTCAGGGTCCTCATTCTGGGGTCCCTGTTTTGGGGTCCCTACTTGGGGGTCTCATTTTGGGGTCCCTGTTTTGAGGTCCCATTTCAGGGCTCCCCCCATTTCAGGGCTCCCCGTTTTGGGGTCCCTGTTTTGGGGTGCCATTGGGGTGCGGTTTTGGGGTGCAGGTGGTGCTGCCCTCGCTGGCCTCGCTGCGCATCGCCGCCTACGAGGAGGGGGGGCGCTTCCTGGGGCACCGCGTCCTGCCCGTGGCCGCCCTGCGCTCCGGTGAGCCTTTTGGGGTCCCCTTTGGGGTTTTTGGGGTGCCTGCAGGGTTTTTGGGGTGTCCACAGGGCTTTTGGGGTCCCTACGGCTGTTCTGGGGTCCCCACAAGGGGCTGGGGGGCTCCCTAAGAGGATGGGGATCCCACAGGTATCTCCAAGGGGCTCTGTGGGGTTTTTGGGATCCACTTTGGGTTTTGGGGTCCCCATTGGGGTTTGGGGTCCCCAGAGGTGTCCCCATGTGGGTTTTGGGGTCCCCATTGGCTTTTAGGGTCCCTGTGGTGGTCCCTATGGGGCTTTTGGGGTCACTGTGGGGTTCCCCACGAGTGTTTTGGGGTCCCAAATGGGTTTTGGGGTCACTATGGGGATTCCCCATGAGCGTTTTGGGGTTGCCACAGGGCTTTTGGGGTCCCTGCAGGGTTCTTGGGGTCCTCACAAGGCTCTTGCGGTCCGTGTGGGGCTTTTGGGGTCCCCATGGGGTTCCTGGGGTCCCCTTGGTGGTCCCTGTAGGGAACTGGGGGTCCCTATGGGGGTCTTGGGATCCCCATGGGGATTTGGGGTCACTATGGGGATCCCCACGGGCGTTTTGGGGTCCCCATGGGGTTTGGGGTCACTGTGGGGTTCCCCATGGGCATTTTGGAGTCCCCACAGGTTTTGGGGTCACTATCGGGTTCCCCATGAGCGTTTTGGGGTCCCCCTAGCTTTTGGGGTCACTATGGGGTTCCCCACGGGCATTTTGGGGTCCCCACAGCTTTTGGGGTCCCACTTGCGGGGTCCCCCCGGCTTCCCAAACTATCGGCTGGAGAGGGAGGGGCAGACTCGGAGGGGGTGCCCCCCGGATTTTGGGGATGCCCCAGAATCTGGGGGCGCCCCCCTGGATTTTGGGGTGCCCCCTAATTTTGGGGTCCCCCAGGCTACCACTACGTCTGCCTGCGCAGCGAGGCAACCAGCCCCTGGGGCTGCCGGCGCTGCTGGTGCGCACCCAGGCCTGCGACTACGTCCCCCACGGGCACCAGGGTGCGTACCCCAAAACCGGGGGGGTCCCCAAAACCCGGGGGGGGCCGGGGGGCTCCCTCCCCCTTAGGGGTCCATCCGGGGGGTTTAGACCGGATTTTGGGGGCGTTCCTATTGTTTTTGGGAGCGTTCCTATTGTTTTGGGAGCGTTCCTATTGTTTTGGGGGCGTTCCTATTGTTTTTGGGAGCGTTCCTATTGTTTTTGGGGGCGTTCCTATTGTTTTTGGGGGCGTTCCTATTGTTTTTAGGGGCGTTCCTATTGTTTTTAGGGGCGTTCCTATTGTTTTGGGGCGTTCCTATTGTTTTTGGGAGCGTTCCTATTGTTTTGGGGCGTTCCTATTGTTTTTGGGAGCGTTCCTATTGTTTTTGGGGCGTTCCTATTGTTTTTGGGAGGAGCGTTCCTATTGTTTTTGGGGCGTTCCTATTGTTTTTGGGAGCGTTCCTATTGTTTTTGGGGGCGTTCCGATTGGGTTGGGGGATCAAATGTTTTTTGGGGTCCCCCTCTTTTAGGGGGGCTCCCTCTTTTTGGGGACCCCCTCTTGTGGGTTTTTAGCCCCGTTTTTAGGGGTTCCTGTTGGTTTTGGGGTTTCTCCTCTCGGTTTTGGGGGACAGAATGTTTTTTTGGGGGGTCCCCCTATTTTTTGGGGGCGTTCCCCTCTTTTTTGGGGGGGGACCCCCTCTTTTGGGGGGGTTTAGCCCCGTTTTTTAGGGGGTTCTGTTGGGTTTTGGGGTTTCAGATTGGGTTTGGGGGGATCTAATGTTTTTTGGGGGGTCTTTTTGGGGTCTCCTTTTTTTTTGGGGGGGGGGCTGCCTTTTTGGGGGGCCCCTACCTTTTGGGGGGAACCCCCTCTTTTGGGGGATCCCCCTCTTTCTTTGGGGGGGGCTCCTCTCTTTTTGGGGTGCTCCACTCCTTTGGGGACCTTCCCCTCCTTTGGGGGAGGGACCCCACATTTTGGGGGGGGTCCCCACATCGGGGGGGGGAATCCTTACATTTGGGGGGGGCTCCCAGTTCGGGGGGCTCCCCCAAATTGGGGTTTTCTCCCCATTTTTGGGGGGATCCCCCAATTTTTTGGGGGGGTGTCCCCAATTTTTTTTGGGGGGGGAGCTCTTCCGTTTTGGGGGGGGGTCCGTTTTGGGGGTGTCCCCCATTTTGGAGACCCTCCCCCTGTTTTCCAATCAGGACGGGGGTGGCCCCATTTGCGGGGGGGGTGTCCCCAATTTGGGGGCTGCTCCCATTTTGGGGGTGGTCCCCCATTTTAGGGGTGCTCCCTGTGTTTTTTTTGGGGGGGGGCATTGTAGAGGGGGGGCCCCATTTTTTTGGGGGGGCATTTTAGAGGGGAGGGCCCATTTTAGAGGGGGGGCCCATTTCAACAGGGGGCTCCCCATTTCGGGGGCAAATTCCCCCCTTATTCCCCGCGCCACCTTCGCCGCGGCCCCGTTTTCTTTTTTTGGGGGGGGGGGCTCTTTTGGGGTGCCCCCAGACCCCCGTGCCCCCTCCCAGATTACGCCGAGGCGCTCATCAACCCCATCAAGCACGTCAGCCTCATGGACCAGCGCGCCAAGCGCCTGGCGGCCCTCATGGGCGACGGCGAGGTGGGGGGGGCACGGGGTGGGGGGGCGCGGGGTGGGGGGGGGCATGGGGGGGCAGGAGGGGGGTTTGGGGGGGGATTTTGGGGGGGGTTTGGGGGGGGGGGGATTTAATGGGGCTGGGGGGGATTGGAGGGGCTGGGAGGGAATGGGGGGGAAGATTTTGGGGTTTGGGGAGGGCATGGGGGGGAATGGGGGGCAGGAGGGGGGCTTGGGGGGGGTTTCAGGGGGGATTTGGGGGGGGGGGTTCGGGGGGGGATTTAATGGGGCTGGGGGGGGGATTGGAGGGGCCGGGGAGGGAATGGGGGGGGGGGCAGAATTTGGGGGTTTGGGGGGGTCCGGGGGGGGGGGGCACGGAATTGGGGGGGGGGGGCATGGGGGGGGCAGGAGGGGGTTTGGGGGGGATTTGGGGGGTTCTGGGGGGGTTGGGGGGGTTTGGGGGGGGATTTAATGGGGCTGGGGGGGATTGGAGGGGCTGGGAGGGAATGGGGGGGGCAGAATTTGGAGGTTTGGGGGGTCCGGGGGGGGGGGCACGGAATTGGGGGGGGCAGGAGGGGGGTTTGGGGGGGGGATTTGGGGGGGTTCTGGGGGGGTTGGGGGGGGTTTCAGGGGGGATTTAATGGGGCGGGGGGGGGATTGGAGGGGCTGGGAGGGAATGGGGGGGGAGAATTTTGGGGGTTTGGGGGGGTCCGGGGGGGGAGCACGGAATTGGGGGGGGGGGGCATGGGGGGGCAGGAGGGGGGATTGGGGGGGGATTTGGGGGGGGTTCTGGGGGGGTTGGGGGGGGTTTGGGGGGGGATTTAATGGGGCTGGGGGGGGATTGGAGGGGCTGGGGAGGGAATGGGGGGGAAGAATTTTGGGGTTTGGGGGGGTCCGGGGGGGGGCACGGAATTGGGGGGGGGGCAGGAGGGGTTTGGGGGGGATTTGGGGGGGTTCTGGGGGGGTTGGGGGGGTTTCAGGGGGATTTAATGGGGCGGGGGGGGGGGATTGGAGGGGCTGGGAGGGAATGGGGGGGGAGAATTTTGGGGTTTGGGGGGGTCCGGGGGGGGGCACGGGGGGGGGGGGGGCTTGGGGGGGGCAGGAGGGGGGTTGGGGGGGGGATTTAATGGGGCTGGGGGGGATTGGAGGGGCTGGGAGGGAATGGGGGGGGCAGAATTTTGGGGTTTGGGGGGGTCCGGGGGGGCACGGGGTGGGGGGGGGGCTGGGGGGGGGCAGGAGGGGGTTGGGGGGGGGTCAGGGGGATTTAGGGGAGCTGGGGGGGATTGGAGGGGCTGGGAGGGAATGGGGGGGACACAGTTTTGGGGGGGGTCACAAAATTGGGGGGGGGCACCTTGAAATTTGGGGGGATTCGGGGGGGGGTGAAGGAGGGGCAGGATGTTTTGGGGTGCCCGGTGTGATTTTGGGGTGCTGACCCCCCCCCCACAGGACAGCGTGGAGCGACCCCGCGAAACCCCGGGGGGCACGGGGGGACCCCGGCACCGACCCCCCGGGGACCCCGAACCCCCAAACCCCGGGGGGGTCCCCGTGCCGACCCCCCGTCCCCAGCCCAGGTACCCCCAAAGCCCCTCCGGGGGTCCCCCAATTCCTTCCCCTATTTCTTGGGGGGGTCCCAGCCCCCCCCCTCAATTTGGGGGTGCTTGGGGGGGGGTCCCCCTGTTTTGTGCCCCCCCCCCTTTAATTTTTGGGTGCCCCCCCCCCAGGGCAGAGGGATGACCTCATCGCCAGCATCCTGACAGGTAAGGGGGGGACCCCAAAACCCTCGGCTTTCACCCCAAATATTTTGGGGGGGGAGGCTCCTGGACCCCCAAAATCCGCTGAACCCCCCCAAATGCCTTCCTGAACCCCCAAATCCTCCTTTTCCCCCCAAATCCCCCCTTGCACCCCCAAATCCCTCCCTCGGAGCCCCAAATCCCCCCTTTTTTCCCCCAGATCCCCCTGCCCCCCAAACCCCCCATTTTCCCCTTACATCCCCCCAAACCCCCTTTCCCCCCCATATCCCCCTTCGGAGCCCCAAATCCCCCTTTTTCCCCCCAAATCCCCCAGGCACCCCCAGATCCCCCCTGTCCCTCCCAGATCCCCCCTTTTCCCCCCAAATCCCCCCTTTTACCCCCATATCCCCCATTTCCCCCCAAACCCCCCCATTTTCCCCTTACATCCCCCCAAACCCCCTTTGCACCCCCAAATCCCCCTCAGAGCCCCAAATCCCCCTTAGCACCCCCAATTCCTCCCCCTTGTCCCCCCAGATCCCCCCTGCCCCCCAAATCCCCCTTTCCCCCCCATATCCCCCCATTTCCCCCCCAAAACCCCCCATTTCCCCCTTACATCCCCCCCAAATCCCCCTCAGAGCCCCAAATCCCCCCTTTTTCCCCCCAGATCCCCCCAGGCACCCCCAGATCCCCCCTGCCCCCCCAAATCCCCCCTTTTCCCCCCCCAAATCCCCCTTTTCCCCCCAAACCCCCCCATTTCCCCCTTACATCCCCCACATCCCCTCTCGGAGCCCCAAATCCCCCCTTTTCCTCCCCAACCCCCCCCATTTTCCCCTTACATCCCCCCAAAACCCCCTTTGCACCCCCAAATCCCCCTAGCACCCCCAATTCCCCCCCTTGTCCCCCCAAATCCCCCCCTGCCCCCAAATCCCCCCATTTCCCCCCCATATTCCCCCATTTCCCCCCAAATCCCCCCATTTCCCCCCCCCCAACCCCCCCCCATTTCCCCCTTACATCCCCCCCCAAATCCCCCCTCAGAGCCCCAAATCCCCCTTTTTCCCCCCAGATCCCCCCGGCCCCCCAAATCCCCCCTTTCCCCCCATATATCCCCATTTCCCCCAAATCCCCCCATTCCCCCCCCAAACCCCCCATTTCCCCCCAAATCCCCCCAAACCCCCGTTCCCGCGGCCGGGGGCCCCGAGGTGCCGGTGGTGACTCGGGGTCCCCCCCCGGTGTCGGGGTGCAGCCGTGGCCCCCCCGCGCTGGAGGAGCTGCGGCAGCACAAGGCGCTGCTCAAGCTGCAGAAGAAGCAGAGCCGGGAGCTGGGGGAGCTGCGGCGGCGCCACCGGCAGCGCCTGGGGGCCCTGCGCCAGCGCCTGGAGCGCAGGTGGGGGCCCAGTCCGCACCCCCAAATCCTGCACCCCAAAACCTGCACCCTAAATACCGCATCCCGAATCCTGCACCCCAAAACCTGCATCACAAATCCTGCACTCCAAATCCTCACCCCCAAATCCTGCACCCCAAATCCTGCACCCCAAATCCTCACCCCTAAATCCTGCACCCTAAATCCTGCACCCTAAATCCCGCATCCCGAATTCGGCACTCCAAATCCTCACCCTTAAAACTTGCACCCCAAATCTTCACCCCCAAAATCTGCACCCCAAATCCTGCACCCCAAATCCTGCATCCCAAATCCTGCACCCCAAATCCTCACCCTAAAATCTGCACCCCTAAAATCTGCACCCCAAAAACCTGCATCCCAAATCCTGCATCCTAAAACCTGAACCCTAAAACCTGCATCCCAAATCCTACACCTTAAATCCTGCACCCCAAATCTGCACCCCCAAATCCTCGCCCCTAAAACCTGCGCCCCAAATCTGGACCCCTAAAACCTGCACCCCAAAACCTGCATCCCAAATCCTCACCCCTAAAACCTGGCCCCTAAATCCTGCACCCCAAATCCTCACCCCCAAGTCCCTTACCCCTAAAATCTGCACCCCCAAAATCTGCACCCCGAATCCTCACCCCCAAAACCTGACCCTCAAATCCGCACCCCCAAAACCTGAACCCTAACACTTGCACCCTAAATCCTGCATCCAAATCCCGCACCCCAAAATCTGCACCCCCAAATCCTCACGCCCAAAATCTGCGCCACGAATCTGCACCCCAAAACGTGACCCCTAAAACCTGCATCCCGACTCCTGCGCCCCAAAACCTGCACTCTGAATCCTTAGCCCTAAATCCTGTACCCCAAAACCTGAACCCTAAAACCTGCACCCCAAAACCTGCAGCCTGAATCCTCACCCCCAAAATATGCACCCCCAAAATTTGCACCCTGAATCCTCGTCCCTAAAACCTGCACCCTGAAGCCTCACCCCCAAAATCTGCACCCCCAAAATTTGCACCCTGAATCCTCGTCCCTAAAACCTGCACCCCAAAATCTGCAGCCTGAAGCCTCACCCCAAATCCTGCACCCCGAAACCTGACCCCCAAAATCTTCACCCCAAATCCTCACCCCTAAAACCTGACCCCCAGATTTTCACCCCCAAAATCTGCACCCCAAATCCTGCACCCCCAAATCCTGCACCCCGAATCCACACTGGTTTTGGGGTGCCCCCTTTGAGGGATTTGGGGGTGCCCCCAGTGAGGTGCGGGATTTTGGGGTACCCCATTGTGGGGGCTTTGGGGTTGCCCCCCATAAAGGTGCAGGGTTTGGGGGTGCCCCCATTGGGGTGCAGGATTTTGGGGTGCTTTGGGGTTGCCCCCTATTGGGGTGCAGGATTTTGGGGGCAGGGTTTGGGGTTGCCCCCATTGGGGTGCAGGATTTTGGGGGGCGGGGTTTTGGGGTGCCCCCTTTGAGGGATTTGGGGGTGCCCCCCGTTGGGGTGCGGGGTTTTGGGGTGCCCCCAATGGGGTCCCCTAATTTGCCCCCCCCCCAGTGCGGCGGAGGCGGGGGGCTGCGGGGGCTCCTGCAGCTGCGCGAGGAGCAGCAGCGGGCGGAGAGGGGCTGCCAGCGGGAGCACCTGCGGCAGGTACTGGGAGCACTGGGAGGCACTGGGAGGGACTGGGGGGTCACTGGGAGGGACTGGGGGGTCACTGGGAGGGACTGGGGGTACTGGGAGTGACTGGGGGGTCACTGGGAGGGACTGGGGGGTACTGGGAGGGACTGGGGGGTCACTGGGAGGGACTGGGGTGTACTGGGAAGGCACTGGGAGGCACTGGGAGGGACTGGGGGGTCACTGGGAGGGACTGGAATGGCACTGGGAAGGCAGTGGGAAGGGACTGGGAGGGACTGGGGGGTCACTGGGAGGGACTGGAATGGCACTGGGAGGCAGTGGGAAGGGACTGGGGGGCACTGGGATGGACTGGGGGGTCACTGGGAGCGACTGGGGGATACTGGGAAGGGACTGGGGGGCACTGGGAGGGACTGGGGGTCACTGGGAGGGACTGGGGTGTACTGGGAAGGCACTGGGAAGGCACTGGGAGGGACTGGGGGGTCACTGGGAGGGACTGGAATGGCACTGGGAGGCAGTGGGAAGGGACTGGGGGCACTGGGAGGGACTGGGGTGTCACTGGGAAGGCGACTGGGAAGGATACTGGGAAGGGACTGGGGGGTCACTGGGAGGGACTGGAATGGCACTGGGAGGCAGTGGGAAGGGACTGGGGGGCACTGGGAGGATACTGGAAGGGAGTGGGGGGCACTGGGATGGACTGGGGGGTCACTGGGAGGGACTGGGGGATACTGGGAAGGGACTGGGGGGCACTGGGAGGGACTGGAGGTACTGGGAGGAGACTGGGATGGAACTGGGGGGCACTGGGATGGAACTGGGGGAAGGTTGGGCCTGAACTGGGAAGCCCTAGAAGAGACCAGGAGGGAACTGGGAGTATTGGTCCATACTGGTCCGTACCCGTACTGCTCGTGCCACTGGTCCATGTGGGTCTCTAGCGGTCCTTACTGGTCCGTACTGGTCCTTACTGGTCCCACCCGTTGCAGGCCCAGCAGCGGCTGCGCGAGGTGGCCCTGGAGGTGCAGGCGGCGCAGCTGAAGCTGCTGCGGCAAACCAGTGAGAGGTGGGCACTGGGAGCACTGGGAGTACTGGGGGGGGGGCATACTGGTGGCACGGGCCACATGGGGAGCTCCGGGGGCCATACTGGTCTGTACTGGTCCGTACTGGGAGCACTGGGGGGCCATAAGGGGAGCCCTGGGCCATATGGAGAGCGCTTGTGGGGGGTCGTACTGGGCCATACTGGGAGTCCTGGGGCCATACTGGGGCTATACTGGTCCATACTGGTCTGTACTGGGAGCACTGGGGTGCCATAAGGGGAGCCCTGGGGCCATATGGGGACCACTGAGGGGGGCATCCTGGGCCATACTGGGGGTCCTGGGGCCATACTGGGGACACTGGGGCTATACTGGTCCATACTGGTCCATACTGGGAGCAGTGGGGTGCCATAAGGGGAGCCCTGGGCCATAAGAATAGCACTGGGGGGGGCGTACTGGGCCATACTGGGAGTCCTGGGGCCGTACTGGGAGTCCTGGGGCCATACTGGGTGTCCTGGGGCCATACTGGGGGCAGCAGGGCCATACTGGTCCATGCTGGTCTGTACTGGGAGCACTGGGGGGCCATAAGGGGAGCCCTGGGGCCATATGTGGGCCACTGGGGAGGGGCCATACTGGGCCATACTGGGAGTCCTGGGGCCATACTGGGAGTTGTGGGGTTGTACTTGGGGTCCTGGGGCCATACTGGGGGCACCGGGGCCATACTGGTCCATACTGGGAGCACTGGTGGGCCATAAGGGGAGCCCTGGGCCATATGGAGAGTGCTGGAGGGGGGCGTACTGGGCCATACTGGGGGTCCTGGGCCATAGTGGGGGTCCTGGGGCCATACCGGGGGTCCTGAAGCCATACTGGTCTGTACTGGTCCGTACTGGGAGCACTGGGGTGCCATAAGGGGAGCCCTGGGGCCATATGGGGACCACTGGGGGGCGTACTGGGCCGTACTGGGAGTCTTGGGGTCGTACTGGGGGTCCTGGGGCCGTACTGGGGGTCCTGGGGCCATACCGGGGGTCCTGGGGCCATACTGGTCCGTACTGGTCCATACTGGTCCGTACTGGGCGCAGGGAGAAGAAGGAGCTGCAGAAGATCCTGGAGCGCCGGCGCCACAGCAGCATCTCGGAGGCGCGGGGCCGGGGGGGGGCCGGCGGCAGGCGTACGGGGGGGCACGGGGAGGGGCGGCGCCTGGACCCCAAATCCCCCCCGACCCCAAATCCCCCCCGGGACCCCCAAATCCCACCAGGAACCCCCAAATCCGTCCCAGGACCCTCCCTAAATCCCCCCCGGGACCCCAAAAATCCCCCCGGGACCCCCCAAGTCCCCCCGACCCCAAATCCCCCGGGCACCCCAAATTCCCCCAAATCTCCCCCAAAATCCCCCCGGGACCCCAGATCTCCTTCGGACCCCCCCAAAATCCCCCTGAGACCCCCCCCAAATCCCCCCAAGACCCCCCAAACCCCCCTTGTACCCCCCAAATCCCCTTGGGACCCCCAAAATCCCCCAGGACCCCCCAAAACCCCTCCCCCCCCCCCGGGAGCCCCCCAAAATCCCCCCAGCACCCCAACCCCCCTTTCCCCCCCCTTCCCCCCTTTTCCCCTCCCCAAATTCCCCCGGGACCCCCCAAATCCCCCGGGACCCCCAGCCCCCCCAAATCCCCTTGGGACCCCCCCAACCCCCCAATAATTGCCCCCCCCCCAATAATTGCCCCCCCCAGGGAGCTGACGGAGATCAGCCGGCGCCACATCAGCGAGTCGGTGACCTCCATCCGCAGGGTGAGCCCCAACCCGGGGGGGCACCCCAAAACCCCCCCGGGCACCCCAAAACCCCCCGGGGCACCCCAAAACCCCCCGCAACCCCCGGACCCCCCCCCCACCATAAACCCCCCGACCCCCCCGCACACCCCCAGAACCCCCTGCTTTTGTGCCCCCCCCCCAATTCGTGGTGTCCCCCCCCCATTTTGGGGGTCCCTCCCTACTTTTGGGGTGCCCCCCCATTTTGGGATTCCCCCCCCTTTTTATGGGGCCCCCCCCCCCATTTTGGGGGTTCCCTCCCTATTTTTGGGGTGCCCCCCATTTTGCCCCCCCATAGTATCAGGTTCCCCCACTTTAGGTCCCCCCCAGTTCTGTGCCCCCCCCAATATTTTAGGGTCCCCTTTACATTTTAGGGCCCCCCCCCCCATTTTGTGCCCCCCCCCCATTTGTGCCTCCCGTCCCCATTTAGCCCCCCCAGCATCTCCCCCCGATCCCCTCCCCCCAATATTTTGTGTCCCCCCCCCATTTTGGGGTCCCCCCCCACGTCTGCTGCCCCCCTCCCCTTAGGACCCCCCATTATTTACCCCCCCTTTCCCTGCTCCCCCCATTATTGTGCCCCCCATCCCCCAATATTGTGCCCCCTCCCCCCAATATTGTGCTCCCCCCCAATTTGTGCCCCCCCCCCCCCCATTTTTGTGCCCCCCCCATTTTTTGTGCCCCCCCCATTTTGCCCCCCTGCTGTCCCCCTCCCTTTAGGACCCCCCCATTATTTTACCCCCCTTTCCCTGCTCCCCCCATTATTGTGCCTCCCCCCCCAATTTGTGCCCCCCCAATTTGTGCCCCCCCCCACATTTTTGTCCCCCCCATTTGCCCCCCCCGCTGTCCCCCTCGCTTTAGGACCCCCCCCCATTCTTTACCCCCCCATTATTTTACCCCCCCTTTCCCTGCTCCCCCCATTATTGTGCCCCCCCCAATTTGTGCCCCCCAATTTCTGCCCCCCCAAATGCCCCCCCATTTTGCCCCCCCCTGCTGTCCCCCTCCCTTTAGGAACCCCCCCATATTTGTGGCCCCCCCCATTTTTTGTGCCCCCCCCCCATTTTTTGTCCCCCCCCCCATTTTGCCCCCCCGCTGTCCCCCTCCCTTTAGGACCCCCCCCTTATTTTGCCCCCCTTTCCCTGCTCCCCCCATTATTGTGCCCCCCCATCCCCCAGTATTGTGCCCCCCCAATTTAACCCCCCCCCCCCCCATTTTTTGTGCCCCCCCTTTTGCCCCCCCTGCTGTCCCCCCTCCCTTTAGGACCCCCCCCCCCCATTATTTTACCCCCCTTTCCCTGCTCCCCCCATTATTGTGCCTCCCCCCCATTATTGTGCCCCCCCCCCATTATTGTGCCCCCCCCCAATTTATGCCCCCCCCCAATTTGTGCCCCCCCCCCCCCCCCCCATTTTTTGTGCCCCCCCCAGCTGGAGGAGGCAGCAGCAGCGCCAGGAGAAGCTCCTGGAGGGGCACCGGGGGTCCTGCGGCAGATCCAGGAGGAGGAGCCCCGGGTACGGGGGGGGTCCCAAAATCGGGGGGGTCCCCAAAATCGGGGGGAGGTCCCAGAACTGGGGGGGGTCCCCAAGAATTTGGGGGGCGGAATCAGGGGGGGCGAAATATTGGGGGGGGGCAAATCAAGGGACCCTGCAATGGGAAAGGGGGTGAGATGAAATGAGGGGGTGGGAACCCTGAAAATGGGGGGGGTCCCCAAAATCAGGGGTCCCCCAAAATTGGGGGGGCCCCAAGAGTGGGGTCCCCAGAATTTTGGGGGGGGTCCCAGAATCGGGGGGGGGGTGAAATGTTGGGGGGGGCAAATCAGGGCCCCTGAAATGGGAGAGGTGGGTGAAGGAGGGGGGTGGGAACCCTGAAATGGGGGGGGTCCCCAAAATCGGGGGGTCCCCAAAATTGGGGGGGGTCCCGGAGAGTGGGGGGGGATCCCGGAATTGGGGGGGCCGGGCGAAATGGGGGGGCTGAAATGCGGGGGGGGACATGGGGGGGATTTGGGGGGGTTGGGGGGAGCCGGGGGGGGGGGGCAGGGGCTTTTGGGGTGTGCTGGGGGGATTTTGGGGGGGGGGGGGTCCAGGGAGGTTTTGGGGTGCCCTGGGGTTATTTGGGGGGGGGGGCATGGGGGATTTTGGGGGGTCCACAGGGGTTTGGGGGGGGTCCAGGGGTTTTGGGGTACCCTGAGGTGATTTGGGGGGGTCCAGGGGGTTTTGGGGGGGGGGGTCCTGGGGGTTTTGGGGAGCCCTGGGGTCATTTGGGGGGAGGATTTTGGGGGGGGGGGGGTCCGGGGGTTTTGGGGAGCCCCGGTGCCAATTTGGGAAATTTGGGGGGGGGGGGGGTCCCTGGGTTAATTCGGGGGGGGGGGGGCTGGATTTTGAGGCTCCCCAGGGTGACTTCAGGATTTGGGGGGGGTCACAGAATGGGGGGGGGGGGAGGTTCCAATTTTGGGACCCCCTCCAATTTGGGGACCCCCCTCCAATTTTGGGGACCCCCCTCCAATTTTGGGGACCCCCCCGTTTTCAGCTGGCGCAGGAGCTGGAGCAGGGCTGGGAGCGGGAGCAGCCCCCGAGATGGGGGGTCGGCAACAGGGGGCCCCCCCGGCACCCCCCAGTCCGACACCGAGGACTCCACCGTGCTGTGACCCCCCCCACCCCCCCCCGATTTTTTTTGGGGGGGGGGGGGGGCTGCAGAATTCGGGGACCCCCCCCCAAAAAAAAATCATCCAGGAGGAGCCTGGATTTGGGGGGGGCCCTGAATTTTGGGGACCCCCCCTATTTGGGGACCCCCATTTGGGGACCCCCCTCATTTGGGGACCCCCCCCCCCACCAAGGGGGGGCCCTCACACTCCGGAGACCACTGACGCCCCCCCCCCGCCCCCCCCCCTTTCACACGCCCCCCACCTCACTCCCGCCCCCCCCCCCGCCTCGCTTTTGGGGGCGCCCCCCCCTCAAATAACCGGGGGGGGGGGGCACAATCACGGGGACCCCCCAAAAAGCAGGGTGCTGGGGAGGGGGGGCAGCTTCACGACACTAAATCACGCGCGCTTCGTTCCCCCCCCCCCCCAAAAAAAAATAGGGGGGGGGGGACAACAACACCCCGACCCCCCCCCCAAAATTTGGGGCGGGGGGGGCTGCTATAAAGGGCTATTTTTACCCCCCCCGCCCCCCAAATTTTGTGGGGGGGGGCTGTCTGTCCTGCTCTGCTGCGGGGGCGGTGCCCCCAAATTGGGCCCCCTTTGAAAATCGGGGGGGGCCCTAAAAATTGCCCCCCCCCCCTTTCTTTGTACAATAAGAGTCTTTTTATTCTTCTAAGGCGCTGTCTGTGGGGTTTTTTTTGGGGGGGGGGGGGGGGATTTGGGGCCCCCCCCCTCATTTTGGGGTGCTGCCGAAATGGGGGGGGATAAATTGGGTGCCCCCCCGCCTTAATTTTTTTGAGGACAAAAGAGCCGAAACGCGGTAAAAATAAAACTGCCGGGTTTTATTCCAAACTCTTCCCCCCCCGGGAAAAATGGGGGGGGGGGTCCCCAAAATAAAAATTGGGGGGGGGGGGGTCACGGGGGGGCGGGGCGGGGGGCGCCGCCCCCACCAGGCCCTCAGGGCCTCGCGCCAGCCCCGGGGCCCCCAGCGCCCCTTGGGGGCCCCCCCCCACGCTGGTCGGACGCGGCAGCACCTGGGGGGGGGGGGGGGGCAAGGGGGGGGTCGGGGGGGCCCCCATATCCCCAAAGCCCCCCCCCGTGTCCCCAAAGGCCCCCGTGCCCCCCCCCGATGGAACTCGCCCTGTGCAGCTCCCCCCGGGACCCCCGTACCCCCAAACCCCCCCATAGCCCCCCCAGTGCCCCCCCATGTCCCATAGCCCCCCGTGACCCCCCGTACCCCAAAACCCCCCATAGCCCCCCCCATAATTCCCCATAGCCCCCCCAGTGCCCCCCATGTCCCATAGCCCCCCCGTGACCCCCCCCCCGTACCCCAAAACCCCCCCACAACCCCCATAGCCCCCCCAGTGCCCCCCCATGTCCCATAGCCCCCCTGTGCCCCCCCGTGCCCCCCCCCCCTGCAGCTGGAACTCATCCCTCACCCTACACAGCCCCCCGTGACCCCCCCCGTACCCCACAACCCCCCCATAGCCCCCCCAGTGCCCCCCCATGTCCCATAGCCCCCCGTGACCCCCCCCGTACCCTAAACCCCCCATAGCCCCCCATAATTCCCCATAGCCCCCCAGTGCCCCCCATGTCCCATTGCCCCCCGTGCCCCCCGTACCCCAAAACCCCCCCATAGCCCCCCAGTGCCCCCCCCATGTCCCATTGCCCCCCCGTGCCCCCCCGTACCCCCAAAACCCCCCCATAGCCCCCCAGTGCCCCCCCCATGTCCCATTGCCCCCCCGTGCCCCCCGTGCCCCCCCCCCATGTCCCAAAGCCCCCCCCCCGGAGCTGGAACTCGCCGCTCACCCTACACAGCCCCCGCGACCCCATAACCCCCATAACCCCCGTAGCCCCCCCCACAACCCCCAGTGCCCCCCCCCATGTCCCAGTGCCCCCCCCAGTGCCCCCCATGTCCCAGTGCCCCCCCCCGTGCCCCCCCATGTCCCAGTGCCCCCCCCAGACCTGGAACTCATCGCTCACCCTGCGCAGCTCCCCCCCGCGACCCCATAACCCCCCATAACCCCCCAAAACCCCCGTAGCCCCCCCAAAGCCCCCACGACCCCCCCCGACCCCCCGTGCCCCCCCCCGTGTCCCAAAGCCCCCCCACCTGCAGCTGGAACTCGTCGCTCATCCTGCGCAGCTCCCTCCCGTATTTCCTCGCCGCCCACAGCACGGGGGGCCGAACGGGACCGGCCCCGGAACGCGGGGGTCCCCGGAGTCCGACCCCCCCCCCGCGGGAGGCTCTGCGGGGTGGGGGTGGGGGTCAGAGCTTCTGCAGCCCCCTCCCCAAAAAAAAAGGGGGGGGGGGGGGGAAAGGGGGGAGCAAAAGGGGGGGGCATAAAGGGAGGGGGAAAAGGGGGGCAAAGTGGGGGGGGGTATAAAGGGGGGGGGCAGGGGGGGGTCATAAAGTGGGGGGGGGGAAGCGGGGGGTCATAAGTTGGGGGGGCAAAGTGGGGGGTCCTAAATAGGGGGGGGGGGGGCAAAGGGGAGATCCTAAAGCAGGGGGGGTCCCAAAGTGGGGGGTTCCTAAAGTGGGGGGTCTCAAAGCAGGGGGGGGCTCAAAGTGGGGGGGGCCCAAAGTGTGTGGGGGGTCCCAAAAAGGGGGGCGTGCTAAGGGACATTCCCACAGGGGGGTCCCAAAGGGGGGGTCCCCAAAAGGGGGTGCTAAGGGGAGATTCCCAAGGGGGTCCCGAAAAGGGGGGGAAATCCCGATAAGGGGGGGGTCCTGATAAGAGGGGGTGTCCCAATAAGGGGGGTCCTGATAAGGGGGTCCCGATAAGGGGGGGGGGGTCCCAGTAAAAGGGGGTGCCGGGGGGGGTCCCGATAAGGGGGGTTCCCAATAAGGGGGGGTCCCGATAAGGGGGGGGGTCCTGTGGGGGGGTAACCCAACGGGGGGGGGTTCCGAAGTAGGGGGGTCCTGGGGGGTTCCTAAAGGGGAGATCCCAAAGGGAGGGGTCCCAATAAGGGGGTCCCAATAAGGGGGGGGGGGAATCCCGATAAGGGGGGTGTCCCGATAAGGAGGGGGGTCCCGGGGGGGGGGGGTCTCACCCGTGGGGGTCCCGGCGGGGCTGGAGCCGGGGAGCCCCCAGGGCGACTCGGGGGGTCGCGGGGGGCGGGGCGCGGGCACGGCGGGGGGGGGCTCCTCGGGGAACTCCTCGATGCTGAACATGCTCAGGGCATGGCGGCTGGGGGGGGGGCGGGGGGGGGCGTCATGGGGGGGGCCGCACCCCCAAATCCTGCCCCCCAACCCCCCACCAAACTCCCCCCCCAAAAAATCCCCCCCAAATCCCCCCTAAAAAAAAACTCCCTCCCCCCCATAAAAACCTCCCTCCCCCCCCAAAGTCCTCCCCCCCCCCCCCCCCCCTGCCCCCCCCCCCCCCCCGGCCCCCCCTCCTCCCCCCCCCCCCCACCTCGGCTTCGCCGCCGCCGCTCGTCGCCCCCTCTCCGCTGCCTCCGCGCTGAGCGGCAGCCCGGCCGGCCAATCGCAGGCCCTCTTCCGCCCTGACGTCACCGCGCCGGGTCACGGGGCGGGGCCCGGCCCCGCCCCTTCAGTGCCTGCCCGCACCTGGGCGGGGCTCGCGGGAGGCGTCGCCCGCCCGCGCTCAAGATGGCGGAGCGGCGGGCGGCGCTCTAGCCGCCGGTTTGCGCAGGCGCTCTGTGGTGCCCTATTCACGGCGCCGCGGCCGGTGCCGGGCGGGGGGGCAGCGGGCGGCGCTGCGCAATTTGCGTAGCGGGGCCCGGCGTAGCCCAGGGACAGGCCCGGGGGGGGGGGCGAAATGGGGACCGGGGACCTCCGGGGACAGCGGGGACAGGGTCGGGGCCACCAGGGGCAGGGGCAGGGCCACCTCCGGGGCCACCACCAGCACCTCCGGGGCCACCAGGGACAGGGACAGGGACAGGGACACCTCTGGGGCCACCACCATAGCCACCAGCAGGGCCACCATAGCCAGGGCCACCTCCAGGGCCACCAGGGCCACCTCTAGGGCCACCACCGTCACCTCCAAGGCCACTGGGGCCAGGGACAGGGCCACCAGGGACAGGGACAGGGCCACCAAGGCCACCTCTGAGGCCACCACCGTGGCCACCAGCAGGGCCACCATAGCCAGGGCCACCTCCAGGGCCACCAGGGCCACCAGCAGGGCCACCAGACACAGGGACACTTCCATGGCCAACGCCACATCCAGGGCCACCAGGGCCACCAAGGACAGGGCCAGGGCCACCAGGGGCAGAGCCACCAGGGGCACCAGGGACAGGGACGGGGACCGGGACAGTGACAGGGACAAGGCCACCTCTGAGGCCACCACCATGGCCACCAGCAGGGCCACCATGGCCAGGGCCACTTCCAGGGCCACCAGGCACAGGGACACCTCCACGACCACCAACGCCACCTCCAGGGCCACCAGGGCCACCAAGGACAGGGATAGGGCCACCAGGGACAGCTCCCTGTGTCCCCACGTCCCCACATCCCCACGTCCCCGTGTCCCCATATCCCAATGTCCCCACGTCCCCGTGTCCCCGTGCCTCATGGAAACGGCCGCGGGGCTGCACTGGGACCCTCCCAGTATTGACTGGGAGTGACCTCGGCCCGACCTTGGCGGAGCCAGGGCTGTCCCAGTGCCACCAGTGCCACCAAACAGTGCCACCAGTAGGGGCAGTGGGATGGGGACCTGGGGGGTCGGGGGGGTGGCTGGGGGAGTCACATGTGCTGCTGACGTCATTGCCCCGGGGCTGCCCGGTATAAAACTGGGAGTCAGAACTGGGGAGGGGGACGGAGCCGGATTGGCCTGAACTGGATCGGGACTGGAACCAGAACTGGGACTGGAACCGGAGCTGGAGCACAGCTGGATCGGGACCAGAACCGGACCGGGACCAGAACCGGACCGGGACCAGAACCGGATCAGGAGCTGGAACTGGATCAGGAGCTGGAACCGGTTCAGAACTGAATTGGATCAGGACCAGAACCAGATCAGCACTGGGGCAGGATCAAGAGCTGGAACTGGTTCAGAACTGGACCAGATCGGGAACAGAACCGGATCAGGAACAGAACCGGATCAGGACCAGAACCGAATCAGGACTGGAGCTGGATCAGGAGCTGGAACGAGCTCAGAACTGAACCGGATCAGGACCAGAACTGGATCAGGACCAGAACCAGACCAGGAATTGGAGTGAAAACAGATTAGGAGTGAAACCAAACTGGGGACCAGAGTTGGTTCAGGAGCTGGAACTGGATCGGATCTGAACCAAATCAGGACTGAAACCAGATCAGAACTGAACCGGATCAGAACTGAGCTGGATCAGGAGTGGAAATGGACCAGACCCAACCCAGAT
The DNA here is from genome assembly GCF_040182565.1 of Anser cygnoides. Lineage (NCBI taxonomy): Eukaryota > Metazoa > Chordata > Aves > Anseriformes > Anatidae > Anser > Anser cygnoides. The sequence goes on from NC_089911.1 coordinate 4,461,089, forward strand.
TGGGACCCAAACCAGGTTAGAAATGAACCGGATCTGAACTGAAGTAGGTCAGAACTGAACCACATCAGGACTGGAACTGGATCAGGACCTGAAACAGATCAGGAGTGAAACCGGATCGGGACCCAAACCGGATCAGGAGTGAAACCGGATCGGGAGTGAAACCGGATCAGTAGTGGAACCAGATTAGGAGTGGAACCAGATCAGGAGTGAAACCGGATCAGGAGTGGAACCAGATAAGAACCGGAGCCAGATCAGGACCCAAACCGGATCAGGACCCGGGGGGGGGTCCTGCCAGGGGGTCCCATCCCAGCCATGAGCGGGGGGCTCCGCGGGGGTCCCCTCAGCGCCGCCGCTCGCCCCGGCGGGGGCCGCGGGCCGGGGGGCGGGGGGCACGGGGGGCGCGGGGGGGCCCGGTGCCCCCGGGAAGCTGCAGCTGCTGGAGCGCTTCTTCACCCCCCGGGAGCCCCCTCCCCGTCAACCCCCTCCTCCTCCTCCTCCTCCTCCTCCTCCTCTTCCTCCTCCGGGAGAGGCGGCCGCTGCAGGGGGGGGGCTTGGGGACACCGCGGGGACCTTTGTGGACAGCCGGGACCCCCTCGGGGACATCCTGGGGGCACTCGGGGGCGTCCCCAGCCCCTACGGCTCCCCCGGCGGCGGGGGGCGAGCCGGGACCCCAGGGATGTCCCCAGGGGGCTCGGGGACCCCGCGGGGGCATTTGGGGACGCCCCGGGGAGGCTCGGGGACGTCCTGGGGACACCCGGGGACACCTCGGGGACATTTGGGGACGTGGCCAGGCCCCCGGCCCCCCCCCTGCGCCGGGGGCTGAGCCGCAGCCACGAGCGGCTGCACCCCGGGGACACCGCGGGGACCCTCGGGGACTCCCTGGGGACCTTTGGGGACCCCCTGGGGACCTTTGGGGGCACCCTGGGGACATTTGGGGACCCCCTGGGGACCTTTGGGGACCCCTGGGGACATTGGGGGCCCTCCCTAACCTTTACGCGCCCCCCGCCAGCGGAGGCCGAGCCGCAGCCGGGACCCCAGGGAGGTCCCCGAGGTCCTGGGGGACCCCTTGGGGGCGTTTGGGGACACCCCGGGGACCCCTGGGGACACCGCGGGGACCCTCGGGGGCGCCCCCCTTTTTACGCCCCCCCGCCAGCGGAGGCCGAGCCGCAGCCGCGACCCCAGGGCCACGGGGGGGCGCCGGGGGACATGGGGGGGCACCTGGGGACATGGGGACATGGGGGGCACTCGGGGACCCCTCCCGGCCCCCCCCTCCGCCGGGGCCAAAGCCTCAGCCAGGAGGGGCTGGAGGTGCCCGGGGGGGGGGCTGAAAGTAGGGGGGGGCCCCGGCGCTGGCGCTCGCTGGAGGCGGTGGGGGGGGGCGGCGGAGGAGGCGGGGGGGGGGTCAGAGGAGGGGGGGCGAGGGGGGGACCCCAAAAGGGGAGGGGTCCGGGGGGGGGGCCCCCCCGAGCGCCTGCGCTTCTCCCGCTTCCTGGACGAGCTGACCCGCAGGGTGCTGAGCCCGCGCGGCTGCGGGACCTGGGGTGGCCCCCCCCGGGGAACCCCCGGGGACCCCGGGGACCCCCCGCGAGGTCCCCCCCGGCACCGCCAGGAGGAGGAGGAGGAGGAGGAAGAGGAGGAGGAGGAAGAGGAGGAGGAAGAAGGGCAGGTATGGGGGGGGGGGGGCTGGGGTATGGGGGGGATATTTGGGTGCTTGGGGGGGGGGGTCGTGATTTTTTTTTTTTTTTGGGGGGGGGGGCGCAAGGGCACCTGGGTGCTGGGGGGGGAGCACGAAGGGCTATGGGGAGGGTACTTAGGGCCGGGTGGGGCACATAGGGTTATTGGGGGGGGAAATAGGGTCGGGGGGTGGAATTAGGGCGGGGGGCACATAGGGCCATGGGGGGGGCACTTAGGGCCGGGGGGGCACATAGGGTTATTTGGGGGGGGGAATAGGGTCGGGGGGGGGAATTAGGGCTGGAGGGGGCACATAGGGCCAAGGGGGGGCACAAAGGGCCATGGGGGGGGCACTTAGGGCCGGGGGGGGCACATAGGGTTATTTGGGGGGGGGGGGGAATAGGGTCGGGGGGGGGGGGGAATTAGGGCTGGAGGGGGCACATAGGGCCAAGGGGGGGCACAAAGGGCCATGGGGGGGCATATAGGACCATGGGGGGGCAGATAGAGACATGGGGGGGGCACATAGGGCAATTGGGGGGGGGGGGGCACAAGGACGCCTGGGTGCCATGGGGGGGCACCAGGGGTCCTGTAATGGGGGGGGGGGGTGTTGGGGACCCGCCCCCCCCCCCTGCAGGGGTCCCCGCTGCCCTCGCCCCCTCCCTCCTGCAGGAGCTGGGGGCGGCCGCAGGAGGCAGGGGGTGAGTGGGGGGGGGCAATTTTTTTGGGGGGGGCAATTCGGGGGGGGGGGGGCACTTGGGGGGGGGGGGATCCGGGAGCGTTATGGGTCCCAGGGGCAGTTTGGGGGGTTCCAGGGGCAGTTGGGGGGCAATGGGGCAGTTTGGGGCTCCCTGGGGCAGTTTTGGGGGGTCCCAGGTGCATTTTGGGGTCCGGGGGCAGCTTTTGGGGTGGGGGCAGGGGGCAGTTTGGGGGGTTATTGGACAGATTGGGGGGGGTCCCACATGAATTTGGGGGTCCAGGAGCAGTTTTGGGGTCCGGGGGCAGTTTTGGGGGGTTACGGGACAGTTTTGGGGGGGTCCCACGTGAATTTGGGGGTCCTGGGGCAGTTTTGGGGGGATCCCCGGGGCAGTTTTGGGGTCCGGGGGCAGTTTTGGGGGTCAGTGGGGCCGTTTTGGGGGTCCCACGCCCCCCTCCCCCCCCCAGCCCCCCCGGCCCCCCCGGCGCAGGCGGAGCTCGAGGCGCTGCGGGAGCGGATCGAGAGGTGAGGGGCGGGGCCAGGCGGGGCCACGCCCACCGGGGGCGGGGCCGGACACGCCCAGTGGGCGTGGTCTGAGGGAGGGGGCGTGGCTTGCGTGGTGACCTCGTCCATTTAAGGCAATGGGCGTGGCTTCGGGGAGCCCCGCCCAATCGGGGCGGGGCCGCGGCTCCACCTGGGGTCATCCAGTGCCCCAGTTCCCAGGCTCCCAGTGCTCCCAGTGTGTCCTGCCACGGCTCCCAGTGCTCCCAGTATGCCCCCCAGTGCTCCCAGTACGCCCCCCAGGGCTCCCAGTACGCCTCCCCAGTGCTCCCAGTGCACCCCCAGGGCTCCCAGTTCCCCCCAGTTTGAACTCCCAGGGCTCCCAGCGCCCCTAGTCTGAACTCCCAGTGTCCCCAGTATGCCTCCCCAGGACTCCCAGTGCACCCCCAGGGCTCCCAGTTCCCCCCAGTTTGAACTCCCAGGGTTCCCAGTGCACCCCCAGGGCTCCCAGTTTGAACTCCCAGTGTCCCCAGTATGCCTCCCCAGGACTCCCAGTGCACCCCCAGGGCTCCCAGTTCCCCCCAGTTCGAACTCCCAGGGCTCCCAGTGCCCCAGTGCTTCCAGTTTGAACTCCCAGTACTCCCAGTATGCCCCACCAGGGCTCCCAGTGCACCCCCAGGACTCCCAGTTCCCCCCAGTTCAAACTCCCAGGGCTCCCAGAGCACCCCCAGGGCTCCCAGTGCCCCCAGTTTGAACTCCCAGTGTCCCCAGTATGCCTCCCCAGGACTCCCAGTGCACCCCCAGGGCTCCCAGTGCACCCCCAGGGCTCCCAGTGCCCCCAGTTTGAACTCCCAGTGTCCCCAGTATGCCTCCCCAGGACTCCCAGTGCACCCCCAGGGCTCCCAGTGCACCCCCAGGGCTCCCAGTGCCCCCAGTTTGAACTCCCAGTGTCCCCAGTATGCCTCCCCAGGACTCCCAGTGCACCCCCAGGGCTCCCAGTTCCCCCAGTTCAAACTCCCAGGGCTCCCAGTGCCCCCAGTTCCCCTCAGTTTGAACTCCCAGTGCTCCCAGCGTCCCCAGTTTGAACTCCCAGTGCTCCCAGTGCTCCCAGTGCCGCCCCTCCCGCAGGCTCCAGGACGACTTCGCCGCCTCCCAGCGCCTGAACCGGGTCCTGGAGGAGCGGCTGCGGGGGGTGGTGAGGGGGGGCCGGGGGGGGGGACATTGGGGGTTCGGGGGGTATGGGGATATGGGGACAGGGGGACATGGGGACGGGGATATGGGGACAGGGGGACGGGGATTTGGGGATATGGGGATATGGGGACGGGGGCTTTGGGGATATGGGGACAGGGGGATGTGGGGACAGGGGGATTTGGGGACAGGGGGATTTGGGGATATGGGGACATGGGGGCGGGGATTTGGGGACAGGGGGACGGGGATTTGGGGACAGGGGATATGGGGACAGGGGGATTTGGGGACAGGGGGACAGAGGATATGGGGACAGGGGGATATGGGGACAGGGGGATTTGGGGATATGGGGACATGGGGGCGGGGATTTGGGGACAGGGGGATGTGGGGACAGGGGGACAGAGGATATGGGGTTATGGGGACATGGGGATTTGGGGTTATGGGGACGGGGATATGGGGATATGGGGATATGGGGACAAGGGATATGGGGACAGGGGGATTTGGGGACAGGGGATATGGGGACAGGGGGACGGGGATTTGGGGATATGGGGATATGGGGACAGGGGCTTTGGGGATATGGGGACAGGGGCTTTGGGGACAGGGGGATATGGGGACAGGGGGACAGGGGGATATGGGGACAGGGGGATTTGGGGATATGGGGACAGGGGGATATGGGGACAGGGGGGATTTGGGGACAGGGGATATGGGGACAGGGGGACGGGGATTTGGGGATATGGGGATATGGGGACGGGGGCTATGGGGATATGGGGACAGGGGATTTGGGGACAGGGGATATGGGGACGGGGATTTGGGGACAGGGGTATTTGGGGATATGGGGACATGGGGGCGGGGATTTGGGGACAGGAGGGATGTGGGGATAGGGGGACAGAGGATATGGGGTTATGGGGACATGGGGATTTGGGGACAGGGGGACAGGGGATACGGGGACAGGGGGATTTGGGGACAGGGGGATTTGGGGACAGAGGGATTTGGGGACAGGGGGACAGGGGACAGGGGATATGGGGACAGGGGGATGTGGGGACAGGGGGATTTGGGGATATGGGGACAGGGGGACAGGGGATATGGGGATATGGGGATATGGAGACGGGGATTTGGGGACGGGAATTTGGGGACAGAGGGACAGGGGACAGGGGATAGGGGGACAGGGACATGGGGACAGTGGGATATGGGGACAGGGGGATTTGGGGATATGGGGACATGGGGGCGGGGATTTGGGGACAGGGGGATGTGGGGACAGGGGGATATGGGGATATGGGGATAGGGGGACAGGGGGATGTGGGGACAGGGGGACAGAGGGATATGGGGACAGAGGGACATGGGGATTTGGGGTTATGGGGACGGGGATATGGGGATTTGGGGTTATGGGGACGGGGATATGGGGACAGGGGGATTTGGGGACAGGGGATATGGGGACAGGGGGGACGGGGATTTGGGGATATGGGGATATGGGGACAGGGGCTTTGGGGATATGGGGACAGGGGCTTTGGGGACAGGGGGATATGGGGACAGGGGGATTTGGGGATATGGGGACATGGGGGCGGGGATTTGGGGACAGGGGGACGGGGATTTGGGGACAGGGGATATGGGGACAGGGGGGATTTGGGGACAGGGGGACAGAGGATATGGGGACATGGGGATATGGGGATGGGGACATGGGGATATGGGGATACGGGGACAAGGGATATGGGGACAGGGGGATATGGGGACGGGGGGACGGGGATTTGGGGATATGGGGATATGGGGACAGGGGCTTTGGGGATATGGGGACAGGGGATATGGGGACAGGGGGATTTGGGGACAGGGGGATTTGGGAATATGGGGACATGGGGACAGGGGGATTTGGGGACAGGGGGATTTGGGGACACGGGGACCAGGATTTGGGGTCCCGCTGCAGGTGCAGGCGGTGGCCCTGGAGCGCGTGGCCCTGTCCCAGCGCCTGGCCCAGGCCCTGCAGCGGCTGCTGGTGGCCCCCCCGCCCCCCAGGGGTCCCGGTGAGATTGCGGGGGGGGGGGGTTGGGGGCAATTGGGGGGTGTGGGGACTATGGGGGACAACGGGGGGGGCAACAGGGGAACAATGGGGGGCAATGGGGGCGCAATAGGGACAATAATGGGGCAAATGGGGGGGAAAAGGGGGACAAGGGGGGCAATGGGGGGCAATAGGGACAGTGGGGGGGCAGTGGGGACAGTGGGGGGGCAATAGGGACAGTGGGGGGGCAATGGGGGGACAATTGGGGACAATAGGGGCACAGCGGGGGGGCAATGGGGGGTTATGGGGGATAACGGGGGGGCAATGGGGACAATTGGGGACAACGGGGGGCAGTGTGGGGGGGGTAATAGGGGAGGGGTCCAGATTGGGGGGGGGCAGCACCATGGGGGGGTGGGGGGGTCACCCCCTGGTGTCCCCACAGGTGTCCCCGTGGGCTCGGGCCGAGGACGGTGACGGGGACAGCGAGGAGGGGGCCTCTGCCGCCCCCCCGCCTTCAGGGACCCCCGGGGGGGGGAGGCCGCGGGGGGGGCCTGCCCTGACCGCCCCCCCCACTTCCAGGGACCCCCCCCCCCAATAAAGCACCGAGCCCCCCACCCGGGGTCGTCCCTCTGCGGTCTTTACACGTGGGGTCCTCCAGGGACATTGGGGGGGGGGGGCTTCAGGGGCATTTTGGGGTCCCCCAGGCCCACCTTGGGGTCCCCCGGTGCCATTTTGGGGTCCCTTGGGGCCATTTTGGGGTCCCCAGGCCCACCTTGGGGTCCCCTGGGGCCATTTTGGGGTCCCCAGGCCCACCTTGGGGTCCACTCCGGGCCATTTTGGGGTCCCTCCGGGCCCATTTTGGGGTCCCCGGGACCACCTTGGGGTCCCCCGGCACCACCCACAGGGGTCCCTTGGGGCCGTTTGGGGTTTCCAGGCCCACCTTGGGGTCTACCCCGGGCCATTTTGGGGTCCCCGGGACCACCTTGGGGTCCCCCAGGGCCATCTTGGGGTCCCCGGGGGCACCTTGGGGTCCCTTGGGGCCATTTTGGGGTCCCCCAGGCCCACCCCCCCCACAAAGCCCAGACGCAGATTTGGGGTCTGACACCTTTATTACTGTGTGTTTTTTTTTTTTTTTGGGGGGGGGGATCCAGGTTTTGGGAGGGGTCCTGGTTTTGGGGAGGGGGTCCAGGATTTTTTTTTTTGGGGGGGGGGGGGGGAGGCAAGTTTTGGGGCAAGGCCCTGGTTTCGGAGTGAGCTTCCCGGTTCCGGGGGCAGGTTCTTTCTTTTGGGGGACGACTCTTGGTTTGAGGGGAGTCCCCTTTTTCTTTGGGGGGTCCCTTTTTTGGGGGGTGTCTTTTTTTGGAGGGGGGGTCCAAGTTTTGGGGGCGAGTCCCTGATTTCGGGTGAGTTTCGTGGTTCCGGGGGCAGCTTCCTTGCTTTGGGGGATGACTCCTTGTTTGGGGGTGGGGGTCCCCTTTTTTTTGGGGGGGGTCCCCCTATATTTTTTTTTGGGGGGGGGTGTCCCTCAGTCCCGGCGGTGAAGACGCGGGCGGCGATGTCGTCCAGCAGCCAGTCGATGCCCGCCAGCAGCCCGTGCCCCCACGGCGCTGCAGCCCTGCACCCGCCAGTGGTGGCTGCCCACGGCGTCCAGCTCCAGCGCCTGGGGACGGGGGGGGACATTTTTTTTTAGGGGGGGGCCCTTGGGAACCCCCCCCCCCAGACCCCCTACGTAGCCAGGGGGCTGGGGGCACCCCATAAAGTAGGGCCCTATGGGGGCGCCGCTGTCCCTGAGCATCCCCATGACCCCCCCCCCCCCCCCCCATGCCCTGGGGGATTTGGGGACCCCCCTTGTCCCCAAGTGTCCCCCATGTCCCCAAGTGTCCCCCCCATGTCCCCAAGTGTGTCCCTGAGCCCCCCCCCATATATCCAGGGGCTGGGGGCACCCCCGTTAAAGTAGGGACCTATGGGGGGACGCCGCTGTCCCGAGCACCCCCATGCCCCCCCTGTGCCCTGGAGGATTTGGGGACCCCCCCTCCTTGTCCCCAAGGCTCCCCAGTGTCCCCCATGTCCCCAAGTGTCCCTGTGCCCCCCCAAATATCCAGGGGGCTGGGGGCACCCCCGTTAAAATAGGGACCTATGGGGGGACGCCGCTGTCCCGAGCACCCCCATGCCCCCCCGTGCCCTGGAGGATTTGGGGACCCCCTTGTCCCCAGGTGTCCCCAGTCCCCCCCCCCCATGTCCCCAAGTGTCCCTGTGCCCCCCCCCCCATATATCCAGAGGGCTGGGGGCACCCCATAAAGTAGGGATCTAATGGGGGAACGTCACTGTCCCTGAGCATCCCGGTGCCCCCCCCCCCCCCGTGCCCAGGGGGATTTGGGGACCCCCCCCGCCCCCAGTGTCCCCAGTGTCCCCCCCGTGTCCCCCGACCTCGCGGATGGCGCTGGCGGGCAGGGCTCCCGGCAGGTCCTGCTTGTTGGCGAACACCAGCAGGGTGGCCCCGGCCAGGCGCTGGGGGCGGGCGGGGGGGGCAGCAGGGTCACGGACCCCCCCCACCCCCCCCCGGGGTCACCTGTGCCCCCCGCCACCCCCCGTGTCCCTTAAGTCCCCCCCATGTCCCCATAGCCCCATCACGTCCCCTAATCTCCATGTCCCCGTGTCACCCAATATCCCCTCCACGCCCCCCCGTCCCCCCCGTCCCCCTGTCCCCCCGTCCCCCCACCCACGTCCCCTTGCCCCCCCATGTCCCCATGTCCCCCACGTCCCCCCGTCTACCCCTTGTCCCCCATCCCCCTCACATCCCCCTGCACCCCCCACATCCCCTTGTCCCCCCCATCCCCCTGCCCCCCACGTCCCCCCCCCGTCCCCCTGTCCCCCCACGTCCCCCTGTCCCCCCATGTCCCCCAGTCCCCCCCACGTCCCCTTGTCCCCCCCCATGTCCCCCTGTCCCCCCCCATCCCCTGTCCCCCCCATGTCCCCCTGCCCCCCATCCCCCCATCCCCCTGTCCCCCCACGTCCCCCTGCTCCCCCACGTCCCCCTGCCCCCCGTCCCCCTGCCCCCCCCGTCCCCCCGTCCCCCTGTCCCCCCCATGTCCCCCTGCCCCCCATCCCCCCACGTCCCTCTGCCCCCACATCCCACGTCCCCCTGTCCCCCTGCCCCCCCATGTCCCCCCACGTCCCCCCGCCCCCCCCCCACATCCCCCCCGCCCCGTGCCCACCTCCTCGCGCAGGAGCCCGCGCAGCTCGCGGGCGCAGAGCTGCAGGCGCTGCCGGTCGCCGCTGTCGACCACCCAGACGAGGCCGTCGGTGCTCTCGAAGTAGTTGCGCCAGTAGGAGCGCAGCGAGCTCTGCCCGCCCACGTCCCACACGTTCAGCTTGAACCTGGGCGGGCAGCTCCGTCAGGGCCCGGTGGCCAACGCGGCCGCCGAGGTGGCCGCCGAGATGGCCGCCAAGATGGCCGCCAAGATGGCTGTCAACATGGCTGCCAGGATGGCCGCCAAGATGGCCATCAAGATGGCTGCCAGGATGGCCACCAACATGGCTGCCAAAATGGCTGTCAACATGGCCGCAGAGATGACCACCATGATGGCTGTCAAGGTGGCTGACAACATGGCCACCAAGATGGCTGCCAAGATGGCCACCAAGACAGTTGTCAACATGGTCACTGAGATGGCCACCAAGATGGCCACCAAGATGGCTGACAACATGGCCGCCAAGATGGCCGCCAAGATGCCCACCAACATGGCTGCTAAGATGGCTGTCAACATGGCTGCCAGGATGGCCACCATGATGGCTGTCAAGGTGGCTGACAACATGGCCACCAAGATGGCCACCAAGATGGCTGCCAAGATGGCCGCCAACATGGCTGTCAACATGGCCACCAAGATGACCACCATAATGGCTGTCAAGGTGGCTGACAACATGGCCACCGACATGGCCACCAAAATGGCTGCTAAGGTGGCCACCAAGATGCCTGTCAACATGGCTGCCACCGAGATGGCCACCAAGATGGCTGCTAAGATGGCTGTCAAAACGGCTGACAACATCGCTGCCAAGATGGCCACCAAGATGCCTGTCAACAGGGCTGCCAAGATGGCCACCAAGATGGCCACCATGATGGCTGTCAAAGTGGCTGACCACATAGCTGCCAAGATGGCCACTGAGATGGCCACCAAGATGGCTGTCAAGATGGCCACTGAGATGGCCACCAAGATGGCCGCAGAGATGGCCACGGAGATGGCCACCAAGATGGCCACTGAGATGGTCACCAAGATAGCTGCCAAGACGGCTGCCAAGATGGCTGACAACATGGGTACCAAGATGGCTACCTACGTGGCCACCAACATGGCTGCCAATATGGCTGCCAAGATGGCCAAAACACGGCCACCAACATGGTTACCAAGATGGCCACCAATGTGGCTGACAACGTGGTCGTTAGCATGGCCACCAATATGTCCACCAACACGGCCACCAATGTGGCTACCACCATGGCCACCAACGTGGCCGCCAGGATGGTCACCAACACAGCTACCAACATGGCTGCCAACGTGGCGGCCAACGTGGCCACCACCATGGCCAAGAAGACCACCACCATGGGCATGTTGGTGGCCATCACGGAGGCCACGTTGGTGGCCATAACAACGGTCTGGTTGGTGGCCTTGTAGCTCATGGTGGTGGCCACGTTGGTGGCCACATTGGTGGCCGTGCTGGTGGCCTTCCGGCTCATGGTAGTGGCCATAATGGTGGTCTCGGTGGTGGCCTTGGAGCTCATGGTGGTGGCCGTGGTGGTGGCCATGTTGGTGGTCACGTTGATGGCCATACCAATGACCATGTTGGTGGCCATGTTGGTGGCCCTGTTTGCTGCCATGTTGGTGGCCATGTTGGTGGTCATGTTGATGGTCATACCAATGACCATGTTGGTGGCCATGTTAGTAGCCATGCTGGTGGCCATACCAGTGGCCCTATTGGTGGTCATGCTGGTGGCCATGTTGGTGGCTATGTTGGTGGCCATGTTGGTGGCCATGATGGCAGCCATATTAGTGGCCATATTGGTGGCCATGGTGGTGGCCATGTTGGTGGCCACAAACCCAGACCAGACGCCCGCCACCCCCACGCCCAACGTGGCCACCACCATGACCACGCCCCCGGTGCCCCCGCCCCCGCCCCTTCCCCCGAGGCCCCGCCCCCGCCTACCCGCGGTGCTCGAGGGTCTTGATGTTGAAGCCCAGGGTGGGCGAGGCGGTGGCCACGTCCTCCCCGTTGAAGCGCTTCAGCAGCGTCGTCTTCCCCGCGTTGTCCAGCCCCTGCGGACACGCCCCCCCCGCCTCAGGCCACGCCCACCTTCAGGCCACACCCACCTCCAGAACACGCCCATCCCCGTTAGGCCCCGCCCGCCCCACGTCCCCCAGGCCCCTCCCTTCCTTAGGCCCCGCCCTCACCCCCTCTATCACCCCCCCAAGCCCCGCTCCCCTCCCCCCTCCCCCTCTTCCCCCCTTCCCACCCCCTCGCCCCCTCCAACCCCTCCCCCAGGCCCCGCCCCCTCCCCCAGGCCCACGCCCCTTCCTTAGGCCACGCCCCCATTAGCCCCTCCTCTCCCATTAACCCCTCCCCCTTCCTTAGGCCCCGCCCCCACCCCTCTATCACCCCCCCGGCCCCGCTCCCCTCCCCCTCTCCCCCCTCTTTCCCCCCTCCCACCCCCCTCCCCCCTCCCTCTCCCCCTCCTAGGCCACGCCCCTCCAATTAGCCCCGCCCCTTCCATAGGCCACGCCCCCACCCCCTATCACCCCCCAGCCCCGCTCCCCCTCCCCCCCTCCCCCCTTTCCCCCCTTCCCACCCCCTCGCCCCCTCCCACCCCTCCCCCAGGCCCCGCCCCCTCCCCCAGGCCCCGCCCCCTCCCCCCAGGCCCCGCCCCCTCCCCCAGGCCCCGCCCACAGCATGAGCAGCCGCAGCTCCCGCTCCCGCTCCCGCATCTTCTTCAGGATGCTCAGCAGCCCCATGGCCGCGCGCCGCCGGGCCCCGCCCCGCCCCGGCCACGCCCCCCGACGCCCATTGGCCCCCCGCGCCCCCCGCGTCACGCCTCGCCCCGCCCCCTCCCCCGTCCCCGGGCCACGCCCCCTCCGCTCGCTTCCGGCTTTGCGCGCCCCGCGCCCGCAGCGCCCCCTGGCGGCGTGGGGGGGGGGGGGCGGCGGGGGGGGGTCCCCGCGCCCCCCCCCCGGCCCCCCCCGGGGGTTTTTGACCCCCCCCGTCCCCAAAATGGCGCCGCTGCGGCTGCTGCTGCTGCTGCTGCTGCCCCCGGGCTGCCCGCCGCCACCCAGCCCGGCTGCCGCCTGCACCGTGAGCGGCACCCCCCCCGGGACCCCCCGTGGGACACTCCCCCCGTGGGACCCCCCCCCAATAGGACCCCCCATGGGACCCCCCCCACATGGGACCCCCCTCAGGACCCCCCGTGGGACCCCCCCACCCATGGGACCCCCCCCGTGGGACCCCCCACAGTGGAACCCCCCCCCACCCATAAGATACCCCCCCAGTAGGACCCCCCCCCCATAGGACCCCCCCCCATGGGACCCCCCGTGGGACCCCCCGTGGGACCCCCCATCCCCGTGGGACCCCCCCAAATAGGACCCCTCCCCATGGGACCCCCCCGTGGGACCCCCCCCCGTGGGACCCCCCATGGGGCCCCCCCCACCCATAGGACCCCCCAGGAACCCCCATAGGACCCCCCCGTGGGACCCCCCGTGGGACACCCCCATAGGACCCCCCCCGAGACCACCCACTCATGGGACCCCCCCATGGGACCCCCCCCATGCCCCCCCCCCCCCCCCAGGACCCCCTCATGGGACCTCCCCGTGGGACCCCCCCCCGTGGGACCCCCCACGGGAACTCCCCTCCTCCGGGACCCCCCATAGGACCCCCCATGGGACCCCCCCCATGGGACCCCCCATGGGACCCCCCCCCCCCCCGTGGGACACCCCCATAGGAACCCCCGGAACCCCCCCCATGGCCCCCCCCGTTGGACTCTCCCCCCTCATGGGACCCCTCCCATAGGACCCCCCACGGGACCCCCACTTTGGGACCCCCCCCATTGGTGCCCCCCCCCATGGGACCCCCCCTTGGTGCCCCCCCCCCCCCCCATGGGACCTCCCCCCCCAGTGTCACCCAGGGGGACCCTGCCCCGCCCCCCCCCAGGGACCCGGGGGGGGCAGCACTGGGGGGGGGTGACGTTTGGGGGGATTTGGGGGGGACAGTGACACTGGGGGGGGGGCATTTGGGGGTGGGGGCAATGGGGGGGGGGGGAGGGTGGGGGGGGGGGGGAGTGTGGGGGGGGTGATAATGGGGGGGCACTGGGGGGGCATTTGGGGGGTGTCAGTAGGGGGGGACACCGGGGGGGGCAATTGGGGGTGACAATGGGGGGGGGGGCACGGGGGGGTGATTCTGACACTTGGGGGGGGCAGGGGGGTGGCAATGGGGGGGACACCGGGGGGTGATTCTGACACTTGGGGGTGCTTTGGGGGGGGGGATGACACTGGGGGGTGACTGTGACAATGGGGGGGCGTTTGGGGGGTGGCAATGGGGGGGGCATTTGAGGGGTGGCAATGGGGGGGGGGGACACCGGGGGGGGGCAATTAGGGGTGCCAATGCGGGGGGGGGCACCGGGAGGGTGATTCTGACACTTTGGGGGGGGGCTTTGGGGGGGGGGTGTTCAAACGACCCGCCCCCCCCCCTCCCTTTTGCCCCCCCCCCCCAAGGCGTGCCCGCCGTCCCCGTGCCCGTCGCCGGCTGCCCGCTGCCCCCCCCGGCCCCCCCCCGCCGCCGGTGGGGGCGTGCGCGGGGCACTGCGAGTCGGGGGCGTTCCCCCGCGGGGGGGCGCTGCTGGCGGCCTCCCGCCACCGCCTGGCCTCCGCCGCCCGCTGCTGCACCATGGCCCGCGCCCGCAAGGTGGGGGCCCCCCCCGTTTTATTTTGGGGGGGGGGCAAGGCGAGGCCCCCCGCTTCGGGACACCCCCGTTTCACACGTCCCCCCTCTGGCTTTGGTGCCCCCCTTTAGTGCCCCCCCCCACCCGCTCCCCCTCCATGCCCCCCCCCCCAATGCCCCCCCTCCCCAAATTGCCCCCCCATTTTATTTTTTTTTGGGGGGGGGACACACCCCGTGATGCCCCCCTCCCCTCATTGTCGTCCCCCCCTTTGATATTTCCCCCCCCTTTTTAGTGCCCCCCCCACCTCCACCAACTGCTCCTTCTCCATGCCCCCTCCCCCCAACATGCCCCCCCCGTTTGTTTTTTGGGGGGGGGGGGGCAAGGCGAGGCCCCCGTTTCGGGACACCCCCCCCCTTTCACGTGCCCCCCCTCCAGCTTTGGTGACCCCCCCTTTAGTGTCCCCTCGGCCTCCTGCTGCTGCTCCATGGCCCCCCCTCCCCAAATTGCCCCCCCCAATTGCCCCCCATTTTATTTTTTTTGGGGGGTGGCATCCAGTGACCCCCCCTTATTGCCCCCCTTTTTGGTGCCCCCCCCTTTGATGTCCCCCCCCTTTGGCATTTCCCCCCCTTTTTGGTGCCCCCCCCACCTCCACCACCCGCTCCTTCTCCATGCCCCCCAAAATGTCCCCCCCTAATTTTTTTTTTTGCGGGGGGGCACCCAGTGACCCCCCCCCCCTTGTTGCCCCCCCAGGTGCCGGTGCCGCTGTCGTGCCCCGGCGGCCGCCGCCTCCTGCTGGTGACGGTGTCGGCGGGGGGTGCCGCTGCGACATGTGCCGGGGGGGCGCTTCTGAGGGGGGGGGGGGGGCACAGAAAAATAGGGGGACCCCCCCCTTAATTTTCGTCTTCCCCCCCCCCCCCCCCGGTGGGAATTAAATGGTGGAGAGGAGCGGGGTGGTTTTTTTGGGGGGGGGGAATGGGGACGGGGGGGGCATTTTGGGGACATGGGGGGGGCGTTTTGAGACATTGGAGGTGGGGGGGGCAATGGGGACGTGGGGGGGCATGGGGGCACAGGGGGGCAACAGGGACATGGGGGGGTTGGGGATGTGGGGGGGCAATGGGGACATGGGGGGGGGTGCGTTGGGGTTGGGGGGGCGTGGGGGGTCATGGGGACATTTTTGGGAGAAATTGGGGGGGTTGGGGACATTTGGGGGGTAATGGGGAAAATTGGAGGGGGGACAATGGGGACATGGGGGGGCTTTGGGGGGGCCATGGGGGGATGTGGGGCCATGGGGGGGCACGGGGAGCATTTTTGGGGAAAATGGGGGGGGATTGGGGACACGGGGGGGGCAGTGGGGATAAAAGGGGGGGGGCAATGTGGAAAAGGGGGGGGGGCAACGGGGCCATGGGGGGGCTTTGGGGGGGTATTGGGGGCAAACGGGGATAAAAGGGGGGCTTTGGGGAAAACGGGGGGGCGCTGGGGTTGGGGGGGCCATGGGGGGCTCGGGGGGGCTTTGGGACCACGGGGGGGCCACGGGGGGCCCTGGGGGCCCTGTGGAGGCCGGAACCTTTCTTCCTGGGAACAGCCCCCGGGGATCCCCGGTCCCGGCGCACCCGGCGCCGCTTCCGCCCGCGGCCACTTCCGGCCTCCGAGCGCCGCCGCCGAGGGGCGGAGCCTCGCGCTCCCCACCCCCTCCGGCGCCGCGCGCATGCGTCCTGAGCGCCGAGCCCGGCGGGCGGGCCCTCGCCGCTTGCCGACCAATCAGCGCGCTCCTCCCCCACACCTCCTCCCCGTCCGCGCATGCGCCGCGTCGGGAAGGGGCGGGGGAGGAGGGAGGGGGCGGGACTAGGCGGGGCTCCGCCAATCGGCGCGCGACTCCCAGCGCCGCGGGCCAATGGGAGAGCGGCGGGGCCGGAAGCGGCGCGGAGCCGGGCCCCGGGAGCGGCGGCGGGGATGAGGCGCTGGGCCCCGGCCTGGCCGGGGGAGCTGAAGGTGCGGGCCGCCCGCTACGTGCTGGAGCGGACCCTGGGGCCCTTCCTGGAGGAGCGGCTGCGGCTCGAGCAGCTCAGCCTCGACCTGCGCGGCGGCACCGGGGAGCTGCGGGACCTGCGGCTGCGGGCCTCGGTGCGGAGCCGGGGGGATTCCGGTTCCGGTGGGCGCTTCCGGGTTCCGTTGGCGGCTTCCGGGTTCCGGTGGCAGCTTCCGGGTTCCGTTCCCGCTCCCGGTTCCGGGTTCCAGGCCCGGTTGTGGTTCCGCTTCCGGGGTTTCCCCGTGGCGCTTCCGGGTTCCGCCTCCCGGTTTCGGTTTCGGTTCCGGTTGTCGGGCCCGGGCCCGGCTCCCGGTTCTACTTCCGGTTCCGGTCCCCGGTGTCCGTTGCCCGCCCCCTGGCCTCGTCCCACAGGCCCCAGTGCCCCCCCCGGTGCCCCCCAGCCCCCGCCAGCCCCCCCATGCCCCCACATCCCTGTCCCCCTCTCCCTGCCCCTCCCCCACTGTCCCCGTGCCCCCCCGTCCCCCACGCCCCCCCCCCCCCCGGTGTCCCCCTGGTCCCCCCCTCACTGTGTGACCCCCTCCCAGTCCCCTGACGTCCCCGTGCCCCCCAGGCGCTGGACGCGGTGTCCCCATACCCCCCAAGCCCCCCTATGCCCCCCCGTCCCCCCCCATACCCCCCCCTGACCCCATGATGTCCCCCGATGTCCCCCCCATCCCCCGATGTCCCCCTGTCCCCCCCCGCCCCCCCCCGTCCCCTGATGCCCCCGTGCCCCCCTCCAGGCGCTGGACGCGGTGTCCCCATACCCCCCCCCCCCCAACCCCCCCATACCCCCCCATACCCCCTGCCTCCCTGATGTCCCCCTGCCCCCCGATGTCCCCTTGCCCCCCCGATGTCCCCATGTCCCCCCTGCCCCCCATGTCCCCCCCCATCCCCTGACTGTCCCGTGCCCCCCAAGGCGTGGACGCGGTGTCCCCATGCCCCCCCATACCCCCATGTCCCCATGTCCCCCTGTCCCCCCCGCCCCCCGATGTCCCCATGTCCCCCCCTGCCCCCCCCCCCGTCCCCGACGCCCCCCGTGCCCCCCCCAGGCGCTGGATGCGGTGTCCCCATGCCCCCCCCATACCCCCCCCCCCAACCCCCCCATAGCCCCCCTTATCCCCTCCACCCCCCACCCCCACACCCCCCTGTCCCCATATCCCCCGATGTCCCCATGTCCCCCCCCGTCCCCTGACGCCCCCGTGCCCCCCCCAGGCGCTGGATGCGGTGCTGGCGGCGGCCGGGTGCCCGCTGGAGCTGCGGGGGGGCCAGGTGGGGGCGGTGGCGGTGGCGGTGCCCTGGGGGGCGCTGGGCTCCCGGCCCTGCTGCCTGCGCCTGCGGGGGCTGCGCCTCACCCTGCGCCCACGTGAGTGTCGGGGGGGGGGGGCTTTTGGGGTCTCCCCGTCCCCTTTGGGGTCCCTGTCCCTCTTCTGGGGTCCCCATCCTGATCCTGGGGTCCTCCTGTCCCCGTTTGGGGTCCCCAGGTCACCAGGGGGGCCCTGACACCTTCCGGGGGTCCTGGTCCTGATCCTGGGGTCCCGGTCCTAATATTGGGGTCCCCCATCCCCATTTGGGGTCCCCCTGTCCCCTTTTGGGGTCCCCGGGTCACCGGGGGGGCCCTGACACTGTCCTGGGGTCCCCCTGCCCCTTTTGGGGTCCCCAGGTCACCGGGGGGGGGAGGCTTGTCCCCATCCTGGGGTCCCCCCTTGCCCCACCCATGCCCCCTGACCCCATGGCTCCCCCATGCCCCCCAAATCCCCCTGGGTCCCCCCCCATCCCTATAACCCCCCCCATGCCCCCCAAATCCCCCCACGCCCCCCAAATCCCCCTGGGCCCCCATCCCCATAGCCCCCCTGGGGTCCCCCCCAAATCCCTATAAGCCCCCCAAATCCTCCTGGGTCCCCCCTGTCCCTATAACCCCCCAGGCCCCCAAATCCCCCTGGGGTCCCCCCGTCCCTATAACCCCCCTGGGGTCCGCCCCCAACCCTATAAGCCCCCAAATCTTCCTGGGTCCCCCCCCCCGCCCCTATAACCCCCCACACCCCCCCAAATCCCCCTGGGCCCCCCCTGCCCCTATAACCCCCCCGCCCCCCAAATCCCCCTGGGGTCCCCCCCGCCCCTATAACCCCCCCCCCACCCCCCAAATCCCCCTGGGGTCCCCCCCCGCCCCTATAACCCCCCCAAGCCCCCCAAATCCCCCTGGGCCCCCCCCGTCCCTATAACCCCCTCCCCGCCCCCCAAATCCCCCCCATCCCCCCCTCTCCCCCCAGGCCAGCCAGGGGGCCGGACCCCGCGCCCCCCCTGAAGCCCCCGGAGGCCTCGGATGAGCCCCCCCGGAGCCCCCCCCCTGGAGGGGCTGGAGGCGCTGGCCCTCACCATCGACGCCGGTAAGGGGGGGGTCAGAATAATTTGGGGGGGGGGTCCCAGGGGTGTGCCCCCCCCGTGACCGTGTGCCCCCCCCCGTGCCCCCCCCAGTGCTGCGGCAGCTGCGGGTGACGCTGGAGGACGCGGTGCTGAGCCTGGAGCAGCCCCGGGGGGGGCGCGCGGGCGGCGCTGGAGCTGCGGCTGCACAGGTTTGGGGGGGGGGGGGGGGGGGGGGGGGCCTTATGGGGGGGTGTTATGGGGGGGGGCATTTGGGGGGGTTATATGGGGGGGCCTTATGGGGGAGGTGTTATTGGGGGGGTTATATGGGGGGGGGGCGTTTGGGGGTGTTATGGGGGGCGTTATGGGTGGGGCATTTGGGGGGGCGTTATGGGGCGTTATGGGATTGGTGTAATGGGGGGAGTTATGGGGGGCATTGTGGGGGGCATTTTGGGGGGGGCCTTAAGGGGCGTTATGGGGTGGGTGTAATTGGGGGGGAGTTATGGGGGAGTTAATGTGGGGGGCGTTATATGGGGAGGCTTTGTGGGGGGGAGTTATGGGGTGGGTGTAATGGGGGGGGTGTTATGGGGGGCGTTACGGGGGTTAATGTGGGGGGGGGTGTTATGGGGGTGCGTTGTGGGGGGGCCGTAATTGGGGGGGAGTTTGGTGGGGAGTTATGGGGGGGCGTTGGGGGAGGGTGTAATGGGGGGCATTAAGGGGGGTCATGGGGACAGGAGGGGCTGGGGGGGGACATCGGGGGGGGGCATTTGGGGGGGCATGGGGACGTCATGGGGGCGTGGGGACAGGAGGGGACACGGGGGGGCACGTTGGGGGGGGCATGGGGACATCGAGGGGGCTTGGGGACATTTTGGGGGGGGCATGGTGATGGGGGGCTTGGGGACATTTATGGGGGCGTGGGGACATTTTGGGGCGCTGGGGGGCACGGGGGACACTCGGGCCGTGCCCCCCCCCAGGCTGCAGTACGAGGACGAGGGGGGGGGGGCCGGGCGCGGGGCCCCCCGGTGCTCCTGGCGGCTGCGCCTGGGGGCCCTGGGGGTCTTCTGCCAGCTCCTGCCCCACGACGCCCCCCCGGTGAGTGCCCGCACCCCAAAATGGCCCCAAATGGCCCCAAACAGACCCAAAATGACCCCAAATAGCCTCAAACGGCCCCAAAATGGCCCCAAATGGCCCCAAACAGCCCCAAAATGGCCCCAAACGGCCCCAAAATGGCCCCAAACGGCCCCAAAATGGCCTGAAACGACCCGAACATGGCCCCAAACAGCCCCAAAATGGCCCCAAACAGCCCCAAACAGACCCAAACAGACCCAAAATAACCGCAAAAGACCCCAAAATGGCCCCAAATGGCCCCAAAATGGCTCCAAATGACCCAAAACGACCCGAACATGGCCCCAAATGGCCCCAAATGGCCCCAAACAGACCCAAACAGACCCAAAATAACCGCAAATGACCCCAAAATGGCCCCAAATAGCCCCAAACGGCCCCAAATGACCCAAAAATAGCTCCAAATAGCTTCAAATGGCCCCAAAATGGCCCAAAATGACCCCAAAATGGCCCCAAGTGGCCCCAAGTGGCCCCAAACAGACCCAAAATGGCCACAAGTGACCCCAAAATGGCCCCAAAATGCCCCAAAATGGCCCCAAACGGCCCCAAAATGGCCCCAAACAACCCAAAAATGGCTCCAATCGGCCACAAATGGCCCCAAACAGCCCCAAACAGACCCAAAATAACTGCGAATGACCCCAAAATGGCCCGAAATGGCCACAAAATGGCCCCAAATAGCCCCAAAATGGCCCCAAATAGCCCCAAAATGGCCCCAAATGGCCCCAAAACGGCCACAACTGGCCCCAAACGGCCCCCAAATGGCCCCAAACAGACCCAAAATGGCCACAAGTGACCGCAAAATGGCCCCAAAATGGCCCAAAATGACCCAAAAATGGCCCCACATGGTCACAAACTGGCCCCAAATAGCCCCAAAATGTCCCCAAACGGCCCCAAATGTTCTTAGGCCGCCCCAGGAGTCCTTATGAGGTCCCCAAACAGCCCCGAATGTCCCCAGTTTGCCCCAAAATGTCCCCAAATGTCCCCAGAGTTTCTTAAGGAGGTCCCCAAATGTCCCAAATTTGCCCCAAATGTCCCCAAATGTCCTCCCGGGGTCCTTACGGGGTCCCAAATGTCCCCAGGGTGCCCCCAGGCGTCCCCCAGGTGTCCTCAAATGTCCCCAAATGTCCCCAACTGCCCCCCAACGTCCCCTGGGTGCCCCCGGGTGTCCCTTGGGTGTCCCTTGGGTGCCCCCCGGTGTCCCCCGGTGTCCCTTGGGTGTCCCCTGGGTGTCCCCTGGGTGCCCCCAGAGTCCCCAAACGTCCCTAACCGCCCCCCAACGTCCCCTGGGTGCCCACCCCGTGTCCCCTGGGTGACCCCGGGTGTCCCTTGGGTGCCCCCCAGTGTCCCCAAATATCCCCAACCTCCTCCCAGTGTCCCCTGGGTGCCCCCCTTGTCCCCTGGGTGACCCCGGGTGTCCCTTGGGTGCCCCCGGTGTCCCTTGGGTGTCCCCTGAGTGTCCCCTGGGTGCCCCCGATGTCCCCAAACATCCCCAACTGCCCCCCAATGTCCCCTGGGTGCCCCCCTTGTCCCCTGGGTGACCCCGGGTGTCCCTTGGGTGCCCCCTGGTGTCCCTTGGGTGTCCTCTGGGTGTCCCTTGGATGCCCCCCGATGTCTCCAAACATCCCCAACTGCCCCCCAACATCCCCTGGGTGCCCCCCGGTGTCCCTCGGGTGCCCCCCCGGTGTCCCGGTGCCACCCGGTGGCCGTGTCCCCCCCCCCAGGGCCCCCCGTGCAGGTGGGGCTCAGCCCTGGCCCCTCCGACCTGTCCCTGCGGCTGAAGCAGAACCAGGCGCTGCCGGGGCCCCAGGTGGGTGCTGGGGGGCACCCATGGGTGCTGGGGGGTGGGGGAGCTACTATGGGTGCTGGGGGGGGGGCCCTGCAGGGTGCTGGGGGGGCACCCATGGGTGCTGGGGGGATGCTAGAGGGTCATCTGTGGGGGCTAGGGGGGA
Source organism: Anser cygnoides (assembly GCF_040182565.1). Classification (NCBI taxonomy): domain Eukaryota; kingdom Metazoa; phylum Chordata; class Aves; order Anseriformes; family Anatidae; genus Anser; species Anser cygnoides. The sequence continues at coordinate 4,482,491 of NC_089911.1, forward strand.
TTGGGGGGGCCCATAGATGCTGGGGGGCACCCGTGGGTGCTGGGGGGGGCCCGTAGGTGCTGGGAGGCCACCTATGGGTGCTGGGAGGGCGTTAGGGGGTCATTGATGGGAGCTTGGGGGCACCCAGGGGGCTGGGGGGTGTCCATAGTGCTGGGGGGGCACCCATGGGTGCTGGGGGGATGCTAGGGGGTCACCTATGGGGGCTGAGGAGGGCTTGGGGGGCCTGTAGGTGCTGGGGGGGGCACCCATGGGTGCTGGGGGGTGGCCCTGGGTGTTCCTCATGGGTGCCGGGGGGCACCTTTGGGTCCTGGGAGGGGGTTCTGGGTGCTGGGGGGCGCTAGGGGGTCACCTATGGGAGCTTGGGGGGGGGCCATGGGTGGTGGTGGGGCACCCATGGGTGCTCGGGGGGATGCTGGGGGTGCTGGGGGGCACCCATGGGTGCTGCGGGGGGCACATGTGGGTGCTGGGGGGCCACGGGGGGGTGCTGGAGGTGTTGGGGGGCACCCAGGGGTGTTTGGGGGGGCTGAGGACACCCTGGGGGTGCTGGGGGGGGCACCCATGGGTGCTGGGGGCCCGGGGGGGAGGGGGCACCCATGGGTGCTGGGGGGGGGCACCCCTGGGTGCTGACGGACTGGGGGCGCAGGTGGAGCTGGAGGGGACGGTGGGGGCCCTGCACCTGCTGCTGCCCCCCCCTGCTGGGGGCCCTGCGGGGGCTGCTGGGGGCGCTGGGACCCCAGGGTGAGTGGGGGGGGGGGCAGCGGGGGGGGAATTTGGGGCGGGGGGGGCGCGGGGGGGGGGGCGTTGGGGGGCTTGGGGGGGGCTTTGGGGGGGGTAAAGAGGGGGGTGGGGGGGCAAGGGGGGAGGTTAAGGGGGGTGGGGGGGCATGGGGGGGGCCACATTGGGTGGGGGGGCGCGGGGGGGGATTTGGGGGGGGGGGGGAAGTGGGGGGGGCTTTGGGGGGGGGGCACACGGGGGGCATGGGGGGGTGGGGGGGTTAAAGGGGGTTGCGGGGGGGCATGGGGGTGGGAGGGGCATTTTGGGGGTACACAGGGGGGTGTTTGGGTGCTGGGGGGGCATTTTGGTGGCAGGGGGGCATTTTGGGGTACTTCGGGGGGGTATTTGGGTGGGGGGGGGGCATTTTGGGGGTATATGGGGGGGCATTTGGGTGCTGGGGGGGCATTTAATGCTGGGGGGGGCATTTGGGTGCTGGGGGGGGGCGCACCCCCCATGGGTGCCCTCCCCCTCCGATTGTCTCCCCTTATTGGGGGCTTTTGGGGGGCCCCTTTGGGTTTTGGGGGGGGCGTTGGGGTGTGTGTGTGGCCCCCCCGCAATAACGCCCCCCCCCCCCCGCAGAGCCCGACCCCCCCCGGGGGCGCAGCCGCCCCCTGGGCCCCCAGGACCTGCTGCTGATCGAGAGGGAGCTGAGCCAGCGCCTGCGGGGGGGCGCGGGGCAGGGCCCCCCGACAGCCCCGGATCCGGTGGGGAGGGGGGGGGGCAGGGGGGGGGGGGGGGGGGGAGGGGTTGGGGGGGATTTGGGGGGTGCTGGGGGGGGGACTTGGGGGGGATTTGGGGGGGCTGGGGGGGGCTGGGGGGGTTTGGGGGGGATTTGGGGGTCCGGGGGGGGCTTTGGGGGGGTGGGGGGGGGGGGTTGGGGGGGTCCTGGGGGGGGATTTGGGGATTTGGGGGGGCAGTTGGGGGGATTTGGGGGGGGCTTTGGGGGTCCTGGGGGGGTATTGGGGAGGTGGGGGGGGGTGGGGGGTTGGGGGGGGATTTGGGGGTCCTGGGGGGGGCATTTGGGGGGGGTCGTGGGGGTCCATGAGGGTCTCAGGGGGGCCTGGGGGGGCATTTTGGGGGCTGGGGGGGGGCATTTTGGGGTGTTCGGGGGGGGCCTTCAGGGTAGATGGGGGGGGGAATTTGGGGGTATCAGGGGGTATTTGGGGGCGGGGGGGCTTGGGGGGGGGCTTTGGGGGCATTTGGGGGGGTCTCACCGCCGCCCTCCCCCCCCCAGAGATGTTCTTCTCCATGACGGGCTCCGTGGGGGGACAGCGACGCCCCCCACGGCCCCCGAGGCGAGCCCCCCCGAGCCCTGGGGTGAGTGGTTGGGGGGGGGGCATTATCTGGGGGGGGAACATTGGGGTCTGGGGGCTCTGGGGCAACACAGCCCCCATTTACCCCCCCATTTACCCCCCCCATTTTATCCCCCCATTTACCCCCCATTTTACCCCCCGTTTACCCCCATTTTACCCCCCCTGTTTACCCCCCAATTTTACCCCCCAATTTTACCCCCCATTTACCCCCAATTTTACCCCCCCAATTTACCCCCATTTACCCCCCAATTACCACCACATTTACCCCCCCGTTTTACCCTCCATTTTTTTTACCCCCCCCCATTTTTTGTCCCCCCCCAGGGCGGCCCCCGGCACCGCCCCCCCTCCCGCACTCCTCGCCCCCCCAGGTGAGTTATTTTAATTTTTTTTTAATTTTTTTTTTTGGGGGGGGTCCCCGCCTGCCCCCCCCCCACTGACCCCCCCCCGCTGCCCCCCCAGGCCGGGGGGCGCGGCTGCGGCTGACGCTGGGGACGCTGTCGGTGGCGCTGCCCCACGAGGGGCCCCCCGCCGCCCCCCCGCCCTGGCCCAGCGCTTCTTCGCCCACGTCGGGGGGCGCCGAGGGGGGGCGCCCCCCTGCCCGACTGGGACCGAGCCCTGCCCCACGCCCACCTCAGGTATGGGACCCCCCCCTCGTGACTCCCCCTTGTGCCCCCCCCCTTTGTGTCCCCCCCTTTGTGACCCCCGTTTTGTGACCCCCCCTCGTGACCCCCCTTTTGTGACCCCCTTTGTGCCCCCCCTTGTGACCCCCCTTTGTGCCCCCCCCTTTGTGCCCCCTTTGTGCCCCCCTTGTGACCCCCCATTTCTCCCCCCATTTTGTGCCCCCCATTTTGTGCCCCGGATTCACCCCCATTTAATGACCCCTCCTTTTGTGACTCCCTTTGTGCCCCCCCTTTGTGCCCCCCTTTGTGCCCCCCTTTTGTGCCCCCCTTTGTGCCCCCTTTGTGCCCCCTTTGTGCCCCCTTTGTGCCCCCTTTGTGACTCCCTTTGTGCCCCCCTTTGTGCCCCCATTTGTGCCCCCTTTGTGCCCCCTTTGTGCCCCCCTTTTGTGTGACTCCCTTTGTGCCCCCCTTTGTGCTCCACTTTGCCTTTGTGCCCCCCCTTTGTGCCCCCCTTTGTGACCCCATTTGTGCCCCCCCTTTGTGACCCCATTTGTGCCCCCATTGTTGTGCCCCCCTTTGTGACCCCTTGTGCGTTTGTGCCCCCCCTTGCTGTGTCCCCCCATTTGTGTGCCCCCCCTTTGTGCCCCCCCCTATTGTGCCCCCCTTTGTGCCCCAGCTACCCCCCATTTGTGACCCCATTTGTGTGCCCCCCTTGTGCCCCCCCCATTTCTCCCCATTTGTGACCCCCCCTCGCTGACCCCCTTTCTGCCTTTGTATACCCCCCCTTGTATTTATTTCTCCCCCATTTTGTGCCCCCCATTTTGTGCCCAGGATTCACCCCCATTTACAACGACCCCCTTTTTCTGCCCCCTTCCCCCCTTTTCCCCATTTACCCCCTGTGCCCCCCATTTCACCCCCATGCCCCCATTCACCCCTTTTTTGCCCCCCCCTTTACCCCCCGTGCCCCCCCCGTGCCCCCCCAGGCTGTGCGCGGGGGGCTGCAGCTGGGGCTGGAGCTGGGCCCCCGGGGGGCCCGGGGGCCACCGGGGGCCGCAGGGGGCTGTCGGTCGCCCGCATGGAGCTGCTGGAGGTGCTGCCGGGGGCGGAGCCTGACCGCCTGCAGGTGGGCGGGGCTATGGGGAAAGGGGCGGGGCTATGGGGAAAGGGGCGGGGCTATGGGCTGGGGCGGGGCTGGGGGCGGGGCTATGGGGAAAGGGGCGGGGCTATGGGCCAAGGGGCGGGGCTATGGGACAGGGGCGTGGCCATGGGCTGGGGGCGTGGCCATGGGCTGGGGGGCAGAGCCTGCCGGGGTTGTGGGCGGAGTCTGAGCACATCGAGTGGGCGGGGCTATGGGATGTGGGCGGGGCTATGGGATGCGGGCGGGGGCTATGGGATGTGGGCGGGGCTATGGGATGTGGGCGGGGCTATGGGATGTGGGCGGGGCTATGGGATGTGGGCGGGGCTATGGGATGTGGGCGGGGCTATGGGGATGTGGGCGGGGCCAGGGGTGGGGTTCGGGTTGGTGGGGATGGGGGCGGAGCCAGCTCAGGGGGCGGGGCTAAAACCTGCGGGTGGGCGGGGTTATGGGTGGGGGTGGAGCCTGGCCGACCGGGGAGGGGCTGGGGGCGGGGCTTGGGCACCGCGGTGGGCGTGGCCTAGCAAGGGGGCGGGGCTAGGAGTGGGGGCGTGGCCTACAGAGGGGCGTGGCCTCCCCGTCGATCAGATTCAATGGTTGGGGGGTCATGGGGGAGCCCCGAGGGGGGCGTGGCCACACCGGGGCGTGGTCACGTTGGGGGCGTGGCTCCCACCAGGGGGCGTGTCCACCCGAAGCCCCGCCCCTAACCCCGCCCCTCCAGGTCCTGCGCTTCCCGGAGGCGGAGCCCGGCCTCGCCCCCTCCCGGCCCTGCCTGCGCCTGCGCTGGGGCCCCCCGACGGGCGCCCCCGGATGAGGAGGTGAGGGGGGGGGGCGGGGCCAACGGGGGTGGGGTCCCCTAAGCCCCGCCCCCTCGCTGTGAGGCCCCGCCCCCGCAGGGCCCCGCCCCCCGCGGGAGCTGAGCGCGGAGCTGAGCGCCCTGCGCTGCGACCTCGACCTGGGGCTCATCGAGCGCCTCGGCCCCGCCCTCGCCCGCCTCCGAGGCCCCGCCCACGCCCACGCCCACCCCGAGGACACGCCCACCGGGCAGGTCAGGAGGGGCGGGGCTTAGTTGGCCGGGGCAATTAAGTTGGCATTAAGGCAGTGGGGTGGGGCTGGGGGCGGGGCTTAGAGCAAGGTGAGCAAAAGAGGGGGGCATGGCCTGAGGCGGGTGGGCGGGGCCTGGGGCTGGTGGGTGGGGGCTGAGGGTGATGGGCGGGGCCTGAGGGTGATGGGCGGGGCCTGAGGGTGATGGGCGGGGCCTGAGGGTGGTGGGCAGGGCCTGATGGTGATGGGCGGGGCCTGAGGGTGGTGGGCGGGGCCTGAGGGTGGTGGGCGGGGCCTGAGGGTGATGGGCGGGGCCTGAGGGTGATGGGCGGGGCCTGAGGGTGTTGGGCGGGGCCTGAGGGTGTTGGGCGGGGCCTGAGGTGATGGGCGGGGCCTGATGATGGTGGGCGGGGCCTGAGGTTGGTGGGCAGGGGCCTGAGGGTGATGGGCGGGGCCTGAGGTTGGTGGGCGTGGCCTGAGGGTGGTGGGCGTGGCCTGGGGCTGATGGGCGGGGGCTGAGGTTGGTGGGCGGGGCCTGAGGTTGGTGGGCGGGGCCTGGGGCTGGTGGGCGGGGCCTGGGGCTTGTGGGCGGGGCCTGAGGGTGGTGGGCGGGGCCTGAGGTTGGTGGGCGGGGCCTGGGGCTGGTGGGCTGGGCCTGGGATTGGTGGGCGGGGCCTGGGATTGGTGGGCGGGGCCTGGGGCTGGTGGGCGTGGCCTGGGGCTGGTGGGCGTGGCCTGGGGCTGGTGGGCGGGGCTTGTCCGGGCGAGGTTTCGCCCCCCAGCTCCAGGGGAGGGGCAGGAGGAGGGAGGGGGGGGAGGGGCGGTCCCTGACGTGGCCCCGCCCCCAGGCGCCGACGTGGGCGTGGCGCTGGGCGGCGCCGGAGGCGGAGCTCCGCCTGCTCCTGCCCCTGACCGACCTGCGGCCCCCCCGCCCGGCGGCCCTGGCACCAGCCCGGGGTGCGCCCCGAGAGCCTGCGCCTGCGCCTGGGGGGGCCCGCGGGAGGGGGCGCCGGGGGCGCTGCTGCTGGCCTGCGACCACCTGCTGGGTGAGGGGGGGCGGGGGGGGGCGGGGGGTCACAGGGGGTCGTGGGGGGGGACATGGGGGTTTGGGGAGGGGAAATGGGGGTTTGGGGGGGTCACAGGGGGGCATGGAGGGGGAAATGGGGTCCTGGGGGGGTGACGGGGGTCGTGGGGGGATACTGGGAAGGGGATTGGGGGGGAAATGGGGGTTTGGGGGGTCACAGGGGCCGTGGGGGGGGAAATGGGGGTTTGGGGGGGTCACGGGGGTCGTGGGGGGTCACGCGGAAGGGGATTGGGGGGTGCTGCTGGCCTGCGAGCACCTGCTGGGTGAGGGGGGCGCGGGGGGGGGGGGCACAGGGGGTCGGGGGGTGGAAATGGGGGCTTGGGGGGGTCACGGGGGTTATGGGGGGGGGGGAAATGGGGATTTGGGGGGTCACAGGGGATCGTGGGGGGGTCACAGGGGGGTTGGGGGGGGTGCTGCTGGCCTGTGACCACCTGCTGGGTGAGGGGAGGGGCGCGGGGGGGCAGGGGGGCTGGGGGGTCGGGGGGTGGATATGGGGGCTTGGGGGGGGCACAGGGGGTCGGGGGGGGGGGAAATAGGGGCTTGGGGGGGTCACAGGGGGTCGGGGGAGGTCACGGGGGGGTTGGGGGGTTGCTGCTGGCCTGCGACCACCCTGCTGGGTGAGGGGGGACACGGGGGGGCAGGGGGCTCGGGGGGGGGTCACAGGGGGCTTGGGGGGTGCTGCTGGCCTGCGACCACCCTGCTGGGTGAGGGGGACGCGGGGGGGGGGGGGGGGTCATGGGGGGCGTTGGGGGGTTTTGGGGGGGGTCGTTGGGGGGTTTGGGGGGGTCACAGGGGGTCGTGGGGGGGGGAAATGGGGGCTTGGGGGGTCACGGGGGGGTTGGGGAGGGTCATGGGGAACATTGGGGGGTTTTGGGGGGGTCGTGGGGGGATTGGGGGGGGGTCACAGGGGGTTGGGCGGGGTGGGGGGCTTGGAGGGGGCATGGGGGGGCCGGGGGGGTCTGCGATGGGGCACTTGGAGCTCTTGGGGGGGGGCAATGGGGGTTATGGGGGGGTTGGGGGTTTCTTTTGGGGGGGGGAGAATCTTTTAGGGGACGTAGGTGGGAGGTGAGAGCCGGGGGGGGCGCAGAGCCGTGACCCCCCGTGCCCCCCCCCAGCCGTGTACGAGGCCGAGGACATGGGCTCCATCCCCTGCCTGCGCGCGGCCCCCGGGCCCGGCCCTGGGGGGGGGGCGCTGCGTCCCCACGTGAGGGGGGGCACGGGGGGGGATGTGGGGGTCTGGGTCTAGATGGGGGTGGCACCTGGGGGGCTTCTGGGGGGGGCACTTGGGGGTCCTGGGGGTCCTAGAGGGGTCCTGGGTCTTATTGGGGGGGGGGGCATTGGGGGGGCACATGGGGGGCTTATGGGGGGGGGGGCTGGGTCTTGGGGGGGGATTCCATGGGGGGGCATCTGGGGGGCTTATATGGGGGTGTCTGCGTCTGATGGGGGGCCTGGGTCTTGGGGGGGCATCTGGGGGTTCTGGGTCTTATTGGCGGGGGGCCCCATTGGGGGGGCACCTGGGGGCTTATTGGGGGGGAGGGGTCTGGGTCTTTTGGGGGGCCTGGGTCTTATGGGGGGGGGATTCCATGGGGGGGCACCTGGGTCATGGGGGGTTGTGGGGATGGGGGGGGGGCTGAGTCTTACTGACCCCCCGGGGGTCTTATGGGGGGGGTCCCAGGTCCCATTGGGGGGTCCTGTCGTGGGGGGCACCTGGGGGCCATTTGGGGGGGGGTCACGTGTTCTACAGGGGGTGTTGGGGGATGGGGGGGGTTCTGAGCCCATAAGGGTGCCCCCCCCCACCACCCCCTGCCCCCCACAGGCTGGAGGTGACGCTGCCCCCCCCCCCCGCGGCTGGGGGTCCCCGCGCCCCCCCCCCGAGCCCCTTCTCTGCCCAGCGCAACATCTACGAGGGCCACGAGGTGGGGGCCACCCCCCAATTAACCCCCCCAATTAACCCCCCCCAATTAACCCCCCCCCAATTAACCCCCCAAACCCCATTGCCCCCCCCCCGAACCTTGTCACCCCCCCAGGGCTGGGCGTTTGGGGGGATTTTTTTTTGGGGGGGGGGCTGGGAGTTTGGGGGGGCTCTGGGGGTCCTGGATGTTTTGGGGGGTCCTGGGGGGGGTCCTGAGGGGGTCCTGGGGGGTTTGGGGGGCTTTTGAGGTTTTGGGGGGGCATTGGGGGGTCCTGAGGGTCTTGGAGGGGGGGTTGGGGGGGGTCCTGGGGGTTTGGGGGGGTCATGGGGGTTTTGGGGGGGGGGGTCTTTGGGGGGGGGGGGGGGGTTGGGAGGGGAGCTTGGGGGGGGTTGGGAGGGCTTGGGGGGGTCCTGGGGGTTTGGGGGGCATTGAGGGGGTTTGTGGGGGGGTCCTGAGGGTCTTGGGGGGTTCAGGGGGAGGGTCCTGAAGGTTTTGGGGGGGGTCTTTGGGGGGGATTCCTGGGGGTTTGAGGGGGGTCCTGAGGGGTTTGGGGGGGCATTGAGGGGGGTTGTGGGGGGGTCCTGAGGGTTTTGGGGGGGTCCAGGGGGAGTCCTGAGGGTTTTGGGGGGGGGGTCCTGGGGGGTCCTGGGGGTTTTGGGGGGTCCTGAGAATTTGGGGAGAATTTCTGAGGATTCGGGGGCACCGCTGACATTTTTAGGGTAGGAGAAATCTTTTGGGGGGTTCCCAGTGGTTGCCCTCCCCCCCAAAAAAATTGCCGCCCCCCCCCCCCATAGCTGGTGCTGCCGGGGAGCCCTGAGGAGCTGGGGGCGTTCGTGGGGGGCGCTGGGGGGGGCATCCTGCGCCCTGCGCCTGACCCTGCCCCGCGCCCACCTCCTGCTGCGCCCCCCGAGCTGCTGCAGCGCCTCTACAACAGGTGGGGGGGGCACGGGGGGCACGGGGGGGGCATTGGGGGGGCTGGGGGGGATTTGGGGGGTTCCGGGGGATTTGGGGGGTCCTGGGGGGAATTTGGGGGGATTTGGGGGCACCTTGGGGGGATTTGGGGGTCCTGGAGGAGATTTGGGGGGGCATGGGGGGTTTGGGGGGGCATGGGGAGGGCTGGGGGGGATTTGGGGGGTCTGGGGGGGATTTGGGGGGATTTGGGGGGGCTGAGGGGGGTCCTGGGGGGATTTGGGGGGATTTGGGGGGTTCTGGAGGGGATTGGGGGGCACGGGGGGGATTGGGGGGGCTGGAGGGGATTTGGGGGGGCTGGGGGGGTCCTGGGAGCAATTTGGGGGGGCTGGGGGGTCCCTGGGGGGATTTGGGGGCTCCTGGAGGGGATTGAGGGGGGCTGGGGGGGGCATGGGGGGATTTGGGGGGGCACGGGGGGGGCTGGGGGGGGATTTGGGGGGTCCTTGGGGGGATTTGGGGGGTCTTGTAGGGTATTGGGGGGAGCTGGGGGGGGGGGGGGGGGCTGGGGGGGGGCATGGGGGGGTTTGTGGGGGCATGGGGAGGGCTGGGGGGGGAGTTGGGGGGGTCTGGGGGGATTTGGGGGGATTTGGGGGGTCCTTGGGGGGATTTGGGGGGGTCTTGGAGGGGACTTGGGGGCACGGGGGGGGTTTGGGGGTTTTGGGGGGGGCATGGGAGGATTTGGGGGGGGGCCGAGGGGGGCTTTGGGGTGTCCCCGGGGGATTTGGGGGTCTCAGGGGGGATTTGGGGGCCAAGGGGGATTTGGGGCTGTTTGGGGGTCCTGGGGGTCCCGGTGTGTTTGGGGTTATTTTAGGGGGGGTCCCTCACCCCCCCCCCCCCACCCCCCAGGATCAACAACGACCTCCTCCTCTGGGAGCCTGCCGGCCCCGCCCCCCGGACGACCCCGCCCCCTCCGGAGGCCCCGCCCCCTCGGGTGACCACGCCCACTCGGGTGACCACGCCCACTCGGGTGACCACGCCCCCTCGGGGTGACCACGCCCCTTCGGCGACCACGCCCCCTCCGGAGGCCCCGCCCCCAGCGGCTGGGAGAGCTTCAAGCCCTGCAGGGCGGGCGGGGGGGGTGAGCGGGGGGGGGGGGCAGGGGTGGGGACAGGGGGACAGGGATGGGGGTGGGATGGGGACAAGGGGACAGGGACAGGGATGAGGGATGGGGATTGGGGACAGGGATGGGGACAAGGGACAGGGACAAGGAGACAGGATGGGGACAAGGGACAAGGGAATGGGGTCAAGGGACAGGGATGGGGACAAGGGGACAGGGACATGGGGACAGGGAGAAGGAGACGGGATGGGGACAGGGATGGGGACAGGGAACAGGGAGGGGATGGGGACAGGGATGGGGACAGGGACAGGGCATGGGGACAAGGGACAAGGGGACAGGGAAAGGGGATGGGGACAAGGGAATGGGAACAGGGATGGGGACGGGGGACAGGGACAAGGGATGGGATGGGGACAGGGATGGGGATGGGGAGTGGGGACAGGGACAAGGGGACGGGATGGGGACAAGGGACAGGGACAAGGAACAGGGATGGGGACAGGGACAGGGAGAAGGAGACGGGATGGGGACAAGGGGACAGGGACGGGGACAGGGACAGGGGATTGGGACAAGGGACAAGGAGACAGGAATGGGGACGGGGGGACGGGATGGGGACAGGGACAGGGGATGGGGATGGGGACAGGGGGACAGGGACAAGGGATGGGGACAAGGACAGGGGTGGGGACAAGGGACAGGGACAGGGGGACAGGGACATGGGGACAGGAATGGGATGGGGACAGGGACAAGGGAATGGGGACAAGGGACAGGGATTGGGGACAAGGGGACAGGGACATGGGGACAGGGACAGGGATGGGGATGGGGACAGGGATGGGGACAGGGATGGGGACAGGGACAGGAATGGGGATGGGGACAGGGATGGGGACAGGGACGGGGATGGGGACAAGGGACAAGGGACAAGGATGGGGACAGGAATGGGGACAGGGGGACGGGGACAAGGGATGGGGACAGGGATGGGATGGGGACAGCAACAGGGACAAGGGGATGGGATGGGGACAAGGGACAAGGGAATGGGGACAGGGACGGGGGACAAGGATGGGGATGGGGATGGGGACGGGGACAGGGACAGGGATTGGGGACAAGGGGATGGGGACAAGGGGATGGGGACAGGGATGGGGACAAGGACAGGGTTGGGGACGAGGGAATGGGGACAAGGGGACAGGGACGGGGTTAGGGATGGGGACAGGGATAAGGGACAAGGGGACAGGATGGGGACAAGGGACAGGGATTGGGGACAGGGACGGGGACGGGGGATGGGCACAGGGGATGGGGACAAGGGGACGGGGACAGGGACAGGGATAAGGGACAGGGAATGGGGACAAGGCACAGGGATGGGGACAGGGACAAGGGACGGGGACAAGGGACGGGGCCACCCCCAGCGCCCTCCATCGCGGGTCCCCGCTGTCCCCAGACTCCGAGGAGGAGGACGATGACGACGACGATGACGATGACGACGATGACGATGACGAAGGCCCCGCGGTGACACCGGGGGACGCGGGGGGCCCCGTCCCCAGAGCGGCGTCGCCGTCCTCGTCACCGTCCTGCAGGGCCGCGTCACCGCCCACTGCCACACCGAGGTGGGTCCCCGCGTCCCCACGGACACCCCAGTGTCCCCGAGGCCACCCCAATGTCCCCAAGGCCACCCCAAGGCCACCCCAAGGTCACCCCCAGGCCACCCCAATGTCCCTAAGGCCACCCCAAGGTCACCCCCAGGCCACCCCAATGTCCCCAGGGCCACCCCCATGTCACCCCGAGGCCACCCCAATGTCACCCCAAGGCCACCCCAATGTCCCCAAGGCCACCCCAATGTCCCCAGGGCCACCTCCATGTCACCCCCTGGTCACCCCGCCACCCCAATGTCACCCCAAGGCCACCCCAATGTTCCCGAGGCCACTCCCCGTGTCCCCGAGGCCACCCCAATGTCCCCAAGGCCACCCCAATGTCCCCAGGGCCACCCCCGTGTCCCTGAGGCCACCCCAATGTCCCCGAGGCCACCCCCATGTCACCCCGAGGTCACCCCAATGTCACCCCGAGGTCACCCCGATGTCCCCAAGGCCACCCCAAGGTCACCCCCAGGCCACCCCCGTGTCCCCGAGGCCACCCCCATGTCACCCCATGGCCACCCCAGTGTCACCCTGAGGTCACCCCGAGGCCACCCCGATGTCACCCCGAGGTCCCCCTGATGTCCCCAAGGCCACCCCGAGGGCCTCCTGCCTCACTTCGGGGGTGTCCCTGTCCCCCATGTGTCCCCCTGGGGTCCCCCTGTGTCACCCCAGGGCCCCCCATGCCCCCCGCCATTGCCCCCCATGTCCCCCCAGCGCCCCCTTGGGCCACCCTGGGGCTCCCCCCAGTGTCACCACCCCCTGCGGTGACAATTGGGTGCCCCCTTCGGTGTCCCCCCTTGGTGTCCCCCCTTTCGGTGTCCCCCCGTCCCCCCTTTTTGTGTCCCCCCACCTTTTGTGTCCCCCCCACCTTTTTTTCCCTTTTTGCCCCCCCTTTTGTGTCCCCCCCTTTCTGTGCCCCCCCCTTTCTGTGTCCCCCCCGCTTTTTGTGTCTCCCTCTCCCATTTTTTTGCCCCCCCCCCATTTTTTTCCCTTTCTGTTCCCCCCTTTTCTGTCCCCCCCTTTTGTGTCATCCCCCTTTCTGTGTCCCCCCCATTTTTGTGTCTCCCTCACCCTTTTTTTACCCCCCCCATTTTTCCCTTTCTGTGTCCCCCCTTTTTGTGTCCCCCCGTGCCCCCCCCATTTTGTCTCCCCCCCCTTTTCTGTGTCCTCCCCCACCTTTTTTTCCCTTTTTCTGTGCCCCCCTTTCTCTGCCCCCCCTTTCTGTGTCCCCCCTTTCTGTGTCTCCCTCCCCCCTTTTTTTGCCCCCCCTCATTTTTTCCCTTTCTGTGCCCCCCCCCCCTTTCTGTGCCCCCCCTTCTGTGTCTCCCTCCCCCTTTTTTCGCCCTCCCCTTTTTTTCCCTTTCTGTGCCCCTCCCCTTTTTTTTTTCCCCTTTTGTGCCCCCCCCATTTCTGAGCCCCCCCCCTTTTTTTCTGCCCCCCCCCCCCCAGGACGCGGGGGCTCACGGGGAGCTGGTGCTGGAGGTGGCCGGGGGCCGCCTGTGCTCGGTGGCCCGCCCGGGGGGGGGGCAGTGGGGCCGCACCTGCACCAGCATCGAGGCCGAGCGCGTCACCCTCTACCACGCAGGTACGGGGCCGGGGGGGTTAATGGGGTCGGGGGGGGTTAACGGGGTATGGGGGGGGGTGAGGGTGCCCCCACTGCCCCCCGAGGGTGCCCGGAGGGGTTTGGTGCGCGTGGGGGGGGGGCATAAAGGGGAAATTGGGTCATAGCACAACCCTATACGAGCGCTCAGAGAAGCTCCGGGGGGGTTCTGTCCACATGGGGCGACCCCACGGGGGGATGGTGAGCCTTAGCACAACCCTATACGAGCCCCTGGAGAATCCCCGGGGGTCCTGTCCCCATAGGGCGACCATACAGGGAGATGTTGAGCCTTAGCACAACCCTATACGAGCCCTCAGAGAATCTCCAAGGGGTTCTGTTCCCATAGGGCGGCCCCATAGGGGGATATTGAGCCTTAGCACAACCCTATACGAGCCCTCAGAGAATCCCCATTGCCGGGGGTGGGGCATAGGGGTTTTGGGGCTGTTTGGGGGGGGTTGGGGTTGTTTTTTTGGGGGGGTTAGGGCTGTTTTGGGGGGTTTTGGGGGGTTTGGGGCTGTTTTGGGGGGTTCAGGGGCTGTTTTGGGGCTGTTTGGGGGGGGGTTGGGGCTGTTTGGGGGGGGTTTTGGGGTTGTTTGGGGGGGGTTTGGGGCTGTATGGGGGGGTTCGGGGCTGTTTGCGGGGGTTTTGGGGCTGTTTTGGGGGTTGGGGGCTGGTTTTGGGGGTTCGGGGCTGGGGGTTTGGGGCTGTTTTGGGGGAGTTTGGGGCTGGTTTTGAGGGGTTCGGGGCTGGTTTGGGGGGTTTTGGGGCTGTTTTGGGGGCGTTTGGGGCTGGTTTTGGGGGGTTTTGGGGCTGTTTTGGGGAGTTTGGGGCTGTTTTGGGGAGTTTGGGGCTGTTTTGAGGGGGTTTGGGTCTGGTTTTGGGGGTTTTGGGGCTCTTTTGGGGGTTTGGGGCTGTTTTGTGGGCGTTTGGGGCTGGTTTTGGGGGGGTTCGGGGCTGTTTTGGGGGTTTGGGGCTGTTTTGGGGGGTTGGGGCTGTTTTGGGGGTTTGGGGCTGTTTTGGGGGGGTTGGGGCTGTTTTAGGGGGTTGGGGCTGTTTTGGGGGTTTTGGGGCTGTTTTGGGGGCGTTGGGGCTGTTTTGGGGGGGTTTTGGGGCTGTTTGGGGGGTTCGGGGCTGTTTTGGGGGTTTTGGGTCTTTTTTGGGGGTTCGGGGCTGGTTTTGGGGGGTTGGGGGCTGTTTTGGGGGTTTCGGGGCTGTTTTGGGGGTTTGGGGCTGTTTGGGGGGTTTGGGGCGGTTTTGGGGGAGGTTGGGGCTGTTTTGGGGGGGTTCGGGGGTGTTGTGCCCCCCAACCCCCCCGTGCCCCCCCCAGGCTCGGTGCCGGACGATTTGGGGGGGGGTCTCCTGGAGGTGCCCGGGGGGGTCGCCGCTGCCCCCCACCTGCACTGGACGCTGGGGCCCTGGGAGGAGCCCACCCCCCCCTGGGGGGGGCCGCCCCCCCCGCATGCTGGCGGCCGCCGTGAGCGGAGCCCTGAGCCCCCGGGGGGACGTCAAGGTGGGGGGGGGGCGGGGTGGGGGGGTTGGGGGCATTTGGGGGGGCTGGGGGGCGGTTGGGGGGGGGATACGGGGGGATTTGGGGGATATGGGGGGGCAGGGGGGTTGGGGGGCATTTCGGGGGGCTGGGGGGGGTTGGGGGGATTTGGGGGGTTATGGGGGGGCTTGGGGGGATATGGGGGATTGGGGGGGGTATGGGGGAATTTGGGGGGTCCAGGAGAGGTTGCGGGGGGATATGGGGAGATTTGGGGGGGCAGGGGGGTTTGGGGGGATATTGGGGGGGGGTTGGGGGGGATATGGGGGGATTTGGGGGTGTTGGGGGGGTTGGGGGGGATTTGGGGGGTATGGGGGGATTTGGGGGGTATGGGGGGCTTAAGGGGGATTTGGGGGTGTCCAGGGAGCTTGGGGGGGGGGATATGGGGGGATTTAGGGGGGCTGGGGGGGTATGGGGGGATTTGGGGGAGCTGGGAGGGGATTTGGGGGGATTTGAGGGGATTTGGGGAGGATTTGGGGGAGTTGGGGAGGATTTGGGGAGGATTTAGGGGGATTTGGGGGGATTTGGGTGGATTTGGGGGGGATTTATGGGGATTTGGGTGGATTTGGGGGATTTGGGGTGGATTTGGGGAGGATTTGGGGGGATTTGGGGGAGATTTGGGGAGGATTTGGGGGATTTGGGGGGGGATTTGGGGAGGGTTTGGGGGGATTTGGGGGATTTGGGGAGATTTGGGGGAGATTTGGGGGACGTGGGGGGTGTGAGGGATTTGGGGGGGGATTTGGGGGATGTTGGGGGGTGGGGGGGGATTTGGGGACACCCCGGGGCCTTCCCGCTGCCCCCCAGGAGTTCGTGGTGACGCTGGCGCTGGAGGGGGCGCTGCTGCAGCACCGCCCGGCCCCCCCCGGGCAGCGCTGGTACAGCCAGGTAGGGGGCTGCGGGGTCCCGCGGGGTCCTGCGGGGTCCTCTCGGGTCCTTTTGGGGTCCCGCGGGGTCCCGCGGGGTCCTTTGGGGTCCCTTTGGGGTCCTGTGGGGTCCTTGTGGGGTTTCTTTGGGGTCCTTTGGGGGTCCTTTGGGGTCCTTTGGGGTCCCTTTGGGGTCCTTTTGGGGTCCTGTGGGGTCCTGTGGGGGTCCTTTGGGGTCCTTTGGGGTCCTGTGGGGTCCCGCGGGGTCCTTTTGGGGTCCCACAGGGTCTTGTGCGGTCCTTCAGGGTCCCTTTGGGGTCCTTTGGGGTCCTTTTGGCGTCCTTATGGGGTCCTGTGGGGTCCTTTTGGGGTCCTTTTGGGGTCCTTTTGGGGTCCCTTTGGGGTCCTGTGGGGTCCTTTGGGGTCCCTTTGGGGTCCTTTTGGGGTCCTTTTGGGGTCCTGTGGGGTCCTTTTGGGGTCCTTTTGGGGTCCCTTTGGGGTCCCTGTGGGGTCCTGTGGGGTCCTGCGGGGTCCTGTGGGGTCCTTTTGGGGTCCCTTTGGGGTCCTTTGGGGTCCTTTTGGGGTCCCTTTGGGGTCCCTTTGGGGTCCTTTTGGGGTCCTTTGGGGTCCTTTTGGGGTCCCTTTGGGGTCCCTTTGGGGTCCTGTGGGGTCCTTTTGGGGTCCTTTAGCGCCCTGTTGGGGTCCCTTGGGGTCCCTCAGGTTCTTTGGGGTCCCTATTTGGGGTCCCTGACTCTATTTGGGGTCCCTTACTGTTTTGGGGTTCCTGACCCTATTTGGGGTCCCTGACCCTTTTGGGGTCCCATGGGGTCCCCCCGGTGCCCCTGCCCCTTTTGGGGTCCCCCGGTGCCCCTGACCCTTTGGGGTCCCCCCCGGTGCCCCTGCCCCTTTGGGGTCCCCCTTGGTGTCCCTGTCCCTATTTGGGGTCCCATTTGGGGTCCCTGACCCTGTTTGGTGTCCCTGACCCTTTGGGGTCCCATTTGGGGTCCCATGGGGTCCCCTTGGTGTCCCTGACCCATTTGGGGTCTCTGTCCCTATTTGGGGTCCCATGGGGTCCCTCTTGGTGTCCCTGACCCATTTGGGGTCCCATTTGGGGTCCCCCCCGTGTCTCTGCCCCATTTGGGGTCCCTGAGCCCCTTTTGGGTCGGTGCCCCTGCCCCTTTTGGGGTCCCACTTGGGGTCCCTTTTGGGGTACCCTTGGTGTCCTTGGCCCTTTTGGGGTCCCATTTGGGGTCCCATGGGGTCTCCTTGGTGTCCCTGCCCCTTTGGGGTCCCCCCCGGTGCCCCTGCCCCTTTTGGGGTCCCATGGGGTCCCCCCTTGGTGTCCCTGACCCTTTCGGGGTCCCACTTGGGGTCCCCCCGGTGCCCCTGCCCTTTTGGGGTCCCCCCGGTGCCCCTGCCCCTTTGGGGTCCCCCCGTGCCCCTGCCCCTTTGGGGTCCCCCCGGTGCCCCTGACCCTTGGGGTCCCGTCCCGCAGCTGTGCGGGGCGCTGTGGCTGCAGGACCTGCCCGTCCCCGGCTACGCGGCGCCCGCGGCGCTCCCGGAGCTGCACCTGCACCTGCGCCGCTGCGCCGCCGCCTACAGGTAGGCCCCGCCCCCGGCCCTGCCCCCGGCCACGCCCCGACCACGCCCCCTCCCGCTGACCACACCCCTTCCGTGGCCACGCCCCCTTCCATGACCACGCCCCCCACGCTGACCACGCCCCCCACGCTGACCACGCCCCCCGTCCCCCCCCAGGCCCCCCCTGCCCCTGCGGGTCCTGGCGACGGCCGAGATGCTGAGCGCCCGCGGGAACCTGCCGGGGGGCGTGGCCTGCGTGGCGCTCAGGTGGGCGGGGCTTGGGGAGGGGCGGGGCTTGTGGGGGGCGGGGCTTGTGGGGAGGGGGCGGGGCTTGTGGGGAGGGGCGTGGTTTGTTGGGAAGGGGCGGGGCTTGTGGGGGAAGGGGCGGGGCTTGTGGGGGAAGGGGTGGGGCTTATGGGGAGGGGGAGGGGCTTGGGGAGGGGGCGGTGCTTGTGGGAGGGGGCGGGGCTTGGGGAAGGGGCGGGGCTTGTGGGGGAAGGGGGGTGGGGCTTATGGGGAGGGGGCGAGGCTTGTGGGGAGGGGGCGGGGCTTGTGGGAAGGGGCGGGGCTTGTGGGAAGGGGCGGGGCTTGTGGGTGGCTTATGGGGTGGGGGAGGCGGGGATGTGGGTTTGGGGGCGTGGCTTGTGGGAGGGGCGGGGCTTGTGGGAGGGGCGGGGCTTGGGAGGGGCGGGGCTTGGGAAGGGCGGGGCTTCTGGAGGGGGCGGGGCATGGGAAGGAGGGGCGGGGCTTGGGGAGGAGGGGGGCGGGGTTTATGGGGGCTTCTGGGGTGGGGCTTTGGGGTGGGGGTGTGGGGTTGGGGGCGGGGCTTAGCAGTTGGGGGCGGGGCTTGGGCAGGAGGGGGCGTGGCTTGGGGAATAGGGGAGGGGCTTGAGGGGGAGGGGTGGGGCTTGTGGGGAGGGGGGAGGGGCTTGTGGGGAGGGGCTTGTGGGTGGGGCTTTGGGGCGAGAAGGGCGGTTGCGGGCATGGGGGAGGGGCTTAGCAGTTGGGGGCGGGGCTTGGGCGCCGGGGGCGGGGCATCCGTGGGCGGGGGGCGGGGTTTGGGGGCGGGGGGGGGTTGGTTGGCCCCCCTGACCCCCCCCCCCGCCCCCCCCCCCCTCCCCAGGCTGATCGTGGATGACGGCGCCGTGCTGCTGAGCGAGCGCTGGCGCTGTGAGCGCCTGGACCTGCGCAGAGGTGGGGGGACCGGGGTCACCCCCAAGCCCCCCGGGGTCACACTCCCCCCCCAAAAAGCCCCCTCCGGGGTCACCCCCCCAAAAAGCCCCCCCGGGGTCACCCCCCCCAAAAGCCCCCATGTCACCCCTCCAGGTCCCCCCCCCTTTGGTGTCCCCCCTTTGGTGTCTCCCCCTCAGTGTCACCCCCCTGTGTGTCCCCCCCCCCTTGGTGTCACCCCCCGGGTCAGCCCCCGGCTCCCCCTCCTTGGTGTCCCCCCCAAAAGCCCCCCGGTGTCACCCCCAGGTCCCCCCTTGGTTCCCCCCCCCAAAAGCCCCCCCCTTGGTGTCAGCCCCATGGTGTCACCCCCCCTTGATGCCCCCCCTTGATGTCCCCCCCTTGGTGTCACCCCCCCCAGTGTCACCCCCCCCTTGATGTCCCCCCCTTGGTGTCACCCCCCCCCGTGTCACACCCCTGTGCCCCCCTTCGTGTCACCCCCCCAGTGTCATCCCCCCTTGGTGTCACCCCCCCGGTGTCCCCCCCTTGTGCCCCCCCTTGGTGTCACCCCCCCGTGCCCTCCCTCGTGTCCCCCCCCGTCCCCAAGACACCCAAACGGGGGGTCCTGAAGGTCTTGGGGGAAGGGGGGGATCCCATGGGAGGGGGGGTGTCAAGGGGGGACACCCGGGGGGGTGGGCACATGGGGGGGAGGGGGACGGGGGGGGGGGGGGGGCTGGGGGGGGGTCACTGCTGCCCCCCCCGCCCCCAGATTTCGTCTGCGTGCTGGACGTGGATTTCCTGGAGCTGCTGCTCACCTCCTGGCAGGGGGGCACCGGGGGGGGAGCCCGGTCAGTGGGGCGGGGGGGGCTGCGGGGTGGGGGGGGGGGGGGTCTATGGGGCAGGGGGGCTGTGGGGCAGGGGGGGCTCTATGGGGCAGGGGGCTCTATGGGGCGGGGGGGCTGTGGGGTGGGGGAGGTCTATGGGGCAGGGGAGGGCTGTGGGGCAGGGGGGTCTCTATGGGGCGGGGGGCTGTGGGGTGGGGGAGGTCTATGGGGGTTGGGGGGGCTGTGGGGCGGTGGGGGTCTATGGGGTTGGGGGGGGGTCTATGGGGCAGGGGGGCTGTGGGGTGGGGGGGGTCTATGGGGCGGTGGGGGTCTATGGGGTTGGGGGGGCTCTATGGGGCAGGGGGCTCTATGGGGCAGAGTGGGGCTCTATGGGGCAGGGGGGGCTCTATGGGGCGGGGGGGCTCTATGGGGCAGGGAGGGGCTCTATGGGGCGGGGGGGCTCTATGGGGCAGGGGGGCTCTATGGGGCAGGGGGGCTCTATGGGGCGGGGGGGGCTCTATGGGGCGCTGTGGGGTGCTGCGGGGTGCTGAGACGGGTGCGGAGTGGCCGTGGGGGCCCCCCCCCCCCCAACTCTCTCCGCCCCCCAACGCTGCCCCCCGGCCCCCCCAGCCCCCCCGCGGGAGGAGCTGCGCCTGGCCCCCGCCCGCCTGCGCGCCCGCACCTGCCCCGACAGCGCCGCCGCCATCGTGCGCCTCCTGCGGCACCTGGGGGGGGCCCCGCGGCCCCCGGCCCCCCGCCCCACGGCGGCACCCAGGTGGGTCCGGAGGGGCTCGGGGGGGGGGAGGGGGCTGGGGAGAGGGGGGGTGGGGGGGGGGGACACGCACACCACTGGGACCCCCAGGTGGGTTTGGGGGGGGAAAGGGGGCCTGTAGGGATCCCTGATTGGGGCTGGGGGGACCCAGGTGGGTTTGGGGGGATAAAGGGACCCCAAAGTGCCCCGCGGTGCCCCCCAAGTGGGTCTGGGGGGGCAAAAGGACCCACAGTGCCCCCCAAGTGGGTCTGGGGGGGATAAAGGGACCCCAAAATGCCCCGTGGTGCCCCCAAGTGGGTCTGGGGGGGGTCAGAGGGACCCCATGGGGACCCCCAAGTGGGTTTGGGGGGATAAAGGGACCCCACAGTGACCCCAAAGTGCGTCTGGGGGGGATAAAGGGACCCCAAAATGCCCCACGGTGCCCCCCAAGTGGGTCTGGGGGGATAAAGGGACCCCAAAGTGTCCCCCAAGTGGGTCTGGGGGGGACAGAGGGATCCCATAGTGCCCCCCGAGTGGGTCTGGGGGCAGGAAAGGACCCCAAAGTGCCTCACAGTGACCCCCAAATGGGTCTGGGGGGCACAGAGGGACCCTACAGGGACCCCTAATTGGGTCTGGGGGGATTAGGGGACCCCACAGTGACCCCAAAGTGGGTCTGGGGGGGATAAAGGGACCCCAAAATGCCCCGCGGTGCCCCCTAATTGGATCGGGGGGGGGTCAGAGGGACCCCCTGGGGACCCCAAGTGGGTTTGGGGGGGATTAAGGGACCCCACGGTGCCCCATAAGTGGGGGGGGGGGACAAAAGGACCCCACAGCGCCCCCCAAGTGGGTCTGGGGGGGGTGAAAGGACCCCAAAGTGCCCCACGGTGCCCCCAACTGGGTCTGGGGGGGCCGTGAGCCCCCCAGTGACCCCCTCGGTGCCCCCCCCCCGGCTGTTTCCCCCCCCAGGCCCCCCGGCCCCCCCGGCGCCCCCACGGCCACGGTGAACCAGGGGGACCTGACGGACGCCCTCCGCGACGCCCCCCGGCCGCCCCCGGCACCCCCCAGCCCCACGGTACCGCTGGGGGGGCTGGGGGGGCACTTATGGGTCTGGGGGGGCACTTATGGGTCTGGGGGGGCAGTTATGGGGTCTGGAGGGGTAGATATGGGTCCGGGGGGTTAATTGTGGGTCCAGGGGAGCTGTTGTGGGTCTGGGGGGGCAGTTACGGGGCAGTTCTGGGTCTGGGGGGGCAGTTCTGGGTCTGGGGGCAGTTATGGGGCAGTTCTGGGTCTGGGGGGCAGTTCTGGGTCTGGGGGGGCAGTTCTGGGTCTGGGGGGCAGTTGTGGGTCTGGGGGGGTCACTTATGGGGCAGTTCTGGGCCTGGGGGGGCAGCTATGGGGCAGGACAAGACCCCCGTGGTGCTGACCCCCCGCCTCATTCCCCCCCCCCCCCAGGGGAGGCCGCGCCGCCCCCCCCGCCCCCCGGTCTCCGTCTACCTGTTCCCGGGCGAGGGGGCCCCGGCCCCCCAGCACCCCCCGGGGCCCCCCCGGACCCCCGGACCCCCCGGCCCCCGGACCCCGACCCCGACCCCGACCCCGACGGGTTCTGCATCCTCGACGCCCCCGGCACCAGCGACCCCGTAAGTTTGGGGGGGGGGGGCTGGGGGGGGGGGGGCACCGGCACCCATGGGTCCCTTGGGGGGAGGCGCTGGGACCCCTGGGGGGGTTACTGGGACCCTTGGGGGGGTTACTGGGACCCCCGGGGGGGGGGCACTGGGACCCCTTTGGGGGGTTACTGGGACCCCTGGGGGGTTACTGGGACCCCCGGGGGGGGCACAGGGACCCCTTTGGGGGGGTTACTGGGACCCGTGGGGGTTACTGCTCCCTGACCCCTTTATCCCCCCTTCCCCAGCCCCCGGGGGGGTCCCTGACCCCATTTCCCCCCCCAGCCCCTCTGGGGGGTTTCCCAGCCCCTTTGAACCCCCCCCGGGGGGCTCCCTGACCCCATTTCCCCCCCCCCAGCCCCCTTTTATCCCCCCCCCCCAGCCCCCTCGGGGGATTCCCTGACCCCTTTTATCCCCCCCCCGGGGGGTCCCTGACCCCTTTATCCCCCCCCCCCGGGGGGGTCCCATCCCCCTTTGAACCCCCCCCGGGGGGGTTCCCTGACCCCCTTTCCCCCCCAGCCCCCTTTAGGGTCTCTCTGCCCCCCCCGGGGGCGTCTCTGACCCCCTTTGAAGCCCCCCAGGGGGTCCCATCCCCCTTTACCCCCCCCGGGGGGCTCCCTGACCCCCTTTATCCCCCCGGGGGGCTCCCAGCCCCTTTACCCCCCCGGGGGGCTCCCAGCCCCCTTTACCCCCCCGGGGGGCTCCCTGACCCCCTTTACCCCCCCCGCGGGGGGCTCCCAGCCCCTTTACCCCCCCCGGGGGGCTCCCCGACCCCCTTTACCCCCCGGGGGGCTCCCTGACCCCCTTACCCCCCCGGGGGCTCCCAGCCCCTTGAACCCCCCCGGGGGGCTCCCTGACCCCCTTTATCCCCCCCAGCCCCCGGGGCGCAGCCCACCATCCGCTGGCTGCGGCCGGGCCCCCTGCGGCTGCGGGAGGGGCACTTCGGGGCGCCGCGGGGGGGGGGGGGGGGCCGGGGACCGCCTGCGGCCCCCCCCGGGGCTGCCCCCGCCCCGCGCCCGCCTGCTGCTGCGCGACGCCGCCCTGCTCTGGCAGCTCTACGGGGGCGGGACTTCGGCGGCGGCCCCGCCCCCGCCAGGTGAGACGCGCCCACCGCGAGGCCACGCCCACCGCGAGGCCACGCCCACCGCGAGGCCACGCCCCCTCCCGGGACACGCCCACCGCGAGGCCACGCCCACCGCGAGGCCACGCCCACCGCGAGGCCACGCCCCCTCCCGGGACACACCCACCGCGAGGCCACGCCCACCGCGAGGCCACGCCCACCGCGAGGCCACGCCCCCTCCCGGGACACACCCACCGCGAGGCCACGCCCACCGGGAGGCCACGCCCCCTTTTGTGCAACCCCCAGCCAACTGGCTGCTGTGGCCACGCCCCCGTTCGCGCAGACCACGCCCCCTACCACAAACCAGCCCTGTTCGGGCCACGCCCCTTCCACGTGGCCACGCCCCCTCCGTATGGCCACGCCCCCTCCGTATGGCCACGCCCCCTTGCACCGAGACCACGCCCCTTCCGCTGTAGCCACGCCCCCTCCGCTGACCACGCCCCCTACCACAAACCAACCCGTTCGGGCCACGCCCCCTTCCACGTGGCCACGCCCCCTTCCACGTGGCCACGCCCCCTTTCACGCGGCCACGCCCCTTCCGTGTGGCCACGCCCCTTCTGCCCTAGCCACGCCCCGTCCCCTGACCACGCCCCCACCACAAACCAACCCCATTCGGGCCACGCCCCCTTCCACGTGGCCACGCCCCCTCCTTATGGCCACGCCCCCCTCCTTATGGCCACGCCCCCTCCTTATGGCCACGCCCCTTGCACCGAGACCACGCCCCTTCCGCTGTAGCCACGCCCCTCCGCTAACCACACCCCTAACTTATGGCCACGCCCCCAAGTGGCCCTCCCATTCAGGCCCCGCCCCCTTCCTGCCTTGGCCACGCCCCCGACCGGACCGGGGGGCGTGGCTTTCGCTGACCCCGCCCCTCCGCAGGCCCCGCGGAGGCCCCGCCCCCGGAGGAGCACTGGAGGAGCCGGGGGGGGGGCCCGGGAGGCGCCCGGAGCTGCTGATGGAGCTGCACCTCGGCAAGGTGGGGGGGCGGGGGGGGCCGGGGGGTCCTGAGGGGCTGGGGGGGTCTTGGGGGTCGGGGGGGTCCTGGGGTCCTGGGGGGGTTCTGCGGGGGTCCTGAGGGGCTGGGGGGGTCGGGGGAGGTCCTGGGGGTGTTCTGGGGGTCCTGGGGGGTCCTGAGGGGTTCGGGGGGGTCCTGAGGGGGTGGGGGAGGTTTTGGGGGGGTCCGGGGGGGGGTCCTGGGGGAGTCCTGAGGGGCTGGGGGGGGTTTTGGGGAGGTCAGGGGGGTCCTAGGGGGGAGAATGGGGGACTGGGGGGGAATGGGGGGGTCCTGAGGGGCTGGGGGGGGTTTTGGGGGGGTCCGGGGGGGTCTTGGGTGTCCTGGGGGGTCCTGGGGGGCTGGGGGAGTCTTGGGAGGCGGGGGGGGGGTCCTGAGGGTCCGGGGCAGTCTGGGGGGTCCTGGGGCTCCTGGGGGGCTCCTGAGGGGCTGAGGGGGTCTTTGGGGGGTCAGGGGGGTCCTAGGGGGAGAATGGGGGGCTGGGGGGGGGCACTTGGGTCCTTGCGGGGGTCTTGGGGTGCTCGGGGGGCGGCGAATGGGGTCCTGGGGGGGGCACCTGGGGGTCTTGGGTGGGGGGGAATGGGGGGACTGGGGGGATATGGGGGGGCTGGGGGGGAGATGGGGGGGAATGGGGGTCCGGGGGGGCTCAAAGGGGGGGGCTCAAAAGGGGGGGCTCAAAGAGGGGGGGGCTCATACCCCCCCCCCCCAGGTGAGCGTGCAGCACGAGAGCTACGTGGCCGAAGGCGAGGAAGAGGAGGGCAAGGCCGAAAAGGAGGGGGGGCGTCCCCTCCCCCCCCCCCCCCCAGGTCGGGGGGTTCCCCCGCGGGGGGGGTCCCGGGGGGGGGCGGGACCCCGACGTCCCGCCTGGTGCTGCTGGTGCAGGAGCTGGAGCTGCGCGACCGCCTGCGCTGCTCGGCCGCCGGCACCTTCCTGCGGCCCCTGCCCGCGGGGGGGGCCGCAGCCCCCGGCGGTACGGGGGGGGGCACGGGGGGGCACCGGGGGGGTTTGGGGGGGGTACGGGGGGGTTACGGGGGATACGGGGGGGGGGGTACGGGGGGGGATCCGGGGGGGGGGATAGGGGGGGCTTCTTGGGACCCGAGGGGGGGATATGGGGGGGTTGTGGGGTGGGGGGGGGCACGGGGGGGCACCGGGGGGGTACCGGGGGGTACTGGGGGGATACTGGGGGGCGCAGGGGGTATGGGGGGGTACAGGGGGGATACGGGGGGGTTTGGGGGGCATAGGGGGACTTCTTGGGACCTGAGGGGGGGATTTGGGGGGGTTATGGGGTGGGGGGGCACGGGGGGCATGGGGGGGGCACCGGGGGGCACTGGGGGGGTACAGGGGGGTTTGAGGGGGGTACAGGAGGGATATGGGGGGGGTACAGGGGGCTTTGGGGGGGGTAATGCTTTGCCCCCCCCCCACAATTTTTGCTCCCCCTCCCTAATCTTTGCCCCCCCCTTTCTGCCCCCCCCCCAGCTGCTGGTGAAGGCGCTGCGGGTGCTCCCCCAGCCGCCCCCCCGGGGGGTCCCCGAGTGCTGCCTGCGGGTGGCCCTGAGCCCCCTGCACCTGCACGTCGACCAGGTGGGGGGGGGGGGGGCCGGGGGGTCCTGGGGGGTCCCGAGGGGTCCTGGGGGGGTTGGGGGCGTCCTGGGGGGTCCTGGGGGGGTTAAGGGGGTCCTGGGGGCGGTCCTGAGGGGTCCTGGGGGGGGTCGAGGGGGTCCTGGGGGGTCCTGGGGGGTCCTTGGGGGGTCCTGGGGGGGTTAAGGGGTCCTGGGGGGGGTCCTGGGGGTCCTGAGGGGTCCTGGGGGGTTAAGGGGGTCCTGGGGGGTCCTGAGGGGTCCTGGGGGGGGTTGGGGGGTCCTGGGGGTGCTGTGGGGGGGTTAAGGGGGTCCTGGGGAGGCCCTGGGGGGTCCGGGGGGGTCAAAGTGCCCCGGGGGGGGCAGGGTGGTCCTGGGGGGGCTCTAATAGGATCTGGGGGGTCCCTGGGGTGCCCCGGGGGGTGAAGTGCCCCCCTTTTAGCGCCCACCCTTAACGCCCCCACGCCCCCCCCCCCCAGGACGCCCTCATCTTCCTCAGGGACTTCGCCAGCAGCTTCATCGCCCACATGGCCCCCCGAGCCCCCCGGGGACCCCCGACGGTAAGGGGGAGGGGGGGCACCCATGGGTGCTGGGGTGTTAAGGGGAGCACCCATGGGTGCTGGGGGGGGAAGGCGGAGGGCACCCATGTTGGGGGGGCAGGAGGGGGGCACCCATGGGTGCTGGGGGGTAAGGGGGGCACCCAGGGGTGCGGGGGGCACAAGGGGGCACCCATGGGTGCAGGGGGGCAGGGGGGCACCCATGGGTGCTGGGGGGGGAAGGGAGGCACCCATGGGTGCTGGGGGGACAAAAGGGGGGGGGCACCTGTGGTGGTGGGGGGCAGGAGGGGGGCACCCATGGGTGCTGGGGGGCACAAGGGGGAGGCACCCATGGGTGCAGGGGGCAGGAGGGTGGGCACCCATGGGTGCTGGGGGAGCACAAGGGGGGTGCACCCATGGGTGCTGGGATCCCCTCACCTGCCCCCCCCCGCAGCCCCCCGCGACCCCGGGGCCCCCCCGGCCCCTCCCTGCTGGAGGAAGAGGAGCCCGATGAGGCCCCCCCATCTACTTCCGGTACGGGGACAAACTGGGGGCACTGGGGACAAACTGGGGGCACTGGGGACACCCTGGGGACACTGGGACCCCCTGGGGACACCCTGAGGACACCCTGGGGACACTGGGACCACCCTGGGGACCTTGGGGACCCTGGGGACAACTTGGGGACATTGGGGACACTGGGGATGGGGACACTGGGGACACCCTAAGGACATTGGGGACACTTTGGGGACGTTGGGGACACCCTGGGGACGTTGGGGACAACTTGGGTAGGGGGACACTGGGGACACCGGGACCCCCTGGGGCCACCCTGGGGACATTGGGGACACCCTGGGGACAACTTGGGGATGGGGACACTGGGGACACCCTGGGGACCCTGGGGACGCTTTGGGATTATTGGGGCCACCCTGGGGACACCCTGGGGACATTGGGGCCACTTTGGGGACACTGGGGACCACCTGGGGACCCTGGGGACGTTGGGGACGTTGGGGACAACTTGGGGATGGGGACATTGGGGTCACCCTGGGGACGCTGGGGACACTCTGGGGCCACCCTGGGGCCACCCTGGGGACATTGGGGCCACCCTGGGGACGTTGGGGACGCTTTGGGATTATTGGGGCCACCCTGGGGTCACCCTGGGGACACCCTGGGGACCCTGGGGACAACTTGGGGACGGGGACACCGGCACCACCCTGGGGACGTTGGGGCCCACCCCGAGGCCACCCCGAGGCCACCCCGGTGCCACCGCCGGGCGGGGGGGGTGGTGACAGCCGTGTCCCCAACCCCCCCCCCCCCCCCCAGGGAGTTCCGCTTCACGGCGGAGGTGCCGCTGTGGCTGGACTACCAGGGCAAGCGCGTCTGCATGGAGCAGGTGAGGGGGGCGGGGGGGCCGGGGGGGGTGTCCCCCCGGGGGGTGTCCCCCCCCTTGGTGACATCCCCCCCATGTCCCTGTCCCCCCCCCCCCCAGGGCGCCCTGGCCGGGATCCTGATCGGGCTGGCGCGGCTCAACTGCTCCCGGCTGCGCCTCAAGCGGCTCTGCCACCGCCAGGGGTGGGGGCCGGGGGACACGGGGGGGGCGGGGGGCTTGGGGACACGGGGGGGGCTTGGGGACATGGGGGGGCTGGGGGACATTTGGGGGATTGGGGACGTGGGGGGGGCTGGGGGGATTGGGGACGTTTGGGGGATTGGGGACGTTGGGGACATTGGGGACATGGGGGGGGCTTGGGGACACGGGGGGCTTGGGGACATGGGGGGGCTGGGGGGACACTGGGGGGGGGCTTGGGGACATTTGGGGTATTGGGGACATGGGGGGGGCTGGGGGGATTGGGGACATTTGGGGGATTGGGGACGTTGGGGACATTGGGGACATGGGGGGGCTGGGGGGTGGGGGACATTTGGGGGATTGGGGACATGGAGGGGCTTGGGGACATGGGGGGGGCTGGGAACACGGGGGGCTGGGGACATGGGGGGGCTGGGGGACGCGGGTGGGGGCTCGGGGGCTTGGGGACATGGGGAGGGGGCTGGGGACGTGGGGGGACATGGGGGTATTGGGGACGTGTCCCCCCAATGTCCCGATGTCCCCAACGTCCCCGATGTCCCCAATGTCCCCGTGTCCCCCCTGTGTCTCTGATGTCCCCGATGTCCCCGTGTCCCCCCGTGTCCCCCGATGTCCCCGTGTCCCCCCAATGTCCCGATGTCCCCCGATGTCCCCGTGTCCCCTCCGTGTCCCCCGATGTCCCCGTGTCCCCCCAATGTCCCGATGTCCCCCGATGTCCCCGTGTCCCCCCCGATGTCCCCGTGTCCCCCGTGCCCCCCGATGTCCCCGTGTCCCCCCGTGCCCCCCGATGTCCCCGTGTCCCCCCCGCAGGCTGCTGGGGCTGGGCCGGGTGCTGAGCTTCGCGGTGGCCGAGTGGCTCGGGGACATCCGGCGCCACCAACTGCCGGGGCTGCTGGGGGTGGCGCCCGTCAGCGCCGTGCTGCGCCTCTGTGAGTGCCCCAGCTGGCCCCAAAATGTCCCCAACGTGTCCCCAACGTGTCCCCAACGTGTCCCCAACGTGTCCCCAGCATGTCCCCAAAGAGTCCCCGATGTGTCCCCAACCTGTCCCCAAAATATCCCCAACGTGTCCCCAACGTGTCCCCAACCTGTCCCCAAGGTGTCCCCAACCTGTCCCCAAGGTGTCCCCAACCTGTCCCCAAAATATGCCCAACGTGTCCCCAAAGAGTCCCCAGCGTGTCCCCAACCTGTCCCCAAGGTGTCCCCAAAATATCCCCAACCTGTCCCCAACCTGTCCCCAAGGTGTCCCCAACATGTCCCCAACCTGTCCCCAACCTGTCCCCAAAATATGCCCAACGTGTCCCCAAAGAGTCCCCAGTGTGTCCCCAACCTGTCCCCAACCTGTCCCAAGGTGTCCCCAACATGTCCCTAACCTGTCCCCAGCTTGTCCCCAACCTGTCCCCAGCGTGTCCCCAAGGTGTCCCCAATGTGTCCCCAAAGAGTCCCCAAAGTGTCCCCAACCTGTCCCCATAAAGTCCCCAACATGTTCCCAATGTGTCCCCACCTGTCCCCAAAATGTCCCCAAAGTGTCCCCAAAGTGTCCCCAACCTGTCCCCAACGTGTCCCCAAAATATGCCCAACGTGTCCCCAAAGAGTCCCCGATGTGTCCCCAACCTGTCCCCAAAATGTCCCCAACATGTCCCCAGCATGTCCCCAACCTGTCCCCAAGGTGTCCCCAAGGTGTCCCCAAGGTGCCCCCAACATGTCCCCATGCCCCCCCCGCCCCCAATCTGCCCCCCCATGTCCCCAACCTGCCCCCATGTCCCCCCCGTCCCCCCATTCCCCCATCCCCCCGTGACCCCCCCGTGCCCCCCAGGGCGCTCGCTGCGGGACCTGCTGGCGCTGCCGCTGGCGCCGCTGCTGGAGGCGGGGGGGGCCCGGGGGGTGCGCCGGGGGTGGCCGCCCTCGGGGCCTCCTCGGCCTCCGCCGCCATCGGGCTCGGCGCCCGCCTGCTGCGCGCCCTGCAGGTGAGAGCCCCCCCGGGACCCCCCCCGGGACCCCCCGGGACCCCCGGGAACCCCCCATGGGACCCCACTGTGGGACACCCCCAAATGGGACCCCCCCCCCGTGGGACCCCCAAAGGGAACCCCTAAAGGGACCCCCATGGGACCCCCCCAAGGGACCCCCCATGGGATCCCCCCCCAAAGGGAACCCCCTAAAGGGACCCCCCTATGGGACCCCCATGGGACCCCCCCTTGGGACCCCCCAATGGGACCCCCCCTCTGGGACCCCCAAAGGGACCCCCCCATGGGACCCCCCAATGGGACCCCCCCATGGCCCCCCCCCCCCAATGGGACCCCCGGGACCCCCCAACATCCCCAGGGCCCCCCAACCCCCCTGGGACCCCCAAACCCCTCGCCCCCCCCCCCAAAAGCCCCCCTCCCCCCAACGCTGCCCCCCCCAGGCGCTGGCCGAGGCCCTGTACGAGCTTGTGGCCCCCCCGGCCCCCCCGGCCCCTCCGGGCCCTCCCCGCTGCACCCGCCGGCCTCCGCCAGGTGAGCACCAGTACGGACCATTACGGACCAGTACAGGCCAGTATGGGGCAGTACGGCCTGGGGAGGCTGGGGGAGGGGCTGGGGGGCTCCCAGTATGGCCCAGTGCGGGGGCAGGGGCTCCCAGTATGGTCGGGGGGGCTGGAGGCTCCCAGTATGGCCCAGTTAGAAGTAAGGGGGCTCCCAGTATGGTTGTGGGGAGTTTTAGGGCTCCCAGTATGGCCCAGTTGCAGGCTGGGGGCTCCCAGTATGGTTAGGGGGAGAGCTTTAGGGATCCCAGTATGGTCAGGGGGGTTTAGGGCTCCCAGTATGGCCCAGTTATGTGTTGGGGGGCTCCCAGTATGGTTGGGGGGGCTTTAGGGGCTCCCAGTATGGCCCAGTTGGAAGCAGGGGGGCTCCCAGTATGGTTGGCGGGGGCTTTAGGGCTCCCAGTATGGCCCAGTTACAGGTCAGGGGGCTCCCAGTATGGCCCAGTTGCGGGCTGGGGGACTCCCAGTATGGTTGTGGGGGCTTTAGGGCTCCCAGTATGGCCCAGTTATGTGTCGGGGGCTCCCAGCATGGCCTAGTTACAGGTCAGGGGGCTCCCAGTATGGTTACGGTGGGCTTTAGGGCTCCCAGTATGGCCCAGCGCGGGGGCAGGGGGCTCCCAGTACGGTTAGGGGGGCCTGGAGAGTTCCCAGTACGGCCCAGTTATGTGTCGGGGGCTCCCAGTATGGTCTGGGGGCTGGAGGGCTCCCAGTATGGCCCAGTTACAGGTCAGGGGGCTCCCAGTATGGTTGGGGGGTGGCTTTAGGGCTCCCAGTATGGCCCAGTTGCGGGTCAGGGGGCTCCCAGTATGGTTGGGGGAGGCTTTAGGGCTCCCAGTATGGCCCAATTGCGGGTCAGGGGGCTCCCAGTATGGTTGGGGGAGGCTTTAGGGCTCCCAGTATGGCCCAGTGCGGAAGCAGGGGTCTTCCAGTATGGTTGTGGGAGGCTTTAGGGCTCCCAGTATGGCCCAGTTACAGGTCAGGGGGCTCCCAGTATGGCTCAGTTGCGGGCTGGGGGACTCCCAGTATGGTTGTGGGGGCTTTAGGGCTCCCAGTATGGCCCAGTTATGTGTCGGGGGCTCCCAGCATGGCCCAGTTACAGGTCAGGGGGCTCCCAGTATGGTTACGGTGGGCTTTAGGGCTCCCAGTATGGCCCAGCGCGGGGGCAGGGGGCTCCCAGTACGGTTAGGGGGCCTGGAGAGTTCCCAGTACGGCCCAGTTATGTGTCGGGGGGCTCCCAGTATGGTCTGGGGGGGCTGGAGGGCTCCCAGTGTGGCCCAGTTACAGGTCAGGGGCTCCCAGTATGGTTGGGGGGTGGCTTTAGGGCTCCCAGTATGGCCCAGTTGCGGGTCGGGGGTGCTCCCAGTACATCCCAGTACACCCCCCTTCTCCCCTGTCCCCCCCAGTACCCCCCGGCGTCACCCCGAGGACGAGCCCCGCCCCCCCGGGGCCAGCGGGGGCCAGCGGCGCCCCCCCAGGGGCCAGCGACCGCCCCCCGGCGGGGGACACGGAGGGGGGGCGCGGGGACGACCGGGGGCACCGTGACCCCCCCCGCCCCCCCCGCGGGGGCTGGGGACAGCGAGGGGACAGCGAGGGACACCCCGGGGACATCGTGACCCCCGTGGGGACATCGGGGGACATCGAAGGACACCCCGGGGACATCGTGCCACCCCCTGGGGACATCGGGGGACATCGTGCCACCCCCTGGGGACATCGGGGGACATCGCGCCACCCCCCTTGGGGACACCGCGGAGCCGTCGGGGGACGCCCCGGGGACAATCAGGGGACAGCGCCACCCCCGGGGGGGGGACGTCGGGGGACACCCCAAGGACATCGGGGGACAGCGCGCCACCCCCTTGGGGACACCGAGGGGACAAGAGGGCCCCCCCAAGTGCCTTGGGGACACCTCGGGGACGTCGGGGGACAATCAGGGGACGGGAGCCCCCCCCGGGCACCTTGGGGACCCCCTGGGGACATCGGGGGGGGCCCCTTGGGGACTCGGCGCCACCCCCTTGGGGACACCCCGGGGACAATGGGGGGGGGGGGGCAGTGGGGTGACGCTCGGTGCCATTAAAGGACAACGGGGGACAACGGGGACACCGCGTGACGTCAGCAGGCGCGGGGGGGGGGGCGTGACGTCAGCGGGGGGTGACGTCAGCGGGGGGCACCACGTGACCTCGGGGGGGGGCAGCACTTGAGGGAGCAACCGTGGAGAGCTGGGGGGCGGGAGGGGGCGGGGCCTGGGAGGAGGGGGCGGGGCCTGGGGGGAGGGGCGGGGCCTGGGAGGAGGGGGCGGGGCCTGGGAGGAGGGGGCGGGGCCAGAGACACGGGGTAGCGAAAGGGGGCGTGGCCTGGCCGGGGGGCGTGGCCTTGGGTTGAGGGGGCGGGGCCAGGGCTTAGGCTGCGGTTGGGGGCTGGATGGGAGGGGGCGGGGCTCGCGCTACGGGGCTGGAGGGGGCGTGGCCTCGGGAGGGGGCGTGGCCTAGGGGAAGGTGCGCGGTCTATGGGGAAGGGGGCGTGGTCTCGGCGCGCGCCGCGGCTCCGCCTGGGTCCGGAAGGGTTTGGGGGCGGGGCCAGGGGGTGTGGGCGGGGCCGCGCGGTGACGTCACGGCGCGGCGCCATGGCGGGGGAGCTGGACGTGTTCGTGGGGAACACGACGCTGATCGACGAGGAGGTGCTGCAGCTCTGGCTCGACGGGCACTCGGGTACGGGGGGCACGGGGGGCAAGGGGGGGGTCGTGGGGGGGATAGGAGGGGTCATGGAGGCGGTACGGGGGGTCACGGGGGGGTATGGGGGGATGGGGGGTGGGGGAGGGTCATTGGAGGGGCCTGGGGGGTCATTGAGGGGGTGGGGGGGGCACGGGGGGGGATCGGGGGGGTCGTGGGGGGTATTGGGGGGACATGGGGGGGTCATGGGGGCATCACGGGGCTGGCACCCGCCCCCTCCCCGCCCCCCAGTGTCCCCGCCCCCGCGGTGTCCCCGTGCCCCCCCCCCGTTCCCCCCCAGCGTCCCCCTCTCCCCCAGCGCACCCCCCGCACCCCGTGATGTCCCCACATCCCCCCGGGGTCCCCCTGCCCCCCCCCCCCCTGTCCCATAATGTCCCCAGGCCCCCCATGACGCCCCCTGACCCCACAACGCCCCCCTCCCCATGATGTCCCCGTGTCCCCCAGTGCCCCCCCACCCCCTAATGCCCGGTGTCCCCCCAGCGTCCCCATCTCCCCCAGTGCCCCCCACCCCATAACGTCCCCATGTCCCCCGGTGTCCCCATGTCCCCCAATGCCCCCCACCCCATAACGCCCCCATAACGCCCCCATACCTTATAATGTCCCCGTGTCCCCCAGTGTCCCCCCCACCTCATAATGTCCCCATGTCCCCCAATGCCCCCCACCCCATAAAGTCCCCATAACATCCCCATGCCTTATAATGTCCCCCAATGCCCCCCTGTCCCCCAGTGTCCCCATGTCCCCCAAGGCCCCCCACCCCATAACACCCCCCACCCCATAACAGCCCCATAATGTCCCCATGCCTTATAACGTCCCACTGTCCCCCAATGTCCCCATGTCCCCCAGTGCCCCCCCCACCCCATAACGGCCCCATGTCCCCCAATGTCCCCATGTCCCCCAGTGCCCCCCACCCCATAATGTCCCCATGTCCCCCAATGTCCCCATGTCCCCCAGTGCCCCCATACCCCATAACACCCCCCACCCCATAATGTCCCCATAACACCCCCATACCCCATAATGCCCCCTGTCCCCCAATGTCCCCATACCCCATAATGTCCCCGTGTCCCCCAGTGTCCCCCCCCACCCCATAATGTCCCCATGTCCCCCAGTGCCCCCCCACCCCATAACACCCCCCACCCCATAATGCCCCCATGCCTTATAATGTCCCCCAATGCCCCCCTGTCCCCCAGTGTCCCCATGTCCCCCAAGGCCCCCCACCCCATAACACCCCCCACCCCATAACGGCCCCATAATGTCCCCATGCCTTATAACGTCCCACTGTCCCCCAATGTCCCCATGTCCCCCAGTGCCCCCCACCCCATAATGTCCCCATGCCTTATAATGTCCCCCAGTGCCCCCGTGTCCCCCGGTGCCCCCCGCCCCCTGACATCCCCGTGTCCCCCCAGTGGCGGAGGCGGTGGCCCGGCGGCTGCGGGGGGTCCTGGAGCGGGCGGGGGCCTCGGTGGCGGTGCTGCAGAGCGACACCCGCGACCACTTCCGCACCTTCCAGATGCTCGAGCGGCTGCTGCACGCCCCCCGGCTCCTGCAGCAGCTGCTCTTCCAGATCCCCCCCCGGCAGGCCGTGCTCGTCCAGCGGTGCGGGGGGGGCTGGGGGGGGGGTTGGGGGGGTTATGGGGGGTTTGGGGGGATTTGGGGGGGGGGTTGGGGGGGGATTTAGGAGGGTTACAGGGGGTTTTGGGGGGCTATGGGGGGATTTGGGGGGTTATGGGCGTTATGGGGGGTTATGGGGGAATTTGGGGGGGTTATGGGGGAATTTGGGGGGTTTAGAGGGGGATTTGGGGGCGTTATAGGGGGATTTGGGGGGGTTATGGGGGTTAGTGGGGGTTATGGGGGGGGTTAGTGGGTTATTGGGGGGGTCGGGGGCATTTGGGGGGGTTAGGATGATTTGGGGGGGTTGGGGGGGTTAGTGGGGGATTTGGGGGGGGGGTTCGGGGGTGATTTATGAGGGTTAGAGGGGGTTTTGGGGGGATTTGGGTGTGTTGGGGGGATTTGGGGGGTTATGGGGGTTTGGGGGGATTTGGGGGGGGTTGAGGTGATTTATGAGGGTTAGAGGGGGTTTTGGGGGGATTTGGGTGTGTTGGGGGGATTTGGGGGGGGTTATGGGGGGATTTGGGGGGGGTTGGGGGTGTTAGAAGAGGATTCAGGGGGATTTGGGGGGATTATGGGGGAATTTGGGGGGGGCTGGGGAGGATTTGGGGGGGTTATAGGGGGCTTGGGGGGGATTTTGGGGGGTTAGGGGGGATTTGGGGGGGTTAGAGGGGGTTTTGGGGGCGTTGGGGGGTATGGGGGGGATTAGGAGGGTATGGGGTGCAATTGGGGGGTCCTGGACAGGAATTAGGGGAGTAATAGGGGGGGATTATGGGGTAATGGGGGGATTGGGGGGGGGAATGGGGGTAACAAGGAAGATTAAAGGGAGTTATGGGGGATTAGGGGGGAATTAGAGGGGTGGGGAGATTATGGGGGGCTTGGGGGGTAATATGGGAGTAACGGGGGGTTGGGGGATTTGGGGGGTAATGGGGTTATGGGGGATTAGAGGGTAATAAGGGGGGATTAGGGGGTAATAATGAAGGATTAGGGGGATTAGGGGAGAAATAAGAAGGGATTGGGGATAATAAAGGGGGGATTAGGGAGTAATAAGGGGGGATTAGGGGGTAATAATGAAGGATTAGGGGGATTAGGGGAGAAATAAGGGATTGGGGATAATAAAGGGGGATTAGGGGGTAATAAAGGGGGGATTAGGAGGTAATAAAGGGGATTAGGGGGAAATAAGGAGGGATTGGGGGTAATAAGGGGGATTGGGGGGTAATAAAGTGGGATTAGGGGGTAATAAGGGGGGATTAAGGGGGATTATGGGGGGGTTGGGGGGCAATGGGGGGATTGGGGCCTAATAGAGGGGAAATGGGGGGTCACAGGGGGCTCGTAGAGGGGTACGGGGAGCGGGGCTGTAGGGGTGATTCCCCCCGGTTAATTACCCCCGTTAATTGCCCCCCCCGTTAGTGCCCCCCCCCCCCAGGTACTACGCCTTCGACGAGCCGTTCGCCCGCGAGCTGCTGGGGCGGAAGCTGAGCAAAGGCACCAAGAAGGAGCTGGACGAGGTCAGCGCCCGCAGCGGGGTGCACGTCCGGAGCTGCCGCCGCCAGGTGGGGGCCGGGGGGGGCAAAAATTGGGGGGGGGGGGCACGGGGGGGCCGGGGGTTCCTGGGGGGTCACAGGGGTATGGGGGTGCAGGGGGGGGCACCGAGGAGGAGCTGGATGGGGCCCAGCAGGTGGGGGAATGGGGGGTAAAATGGGGGGGAGGGGGGGGGCTGGTTTTGGGGTGCCCCCCCACACCCCGGGGGGTCCCCTCGGATGTGACCCCCCCCCTCTTTCCGTGTGCCCCCCCCCCCCAGTTTGACAACTTCAAGCGCGTCTTCAAGGCGGTGGAGGAGCTGCGGGGGCCCCTGGCCGACAACATCCAGCAGCTCTTCCTGCTGCCCCCCGCTGGCGCGGTCAGCACCCAGGGGTGCTCGGGGGGCGGGGGGGCACCCATGGGTGCTGGGGGGGCAGGGGGAGCACCCAGGGGGCTGGGGGGCGGGGGAGCACCCATGGGTGCCGGGGGGGCAGGGGGATCACCTGGGGGGGCGGGGAGCACCCATGGGTGCTGGGGGGTTGGGGGGAGCACCCAGGGGGGCAGGGGGGCAGGGGGGAGCACCCAGGGGGGCTGGGGGGCACCCATAGGTGCTGGGGGAGGGGATGGGGGGAGCACCCATGGGTGCTGGGGGGTGGGGGGGACACCCAGGTGGGCGGGGGGGGGCACCCAGGGGGGATAGGACAGGGCACCCATGGGTGCTGGGGGAGGTGGCTATGGGGTTATGGGGTCCTAGGGGTGCTGGGGGGGGGGGGGGAGGGGCCATGGAGGGGCTCTGGGTTCCCATGGGTGCTATGGGGCAGTTATGGGGCAGTTATGGGGCAGTTATGGGGCGGTTATGGGGCAGCCGTGGGGCAGTTATGGGGCAGCCATGGGGCAGCTGCAGGGCGCCCTCAGGGACTACGCGGCCGTGGTTTTCTTCGCCAACGGGCGCTTCGAGACGGGGAAGCGGCGCCTGCAGTTCCTCACCTTCGGGGACTTCGCTGCCTGCGCCCAGCACCTGATGCAGCACTGGACGCAGGGCGCCCTGGGTGAGGGCGCTTCGGGGCAAATTTGGGGCATTTTGGGGACATTTGGGGGCATTTTGGGGCATTTGGGGGCACCTGGGGACACCTGGGGGCACTCAAGGGCACCTGGGGGCATTTGGGGACGTTTTGGGGCATTTGGGGACACCACAAGGCATTTTGGGGCATTTTGGGGAATTTTGGGGTAATTGGGGACAGTTTGGGACATTTGGGGACATTTTGGGGTGTTTGGGGACACCACGAGGCATTTCGGGGCATTTCGGGGAGTTTTGGGGCAATTGGGGACAGTTTAGGACATTTGGGGACATTTTTGGGCATTTGGGGGTGCCTGGGGGCATCTGGGGACATTTTGGGTCATGTGGGGACACCACGAGGCATTTGGGGGCATTTCGGGGAATTTGGGGGCAATTGGGGGCAGTTTGGGACATCTGGGGGCATTTCGGGGCATTTTTGGGGCATTTGGGGGCACCTGGGGATGCCTGGGGACACTCGGGGGCATTTGGGGACATTTTGGGGCATTCTGGGGACACCACGAGGCATTTTGGGGCATTTCGGGGGATTTGGGGGAATTAGGGGACACCTGGGAGCGTCTGCGGACATTTGGGGGCATTTGGGGACATTTTGGGGAATTTCGGGGCGTTTCAGGGCATTTTGGGGCATTTGGGGATGCCTGGGGGCACTCAAGGGCACCTGGGGGCATTTGGGGACATTTCAGAGCGTTTGGGGGAATTTGGGGGGCATTTGGGGGCACCTGGGGGCATTTGGGGACATTTTGGGGCGTTTGGGGACGTTGGGAGGCTCCTGGGGGCTATTTGGGGACCCCCCAAGCCCATTTCCCCAACGCCCCCAATGCCCCAAATCCCCCCATGTCCCCAACCCCCCGCGCCCCCACGCCCCGGAGCCCCCCCGGTGTCCCCCACGCCCCCGGAGCCCCCCCCCCTGTGCCCCCCATGCCCCCAGCCCCCCCGGTGTCCCAACGCCCCCCCGCAGCGCCCGAGGCGGCCGAGCCGGACGGGGAGGTGCCGCGCTCGTTCCTGCAGGACCTGAAGGAGCTGAAGGTGCTGGTGAGCGACAAGGACCTGCTGGACCTGCACAAGAGGTGCCCCCCGAACCCCCGACCCCCCCATAACCCCCCAATCCCCCTGACCCCCCAACCCCCGAAACCCCCCAACCCCCCATGATCCCCCCGACAGCCCCATAACCCCCCAATCCCCCTCCTGACCCCCCTGACCCCCATTGACCTCCCCTGACCCCCCAACCCCCCCAACTCCCCTCCTGACCCCCCGACCCCCCAACCCCCCTAACCCCCCCAATCCCCCTGACCCCCTGACCCCCTGACACCCCCAACCCCCCCGACCCCCATTGACCCCCCTGACCCCCCACTTGACCCCCCACCCCCCCTTGAACCTCCAGACCCCCCTTGACCCCCCAACACCCCCTGACCCCCCCAAGCCCCCCACCCCCACCCACGACCCACCCCTGACCATCCCCAACCCCCCCCTTGACCCCCGACCCCCTAACCCCCCCACTTGACCCTCCCTGACCCCCCGACCCCCCCGAACCCACCCCCGGGCCCCATAACCCCCCAGCCCCCTGACCCCCCCTCGACCCCCCATGACCCCCCCTTGACCCCCCAACACCTCCCTGACCCCCCCGACCACCCCCTGGTGTCCCCTGGGGGCCGTGACCCCCCCGTGGGGGGGGGGGGAACAGCGAGGTGACAGCGGGGTGTCGTCCCCCCCCATGTCCCCCCCAGCCTGGTGTGCACGGCGCTGCGGGGAAAATCTCCGTGTACGGGGAGATGGAGGCCAGCTTCAAGGTGGGGGGGCCGGGGGGGGCGAGGGGGGTTGGGGGGGGGGATTTGGGGGTCAGGGAGGGGGTTGGGGGGATTTGGGGGGGCTAGGAGGGGGTTTGGGGGGCTGGGGGGATTTGGAGGGGATTTAGGGGGCTGGGAGGGGGTTTGGGGGGTTTTGGGGGGGATTTGGGGGGACTCGGGGGTCAGAGAGAGGATTTGGGGGGGCTGGGAGGGATTTGGGGGCTAGGAAGGGGTTTGGGGGGGTTTGGGGGGGCTTAGAGGAGATTGGGAGGGGATTTAGGGGACTGGGGGGGGTGTTGGGGGGATTTGGGGGGGCTGAGGGGATTTGGGGGGGGGTTGGGGGGTTTGGGGGGGCTAAGGGGGATTTGGGGGGCTGGGAACGGATTTGGGGGGGGGATTTGGGGGGCTAGGAAGGGGTTTGGGGGGTCTTGGAGGAGATTTGGGGGATTGGGGGGGCTGGGGGGCTGGGGGGGGGGATTTGGGGGGCTGGGAGGGGGTTTGGGGGGATTTGGGGGGGGTTGAGGAATTTGGGGGGAGGTTGCGGGGCTGGGGGGGGGGGTGGGGGGATTTGGGGGGTCTTAGAGGGGATTGGGGGGGATTTGGGGGGTATGGGGGGGCTGGGAGGGGTTTCGGGGGATTGGGGGGCATTTGGGGGGGCTGGGGGGGATTTGGGGGTGCTGGGAGGGGGTTTGGGGGGGAGGATTTGGGGGCCTTTGGGGGGATTTGGGGGTCTTAGAGGGGATTTGGGGGGCCTGGGAAGGGATTTGGGGGTCCCGGGGGGGATTTGGGGGTCCCGGGGGGGGCTCTGAGGTGCCCCCCCTCCGCCCCCCCCCAGAACCTGTCGCGGGCGCTGGTGCACGTGGCCGCCAAGGTGGCGCACGCCAAGGACGCGCGGGACTTCTTCGTCGACCTGGTCGAGAAGGTGGCACCCCAAAAACGGGCACCCCAAAAACAGGCACCCCAAAGGGACCCCCCCCGCGGGACCCCCAAAGGGAACCCCCAAATGGGGCCCTAAAAATGGGGACCCCAAATGGGGAATCCTTCAAACTGGGACCCCAAAGTGAGGACCCCAAAAGGAACCCCCCCAAATGGGACCCCAAAAGGGGGCACCCCAAAAACGGGCACCCCAAAGGGACCCCCCCCAATGGGACCCCCAAATGGGGCCCTAAAAATGGGGACCCCAAATGGGGATCCTTCAAACTGGGACCCCAAAAGGGGAACCCCCAAAGGGAACCCCCAAATGGGACCCCAAAATGGGCCCCCCCCCCAATGAGACCCCAAAAAGGACCCCAAATGTCTGTGGGATTTGGGGGGCGTCCTTGGGGTTTGGGGGCAGTCTGTGGGATTAGGGGAGGATTGGGATTGGGGGGTCTTTGGGATTTGGGGGGGGGTCTCTGGGTTTTGGGGGGTGTCTGTGGGATTTGGGGGGTTCCCTGGGGTTTGGGGGGGGGGTCTTTGGGGTTTGGGGGTGTCTTTGGGGTTTGGGGTTTGGGGATTTCCTTGGGGTTTGGGGATTTCCTTGGGGTTTTGGGGTGATCCCTGGGGATTTGGGGGGTGTCCCTGGGTTTTGGGGGTGTCTGTAGGATTTGGGGGGGGTTCCCTGGGGTTTGGGGGGGGTCTCTGGGGTTTGGGGGTGTCTTTGGGGTTTGGGGATTTCCTTGGGGTTTTGGGGTGATCCCCGGGGATTTTGGGGATGTCCCTGGGTTTTGGGGGCGTCTGTGGGGTTTTGGGGGCGTCTGTGGGATTTGGGGGTGTTCCCTGGGTTTTGGGGGGGGTCCCTGAGCGGTGCCCCCCAGGTGATCGAGCCCTGCAAGGCCGACAAGTGGAGCCCCCGCGACCTGCAGCTCTTCCTGGCCCAGTACGGGGCGGCCGCGCACGCGCTGGAAGGCTTCCGGTGAGGGGACCCCAAAATCCTGGCCCTAAACCCCCAAATCCTGACCCTAAAACCCCAAAATCCTGCCCAGGACCCCAAAATCCTACCCTAAAACCCCCAAATCCAGCCCGGAAGCCGAAAATCCCGACCTTGATCCCAAAATCCTACCCTAAAACCCCCAAATCCCTGACCCTAAAGGCCCCAAAATCCTACCCTGAACCCCAAAATCCTGACCCTAAAACCATGAAATCCTGACCTAGATCACTAAAATCCTGACCTAAAAACCCCAAATCCCTAAATCCCTGACACTAAAACACCAAAATCCTAACCTGAACCTCAAAATCCCGACCTTAAAACCCTGAAATCCTGACCCTGACCCCAAAATCCTGACCCTAAAACCCCAGAATCCTGCCCGGAACCCCAAAACCCTGACATTGATCCCCAAATCCTGACCCTAAAACCCCCAAATCCTTACCCTGAACCCCAAAATCCTACCCTGAACCCCAAAATCTTGACCCTAAAACCCCAAAATCCTGGCCTGGAGCCCAAAATCCTGACATTGATCCCCAAATCCTGACCCTAAAACCACGAAATCCTGACCCTAAAACCCCAAAATCCTGACCCTGACCCCAAAATCCTACCCTGAACCCCAAAATCCTGACCCTAAAATCCCAAAATCCTGACCTTGATCCCAAAATCCTACCCTAAAACCCCCAAATCCCTGACCCTAAAACCCCAAAATCCTGGCCTGGATCCCCAAATCCTGACCTTGATCCCAAAATTCATGACCCTGACCCCAAAGTCCTCCCTTGGACCCCAAATTCCTGCCCTGGATCCCAAAATCTTGTCCTTGACCCCCAAAATCCTGCCCTGAGCCCCCAAATCCTGTCCCTGACACCGAAATCCTGCCCCAAACACCCAAATTCTACCCACGTCCCCCAAAACCCTGCTCTGGACCCCAAAAACCCTGACCTCAATCCCAAAACCCTGGCCTTGATCCCCAAATTCCTGCCCTGGACCCCCAAATCCT
This sequence comes from Anser cygnoides, assembly GCF_040182565.1. NCBI lineage: Eukaryota > Metazoa > Chordata > Aves > Anseriformes > Anatidae > Anser > Anser cygnoides. The sequence continues at coordinate 4,523,950 of NC_089911.1, forward strand.
CACAGGGGACCCCAAATCCTGTGACCCCACCCCCAAGCTTCTTCGAGCGACCCCAAACCAGGGCGATCTCACCCCAAAACCGGGCTCCCGCACCCCGAAATGTGATGGGGAGGGGGACAAAGTGGGGTCTCCCCCCGAACCCCCAATTTTTTTGGGGTGCAGGCACCAGGCGCTGTGGGACCGGTACATGGCGGCCGTCAGCGCCTGCCTGCTGCGCATGTACCACGACTGAACCCCAAAAAGGGGGCACCCCAAAAGGGGGCACCCGAAAAGGGGCACCCCGAAAAGGGGACACCCCAAAACCCCCCCCCCGACGCGGCGAGAGAGGAGGAGACGGCAGCGGGGGCGCCCCGAAACCGGAGCGGTTTGGGATCCCCCTTCACCAAGAAGAACCCCAGAACTGGCACCCCCAAAAACGGGGACACCCCAAAAACTGTGGCACCCCAAAAACTGTGGCACCCCAAAACTGGGACATTTTGGAATCCTCCCTTCGCAAGAAGAACCCCAAAATTGGGGCAGCCCAAAAGAGCAGGACCCCAAAACCGGAGCACCCCAAAAATGGGGCACCCCAAAAACTGTGGCACCCCGAAACTGGAGCATTTTGCCCCCCCCTTCACAGAGAAGAACCCCAAAGGAGCGGCACCCCGAAAGAGTGGCACCCTGAAATGGAGCGACCCCAAAACTGTGGCACCCTGAAAACGGGGCACCCCAAAAACTGGCACCCCCAAAAAACTGGGGCATTTTGGACCCCCATCCTTCACCAAGAAGAATCCCCAAACTGGAGCACCCCAGAAGTGGGGCACCCCAAAACGGGGACACCCCAAAACCAAGCCATCATGGGGACACCCCAAAAAAGCAGGAACCCCCGAAACCAGGATCCCCCCAAAAAAGAGGGGGGTCCCAGGAGACTGGCAGTGCCCCCCCCCCAAAATGAGCCACCCCAAAAACCCACAGAGGCCCCGAAAGCAACAAAAATGGGGTGCCCCCCCCCCAATTGCCCTAAAAGGGGACACCTGGGATGCCCCCTATTGGGGGGGGTCCCCAATTTTTTTGGGGGGGAACCCCAGAACGGGGCAACGGAGGAATAAACACATTGGAAGCTGAGCTGCTTGTGGCCCCCCCGGATTGAAGGGGGGACCCCAAAATCATGGGTGGGGGGCAACTGGGAGCACTGGGAGGGAACTGGGAGAACTGGGAGGGGTTGGGAGAGGGCCCAGCGTGCACCCACACACACTCCAGCCCCCCCCCCCCCCCAATTTTGAGGGCCCAAAACTGCCCTTTTCAGCCCCAAACCCTGTTTTGAAGTCAGTCTCATTTTGGGGTTAAAAGCCTTTTTTGGGGGGGGTCTCTTTTATTAATCCCCCTTCCTGTGCTGCAGGCCTCAAAAGTCTCCTTTTTCAGACAAAATCCCCAGTTTTCAGGGCCCAAGTCTGCCTTTTTCAGACCCCAAAACCATTTTGAGGTCAGAAAACCTAATTTCAGTCTGAGTCTCATTTTGGGGTTAAAAAGACTTACTTTAGGGTCCCTTTTATTAATTCCCCTGTTTAAGGGCCCAAAGCGTCGCTGCAGACCTTAAAATCTCCTTTTCAGTCAAAATCCCCATTTTTCAGGGCCCAAAACTGCCCTTTTCAGCCCCAAACCCCATTTTGAGGTCAGAAAGGCTCATTTTAGAGAGTCAGATTCTCATGTTGGGGTTAAAAAGCCTCGTTTTAGGGACCCTAAAAAAATAATCCCCCCCGTTTAAGGGCTCAAAGCCTTGCTGCAGGCCTTAAAAGTCTCTTTTTTCAGTCAAAATCCCCAATTTTCAGGGCCCAAGTCTGCCTTTTTCAGACCCCAAAACCATTTTGAGGTCAGAAAACCTAATTTCAGTCTGAGTCTCATTTTGGGGTTAAAAAGACTTACTTTAGGGTCCCTTTTATTAATTCCCCTGTTTAAGGGCCCAAAGCGTCACTGCAGACCGTAAAAATCTCCTTTTTCAGTCAAAATCCCCAATTTTCAGGGCCCAAAACTGCCTTTTCCAGCCCCAAACCCCATTTTGAGGTCAGAAAGCCTCATTTTAAAGAGTTTGAGTCCTATTTTGGGGTTAAAAAACCTTTTTTTAGGGTCTCTTTTATTAATCCCCTCCCTGTTTAAGGACCCAAAGCCTCGCTGTAGGCCTTAAAAGTCTCATTTTTCAGTGAAAATCCCCATGTTTCAGGGCCCAAATCTGCCCTTTTCAGCCCCAAACCCTGTTTTGAGGTCAGAAAGGCTCATTTTAGAGAGTCGGATTCTCATGTTGGGGTTAAAAAGCCTTGTTTTAGGGACCCTAAAAAAAATAATCTCCCCTGTTTTAGGGCCCAAAGCCTTGCTGCAGGCCGTAAGAGTCTCCTTTTTCAGTCAAAATCCCCAATTTTCAGGGCCCAAATCCACGCTTTTCAGCCACAAACCCCGTTTTGAGGTAAGAGAGCCTTATTTTGAAGAGTTTGTGTTTCATTTTGGCGTGAAAAGCCGCCTTTTAGGGTCCCTTTTATTGGTCCCCCTCATCCCTCCCCATTTAAGGGCCCAAAGCCTCACTGCAGGCCTTAAAAATAAAAATAAAAATAATCTCATTTTTCAGTCCAAATCCCCGATTTTCAGGGCCCAAATCTGCCCTTTTCAGCCCCAAACCCCATTTTGAGGTCAGAAAGTCTCATTTTGGGATGAAAAAGCCTCGTTTTAGGGTCCCTTTTACTAATCCCCCCATTTAAGGGCCCGTAGCCTGGCTGCATGCCATAAAAATCTCCCGCTTCAGTCAAAATCCCGAAACTTCACGGCCCAAAGCACCATTTCGGGACTTGAAACCCTTCTTTCCTCCCCATTTTGAGGCCCAAAACCCCATTTTGAGGCCTCAGCACTTCCTGTCAGGACCCAAAGCCTCATTTTTACATCCAAAACCACAATTTTCAGGGCCCAAATCCTCCCTTTTTCACTCAAAAGCCACATTTCGGGGCTTGAGGCCCCGTTTTGGGACCTAAAACCTCTTTTATTTCATGGAAAAGCCCCATTTTGGGGGCCAAAGGCTCCTTTTTTCATTGAAAAAAACATTTCAGGGAATCGAGGCCTCATTTCGGGGCCTAAAACCTCTTTTTTTCACTCAAAAGTCCCTTTTTTTGGGTCTCAAAGCCTCATTTCAGGGCCTAAAACCTCATTTTTCCACTGAAAAGTCCCATTTTGGGGGCTGGAGGCTTTATTTTGGGGCCTAAAACCTCATTTTTTTCACTCAAAAGCCCCATTTGGGGGCTCGAGGTCCCATTTTTTGGTCCTAAAACCTCATTTTTCAGTCAAAAATCCCCATTTTGGGGCTTGAGGCCCCATTTTGGGGCCTAAAACCTATGTTTTTAATTCAAAAATGCCCCAGATACTGGGGGGGGGGTCCAGATATTGGGGGGGGGGGGTGTCTAGATATTGAGGAGGGGGTCCCAAATACTGGGGAGGTCCCAAATATTGGGGGGAATTCCCAAATAACGGGGGGGGGGTCCCAACTATTGGGGTGGGGTCCCAGATATTGGGGGTGGGGGGGTCCCAGGTACAGGGGGGATCCCAAATATTGCGGGGGGGCAAATATTGGGGGGGGTCCCAAATATTGGGGGCCAAAATATTGGGGGTGGGGTCCCAAATATTGGGAGGGGGGTCCCAAATATTGGGGGTGGGGGCCCAAATATTGGGGGGGCAAATATTGGAGGTGGGAGCCCAAATATTGGGGGTGGGGGCCCAAATATTGGGGGTGAGGGCCCAAATATTGGGGGTGGGGGCCAAAATATTGGAGGTGGGGTCCCAAATATTGGGGGGGTCCCAAATATTGGGGGGGCAAAATGGGGGGGGGGGGGGCGCTCCCAGGCCCCGTTTCCTATGGGGGGGGGGGTCACAAGGGGCCTGCCCCAGCCGTTTTATTTGGGGGGGGGGGGGGGCCCCGAGGCCGATTTTGGGGGGGTGTGGCCCAGAGGGCTGGGGGCGTGGCCTCCCCCTGGGGGCGTGGCCTCCCCTGTGGGCGTGGCCTCCCCTGGGGGCGTGGCCTCCCCCTTGGGGGCGTGGCCACCCCGCGGCTCCCCGCGCGCTTTTTCCCGCGGGGGGGGGGCGCGGAGCGGGGTGAGTGGGGCCGGGGGGGGCGCGGGGGGGGGGGGGGAGGGCACAAAATGGGGGGGGGGTCCGGGGGTCCCCAGCCCCTTCCCGCTCCCTTCCGGGTCCGTCCCCCCTCCTTCCCCACCCCCCTCCATCCCGTCCACGTTGGCCGAAGTTTGTCCCCCCCTCCCAAAAACTCCCCCCCCCCGCATGGATTTTTTTTTTGGGGGGGGGGGGCTATAATTTGTGCCCCCCCCCTCAAAGTCCTGCATGGTTTATGGGGGTCGGGGGGGCGGTTAAAGGGGGGGGGGGGTGTCATTTAAAGGGGGGGGGTCATTTAAAGGGGGGGGGTCATTTACAGGGGGGTCCTGGGGGGTCGCGGTGCCCCCCCCCAACGTGGTGCCCCCCGCAGCGCCATGGGGCCCCTGGGCTGCCTCCTGCTCGCCCTGCTGGCGGCCGCCGCCCCCGCAGCTGGAGGAGGACTACGCGGTGCGGGGGGGGGGGGATATGGGGGGGTGTTATGGGGTGGGGGGGCACGGGGGGGGGCTATGGGGCCGCGGGGGGTCTTTATGGGGGTGGGGGGGGGCATTGGGGGGCTCTATGGGGCCGGGGGGGGATTTAATGGGTATGGGAGGGATTGGGGGGTCTCTATAGGGATGGGGGGGGGGCATGGGGGGCTCTATAGGGATGGGGGGCTCTATGGGGCTGGGGGGGCTCTATGGGACGGGGGGACAGAATGGGGGGCTGTATGGGGAAGGGGGGTCTCTAAGGGGGATGGGGGGGCATGGGGGGGGTCATGGGGGGGCCGGGGGGCCCTGAGGGGGGGGGCACATGGGGACACCGCCCCCCTCCCCCCCCAGGAGTGCATGGACGGCTACGAGTGGGACCCCGAGACCGAGCACTGCAAAGGTGGGGGGGGGGGCAGATCTGGGGGGGGGGGTCCCAGGTATTGGGGGGAGTCCCAAACATTGGGGGGGGTCCCCAGATTTTTTGAAGGGGGGGCAGATGTTGGAGGGGGTTCCAGATTTTTGGGGGGGGGGGTCCCAAATATCGGGGGGTCCCCAGTTTTTTCGGAGGGGGGGCAGATGTTGGGGGGGGGGGTCTCAGATTTTGGGGGTGGGTCCCAAATTTTTGGGGGGGGGGTGTCCCAGTTTTTTTGGAGGGGGGGCAGATGTTGGGGGGGGTCCTAGGCTTTGGGGGGTGTCCCAAATACTGGGGGGGGGGGGTCACAGGTTTTGGAGGGGGGCCCAGATTTTTTGGGGGGGTCACAAATATTGGGGGGGTCCCAAATATTGGGGAGGGGGTCCCAGGTTTCGGGGGGGCCTCCCAAGTTTTTGGGGGGGGGGGGCCTAGATTTTTTTGGGGGGGCTCTCCCAGATATCTGGGGTCCCCCCCTCCCCCTGACCCCCCGTGCCCCCCCCCCCCCCCCCAGACGTGGACGAGTGCCGGGCGCGCCCCCCGTGCCCGGGGGCCCTGCGGTGCCTGAACCACTTCGGGGGCTTCCTCTGCCTCCCGCCCGGCGCCGCCCTCATCACCGCGGCCCCGCCCCTCTCCCCGCCCCCTCCCTTCGCCCCGCCCCCTCCCCTCGCCCCGCCCCTCGCCGTGGCCCCGCCCCACGGCGGCCGCTGCCCCCCGGCTACGGCCCCGCCCCCGACGGCACCTGCCAAGGTGAGGGGCGGGGCTTAAAGGGAGGGGGCGGGGCTAAGGGGGTGGGTGGGGCTAAGGGGTGGGCGGGGCTAAGGGGGTGGGCGGGGCTAAGGGAGGTGGGCGGGGCCAAGGGAGGGGGCAAACGGTTGGGGCGGGGCTAAGGGAGGGCGTGGCTACGGGGGTGGGCGGGGCTATGGGTGGGCGGGGCTAAGGGACCAGGGCAAGGGGTGAGGGCGGGGCTAAGGGAGGGGGCGTGGCTAAGGGAGGGGCGGGGCTAAGGGCTGGGTTGGGAGGGGCTAAGGGCTTGGGGGCGGGGCTATGGATTTGTGGGCGGGGCTAAGGGCTGGGGAGGGGGTTAAAAACAGGGGCGGGGCCTGGAGGGGGCTCAGGATGGGGGGGTTGGGGGGATTTGGGGGCGGATTTGGGATTTGGGGGGGTCTTTGGGTCTGGGGGGTCTTTGGGGGGTCTTTGGGGTTTGTGGGGGCTGGGGGGGGATTTGGGGGGCTTTGGGTTTGGGGGGGCTCTGGGGGGCTTTGGGATTGGGGGGTTCTTTGGTATTGGGGGGCTGGGGGGTCTTTGGGGGGGGGCTTTGGGATGTGGGGGGGCTTGGGGGGCTTTGGGATTGGGGGGGCTTTGGGGTTGGGGGGCTGGGGGCATCTTTGGGATTTGGGGGGGTCTTTGGGTTTGGGGGGATTGGGGGGTCTTTGAGATGGGGGGTCTTAGATTGGGGGGCATTGGGGGGGCTTTGGGATTGGGGGGGCTTTGGTTTTGGGGGGCGGTGGGGGTCTTTGGGGGGGTCTTTGGGATTTGGGTGGGGCTTTGGGGGGGCTTTGGGATTGGGGGGCTCTTTGGGGTTGGGGGGCTGGGGGCATCTTTGGGATTTGGGGGGGGGGTCTTTGGGGGTTCAGGGGGGTCTTTGGGGGTTCGGGGGGGTGACAAGGTGCCCCCCCCCCCCCCCCCAGATGTGGACGAGTGCCTGGGCCCCCCCCCCTGCCGGCCCAGCCAGGACTGCGTCAACGTCCCGGGGGGTTCGAGTGCCGCTGCCCCCCGGGTACCGCAACGTGCGCACCGAGTGCGTCGGTCAGTGGGGGGGCTGGGGGGGGGCTATGGGGTGATGGGGGGGGGTATGGGGGGGGGGCTATGGTGTCAGTGGGGGGGTATGGGGGGGCTATGGGGTGATGGGGGGTATGGGGGGGGCTATGGTGTCAGTGGGGGGTATGGGGGGGCTATGGGGTGGTTGGGGGGGCTATGGGGTCGTGGGGGGCTATGGGGGGGTTATGGGGTCAGTGGGGAGGCTAAGGGGGGTTATGGGGTCAGTGGGGGGCCTATGGGGTCGTGGGGGGGTTATGGGAGGGCTATGGGGTGATTGGGGGTGGCTATGGGGGCTTATGTGGGGGTTATGGGGTGCGGGCTTGTATGGAAATGGGGTGTTGTGGGGCAGCCATGGGGCAGTTATGGGGCAGCCATGGGGCAGCCATGGGGCAGCCGTGGGGCGCCGTGGGGCCGTGCTGACGGCGCTGTGGGGCAGACGAGGACGAGTGCCGCCTGCGGTTCTGCCAGCACGCCTGCGCCAACTCCCCCGGCTCCTTCTCCTGCCGCTGCCACCCCGGCTTCCGCCTGGCCCCCAACAACCGCTCCTGCCTCGGTCTGCGCCCCCCCGGGAACCCCCCCGATCCCTGGGACCCCCCCCCGGGACCCCCCCCCCCCGATTCCTGGGACCCCCCCCGGGACCTCCCCCCATTACCGGGACCCCCCCCAATTCCTTGGACCCCCCCAGTGACCCCCCACAATTCCTGGGACCTCCACCCCCCAATTCCTGCCCCCTCCCCAGTGACCCCCCCAATTCCTCGCTCCCCCAGTGACCCCCCCCCGATTCCTGACCCCCCTCCCCCCAGTGACCGCCCACAATTCCAGGGACCCCCACCCCCCGGACCCCCTCCCCCAAAAAGTGGGACTCCCCCCCCCTTGGCCCCCATCACTCCCCCCCCCCCCGAGTTCTTGGACCCCCCCCCCAGTGTCCCCCCATTTCTGGGACCCCCCATTGCCAGGCCCCCCATTACTGCTCCCCCCGCAGTATTGAGCCCCCCCCCCCCCATTTCCAATCTCCCCCCATTACTGTGCCCCCCATTTCCCACCCCCCCACCAAAGTACCCCCCATTTCAGTGCCCCCCCCCCCCATTTACAGCTCCCATTCCGGGTGGGGGAGGTTCCCATGGGGGGGGGGGGGTGTCCCTGGGTGCCCCCCCCCCCGTAACCCCGCCCCTCGTGCCCCCCCCCCCCAGACGTGGACGAGTGCTCGATGGGCGCCCGCTGCGCCCAGCGCTGCCTCAACACCTTCGGCTCCTTCCGCTGCCGCTGCCGGCCCGGCTTCGCCCTCAGCGCCGACGGGCTGGGCTGTGACGGTAGGGCACGCCCCCCGGGTGGCCACGCCCCCTGGCCACGCCCCCTTCCCATTAACCACGCCCCTTCCCTTTAACCACGCCCCCTTTTCTTTAACCACGCCCCTTCCCTGTAACCACGCCCCCCCTGCACATCTCCCCCTTCCCCCCGACCCCTGAGGGCTGGGGCTGGGCGGGGAGGCCACGCCCCCCACCCCAAAGGCCACGCCCACTTTTCCTCGAGCCACGCCCCTTCCCACTAAACCACGCCCCCTCTCTCTGGCCACGCCCCCTCTTTTAGGCCGCGCCCCAGCCTGTGCCCCCCCCACCCCTCTCCATCCACATGGGCGGGGTGAGGCCACGCCCCCTCCTCCAGGCCACGCCCCTTTCTCTAGACCACGCCCCCTCTCAAGGCCACGCCCCCACCCAAACCACGCCCCCTTCGTTTTACAGCTGGCCCCGCCCCTGCCCCCAGCCCCGCCCCCGGTGCCCCGCCATGGCTCCCGCCCTCCCGGGCCACGCCCCTTGTCAGGCCACGCCCTCTCCACCGAGGCCCCGCCCCTCCAAGCCCCGCCCCCTCGCTAAGGCCACGCCCCTGGCTCCCCGCCCCAGCCCCACCCTGACCCCTCCCAGCCTCACCCCCGTGGCCACGCCCCCATTGACCACGCCCCTCCTTGGCCACGCCCCCTGTGGCCACGCCCCCCGTGACCACGCCCCCTTTCTGGCCCCGCCCCCCGTCTCTGGCCCCGCCCCCAGACGTGGACGAGTGCCGCCTGGGCCTGGCCAGGTGCCAGCACCGCTGCCAGAACCGGGAGGGGGGTTCGGCTGCCTCTGCCCCCCGGGTACCGCCTGCGGGGGGGCGCCGCTGCCAGGGTAACGGGGGGGCAGGGGGGGGGGGGGGGGGGGTTGGGGGGGGGGGGTATGGGGGGGGGGGGGCTAAGGGGGGTTTGGGGGGGTTATGGGGGTAATGGGGGGATTTGGGGGAGGTTGGGGGGGGGTTATGGGGGTAATGGGGGGGGGGTTGGGGGGGGGGGGGGGGGTTATGGGGGTAATGGGGGGATTTGGGGGGGTTGGGGGGGGTTATGGGGGTAATGGGGGGGGGTTGGGGGGCTATGGGGGGTACAGGGGGTTATGGGGGGGTTGGGGGGATTTGGGGGGGTATGGGGGGATATGGGGGGGTCATTGGGGTTATGGGGGTGTATGGGAGTGCTGGGGGGGTACAGGGGGGTTATGGGGGGGGTTGGGGGGTCATGGGGGGGTCATGGGGGGGTCATGGGGGGGTTATGGGGGTGCAGGGGGGTGGGGGGGGGTAATGGGGGGGTCATATGGGGTATTGGGGGGGTTATGGGGGCTGTGGGGGCGTTTGTGGGAGAACGGGGGGCAGGGGGATGGGGGGGGCTCTGGGGCTGCTGGGGGGCAGCTGGGCCCCGCAGGAGCATTTTGGGGGGCTGGGGGCAGCGGGGGGGGGCAGCGGGGGTTTGGGGGGGTCCTGAGACACCCCCCCCCCAGACGTGGACGAGTGCGCCGAGGGCACCCACGGGTGCTCGGAGGCCCAGCGCTGCTTCAACACCTTCGGGGGGCACCGCTGCGAGCCCCGGCAGCCCTGCGCCCCCCCTACGTGCCCGTGCCCGGCAGGGACAGGTACGGACCCCCGCCCGGGACCACCCCGGGACCCCCCCGGCCCCAAATCCCCCCCAACCCCCACATACCCCCCCCGACCCCCCCAACCCCCCCTTACACCCCCAACCCCCCAAACCCCCCTACCCCCAAACCCCCCATTAACCCCCAAACCCCCATACCCCCCATTACCCCCCCAATTACCCCCCATAACCCCCCTTACCCCCCAAATCCCCCCATAACCCCCCCGTGCCCCCCCCCAGGACGTGCTCCTGCCCCGGGGGTCCCCGCCTGCTCCCTGCTCCCCCCCGGCTGCTGCTGCGCTCCGTGGCCCTGCCCAGCGCCCCCCGACCCCCGCCGGCCTCTTCCAGCTGCGGCGCCCCCCGGGCCCCCCGCACCCTGCGCCTCCGGGGGGGCCCCCGGGGCCTTCCTCCTGCGGGTACGGGGGGGCATGGGGGGGGGGGCATGGGGTTATGGGGTGGGGGGTTATGGGGGAGTTATTGGGTGGGGGGGTTATGGGGGTTATGGGGTTATGGGGGCTTATGGGGTTATGGGGGGGTTATAGGGTTATGGGGGCGTGAGGGGGGTTATGGGGGGGTTGTGGGGTGGGGGGGTTATGGGGGGGGTTATGGTGTTATTGGGGGGGGTTATGGGGTGGGGGGTTATGGGGTGGGGGGTTATGGGGTGGGGGGTTATGGGGGGGTTATGGGGGCGTATGGGGCAAGGGGGTTATAGGGTTATGGGGGGGTTATGGGGGAGTTATGGGGTGGGGGGGTTATGGGGGGCTATGGGGGGGTTATGGGGTGGGGGGGTATGGGGGGGTTATAGGTTTATGGGGGGGTGAGGGGGGGGGTTGTGGGGGGTTGTGGGGTGGGGGGGGGGTTAGGGGGGTTATGGGTGGATTATGGGGTTATGGGGGGGGTTTGGGTTACGGGGGGTTATAGGGTTATGGGGGGGTGAGGGGGGGATTGTGGGGGGGTTATGGGGGGTCATGGGGTTGTGGGGGGGTTATAGGGTGGGGGGAATGGGGCGGGTTATAGGGTTATGGGGGGGTTGTGGGGGGGTTATGGGGTGGAGAGGTAGGGAGGGGTTATGGGGGGGTTATAGGGGGGTATGGGGGTATGGGGGGTTATGGGGTGGGGGGGCTATGGGGGGTTGTGGGGGGGTTATGGGGGGGCTATGGGGGGTATGGGGGTATGGGGGGTTATGGGGTGGGGGGGCTATGGGGGGTTGTGGGGGGGGGGGTTATGGGGGGGTATGGGGGGTTGTGGGGTGGGGGGGTTATGGGAGGCTGGGGGGTTTAAAGGGGGGTTCTGGGGCAGTATGGGGGGTACGGAGGGGTACGGGGGGGGTTCTGGGGGGGGGTTCTGGGGCTGGGGGGTGTGGGGGGGGGTGAAGGGGTTATGGGGTGTATGGGGGGCTATGGGGCGGGGGGGGGGTGGGGTTATGGGGTGGGGGGGGGGCTCCGGGGGTTATGGGGGGGGCACGGGGGTTATGGGGGGGCACCGGGGGGTTATGGGGGGGGCACGGGGGGTTATGGGGGGGGGGGCACGGGGGGGTCCGTCCCGGGGGTGTCCTCCGGCGTCCCCCCCCCCCAGCAGGAGCTGTCCGGTGAGAGCGCGCTGCTGGAGCTGAGGCGGCCGCTGCGGGGCCCCCGGGAGCTGCGCCTGGAGCTGGAGCTGCGGGGGGGGGCGGGGCCGCCGCGAGGCCCCCGGGCGGCCGCTGGCGGTGCTGCGCCTGGCGGTGTACGTGGGGGAGCACCCCTTCTAGGGGCCACGGCGCCCCACGGCGCCCCACAGAGCCCTATAGAGCCCCACAGAGCCCCATAGAGCCCCATAGAGCCCCATAGAGCCCCATAGAGCCCCACAGAGCCCCAGAGAGCCCCATAGTGCCCTATAGAGCCCTATAGAGCCCCACAGAGCCCCACAGAGCCCCACAGAGCCCCAGAGAGCCCCATAGAGCCCCACAGAGCCCCACAGAGCCCCACGGCGCCCCATAGAGCCCCATAGCGCCCTATAGAGCCCCACAGAGCCCCACAGAGCCCCATAGAGCCCTATAGAGCCCCACAGAGCCCCACAGAGCCCCATAGAGCCCCATAGCGCCCCATAGAGCCCTATAGAGCCCTATAGAGCCCTACAGAGCCCCACAGAGCCCCATAGAGCCCTATAGAGCCCTATAGAGCCCTACAGAGCCCCACAGAGCCCCATAGAGCCCCATAGAGCCCTATAGAGCCCTATAGAGCCCCATAGAGTCCCACAGAGCCCCATAGAGCCCCATAGAGTCCCACAGAGCCCCATAGAGCCCTATAGAGCCCATAGAGCCCCATAGAGACCTATAGAGCCCCATAGAGCCCCATAGAGTCCCACAGAGCCCCATAGAGCCCCATAGAGCCCTATAGAGCCCCATAGAGTCCCACAGAGCCCCATAGAGCCCCATAGAGCCCCATAGCACTCCACAGCGCCCCATAGCTCTGCCCCATAGCGCCCCACAGCCCTGCCCCATAGCCCCCCCATAACCCCACAGCCCAGCCCCATAGCGCCCCACAGCCCCCCCCCCCCCGTGCCCCCCCCAGTGAGCGCCGAGGCCGGACCGAGGCGGGGACCCCAAAACACTGCGGGGGGGGCGAAACAGAGCTCGTGGTGCTGAGCTGGGTCCTGTGCTGGTGGGGACTGGGAGCACTGGGAGGGACTGGGAGGGGTCCGGGGGGGGACTGGGAGGGGTTCTGGGGGGCACTGGAAGGAACTGGGGGGCTACTGGGAGGAACAGGGAGCACCGGGAGAGGCTGGTGGGTGCGCTGGAAGGTTACTGGGAACACTGGGAGAGTACTGGGAGCACTGGGAGGAGGCTACAGGAATGGGGGAGGGGGTACTGGGATGATGCTGGGGAAACTGGGGGTTACTGGGAGGATACTGGGGTGCTGCAGCAATACGGGGGGGGGAACTGGGAGGAACTGGGGGTTACTGGGAAGATACCGGGGGGGAGCTACAGGAGCAGGGGGGCTACTGGAAGGAACTGGGAGCACTGGGAAGATACTGGGGGGGCTACAGGAACGGGGGGGGGGGGGCTACTGGGAGGGAGTCACTGGGATGCTACTGGGGGAGCACTGGGGGGGAACTGGGAGGAACTGGGAGTCACTGGGAAGATACTGGGGGGGTACAGGAACGGGGGGGCTACTGGGAGGAACTGGGGGACACTGGGACACTACTGGGGGAGCACTGGGGAGGAACTGGGAGGAACTGGGGGACACTGGGAAGATACTGGGGGGGGCTACAGGAGCGGGGGAGGGTCTACTGGGAGGAACTGGGGGACACTGGGATGCTGCTGGGGGAGCACTGGGGGAACTGGGAGGAACTGGGGGACACTGGGGGGGGTACAGGAACTGGGGGGGGGGCTACTGGGAGGAACTGGGAGCACTGAGAAGATACTGGGGGGGCTACAGGAACGGGGAACTACTGGGAGGAACTGGGGGACACTGGGATGCTACTGGGGGAGCACTGGGGGGAACTGGGAGTTACTGGGAGGAACTGGGAGTCACTGGGAAGATACTGGGGGGTACAGGAACGGGGGGCTACTGGGAGGAACTGGGAGTCACTGGGAAGATACTGGGGGGTACAGGAACGCGGGGGGCTACTGGGAGGAACCGGGGGACACTGGGATGCTGCTGGAGGGGTGCTGGGGGGAACTGGGAGTTACTGGGAGTCACTGGGAGGAACTGGGGGACACTGGGTGCACACTCCCTCCAATCACCCCGCGGGGGGGCCTTTATTTAACCGGGGACCCCCCCCACGGGGGGGGCGGGGCTTGGTCCGACGGGGGCGTGGCCTGTCCGGGGGGCGTGGCCTGTCCGGGGGCGTGGCCTGTCCCAGGAGGGGGCGTGGCCTGTCCCAGGAGGGGGCGGGGCCTGTCCCAGGAGGGGCGTGGCCTGCCCGGGGGCGGGGTCAGCGCCCCACCCGCAGCGGGGCCCCCCCCGGGGGGCTCCAGGGCCGGGTCCCCCCGCCGCCGCCCGCCCGAGCCGGGCGAGGAGGAGGAGGAGGCCGAGGAAGGCCACGGCCCCCCCAGCAGCAGCACCAGCGGGGGGGGGGGCGGGGGGGGGCGCGGAGCCGGCACCTGGGGGGGAGAAGGGGGAGGGGGTGGGGTTAGTGCCCCCCCCGCGTTAATTGCCCCGGGGAATTGGCCCCTAATTGCCCCCCCCCTTAATGGGGTTAACAACGGGGGGGGGGGGGGCTGCCCCACCGCGCCCCATAGCGGCCCCCCGCCCCCATAACCACCCCCCACCCCATAGCCAGCCCCACAGCCCCCCCCCACCCCCATACCCAACCCCCGCCCCATAACCACCCCCCCGCCCCACAGCCCCCCCCCACCCCCATACCCACCCCCCGCCCCATAACCAGCCCCACAGCCCCCCCCGCCCCATACCCCCCCCCCCCACCCCATATCCAGCCCCATAGCCCCCCCACCCCCATACCCACCCCCCCGGCCCCATAGTGGCCCCCCCCCTTCCCCATAACCACCCCCCCACCCCATACCCAGCCCCACAGCCCCCCCCGCCCCATACCCACCCCCACCTGAGGGCGGGGGGCAGCCAGGCGAGGGGGGCCGCCGCCGGTATTTGTCCTCGTCGCGGTCGGGGGGGCCCGGCTCTCGCGGCCCCCAGGGGCTTGCGGGGCCCCGAGCCTACAAAGGGGGCGTCGGGGGGGGCGGCCCCATAGCGGGAACCCCCAGCCCCATAGCGACCCCCCAAACCCCATAGCCCCCCAGCACTATAAGGGCCCCCCCAGCCCCAGAGCCCCCCCCACCCCATAGTGACCCCCCAAACCCCATAGCCCCCCCAGCCTCATAGCGGCCCCCCAGCCCCATAACGGCCCCCCCAGCCCCATAGTGACCCCCAAGACCCATAGCCCCCCCCCCCGGCCCCATAGAGCTCCCAAAGCCCCATAAGGGCTCCCCCGGCCCCATAGCACCCCCGGCCCCATAAGGGCCCCCCCAGCCCCATAACAGGACCCCCCAGCCCCATAACGACCCCCAAACCCCATAGCCCCCCCGGCTCCATAGCACCCCCAGCCCCATAAGGCCCCCCCACCCCATAGAGCCCCCCCGGCCCCACTCACCCGCGTGCAGGGTCAGGGCCCCCCCCCCATGTTGACGACGGCGTGGGCCGGGGGGGGGCTCGGGGGGCTCGGGGGCGGCCGGGGGGCTGGGGGGAGAGAGGGGGATGGGGGGGGGGTTGGGGGATTTGGGGGGGAGTTGGGGGGGATTTGGGGGGATTGGGGGGATTTGGGGGAAATTGGGGGAAATTGGGGATTTGGGGGGAAATTGGGGGCTTTGGGGGGGCTTTGGGGGGGCTTTGGGGGGATTTGAGGGATTTGGGGGGATTTTGGGGGAAATTGGGGGGATTTGGGGGCAATTTTGGGTGGGATTTGGGGTTTTGGGGGAGTAATAGGGAGGGATTTGGGGTTTGGGGGCAATTTGGGGGATTTGGGGGTAATTTGGGGGGATTTGGGGGTTTTGGGGGCAATTTTGGGTGGGATTTGGGATTTGGGAGGGGATTTGGGGGGCATTCGGGGGGATTTGGGGGAGATTTGGGGTGGGATTTGGGGTTTTGGGGGAGTAATAGGGAGGGATTTGGGGTTTGGGGGCAATTGGGGGGATTTGGGCGTTTGGGGGGATTTGGGGGAGGATTTAGGGGATTTGGGGGAGTAATGGGGTGGGATTGGGGGTTTTGGGGTGGGATTTGGGGTTTTTGGGGGTATTTGGGGACGATTTGGGGGACAATTTGGGGGATTTGGGAGAGTAACGGGGTGGGATTTGGGGTTGGGGGGGATTTGGGGGGGGGTGGGGGTTTTGGGGAGGATTTGGGGGGGTTGGAGGAGGAATGGGGTGGGGTTTGGGGAGGATTTGGGGGTCTCGGGGGAGGATTTGAGGATCCTGGGGGAGGATTTGGGGTTTTGGGGTGGGTTCCGGGGGCTCAGGGGAGAATTTGGGGTAGGATTTGGGGGTTGGGGTTTTTTGGGGGTGGGATTTGTTTTTTTCTGGAGTGGAATTTGGGGGTTTTGGGGTGGAATTCGGGGTTTTCGTGGGATTTGGGGAGGATCTGGGATTTTTTTTTTGGGGGGGGGGGGATTTGGGGGTTTGCCCCCGCCTCACCGCTGAAGCTGCCCCAGCTGCTCTCGGCCGCCTCCGTTTCGGGATCGGGCTCGGGGTCGGGGTCCGGGTCCACGCCTTCGATCTGGGGGGCAAAAATTGGGGGGGAGGTAAATGGGGGGTCCTAGGGGGTCTAAGAGGGGATTTGGGGTCATTTTGGGGGGATTTGGGGTCATTTTAGGATTGTTGGAGGGGTCCTGGGGGTCTAAGAGGGGATTTGGGGTCATTTTGGGGGGATTTGGGGTCATTTTGGGGTTGTTGGAGGGGTCCTGGGGGGTCTAAGAGGGGATTTGGGGGAAACTGGGGGGGGGGGGGGGGATTTCAGGGTCTTTTTGTGGGATTTGGGGTTTTGGGGGTCCTTTGGGGGCAGATTCGGGGTTGTTTTGGGGTACCTGGGGTCCTTTTGGGGTCATTTTGTGGGAATCTAGGGTCCTTTTGGGGGATTTGGGGCCATTCTGGGGTACTTGGGGTCCTTCTGGGGGCGTTTTGGGGGTTTTGGGGTCATTTTGTGGTCTTTGGGTGGAATTTGGGGAATTTTGGGGGAGATTTGGCGTCATCCTAGGGTAATTTTGGGGGATTTGGGGCCATTTTGGGGTCATTTTGTGGGATTTTGGGCCATTCTGGATGTATTTCGTGACATTCTGGGGTCATTTTGTGGTCTTTTTGGGTGGGATTTGGGGTCATTCTGCGGGATTTGGGGCCATTCTGTGGGTATTTGGGGTCACTTTGTGGTCGTTGGGTGGGATATGGGGCCCTTTGGGGGGATTTAGGGTCCTCTTGGGGTCATTTTTGGTTGTTTTGGGGTCATTTTGTGGTCTCTGGGTGGAATTTGGGGCCCTTTTGGGGGTATTTGGGATCCTTCTGGGGCCCTTTGGGGGTTTTGGGGGTCATTTTGTGGTCTTTTTGGGTGGGATTTGGGGCCATTCTGAGGGATTTGGGGCCATTTGGGGGTGGGATTCTGGGTGGGATTTGGGGCCATTTTGGGCTCATTTTTGGGCTATTTGGGGGGCGGGACACGAGGGGGGGCGGGGCATCGTCCACTCACCAATGGGAGGCCGAGGCCGGGGCGGGCCCAGGGGGCTTCGGCCAATCGGGCGCGGAGGGCGTGGGCCAGGGGGCCCTCGAGGTTGGGGGGGAAGAGCGGCCCCCGGCACGAGGGGCACCGGAACCCGGCGGGGGCCGTGCGGGGGGCAGCGCCCGGGCCCAGGCCGCCAGGCACGGCCAGTGGAACACGTCTGGGGGGGACGGGGGGGTCAAGGCCACGCCCCCTCGGGGGAGGAGCCCCAGAGAGCCCCGCCCCCAGAAAAGGCGGTTTCGGGGCTCCCCGCACCGAAAACGGCGGTTTCGGGGCTCCCCGGGGCCGCCCAAAAGGAGGTTTTCCGACCCAAAATGGTGGTTTCAGGGCTCCCCGCACCGAAAAGTGGGTGTTTTGGGGCTCCCCGCACCAAAAAACAAGTTTCGGTGCACCCCGCACTGAAAAACGGCAGTTTCGGGGCACCCCGCACCGAAAAACGGCGGCTTTGGGGCTCCCCGCACCGAAAAACGGCGGTTTTGGGGCTCCCCAGGGCCGCCCAAAGGGAGGTTTTCTGACCAAAAATGGCGGTTTCGGGGCTCCCTGCACTGAAAAACGGCGGTTTCGGGGCTCCCACACCGAAAAACGGCGGTTTCGGTGCACCCCGGGGCTGCCCAAAGGGAGGTTTTCTGACTGAAAATGGCGGTTTCGGGGCTCCCTGCACTGAAAAACGGTGGTTTTGGGGCTCCCTGCACTGAAAAACGGCGGTTTCGGGGCACCCTGGGGCTGCCCAAAGGGAGGTTTTCTGACCGAAAATGGCAGTTTCGGGGCTCCCCGCACCAAAAAACGGCGGTTTTAGGGCTCCCCGGGGCCACCCGAAGGGAGGTTTTCTGACCCAAAATGGTGGTTTCCAGGGCTCCCCACAGCAAAAAATGGCGGTTTCGGGGCACCCTGCACTGAAAAATGGCAGTTTCGGGGCACCCTGCACTGAAAAACGGCGGTTTCGGGGCTCCCTGCACCAAAAAACGGCAGTTTTGGGGCTCCCCAGGGCCACCCAAAGGGAGGTTTTCTGACCCGAAATGGTGGTTTCGGGGCTCCCCACACTGAAAAATGGCGGTTTTGGGGCTCCCCGCACCAAAAAACGGCAGTTTCAGGGCACCCTGGGGCTGCCCAAAGGGAGGTTTACAACCCAAAATGGTGGTTTCAGGGATCCCCACACCGAAAAATGGCAGTTTTGGGGCTCCCCACACCGAAAAACAAGTTTCGGGGCACCCTGCACCAAAAAACAACGGTTTCGGTGCACCCCGCACTGAAAAATGGCAGTTTTGGAGCACCCCGCACCAAAAAACGGCAGTTTCGGGGCTCCCAGGGCGACCCAAAGGGAGGTTTTCTGACCCGAAGTGGTGGTTTCGAGGACACCCCCCAAAAAAAGGGGTTTCAAGGCCCCCAGGGAGGTTTGCCAACCCAAAAAGGCGGTTTCAGGGCTCCCCGCACCAAAAAATGGCGGTTTGGGGGCTCCCCGCACCAAAAACCGGCAGTTTCGCAGCTCCCTGGGGCCGCCCAAAGGGAGGTTTTCCGACCCGAAATGGTGGTTTCGGGGCTCCCCGCACCGAAAACGGCGGTTTCGGGG
Source organism: Anser cygnoides (assembly GCF_040182565.1). Classification (NCBI taxonomy): domain Eukaryota; kingdom Metazoa; phylum Chordata; class Aves; order Anseriformes; family Anatidae; genus Anser; species Anser cygnoides. The sequence continues at coordinate 4,542,452 of NC_089911.1, forward strand.
CTCCCCGCACCGAAAAACGGCGGTTTTGGGGCTCCCCGCACCGAAAAACAATGGTTTCGGGGCTCCCCGGGGAGGTTTTCTGACCCAAAATGGTGGTTTCGAGGATACCCCCCCCCCCAAAAAAAAGGTGTTTCAAGGCCCCCCGGGAGATTTTAATACCCCAAAATGGTGGTTTCGAGGACACCCCCCCCAAAAAAAGGGGTTTCAAGCCCCCCCGGGAGGTTTTCTGCCCCAAAAAGGCGGTTTCGAGGATGCCCCCCTAAAAAAAAGCAGTTTCGAGACACCCCAGGGCTGCCCGAAAGGAGGTTTTCCAACCCAAAACGGTGCTTTTTAGGGTGCCCCCCCCAAAAATAGGGGTTTCGAGGTCCTCCCAGGGAGGTTTCAAGCCCCCCAGCCCCTCAAAAAGCCCCCGTGACCCCCAGCCCCTAAAGACTCCACTTTGAGCCCCCCAGCCCCCAAAAGAAGCCGTTTAAGGCCCCCTAACCCACCCCAAAAGCCCCTTTGACCCCCCAACCCCCCCAAAACCCCCCAACCCCCCCCAAAAGCCCCCGTGACCCCCCAGCCCCTAAAAACTCCACTTTGAGCTCCCCCAGCCCCCAAAAAAGCCCCTTTGAGCCCCCCAGCTCCCAAAGGAGCAGTTTAAGGCCCCATAACCCACCCCAAAAGCCCCTTTGACCCCCAAACCCCCCAAAAAGCCCCTGTGACCGCCCCCAACCCCCCAAATCCCCCCATGACCCCCAGCCCCTAAAAACTCCACTTTGAGCCCCCTCAGCCCCCATCAAAGCCCCTTTGAGCCCCCAGCCCCCAAAAGGAGCCGCTTAAGGCCCCCTAACCCGCCCCAAAAGCCCCTTTGACCCCCCCAACCCCCCAGAAAAACCCCGTGACCCCCCCCCCAAGCCCCCAAAACCCCCCCAACCCCCCCCAAAAAACCCCCGTGACCCCCAACCCCTAAAACCTCCACTTTGAGCCCCCCAGCCCCCAAAAGAAGCCCTTTTCACCCCCCCAACCCCTAAAAAGCCCCTTTAGCCCCCCCAGCCCCCCAAAAAGGAGTTTTGAGACCCCCAGCTCCCAAAAGGAGCCGTTTAAGGGCCCCTAACCCACCCCAAAAGCCCCTTTAAGCCCCCAACCCCCCAAAACCCCCCAACCCCCCCCAAAAAACCCTGTGACCCCCCAGCCCCTAAAAACTCCACTTTGAGCCCCCCGGCCCCCAAAAAAGCCCCTTTGAGCCCCCCAGCTCCCAAAAGAAGGCATTTAAGGCCCCCTAACCCACCCCAAAAGCCCCTTTGACCCCAACCCCCCCAAAAAAAACCCTGTGGCCCCCCAACCCCCAAAAAAAGCCCCTGTGACCCCCCAACCCCTAAAAACTCCACTTTGAGCCCCCCAGCCCCCAAAAAAGCCCCTTTGAGCCCCCCAACCCCCAAAAGGAGCCGTTTAAGGCCCCTAACCCGCCCCAAAAGCCCCTTTGACCCCCCGAGCCCCCAAATCCCCCCCCCGACCCCCCACCCCACAAATAGCCCCCCCCGCTCACCGTAGCAGATGAGCCGCACGGTGTCGCCCTGCGCCAGGGGCGGCGCAGAGCCGGCAGCTGGCCTCGTAGTCGCTGTCCTGCAGCCAGCGCAGGTAGGACTGCACCACGCACTGCTCCCGCCCCCAAAAAAAGAGTTTGTGGGGTCAGGGGGTCCGGGGGGTCGGGGGGGCCCCCCCGCACCCCGAAACCGCGGGGACCGACCTTGGGGTGGGCGGCCACCAGGCAGCTCTCGCAGACGTTGACGCGGTGCTCGAAGCAGAAGAGCGTCGTCACCTTGCGCTTGGGGCACTTGCACAGCCCCATGGCGGCTGGGGGGGCTGGGGGCGACGTCATCGGGGGCGTGACGTCATCAGGGGGCGTGACGTCATCGGGGTGATGGTGTCAGAGGGGGTCAAGGGGAGCCACACAGGGGGAGTTGGGGAGGGGTTTTGGGGTCTCGTTTTGGTGCTGGGCCTAAAAGGACCCCACAGGGAGCCCACAGAGACCCCCCCGCCCCCGACCCCATAGAGGCCCCACAACCCCCCCACTGCCCCCACAACCCCCCCCCACTGCCCCCACAACCCCCCCCCCCCCACTGCCCCCACAACTCCCCCCACTGCCCCCCAGAGACCCCGTAACCCCCCCCCGCCACCCCAAAGACCCCTCTGTCACCCCACGGAGACCCCCCTTACCCTGCAGGCGCCCCACAGAGATCCCACAAGGCCCCCGTCCGCCCCATAGGGCCCCACAGACCCCCTATCGCCCTATAGAGGCCCTATAAAGGCCCTATAAAGGCCCCATGGCCCCATAGTGGCCCCATAGTGGCCCCATAGTGGCCCCATAGTGGCCCCATAGTGGCCCCATAGTGGCCCCATAAGGGGCCCACAGAGACCCCAGAGGGCCCCCTGACCCCCAGGGACCCCCAGTGACTCCATAGGGGCCCCACAGAGGCCCCACACAGCCCCCATTCGCTCTATTGGGACCCCACAGACCCCGCTATCTCCCCATAGCGGCCCTATAAAGACCCCATAGGGATCCCACAAGGACCCCATAGCCCCCCCAACCCCCCCCATAGCCCCCCAGGCCCACGATCGCCCCATGGAGACCACAAAGCGCCCCCAAACGGCCCCCACCCGCCCCATAGAGGCCCTATAAAGACCCTACAAAGGCCCCATGACCCCATAGGGATCCCATAAGGACCCCCAACCCCCATAGCCCCCCAGAGACCCCAAACGGCCCCCACCCGCCCCACAGAGGCCCTATAAAGACCCTACAAAGGCCCCATGACCCCGTAGGAACCCCATAAGGACCCCATAGCCCCTCCCAACCCCCCAATAACCCCCACGGCCCCCATTCGCCTCATACAGGCCCTTTAAAGACCCTACAAAGGCCCCATGACCCCATAGGGGCCCCATAAGGACCCCGTAGGCCCCCCAACCCCCCCATAGCCCCCCAGAAACCCCAAACGGCCCCCATCTCGCCCCCATTCGCCCCATAGAGACCTTATAAAGGCCCTATGACCCCATAGGGGCCCCATAAAGACCCCGTAGCCCCTCCCAACCCCCCATAACCCCGCATAGCCCCCATAGTCCCCCAACGGCCCCCACTCGCCCCACAGAGGCCCTATAAAGACCCTACAAAGGCCCCATGACCCCGTAGGGACCCGTAGGGACCCCCAAGGACCCCGTAGGCCGCCCCAACCCCCAGAGACCCCCAGAGACCCCCCAGAGACCCCTCCCGGCCCCCACCCGCCCCACAGAGGCCCTACAGGCCCCGCTATCGCCCCACAGAGACCCCATAAGGGCCCCATAGGGCCCCCACAAGGACCCCATAGGGCCCCCCGGACCCCCGGAGCCCCCCTCGCCCCCCCTCACCGTTCCTATGGCGACGCGCTGCCCCGCTGGCACGGCGCTTCCGGGCCCGTCGCCGTGCGATGCCGTCACTTCCGCCGCTCCTCCCGGAAGCGCCCGCCCCGCAGCGCGGCGCCGCACCCAAGATGGCGCCGGGAGCCGCACCCAAGATGGCGGCGAGCGCCGCACCCAAGATGGCGGCGAGCGCCGCACCCAAGATGGCGCCGGGTGCCGCACCCAAGATGGCGGCGAGCGCCGCACCCAAGATGGCGCCGGGAGCCGCACCCAAGATGGCGCCGCGCGGCGGCCGTCGGCGGGCTCGGGGCATGGCCCTGCCCTTCCTGTTTGGTGGCGTCACTTCCGGCCGTTCGAAGGAGATGGCGGGAGACGGCGGCGGGCGGCGGTCGGGGGGTGAGGGGGAAACGGGGGGGCGGGGGGGATTTGGGGGGGCTATGGGTAAAATGGGGGGGCTATGGGGTAATGTGAGTGGGTTATGGGGTCATTGGGGGGCTGCGGGGCAATATGGGGGGCCTGTGGGGTCATTGGGGAGGTCATGGGGGGCCTATGGGGGGATTTGGGGTAAAATGGGGGGATTTGGGGGAATTGGGGGGCAATGGGGTAAAGTGGGGGGGGCTGTGGGGTAATATGGGGGGGTAATGGGATCAGTGGGGGGGCTATGGGGGGATTTGGGGTAAAATGCGGGGATTTGGGGGTATTGGGGGGCAATGGGGTAAAGTGGGGGGGGCTGTGGGGTAATATGGGGGGGTAATGGGATCAGTGGGGGGCTATGGGGGGATTTGGGGTAAAATGCGGGGGATTTGGGGGTATTGGGGGGCCAGGGGTAAAATGGGGAGGTTATGGGGGTTGGGGGGTATGGGGGGGCAATGGGGTCAAATGTGGGGGCTATGGGGTAATATTGGGGGGGCTGTGGCGGGCTATGGGGGGGCTATGGGGTAAAATAGGAGGGCTGGGGGATAATTGGGGGGGCTGGGGGGGGGAGTAATGGGGTGGGGTGGGGGGGGGGCTATGGGGGTTATGGGGTATTATGGGGGCCTTGGGGGGGCTGTGGGGGGGTAATGGGGGGCTATGGGGTAATATGGGGGGGGCTATGGGGGGGCTATGGGATAAAAGGGGGGGCTGGGGGGTAATTAGGGGGGCTGGGGGGTAATGGGGTGTTTTGGGGGGGCTATGGGGGAATTTGGGGGGGTTCTGGGGTAATGGGGGGCTCTGAGGCGGCGGGAGGGCGTTTTGGGGTCTGTGTCCCCCCCCCCCCCCATAAATGCGTCCCCCCCAGGCCGCCGCAGCTCAGGGCCCCCCCATGCGCCTCCCCCGGCGCCCCCCGGCACCCCGGTAAGTGGAGGGGGGGATTTTGGGGGGGGGGCAATGAGGAGGGGTATCCTGGCCCCCCCCCCCACCCATTTGGGGACCCCCCCCCATAAAAAAATCTTGCAGGTGCCCCCCTGGCGACGCGGGTGCTGGAGGAGATGGCGGCCCCCCCGCAAGGGGTAAGGAGGGGGAGAGCTTAAAATGGGAGGGGGTCCCCAAAAATGGGGGCGCTAAAAATTTGGGGGGGGTCCTTAAAAATCGGGGGGCCACAAAAACGGGGGGGGGGGCACTAAAAATTTGAGGGGTCCTTAAAAATTGGGGGGTGCCCAAAAATGGGGGGCTTAAAAATCAGGGGGACCCCAAAAATGGGGGGGGGGCCTTAAAAATTAGGGGGTCCCCAAAAATGGGGGTGCTAAAAATTGGGGGGGGGGCTTAAAAACTGGGGGGCTCCAAAATGGGGGCACTAAAAATTTGGAGGGGGGTCCCCAAAAATGGGGTGCTAAAAATTGGGGGGGTCCTTAAAAATTAGGGGGTACCCAAAAATGGGGGGGATGCTAAAACTTTGGGGGGCCTAGAAATTTGGGAAGGGGACTTAAAAATTTGGGGGCCCCCAAAAATTCTTGGGGGGGGTTCCTAAAAATGGGGGGGCACTAAAATTTTGGGGGGTCCCCGAAAGTGTGGGGGGGAGCCCTTAAAAATGGGGGGGGTAAAAATGGGGGGGGGAGATTTGGGGGGGGTCTCAGTATTTTTGGGGGGGGGGGTCCCTAAAAATCCAGGGGGTCTCAAATACCCGGGGGGGTCCCTAAAAGGGAGGGGGTCTCTGTAAATAAAGGGGGGTAAATGTTAGGGGGGAGTTTAAAAATGGGGGGGGCTCAATAATGGGGGGGGGGGGGGCAAAAATTCTGGGCCCCCCAAAATTGAGCCCCCCCCAGGAGATCAGTGAGAAAGCGGCGCCGCGACGCAGCCCCCGGGTGAGTGGGGGGGGTGGCAAAAATTGGGGGTGGGGGCACAAAAATGGGGGGGGGGGGGGGCAGAAAAATTGGGGGGCAAAATGGGGGAGGGGGAGCCATAAAATGGGGGGGCACAAAAAGGGGGGGGTAAATGGGGGGTCTTAAAGGGGGTGTTTAAAGGGGGGGGTCCCAAAATGGGGGGGGACAAAATTGGGGGGGCATAAATAAGGGGGGGGCACAAAAATGGGGGTCTTAAAGACGGGGGTTTAAAAGGGGGTCCCCAAAATGGGGGGGCACAAATTGGGGGGGTCCCCAAAAAATGAGGGGGCCCTAAAAATGATGGGTGGGGTCCCATAAATAAGGGGGGGGGGGTCACAAAATGGGGGGGGGGGGGGGGCAGAAAATGGGGGGGGTCCCATAAATATTGGGGGGTCCCAATCAACTGGGGGAGGGCCATAAATAATGGGGGGGTCCCACAAAATTGGGGGAGGGTCCCCACAAATTGGGGGGGGTCCCTATTAACGGCCCCCCCCCTTTTTTCCCCCCCCCCCCCAGCTCCGCGGGCAGAAGGAGAACGTCCCCGCCCCCCCCCTCGCCCCCCCCTCGCCCCCGCCCCCCCCCCCGCCCGGCCTCCCCCCCTCCCCGTTCCTGCCCCCCCCGCGCCCCCCCCGCTTCCGCCGCTCCTACAGCCGCCTGGAGGCGCCGCCCCCCCCTCCCCGCTGCCCCCCCCCCCCTCCCCGCGCGGCCCGGGGGGGCCCCCTGTCCCCCATCGTCGCCCCCCCCGCCGCCGCCGCCCCCCCGGCTCCCCCCCGGCCCCTCCCCGGCATCGGCCCCGGCCCCGAGCGCAGGAGGAAGAGGAAGGTGGCGCCCATCGACGTGAGTGCCCCCCCGGGACCCCCCCCCCAAATATTCCTGACCCCCCCCCCCCCAAATATTCCTGACCCCCCCCAGCCCCAAAGGACCCCCCCATATTTTTAGTGCCCCCCAATCTCCCCAGGACCCCCCAAATATTCCTGACCCCCCCCCGGCCCCCCCCCAAAAACTCCTGCCCCCCCCAAATATTCCTGACCCCCCCATTCCCAAAGGACCCCTCCATATTTTTAGTGCCCCCCCCAATGCCCAAAAGACCCCCCCCAAATATTCCTGGCCCCCCCCAGCCCCAAAGGACCCCCCCATATTTTTAGTGCCCCCCCCCAATGCCCCCAGGACCCCCCCCCCAGGACCCCCCCAAAATATTCCTGACCCCCCCCAGCCCCAAAAGACCCCCCTGTATTTTTAGTGCCCCCCCCAAATATTCCTGACCCCCCCCCAGCCCCAAAGGACCCCCCCCATAGTTTTAGTGCCCCCCAATCTCCCCAGGACCCCCCCAATATTCCTGACCCCCCCCCGCCCCAAAAGACCCCCCCGTATCTTAAAGTGCTCCCCCCCAAATATTCCTGACCCCCCCCCATATTTTTAGTGCCCCCCCCAATCTCCCCAGGACCCCCCCTCCAAATATTCCTGACCCCCCCCCCAGCCCCAAAGGACCCCCCCCATAGTTTTAGTGCCCCCCCAATCTCCCCAGGACCCCCCCCAATATTCCTGACCCCCCCCCGCCCCAAAAGACCCCCCCGTATCTTTAGTGTCCCCCCCCAAATATTCCTAACCCCCCCCCGCCCCCCTCCATATTTTCATTGCCCCCCCCCATACCCCCAGGACCCCCTCCCCAAGCCCCCCCCCATTTCCAACCCCCCCCCGCCCCCCAACCCCTTTTCACACCCCCCCAAACCCCCCCTTTACCCCCCAACCCCCTTTTTTTTTTTATTTTTTTTATACCCCCCCCTCCCCCCCCAAAAAAAATTAACCCCCCTGTGCCCCCCCCGCAGGCGGGGGAGCTGGAGGCCTGGGCCGCCCGCATGAACGCGCAGTTCGAGGAGGCCGAGCGCTTCCGCCTCGTCGTCGAGTGACCCCCCCGGGACCCCCCCCCCCAATTTGGGGCCCCCCCCTCACAATTCGGGGGCCCCCCCCAAAAAAAATTTGGGGCCCCCCCAAACTTTGGGGGCTCCCCCCCTGCAATCTGGGGGCCTCCCCCAAAATTTGGGGGCTCCCCCCCGCAATTTGGGGGCTCCCCCCCTCACAATTTGGGCCCCCCCCACCTTTTTTGGGGCCCCCCCCCATTTTGGGGGGCCCCCCCATGCGCCCCCCCCCCATTAAAAGAGCTTTGGGCCGCTGTTTGCTTGCTTTTCTGGGTGATGATGTCATCGATGATGTCACTTTGTGACCCCCCCCCAAATTCTGACCCCCCCCCCCCAGTTTTGTGCCCCCCCCCCCCCCCCGCCTGGGCTCTTCGTTAGTCATCAGCCTCATTCCCTAACGAGCAGCCGCAGCAGCTCCGTTCCTCGTCCGGACATTCCCTAATCTGGATTGTTAATCCAGTCTGTTAATCTGGACCGTTAATCTCGCTCATTAATCCCAATCGTTAATCTGGCTCATTAATCCAGCTTGTTAACCAGCGTTGTTAATCCAGTTCATTAATCCCACTTGTTGATCCACTTTGTTAACCAGATTCATTAGTCCAGTTCGTTAATCCGGTTTCTTAATCCGGTTCATTAACCGAGTTCATTAATCTGGTTTGATAACCAAATTCATTAATCCAGTTTGTTAACCTGGCCATTAATCTGGTTTGTTAACCCGGCTCATTAACCCAGTTCATTAATTCAGTTTGTTAACCCAGTTCATTAATCGGGGTTGTTGATCTGGTTCGTTAATCCGCTTTATTAACCTGGCTCGTTAATCCACTTCATTAACCTGCTTCATTAATCTGGTTCATTGATCCGGTCCATCAAACCAGTTTGTTAACCTGGTTCGTTAATCCGGTTCATTAATCCAGGTCATTAATTGGATGGTAGAGCTGGTTTGTTAACCCAGTTCCTTAATCCATTTTGTTAATCCAGTTTGTTAACCTGGTTCGTTAATCCAGATTGTTAACCCAGTTCATTAATCCGATTGTTGATCCGGTTCGTTAACCTGGTTCAATAATCCAGCTCATTAATCAGGTCTACTAACACCGTTTGTTAATCCAGTTCTTTAATCCGGTTTGTTAACCTGGTTTATTAACCCCGTTCATTAACCCGGTTCATTAATCCAGTCCGTTAATCGGGTTTCTTACCCTGGTTTATTAATCTGGTTCATTAACCCCATTCATTAAACTGGGTTGTTAATCCAGTTCATTAATTGGGTTTGTTTACCTGGTTTGTTAATCTGGTTTGTTAACCTGGTTCGTTAATCCAGTTTGTTAACTGAGTTCACTAATCCAGTTTGATAGCCCACTTCGTTAATCTGGTTCGTTAACCCGCTTCATTAATACATGTTATTAATCCGGTTTATTAATCCAGATTGCTAACCCAGTTCTTTAATCCAGCTCGTTAATCCGGTTTATTGATTGCGTTTGTTGGCCAGGTTCATGGACCTGGTTTGTTAATCCAGTTCATAATCCAGTTAATTAATCCGGTTCATTAACCTGGTTCACTCATCCAGGTCATTAATCCGGTTTGTTAACCCAGCTCATTAACACAGTTCAATGATCCACTTTGTCAATCTGGATTGCTAACCCACTTCTTTAATCCAGTTCGTTAATCCGGTTCATTAATCCAGCTCGTTAACCCTTCTTCATGACACCTCCCCTCCCTGTGTGTTCATTAACCTTAACGAGCGGCCCCTCCCACCGCCATTTCTTATTAATTTCTCTTTATTAGTCCAGGGCCCTCCAACTGCTCGTTAGCCCCCAGTCCTTAACGAGCAGCCATGTTGAGGCCATGTCCTCCTCCCATCACTCATTAGCTCCCAGTCCTTAACAAGCGGCCATGTTGAGGCCATAACTCCCTCGTTAGCCCTCAGTGCTTAACGAGCAGCCATGTTGAGGCCAAACCCGCCCCCACCTCTCGTCCCCCCCTCACGGCAGCTCCTCCACCATCACCCGCGCCGCCGGAGGCCGGGGCCCCCCCCAGCTGCCCTCCAGCCTCCTCCGCAGGGCCTCCACCTCGGCCTCGGCGGCGGCCACCTCGGCGTGGACCTGGCGGGCCTCCTCGGCCAGCGCCGCCAGCTCACCGCCGCGCTCCCGGCTCCAGGCCAGCAGGTAGAGGCACTTCTTCCTCGCCCTCCCCAGGCGGCCTCGCTCCTCGTCCTCGCCCCGCAGCCTCCGCCGCGCCGCCCCCAGCAGCCTCCCCAGGTGGTGCAGGGCGGCCTCTGCGTCCTCGGCGGGCCGGCGCCGGCTGCGGCCTCGCAGGAGCTGGGCCACGGCCAGCACGGTGCCGGCGCTGCCCAGCGGGCACCGCGGGTAGCCGGCGGCCTCGGCCTCGCGCCGGGCGTCGTGGAGGGCCTCGGCGGTGGAGGCGAAGGGGCGGCGGCAGCGGAGGCTGGCGGCGGAGGCCAGGGCGGCGGCGGCCATCTCGGGGAGCAGGGCCTCGTCGCCGTGGTGGAGGCTGAGGGCGAAGGCGTAGCCGTAGAGGACGTTGGGCAGCTGGAAGCGGAGCAGGGGCGAGGGCGGCGCAGCGCAGAGGCTGCGCAGGGGAGGCACGGCGGCGGGGAGAGGCGGCATGGGGCCGGCCAGGCCTTCGTCGTCGTCCTCCTCGTTGACCTCCATGCCCCTGTTGTCCTCGTCCTCCTCCTCGTCTCCATTGTCCTCCTCATCCTCCACGTCCTCCTCCTCGTCCTTCCAGTCTCCCTTGGCCATTTTGGCCTCCTTTTTGGCTATTTTGGCCTCCTTTTTGGCTATTTTGGCCTCCTTTTTGGCCTCCATGTCCTCCTTGTGGTCTCCCTTGTCCTTTTTGTCCTCTTTTTTGGCCTTTTTGGCCTCTCTGTCCGATTTTTTGGCCATTTTGGCCTCCTTTTTGGTCATTTTGTCCTTTCTGGCCTCCTCCTCATCCCCCACGTCCCTCTCGTCCTCCTCATGGTCTCCCTTGTCCTTTTCGTCCACTTCTTCAGCCTTTTTGGCCTCTCTGTCCACTTTTCGGACCTTTTCGGCCTCCTTTTCGGCCTCCTCGCCCTCCCCCGGCCCCAGCTCCTCCACCAGCCCCTCCGGCCGGCCCCTCCGCCACCACCACGGCCTCCACGGGGGCAGCAGCCCCAGCGCCTCCCCGCTCCGCACCAGCCTCCCGAACTCGGCCCGCTCGGCCCGGCTCAGCCGCCCCCACAGCCCGCGGCCTAGCGCGGCCTGCGGATCCCCGGCCTCAGGTAGCTCCCGCAGCCGCCCGAGGGCGGCCCGGACCCGGCCTCGGCCCGGAGGAGGGACCCCGCGCTCGGCGGCCAGGGCCTGCAGCACCTGCTCCCGGTAAAAGGCCTCGGCGCAGGCCCCGTGGCCCCGGTAGCAGCCGAGGGAGCAGAGGCGGCGGTTGCAGCGGGGGCAGGTGTACGGAGCGGCGGCGGCCCCGCACCGCCCGCACGGGGGCATGGGCGCCGCCATCTTGGCTGCTCCGAAGGCGGGGCGCTCGGCTGTTTCCGGAAGCGTTCGGCGGCTTCCGGAGCGCGCTCGGAACGCTTCGGCTCTTTCCGGATTGGGTCGGGCAGGGGGGTGGGGATCGAGGCCACGCCCCCTCGCGGGGTGCCCTTTCCGAACGCGGCCGGCGCTCGGCTCTTTCCGTCGGCGCTCGGCTATTTCCGTCGGCGCCCCGCCCCCGCCGTCAGCGCTCGGCTCCTTCCGCCCCAGCCCCGCCCCCTGCGGACGCGCTCGGGTTTCTTCGGCCTTTTCCGTCAGCGCTCGGCTCTCCCCCCCCTCCCCTCGCCTCCCGGCCCAGCCCTGCGCTGCCCCCGCCTCGTTATCATTAACCCCCCGCCGCTAATTAACACGAAGCTGCATTTTCCGGCTCATTACCGCTCATTAACGCCCCGAGGGGCCCCCAGACGCATTTACCGGCTGGCTGCCGGGTTCAAGCACGACGCCCCCACCCCATAACCCTTCGCCCCCTCCTGAAGTCTTCACAGGACCCCCAAGGCCTCACGGAGACCCCCAAAATCCCCCCAAAGGTCTCCACAACCCCCCAAATCTCCCCAAAGTCCTCGTGGCTCCCCCTGACATCACCCGAAGGCCTCGCAGACCCCTCGCCAAAAGCTTCAGAGGACCCCCAAGGGCTCACAGACCCCCCTAAGCCCCCCCAACCCTCACAGAACCCCCCTAAAGCCCCCGCAGAGCGCCCCAAACCCCTCACAGAGCCCCCTAAGAGACCCCAACCCCCCCGATCCTCCCTCAAGCCCCCCCAAACCTTCACAGACCCCCCCTAAAGCTCCCACGGAGCCCCCAACCCCTAAGCCCCCCAAACCTCTCACAGCCCCCCCCAAGCGACCCCAGCCCCCCCAGATCCCCCCTCAAGCCCCCCAAACCTTCACAGGCCCCAGAGACCTCCCCCCCACACCCCTCAACCCTTCACAGACCCCCCCAAATCCCCCCAACCCCTCGGAGACCCTTCCCGAAGCCCATCCACAGCCCCCCAAAACCCTCACAGCCCCCCCGGCTCCTTCCGCCCCAGCCCTCTCCCAATTATCGTCCCAGGCAGTTGTGCAATGCCCCGGAGCGGGGGATCGAGGGGTGCGGGGGTTTTCCGGCATTGAGGCAGCTGAGGGAGCCGCCAGGGCCCGGCCACCACAGAATCTCGCAGAATGACAGAATCACAGAGAATGACAGAATTTTGGGGATCGGGAGGGACCCCCAACGGTCACCCGGGCCCATCCTCCTGCCACAGCAGGAGCCCCTCGGTCCTGTCCTGCAGCGCTGTCCCAGCGGGTTTGGCTGTCTCCAGAGGAGGCCCCCCCTCCACCCCTGGGCCCTGTTCCATGTTCTATCACCCTCACCACCAGGAAATTTATTAATTAACGTTAATGAGGGTAGCCCTCAGCCTCCTCTTCTTCTTCTTCCCTCGTGAGGGTGCCTGATGAGGGCATGAGGGGGAAGCCAAGGCTGTGCCCCCCTTTTTGGGTCTCCTCAAAAGAATAAATCAAAATTTTGAAGGAGTGGGGAGTGAAAAACAGGGTTTTGTGGTTGTAGAGCAAGCGGTAAAGTGAAAAATGTTAAGGATTTGGGTGGAAAAATGAGGGGTTACACCCCAGCCCTGTTCTGGGAGGAGAAAGTTTTATTTTGGGTGGTAAAATCCACCCTTTTCAGCCCAAAAGCTCCGTTGGAGGTGAGAAAACCTCCTTAGACCTTGCCTGGAGGAGTTTGAAAGGTTTAGGGGCGCGCTGTCATGGGGGATTTCTGCAAATTAGGCTGAGAGATCTTTCCAACCTTAAACATTTTATAACTCCAGACGCAAAAAAAACCCCTCTTTTTTTAAGGTCCAAACCCCACTTTTTTAAATCCAACCCTCCCTTTTCAAGACCCCAAATTCTCACTGCAGGATTAAACCCTCCTTTTTCACACCAAATCCCAATTTTCAGTGCTAGGGGACCCTGTCTTTAGGGTCCGAAGCCTCATTTTGGGGTTTTAAAACCTTTCCTTTCAGTTCTCAGTCCATTTGTGAGGGCTCAAGGCCGAGCCTGGGGGAAAACCTGCGCCCCATGGGGGGGATTCTGCTGCCTTGGGTGGTTTGGGGGAGATTTAGGGGTTTTGGGGTGTTCTGGGGGCTTTTAGGGGGGTTTTGAGGGGAGCTTTGTGCTTTTTTTTGGGGGGGGGGTGCTTTGTGAAGCTTTATTTTCGGGGGGGGGGGATCCTCGAGCATTGTGTTGAACCTCGAGTCCCACATTCAGTTTTTGGGACCAGGTGACCCTGGAGGTCTCTTCCAACCCTAACGACTGAGGACTGTAATTAGCAGAGCCCCCCCCGTTCCCAGAGCCCCCCCATTCCCTGACACGTCCCCGCGTCCCCCCCAGAAGCCACGGGCAGCCATCTCTCCTCAGCCCCTCTGTGCTCCGTGAGGGACCACAAAATGGCCGCCCTCCCTGAGGGCCCCCTCAGCCTCCCTGCTGGGCCCGGCCTGCGCCGTGAGGGGGGAGCCGAGGCTGTGTCCCCCTTTTTGGGGTCTCCTCGAAAAAAAATCGAAATTCTGAAGGACTGGGGGTGGAAAACGGGGTTGTGTGGTTTTAGAGCACAAAAGGGACTGTTGTGGTTTAACCCGGCCGGCAGCTAAACACCACACAGCCGTTCGCTCACCCTCCCCCCTCCCTCTCTGGGATGGGGGAGAGAAACGGGAAAGTGAAGCCTGCGAGCTGAGATAAAGACAGTTTATTAAGACAGGAAAATAATAATAATAATAATAATAATAATAATAATAATAATAATAACAATAATAATAATAGTGATAATGGTAATAGTATTAATAATAATAATGTGTAAGAAACAAGTGATGCACAGTGCAATTGCTCACCACCTGCTGACCGATGCCCAGCCTATTCCCGAGCAGCCGGCCCCCCCACCCCGGCCAGCCACCCCTATATATTGTTTAGCATGACGTCAGATGGTATGGAATACCCCTTTGGCCAGTTTGGGTCAGCTGTCCTGGGTCTGTCCCCTCCCAGCTCCCGCTGCACCCCCAGCCTGCCCGCTGGCAGGACAGAGCGAGAAGCTGAAAAGTCCTTGGCTTGGTGTAAGCACTGCTCTGCGACAATTAAAACATCAGCATGTTATCAGCGCTCTTCTCATCCCAATCCAAAACATAGCACCCTACCAGCTACTAGGAGGAAAATTAACTCTGTCCTGTGGAACCAGGACACCGAGTCTTCCCAAATTGTTCCCAGCCCCATCTGCTTTTTCCCAGATTACTTCTGTGGGCACCACGGTGAGGAGGAGCCAACGATGACCTTGGAAGCAGCATCGTTGAGAAGGTCCTGGAGGTCCTGGTGGGCAATGAGGTAAGGAGGAGCCAACGATGACCTTGGAATCAGTGTCGTTGAGAAGGTCCTGGAAGTGCTGGTGGGCAATGAGGTGAGCAGGAGCCAACGATGACCTTGGAATCAGTGTCGTTGAGAAGGTCCTGGAAGTGCTGGTGGGCAATGAGGTGAGCAGGAGCCAACGATGACCTTGGAAGCAGCGTCGTTGAGAAGGTCCTGGAAGTGCTGGTGGGCAATGAGGTGAGCAGGAGCCAACGATGACCTTGGAATCAGCGTCGCTGAGAAGGTCCTGGAAGTGCTGGTGGGCAATGAGGTGAGCAGGAGCCAACGATGACCTTGGAATCAGCGTCGTTGAGAAGGTCCTGGAAGTGCTGGTGGGCAATGAGGTGAGCAGGAGCCAACGATGACCTTGGAATCAGTGTCGTTGTGAAGGTCCTGGAAGTGCTGGTGGGCAATGAGGTGAGCAGGAGCCAACGATGACCTTGGAAGCAGTGTTGTTGAGAAGGTCCTGGAAGTGCTGGTGGGCAATGAGGTGAGCAGGAGGCAACGATGACCTTGGAAGCAGCGTCGTTGAGAAGGTCCTGGAAGTGCTGGTGGGCAATGAGGTGAGCAGGAGGCAACGATGACCTTGGAAGCAGCGTCGTTGAGAAGGTCCTGGAAGTGCTGGTGGGCAATGAGGTGAGCAGGAGGCAACGATGACCTTGGAAGCAGCGTCGTTGAGAAGGTCCTGGAAGTGCTGGTGGGCAATGAGGTGAGCAGGAAGCAACATTGTCCTTGGAAGCAGCATCATTGAGAAGATTCTTGGCTCCCACATCCCCCTGCCCCACAGCACTCTGCCCCACATCCCCCTGACCCCACCCCAGCCCCACACCCTGTGCTCCCACATTCCCCTGCCCCACATCTCACAGTACCTGGGTCACAACTGGGGCCGCAGCGAGGGTCTAGCAATCTGCATCTGGGAGGTTGGAGAGAAAGGAGAAGGGGACAGAGGTGAGATGGGTCCGGGGGGGCTGAGGGGTGTGGGGGGGGGTGTGGGGGGGGAGGGGTCTTGGGGGCACACTCCGGGATGTCGGTGTTGACCCGTTACAGCGAAGCTGTGAAGCTCCGTAGGCTGCCGCCTGTTGTTGACATGGGTGGGGGGCGATGGGGTGAGTGGTGGGGCTGGGGGAGCAGCTGTGGTCCCACCGCCCCCCCAGTGCTGCCCCCCGGAGCCCTCCCGACCTGGGTTGGTGGTGTTGCTGTTGTTGAGGACGAAGCCATCGGATGCCGTACAGGTGCCACCTTCGTTCTTGTACCGGCTCGCCTCAACGGTGGCCGGAGTGTTCCTGGGGGGCAGCACCAGGGGGCTCGGAGGGGGCAGAAGGACAGAGGAGGGGCTGTCCCCCCCCCAAGCCTGCCCAGATGTCCACCAACAACCCCATTCTGAACCCCAACCAAGCCCAGGTGTCTGCCACCAGCCCACGTGTCCGTCAACAACCAACCAACCGAAGAGACCCCAGACCATCCAACCCAATTAAACCCAGCCCAACCAACCCAATTAAACCCAGCCCAACCAACCCAACCCAACCCAACCCAACCCAACCCAACCCATCCAACCTAACCAAACCAACCCAACTCAACTCAACTCAACCCAAACCACCCCAACCCAACCAACCCAAAAGACCCCTGACCATCCAGCCCAATTAAACCCAACCCAACCCAACCCATCCCATCGCATCCCAACCCAACCCATCCCATCCCATCCCACCCCATCCCATCCCATCCCATCCCATCCCATCCCATCCCATCCCATCCAACCCAAAAGACCCAAACCCATCCAATCCTACTAAACCCAACCTAACCAACCCAACCCATCCAAACCAAACCACCCCAACTCACCATAACCCAACTCACCTCAACCCAACCACCCCAAACAACCCAATCTAATCTGCCCCAACCATCCCTGCCCCTCTACCTCTTCCTGCGCTTCCTCCGGATCACCAGCAGCACAGCAAAGGTGATGCAGGCAAGCACCACCATGGCCACCCCCCACAGGCCGGTGGCCACCTTGCTGACGCGCCCGGAGCACTGGGTGCCCGTGTACCAGTAGAGCGATTCATCCGGGCAGCTGCAGGGACAAGGAAAGGTCAGGCCCGGTGGTCCCAGGGGGCTGGGGGGGTGCGCACAGCGGGACGCGTGGTGTCACTCACAAGCACTGTGGCCCGGCGCGGGTGACGCGGCACTCTCCATGGTGGCAGTCGATGGTGCCGGGCGTGTTGGCCGTGCAGTTGGTGACGCAGCGGATGGTGCTGCTCGTGTTCAGCGCGTAGTAGTAGTCCTGGTAGCCGACGGGCGCCCGCTGCTGGCACAGTGCTGAGGAAGGGGCACGGGAGGGGGTCAAATGGGGTGGTGGGGTGCGTAGGGGTTGGTGGGGTGCATAGGGGGCTCAGGGGGCACATGGGGCTCCGTGGGGGCACCCCAGCCACCCAGGCCTCACCGTCAAATGAAGTGGACTTCGTCATGTTCTTGATGATGGGACTGGGTGGCACCCTGAAGCAGACTATGACTGTGGGGAGAGAGAGGCTGTCAGGGACCCTTCTCCGGGGCCTCCCCGAGGGGTCGGGGGGTGAGGGGGGAGGACGGGACACCCACAGTTGTTCTCGCAGTTGCTCTGGCTGTCAGCAATCTCCCGAAGCTTCTGCACCAGCTCCTGCGTCTTGTTCTGGAACTCCTCGGTCAGGTTGGGGCTGGCGGTGGTTCTGAAGATGACCTTGTGGTCCACGCTGAGGCTGGCGCCCACAGGGGAGGACACGGAGGCTCCCCTGGCCCTGCGCACCCGGGCTCCCCGCCTGCTGGAGGCCACCGGCCTGATGCGGAGGATCTTCATGCCCTCGTAGCCGGGCACGGAGCCATAGATCTTGGCCATCTGCCAGGGTGAGGGGCGCTGTGAGGACGGGTCCAGTGCAGCCCAGCCTCCCCTTGTGGTGCGCAGCCTTCCCTTGTGCTCCCAAGCTCCTCTCACGTTCCTGGTCTCCCCTGGCACAGCCCGGTCTCCCCTCACGCGGCCTGGCCTCCCGTCGTGCTCCCAGCCTCCCATTGTGCTTCCAGCCTCCCCTCGCACAGCCCGGCCTCCCCTCACACAATCCGGCCTCCCCTCGTGCAGCCCAACCTTCCCTCATTGCAGTCCGGCCTCCCCTCTCGCTCCTAGCCTCCCCTCACAGAATCCGGCCTCCCATCGTGTAGCCCAGCCTCCTCTCACGCTCCAGGCCTCCCCTCATGCTCCCAGCCTCCCTTTGAGCTCCCTGCCTCCCTTTGTGCTTCCAGCCGCCTCTCGCACAGCCTGGCCTCCCCTTGTGCTCCTGGTCTCCCCTTGTACTCCCAGCCTCCCATCACGCAGCCCAGCCTCCCCTCCTGTTCCCAGCTTCCCATTGCGTTCCAACCTCCCATCATGTAGCCTGGCCTCCCCTCGTGCTCCCAGCCTCCCCTTGCACACCCTGGCCTCACCTCCTGCTGGAAATGCCTCGCGAAGCTCTCATAGGCCTCCGAGCGGCGGTCCTGCAGCTCCTCCGTGTAGTCGAAGTTGGTGATGGTCACCACCACCTCCGTGTTGACCAAGATTGTCCCCTCGATGGCTGCGGGAGGCAGGAGCGGGGTGAGCGCAGGGGGACCAGGGCTGGGTGGAGGCCGTGGGCCGGGGGGAGGCCGCACTTACGGAGCTCGGTGGTGATGGAGTCCCTGGAGAACTCGCACAAGGGGCCGTAGAAGTCGGAGAGGCAGATGCACTTGGCACTATTGTAGGTGCCACCGTTCTGGCAGACCACTGGGGGGAGAGTGGAGGTCAGGGGGCACCCAGGGGTGGGGGTCCCGTGAGGAGACCCCGGGGAGGATGGGGGCGAGGTGCAGCGATGGAGGCCTGGGAGGAGGGAGGAGGGCGAGAGGAGGGAGGATGGGAAAGAGGTGGAGGCTGACCTGCAAGAACAGTGATCATGGTGGTGATTATGGTGGTGATTATGGTGGTGGTGGTTGGGGTGGTGGCTGGGGAGGTGGTGGTGGTCACTGGAGCTGTACTGGTGGTTACTGGCCCAGTGGTGGCTGAGGCAGGGAAAGAGGTTCCTGAATTGGTAGAGGTCACTGGTGTGGGGGTGTCACCAGATGAGGTTTCCTCAGTGGGGGGGGAGAGCCCGGAGGTCGTTTCTGTGTAGGGAGACGCTTCTGTGGAGACCAGCGGTGTGGAGGTTTCACGGAGCAATTTCCTTCATCGTCCGGAAATATCACGGTATTCCCTGCTATGGAGATGAGAAATCTGGAGTTAATCCTGGGGCTGCCGTCAGCACCTTTGGAGGCTTTGTGCTTTGTGGCGGCCGCCCCGTCCCGCACCTTCCCCCTTTGTACCCTCCGGCCTCGCCCCCGGCCTTCCCGCCACACCCCTCCCCCGGCCTCTCCCTCACTTGTGCTTTCATCTGACCCTCGTCTTGCTCCCGTTCACACATCCGTGGGATGGGTGGCGCAGAGGCCGCACGGGAGGACGTGGCCTCTGCTGTCCCAATTTGTGGTCTCTTCTGCCCAAGTTCATGGCCTCCCCTGTCCCAATTCTGGCCTCCGCTGTCCCAATTCTGGCCTCCACCGCTCCCAATTCATCATCTGCACTGCCCCGATTTGTGGTCTCCCCTGCCCCAATTTTGGCCTCCGCTGGCCCTCGTCAGTGCCATCATCGCGGGGTGGGGGGCTGTGGAGTGTCCCCATCCCTGTCCTTGTCCCCGTCCCCCTCCCCAGTGTCCCTGTCCCCCTCCCCAGTATCCCTGTCCCCGTTCCCACCAGGACAGTGCCACCTTGGGCCGTGGAGGCCGATTCCCCCCTCAGCCTCCCCAGCGCACCCTGAGGAGATGCCCCAGGGGAGGCCGCTCCCTCCTGCCCCCCACATCTGCATTTCGGTGTCCCCTGGCCGGGCTCCACTCTCCTACCACATCCCCGCGGAGGAGGAGGAGGAGGAAGAGGAGGAGGAAGGCCCGGATGCAAGCCCCCATCTTGGTGCCCCCCAGCCCCGCGGCGCTGCCAGCAGCATCCCGGTGCGGAGGCATGCCCAGGGCAGGAGTGGCGGTGGGGAACTTTGCCCCTCTGCGGGGAGGAGCTGCCCATCCCCGGGGTGGGTGGTGGTTGGGGGACGGGCCGTGCCCGGCCCAATCGTGGGCACCGTGACCGTGGGGACAAACGTGACGGTCCCCTCCCCGTTATCGGGGACAACCACGACGGCCCCCTCCCCGATATTGCCACCCTGGGGGTATCACGGTGTCCCGGGGAGGGGGTGTTTCTTCCTGTTTGGGGTGAATCTGACCCAAATTGGGAAGTGGGGGTTGGGGTTGGGGGATCGTAGGTTGATTCCAGCCATTGTGGGGTCTTCCCAGGTCGTGCCCAACCATCGTTGAGTTCTCCAAGATTAATTCCAACCACGTTGGGTGGTCCAAGATCATTTTCAACCATTGTTGTGTCCCCCAAGATCAACTCCAGTCATTGCTGGGTCCTCCAAGATCATTTGAACCATCGCTGGGTTGTCCAAGATCATTTCCGACCATTGTTGGATCTTCTAAGATCGATTCCTGCCATCGTTGGGTCCCCAAGGTCACTTCCAATCATGATTGGGTCCCCCAAGATCGATTCCGACCATTGCTGGGTCTTCTCAGACCGTTTTCAACCATGGCCAGGTGTTCCTAGATCACTTTCAACCACCATTGGGTCCTCCAGGATCATTTCCAACCATTGTTGGGTGCCCTAAGATCAATTCCAACCATCGTTGGGTCCTCCCAGGTTGATTCCGACCATCATTGGGTCCCCTGGGTTAGATTCCATCCACCGCTGCGTCCTCCAAGATCATTTCCAACCACTGTTGGGTCTTCTTAGACCATTTTCAACCATGGCCAGGTCTTCCAAGATCACTTCCAACCACCACTGGGTCCTCCAAGATCATTTCCAACCATCTTTCGGTCCCCTAAGATCAATTCCAACCATCTTCGGGTCCTCCCAGATGGATTCCAACCATCGTTGGGTCTTCTCACACAATTTTCAACCATGGCCAGGTCTTCCAAGATCACTTTCAACCACCATTGGGTCCTCCAAGTTTGTTTCAAATGACTGTTGGATCCTCCTCGATTGATCCCAACCATCACTGGGTCTTCCAAGATCATTTCCGACCACCATTGTGTCCTCTCAGACCAGTTTCAACTACGGCCAGGTCTTCCTGGATCGATTCTTGGGTCTTCTCAGGTCCCTTCCAGCCAAGGTTGCGGCCTCTCAAATCTTCTCCGCTCCCAGCCAGCTCTTCCCAAATTGTTTCTGGTTCCTCCTGGAGACTGAGAGCTCAGGGGTACGGATTAAAGGGCAGACATCCACTGTCGATACCACGGCCACCAGATGAGGAAGAGGAGGAGGGGAAGTCTTCACACAGCTCCAAGCAGCCTCTCGGTCTCCCTGGTTCTCCTGGAGCACTTCAACCACCCCGATACCTGCTGGGAAGACCAAACAGCGAGGCACAAACCGTCCAGGAGGTTCCTGCAGGGCGTCGATGACCACGATCACCATCTCAAGATGTTTCTCCACCACACAGGCGGCGGAGGAGCCAACGGGGAGACGAAGGACGAGCTGGAGACCTCGGCTGCAGCGACCGTGGGATGGCGGAGGCCGGGACCTCGCGGGAAGGAAGCCGGGCTCCAACCACCCCAATTTGCGGAAAGTTGGACTTCAGGGGTTCTCGGCCCCATAGATGTGGGTCTCGACCCCATAGGTGTGGGTCTGGGAGGGGTTTGTGCCCCATGGATGTGGGTCTAGGCCCCATGGACATGGGTCTGGGGGGTCTCGGCCCCATAAATTTGGGTCTGGGGGGTCTCGGCCCCATAAATTTGGGTCTGGAGAGGGTCTCGTCTCCATAGATGTGGGTCTGGGAGGGGTTTGTGCCCCATGGGTGGGGGTCTAGGCCCCATGGATGTGGGTCTGGGGGGGTCTCGGCCCCTTAGATTTGGGTTTGGGGGCTCTCAGTCCCATAGATGTGGGTCTGGGAGGGGTTTGTGCCCCATGGATGTGGGTCTAGGCCGCATGGGCGTGGGTCTGGGGGGTCTTGGCACCACAGATCTGGGTCTGGGGGATTTTGGCCCCATAGATGTGGGTCTGGGAGGGGTTTGTGCCCCATAGGTGTGGGCCTGGGGGGTCTCAGCCCCATAGATGTGGGCCCAGGCCCCATGGATGTGGGCCCAGGCCCGCCCCGGCCTCTGTCCACTTGCCATGGCAGCAGCGGCTGCCGAGCCCACCGGAAGCGGTAGCGGGGGCCAGGACTCGAAGCGGCACCGAGCGGGGAGAGGACAGGAAGCGGCGCCATGGTGAGCGGCCGCGGGGCCGGGGCTGAGGCGGCGGGAGGGGGGGGGACATCAGGTGGGGGGGGGGGGGGAAGGTCTCGTGGGAAGGGGGAGGTCACCTGGAGGGGGGGGTCACGTGCAGAGGGGGGCACAGCCCCTCGCTCCCCGGCCCCACGGCCCCGCCCCCACCCCACAGCCCCCTCATATCCCACCCCATAGCCCCCCCGCCCAACAGTCCCCCATTTCCCCCCACAGCCCCCCCCACAGCCCCTGCCCTGCCCCATAGCCCCCCGTACCCCCCCATATCCCCAGCCCAGCCCCACGTTTCCCCCCATATCACGCCCCACACCCCGTATCCCACCCCCTATCCCCCCCCTTTCCCCATATCTCGCCCCCTATCCCCCCAGCCCAGCCCCGTATCTCTCCCCGTAACCCCCACCCCACACCTTATATCCCCCACCCCCCCAAATCCCCTCCATCCCAGCCCCCAGTTGCCTTGCCGGGGCGATCGGCTCCGGGGCCGGCGTGTTCTGCAGCGGAGCGGGGGATCGGGACGGGCAGGGCTTTTTTTTTTTTCGGCGTCGAGGCCGCTCGAAGCACCCAAGGGAGCCGCCGGGAGCCCAAGAGATGGAGGCTGACGAGCTGAAGGCGGAGGCAGCGGCACCCCCTCCCCGGACGCTCAAAAGCAGCCCCTAGGGAGCACGAGCGACCAGGAGCGCGGCGACCACGGAGAGCAAGCAGCGTGTGGCATGTCAGCAGGGTGGGGAGCCGCAGTTCGCGCAGGCAGGGCAGGCAGGGAGGGCGGAGAGGGCAGACTTCCCCCCCACCCACCCATACGAACAAGTCCTCTGACGTCTGGCGACCGCTAGCTGGGCCGGGATGGCCTACGCCAGGCAGAGCGCTCTCGCGAGAACGTCTGTAACCCTCAGGGAGTGTGAGCGGGAGACAGACTGGTGGAGCGACTGCCTGCAGGGCCTGAAGGAGAGGGACCGGGGTGAGACCCCCAAATGGGGGTGGGCCCCCTGCCCTGTCGCTGTCGCTCCCCAGCCCCTCTGTGCTCCGTGAGGGACCCCAAAATGGCCGCCCTCCCTGAGGGCCCCCTCAGCCTCCCTGCTGGGCCCGGCCTGCGCTGTGAGGGGGGAGCCGAGGCTGTGCCCCCCTTTTTGGGGTCTCCTCGAAAAAGAAATCGAAATTCTGAAGGACTGGGGGTGGAAAGCGGGGTTTTGTGGGTTTAGAGCTTTAGAGCACATGGTAAACACAAAATTTCAAGGATTTGGGTGGACAAATGAGGGGTCGAACCCCAGCCCCGTTTTGAGAGAATAAAGTTTTATTTTGGTAAATTTCGTTTTGAGAGGATAAAGTTTATTTTGGTCACGTTTCATTTTGGGTGGTAAAATCCACCCTTTTCAGACCAAAAGCACCGCTGGAGGTCAGAAAACCTCCTTAGACCGTGCCTGGAGGAGTTTGAAAGGTTTAGGGGCGTGCTTTCATGGGGGATTTCTCCAGATTAGGCTGAGAGATCTTTCCAACCTTAAAGATTTTATCATTTCAGGCTGGAAAAACTCTTCTTAAAGGTCCAAACTCCCCTTTTTTAAATCCAACTCTCCTTTTTTAAGACCCCAAAACCTCACTGCAGGCCTTAAGCCCTCCTTTTTCACCCCAAACCCCATTTTTCAGCACTCGGGGACCCCGTGTTTGGGGTTGGAAGCCTCATTTCAGGGTTTTAAAACTTTTTTTCAGTTCCGAGCTCGTTTGTGAGGGCTCGAAACCAAGCCTGGAGGAAAATCCACGCCCTGTGGGGGGGATTCTGCTGCCTTGGGAGGGATTTGGGGGAGATTTCAAGCTAAAAAAAAAAAAAACTCTTTAAGGGACCACAAGATGGCCGCCCTCCCTGAGGGCTCCCTCAGCCTCCCTCCTGCGCCCGGCCTGCTCCAGGAGGAAGCTCTCCTGAAGGAGCGGTACCGGGGTGAGACACCCCAAATGGCGGTGGGCCCCCTGCCCTGTCGCTGTCCCCGCCCTCGCGTAGCTCCCGCAGCCGCCCGAGGGCGGCCCGGACCCGGCCTCGGCCCGGAGGAGGGACCCCGCGCTCGGCGGCCAGGGCCTGCAGCACCTGCTCCCGGTAAAAGGCCTCGGCGCAGGCCCCGTGGCCCCGGTAGCAGCCGAGGGAGCAGAGGCGGCGGTTGCAGCGGGGGCAGGTGTACGGAGCGGCGGCGGCCCCGCACCGCCCGCACGGGGGCATGGGCGCCGCCATCTTGGCTGCTCCGAAGGCGGGGCGCTCGGCTGTTTCCGGAAGCGTTCGGCGGCTTCCGGAGCGCGCTCGGAACGCTTCGGCTCTTTCCGGATTGGGTCGGGCAGGGGGGTGGGGATCGAGGCCACGCCCCCTCGCGGGGTGCCCTTTCCGAACGCGGCCGGCGCTCGGCTCTTTCCGTCGGCGCTCGGCTATTTCCGTCGGCGCCCCGCCCCCGCCGTCAGCGCTCGGCTCCTTCCGCCCCAGCCCCGCCCCCTGCGGACGCGCTCGGGTTTCTTCGGCCTTTTCCGTCAGCGCTCGGCTCTCCCCCCCCTCCCCTCGCCTCCCGGCCCAGCCCTGCGCTGCCCCCGCCTCGTTATCATTAACCCCCCGCCGCTAATTAACACGAAGCTGCATTTTCCGGCTCATTACCGCTCATTAACGCCCCGAGGGGCCCCCAGACGCATTTACCGGCTGGCTGCCGGGTTCAAGCACGACGCCCCCACCCCATAACCCTTCGCCCCCTCCTGAAGTCTTCACAGGACCCCCAAGGCCTCACGGAGACCCCCAAAATCCCCCCAAAGGTCTCCACAACCCCCCAAATCTCCCCAAAGTCCTCGTGGCTCCCCCTGACATCACCCGAAGGCCTCGCAGACCCCTCGCCAAAAGCTTCAGAGGACCCCCAAGGGCTCACAGACCCCCCTAAGCCCCCCCAACCCTCACAGAACCCCCCTAAAGCCCCCGCAGAGCGCCCCAAACCCCTCACAGAGCCCCCTAAGAGACCCCAACCCCCCCGATCCTCCCTCAAGCCCCCCCAAACCTTCACAGACCCCCCCTAAAGCTCCCACGGAGCCCCCAACCCCTAAGCCCCCCAAACCTCTCACAGCCCCCCCCAAGCGACCCCAGCCCCCCCAGATCCCCCCTCAAGCCCCCCAAACCTTCACAGGCCCCAGAGACCTCCCCCCCACACCCCTCAACCCTTCACAGACCCCCCCAAATCCCCCCAACCCCTCGGAGACCCTTCCCGAAGCCCATCCACAGCCCCCCAAAACCCTCACAGCCCCCCCGGCTCCTTCCGCCCCAGCCCTCTCCCAATTATCGTCCCAGGCAGTTGTGCAATGCCCCGGAGCGGGGGATCGAGGGGTGCGGGGGTTTTCCGGCATTGAGGCAGCTGAGGGAGCCGCCAGGGCCCGGCCACCACAGAATCTCGCAGAATGACAGAATCACAGAGAATGACAGAATTTTGGGGATCGGGAGGGACCCCCAACGGTCACCCGGGCCCATCCTCCTGCCACAGCAGGAGCCCCTCGGTCCTGTCCTGCAGCGCTGTCCCAGCGGGTTTGGCTGTCTCCAGAGGAGCCCCTAGAAGGGGGGAATTTTAAGGATTTGGGTGGAAAAATGAGGGGTTACACACCAGCCCTGTTCTGAGAAGATGAAGTTTCATTTTGGGTGGTAAAATCCACCCTTTTCAGACCAAAAGCTCCCTTGGAAGTGAGAAAATCTCCTTAGACCGTGCCTGGAGGAGTTTAAAAGGTTTAGGGGCGCGCTTTCATGGGGGATTTCTCCAGAGTAGGTTGAGAGATCTTTCCAACTTTAAAGATTTTATCATTCCAGGCTCAAAAACCTCTTTTTTAAAGGTCCAAACCCCACTTTTTAAAATCCAACCCTCCCTTTTCAAGACCCCAAATACTCACTGCAAGATTAAACCCTCCTTTTTCACACCAAATCCCAATTTTCAGTGCTGGGGGACCCTGTCTTTTGCGTCCGAAGCCTCATTTTGGGGTTTTAAAACCTTTCCTTTCAGTTCTAAGTCCATTTGTGAGGGCTCAAGGCCGAGCCTGGGGGAAAACCTGCGCCCCATGGGGGGGATTCTGCTGCCTTGGGTGGTTTGGGGGAGATTTAGGGGTTTTGGGGTGTTCTGGGGGCTTTTAGGGGGGTTTTGAGGAGAGCTTTGTGAAATTTTAGTTTCGGAAGTGGGGGGGGGGTCCTTGAGCACTGCGCTGAACCTCGAGTCCCACGTTCAGTTTTTGGGACCAGATGACCCTGGCGCCCGCCGGCGCCCGACGTGCGGAAGAGGCTCCTGGAGCTGCTCGTCCTCCTCACGGAGTGCTTCCCCCGCTCCGTGCTCATGACCGTGCTCTTCATCTGCCCGTCCCAAGAAAGGTACCGGCCCCCGAGCCTCCAGGGCACCCCAAACCGCAGCCCCCGGGGCTCCCCCGATAACCCCGCGGGGCCCCCGCCGATAACGCCCTCTCCGTGCCCGCAGCGCCTCGATGGACATGTGGGAGGTGATGTTTGCCGTGCCCGCCATGGCGAAGCGGCTCCTGCACGAGCTCCACCTGCTGCTGCACGACAGGAACATCCGCGAGTTCCTCGGGGTGGCCGAGGACCTCAGCCTCGTCCGCCTCAGCCTCCTCTACGCCCAGCGCCCCGAAGACCCCGTCCCCAAGGAGCTGCGGGACGTGGAGTGCCTGCAGCGCTGCCTCAGGACCGCCAACTTCCACCTGCTCTGGCTGGCGCTCAAAGGCCTGGCGGCGCTGATGGAGAGGCCGCAGCTGGTGAGCCTCCGCCCTCTTCCCCTCCCCGCTCCCGGCCTCGGCTGGCGGCGCGGCGGCCTCCTCACGCCCCGGTGTTTTCGGCGCAGGCCAAGGCAGGGCAGTGCCTGCTGCCGGACGTGCTGGAGACCCTGCAGTTCGGCAAGCCCCACATCACGGCGGCGGCCCTGGCGGTCTGCGGCAACATCCTCGGCATCGTGGAGAAGAAGGCGGCCAGCCTCACCGCCCTCGAGCTGGTCGACGTGGTCAAGCCTCTCCTGGACAACGTAAGCGGGAGGACGAGCCTCCGCGGCCCCGCGGCGCCCGCCCCGTGCCGGAGCCACGCAGCCGAAACCCCCCGTCCCCCTTCCTCTTCCTCTTCCCCAGGAGGCCGCCGCGGTGCGGGAGAGCTCCATGAAGCTCTTCAAGGCGGCCATGGAGCGCGTGCTGTGGAGGCACAAGACGCAGATGTGGAAGAAGGTGCGCAAGATCCTCGTCCCGCTCTACCTGCGCATGAGCGACGAGACCCACAGCGTGGCCAAGGTAAGCGCCGGCGACGGAGGCTCGCGGCGAGGCCGGAGGGCGCGAGGAGCCGGCGCCGAGCCCCGTGCCTCCGCTGCCTCGCAGGCCTCCCAAGAAGCCCTCATGGCGGCGGCGGAGCTCTTGTGGTGGGATGAGCTGAAGGACGTGGCCCACATGGAGCAGACCTGGAGGATCAGAGCGTGCCTGGTGAGGGCGGCCTCCGCGGCGAGGCTGGCGGGGGGCTCTCGGGGGCTCCCCGAGGTGGGTGGGTGGGGGGGGAAGAAACGGGGCCGGGGAGGCTCACCGAGCCTCGCGGCCTCTCCAGCTGCAGCAGGATCGAGACCGGGTAGAGAAGCGCCTACAGCAGAGCCGGGCGTACCTGGAGGACCCTCAGGCATCCGTGCGCGAGGAGACCGTGAGGTTCATCGGTGAGGCCACCTCCCTGCCCCAGCGGCCTCCGCAAGAGGCCCCGCGGCCTCCCCTCGCCCTGCCCGGGGCGGAGGCTGACGGGCGGCTTTGCTCCTAGGGCTCGCCGCGGAGCTCCTCCAGGACCAGAGCGAAGAGAAGCTGCGCGAAATCATCGACAGTGAGTGAGGGGAGCACTGGAGGCCGGGCGGGGGAGGACTGGAGGCCGGGCCTCCGCCCCGGGGGAGGCGCGGTGGAGGCTGGGGGGGGGAACGAATCGGGGGGGCCGCGGGGCGCTCGGAGCGGCTGCTCCCCGCGTTCCTCCCGGCTGGGGGGCTCCCGGAGGGGTCTCCGCGGCCCGAGCGGAGGCTCCAGCCTCTCTCCGTCCTCCCGCAGTCCTGCAGCCCATGATGCACGACGCGGCGCCCTCGGTGCGCGCGGAGACCTCCCGCACCATCCAGGCCCTGCTGCAGCATCGCAAGTGGCTCCAGCGGCTGCCGGTGCCGTGGAACCCGCTGGCGGCGCTCTGCTGCTGGCCTCGAAGGCGCCGCCAGAGGCCGAAGACCGAGCCCCAGCCCGAGGAGAGCCCAGAAGGTTCCGGCTCTGAAGGGACGTCCAAGGACCCATCCCCCTGCCAGAGCAAGGACGACTAGCTCACCTCACGGCCGCAGGGGGTTCGGATGCCTGCAGAGGAGCCTCCGCACCCCCCCCGGGCAGCCTGCTCCACGTTTTGCCGCCCTCACCACAAATAAATTTCGTCCCCATGTTTGTCCGGTGCCTCCTGCGTTCACCCCTCGGCGTCCTCCGAGCTAAGGACCCCCTCGGCCTCTCCTCCTAAGGGAGGCGCTCCGCAGCCTCCATCATCCTCACAGCTCCGCGCCGGCCTCCCTCCTGTGCCCGGCCTCCTCCTTTGGTGCCTGCTGAGGTGGCCTCCAAGGAGACGGGGGGAGCCCAACCTTAAAGACTTTATAATTTCATGTGAAAAAAAAAAAAAAACCCTACTCTTTTTTTTTTTTTTACGGTCCAAACCCCACTTTTTTTTTTTTAAGTTTTGAGCAGTTAAAGTTTTGATAGGACAAAGTTTATTTTGGTCACGTTTCATTTTGGGTGGTAAAATCCACCCTTTTCAGACCAAAAGCACCGCTGGAGGTCAGAAAACCTCCTTAGACCGTGCCTGGAGGAGTTTGAAAGGTTTAGGGGCGCGCTTTCATGGGGGATTTCTCCAAATTAGGTTGAGAGATCTTCCCAACCTTAAAGATTTTATCGTTTCAAGCTGAAAATAAACCTCTTTAAGGGACCACAAAATGGCCGCCCTCCCTGAGGGCCCCCTCAGCCTCCCTGCTGGGCCCGCCTGCACCGTGAGGGGGGAGCCGAGGCTGTGCCCCCCTTTTTGGGGTCTCCTCGAAAAAGAAATCGAAATTCTGAAGGACTCGGGGGTGGAAAACGGGGTTTTGTAGTTTTATGGCACGCAGTAAAGAGCAAAAGTTCAAGGATTTGGGTGGACAAATGAGGGGTCACACCCCAGCCCCATTTTGAGAGGAGAGAGTTTTCTTTGGGTAAATTTTGTTTTGAGAGGATAAAGTTTTGAGAGGACAAAGTTTACTTTGGTCAAGGTTTATTTTGGGAAAATCCACCCTTTTCAGCCCAAAAGCTCTGTTGGAGGTCAGAAAACCTCCTTGGAGGTCCAGAGTTTAAAAGGTTTAGGGGCGTGCTTTCATGGGGGATTTCTCCAAATTAGGTTGAGAGATCTTTCCAACCTTCAAGATTTTATAATTTCATGTGAAAAAAAACCTCTTTTTTTAAGGTCCAAACCCCACTTTTTAAAATCCAACCCTCCCTTTTCAAGACCCCAAATTCTCACTGCAGGATTAAACCCTCCTTTTTCACACCAAATCCCAATTTTCAGTGCTAGGGGACCCTGTCTTTAGGGTCCGAAGCCTCATTTTGGGGTTTTAAAACCTTTCCTTTCAGTTCTAAGTCCATTTGTGAGGGCTCAAGGCCGAGTCTGCGGGAAAACCTGCGCCCCATGGGGGGGATTCTGCTGCCTTGGGTGGTTTGGGGGAGATTTAGGGGTTTTGGGGTGTTCTAGGGCCTTTTATGGGGGTTTTGAGGGGAGCTTTGTGCTTTTTTTTGGGGGGGGGTGCTTTGTGAAGCTTTATTTTCGGGGGTGGGGGGGATCCTCGAGCACTGCGTTCAACCTCGAGCCCCACATTCAGTTTTTGCGACCAGGTGACCCTGGAGGTCTCTTCCAACCCTAACGACTGAGGACTGTAATTAGCAGAGGCCCTCCCGTTCCCAGAGCCCCCCCATTCCCTGACACGTCCCCGCGTCCCCCCCAGAAGCCACGGGCAGCCATCTCTCCTCAGCCCCTCTGTGCTCCGTGAGGGACCACAAAATGGCCGCCCTCCCTGAGGGCCCCTCAGCCTCCCTGCTGGGCCCGGCCTGCGCCGTGAGGGGGGAGCCGAGGCTGTGCCCCCCTTTTTGGGGTCTCCTCGAAAAAAAATCGAAATTCTGAAGGACTGGGGTGGAAAGCGGGGTTTTGTGGTTGTAGAGCACGCGGTAAACACAAAATTTCAAGGATTTTGGGTGGTCAAAATGAGGGGTCGAACCCTAGCCCCGTTTTGAGAGAATAAAGTTTTATTTTGGTAAATTTTGTTTTGAGAGGAGAAAGTTTTGAGCAGTTAAAGTTTTGATAGGACAAAGTTTATTTTGGTCAATTTTCATTTTGGGAAAATCCACCCTTTTCAGACCAAAAGCACCGTTGGAGGTCAGAAAACCTCCTTACACCGTGCCTGGAGGAGTTTGAAAGGTTTAGGGGCGCGCTTTCATGGGGGATTTCTCCAGATTAGGTTGAGAGATCTTTCCAACCTTAAAGATTTTATCATTTCAGGCTAAAAAAAATCTTTTTAAGGGACCACAAAATGGCCGCCCTCCCTGAGGGCTCCCTCAGCCTCCCTCCTGTGCCCGGCCTCCTCCTTTGGCGCCTGCTGAGGTGGCCTCCAACGAGACGGGGGGAGCCCAACCTTAAAGACTTTATAATTTCATGTGAAAAACAAACAAGCAAACAAACAAAAAAAACTACTCTTTTTTTTTTTTTAAGGTGCAAACCCCACTTTTTAAAATCCAACCCTCCCTTTTCAAGACCCCAAATTCTCACTGCAGGATTAAACCCTCCTTTTTCACACCAAATCCCAATTTTCAGTGCTAGGGGACCCTGTCTTTAGGGTCCGAAGCCTCATTTTGGGGTTTTAAAACCTTTCCTTTCAGTTCTAAGTCCATTTGTGAGGGCTCAAGGCCGAGCCTGCGGGAAAACCTGCGCCCCATGGGGGGGGATTCTGCTGCCTTGGGTGGTTTGGGGGAGATTTAGGGGTTTTGGGGTGTTCTGGGGGCTTTTATGGGAGGCTGACGAGGGTGTGGGGTGTGGGAGCTGAGGCCGTGCCCCCCCTTTTTGGGGTCTCATGGCCGGGCGGGTGCTGTCGTTGGGGTCCCTTTGAGACCCGCGCCATGTCACGACATAAAAGCCGTCGCCGCCTCGCCGCCCCCCCAGTGCCTGTCAGGACAGGGCAGGAGCGAGAGGGAGCGAGCCGGAGACCCCCCCAAACAGAGCTCTGGCCGGAGTCCCAGCCTCAAAGGACCCCAAAAAGTTTGGGATCTGAAGGTACCTCCCAAGGATCACCCACCCCAATGCTGGGGACCCCCTCACCCTGGGGGGCTCCTCCTTGCCCCAAATTGCTCCCCATCGCCCTGAGAGGCTCATCCTCACCCCGAGGGGCCCCCCACCACCCCGGGGGTCTCCCCTTCACTTTGAGGGGCTCAAACCACCCCAAGGAGCTCCGCAGCACCCTCGGGGCCCCCGCTCACCGTGGGGGGCTCCTTCTTACCCCACGTTGCTCCCCATCACCCCGAAGTGCTCCCCACCACCCTGGGGGTCTCCCCATCACTCTGAGGGGCTTCTCACCACCCCATGGGCTCCCCACAAACCCCAGGGGCTCCCGACCATTCCCCGAGGAGCTCCCCACCACCCTGGGGGGCTCCTGCTTACCCCACGTTGCTCCCCATCACTCCGACGGTCCCCCCACCGCCCCGAGGGGCTCCCCTTCTCTCTGAGGCCCTTGCCTGCAGGAGAGCCGTGGAAAGGATCTGCAAAGTGGGCGAGTTCCTGGCCAAGTGCTCGTGGCTGCGGGGCAAGGGCTCCGAGCCCCCCAGGGAAGCCCCAAGTCCCCAGAGCAAAGCTCTGAGAGACCACAAAATGGCCGCCCTCCCTGAGGGCCCCCTCAGCCTCCCTGCTGGGCCCGCCTGCACCGTGAGGGGGGAGCCGAGGCTGTGCCCCCCTTTTTGGGGTCTTCTTCAAAAAAGATCGAAATTTTGAAGGACTGGGGAGTGAAAAATGGGGTTTTGTGGTTGTAGAGCACGTGGGAAACACAAAAGTTCAAGGATTTGGGTGGACAAATGAGGGATCAAACCCCAGCCCCGTTTTGAGAGAATAAAGTTTTATTTTGGTAAATTTTGTTTTGAGAGGAGAAAGTTTTGAGCAGTTAAAGTTTTGATAGGACAAAGTTTATTTTGGTCAATTTTCATTTTGGGAAAATCCACCCTTTTCAGACCAAAAGCACCGTTGGAGGTCAGAAAACCTCCTTAGACCGTGCCTGGAGGAGTTTGAAAGGTTTAGGGGCGCGCTTTCATGGGGGATTTCTCCAGATTAGGTTGAGAGATCTTTCCAACCTTAAAGATTTTATCATTTCAGGCTAAAAAAAATCTTTTTAAGGGACCACAAAATGGCCACCCTCCCTGAGGGCTCCCTCAGCCTCCCTCCTGTGCCCGGCCTCCTCCTTTGGCGCCTGCTGAGGTGGCCTCCAACGAGACGGGGGGAGCCCAACCTTAAAGACTTTATAATTTCATGTGAAAAACAAACAAACAAACAAAGCAAAAAAACTACTCTTTTTTTTTTTTTTTAAGGTGCAAACCCCACTTTTTTAAATCCAACCCTCCCTTTTCAAGACCCCAAATTCTCACTGCAAGATTAAACCCTCCTTTTTCACAGCAAATCCCAATTTTCAGTGCTAGGGGACCCTGTCTTTAGGGTCGGAAGCCTCATTTTGGGGTTTTAAAACCTCTCTGTGCTCCCCTCTGTGCTCCGTGAGGGACCACAAAATGGCCGCCCTCCCTGAGGGCCCCTCAGCCTCCCTGCTGGGCCCGGCCTGCGCCGTGAGGGGGGAGCCGAGGCTGTGCCCCCCTTTTTGGGGTCTCCTCGAAAAAAAATCGGAATTCTGAAGGACTGGGGAGTGAAAAATGGGGTTTTGTGGTTGTAGAGCACGTGGGAAACACAAAAGTTCAAGGATTTGGGTGGTCAAAATGAGGGGTCGAACCCCTAACCCATTTTGAGAGGAGAAAGTTTTATTTTGGTAAATTTTGTTTTGAGAGGATAAAGTTTTGAGAGGACAAAGTTTTCAGAAGACATGGTTTTACTTTGGCAAATTTTTATTTTGGGAAAATCCACCCTTTTCAACTCAAAAGCTCCGTTGGAGGTCAGAAAACCTCCTTAGAGCGTGCCTGGAGGAGTTTGAAAGGTTTAGGGGCGCGCTTTCATGGGGGATTTCTCCAGATTAGGTTGAGAGATCTTTCCAGCCTTAAAGATTTTGGGGGAGATTTAGGGGTTTTGGGGTGTTCTGGGGGCTTTTATGGGAGGCTGACGAGGGTGTGGGGTGGGGGAGCTGAGGCCGTGCCCCCCCCTTTTTGGGGTCTCATGGCCGGGCGGGTGCTGTTGTTAGGGTCCCTTTGTGACCTGGGGGTGGTCCCTTAGTGACCCGCGCCATGTCACGACATAAAAGCCGTCGCCGCCTCGCCGCCCCCCCCAGTGCCTGTCAGGACAGGGCAGGAGCGAGAGGGAGCGAGCCGGAGACCCACCCCGCGTGGAGCTTCATTCCCTCCCTTCGCGCCCCCCTCACCATGGCAGACAAACCCCCCCCCGAGCGGCCCCGCTTGGCCTGGGTGGACAGCTGGGCCACCCCCATTGAGGAATCCTCCGACTTCCTCGAGGTGAAGCAGGAGGAGGAGGAGGAGGAGGTCGTGCCGCTGCCGGGCCGTGAGTGCAGAGAAACCCCCGCCACGAACGCGCCGAGCTCCCCCGGGGGGGGGCTCGCCGCCGCCCCTGCCGCCGCTCTCCCCTCATGGCCCCCTTCGCTGTCTCTCCCCCAGCCTTCGACGACCTGGCCGTGTACCAGGAGGAAGAGGAGGCCGTGACCACCATTGACGCCTTTGTAACCAACAAGCAAAAGGTAAAGGCGACCCCCGTGGATGCTTGGGGGCTGGGGGGGGGGCTCCCGGCCGGGGCTCCCCCCCCTCACCGGGGGTCTCCCGCAGAGCCACCTGAGCGAGGAGCAGAAAATGAAGTTTCTGGAGAGCGTCTGCAGCGTCTGCACCACCGCCCGCGAGAAGGGGCTGTCGGCGGGCCTCGACTGCTTCTGTCGCCGCACCGACGTGGCCAGGCACATCGAGGTGAGAAGGGGGTGAGGCGGGCGGCCGGGGGGGGGCTGCTGCAACCTTGGGTGCCGCCGGGGGCTGGGGGCCGGGTGCCAGCTCCCGTCCCGCTCCCCTCCCGCAGATCGTGCTGGCGTCGGAGCCCCAGGACCAGCTGCAGTCTCCGGTGCGAGAGCAAGCCATGCTGGCCGTCGCCGCCTTGAGGTACGCGCCCGGGGCCGCCTCCGGCCTCGACCGAGGGTTCTTGGGTTCGGGAGGCCGGGCCTCGCCTCGCGCCCTCTCCTCGAGGCCGGGCCTCAGCTGCGGCCTCACTCCCCCCCCCTCTCCTCGCAGCACGGTGCAGGTGATCAAGGTGAGGGAGATGCTGCGGCTGCTCGACACCTGCTTCCAGAGCGTCTTCCTGCTGCCCCCCAAGGAGAAGCTGAACGCGCGCTTCTATGTGATGGTGGGTGCCGGCGCCCCCTCCCCTCCCCGCCCTCCCCTCCCCGGGGGGTTCCCCAGGGCCCTTCCCGGGGCGCCCCCAGCCCCACGCTCACCCCACGCTCGTTCCCCCCCCACTCGCAGACCATGCACGCCGTGGACAGCATGCTGCAGCTGCTGCTGCTCAGCCCGCCGGCCACCAAGCTCCCGGAGAAGCTGCAGAGCGTCGTGCAGGTCTGTCCCGCGCCCGGCTGGGGGGCTTCTCGTCGTCCTGGGGGGCTTCTCGTCACCCCGAGGGGCTCCTCCTCACCCCAGGTTGCTCCCCCCCACCCCGAGGGGCTCCCCTTCTCCCTGAGGGGCTCCCCCCCACCCCGAGGGGCTCCCCTTCTCTCTGAGGGTCTCTCCCCCACCCCGAGGGGCTCCCCTTCTCCCTGAGGGGCTCCCCCCCAGCCCCCCCAGCCCCCAGCCCCCAGCCCTCCCGAGCCCCGCCGGCAGCTCGCTTTTCTCCTCGCAGGCCCTGATGCGTTTCTGCACCTCCGCGAACGCCCTCGCCCGCAGGAGAGCCATGGAAAGGGTCTGCAAGCTGGGCGAGTTCCTGGCCAAGTGCTCCTCGCTGGAGGTGAGCGGCTCCGCCACCCCCGGCCGCGTCGTTCCCCCCCCTTTCCCCGCAGCCCCCAGAGCCTCGAGGCCGGGGCCTCCTCCCTCCCCGGCCTCCTCTTCAACCTCCTCCTCGCCTTCCGCAGCCCTTCGGGAGGTACCTGAAGATCTCGCAGAGGACGGACCTCATCCTCACCTGCCTGCAGCTTGTGACAGAAGGCGTGTGCGACGAGGACCAGCACTGGGTCTCCTTTCTGCTCGACGCGACCACCCGAGACCCCATCAGCTGGCTGGCGGACGTGAGAGCCCCCCCGCCCTGAGCCCCCTCCCCCGGCCTCGACGCCCCCCCCGGCAGGGAAGGAAAGGAGGCCGCTTTTCACCCCCCCGCGTCCCCCCGGCAGGTCCCGCACTTCGTCAACTTCTTCTTCAAAACGCTGAAGAAGCAGCCGGCGCCCGACGTGCGGAAGAGGCTCCTGGAGCTGCTCGTCCTCCTCACGGAGTGCTTCCCCCGCTCCGTGCTCATGACCGTGCTCTTCATCTGCCCGTCCCAAGAAAGGTACCGGCCCCCGAGCCTCCAGGGCACCCCAAACCGCAGCCCCCGGGGCTCCCCCGATAACCCCGCGGGGCCCCCGCCGATAACGCCCTCTCCGTGCCCGCAGCGCCTCGATGGACATGTGGGAGGTGATGTTTGCCGTGCCCGCCATGGCGAAGCGGCTCCTGCACGAGCTCCACCTGCTGCTGCACGACAGGAACATCCGCGAGTTCCTCGGGGTGGCCGAGGACCTCAGCCTCGTCCGCCTCAGCCTCCTCTACGCCCAGCGCCCCGAAGACCCCGTCCCCAAGGAGCTGCGGGACGTGGAGTGCCTGCAGCGCTGCCTCAGGACCGCCAACTTCCACCTGCTCTGGCTGGCGCTCAAAGGCCTGGCGGCGCTGATGGAGAGGCCGCAGCTGGTGAGCCTCCGCCCTCTTCCCCTCCCCGCTCCCGGCCTCGGCTGGCGGCGCGGCGGCCTCCTCACGCCCCGGTGTTTTCGGCGCAGGCCAAGGCAGGGCAGTGCCTGCTGCCGGACGTGCTGGAGACCCTGCAGTTCGGCAAGCCCCACATCACGGCGGCGGCCCTGGCGGTCTGCGGCAACATCCTCGGCATCGTGGAGAAGAAGGCGGCCAGCCTCACCGCCCTCGAGCTGGTCGACGTGGTCAAGCCTCTCCTGGACAACGTAAGCGGGAGGACGAGCCTCCGCGGCCCCGCGGCGCCCGCCCCGTGCCGGAGCCACGCAGCCGAAACCCCCCGTCCCCCTTCCTCTTCCTCTTCCCCAGGAGGCCGCCGCGGTGCGGGAGAGCTCCATGAAGCTCTTCAAGGCGGCCATGGAGCGCGTGCTGTGGAGGCACAAGACGCAGATGTGGAAGAAGGTGCGCAAGATCCTCGTCCCGCTCTACCTGCGCATGAGCGACGAGACCCACAGCGTGGCCAAGGTAAGCGCCGGCGACGGAGGCTCGCGGCGAGGCCGGAGGGCGCGAGGAGCCGGCGCCGAGCCCCGTGCCTCCGCTGCCTCGCAGGCCTCCCAAGAAGCCCTCATGGCGGCGGCGGAGCTCTTGTGGTGGGATGAGCTGAAGGACGTGGCCCACATGGAGCAGACCTGGAGGATCAGAGCGTGCCTGG
Source organism: Anser cygnoides (assembly GCF_040182565.1). NCBI lineage: Eukaryota > Metazoa > Chordata > Aves > Anseriformes > Anatidae > Anser > Anser cygnoides. The sequence continues at coordinate 4,579,036 of NC_089911.1, forward strand.
TGAGGGCGGCCTCCGCGGCGAGGCTGGCGGGGGGCTCTCGGGGGCTCCCCGAGGTGGGTGGGTGGGGGGGGAAGAAACGGGGCCGGGGAGGCTCACCGAGCCTCGCGGCCTCTCCAGCTGCAGCAGGATCGAGACCGGGTAGAGAAGCGCCTACAGCAGAGCCGGGCGTACCTGGAGGACCCTCAGGCATCCGTGCGCGAGGAGACCGTGAGGTTCATCGGTGAGGCCACCTCCCTGCCCCAGCGGCCTCCGCAAGAGGCCCCGCGGCCTCCCCTCGCCCTGCCCGGGGCGGAGGCTGACGGGCGGCTTTGCTCCTAGGGCTCGCCGCGGAGCTCCTCCAGGACCAGAGCGAAGAGAAGCTGCGCGAAATCATCGACAGTGAGTGAGGGGAGCACTGGAGGCCGGGCGGGGGAGGACTGGAGGCCGGGCCTCCGCCCCGGGGGAGGCGCGGTGGAGGCTGGGGGGGGGAACGAATCGGGGGGGCCGCGGGGCGCTCGGAGCGGCTGCTCCCCGCGTTCCTCCCGGCTGGGGGGCTCCCGGAGGGGTCTCCGCGGCCCGAGCGGAGGCTCCAGCCTCTCTCCGTCCTCCCGCAGTCCTGCAGCCCATGATGCACGACGCGGCGCCCTCGGTGCGCGCGGAGACCTCCCGCACCATCCAGGCCCTGCTGCAGCATCGCAAGTGGCTCCGGCGGCTGCCGGTGCCGTGGAACCCGCTGGCGGCGCTCTGCTGCTGGCCTCGAAGGCGCCGCCAGAGGCCGAAGACCGAGCCCCAGCCCGAGGAGAGCCCAGAAGGTTCCGGCTCTGAAGGGACGTCCAAGGACCCATCCCCCTGCCAGAGCAAGGACGAGTAGCTCACCTCACGGCCGCAGGGGGTTCGGATGCCTGCAGAGGAGCCTCCGCACCCCCCCCGGGCAGCCTGCTCCACGTTTTGCCGCCCTCACCACAAATAAATTTCGTCCCCATGTTTGTCCGGTGCCTCCTGCGTTCACCCCTCGGCGTCCTCCGAGCTAAGGACCCCCTCGGCCTCTCCTCCTAAGGGAGGCGCTCCGCAGCCTCCATCATCCTCACAGCTCCGCGCCGGCCTCCCTCCTGTGCCCAGCCTCCTCCTTTGGTGCCTGCTGAGGTGGCCTCCAAGGAGACGGGGGGAGCCCAACCTTAAAGACTTTATAATTTCATGTGAAAAAAAAAAAAAAACCCTACTCTTTTTTTTTTTTTTACGGTCCAAACCCCACTTTTTTTTTTTTAAGTTTTGAGCAGTTAAAGTTTTGATAGGATAAAGTTTATTTTGGTCACGTTTCATTTTGGGTGGTAAAATCCACCCTTTTCAGACCAAAAGCACCGCTGGAGGTCAGAAAACCTCCTTAGACCGTGCCTGGAGGAGTTTGAAAGGTTTAGGGGCGCGCTTTCATGGGGGATTTCTCCAAATTAGGTTGAGAGATCTTCCCAACCTTAAAGATTTTATCGTTTCAAGCTGAAAATAAACCTCTTTAAGGGACCACAAAATGGCCGCCCTCCCTGAGGGCCCCCTCAGCCTCCCTGCTGGGCCCGCCTGCACCGTGAGGGGGGAGCCGAGGCTGTGCCCCCCTTTTTGGGGTCGCCTCGAAAAAGAAATCGAAATTCTGAAGGACTCGGGGGTGGAAAACGGGGTTTTGTAGTTTTATGGCACGCAGTAAAGAGCAAAAGTTCAAGGATTTGGGTGGACAAATGAGGGGTCACACCCCAGCCCCATTTTGAGAGGAGAGAGTTTTCTTTGGGTAAATTTTGTTTTGAGAGGATAAAGTTTTGAGAGGACAAAGTTTACTTTGGTCAAGGTTTATTTTGGGAAAATCCACCCTTTTCAGCCCAAAAGCTCTGTTGGAGGTCAGAAAACCTCCTTGGAGGTCCAGAGTTTAAAAGGTTTAGGGGTGTGCTTTCATGGGGGATTTCTCCAAATTAGCTTGAGAGATCTTTCCAACCTTCAAGATTTTATCATTTCAGGCTAACAAGCAAACAAACAAAAAAAACTACTCTTTTTTTTTTTTTTTTTAAGGTCCAAACCCCACTTTTTTTTAAAGTTTTGCGCAGTTAAAGTTTTGATAGGACAAAGTTTACTTTGGTCACGTTTCATTTTGGGTGGTAAAATCCACCCTTTTCAGACCAAAAGCACCGTTGGAGGTCAGAAAACCTCCTTAGACCGTGCCTGGAGGAGTTTAAAAGGTTTAGGGGCGCGCTTTCATGGGGGATTTCTCCAGATTAGGTTGAGAGATCTTTCCAACCTTCAAGATTTTATAATTTCATGTGAAAAAAAAACTCTTTTTTTAAGGTACAAACCCCACTTTTTAAAATCCAACCCTCCCTTTTCAAGACCCCAAATTCTCACTGCAGGATTAAACCCTCCTTTTTCACACCAAATCCCAATTTTCAGTGCTAGGGGACCCTGTCTTTAGGGTCCGAAGCCTCATTTTGGGGTTTTAAAACCTTTCCTTTCAGTTCTAAGTCCATTTGTGAGGGCTCAAGGCCGAGCCTGGGGGAAACCCTGCGCCCCATGGGGGGGATTCTGCTGCCTTGGGTGGTTTGGGGGAGATTTAGGGGTTTTGGGGTGTTCTGGGGGCTTTTAGGGGGGTTTTGAGGGGACCTTGTGTTTTTTGGGGGGGGGTGCTTTCTGAAGCTTTATTTTCGGGGGGGGGGGGATCCTCGAGCATTGCGTTGAACCTCGAGTCCCACATTCAGTTTTTGCGACCAGGTGACCCTGGAGGTCTCTTCCAACCCTAACGACTGAGGACTGTAATTAGCAGAGCCCCCCCCGTTCCCAGAGCCCCCCCATTCCCTGACACGTCCCCGCGTCCCCCCCAGAAGCCACGGGCAGCCATCTCTCCTCAGCCCCTCTGTGCTCCGTGAGGGACCACAAAATGGCCGCCCTCCCTGAGGGCCCCCTCAGCCTCCCTGCTGGGCCCGGCCTGCGCCGTGAGGGGGGAGCCGAGGCTGTGCCCCCCTTTTTGGGGTCTTCTTCAAAAAAGATCGAAATTTTGAAGGACTGGGGAGTGAAAAATGGGGTTTTGTGGTTGTAGAGCACGTGGGAAACACAAAAGTTCAAGGATTTGGGTGGACAAATGAGGGATCAAACCCCAGCCCCGTTTTGAGAGAATAAAGTTTTATTTTGGTAAATTTTGTTTTGAGAGGAGAAAGTTTTGAGCAGTTAAAGTTTTGATAGGACAAAGTTTATTTTGGTCACGTTTCATTTTGGGTGGTAAAATCCACCCTTTTCAGACCAAAAGCACCGCTGGAGGTCAGAAAACCTCCTTAGACCGTGCCTGGAGGAGTTTGAAAGGTTTAGGGGCGCGCTTTCATGGGGGATTTCTCCAAATTAGGTTGAGAGATCTTCCCAACCTTAAAGATTTTATCGTTTCAAGCTGAAAATAAACCTCTTTAAGGGACCACAAAATGGCCGCCCTCCCTGAGGGCCCCCTCAGCCTCCCTGCTGGGCCCGCCTGCACCGTGAGGGGGGAGCCGAGGCTGTGCCCCCCTTTTTGGGGTCGCCTCGAAAAAGAAATCGAAATTCTGAAGGACTCGGGGGTGGAAAACGGGGTTTTGTAGTTTTATGGCACGCAGTAAAGAGCAAAAGTTCAAGGATTTGGGTGGACAAATGAGGGGTCACACCCCAGCCCCATTTTGAGAGGAGAGAGTTTTCTTTGGGTAAATTTTGTTTTGAGAGGATAAAGTTTTGAGAGGACAAAGTTTACTTTGGTCAAGGTTTATTTTGGGAAAATCCACCCTTTTCAGCCCAAAAGCTCTGTTGGAGGTCAGAAAACCTCCTTGGAGGTCCAGAGTTTAAAAGGTTTAGGGGTGTGCTTTCATGGGGGATTTCTCCAAATTAGCTTGAGAGATCTTTCCAACCTTCAAGATTTTATCATTTCAGGCTAACAAGCAAACAAACAAAAAAAACTACTCTTTTTTTTTTTTTTTTTAAGGTCCAAACCCCACTTTTTTTTAAAGTTTTGCGCAGTTAAAGTTTTGATAGGACAAAGTTTACTTTGGTCACGTTTCATTTTGGGTGGTAAAATCCACCCTTTTCAGACCAAAAGCACCGTTGGAGGTCAGAAAACCTCCTTAGACCGTGCCTGGAGGAGTTTAAAAGGTTTAGGGGCGCGCTTTCATGGGGGATTTCTCCAGATTAGGTTGAGAGATCTTTCCAACCTTCAAGATTTTATAATTTCATGTGAAAAAAAAACTCTTTTTTTAAGGTACAAACCCCACTTTTTAAAATCCAACCCTCCCTTTTCAAGACCCCAAATTCTCACTGCAGGATTAAACCCTCCTTTTTCACACCAAATCCCAATTTTCAGTGCTAGGGGACCCTGTCTTTAGGGTCCGAAGCCTCATTTTGGGGTTTTAAAACCTTTCCTTTCAGTTCTAAGTCCATTTGTGAGGGCTCAAGGCCGAGCCTGGGGGAAACCCTGCGCCCCATGGGGGGGATTCTGCTGCCTTGGGTGGTTTGGGGGAGATTTAGGGGTTTTGGGGTGTTCTGGGGGCTTTTAGGGGGGTTTTGAGGGGACCTTGTGTTTTTGGGGGGGGGTGCTTTCTGAAGCTTTATTTTCGGGGGGGGGGGGATCCTCGAGCATTGCGTTGAACCTCGAGTCCCACATTCAGTTTTTGCGACCAGGTGACCCTGGAGGTCTCTTCCAACACTAACGACTGAGGACTGTAATTAGCAGAGGCCCCCCCCTGTTCCCAGAGCCCCCCCATTCCCTGACACGTCCCCGCGTCCCCCCAGAAGCCACGGGCAGCCATCTCTCCTCAGCCCCTCTGTGCTCCGTGAGGGACCACAAAATGGCCGCCCTCCCTGAGGGCCCCCTCAGCCTCCCTGCTGGGCCCGGCCTGCGCCGTGAGGGGGGAGCCGAGGCTGTGCCCCCCTTTTTGGGGTCTTCTTCAAAAAAGATCGAAATTTTGAAGGACTGGGGAGTGAAAAATGGGGTTTTGTGGTTGTAGAGCACGTGGGAAACACAAAAGTTCAAGGATTTGGGTGGACAAATGAGGGATCAAACCCCAGCCCCGTTTTGAGAGAATAAAGTTTTATTTTGGTAAATTTTGTTTTGAGAGGAGAAAGTTTTGAGCAGTTAAAGTTTTGATAGGACAAAGTTTATTTTGGTCAATTTTCATTTTGGGAAAATCCACCCTTTTCAGACCAAAAGCACCGTTGGAGGTCAGAAAACCTCCTTAGACCGTGCCTGGAGGAGTTTAAAAGGTTCAGGGGCGTGCTTTCGTGGGGGATTTCTCCAAATTAGGTTGAGAGATCTTTCCAACCTTCAAGATTTTATCATTTCAGGCTAAAAAAAATCTTTTTAAGGGACCACAAAATGGCCGCCCTCCCTGAGGGCTCCCTCAGCCTCCCTCCTGTGCCCGGCCTCCTCCTTTGGTGCCTGCTGAGGTGGCCTCCAACGAGACGGGGGGAGCCCAACCTTAAAGACTTTATAATTTCATGTGAAAAACAAACAAACAAACAAACCAAAAAAACTACTCTTTTTTTTTTTAAGGCCCAAACCCCACTTTTTTAAATCCAACCCTCTCTTTTCAAGACCCCAAATTCTCACTGCAAGATTAAACCCTCCTTTTTCACACCAAATCCCAATTTTCAGTGCTAGGGGACCCTGTCTTTAGGGTCCGAAGCCTCATTTTGGGGTTTTAAAACCTTTCCTTTCAGTTCTCAGTCCATTTGTGAGGGCTCAAGGCCGAGCGTGGGGGAAAACCTGCGCCCCATGGGGGGGATTCTGCTGCCTTGGGTGGTTTGGGGGAGATTTAGGGGTTTTGGGGTGTTCTGGGGGCTTTTAGGGGGGTTTTGAGGGGAGCTTTGTGAAATTTTATTTGGGGGGGTGGGTCCTCGAGCACTGCGCTGACCCTCGAGTCCCACATTCAGTTTTTGGGACCAGGTGACACTGGAGGTCTCTTCCAACACTAACGACTGAGGACTGTAATTAGCAGAGGCCCCCCCCTGTTCCCAGAGCCCCCCCATTCCCTGACACGTCCCCGCGTCCCCCCCAGAAGCCACGGGCAGCCATCTCTCCTCAGCCCCTCTGTGCTCCGTGAGGGACCACAAAATGGCCGCCCTCCCTGAGGGCCCCCTCAGCCTCCCTGCTGGGCCCGGCCTGCGCCGTGAGGGGGGAGCCAAGGCTGTGCCCCCCTTTTTGGGGTCGCCTCGAAAACAAATTGAAATTCTGAAGGACTGGGGTGGAAAACGGGGTTTTGTGGGTTTACGGCACACAGTAAAGAGCAAAAGTTCAAGGATTTGGGTGGAAAAATGAGGGGTCACACCCCAGCCCTGTTTTGAGAGAATAAAGTTTTATTTTGGTAAATTTGGTTTTGAGAGAATAAAGTTTTGAGAGGATTAAGTTTTGAGAGGACAAAGTTTATTTTGGTCAAGTTTTATTATGGGAAATCCCACCCTTTTCAGCCCAAAAGCTCTGTTTGAGACCAGAAAACCTCCTTGGAGGTCCTCCTTGGACCATGCCTGGAGGACTTTAAAAGGTTTAAGGGCGTGCTTTCATGGGGGATTTCTCCAAAATTAGGTTAAGAGATCTTTCCAACCTTAAAGATTTTGTAATTTTTGGCTATAAACCTCTTTTTTTAAGGTGCAAACCCCACTTTTTAAAATCCAACCCTCCCTTTTCAAGACCCCAAATTCTCACTGCAGGATTAAACCCTCCTTTTTCACACCAAATCCCAATTTTCAGTGCTAGGGGACCCTGTCTTTAGGGTCCGAAGCCTCATTTTGGGGTTTTAAAACCTTTCCTTTCAGTTCTAAGTCCATTTGTGAGGGCTCAAGGCCGAGCCTGCGGGAAAACCTGCGCCCCATGGGGGGGGATTCTGGTGCCTTGGGTGGTTTGGGGGAGATTTAGGGGTTTTGAGGTGTTCTGGAGCCTTTTATGGGAGGCTGACGAGGGTGTGGGGTGTGGGAGCTGAGGCTGTGCCCCCCCTTTTTGGGGTCTCATGGCCAGGCGGGTGCTGTCGTTGGGGTCCCTTTGAGACCCGCGCCATGTCACGACATAAAAGCCGTCGCCGCCTCGCCGCCCCCCCAGTGCCTGTCAGGACAGGGCAGGAGCGAGAGGGAGCGAGCCGGAGACCCCCCCAAACAGAGCTCTGGCCGGAGTCCCAGCCTCAAAGGACCCCAAAAAGTTTGGGATCTGAAGGTACCTCCCAAGGATCACCCACCCCAATGCTGGGGACCCCCTCACCCTGGGGGGCTCCTCCTTGCCCCACATTGCTCCCCATCGCCCTGAGGGGCTCATCCTCACCCCGAGGGGCCCCCCACCACCCCGGGGGTCTCCCCTTCACTTTGAGGGGCTTCTCACCACCCCAAGGAGCTCCGCAGCACCCTCGGGGCCCCCGCTCACCGTGGGGGGCTCCTTCTTACCCCACGTTGCTCCCCATCACCCCGAAGTGCTCCCCACCACCCTGGGGGTCTCCCCATCACTCTGAGGGGCTTCTCACCACCCCATGGGCTCCCCACAAACCCCAGGGGCTCCCGACCATTCCCCGAGGAGCTCCCCACCACCCTGGGGGGCTCCTGCTTACCCCACGTTGCTCCCCATCACTCCGACGGTCCCCCCACCGCCCCGAGGGGCTCCCCTTCTCTCTGAGGCCCTTGCCTGCAGGAGAGCCGTGGAAAGGATCTGCAAAGTGGGCGAGTTCCTGGCCAAGTGCTCGTGGCTGCGGGGCAAGGGCTCCGAGCCCCCCAGGGAAGCCCCAAGTCCCCAGAGCAAAGCTCTGAGAGACCACAAAATGGCCGCCCTCCCTGAGGGCCCCCTCAGCCTCCCTGCTGGGCCCGGCCTGCGCCGTGAGGGGGGAGCCGAGGCTGTGCCCCCCTTTTTGGGGTCTTCTTCAAAAAAGATCGAAATTTTGAAGGACTGGGGAGTGAAAAATGGGGTTTTGTGGTTGTAGAGCACGTGGGAAACACAAAAGTTCAGGGATTTGGGTGGACAAATGAGGGATCAAACCCCAGCCCCGTTTTGAGAGAATAAAGTTTTATTTTGGTAAATTTCGTTTTGAGAGGAGAAAGTTTTGAGCAGTTAAAGTTTTGATAGGACAAAGTTTATTTTGGTCAATTTTCATTTTGGGAAAATCCACCCTTTTCAGACCAAAAGCACCGTTGGAGGTCAGAAAACCTCCTTAGACCGTGCCTGGAGGAGTTTGAAAGGTTTAGGGGCGCGCTTTCATGGGGGATTTCTCCAGATTAGGTTGAGAGATCTTTCCAACCTTAAAGATTTTATCATTTCAGGCTAAAAAAAATCTTTTTAAGGGACCACAAAATGGCCACCCTCCCTGAGGGCTCCCTCAGCCTCCCTCCTGTGCCCGGCCTCCTCCTTTGGCGCCTGCTGAGGTGGCCTCCAACGAGACGGGGGGAGCCCAACCTTAAAGACTTTATAATTTCATGTGAAAAACAAACAAACAAACAAACCAAAAAAACTACTCTTTTTTTTTTTTTTTTAAGGTGCAAACCCCACTTTTTAAAATCCAACCCTCCCTTTTCAAGACCCCAAATTCTCACTGCAGGATTAAACCCTCCTTTTTCACAAAAAATCCCAATTTTCAGTGCTAGGGGACCCTGTCTTTAGGGTCCGAGGCCTCATTTTGGGGTTTTAAAACCTCTCTGTGCTCCCCTCTGTGCTCCGTGAGGGACCACAGAATGGCCGCCCTCCCTGAGGGCCCCCTCAGCCTCCCTGCTGGGCCCGGCCTGCACCGTGAGGGGGGAGCCGAGGCTGTGCCCCCCTTTTTGGGGTCGCCTCGAAAACAAATCGAAATTCTGAAGGACTAGGGTGGAAAACGGGGTTTTGTGGGTTTACGGCACACAGTAAAGAGCAAAAGTTCAAGGATTTGGGTGGAAAAATGAGGGGTCACACCCCAGCCCTGTTTTGAGAGAATAAAGTTTTATTTTGGTAAATTTGGTTTTGAGAGAATAAAGTTTTGAGAGGATTAAGTTTTGAGAGGACAAAGTTTATTTTGGTCAAGTTTTATTTTGGGAAAACCCACCCTTTTCAGCCCAAAAGCTCTGTTTGAGACCAGAAAACCTCCTTGGAGGTCCTCCTTGGACCATGCCTGGAGGACTTTAAAAGGTTTAAGGGCATGCTTTCATGGGGGATTTCTCCAAAATTAGGTTAAGAGATCTTTCCAACCTTTTTGTAATTTTTGGCTATAAACCTCTTTTTTTAAGGTGCAAACCCCACTTTTTAAAATCCAACCCTCCCTTTTCAAGACCCCAAATTCTCACTGCAAGATTAAACCCTCCTTTTTCACAGCAAATCCCAATTTTCAGTGCTAGGGGACCCTGTCTTTAGGGTCGGAAGCCTCATTTTGGGGTTTTAAAACCTCTCTGTGCTCCCCTCTGTGCTCCGTGAGGGACCACAAAATGGCCGCCCTCCCTGAGGGCCCCTCAGCCTCCCTGCTGGGCCCGGCCTGCGCCGTGAGGGGGGAGCCGAGGCTGTGCCCCCCTTTTTGGGGTCTCCTCGAAAAAAAATCGGAATTCTGAAGGACTGGGGAGTGAAAAATGGGGTTTTGTGGTTGTAGAGCACGTGGGAAACACAAAAGTTCAAGGATTTGGGTGGTCAAAATGAGGGGTCGAACCCCTAACCCATTTTGAGAGGAGAAAGTTTTATTTTGGTAAATTTTGTTTTGAGAGGATAAAGTTTTGAGAGGACAAAGTTTTGAGAAGACATGGTTTTACTTTGGCAAATTTTTATTTTGGGAAAATCCACCCTTTTCAACTCAAAAGCTCCGTTGGAGGTCAGAAAACCTCCTTAGAGCGTGCCTGGAGGAGTTTGAAAGGTTTAGGGGCGCGCTTTCATGGGGGATTTCTCCAGATTAGGTTGAGAGATCTTTCCAGCCTTAAAGATTTTGGGGGAGATTTAGGGGTTTTGGGGTGTTCTGGGGGCTTTTATGGGAGGCTGACGAGGGTGTGGGGTGGGGGAGCTGAGGCCGTGCCCCCCCCTTTTTGGGGTCTCATGGCCGGGCGGGTGCTGTTGTTAGGGTCCCTTTGAGACCCGCGCCATGTCACGACATAAAAGCCGTCGCCGCCTCGCCGCCCCCCCCAGTGCCTGTCAGGACAGGGCAGGAGCGAGAGGGAGCGAGCCGGAGACCCACCCCGCGTGGAGCTTCATTCCCTCCCTTCGCGCCCCCCTCACCATGGCAGACAAACCCCCCCCCGAGCGGCCCCGCTTGGCCTGGGTGGACAGCTGGGCCACCCCCATTGAGGAATCCTCCGACTTCCTCGAGGTGAAGCAGGAGGAGGAGGAGGAGGAGGTCGTGCCGCTGCCGGGCCGTGAGTGCAGAGAAACCCCCGCCACGAACGCGCCGAGCTCCCCCGGGGGGGGGCTCGCCGCCGCCCCTGCCGCCGCTCTCCCCTCATGGCCCCCTTCGCTGTCTCTCCCCCAGCCTTCGACGACCTGGCCGTGTACCAGGAGGAAGAGGAGGCCGTGACCACCATTGACGCCTTTGTAACCAACAAGCAAAAGGTAAAGGCGACCCCCGTGGATGCTTGGGGGCTGGGGGGGGGGCTCCCGGCCGGGGCTCCCCACCCTCACCGGGGGTCTCCCGCAGAGCCACCTGAGCGAGGAGCAGAAAATGAAGTTTCTGGAGAGCGTCTGCAGCGTCTGCACCACCGCCCGCGAGAAGGGGCTGTCGGCGGGCCTCGACTGCTTCTGTCGCCGCACCGACGTGGCCAGGCACATCGAGGTGAGAAGGGGGGGAGGCGGGCGGCCGGGGGGGGGCTGCTGCAACCTTGGGTGCCGCCGGGGGCTGGGGGCCGGGTGCCAGCTCCCGTCCCGCTCCCCTCCCGCAGATCGTGCTGGCGTCGGAGCCCCAGGACCAGCTGCAGTCTCCGGTGCGAGAGCAAGCCATGCTGGCCGTCGCCGCCTTGAGGTACGCGCCCGGGGCCGCCTCCGGCCTCGACCGAGGGTTCTTGGGTTCGGGAGGCCGGGCCTCGCCTCGCGCCCTCTCCTCGAGGCCGGGCCTCAGCTGCGGCCTCACTCCCCCCCCCTCTCCTCGCAGCACGGTGCAGGTGATCAAGGTGAGGGAGATGCTGCGGCTGCTCGACACCTGCTTCCAGAGCGTCTTCCTGCTGCCCCCCAAGGAGAAGCTGAACGCGCGCTTCTATGTGATGGTGGGTGCCGGCGCCCCCTCCCCTCCCCGCCCTCCCCTCCCCGGGGGGTTCCCCAGGGCCCTTCCCGGGGCGCCCCCAGCCCCACGCTCACCCCACGCTCGTTCCCCCCCCACTCGCAGACCATGCACGCCGTGGACAGCATGCTGCAGCTGCTGCTGCTCAGCCCGCCGGCCACCAAGCTCCCGGAGAAGCTGCAGAGCGTCGTGCAGGTCTGTCCCGCGCCCGGCTGGGGGGCTTCTCGTCGTCCTGGGGGGCTTCTCGTCACCCCGAGGGGCTCCTCCTCACCCCAGGTTGCTCCCCCCCACCCCGAGGGGCTCCCCTTCTCCCTGAGGGGCTCCCCCCCACCCCGAGGGGCTCCCCTTCTCTCTGAGGGTCTCTCCCCCACCCCGAGGGGCTCCCCTTCTCCCTGAGGGGCTCCCCC